>NC_140510.1:77731150-78931150 GCF_964339955.1 Pipistrellus hanaki | reverse complement strand
TGGAGGTTGAGCCATGGTAAAAGAATTATTTGCTATGTCAATATAGTTATAGCTCTCATTATTATGTTACTACAGTATTCTTCTTTTAAAATATATTTTTATTGATTTCAGAGAGGGAGAGTGAGAGAGAGATAGAAACATCAATGATGAGAATCATTGATTGGCTGCCTCCTGCATGCCCCCTAAGGGGACCCAGTCATGTGCCCTTGACTGGAATCGAACCTGGGACCCTTAAGTCCCCAGGCTGATGCTCTAGCCACTGAGCAAACTAGGTAGGGCTACCATATTATTTTTAATTCCATTAACAATTCACTTATTGTGTTCTTGGATGGAAGCCATACACTCCAGGCAGTATTGACATTAGGATAATATTTTCCTCTTGAAATTAAGCTAAATATTTCCCTAGCCATTTTGCAAAAACATATTGTAATAATGAGTAAAATACGCATCACTATAAAGGAAATGGTGATGGATGGAGACTTGACTTGGGGTGGGGAACACAACACGCTGCACAGATGATGTGTTGTGGAATTGTGCACCTGAAACCGATATAATTTGGTTAACCAGTGTCACCCCTATCAATTCAATAAAAAGGAAATTATTTTTACTGGTTTTTACCTTGTACCTAAATCTAGAACAAATCTAGAACCATCTGTTTTACATTAGTGAAAGATTTTTAATTCTAATTAAAAACAACAAAACTTGACTTTATTATTATAGCCACTAAAAAAAATAAAATTAAAAAAAAATTTAAAAAAGCAAATATAACCTCCCATTAAGCTGTAGGAACAGCTTGAGCAATTCCATTTATAGATGTTTTTCATCTCTAATTCTCAACAGCTCTGAACATTTACATGGTAATTGGATGTCAGTGCTTCTGGCTGGGCAGCCCTGTTGGATAAAATCTGAAAAGTGCTCAATTTTACAGATCATTTGGGAAGTATTGTGGTCGTGTGGCTCTTTCCTGGACACAAGCCACAGTGTCTCCCTTCCTCTGTTGTCACTGCTCTGCCCGGAGATTGGCTTTTGTGAGAACATGCCTGGGAAGGCTGGCTTCAGAGCGGTGGCTCCTATAAATTCTGAGAAGGGCCCGTGTATTCTTCAATTGCCCTGCAAAATACTCCTATAACACGTTCTGAGCATCTTACAAATGTGATATCAAAGGCTACAATACGAAGTGCAATTGCTTCCGTGCCAGAGAAATGGCTGAGAGAAGGTTAGTAAGTCAACAGAGAGTTGTAATCTATTGATTTCTGTTGGAAAGGAATACGATCTATTTCTCAGTCATTTCTAAAGATGAAAAGTCGAATCCTAACCTTAACCCTAACCTTAGTTTGAAATCAGAGAAAGGGATTTTTTTCCCCCAAAGATCTGAATCTGAAGACATTTAGGAATCTGACTTTGTTGTCTCTTCTCGGGGTTGTAAGTCAAAAGCAAGTATTCAAAGATGCTGACAGTTTTCTTTATACAAGCCAACCATTGTACAGACGTGTTCTTCCCCCATGCATGGGGGGGGGGGGGGGGCGCCAAGAAAAAGAACACGTGTAAATTGGACAGAGGTCTTCCCAGGCTTTCTATGCAGGTTTTAAAAATCTCTTTCTCCAGTTCCTCCTTTCTGAAACCCCACTCCAACTCTAGTTAAGGGGGAGAGGGATACCATCTGTCACCCCTAGGCTGGGGGCAGAAGGCCATTCTCTTAGGTCAGTCTCTGCTGATGCTACTGATCAGCACAAACAGTGCCTCTCAAGCCATCTGCTGCCACGAGGCGAGAGGGCTGGAATTCAGATCCCCCAGCCAGTCTCCACTGGCGGCACTGGTGAGGGCGCAACGTGTCTTCTCAGGACACGTCCCATTGCCAAGAGGGGAGCGGCGTTCACCAAGGCTGTGCTGAGTCTCAGTGCTGCCTCGGCTGTTTGCTATGCCCTGGAAGTGTGTGCAGCCCGGACTTCCTTCTCGGTCTCTGTGAAGTTGTAAGAGAAGAAGTTGGGGGAAGAGGTATCGTCGCTGGTGTTGGCTGGAGAAGGGTGACTTTCGTCAAAGTCGTGGTCCTTGGTCAGCATCATGCTGAGCTAGCCCTCCCTTTATCCTTGAGCTGACGAGACAGAGGTGGGGTCCTGGGTTATAGGCTTCTCCAGCAGTCAGACCAGGATGTAGAGATCAAATGAACACAATAAACTGATGAACAAAATAGAACCAGAGGCATGGAAACATGGAACAGACTGATGAATTTCCGAGGGCAGGGGGCCAGGAAGAGATTAACCAAAGAACGTATAGGCATATGTGCATTGCCCACGGACACAGAGAACAGAAGAGAAGAGGAGAAGGGAGAAGGCCTGTGGTGGGACAGAACGAAGTGGTGAGGGACAAGGGGCAAAGGGGGCATCTGTAATACTAGTAACAATAAAGATTTTAAAAAAGAAAGGAAGAAAATGCAGGAAACTCACAGCTTGGGCTCAGATTTGATACCACCGGTTATCAGAGAAAAATTCTATTACTGGAATACTTTACATTCAGCAGAAAATATTTAAAATGATAACACATAAATACTGTTTTCTCAAAGTGTGATATTCTGTCAGACTAAGAAGGGCACCTGGTAAAATCAAGACCTGAATCTCTGAGGTGGAGCCTGATAGGATCAAATGCAGCAATGACAGATTAGGCTCAAAGAAATGCGAGCCAAGTCAACAGAGACATTTCAATTCACAATTTCTATCATATTGACTTGAACGCATTCACTTTTGCTCCCTTCACTACAGATGTAATCACGCCACTGAAATAAGTCTCCCAGGAACTAAGGCATTCTTAACTATAGCATTCAATATATCATGACCTAAAGAAAGTTAATTGTAAGTTGTATTTGTCTGTGTTAATTATAATGTATTCATTCATCTTTCAACATCTCAAATAGAAACATTTAGTATATCTTGTTATTTTATAAATATGTAAAGTGACATGAAGCAGATAGTTTACTTAAAACATATGGGACATTTTCATATTTGGCAGCAGTATGTGTATCCAAATAAAATTATACACACACACAAACAACTATACATGTATAAAGAAAGATGTGAGCATTGTAGTGACAGGGTACAGGGAAATAAAATGAACAGATTTGACCAACTCAGGACAGCTAGAGTCCTTTAAACTTAGCAACTAAGTTTATCTCAGCAATAAAGACCTTAGATTGACACAAAGGAACTAGATAAGGGTACCAAAATGTAGAACTATGGGGCTTGCCGATGCAGATTCCAAGTTCAGGTTTCACCAGAATCAGCATCTGTCCTCAGGAAAATGCCTGATGATTGTCAACTTGACTTGAAAGGATACTCCCTTCTCTAGAATTTTAGTTCATCTAGTCCTCACTTTCAAATTCACTCAGATGGCTTTAAAAATATTCTTGTAATTCACCCAGATTTCTTTTTAGTTGTTGCCATAGTAACTGTGGCCTATTGCAATCTATTATGTCCTACCTGAAACCAAAAAAGGTCTGCCCTCTTTTTAAGTTCAAAACTAACTGAGCAATAAGGGTAAAACATTTTTTTTTTTGTTTGTTTTATTTTTTTAATATCCTACTTGGCTGTAAGCCCTAGAACCCCACTGATGGCGAAGAGGAGGTTATAAACACTTTAGAAGAAAAAAGTTAATGAGAATAATATCTCATTCCCCGCGTGTCTTGCTCTTTCTCCCCCGTGTGAGGACACAGCACGGTGATGGCCAGCTGTACGCCAGGAAGAGAGCCCTCACAGGAACCCCCTCATGCTGTCAGCCTGACCTCGGACTTCCAGCCTCAGACTGTGAGGAAATTAATTTCTAATGTTTACACCACCCTGTCTATGATATTTTGCCCATCTGGTGTGGTTCAGTGGTTGAATGTCGACCTATGAACCAGGAGGTTGTGGTTCGATTCCCAGTCAAGGCACATGCCCAGGTTGAGGGATCGGTCCCCACTGTGGAGGGGCGTGCAGGCAACAGTTGACCAATGAGTCTCTCATCATTGATGTTTCTATCTCTCTTCCTCTCCCTTCCTCTCTGAAATCAATAAAAAAATATTTAATAATGAGTTTATATATAGAAAAATTACATGCATAGGAAATACATGGTGATAAGAAAAATGGCCAGACAAGCTTGGAGAAGTAATTGAGAAGGAGTGGCATGAAACAGATAGTTTACTTAAAACATATGGGACATTTTGTTTGCTTCTGCAGGAAAAATGACATTATGAAGGGGAACATTAGGAGTAATTAATGCACAGAAAGGATCATTTGACTTTGGGTGCTTGAAAGAGCTTCGGAGGGTGGGGGGAGGGTCTTCCATGGGCCTTTAGGAATCAGTGTTGTCATAGTAGGTCAGGCAGTGACAGAGCCTCCTGTTTCCCTTGGTCTTCCCCAGCATCATCACTGGGAATGAAGCCACAGAAAGAATCTCCCGATTGGGAACAGACACACTTCCTGTGTCCTGGGAGAAGATGCAGCGCAACCCGGGCGACCGGCTGCTGGCATTGCATCCTGGGTTTGGGATGAGGCACCGAAGAAAAAGTGAGCCATTTCTAACCATGTGAACACCTTAGCACTGAATGCATCCACGTTCTGTGGAAGGGTGTTTTGATTTCTCAGTATTATGTTGTTTTCCTATCCTCCCAGTCACTGATTCCCAATGATTATGGAACTGGGGTAAGATCAAATTTCCAAACCATTCACTTCTGCCAGCCGTATGCACTGTTGCATACAGGTTTGTAGTATCATAGCTGCTCTATACATAGATAACACTACACACACATGATTTCTTTTCAAAGAAAACTTGTTAATACATTACTACATTATGTTAGGTATGGTTTCATCACCCAATTATTATTACTCCATTCCTCCCTTTGACATTTTTACTAATCTGAAAGAACAGGCAGGTTACTTTGCTCTTTGTTACTTCACAGTTTCTCTCATCTGTAAACAGAGTTACTGAAAACTTTATTTGGAAGCACTGAGCACTTTACTGAACTACCACTGAGCATCAACTGCTGAGCAGTTAAGGACAAGGCAATTTCTAGCAGTGGCTATAGCAGCATGGGGAGACCATTGAACACACACCTACCTAGATAAATCATAGTACTGCATTCTCAATATCTTGAGATAAAAGCAGTCTATGTGCTAATAAAGAACCATTAAGTCATCTCAATCTATACCTTTCTATCTTTAAAAAGACTTTTTATTTTAATTTTAGAGAGGAAAGGAGAAGGAGAGAGATAGAAACATCAATGATGAGAATCATTAATTGGCTTCCTCCTGCAGGCTACACACTGGGGATAGAGCCCACAACCCAGGCATGTGCCTGTCTGGGAATCGTACCATGACCTCCTGGTTTATAGGTCGACTCTCAACCACTGAGCCATGCCAGTTGGGCTCTACCTTTTTTTTCTTTAACCATTTCCCGGTGCAGTTTGATAAACTCATGAATAAAATGGCAACTATTGCAGAATTTAAAATTCTCAGTCTCCCAGTTAATTATTTACTTAGTTTTCATGCCTCATTTCATTGTCAACTCTTACATATACACCCTCAGTAGCTGAGTCAGCTTGAGATAATTTTTTTTTCCTTTATGAGAAGTGTTCCAAGCCTTCCTTTCTAAGAAGGATATAAGAGAGTGACCTGAAGATGTAATCTACCTTCCTGCACTATTATAGTCCTACTAGAGGCCCCGTGCACAGGATTCATGCACTGTTGGGGGCGTGGCCTGCAGGGATCTCCCACTGTGGGAATGCCACTCATCCCAGTCAGTC
The DNA here is from genome assembly GCF_964339955.1 of Pipistrellus hanaki. Lineage (NCBI taxonomy): Eukaryota > Metazoa > Chordata > Mammalia > Chiroptera > Vespertilionidae > Pipistrellus > Pipistrellus hanaki. The sequence goes on along the minus strand of NC_140510.1, from coordinate 78,925,380 downwards.
GAGCGGCACTCCCACTGTGGGAGCACACTGACCACAAGGGGCAGCTCCTGTGTTGAGTGTCTGCCCCCTGATGGTCAGTGCACGTCATAGTGACTGGTTGACCGGTCATTCTGGTCGTTCCACAGTTCAGTCACTGGGCTTTTATTATACAGGACCTCCACCTCAGGGGCAGCTGCTCAGACACTCTCTGCTTCCTCCCTAGGCTCGGTGCATCTGCAGGTATAGCCAAAACATGTTGTAGTCATCACACAGCAAGTTGTCTCATTTCTGACCCTTTCATTTGCATTTTCCATAAAAATCCATTTGCTTCTCCCCCCTCCGAGTAATACGCCTGAATTTTTAGTATCTTAAGTGTAAACTAGATTAAACTAAATGAAAGGCAAATGTAAGAATCAGGATGCAAAATATTTTATGAATTTCAAATTTCCCCCAAGGCTATTATTACTCAGCCTCCATACATACAGGGTGCTAATTTATGCAATCATAGGTTAATGGAACATTCCTATAGAAATAGTTGCTTAGAAACATGGAATGCTATGAAGGGCATTTTGAGGCACTTTATTGAACTATTGTTGAACCCTAACGACTGGGCGTTAAATGGCTGAGCTGTCAAGAACAAGGTAATTTTCATCAGTGGCTACAGCACTGTGGGGAGACCACTGAAAATACATTAACACCTGCCTAGTTTATTCACAGCACCACATTATCCTCATTTTGAAATGCAGGCATTCTATGTGTTGATCAAGAGCCATTGGACCGCTGGCCCATGCCTTTTCACCCTTTCTCCCCTCCTCTGTGATTTTTATGATAATTTTCATATAACATTCACCCCAGATACAAAAGAGCCGGTGCTGTGGAACAAGACCACAGCTGCCTATGGATGCCCTACGGGAGCCATCCGTGTGACCCAGGAGTCACTCTGTGATAAAAACTCCATTCCAGGTACTCTTAGGGATGCTGTCGCATTATGTTAATATTCACACTGTGATAGCATTTGTAATTTTTATTTCTGGCTTAAGTATGTAATTACATATAAGCTCACTAATAGAGGAGCTATTTTGAATGAACAGAATGTGTCAACCAGTAGATATTAATGTATTTCCAATGGTCGGAATGTAACAATTTCAGTGGGAAGAGTACCCAGCACGGATTCCCAAGGTTTCATTCACTGGCACTGTCTAGCAGGCATTAATGTGTGCTCTGGAAAAATGACTTCTGGTGTTTTCCATCCTCTCCTTTTCCAAATGGGGATTCCGCCTGCTTAACCTAGTCCTTTACCACCAGGTTCTGGGGGCACACCATTTGACATTTACTTAGGGCATATGGCTTGGCCTCTTGTGGGGAGTAAGCTCTCTGGTGACAAGGATCTCGGTCCTTTTTATATCTCTAAAAATCCTAAGAATCCAGAACATCGCATGTCACATAGTAGATCAATATTTGTTGCATGAACGAATCAATGAATCAATATTTGTTGCATGAACGAATCAATGAATCAGTAAGTGATTTAAAAGAATATAATTCATCAAGAGATGCAGGGCTTCTAGGTGATTCTGCACCTATATGAAAACCTGGAATGGAACATGTGAGTGTGCCTGGGAGAAGCCCGGATACTGAGTTACTTTCCCACCTTCAATCCCACATGCATCAGCTAAACACGCATTGTCCCAGCTTCCCTCAAACTGAGAGTCAGTGAAAAGGAGAAGGGGCCCCCTTTTCCTTCTTTAACTGATATGAAAAGAGAACTGCACAGATTTCAGCCCTATAGTCAGCTTTGGATCTGACACTGGCAGCTACCTGGAACCATATAATTCTTGTTATATAAGGAACATGAGTACTTACTGCACCAGCAAAGTTGAGGCTTTTTAAAACTTTGATGACTTGTATTGCTCAAACTGTCTTGATAAGCCATATTTAATTTAATGCTTTACTTCATTTATTTTTTTTTAAAAAACTAAACCCCAGAGTTTCAAATGTACTAGTTTTTCCACTAATGTCCTGTTTCTACTCCAGAATCCAGTCGTGGATAACACGTTGTTTTAGACGCCAGTGCTCCCTAGTCTCCTCCAGTCTCCATGCAACCGTTTCTTGGTCTTTCTTCTGTTCCTAATCTTGAGATTGTGTTGTGTGTTTTTTAAAATATATTTTTATTGATTTCAAAAAGGAAGGGAGAGGGAGAGAGAGAAACATCAATGATGAGAATCATTGATCGGCTGCCTCCGGCATGCCCCACACTGGGGATCAAGCCTGCATCCCACGCATGTGCCCTGACTGGGAATCGAACTGTGAGCCACACTGGCCAGGCATTGAAGTTCGAGGAGTACTGGTTTGATATTTAATAGAATGGTCCTCAACTTTAATTTGTCTTGATTTATTTTATGATTAAAATGGAGTTGTTGTTTCAACAAATACCACGAAGTGAAGCAACCTTCCTATCACATTATATGGAGGTGGTACATGCATTCAACATCACTTCAGACTGGTGATGTTAACCGAGATCTCCAGACTCAGGTAATGTTTGCCAGGTTTCTTTCCTGTAACTGTTTTTTCCTCTTCCCATGACTGTAGGTTCTTAGAAGCAAATGAAAACTCAAGCCCGCTCTCACAGGGCAGGCGGGATTAGGCTTTGCCTTCCTGGAGTGAACAGTGTCTGCATCAATCATTGGGGATTTTTTTTGTAAGGAAGATTTCTCCCTTCTCCCCTTTTTAGTTATATAGTCACTCACGTATTTATATCAATATGGACCCATGCGTGTTTACTTTATACTTCAAGTATCGTCAGTCCTATATTCTTTACTTTTTTGCACAGATAGTCCCAGCTTTGGTCATTAAAAGCTTCTTCAGGTTGGCTCTTGTGTCCCTTAGTTACGGACACATCCCAATAAGAGGTGTGCAGGAGGCAGCTGATTAATGTTTCTCTCTCATCGATGTTTCTAACTCTCTATCCCTCTCCCTTCCTCTCTGTAAAAAATCAATAAAATATATTAAATAAATAAATAAAAAGTACAAGAAAGTTAAGGTGTTTTCAGACTAATAAAAACTGAGAAATTACTAATATAATATTTATGCAAAAGTTTTAAGTAGAAGAAAATGATACTAGACTAAAGCACATAGATATCAAAAAAAGTGAAGAGTAATGGAAAGAGAAAATATGCGGGTCTACATAAATGTAGATATTTTTAAAATATTTTTTATTGATTTCAGAGAGGAAGGGAGAGGGAGAGAAAGATAGAAACATCAATGATGAGAGAGAATCATTGATTGGCTGCCTCCTACATGCCTCACACTAGGGATCAAGCCCACAACTCAGGCATGTGCCTTGACTGGGAACTGAACTGAGAGCTCCTGGTTCATAAGTTGATGCTCAACCACTGAGCCATGCTGGCCAGGCAAATGTATTTTAACTGTATAAACCAAAATTAATACATTTTATGTGATGTAAAATATATGAACAATTAAATATATAAGTATAATAAAACAAAAATTAGGTTATGGATAAAGTGAATTAGAATCTTTTTTATAATGTTTTTTCTTTATTGATTAAGGTATTACATGTGTGTCCTTATTGCCCCACTGAATTAGAATCTTAAAAATCTGACATTATTTATGAGGTATAAAATTATTGGTTTATATTAGGCTTTAATAATAAATGGATGCATGAGGCAATCTTTAGAATAATCCCTAAAATAAATTAAAATAATAAATCACTTGCACTGTAATATAAAGAAAATTGTGATGACGATAAATGATTACTCAATTATCCAATAACATATAGGGATGGGAATAAAAAATGAAAAGAAACAGGTAAAAATAGAAGACAATAGTAAAGTGGTAGATATAAAAATGTTATCAATTACACTGAATATGAATGGAGTCATTTTGCTGGTGGTAATGGCAAAACAGCTTTTATTGGACTAACCCTCCAGCCGATATAATTATAGACCGACTTGAATGCCAGAAATGCTTTTTGTGACATTTACTTGCCAACAATTTTGTATGTAACCATTTCTTTAAGAAACCATACTTTAGGGGGGAAAAAACAAAAACTGTAGCATAAGAATACACAGTGTTTAAATCAAAGTTCAAGTCCAGGATTCTCATTCTCAAATATAAAAGTGTAACTGAAAATTTGATGAAAAAAATCGTATGTTCTACTCTGAACCATCATGAAGAAAAGTGACAGTTTTCCTGATGAGTTAATAGTGAGAACCAAGTAACATTCTAAAAAAAAAAAAAAAAAAAAAAAAAAAAAAAAAAAAAGGCACAGAAACATATTCCAATCAATGGACTGAAAGGTTCAAACTGAAAATTTTCCCCAATGTGTCACACAAACGAAGGAAGAAAGAGGAAAATGGAAGCAAGACTTTTGGAGCATGGAGATCAGTGTTTTACATGTTATTTTATTAATCTTCACAATAACCCCGTGAGGTAAGTATTACGCCTCTACTTTAGAAATAAATAAATGAGGGCTCAGAGAATTTGAGTAAATTTTGCAAATCACACTAATAATGTCTGCTATTTCCATGTATAAACACTTGGCATTGTTGTTTTGCCTCTTTAATGATTTTCAGTATAAAAAATATCTTCCCATTAAGCAAAAGATAATGCCACTTTAATTCTTTATTTCATATGTTTGTTACCTAGAAAGAAAGCTAGTCTGGAGGCAGAATTAATTACTAATTATTTCTCTTACTCCAGGATGTCTTAGATGGTTTGAAGCCTGCCAAAGATCCTTTGGGTCACCACTCTGCACATTCCTCCTTCCTTGACTTCTCCCTTATTTCACAATATGTGACAATTATTCTAGGAAGAAGAGAGATTACGGTTGTCCTGGGTGTCATATGAATTGCATTACCATTAAAGGTTCCTAGAAAGAAATGGTTGTTTTGAGGTACAATGATCACACTTAGAAAACTTCCAGAGGAATTTTATTGGGTAAAAAAATTCAATGTGTTTCACTAGTGGTGTTTTTTTTTTTTTTTTTTTAATGTTCAAGTCCAGTAATGTGTCTATAGTTATATTACTTAAATCACTAAGTATTGATGTACCAAGCACTCAGTCAGCTTGTATATATTATCTCTAACAAAACCACCATGATGTATGAATTATTATCTCTGTTTATATTTGCATAAACTGAGGTGCTAAGTTCCATGGTTTGGGTAAAACTCCGGAGCTGTGAAAGATGGAGCTGAGATTGGCACCCGAGGGCTGGGGAATCCCACAACTGCCCTCGCACTACTTCCTGAGAACTCTTCACTTTAAAATTCCAGAGCCGGCCAAGATAGGTTTGGCTCAATGGATAGAGCGTCGGCTTGGGGACTGAAGGGTCCCGGGTTCGATTCCGGTCAGGGGCATGTGCCTTGGTTGCGGGCATGTCCCAAGTGGGGGGTGTGCAAGAGGCAGCTGATCGATGACTCTCTCTCATCGATGTTTCTGACTCTCTATCTCTCTCCCTTCCTCTCTGTACAAAATCAATAAAATATATTTTTTTAATATAATAAAAAATAATAATAAAAATAAAAATAAAAATAAAATTCCAGAGCCATAGAAGAAAACAAAAATATTTTAAACACCTCAGTATTAAATAAACTGCATTATTCAAAATATATTTTCTTTCAAATGATTTTACTATCATGTATATTTTTCTTATACTATTGAATTATTTTGCTGCTTAATATACACATCCATTCCTATTGTGCTAAATTTATAAAGCAAACGTTTTACTTTATTGGAAAACTCTTGCTAAAAATCCATGAGAGCAAAAATATGCTCATTCCTAAGAGAGGTCTTAGAAGAAAATGGTAATGTATCTATTCTGTCATACATAAATTGAATATGACTTTTTTCCCCCCAGAAAACAATTACATGTATATTACTATAATTGGGTATCCTACAAAGCATATCATTGGAAATTTCTCATTTATGAAGAATTTTTTCTCTCATAAAGCTACATTGAACACACAATTTCATTAAAAAATAAGTATATTCTTCGGTTAATATTGATAGGAAGTGCAGAATTTTACAACTGCAAAGAAAATTGCAATATCAGAAAGTTGTGTGAGAGCTGACAAATTGTTAGAATAAATACATTGATTGTCCAAAAGGATCTTCTTCACCAGTTTTTCAATAAATGGTATTTCAGTATAGACGGCAATGAATGGTTCATGAATTTAAACAATGCTATTATTGCTTTCTTGCTTCAAGCTACAACTTTCTCATGACAACTGGATAAAATTCCAACAGAATGCCTGAAAACTTTGGTCTCTGTAATATACGGTGTGCATTGCTTCTATGTGATAGGGAACTGCTGTTGTTAAATTCTATTGAAACAGAACTCTTCCCTAAAAAGAACGTCCTTATCATGGGAAACATTATTTTAACTAAATGAAAACCTGTCAACCATGAATCAAAAACAAACAAACAAACAAAAACTACCAAGTATTAAACAGTAAGAGCCTTCATAGTAACATAACCATACAAACTAGACTATATGTCTAGGACTTAGAAATTAGACAATATAAATCTGCAAGAACTCTAAAGCAATTTGATCACCTTTTCCTCAACTTCCAACATTTTCCGAATGTTCTCATAAAATTTGTGAATTTACAATAAAAACCTCAGGATACTTCTAACATTGATGTGTATGTTCTTTTTCTCAGTATCGCATGTGCACAACAGCTGCAGCTGGGAGTTGAAGCCATGTCTGCTGAAGGCTCTGACATCCGAAGAAGAGTGAAAATTGGAAAAGAGTCTCTGCCTTATATGCTGGAAAAGATCAGTTCTGTCTAGAAACAATAAAGTGCTAACACCCTGAGCTGGGTTAATAATGAAATGTAATTAATCTAAAATAATGTCATAGGACAGTTTCTATTAGAGCTCTAATGGGACTTTAACACTACCGGAGAGTATTGGCTCTATGAAATCAAATTCCCTGAGTGCATTTTTTTCCATTTTAATTTGAATTTCTAATCTTCCTGTACAAATAATGAGGGTCTCAGTCCCCAGGGATACCATTAGGTATTGAAAGTAAAAATCTACCAATATGTGCCTTAGCAACTTGAAAAATGAATTTTCCCATTAAATTATATTGGCAATAACTGGTGATGAGTATAAGAGTACATCTTATAGGAAAATTGAAAAATAGTCTAAAATAATTCAAAGAATATAGTCCATACTTATTAGATATTATTATGACCGAGGCACTGTGCTAGACAGCATGAGACCAAATGGAATCTGCAATCAAATGGAACATCAATGTAAAGAAATGATTCAGATAAAGATTTTTCCTTTCATAGTCATACTGCTTAATTGCCTTTGTGGGTTGAGGAACAAGTACAAAAATAATGACTAAAGCATCCTAAATTCCTCAAAAATAAATTTCCAGATTGTAAATTTGCCTCTGATATTTAACTCATGTAATAACATAGTATTTTAAGTGCACAAACACAAGTTTTGAAAAAGTATTTAAACTCTAATTACTTAGAAAATCATATTTACATCTATAATCATATTTAAATTATAAGACATACATTAAAATAAGAGCAGATATTTTCATTTAAACTATAACTGTTTTAAGAGCATATGTATTATCAAAACTCTTCTAAGCATTCCTGGTCTTTGTAATATGTGTTTACATTAACAGCATACATAAAGAAGCCCAGAATTTCAACTGATAGCGCATAATGCTGCTCATGTTATTTGGCAAAAGTAGAATTATTGCTGATGGGAAAATACTAGAAAAAGCATAAAGCTGTATGTAAGTACCACGGTGTGTGGTTGGCCTGCTGTTTGAATGTGTGATACAGCGGATGGGGCATTTGTTTAATTCTAAATAATGCGCAGATATTACATTAGGCATTTTCAGATTATAAGGAACAGGACATGGCCAGGCAAACTGCTGGCCATTTATTACCTGAAACGAGAAAACAAGAAAACCCAGGCATCTTCTTTGGGCCTTGGAGAATGAGACCAACAGCTGAAACCATTTCAATCACTATGACTACCGTACCCTTGAGATCCAAAAGAAATACTAGACTCTTGTATGTTATCCTTTAAAAGCCAGATTTTGCTTCCTCCCACTCTACTGATTTCAAGATGATGAAGACCAAGCTTCTTTACTGTTTTTATCTCTACTATATGTGTAATCCAGCTCCTTATTCTACTGTCTCCTGAAATCAAAATATTCTATAAGGGTAATATGAATAAATACCATTAGTCACCATTCTATATGGAGCAAAGGTCTCCAACCAGGTCACTTCCGGGGCTGTGGGCTCTGGGTGTCTGGTCTATAGAGAAAATGTATTTGGCTGAATTGTTGGATCAATCAGTTGTATCCATAGAAACCAAAGCGCATAGAAAATTCTTGCTGCATTATAAGAAGAAACTGCTTGTGGCCACATTATTCGGATGGGAGCACAGCGGTAGCAGTCCTTACTTCGTCATGGGCTTGTCTCCTATACAGTTTTGCCAGGTTAGGTACTATATAGATTTTTAAAACAGATAAGGAAAATTCCTGTTCTTCCAAGAGGTTTCAGAATCAACCCTTTACTTACTTACTTACTTACTTTCTTATTTATTTATTTATTTATTTATTTATTTATTTATTTATTTTTGGTGTCTTTTAGGTAGGATTTTCATTAAACTGTCTTCATGAGGGTCCTAGGTTATTCTTCCTCAGTAGGGTTATAAGATTTCCTGCACTGAAACAAAGTTTGATCTACCATGGATCATACAAAATATTTGAAAATGGGTTATCAACTTACTTCTCATAAAATGGCAGAGACCACTTTACCAAGGAGACTGTATTACCCTATATATCTAGTTATTGACTATCTACATATGTTTATACAAAATATGTACCTTCAATATTACAGAATTCCAGATCATATGTTATATGTACTTAAGCAGTGGAAAAATAATCGTCAGATTTTTATGACACATGAGGGAATTCTAGAAGGCATGACCCAGGCATTCCGAGAGCCTATTGAGGCAGATCTGGGGGCAATTAAACCACTTGCCTTAACTGTTTTAAGTGTAATGTTCCTTATTTACTTATGTTAAACACTATTATTCAATTGAAAATTGTTTGCAACCGTGAATTACAGTTTTTTTGTAAGCAACATCGTTCTCCAAATTATGGCACAGGGCTAATAATCTTCAACAATGGAGAGTCCCTGTGATTTCTCAGGAGGAAAAGAGAAATAGCAACTAAAAGAACAGCTAAGCTGGGAGAGGGGCATGGGGACCTTCCCCTCCTTCCATGGGGATTACCAGTGCTGGGGACAAAGAACATGTGGGGTCTAGGATTCCTCGCTAACCTGGGAGCAAAGGAGACCATGACTTCCAGAGACAGGCTGGTGACCTGTGTGCTGAATGTTTTTGTCATGAAGTAATGTCTCACCCAAATTTGAGAGGCGCTTCAAAATCTGTGAGCAACCCCACGGAGACAGAAGAGATCCCAGAACAGAAATAATAAGCTTAAACAAAATCATGGGGGGAGGGAGGGTGATACAGCAGGAACCAAGCCTATCAGTTATGATTGTGTGCAACCCTGACTGAGGAAGAAGTGGCCGGAATATAAACCAGGAGAGCATGTATGGAGGGGGTAGGAAGAGAAAAGAAAAAAGAGAGAAGGTAACTGAGGACAAATCAGAGAAAACCAGCCTCAAAGAATGGCAGCATGTTACTGGGACTCATTTGGGGTGTAGTGAATGGGGCACCCAACTGACAAGCATTTAAGGGGGAGGAGGAGGAGGAGGAGGAGGAGGAGGAGGAAGGAGGAAGAGGAGGAAAGAGGAGGAGGAGGAAGGAGGAGGAGGAGGAAGGAGGAGGAGGAGGAAGGAGGAGGAGGAAAGAGGAGGAGGAGGAAGGAGGAGGAGGAAGGAGGAGGAGGAGGAGGAGGAGGAGGAGGAGGAGGAGGAGGAGGAAGGAGGAGAATGAGGAGGAAGGAGGAGGAGGAGGAAGGAGGAGAAGGATGAGGAGGAGGAGGAGAAGAGGGAGGAGGGGGAGGGGGAAAAGGGGAAGGGAGAGGAGGGGGAGGAGGGGGAGGAGGAGGAGGAAGAGGAGGAGGGGGAGGAGGGGAAGGAGGAGAAGCCACCAAAGAGTCTCTAGTATTAAATAAAGCTGTGAGGAGAAAAAACAGTCCCACAATTGTTAGAAATAAAAATAATAATAACAACTGCATTCCTGGAGGCTTTGGTTCTTTCTATCTATCTATCTATCTATCTATCTATCTATCTACCTATCTATCATCTATCTATCTATGTAGCTCAACTTCTCACACACACACACACACTGAGAGAACTGATCGGTGGTTTTTACCTTCCCATAAACAATGTCAAGAAATAATGCTGATGAACATGTCAGAGCTGGACCTAGCTAGGAGCAGCTAAGTTAGTCAGTCTTTTTCCCTGCAGGTTCCAAGTACTCTCAACTTAAAAACCACCTCAGCAATTCACCTAAGGGGACTTAGAAACATTGACTTTATTGTAACAACATAGTTTGTTTTCTAAAACTGAAAATATCAAGAGACATAATAAGCAAGTTCTTTAGGATAAGCCTTTCCAAAGCCCAGAACTTTAAATTGAGCCATTTTCGAAATATATTAGGCAATGCCATTTTAAATTAAATTGTTGCTCCCTGTGCCTGCCTTTTAGGGAATAAAAAACAAAAACAAAAAACCCACAAAACATTGCTCCTTAATCGATAGCTTTTCTGTGAGAAGCAAAGTAACACCAGAAAGATCCTTGAGAGCTTTCTCCAAACAACGTATCAAATGCACAAAACAAAATAGTGATGGAGCATTTCTATAAAGGCTTTCGTTTTCTGTTAGGAAAAAAAAGTCATGTCATTTCTATTTCATGACGGACGGAGAGCGGGAAAACTGATCGTTAAGTTGGCACAGTATCTCCTAGTGTCAGCCCTACATTGGAACAATAAGATGGTCTAATTTTGCAGATGGTATGTGACCTTTGGGACCAGAAGTTCAGAGGAGAGTAAGCCTAAGCAATTCTATGGGCTCATGAAGATGCGATGGTTAGCTTTGCTGGCAGAATGGAGGACCATGGTAACTGCTTGTTTTACTTGGTTTTATTCTCTTATTCATTTGAAAACAATAAAAAAAAATCTCCTAGAGCATCTACCACATTCAGATTCTCTCAAATCCACAAGGACAAATCATCCCAGTGATAAGAAAAAGGAATACTACTTTTTTGAAAGTCACAACGGCCCTTTTAAACAAATGCCCACGGCATTACATAAATATCAATGGAGACAAACCAAGACTAACTGGGAGGAAAATAGAAAAGTTTGCTTTGAAAATCACAGAAGCTGAGGTCAGGGCAGCCCAGGACAGCCTAGAAGATCAGTGGGTTGGAGAGAGAGGACTGCACCGAAAGAAAAGAGAAAAGCCTGCAGCCACAGGCTCCAGATCAGAGTGTTGAAAGCTGTTTATGGATCCATCCTTCTGGCCCAAAGGACACAGGCTTTTGACAAAACTTAAAATCAGAAGTGGACAAATGCTTCCTCTATGCCCAGAGGATTAGACAAAATAGTCTCTTTTCAGGCAAGACACGATCTTGAGAGAACTTCCCATAAGCTCACCAAGTTGTCAGGTTCATTGAAAACATGGCAGTTTGGTCGGTACCTCGGTGCCACACTGACATTTGAGAAGAATGTGTAGCTCTTAGATGAAAGAAAGCCAACTCTCGCCAAAACCGGTTTGATTCAGTGGGTAGAGCACCGGCCTGCGGACTGAAGGGTCCCAGGTTCGATTCCGGTCAAGGGCATGTGCCTTGGTTGTGGGCACATCCCCAGTGGGGAGTGTGCAGGAGACAGCTGATTGATGTTTCTCTCTCATCGATGTTTCTAACTCTCTTTCCCTCTCTTCCTCTCTGTAAAAAATCAATAAAATATATATTTTTTAAAAAAGAAAGAAAGAAAGCCAACTCTCTCCTGCCCCCCCACCCCCCCACCCCTTCCCCCTATCCCCTCCCTCGCCTCCCACCGTGCACACACACACACACACACACACACACACACACACACTGTTACGTCACTGGTGTTTGAGACTGCAATCCATGTATCCCTCTCCCCTTTAGGGTAGATCAAAAAATGTATCATCTTTACCTGTGGGAATTAATGAGGAACATAAGTAAATTTACTCTTTGGAGAATGCTTCCATTATACCAGTGGATCCAAAGGAATTGCCAGATTTAGTGAAAAGTTTCCAGAACTTATGCACACAAAAATACGGTGGTGGCAAATATATTTAATTTATCTTAGCGCTCAAGACTGGATACTGACTCAACTCTAGATACTGACCCATCACATGGATACACCCATAAAACAATTTCATCTATTTGTGAAAACAAAATATTATTTTAACCCATGTTATTGTCACATTTCCACTTTATTAAAACCTTTCTAGCCCAACCACAGTGGCTCAGTGATTGAACGTTGACCTATGAACCAGGAGGTCACAGTTAGATTACTGGTCATGCCCAGATTGCAGGCTTGATCCCCAGAAGGGAGTGTGCAAGAGGCAGCCAATTAATGATTCTCTCTCATCACTGATGTTTCATTCCCTCCCTCTCCCTTCTTCTCTGGAAGCAGTAAAAATATTTAAAAAAAAAAAAAAAACTTACTAATTTACTCCCTTGTTAGTTTTATTTGGTATTAATTGCCAGAGAAAACAGAAAGTATTTCAATAAATGTTATGTGATTTTCCCTATACCTTGAGTACAGGACACAGCATTGAGTGGATTTTTATTTATGTTCTTGCTTTTCTTCTACATGCACTTGAAGCCTTAGAAAACACTTCTCTCTGTGCCTTTGCATGAGATGAAACTTATTTGTCACCTTATTCAGGCAGATTCAAACTTCACAGGTCTTTGTCCTCAGATCAAAAGGCTTTTGGGGAGAGCAGGGGGAGTCAGGCTGGCATATAATTTATTTTTTCAAGTGTGAATCAGTTGTTCGAAACCACTAACAGGTTCATTTATATTTCCTCATAAGAGGCACTTTGCAAAGGAAACAAGTTGTATATTCATTGGGTTAATTAAAAGAAGGGGGGGAAATTTCATGTTCAAAAGGAGAGAAAAGTCAGAAAATGAAAAAAAAAGGAAGACTTCCATCAGATAAAAATGTCAGACAACTATTTATTAAAACACATCCTGTTTTCCCTGACAGTTAATACCAAATAAAACTAACAGGGGATGGGGGATTAGAAAAAGTTTAGTAAAGTGGAAACATAACATAACCTAAAAATATGACAGTACTACAATAAGACTTTGTTTTTACAGTTGGATGAAATATCAGTTTTATAGGGCTGCCATAACAAGATGCCACAGTCACCTAAACAATCACAAGACATTATCTCACAGTTCTTGACATAGAGATCCAAGGTCAAGATGTCAACAGGGTTGGTTTCTCCTAAAGGCCATGAGGGAGACGGTTTGCTGATAACCTTTGGCGCTACTTGACTCATGAACACAATACTCCAGACTCTGCCTCTGTCTTCACATGACGATCCCCTTTTGTGTGCATCTGCCTTTGAGTGCAAACGATATAGGCAAATGTAGGCATCAGAAATAGAACAACCGCTGAAGAGTGGCAGAGCCGAGCTTTTTTGGTGGCACTGCCTGACAAGCAAACACTCCTCCTCTCTTCTTTAGACTGTCTTAGCTTACAATAAAGCTGTTCATAATTAGAATATGACTAAATTGTGCAAGACTTGCCCTCTCTCCACTCCTCACTTTGTGACGCATGACTCAGCCCTGCTGGCGTGTAACACTCAAAACAGCCCTCAGAACTGGAAGAGTCAAATGTAAGAGTCAAAACAGATGGGGGTGTGGGTGACAAGCGTGGTATGGCTTAAGATCCCTTAATCCTAAATATATACAGAGGTTTTACTGGATATATGAACACCCAAAAATGAATGAAAATGTTGTTTGGATGGAGTTGGAGACACTGAAAAAGAGAAAGTAAACAATGCTTTCTTTGGAATACCATCTTTATAGACAAAAATAGGTAAAGAACCACTGTTGTAGAGTCTCCCTGGTGGTACCAGGAGCACCTCCTCTTGCATCAAAATTACTTTAAATCTCACATGCTCCAATTCCAAGGTTATTACTATTAATCATCAATGACCTTCCATTTCTTCAGTGCTGGGCCTAATGTTTCATGTATTAATTTGGACATTAAATATTGGGTTTCTAAAACATTTCTATGTGAATGAGTTTGCATTTATAGAGTCTGATGTGCATTCTAATATTTCCTGGACTATTTGAATAATTTCATATAATTACTTTCTCTCTTTCTGGCCTAAAATTGGCAATAACTCTCAAATGTACTCAGGTTCCTATTTAAATTCCATATATTAAAATAAAAGACACCATTAAAACATTGCTGTAGCTTTCCCCTCTTTTAATGTCTCCTCTGGGTTTCAGATTCTCAACATTGACAGACAACTGCCAGCCAATAGGGACTACTGGTAAAAATAAATAAATAAATAAATAAATAAATAAATAAATAAAGAGAAAGAGAGAGAGTGTCGAGATAGTCTTTAACTTGCTTTAATTGAGTTTTCCTGCCTCCCTGTATTTTAACTTTTCAGTTTCATAACGGTAATTCTTAAAGCTGTTATCCAAATTTGTTTAAAGAAATATGAGCAAGCAAAAAAGACCACCTTTTTCTTTGGAACTTTGAAGTAATTAAAAAAATTTCTACTGAAATAGCTGATGTACAAACCATAGGCAAAAGTGGTACACACAGTCTCAACCACAGATTTGAAAGTAACTTTAAACCTATTATAGTCTAGATAAGCAAGACAAGTTGAAATACAGTTAAACTGTGCTACCTCAAGCTAATTTGTTTTTGACAAATTGGTGACCTGGATAAATGACTCTCTACCACCAACAGGAGACCAAAGAAAGGTATAGTTCAGTTCAAATCATGTAAGTCAAAATCAGAGTAGACTATGATAAATAGGAAAAGAAGCCATATGTTTTAGTCAAAGAGTGAAAAGCTATGCATTGTGTGTGCTTTTTATTGACTCATTAAAAGAAGGTGCTAAGATATATTCTCAGGGGCATTTAAACTCTATCAAAAACTGTGAATGGGCCCAACTGGCATAGTGGCTGAGCATCAACCTATGAACCAGAAGGTCACGGTTCAATGGCTTTGATTCCAAGTCAGAGCAGCTACCAAGCTGTGGGCTCCATCCCCAGTGGAAGCTGTGCTGGAGGCAGCTGATCAACGATTCTCTCTCATTATTAATATTTCTCTCTTTCTCTCTCTCTCTCTCTCTCTCTCTCTCTCTCTCTCTCTCTCTATCTCTCTTCCCCACCCCCTTCCTCTTTTAAATCAATAAAAATATATATATATATAGTTAAGAAAAAAAAACCTGTAAATGGTCTGGTCTGAGTTACAATTTTATGGACATTGACAGAAAACATAAAACTCCTGGGTCAGGGGCAAAGAGTAGTTTAATACTCATAGCAATAATAGAAGCCAAATTATCAGCATTTTTTGCACTGATTCCTTGAGCCTAATTACCAGAAAGCAAAGTGAAAAGAGATAAATGGCACCTGCACACATAATAAATTACATTATGTAAGCAGAACCAAGAGTTTATGGAATGCAAATTGTTTAAAATGGGCAGTAAGCATGCCTGCTCTTTGCTCCAGAAAGCTAAGCCTCTATTTTCCAAGGCTGTAATCAAACACCCTCCTGGTTCCAGGAGCAAAACTATATCATCCAAGGCTATTTACTCTACAAATCCTTAAAAGACAGTCTAGAACAGTGGTCCCCAACATGGAGCACATGCCCCACAAGTTGGGGGGTGGAGGCAATTTGAAAATGAGTAACAGTTAATATTTTGCATTTTTTATGGTTCTAAGGGCCTCATATACAGTATATAAATGAATAATGACATATTTATGCATTTCAGTTCTCTATTGTATGTTTTGAAACTTTATTTGCTATTTTATCATATCACTTCATATAATACTATTATTTTTTTAAACAATTTCTTAGTGATTTCTTCCTCAGTACTTCAACTGTCCTTTCATTCTTTTATTTTTCTCTTTCATGAATGCCATGCTTTGGGAAGCTTGTTTAGACCAAGTTAATGGCCTATTAGGCTTCCTCCATGTGACTAAGAGCTCACTTTTGAATAATGAAGAATTATATGTTGCAGGGGGTGGTCATCAGGATTTTAGAGATACTTAGATGGGGCATTGCCAAAAACTGGTTGGGAACTACTGGTCTAAAACAAAGGGCAGTGAGTGCAGCTGCTCAGAAGCTACACAGAAATGCTAGAGCTCTGTGAAGAGGTATTTCCCCAAATCCCTGAAAGCCTTTCCCATGCTTGCGCATTACGCAACATAAAAATAAAAAAGCTAATCTATACTAATAAGAGAGAAATATGGTAATTGGCCATCACTCCACAATGCCCACAGCCAATCAGGAGAGAATATGCAAATTAGCGGGACAAAGATGGTGGCGGCCATGGAACCAGCTGGAGTGGGTGACTAAGCTTCCCACCTGCCCTGGCCAGCCACTGAAGGGGCCTGTGGGCAGCAGCCAAGGAGCCTCCCACTCTGAAGGGGTGTGGATAGCCTGAAAATATCCCTCAGCTCCTCACCCAGGCTGGCCAGGCACCCCAGCGGGGACCCACTCTGAAAGGGGTGTGGATAGCCTGAAAATATCCCTCAGCTCCTCACCCAGGCTGGCCAGGCACCCCAGCGGGGACCCACTCTGAAAGGGGTGTGGCCAGCCTGAAAACAGCCCTCAGCCCCTCACCCAGGATGGCCATACATGCCCAGCAGGGACCCTCACTCCATGGGGGCCTGGCTGGCCTGCAAACTGTCCCAGCCCTCGCCCAGGCTGGCACCATCCCCATTGGGAACCCCTACCCCAATGGGGGCATGGCCAGCCTGCAAAGCACCACAGACCCCTCACCTAGGCCACCCTGCCCCCCAAGGGAACCCAATCCTGATCTGAGACACCCTTCAGGGCAAACCAGCTGGCCCCCACCCGTGCACCAGGCCTCTATCTATACTAATAAAAGGGTAATATGCTAATTAGACTAGGAGACCTTCCAGGAGAATTTCCAGGTGTTCTTCTGGACAAAGCCATGGTGGCGGGGCTGAGGTAGAGGTGGTTAGGGGCCAAGAGGGGCGGGTAGTTGTGGGTGATCAGGCCAGTGGGGGTTGAGGGCATTGGGGGTGATCAGGCTGGGGGGGTGGGGGCAGTTGAAGGTGAGCAGGCTGGCAGGGGGGTCGGGCAGTTGGGGGTGAGCAGACCAGTGGGGAGGGCAGGTGGGGGCGAACAGGCCAGCAGGCAGAGTAGTTAGGGACAATCAGGCAGGCAAGCAGGTATGCAGTTAGGAGCCTGAAGTCCCATAGAGAGTCTGACTGCCTACAGGGATTGGGCCTAAACCGGCAGTTGAACATCCCCTGAGGGGTCCCAGATTGGAGAGGGTGCAGGCTGGGCTGAAGGACACCTCCCCCATGCACAAATTTTGTGTACAAGGCCACTAGTGTTTTATATAACCAGTGTGTTTACATGTGTAGCTAAAAAGTACAAAAAAAACATATCAGTGTTTTAGTTTTCATAGTGTTTAACATCAGCTAGAATCATCCTTTGATTTCATATCCTGATCCTGTTTAGGAGACAGAATATATTCCCAGAGAGTTATGAAGATGCACAAGGTTTCCCAAATGTTTTCATTTTTTCCTTAAATTCTTTTATGCAAATCCAGTTTCTCCTTTAGAATTTTACTCTCATTTCCTTTGTGCAGATCATGTACCCTTCTGTTTTCTCTCCCTTTGTAACACATGACTTCGTGTTCTGTGCCTGGAGGAAGATTTTATATGGCCAATTAGGCCAGGCTTATTACCTTCCTGTTATCGCCTTTCCCTCCGGTGCACCTCTGAAGTCACAGTAATTGTTTAATGAACCAGAAAACATCTGGTGACAGCACAGGACCTCTGGACTTTGGGCTCTTGTGAATGTCTCCGAAGGTTCTGTCGTGTGGCCTCTGCAGGGAAACTGACATTCTGTGAGTGAGATTAATGGGCTGACCTAATTGAGGCCACTAACAAGCTATTCTTTTTTCTTGAAAGAGTGTTTTGTCCAATTTCTGCACGTACATAGTACAGCACCAGAGACTTTCATTTTTCTACCTTCTTTGTTTTATGATCGCATTGAATGTCCTGGGAATTATTAAAAGCTTCACACTATGCCATATGCCTGGCCTGGGTAGGCACCTGCACCTGAGATTCAGTATTTAAAAGACAGTAATGAGAAAGAGATGGGAAACGGCTATCCTACAGCTTTTTATCTTTTGATCATAGCAAATAGGGAGCGAAATCTTGGTTAACAGCAGATATTATTTTTCTTAAGAAGAGTTGGGGAAGAAGTGACCAATTTAACAGGTGTGAAGATGGTAGGCCATGAGAACATGATATACCAAATAAAGATAATTGCCTGATACCCATTATATTAAGAGTTAGGAAAGATTCGAGGTATCATGAGTGATAATT
This sequence comes from Pipistrellus hanaki, assembly GCF_964339955.1. Classification (NCBI taxonomy): domain Eukaryota; kingdom Metazoa; phylum Chordata; class Mammalia; order Chiroptera; family Vespertilionidae; genus Pipistrellus; species Pipistrellus hanaki. The sequence continues at coordinate 78,906,835 of NC_140510.1, read as the reverse complement.
CATTTGAAAAGGGTTACCTATGGGTAAAGATATAGAGGTATGAAAAGTTATGCAGCAAATAAGATAAAATAAAGTATCTATCTATATAAAAGCCTAAGCAACTGAACAACCAGTCGACTGGTCACTATGATACACAATGAACCAGGGCGTAAGAAGTTTAATGCAGGAGCTTGCCCCTGGTCAGTGCACTCCCACAGCCAACCTCCCATGACCCCTCTCTTCTCCTCCCCCCCTTGCCGGCCAACCTCCTGTGGCCCAATCACTGGCAGGCTGAGGGACCCCACCCTTGCACAAATTCATGCACTGGTCCTCTAGTATAGTAAGAAAGGGAACATATGTCTTTAGGGAATAGGAGAAAGTGATCACTTACCAACCGGCAAAGATTTAAGTGTTTCAGTGTTCATGAGAGAGGGGGCTTCAGGCTAGCAGTGACAAGGGAAAGCTCTTATCTCAATTATGCATGGCAGCCAGTTGTCTGTTAATGTGGAGAATCTTTGAATCCCAGGGGAGGAGAAAAAAAGAGGGGGAAACTACAGTGTTCATTTAGTCTTTCTTTTTTAAATATATGGAATTTAAATAGGAACCTGAATACATTTGGGAGTTATTGCCAATTTTAGGCCAGAAAGTGAGAAAATAATTATATGAAAACTAGACATTATTCAAATAGTCCAGGAAATATTGGAATGCATGTCAGACTATATAAATTCAAACTCCTTCACATAGTTTTTAGAAATCCAATATTTAATGTCCAAATTAATATATGAAATATTAGGCACAGCACTAAAGAAATGGAAGATCGTCAATGATTAACAGTAATAACCTTAGAATTGGAGCATGTGGGATTTAGAGAAATTTTGATGCAAGAGGGGTGGGTGTTCCTGGGACCACCAGGGAGACTCTACAACAGTGGTTCTTTACCTATTTTTGTCAAAGATGTCTTTGTATTCCAAAGAAAGGGTTATTTACTTTCTCTTTTTCAATATCTCCAAGTCCATCCACACAATATTTTCATTCATTTTGGGGTGTTCATTTGTCCCCTGAAACTCACGCATACACTCAGGATTAAGGAACCCTGTTCACAAAGGTTTACTCAGCCACACCACCTATCATCGCTGAGATCTGTTTTGACTGTTACATGCCAGCACTGCTGAGTCATGCGTTACAAAGTGAGGAATGGAGGTAGGGCGAGTTTTGGATACCTTAGTCATATTCTAATTATGAAAGGCTTTATTGTTATTTCCAGACAGTCTAAAGAATAGAGGGAGGAGGGGTGTTTGCTTGTCAGGAAGCGCCATTAAGTTCAGCTCTACCACTCTTCAGCTACAGTTACATTTCTGATGCCCAAATTTGCCCATTATAGTTTGCACTCATTAGTGTGATTATTTAAAACTTCAGTGTCCATAGAAGAGTATGTCTTGAGATGAGCAGTATTTGACCTTTATGTTTTTAATATTAACATGACTATTTTGCTCACAATCCAGGTCTACTGGATCCTGCCTGCCTGCCTGCCTGCCTGATTGCCCCTAACTGCTTCTGCCTGCCAGCCTGATCACCCCCACACCACTTCCCTGCCAGCCTGATCAATGCCTAACTGCTCCCCTGCTGGCCTGGCCACCCCTAACTGCACTCCCCTGCTGGCCTGGCCACCCCTAACTGCCCTCCCTTGCAGGCCTGGTCGCCCGCAACTGCCCTCCCCTGCAGGCTTGGTTGCCCCCAACTGCCCTCCCCTGCAGGCTTGGTTCCCTCCAACTTTGAGCATTTTTCATATGTCTCTTGGCCTTCCTTATGTCCTCTTTTGAAAAGTATTTATTTAGGTCTGTTGCCCACTTTTGACTGGATTGCTTACCTTCCTTTTGTTAAGTTGTATGAGCTTAAACCCTTATTGGAGACAACATTAGCAACATGAGATCTCATAATATCTGAAAACAGAGAAGGCCCTGGAAGGGAAGGAGATAACATTGGCAAATATGCTCTCCCATGTAGTGAGCTTTCTTGTTGTTTTGTTCATGGTTTCTTTTGCTGTGCAGAAGCTTTTTATTTTGATGCTTGAATAATCTTGCTTCAGAGCTGGCCAATTCCAAGCTAATTCTTTAAATTGTTACCAACAGCTCTACTTGGTCTATGTTCAGGAGTGGGTAGGGAATCGGCATCCTATTTACTTTTCTCTTCGTGCTCCTTTTTCTTGAGTTTCAGAACACAATAATGTGAAAAGCTCCCAGTATAGTTGTTCATGAAACATTATTAAACCTTGTTTTCAATCTAGGAAATCTGTGTACTCTTTTCTTAATGTAGAGAATGAATTAATGGCATTGTGACTTTATTGACCCTACCCAAGCCCTTTACATTTTCCCTTTCAGGGCCTTCTCTGTTTTCAGATATCATGAGACCTCATGCTGCCATATACTACCCATAATGAAGAAAAACCATGGGAAAAAACCTAACTATTATATAACAAGAATATTTAACTTTTTGTACTAACTTGAATACTTATCAGCTGTTCACCCATAGGAATCTATCTTAAACATCACCTATAATATAGGAGCTATAATAACTGCTTTGAGAAACTTATTGTTGGACTTCTGGTGTCTGTAAGCCACTATTCTGTGCTAACAACAAGTAAAAAGCTGAACAGACTGAAAAATCCACAGCTCTTGATTGTTATTTTATTTTATTATTTTAAAATATACTTTTATTGATTTCAGAGAGGAAGCAAAAGGGAGAGAGAGATAGACACGTCAGTGATGATAGAGAATCATTGATGGGCTGCCTCTTACAAGCCCCACACTGGGGATGGAGCCCGCAACCTAGGCATGTGCCCTAACTGGGAATCAAACCATGACCTCCTGGTTCACAGGTTAACATTCAACCACTGAGCCATGCTGGCTGGTCAATTCCTTGCAATATTATCAATCCATTTAAAATTTCAGTTTAAAAATATTGTCTATTAAGCATTTTTTTATATTATGCAGCAGAAATTCATAAAATTTAGTATGCTATATTGTCAACAGCAATTGTAGGACCTCTAACTGGAACACCAATAGGTAGGTAGAAGCTGTTGGATAATATACTAGGTAGAATAATAGGCCCTCATGGATTTATATATTATCCTTGTGGAGGAACTAATTGAAGTCACAGAGCAACTAGGTTTTTCTGTGTACACATATGAAAAAAAGAGCAGAAGTCAGATACCAACTATCCTCATAGGAGAGGAATTAGCTGAGGATCTCATGAAGAGTTTGGAGAAGGATTGATCAGAGGTGTTCAGAGACAGCCACAGCAATGTAACATGACATTGCATTCACCATGTATCAAGAGGAAATAACAGTGTTGCATATACTTCTGCATGCTTACTATGATGTAGAAAATAGTCTCAGGTCTTTACATATGTGAATTCATTTAATGCTCACAACCCTTTAAGATGAGGTCAGTGAGGTAAGTAAGATGGGCTGGTAAAGTATCCGCACTAGAATTTGCCACTGATGAGCCTGGCTCTAGCAGTCATGCCCTGAACCCCTGCTCTACAGAGTCTCCAAATGCTTTAGCGAGCAAACTTTTATAAGAATTGTGTACAGAGAACTATAACGTTCTTGAATAAACTTTTTATTTCACGTCAACAGGAAACCAAGAAAGCGAACTGTACCTTGTGAGAGCAGGAAGATAATCTGTCAAACTGGGAACACAAAATGCACCTTCCCTGTTGACTATTAATCTAACACAGTAGTCTTAAAACTGCGATTCTTGATCCCCAGGTGGTTCTTTGGCCTCTTGAGCTTTTAGCAAAGGCCAGCTTAGGAGTACCCTAATTAAGTTAATAACAATGTACCTACCTATATAGTTTAAGTTTAAAAATTTTGGTTCTCAAAAGAAATTTCAATCATTATACTGTTGATATTTGGCTCTGTTGTCTAATGAGTTTGCCGACCACTGGTCTAACACATCTATGGGATTTTGCTCAGTCCTTAGAATGAACTCCTATTCCAAATATGGAATTACAAGAAAATCCTGCTCAACCCAAAAATAACTGGACTTAAAGGGAGAGACTTTTTTTTTTTCCCTTTAAAGATATGGCACTTGGGATATTTTCCAGAAACATATGGTTGGAAAGGTTTGCCAAATAATTGGATATGAGCAGTTCTTTAGGAAACTTGACATATGGGAAGTGGAATTATTTTGGGAAATCTATGGGCAATTTATTACCATATTCATGTCGATAAAAACTTGAACTTTTCCATGTGTAGGATCTTAATAACTGGTAGCAGTTTACTTAAGTGTTGATCAAAGTGCTGATATAGCCAAGGCAAAGGTAAGAGATGTCAAAAAGAGGGGAAATATTTTTTTCACAGTAGCTGCTGATGTCTAAAACTCAGTTCATGTAGTTTACTTAACTAGATGCAGACTGTAGGAAGTTGAAGGATGTTTGCTCTGAACATGCAATTATTTTATCCCTGCAACACTTAGACCCCTAGGGAGATGCTGTCAGGCTTGCTGATTGAAAGAACTCTTCCTCAGCCGAGAAAACAGGAATTTTTTATGAACGTTTTGTGAATGCTGTTAAACTGCTACATACCTTGAGAGATAAATAGCTTACCTCTTGAAGACATGGCATTACCTTATGACAAAAATTAGATAGCAAGGTTTATTTTCTACTTGATTTTCTTTCTTAGTTTTTTGTACATTTGGTCATGGAAAAAAAATGAATCTTTTTTCCCCCTTTTTATTATGAAAATATGATACATGTATAAAAATAGAAAAATATAACCAAGACGCTGTTTCAATAATCCTCAACTTCTAGGCACTTTTGTTCACATGCCCCTGTTCAATATGTCATTGTCTAAACGCACCATTTTTATTGAACCAGACAACTGTTGATGAACTGTTGGGCTGTTTCCTGTCTTTTGCTATAAGACAATAAATGGTGCTCCATTGAATAGTTTGATGTATATGACTATTTCATATATTTTCTGTGGGATAGATGCCTATACCTGGGATTTCTTTGTCAATGGGTAAAAGCAAATGTCATTTCACTCAATGTGGTAGATTATTTGAAAGATGTGACCTCAACTATTCTCCTATCTACATTTATACAGCCTTGCCTTGGGACTTTGCAACTCTTCCCATCAACAAACAGAATGTATTTCTCCACTTGTTGAATCAGGGCTGGCCTTTGTGAGTTACTTTGGCCAATAGAATGTGGTAAAAAGTGACCATGTGTAATTCTGATCCCAGGACTCAAAAGGCCTTGCACACATCAGCTCACATTCTGGGGATCACTGCCATCACCAAGTGAACAAACTCAGTCAAGCCTATATATATATATATATATATATATATATATATATATATATATATGGCATAAATATATATATGGCATAAATATATATATGGCATATATATATATATATATATATATATATATATATATATATATATATGCCAGCCCCCAAGAGCTGGAGTGGACACGGACAAGGGTGGGGCAAGGCGGGGGCTGGCCTGGAGAGGACACAGAGGGCCTCCCTCCTGCAGAAGCAGCTCGGGTCCCTCCAGGCTCCTGTGGAAGCAGCACAGCTCCCACGGAAGCGGCAGTTGGCCTACTATGTGCAATATCGCACGATGGGCTGCTAGTTGAAAGACAAAAGACTACCTAGGGAAAAGCCTTGTCACTTTGTTTCTCTCAGCCAGTGCCCCAGCCAGATATGTGAGATGGCCCAGTCACGATCACCAAAGCTCAGCTGAGCTCAGCCAAGATCAGAAGCATTGCTCAGGTGAGTTTCATCCTAAATTTCCAACCCACAGAATTGTAATTAAATAAATAGTTGTTGGTTTGCTACTAAGTTTTGAAGTAGTTTGTTAGCCAGCAATAATTTACTTATATACTACACTACTGCCAAATTCCCTGCTGATGGTATTTTAGCATTTTCTTAACCCAACAGCAATGTATAAGAGTATTTCTTCTCTGCTATAGAATATGTTATCAAACTTTTGAATTTTTTCCACCTAAAGGGTAAAAAAATATATATATCAGTGTTATTTGGTTTTGCATCTCTCTTTTTATAAAGGAGGTTGTGTGTCTTTTCAAGTGATTAAGCATTCCTTGTTTGTGACCTCATGAAAAACTTTGCTTTTCTATCCACCATTAATGAACATGTTTATTAAAGCACTCAGGCACATCCAACAAAGGAATGGAGATAATTTAGAATCCTGATTTAAAGTAAGCTTCCCAGTTTTTGGACCTATTTATTAAATTCCTTATCTTCTCACCTTCCTAATGAATTGCTTTTGCAAGAGCTAAATAACATCATTAGTTTCATGAACTCTTTCTTCTAAATTAAGATCTGAATAGCCTCTTAGCTGAACAATAGGAATGAGATCATTTGAAATGGTTGATTTTCACAAGTAGTACACTGAAAAGCAGCTTTATAGGACCAAATCAGAAATTTCTAGCTCAAATTTAATGTAGTACTCATATGGTGTACACTTAACTGTTATGTTTTTCCTAAGCTAATGTTAGAAATATACCTAACTCTGGTGCTCAGAGTAAACCAAATTCTTCCCCCTTGGTAGGTTAACTTTCAAAAATATAAATATATTTCTATATTTTCTGGATAATTTGGTAAGTTACCTTAAATATGGAAATAATATGTACAAAGAAGTAGAGTTTATTGTCTCCATTTTTATCCTTTACTAAGAACTAAAGGCAACAGAGAGGATGAACCATGAGCAAATCCATGAATCGGGATCTTGGGTCAATCTGCTCCAGGAAAGTCTAGCACCTGTACATACCCACCTTTCTGTTCCTCCTCTATGTTTTCTCTTATCCCAGCAAGTGGGAACTCTCTGTGTATCCATCTGTCACCTTGAAAGCAGCTGGATAGGCACTGCTTTGTTATATCTCCAGCCATGTTCAGTACCCAAAACATGACAGATGTTCAATAAATATCTGTTCAGCTAAGAGAAACTAAAAGGTAATTGTTAGAATTATTTAAATTATCCACCTTAATGGTAATTATGAATATGGAAATATAGCAACAAAACTTCCAGAACTTGCCATAAAAATGACTCCCTACTCAAATATACTTATAGGTTTGAAGACATTTTTAGTAACATGTTATTTACAGTAAAGCAGAAGAGCTGAATAAGGTAGAAGGAAGACTAATTATTTATTTTATAATTGCTATTTCACACTGAAAATATCCTGATATTGACATCACACGAGAGAGGGAGGAGCATGGAGGGAAGAAAGTAAATTCTTCCAATGAGATTAAGAAAGACAAGGAAATAAACCCCAAGGGTTCTGCAGAGAGAGGGCAGTAAAGAAATGTGGTCTGATCTGAGAAACAAAATCTTGGGTTATTTTGCCATTTAGCCAACGACACTATTTTCAGTCAATATAAAACAAGTGCTAGAATAAAATGGAAATCTCCCTTGTAGGGGTCCAGGAGTAATACTGAAAAAATTCTGTGTGTTCAGCAGAAAGACATAATCTCTCTTTCAGGACAAACAGTACTACTGACCATGGAGGAGCATTAACTTACTTACAATATTGGCTTTACGAACACAAAAGTATGAACATTCTCTAAACCATTTTCTTAGGACCCACACCTTCTCAGCCCACATGGGAAAAGGACTGGAAATGTTTCTCAGTCTATAAGAATTTATATATGTGTGTTTCATGTCCTTGTCATTAATTGCTCTGAGCTTCTTTTCAAAATAATATTCAAGGTTAGTAATAACTTAATACCAATTATTATACAATGTACACTGTACTTTCAAACACTTTAACTCAAGTTGATGTAGCTTTCGGCATAGTGGAGTGAAGTGGAATCACAAGTATCTGGCTTTAGTTCCATGTTCCTCTACTCATACCTACGTGATCTTAGATTTACTGCCTAATTCTCAGACTCTTAGTTTCCTCATCTAAAAAACTGGGAAGTGTAAGATGCTGTATATGAAACTGCCCAGAACATACCTGGTGAAAACACAGTGTTCAATAACTATGGATGACTTTCCTGAAAATTATTAATCTCATAATGGAACACATGTAAAGGCATTGGAGAATTCAGCTCAGCAGGCTGTACAGACCAACATTGGTTTGAACTTGGGTGGGTTGCTTATGCTCTTTGAGCCTCTGTTTCCTCATACGTGAAATGGGAATATTAAGAGAAGTGAAAGTGCCTGGCAGAGGTAAGTGAATGTTAGGTTAATTTCTTTTCTTTATTTAGGATTATTGTACTAGAAATTTATAAATAACTATATTAATTTGATAGGACACCTGAAAACTAAGAGCTAACCTATTATAGTTGATTTTCTCTGAATTGCTATCACTGACTGACAGAATGAGAAAAAGTAGCCTGGAGCAGAAATTCGTGCTTTTCTGAATGTTGATAATGCATCCTGACATATTGGTAGGGTTTCACCCAATGCATTTCTCTCTTAAATCCATCAGTAAATTATTTCCCAGTCCAGGCAATGAACTCATGTTACCATAACCTCAGGGTTTAGCATCCCCTTTTAGAATTCTTAGCCTTGTTCTATTTTGTTCCTTAAACCAGGAACATGATGAGCTAATCAGGTTAAGAAAGACAAGGAAATAAACCCCAAGGGTTCTGCAGAGAGAGGGCAGTAAAGAAATGTGGTCTGATCTGAGAAACAAAATCTTGGGTTATTTTGCCATTTAGCCAACGACACTATTTTCAGTCAATATAAAACAAGTGCTAGAATAAAATGGAAATCTCCCTTGTAGGGGTCCAGGAGTAATACTGAAAAAATTCTGTGTGTTCAGCAGAAAGACATAATCTCTCTTTCAGGACAAACAGTACTACTGACCATGGAGGAGCATTAACTACTCAAGATTCATCCTAAGAAATAAAATCATTTTACTTCATCACCGACTGTCAAATTCTGTTCCAATGACTCCTCTTAGGAGTTACCAAGACCAAGAGGGAAAAGTGCAAATTGGCTCTAGCCGTTTGGCGTAGTGGATAAAGCATGAACACATGGACTGAAAGGTCCAGGATTCAGTTCTGATCAAGGGCATGTACCTTGGTTGCAGATTCCTCAGCCCTGGTCAGAGTACATGCAGGAGGCAACCAATTGATGTGTCTCTCCCACATCAATGTTTCACTCTGTCTCTCCCTCTCCCTTCCGCTCTCTAAAAAAGAGAACTGCAAGCTGGAAAGCAGTGGAAAGGTATATCTTCATTGGAAGAAGCATGCTTTTTGTCTGATGTGTTATTGCTCACCCCATCAAAGGATCTAAGACTAAAAGAAGATCAATTGTGAGAAATGGGTTAGCCATCATAAAATCAGATGATAATGGCAATAAATAAAATGTTTAATGTGTGTAGCTTATTTATTTTGTTCATATCCTAGTTACATTTTTTTCTTACTAATGTGCCATGTCCAGTCTTTGCATGTCCTAAGACTCAAATCAAAACTAGGTAAGCCAGTGGTTTTCTTTATAACTTATTTGAAATTGATATTTGTAAGGTTTTTATTTAGGATTAGCTAGCTAGTCCTGAGTTATGAAACTTACTAAAGTAAAGTGTTCTATCTGATGTGAAAAAAACCTACCTTGTTGTAGAGCAGCGATTTTCAACTGGTGTGCCACAGCACATTGGTGTGTCACAAGAATGTTTAAAACATGCAGTGCCTGACTATTTTGTCAGGGGCACTGACCTATTTTCTTTTATACTGTCCAATTAAAAAAATGACAACAGCCAACATAATAGTTATCAAGTGAATGAATGAAAATTATACCTATTTTCTGTCATATAGTAAAAAAAAATATATATATATATATTTTGACATGCTGCAGAATTTTAGTAATTAGTTTGTAGGACCATTTGTTATCAGTCTTCCCATTAGACATTTGACCTTCCTCTCTGAATTTCTTGACTATGCAGTTCCTAGCAGTAGAAGAAATAACCCCAAATCTGTTCTAGTGTTCAATCCCACCCCACTGCGAGGGCATGGGAGCAGAAGAGAAGCATCTGTGGCCATTTAAAAAGAAAAATCTTCCACATCATCTAAGAAAAGGACTAGCCTCGGATGTTCAAAGGAGAATATTCTTTAGGTGTCTATAGATGAAATGCAGAGAGTTAAACAGTGTAGTCCAGGCAAGCCATCTGCATTTTGGGTCCACCAAATCTAACTGCAAGACATTTAGATTCCTATGAGTCCTGGACATGTTTAAAGAAGATTTGAGACCTATAAATAAACCTCTCTATAAAAGAAAAATGTTCTCTCATTTCTTATCAGAGAAACATAACTTTTTTTTTTTATTGTCACCTTGAAAAGAGCCTGGAAGGAATGGGACACAGAGCAAGAAAGTTTTGAAGTAGGGAAAGAAGGAATGTAGGGAGATGTTATTCTACAGTCTTAATCCTCAAACAGTATTCCCTCAGACTAGGAGCATCACAATACCTGGAAGTATACTAAGAATGCAGAAGTTCAGGCCCACTCAAGACCTTCTGAAACAAAATCCGCATTTTAACTTGAAATGGTGAAATCACAGATCTTAAGATAGCTGAGTAGATATTTTAGTAACCACAAAATACCAAAAGAGTTCTAAGACTTGTGTGTGTGTGTGTGTGTGTCTGTGAGAGAGAGAGAGAGAGAGAGAGAGAGAGAGAGAGAGAGAGAGAGAGAGGGAGAGAAAGAGAGAGAGGGGGGGGGAGAGAGAGAGAGAGAGAGAGAGAGAGACAGAGAGAGACAGAGAGAGAGTTATAAACTACCAGAAGGAAAGCTGGCATAATTCCAATGTCAAAACATTTGTCACTTTTTTAAAAAATATATTTTACTGATTTTTTTACAGAGAGGAAGAGAGAGGGATAGTTAGAAACATCGATGAGAGAGAATCATCAATCAGCTGCCTCTTGCACACCTCCTACCAGGGATGTGCCCGCAACCAAGGTACGTGCCCTTGACCGGAATCGAACCCAGGACCTTTCAGTCCACAGGCCGACGCTCTATCCACTGAGCCAAACCGGTTTTGGTGTTTTCATCACATTTTTATTTAGCAATTTGTACTGATTCTTGATCATACCACATTCACATTTTTAGTTTCATATTGATTCAAATAGTTGGTAGAATGAAAAGGGCACTGGTTTTACAATCAGAAGGCCTTGTTTCAAAATCCAGCTGTACAGCTTACTAAAGAGGTTAACTTTATCTTCAAGGTCTTCATTTAAACATTGGGGCTATCTATATCCATCAGAATTCACTGCATAGAAACAGGAAACCCTCTATATTTCCAAGAATAATTAGACTTGCTCTGATTCTCCACGTCTTTGTCCTGATCTCCTCGTTAGCAGAGTGTGTGTGTTGTAACCTTGAGCTTTTCTCCAGGGACTCCTGGAGTCATAGCATTGACCCTTACCCAAACCTGAATAGAATACACAAACGGATGATTAGTGTAGCCCTGTGCCAACGTCCAAAACTTATATTAGGAAAACCTGTATAAACTTGTCAGTATTATTTGCAGAAAATACACATATTGGTGATTTACACGTAGTTTTTATTGTTATGTGAATTTCTCTTATTGAGCTTGATCATGCAGTCTGTTTTCGCTGTATAACAATGGAGTATAAAACACCTTTCTCCCTCAGAGGAAACTGGATTCTTTGAAATCAAGGCACTTCACAGAGGTCTTGGTGGTTTGTGAGACAAAGACCAAGCTTATCCTGTGCAGCTTGTCCCTGATGTGCCAGTGTATTCTTTCTCCTGCTTCGCCATAGCTTTCGCCAAGATAAAGGCCTTGCATGAATATATTCTGCAGAGTCGTCTGAGTCTTTTCTTTCTTGTTTCAAAATATTTTGCTTTAATATATAATATGTTTTATTGATTTCAGAGAAGAAGGGAGAGGGAGAGAGATATGAGAGAGAATCCTGCATATGCCTTGGGGATTAAGCCCATAACCTGGACATGTGTCCTGACCGAGAATTGGAACCGTGACCTCCTGGTTCATAGGTCATCATGCTCAACCACCAAACCACCTCGGCCAGGCACCTGACTCAATAATTTGAATGCCTTGGTTAACACCAATGGCATAATTTCTCCATGAAATAGTCTCCACTAGCTCTTAGTTTTAAACGTGGCCATGTAAGTTGCATTGGCCAGCGGCACGTAGACAATAGTAAGAACTACCAATTCTGAACCCAGGATTTAAGAGCCCGTGCATGTTTCTCTTTTAGCCTTGTACTTCTGCCAAGGCCATAAAAAGACTTTTCGCCAGCTGGGCAGTGGCTGCCTCTTCTACTAGACCCAAGATTGAACACATAAGTAATGTAGTTGCCTAAGCCGTGCCCAGCTGGACAACTTGAAGCAGAAGCTCACTGCCAAGTCCAGCTCAGGTCAACCAACCTCATACAAACTGCAGATTCATGAGAGCAGGTCGCTGATGTTTTAAGCCCCTGAATTTTGGGTGGCTTATTAAGCAGAATTTGTGAATAGATAGCTAATTAGCACAAAATGTAGAAATTAAATGCTTACACACTTGTTGGAAAGCTGGGAAACCACTAAACTTTTATGGAATTCTCAGAGAAAATGCAATCCAAAGATTAGGAAACTTGTACAAAAATCCAGATGTCAGAAAGCTTAAGAAAACCACTAAACCAGTAACTGATAAGAACATGGGAGGTGTTTTTGCAACATAATTTGATTCATGAAAGCACAAGAAAAAGTTTGGGTTGATTTGGGATTCGGAGAAGAAAATGTGTGAGAAAAGCTGAGAAAATGATAGACCGAGGAGAGGTGTTCCTATAATGAGGTAAAAGCCAGGGCTAAATAAAGGAAACCAATTTATTTAGCAAATTGGCAGCTTCCCAATTTTCTGGAAAGGAACTTAATAGCAAAACTCAGAATATTTGATTGTTGGAAGCTGCCCATTGCCTTCACTAAAAGAGAGGTGTGGACAAGGAACCCGGAAGGCTGGTCAACCTTGAGGCTCTGGCAAGGGTCAGAGCCAAGCACCCACTGTTTAGTCGAGACAATAGCAGCTGAAGCAACTTCCACCTTTTAGTCTTATGTCAATCCTTGCTGATAGGCTGTCGTGGAGCTATTACTGGAATTGCCTGCATAAGGGCTACAGGTGCATCCCAAACCTGAATAAAAGGGATCTCAAGGCCAGAGCAAAGCGTAGTCCTCTCTTGGGCTTCCGCCTGGCCCCCAATTCCCAGATTAATATTTTCTTGTCTAGACTCTTTCATTTACGTGCGGCCTCCTTCAGAATCTGAACCCTGAACCTGAACCCTGAACCACAAGGGATGCGGGGGGAACACTCGCATTTGATATTTGTTTTCACCTGTTTCTTTGCTTTGCTTAAGTCCTTGAGTATCTACAAGACTTACGATGAAAGATGGTTACAGAATAGCTTTATGTTAGTGTACTGTAAGGAATAAAGATGAAGAGGCCATCTGAAGAATTAAAGTGGGACAGCAGGCTGGGGAGGTAGCTTGACAGATAGGAATCAATTGACACCCCCCCCCCCTTTCCTTTGGTGGTAAACACTCTGTTGTGTATACAGATGTCAATTTATGATGATGCACACCTGAAACTTACATAAGGCTATAAACCAATGTCACCTCCATTTAAGAAAACTGAGACAGGAAAAACAGGTCAAGACAAAAAGTGAGAAGAAAAAAAAAACCATTAAGCATCCTCCTGAAAACTAGAGACAAGGGATTTGCACGTGATGAAATTTCATTTGGACAATAATGGTAAGAGAGACCTCAGAATACTGGAAGATGTGGGACTATTGGACTACATAAGTAACTACTAGATTTATGGGTAATAAAAGAGAATAGATTCCAATAGGTCAGAAGTGCTTAAGGATGCACAGACTATTTCCTATCCTTCACTTCCTGTCTTTCTATAGAAGAAAAGTGGGCACATAATATTCAAGAAATATTTACCTTAATGATGATTTAGGCATGGAAAGTGTTATAGTAATAATAATAAGGATAAAATACAATATAGAATAAGTATTAAAGTGTGGAATTGAAGTGTGATGTCTGAAAGTATGTAATGAAATGTAACCAAATTGATAAGCACCCTTGAGTGGCTTGTATGTAGAAAATAAATAGTGATCTGTACCCCATATGTAAGACCAGGTAGCAAGACTCCTGGGACCTGCTGATAAGACACACTAAAGACATATATGAGCGCTGAAAACACATCTGAGCATATAAAAAGAGCAAGCCCCAGAGAAAATCAGAGACACTCGTTCTGCTCCTCCACAGACGGTCGCTCTCCACTTCCCCTACCCGCACCTGTCAAGCTCTGCCCGAGCAGCGAGCCCTGAACCGTGAGCCACGGACCGGACTAGGACTCTGGTAAATAAACTGTGTGATTCGTGCATTGCATGTCTGTCTCCTGTGTAATTTATGCTTGGTGGATTATTAATTAAGTACCTAGGGTCGTACGTGTCAGATTACTGGCTGAGGCACCCTCGGTCACCTGTGCATACGTTCCTTATAGAATAATTAGGACAGAAAGTACCAGAAATATCAGAGGATAATTTAAATTTGTCCCATGAAATACCCTGCATTAATCTAGGAGTCACATTACAGATCCTCTTCCTTTTATATTATTGCCTTAATCTTACCTCATTTGATACACTTATTAAAAAAAAGTCTTAATTGCCTTAAACAAGACTTGAACTGGGAAAGGTTGATCTTATAAGATTTCAGGTCTTCAGAAAGAAAGAAGAGCATATTTGGCCTTCATTAAAAAGCTAGGAATATAGCCGGACGGATGTGCTATTAAGAATAACAATATGTGAATTTGGACCCCACATCTTTAAATAATACATTCTAAAGGTCACAGTTCATTCAACCCAATGTGGAAAAAAAAATAATTCTTCACCCCAGTTTTTAACTTGAAAGATGTCTTACTTGCTTCTTCCGAAAGAATGGTTTCTTGGAAGTAGATAAAGCAGATGAGTGACAGCCAGTTTTTCTCTGGCTTCCACTCATTGATATTAAAATTATGTTTGGGTGTTGAGTATACTTTCAGGTTCAAAAATCCTGGTCAGACATAAAAGAAGAAAAACAGAGTGTCCTCCAAACAGACAATGGGAGCTTTGGGTAGAAGGGATTTTTCTGAAGAGATCCTTGTCCCACTTATAGTCTTATTTCACTCAGTCCTTATATTTTTGAATGCCTCAATTTCAAATAAGTTCCTCAGTGTCATCTGTTTTCTGCAGGGGAGATAAAACTTTCTTTGGTTAAATAAACAAAAGGAAAGGAAGATGTTCTATTTAGTCCCCATCTAAAAGTCATCACACACTTTCTCATCTTGGCCATTCTATTCTTCTAGCTCTGTTATTAGCATCCCTTAATGGCACAGAGCTCTGTTTGAGATCTGCCTCCCTACCAGTGTTCTGTCAGTGTTCTTCTAAATAAGGACTCAAAAAAAGTTATGTTGTTTAAGATGGTCTGTGTTATAATGTCTTATGGTTTCTTTCTACTTTTCCTACTCTAATCCTACTGGCCACTGAAATCTCAACATTTTCCAAGTCCAACATCTTGATCTCCTCCATTTCTCTTCATAATCTCAGCACATCTGTACCAAAGAAGGTGCAATTCTATTTCAGGACCAAACTTTGGTTTTTATTAAAACATGTTAGAAAGAATTATGTAGTACTAGAGGCCCAGTGCACAAATTTGTGCCTGAGTGGGGTCCAGCCAACTGGCCCAAATTGGGTGAAGGAAGGGGCTGATGGGGGACCAGGACTGGCTGGGAGAAGGGGTTGAGGGTGGTTGGCCGGCCAGCTCCATCTCCTGGTCAAACTCCCAGTTGAGGGGACAATTTATATATTAGCCTTTTATTTTATAGAATGGTTTGGGGAAGGTTCTTTATTTTTTTTAGTTGACCTCACATATTGTGAGTGATCATGGGAGGACAAATAAAAATCAGGTTATAAACAGCAAAACTGGACACTCAGGTTTTAGAAAAAAATGCTAAATGCATTCTATTTTTTCAAAGATTGCTTTATTTGGATGTCTGCTATGCACTTATGTCAGCCAATTTAGCAGTTACAATACCAAGTTCTTTGGGGTAAATATCAGTAATCTCTGGTGGTGAAAAGAAAGAGGAATCTATGCATCTCTTCCCCCCACTAAACATCTGCCCACTAAACCCAATAGCCTCTCTGTCATCTTATAGTGAAAGCAATTATCGGACACTAAGAAATCTCCATCTATACCAGTGGTTCCCAACCTTCCTAATGCTGCGGCCCTTTAATACAGTTCCTCATGTTGTGGTGACCCACAACCATAAAATTATTTTCGTTGCTACTTCATAACTATAATTTTGCTACTGTTTTGAATCATAATGTAAATACCTGTGTTTTCCAATCGTCTTAGACCCAGTTGTGACCCACATGTTGAGACCCGCTGCTGTAGAGCCTAAGACCATCGGAAAACACAGATAATTACATTATGATTCATTAACAGTAGCAAAATTACAGTTATGAAGTAGCAATGAAAATAATTTTATGGTTGGGGTCACCACAACATGAGGAACTGTATTAAAGTGTCATGGCATGAGGGAGGTTGAGGACCACTGATCTATACGCTCTTTGACAAACCTACCACAGGAGATCCTCATTCTAAGGCATCTACAATGATACTGACAAGTCATCCAACTTTTTGGGTACAGGCAACAGGAAAAATGCAGGATACATACTGCAGAATGAATCTCTAAAACTTGTAACACTACACTGTAAGTATTAGGCAGCTGATAGGCTTAATGCACTCTTTCTTGTACCTGGATAATGGCAGGTGATGGTGCCTATACCACTGTTTTAGCCAGTCATGTACCTTGAACTTCACTCATTTCACTAATAAAAACACTTTTCTAAGATTCCTTATACTAATTAGTGATCTCTTTGGAGTAGATTAATATTTAAGGAATATATGAAAACACAATTGCAGTAAGAATTTCTAATTAAAGTCTTTTATATATATAGTATATATGCTACTATATATATAAGATTACATATTAAAGTTTAACTACAATATTTAACCACTTATATCACACAATTCAAATGATATATTTTGAAGCAAATTACCAAATTTGATTTTGATTGCTTTATAATAGTAACCATGGCTATATATACTATATATATATATATATATATATATATATATATATATATATATGATTTTTTACAGAGAGGAAAGGACAAGTATAGAGAGTTAGAAACATCGATGAGAGAGAATCATTGATCAGCTGCCTCTTGCACACCCCCACTGGGGATATGCCCGCAACCAAGGTACATTCCCTTGACTGGAATCGAACCTGGGACCTTTCAGTCCACAGGCCGACGCTCTATCCACTGAGCCAAACCGGTTTCAGCAGTAACCATGTTTTTGTTTGTTCAGTATTTTCTCTGGGTTCAAGCACTTTGCTAATATATAAGTGGCAAACAATCACCAACTCAACTACATTTATCTGGCAGTGGGTTAACAATGAGTTAGAAGGAAGCAAAGAACAAGGACATAATAATTGAGCCGGAGAAGGAACCACAGCCTCTCAAGGGGTCCCCACCAAATTTCCCTCGCAGCAATTTTTGCTCAATAAATGTTTCTCTTGGCAGAAAACATCAAGTGTCTCTCCTCTCGACTCTCGCTTAGGTGACTTTATGCTTGTGTTTTTATGTTGCTTTATAACATCTGAGGAGGGGGAGTAGCATTCACTGTTTTAAATAATTTCTGGAAATAAGGAACAAATGAATTTATAGGAGATTTTATGGAAGCTATCCTCCAGTCAGAACTATACATTTGGTTTCCCCAACCGAAGTCTGGAGCTGGTTTGCCTGCTATCATAACTATTTAGGCTGTCCTTCTCCCTTTATGGTTCAACACTGGGTACTTCTCTTCTTTCAGCTTACATCCTCCGTGAACAATTTTCCAAATTAAAGTTCTCCAAATATTTTGTTTTCCTCCTCTTGAATCCCAGCACCATACTGCTGTCTTCTATCTCCTCCATTTAGCTGTCCTCCTCAACAAATAAGTACCTCAAGGAAGTGCTGATTTTTTTTTAAATATATTTTATTGATTTTGTACAGAGAGGAAGGGAGAGAAATACAGAGTTAGAAACATCGATGAGAGAGAGTCATCGATCAGCTGCCTTTTGCACACCCTTTACTGGGGATATGCCCGCAACCAAGGTACATGCCCTTGACTGGAATCGAACCCGGGACCCTTCAGTCTCCAAGCCGACGCTGTATCCATTGACCCAAACTGGTTTCGGCAGGAAGTGCAAATTTATTGCTTTGGTTTTTAGTTTTATTTTTAGCAGCCATACATACTTGCAAAAAAAAAAAAATGGTAGAGAATGACATTATCTAAAAGTAAGTTATTTTATTTTCTGGCTTTTTTCCAAAATGTCTGAAAACCATCTTCATATTTATCAAGGGTTTGTACTATGCATACTTATGGAGTTACATGATAAGAGATCACATTATTTTATATTTGGCCATAAAAATAAAAGCTATTGTTTTAGCCTTATTATCTTTGGAGAAGTTAAATCTTATACAGGTTAAATAATTTCCCTAAATCACAAAGATAGTAAGTGATGGGGCCTTAATTCTAACTCAGGTCTGTTTTACTGCCAACTTCATACTATTAACCAACATTGGACACAACATCCTTAAGGAAACAGAGGGTTTGATCCTTGGGAATGTGTCATTTGTTAAATCCAAAGCACCAAGTATAATTGAAATAATACTTAGAATGAAATTAACTGCACTAGATGCAAAGGGTTAAGACATGGTCAAGTTAATAAAACTAGAAGTCAGAAGCCCAAGGCCAGTTATTTCTAAACAGTTTGTAAAGATAGGTAAATTGCTTAATCTTTGAATTTCAATAATTTTACTGATAAGTAACTAAACTAGCTCCATTCACTATGGTTTGTAGCCTCCTAATTATTTTTTTAAAAGATAAAACTCAATTAGCACAAATGTTTTGCTTGTGCCAGACCATGTCTTACTGGATAGTATTTGTTATCTGCCTAACCAGGCATTAAGCACAGCTTATTGACTACTTTCATTTGCATATCTTACCCATGTATTTATAAGGCCCTTCAGCATGGGGAAAATGTGATTGTATTAGCCATAATAAACAGCACTTATATTTCTTATTCCTGCTCATTATTTCAAGCCCTCTGGCTCTTCCTTAAGTGATTTTTGGTATCTCCCGGGCATTTTTCACATGAGTTCACAGATGTGACATTTGCCCCTATGTTCCTCCCCTGCTGGGGTTCTCTGCGGCCATGTCTGCACAGAGGATCCACTGTCTGGATGCTATGTGAGCCATGTCTCCATGGCCACCACCCCTGGTACCAGCTGATGTCCAGAGCCCGAATGGCCATGCTACGGGCACTGTCCTCTACCATTCCTAAAGCCACGCGGTGCCTACCGTCTCTGGCACTGCTTGTCTCTTGCTATGGAATCTGGAAAGCTGGGGCCTCTGCTGCCCCCAGTGTCTGCAGGGATCCCCTGTCCAGGCTCTGCTGAGCACTGGGGTCACGCCAAGCTCACAGTGCTCTCACCTCGTTGCTCTCCTGGAGTGGTCATTATTCGGTTCAAGGGTTCTCAGCCCTGCCTGCCATTAGAATCACCTGGGGCACTTGGGAAAATATCAATGTTTGACATGTGTCCTGAGGTCCTGGTTTAACATGCACAGGTCCCAGGTGTGTCTAAGGTGCAGTTGAACATAAAGAATCTCTGAGCCCTAACCAGTTTGGCTCAGTGATAGAGCGTCGGCCTGTGGACTGAAGGGGCCCAGGTTCGATTCCAGTCAAGGGCATGTACCTTGGTTGTGGGCACATCCCCAGTAGGGGGTGTGCAAGAGGCAGCTGATCAATGTTTCTCTCTCATTGATGTTTCTAACCCTCTATCCTTCTCCTTTCCTTTCTTTAAAGTCAATTATATATATTTATATTTATATTTATATTTATATTTATATTTATATTTATATTTATATATAATTTATATTAAATATATATGTATATATATTTTTTTTTAAGAATCTCTCAGTTCAAGGGTTATCAAAACAACCCTGCCTTCTTTCAAAGAACGCAACAGGGGCTTCAGTGAAAGGGATGTAGAAACCTCCAAGCTCATAAACCCTGAATTCATCCCTGAGTGGCAAGCATCCACTGAATAAACTACCTCACTTATGAGGCACTATGTTTCTGCCTATTTGTTATTCAGAATATACCAATAAAAGGACAAATCTGTATTCAGTAGCCTCACTGGTGATTCTACATATTACAGAATTCATATGCCATGAACACAGTAGATCCAACTTCTCATAGAACCCTTTGGACTGCTAAGCTATGTAACTGACAGCTCTGGTTCATTCTCACACACACACACACACACACACACACACACACGCACACACAATCTCCATGAATCTATTTCTGGGTAAACAATGTAAATGTAGTCAATGCAATAAAAAGAGACAAATGCAGGTCTCTGGGGAAAAGCAGTTGTCTCGCAGAAGCTCATTCCCTCCCTCACAGAAAAACCAAGAAGCACTTAAAATATTTGATCTGGACTCCGTAGGTAAGAATATTGACCTAACTCTTTAAATACCCTGTTTGTCTACCTCTACTGGAATCAAGTTTCATAACCTTTATTTTAACTTTAATATAATAGCATGGTGTCTTTACATTTTCCCTATTTTAACCACAAAATAAAATCAGTAAAAAGATTAGCTAGCACTGCATTCTCCACTCCCTTTCATCTACGGAAATATAAAACCATGGGCAGCAGTTTGTTGTGTCAGAATTCCCATCAATTGTTGTCTTTCCAGCTGCCGGTGGGACTTGCTGACTAAAAAGCTTATATAGGATATAAGTAAAACATTTTCGTTTTGAGTTATACTGAACAAATTCTCATTTTCATTCAGTTCTACAACACGGACCCTCTGTTCAATATTGGACAGTCTCAAGCAAAAACAACAATTAGGAAAGTGACTTCAATCTGTCACCAGTCCTAGAAGAAAGGCTAGGTAAAAAAATCAGAATTCCAGGGTGAGGAGCAACTGTGTCTTTCCTATGGGTAAGCCTATAGGAGAGCTGGCAGTCCACCGGATTGCAAATGCACACACTAAAATCCCTCCCAAGGAAACCCCCAGAGGCTGTGCTAATCATCAGCGCATTTAGAAAATCAGACTTCTCCTGTGTGTTGGGGTTACATGCCACAGCAATGGAAGAATCCAACGAGAGCGCTCGGTTTCTTTACCCCATAGGAAACATCACGGACACACCTTGTTCCTTAAACCAAATCAGTTAGGCCGAGAGGGTTAGGAGGTAATGCCAGCTTGGCATTTGATCCCTTGCGAACTTGGAACATTAACTGTGCCAGTGGGATCAAACGAAGCGCTGCGATCTATGACACATCGTGGATTGTTTTGTAAATCAGAATTTAGTTCAGAGAAAAGCAGAAATTCTCTTCCTAGAACTGGAATGTTAACTGGCAAGGAAGCATAGGATGTTTTACAAGCCAGCCAGAACCCCAAAATCATCTGAATCATTCATATTACATTTGGTCCAATCAGTACAACTGGCTAGAAAGTAAACCCAGTTTTGTGTTAACTTCTTGTAGAGTAATAAAGGTCATAGGCACCTTTTTGCTGCTCTCAAATTCTGGATATTCTTATCCATAAAATGTAAGCATGAGCAGGTAACTATCTGCACGTGTGTGTGTGTGTGTGTGTGTGTGTGTGTGTGTGTGTGCGCGCGCGCGCGTGCGTTGGGGGGAGGGTGGGGAGGGGAGGAAGGTGTATTCAGAAAAGAAGACAGGTCCCAAAGTACAGGCTCAAGATAAAACTCATTGGTTTATCAACACTGAGATCTCAGAAAAGACCCAACCTCATCTGCCCTACTATCTAGCAGTGGGAAATAGTTTGGACAGGATGTTCTATCACAAAAATTACTGGTAGAAGCTTGCCACGGGCATTTTCTCATGTTGGCGAACACGCCTTAAATCTAGAATTTTTAGTGTTGGAGAATGTGCCACATGATGTTGGGAACCATTCCACGCCTCTTGTGAATGGCAAATAAATGGCTGTCTACTAGAGCAAGGTCAAGTATTTCATGTTAACACAAGGGTTTGGACAGGGGAGGGTTGGCTTTCTATTGATGTGTCACTAATTTCCACAAATTTAACAACTTAAAACAGCACACATTCAGCATCGCCTGGGTTTGCTTGGGTCAGGAGCCTGGGTATGTTTAGCTGGGCTCTCTGCTTCAGGGCCTCACGACCTGAAACCCAGGGGTTCGCTGGGGCTGCATGCCCTCCTGGGGCTCTGCCGGAAGAGTCCCTTCCTGGCTTCCTTGGCTGGTTGGCGGAACTCAAATCTTCGCTACAGGACTGATTGCTGGCCATTGGCCAGGAGCAGCTCCCAATTCTATCCATGGCCCTCAGAACATGGCAGCTGACTTACCCAAAGCCAGTAAGAGGAATCTCCCTGTTCAGTCTGCTAAGAGCAGGCCTTATATAATGCAGCCTAATCCAGTGAGTGACATCCCATCACCTCTGCCATTTTCTTTTTTTTTCTTTAATATATTTTATTGATTTTTTACAGAGAGGAAGAGAGAGTGATAGAGAGCTAGAAACATCCATGAGAGAGAATCATTGATCAGCTGCCTCCTGCACACCCCTCACTAGGGATGTGCCCACAACCAAGGTACATGCCCTTGACCGGAATCGAACCTGGGACCTTTCCGTCCGCAGGCTGACACTCTATCACTGAACCAAACCGGTTTCGGCACCTCTACCATTTTCTGTTGGTTAGATGCAAGTCACGGGGACCCACCCACACCCCAGCAGAGGGCATTATCTGAGTGTGTGACTCGTTGGGAGGTTACCTTCTGGAGTGTCTGCCGCCAGAGGCAGTACTGATTACACTCATGTAACCAAAAGAAAGATGTGCATCTCATTCCCTGGGGAATTCAGTGACATTCCCACCTGAATGGACATGCAGACACCTCTTTTCCCTTTTAGAGGAACACAAGCCAAGATGTGTTTTCTCTAGCACTTTACCCACACGAACGGCTCAGGATGTACAGCTTCTCTCTTCCTCTAGATTGCAGACCAACTCAGAAGCTTAACTATAAATTAACTGTGCCAGATGGTAGGTGCTGTCTACCAGCTGCTGTTGTAGCAACCCCAAATACCCAACCACTGTGAGGAATGGTGTCTCTATGTTGGATATGCTTTGTTTATTGTTTGATACATTTCCCAAACCCCACTGGCTCCCGCCAAAGCACAAAGAAGCAGGGTAAGGATTGAGGAGTCCAACAAATGGAGGAGCCTGAAAATTGTCGTTCTTACAAGTATGACAATTCTTAATTTATCCTGTGTACACTGTACATACACCATCAACCTTTCTAATCCATGTGATAGGGATCCCTGAAAAGAGACTTACACTCTCTTCATCGGGAATGCTGTTGACTAGACCAGTGTTTTTCAACCTTTTTTGGGCAAAGGCACACTTGTTTCATGAAAAAAATCACGAGGCACACCACCATTAGAAAATGTTAAAAAATTTAACTCTGTGCCTATATTGACTATATATAAAGTAATTCTCTTGAATAGGAATCAAATAAACACAAAGAAAGTATTTTATAATTACTTTATTATGAAATATTAGGTAAACAAAATAGTGAAAAATTATAAAATTCTTGTCTTGTCTGCACCTACGGCACACCAGGCAACATCTCAGCGGTTGAAAAACGCTGGACTAGACCATCCTATGTGGAGAAATCATTTGGTTTTACCTAAAGACCATCTGTTTTGACTACCACCAGTGACGCCTCATTATCTAAAAGCTCAGTAAACATTTCTGTGACCTATCGATGTGGTGGAGTCAAGTCCCTCCCAAGACAATAATTTTACCATGTTTTTAAACAATTTATGCAATTGTGAAGGCCCTGGCCAGCTAGCCCAGTTGGTTAGAGCATTGTCCCAATATGCCAACGTTGCAGGTTAATCCCAACTAAAGGCACATAGAAGGATGTATAGTAACCTCACACCTGTCGAAAAGGCTATCATCAATAAATCAACAACAAGTGCTGGCGAGGATGTGGAGAAAGGGAACTGTCGTGCAGTGTTGGTGGGAATGCAGACAGTGCGGCCACTGTGGAAAGCAGCATGGAATTACTTCAAAACATTAAAAATGGAACTGCCTACGACCCAATATCCCACTTCTGAGAATGTATCCTAGGAAACCCGAAACATTCATTCAAAAGAATATATGCACCCCTATGTTCACTGCAGCATTATTTACAATAGCCAAGATCTGGAAAGAGTCTAAGTATCCATCAACAGATGAGTGGATAAAAAAGCTGGTGGTGCATTTATACAATGGACTCAGCTGTTTAAAAAAAAAAAAAAGGAAATCTTACCTTTTGTGATTGTTCAGCATGGATGGACCTGGAGAGAATTATGCTAAGTGAAATAAGCCAGTTAGAGAAAGACAAGTATCACATGATCTCACTTACATATGGAATCTAATGAACAAAATAAACTGACGAACAAAACAGAAACAGAGGCATGGATGCACGGAACAGACAGCTGTCAGAGGGAAGGGGGGATGGGGGACCGGATAAAAAAGGTGAACGGACTAAGCAAAAACATAAGACAAAAGAATGGTGATAGCCAGAGGGAAAGGGGCTAGGGGGTAAGTGGAGGTGGGCAAAGTGGGAAAGAGGAACGAAAAAAGACTCAGCTTGGGGTGACAGGTGCAGGATGCAGTGGGCAGATGATGTTCTATTGAATTGTACACTCAAAACCTATATAGTTTTGTGAACCAATGTTATCCCAATAAATTCAATTTAAAAATCCACTTCAAAAGTATTAACACACCCCCATCATTTTTTGAGCACTTTCTTATTTTCTGGCATGCAATATGTTCCAGACTTATCTTGCATTTCCCCTAGTACAGCCCTGAAATCAGCCACTTGTCCAAGGAGTCCTGGCTCGTTGTATTGGAGAGCTATTCATTTAAACCAACAATTTCCAACCATTTTCATCTCATGGCACACAGAAGCTAATTACTAAAATTCTGCAGCACACCAAAAAATATATTTTTTGTCGATCTGACAAAACAGATATATTTTATGTAAACACACTGAATGGCTATTGTTATGTTGGCTTTGACCATTTTATGTATTGGCAATCTAAAGGAAAACAGTCAAGTATTCCATGTTTTTAAAACTCTTGAAGCTCACCACTTGAAAATCGCTGATGTAAACTCTTCACCATGTAGTGCTTTCTACTAGTAAAGTAGACTAGTAACCTGGTCAGTGGAGTAAAGTCCCATCCTACTCCTAGGTCCTGTCCATACCCAAAGGAAGGTGTCACACAGGATCCTCACAGTGGAGGACAGGAATCTAAAAAACTCTGCCTACTGCAGGTGCTTGGGCCTCACCCCATTCACAACTTCCACCAACAGATCCATGTACAATTCAAAAGTGAATAAGAGGGTAAATGTAAACATCCTCAGAATATAAAGTGAATATCTCTTTAAACTATTAAGTTGAGCTTTGGTAAAATAATGGCTTACTAGATCAATATACCTGCAGCTTTCATGATGGGTTAGCCTTGTCGACTACTGCTCTCCTGAGCTGTCTCCTCTTCCCAGAGGAGTGGCATGTTATTCTATGCACAATGCCGGAAGCCTCTCATTTTAAATGTTGACCCAGTTAATACCATGGAAATATGTGACATGAGGGCCATGTCTCTCTCTTCAGAATAAGATCGATATTTAGACAAATTGCTATTAGTGAGAATCCAAGATGGCTGCTCGGGTAGGCAACTAGCCGCAGCCGCACACAACAATTTTAATAAAATACAACTAAAATATAAAATGGACATTACCCAGAACTACAGGAAAGTCGACTGACTGGAAATCCTACAACAAGAAGCAAGGAGAAAACCAGAAGGAAGCA
The DNA here is from genome assembly GCF_964339955.1 of Pipistrellus hanaki. Classification (NCBI taxonomy): domain Eukaryota; kingdom Metazoa; phylum Chordata; class Mammalia; order Chiroptera; family Vespertilionidae; genus Pipistrellus; species Pipistrellus hanaki. The sequence goes on along the minus strand of NC_140510.1, from coordinate 78,880,868 downwards.
CGGAGGAGCTGTAAAAGCCTAAGGTACGGAGACACGCGGCGCGCGGAGAGGACGGAGCCGGAGAGGAGGGAGGCCGAGTGCCTGGCGGGCGTTCCCAAGCGGGAAGGAGAGAAAACTCCGACTGTGCTGGGCCCCTGACTGTTCTGAACCCCAGTTCTGGGCCAGACCCCGGGGACTCAGGCTCAGCCATAGGGAGCTGGGCTGTAAGTCGGAACCCCGGGGTAGCGGAGAAAGGAGGTCCCGGCGGCGCGCACACTGCCCCCAGAGAAGGGACGGCCGGCTATGCCGCGGGATTGCCCTGACGGGAAGGAGACTGGGGCTCCAGACTGCTGTGAACGCCACCTCCAACTCCACTTCCAACTGAACTGAACCCCAATACCGGGCTCATTGGGGGAGAGCATGGACTGTTTGGCAGCAGGCGAAAACCGAGGGCACCTTTCTCTCAGAGGCGCCGGCAGCGAGCACTGAAGGACCCGCATAGGGCGGGGCTGACGGAAGCCAAAGCTGCAGGCTCCAGCCTGAAACCCCGTCCCATCTGTAACTGCGAAATGCGACAACAAAATAGATCACAAACGAAAGAAATGGAGGACAAAAAGCGTCTGGATATAGAGTTCAAATCTACGCTTATAAGGTTTTTCAAGAATTTCCTAGAAAAGATGGATAAGGCCTATGAGGATATGAAAAGAGACCATCAAGAAATGATAAGGGAACAACAAGAAATAAAGAATACATTGTCTGAAATAAAAAATATTCTACAGAGTCCTAAAAACAGAAGGGAAGATCGCAAGAATCAAGTCAAAGATTTGGAACATAAAGAGCCAGAAGACACTCCTCCACAGAAGCTAGAAGGCAAGAGAATCCAGAAAATTGAAGATAATGTAAGAAACCTCTGGGACAACTTCAAGCGAACCAACATCAGAATTATGGGGGTTCCAGAAGATGAGAGAGAGCAAGATTTCGAAAACATACTGAAAGAAATAGTGACAGAAAACTTCCCCCACCTGGTGAAAGAATTTGACTTACAAGTCCAGGAAGTGCACAGAACTCCAAACAAAAGGAATCCAAAGAGGACCACACCGAGACACATCATTATTAAAATTCCAAGAGCAAAAGATAAAGAGAGAATATTAAAAGAAGCAAGAGCAAAGAAGGTAGTAACTTATAAAGGAGCACCTATACGATTGTCAGCTGACTTCTCAACAGAAACCATGCAGGCCAGAAGGAAATGGCAAGAAATATTCAAGGTGATGAATAGCAAGAACCTACAGCCAAAAATAAGCTACCCAGCGAAGCTATCACTCAGAATCGAAGGCCAGATAAAGAGCTTCACTAATAAAAAAAAGCTAAAGGAGTTCATCACCACCAAACCAGAATTATATGAATTGCTGAAGGGGGTTCTTTCAGAAGAGAAAGTAAACAAAGATAAAAATTATGAACAACAAATACGTAATTATCAACAAGTGAATCTAAAAACCAAGGAAATTAAAAAAATCTGATGAACAATATTAACTGTTGAATATAATAGAATCAGAGGTATGGAAGGGGAGTGAACTGACGATTCTTGGGGAAAAGGGGAGAGGGGGGCGTGGGAAGAGACTGAACATAAACTGTGCACCTATGGATGAGGACAATGGGGAGAGGGGAAAGGGCAGAGGGTGGGGTGGGAACCTGGTGGAACAGAGCAATGGTGGGGGGGGGGGAAGGAACATTTGTAATAATATGAAAAATAAAAACTTATTAAAAAAAAAAAAAAAAAATCGATATTTAATTACCTAGGTCTGATAGGTATAACTAAAAGGAAAATTAACCAATCTTTACCCTATTTGAATAACTGGAATCGTCTGTTTTGCATCACAAATGGAGTCTTACGTTGAGAAAAACTGATTTGACTGCCTACGCCACTACAAGGCAAGCGGGTGATATCCCATCAGCACGCCAAACAGTGGTAGGCACCCTGCTGTTAGAAGTTCTTCGTCTGCTTCATTTCCATACTGCATTCACCTCAGCTTCTTTACTGGCTAATTCTCAATAGCCAGTAAGCACCAGCACTAGGTAGTAATTGTCAATCAGGACTTCTGGTCTGGCAGAAATCTGAAAGTACCAGACTTTTAGAAAGCATCATTATCTTACTGCTTTCTGGTATTCACTGAACCTAACACCCCTTTAACTACTGTCCCACCCCTTTGGAGAGCAGGTTGCTTCAGCAAGAGCTCTGCAGGATTACAGGAAAAAAAGAAAAGAGAAAAAAAAAAAAAAAGCTGACTGGAGAACGTAAGCTTCCACGATTTGCGCCAGAAGCTTAATTGTCCTACCATTAATCATGGTGATTTATGATTTTGAATCTAATGCAGACCTGACATGTCCATTTATCCTCCGGCTGCCTTGCAGAATGGTGCTCCAATTAGCCTGCACATCCTGCACATGTGGTCTCAAAGCCACCCTGCCCACTGCAGAGTTCTACTTCCAGAGAGATGGTGAGGAAACGCTTATTTTTAGTTGCAGGAACTAATGAGACTGACACACAGTTCTTTTCAAGGAACTTGGCTCAGCTCTCATTCTTCCTATCTTTGCTGCTCACAATGGGGTCCAGGAGCTCAGCATTATTGGCTTCAATCTGGCTCCCGAAGCAGATGCACTGAACCAGCATCTGGGTTGTAACTAGATCCCAGGTGAGTCTCCTGCATACGAATGACTGAGAAGCAGTGCTTCATAAGTCTAAGGAGGCTATGGACCAGCTCTGTTTATAATAATCCCATGCAATAAAAGGCTAATATGCAAATAGACCAAATGGCGGAATACCCAGAACGACCGAACAATCAGGAGCTATGATGTGTGCTGACCACCAGATGGTGTGCACGGAACATGGCGGGCATCGCCACGGAGGGATGGTGGAGCAGGTGACCGGGGGGGAAGGAGGGGGTATCAGACCAAGGTAGGGTGCCAGTTGCTGTCATCAGGTGGTTACTGAAAATTCTTTGCTCCTGCACACTGAGCCTCTGGTGGTTACTGAAAATCCTTTGCTCCTGCACACTGAGCCTCTGGTGGTTACTGAAAATCCTTTGCTCCTGCACACTGGGGTCCTGCCTGGCGCTTGAACCTGCTGCCAGTGCCAGCCTCACTCACTTGGCACTGGTGCCCGGCACCAGCCCCATCGCTTGGCACCATCAGCAGGTACAAGTGGCGGCTGCTGGCCCCAATCGCCCCTCAGGGCTTCTCCACTTCACCCTGCTCCTGAGGGGAGATGGGGACCGACCAGCAGCTTCCTCTCACACCCACTGCTGGATAAGGCCCTGCTTGTGCCTGCTGCTTGTGCTGGAGCCACCACTCACACCCACTGCTAGCGTTGGCCCTGCTCACACCTGCAGCCCACATCGGAGCCACTGCTTGCACCCGATACTGGCACCCGCCCCAATCTATCCGTACCTTCAACGAGTGCGGGAGGGGGAAGGAGGGGGCGGAGCCATCAGCATGTGGGAGTGGCAGCAGCAGTGGCAGGAGCAGGGCTGCCAGCAGACAGGGGACCGGGGCTGCAGCAGGAGGGGCAGGGCAGAGAATGGGCCAAGACCCGTCCCTGTGCCCACTGCAGCCTCACAGCCCACAGTTCCTTTCAAGGTGCATGAATTCGTGCACTGGGCCCCTAGTGATGACTATAATCATTGTAATTATTACTATTGTATTTGTTAACAATATGATACTTCTTTTCTGATAGATCTGTATCCCTTAAGAGGGGCACACAGAAAGAGTAATATCTTCAAAGGCTCAAACTGAAGATATTCAAGGGCATCACAGCTTTTTCTTGATTTCCAGGGTTAGGGATAAAGCACACTATCACTCAAGGCAGATAAAGGAGTGGGTTTTCTATAAATCCTACTAAAATAATCTTTCTGCATATAATATCTTGCCTAGACATTGGCCCTGCAGCCTTAAGGTCTTTACCACCAAGACTTCATAGGCATCTGCACAAACTGGGAGGAAGAGCAGCCTTGAGCCAACTGGGCGGGGCTGCTGGAGAGTCTGGAAAAAATGGGGTGGCTGATAAGCTCCTCCCTAGAAAGGGTGGATGTCACAGGCATGGATGTCTGGACGCATACAAGTCAATTCACATCTTCCCTCCCATAACCTTCAATCCCTCCCCATGTCGCTTTTCACGTCCTGCCAAGCAAAAGATGATTTTAAACTCACAATTATAGTTAAGTACTTCTTGTCTGGGCTGCTTTTTCCATGAAGTACATGAAACAAACTGGGGCATTTGCTTCCCTGAAAAGTCTCTTTTCCACCTTAACAGGATTCCGCCCACTCCCCTCCATCATTTCCCTCCAGGCCCCACCAAACTTCCTCTGAATTTCCATATTCCATTAATGAATGCCTGTGTGACAAGTATCAGTGCTTTCAGTGAATGGTTCTCAAACGTTAGCATCAGAACTATCTGGAGAGCTAATTAAAGCACAGATGGATAGGCCCCATCCACAGTAATTCTGACTTAGCAGGTCTGAAGTAGGACTCAAAATTTTGTATGTCTAAAAAGTTTCCAGATAATATTGATGCTGCTGGTCTGGGCACCACTCTTTGAGAATCGCTGCTCTCAAAATGAAATTCCAGGCATAGGGAGCAGGATGAGAATCTTTAGAGTAGCAAGGTGCCACACTAAATGTCTCTTCCATGGGTCGGGTTAATGTGGGTCTGTGGGTGTCACCTAAGTTTGCCAAGACCTGGCTCACTCAGGGGAGCAGTGCTGTGCAGAAATATTCCTCTCACAACTGGTCTCATCCATGCAACCCTTTTGTCCAGCCCATCTGTGCGCAAGCAGTAAATCCCTCATGAAACACATTTTACAGGTGATGAACGTAGGAACCAACTGGTTTCTATGTGTTTCCACAGTGTTGGTGTGGTTTCCCCAAACCTGTGAAGTCAAGGGTTAAGTTTATAACAACTCATGGAACTACTGAAAAGTGTAAGGTGTCAGGCACATATAGAATACTCAATGATTATATCTGGATTGACAGGAACTGGTCCAGTACTGTGAAGTATATAAGCATATCAAGGGGCATCTTTTCTCTTCGGGAAATGCTTTTATCTCCTTTTAGTAGCAGTTCATCCTATGAAAACAAGAAAATCACCAGGGCAGTGCTCCATTGGTACACACACACATACAACGTCATTACATGCACGCAACACAAAGTAGTAAAGTGTTTTCTATTCTCAGTCTTAAGTGTTTTTCTTCAAAATTTAAAGTTTTTCTGTGCAGTAGAAATTTTTCATTTAAATTGGACCATTTTATTTCTCCTTGCTTTAATAGTCAAAGTGTTGTTTAACATCTTCCTTTTCCTTTGGCATAAATTCAGCCAATGCTTGTCACTTGTAAGCAAGAACTCATTCTGAGTCTGAAAAAATGATGCAGTTACTCATCAGGAGCTAGGCTGAGCTGGGAGAGAGGCAGCTGAGCTGCCAGGTGTTGGAGTAGCCAATTAAAGCAACAAGGCAACAGGATGGAGTTACCAGTAAGCCTTGATCACTTACTGCAATAGTATAAGCAAAAATCTAAAATCAGAAAAAAAATTCCAACTTGCCTTGTTCCATTTCCCCCCGCCGATGGAACAGCACACTTGTTGAGGGCCAGATGAAGGAGCACAGATATGGGAGGTCATCTCACTGTTGAGAGAACCCCAAACAAAATGCTCTGGCAATTCTATGGGCCCTTAAGTCACGGAAAGAGCGAGGGAGGAGGGCTAGGAGTATAAAAGTACTAGGTACTGAGTCAGAGTGCAGACAAGACTTCCCTTAGTCCCCAGGAAAAGAGGGCCCAGCAGAAAGAGACGCCTAAGGAAGATAGTGCCAGAGGTCTCAGATAAAGAGACCTAGGAATGAAGGCACCAGGCCAGGAACGTAGAGAAGAGCATGACTGTCCCGAGGAGGTGAGTCCCTGACTGCAACTCCCATCTGAGTCCGCAATGCTCAGGCCATGCAAAGTCTGAGGTGTGGGGGGAAGCTTTCCCAGTGAGGGCCTTGCGGGGAAAGCCTTAGTAACTGTCTGTGCTCAAGCCTGAGAAATCACACAGATTGTTAACAGGAATCAGACTCCTCATTACTGACAGCTTAATGGAAGTCCTCTTTGTGGTTGTCTCACCAAGACTAATTTGGATGAGATTCAGCCATCCTTGAATGGATTTCTAGTTCCTCTTTTCCTATAGAGCCTTTGACCAATATGAACAGGACTAGAAATTATAATAATCATAGTGACTATAATAAAAGAAAAAAGAATAACGGTGTACATGTTCATAAACATCATTTATTTAAAATAGGGGTGTCGAACTCAATCAGAGAAGGGGCCAAAATCTAAAATCCAGCCTAAATCGTGGGCCGAATGGTTTACTGAACAGTCATAAACTGACAATGTCATAAACTGACAGCGGAGTGCAGTGATGACAGCGCGGTGCGGGCCACATTGCAAGGCCTGGCGGGCTGGATTTGGCCCGCGGGCCTTGTGTTTGACACATGTGATTTAAAACAATCAGGAAATTACATAGCTCGGGAGAAAATGAGAATGGCAAGTTATTTATTCCCCTCTGACCTGCTTCCTTTTTTACCCTTGTCATACATAGATCACTTTTCAGACACACCCTTTCTTCTGCACTCAGTGTCGGCTCACTGTTGGGGAGCCAGTGCAGCTCATGTGTGCATGAGCAAGCAGTGAGAGAAGGAACAGGCACACAATAAGATGTTTGGAAAATATAATTACAAACAAAACCTCTCCACAAAAATAGAAGAGAAAGAAAACAGTTTTAGTTTTATTACTGAATAAGCATTAAACCAGCATATAATGTCCATCATTGACAACCCACTAATTAGTCTACAAAAACAGAGAGACAACATAACTGTTTATGTAGAAAGGCAAATACAATATCTTAAATGTAAAGCAAATGGCATCTGTTGCCTCGCACCAGGAGTAGAAGTGCAAACACGTCTGCCCATTGCATCTTGGCATTAGAGTCACCATGGAAAACACATCACAACCCTGGTAGGCCTAAGGTGAAGTCACTCATGCTAAGCCCCACATTAGCAAACCAAAACTTAACTAAGTTCCTATGCTCAGCCCTCCCAGCATAGGGAGGCCTAGGCCAACCAATCAGCGCTTGCCCACTCAGCACAAGTTACAGGACCCCGCTCTGAGAAGTCCCTTTGCCCCATAGAAGAAGAATAACTCTGCTTTAGCCAATCAGCAAATGCCCAGGATAGTAAGTCCTCCCTCAACACCCATCAATAGGTTCTTGGAAATGTTGACTTTAAGCAAAACGATGTATAACGAAATCAATTTTAACACAGGCTAATTAATGTAAATAATAGTTAAGTCTCCACGGCATTTTTCTGGTCACAAAACATCACCAAACTTCCCAATCAAGACCCAAAACACTTCTAATATTAAACATTGAAATAAATGTGAGCTACGCATGCATTTTAGAGAAATTAATGAAAACACGAAAGATGCTTATTTTCTCACCTGTTTATTCCAGATCAGGGACATGGGGGGCCAGAGCCTCTCCCAGCAGCTCAGGGCACAGGCAGCATCCACATGGACAGGGCGCCCTCCCATCACAGAGTACACTCCTCCACACCCTCTCACAACAGGGATAACTTAGAAGCCAGTCCACCTCACTGCACATCTTTTGGATGAAGGAGGAAAGCAGAGTCCCCAGGGAAAACCCAGGCAGACATGGAGAGAGGGAGCAAACTCCACACAGACAGTGGCTCTGGCCAGGAATCAATGTGTGTTTTTTTCCTCATCCAATTATAACGAAACGACATTGAACAAAAGGATGTTATTCGACGTGTTATATAACTTCCTCAAATGCTGGCCCGTTATATAAATTCCCCAACTTATGAATCACTGAATAAAGCCAATGAAAGCGAAATTCGCCAGTCAGAGAAAGGTAAATGTCACATGACCTCACTCATAGGTGGAATCTAAAGAACAAAATAAGAGACACAGAACCATGAACAGACTGATCAATTTCAGAGAGAAGGTGGGGGTGAGGGAGAGATTAACCAGGGAACTTATATGCATATATACATGGCCCATGGACACAGACAATAGTGTGCCAAAGGCTTGGGAAGGGTGGGCGTGGGGAGGAGAGGGTCATAGGGAAAACAACAACAAAACACAAAGCGGACATCTACAATACTTTCAACAATAAAGATAAATTTTAAAAATAATAAATAAATAAATAAAATATACTCAGTTGACTCTTTGACTAGATATCTAGTATGACCAAAAATGAAAATCCTCTTGTCTTCCTTATCATCTGTATAAACTTAATTCTGCAAAAAATAAGTTTAAAAAAATAGAATATAAATCATAAAAACATTAGACATACATACCTGTGAAGAGGATAGAAGTTCAAGGTGTGCTTCTTCTCTTTCAAGATTCTTTGAACAATGACACAGTTCATCCACATCAGGCTAATTAAACAGTGGAGTCATGTTCCCGTATCCATTTTCTGTTCTGGAGCACTCATTTTTTTGGAAAGAGTTGTATTGCTAAAAAAGAAGAATTTGGGGATGAATGGGAGAAATAATGGCACAATCAAGTCTGATGTTTACCATCTGACATCGTTTGTGTGGAAAATTAGTACTTTAGGATAAATACAAAACTCCCTCTGTTCTTGAAATTGTAGGGGGCGACCCAGGAATCAGAAGACACCAAGAGTGTATGGTCAATTTATTCCATTTAGCTGTTGATTATAGCATTTACCTATCAAGGGGCATCCAATTAAGGCCTGAATCATACTGCACCTGGGGACAGCGATATCGGTGCCAGGAGCCCTCTGCTGCCATGTGGCATCCTACGGGCACTTTGGGGCACTTCTAAGTGAGGAGCCAACAAAGGCTCAGAACCTAGTGAGCCAGACTCCCGCACTTCCGTGTGCTTTGGCTGAAGACCAGAGACCTGACTGGGCGGCGCTGCTGACTCATTCACACCATTAGGAGCTGTCAAGAGCTCTTCCTACCAGACTAATAACGCCTGAGGTCTAGAGTCTCTCTGTGAGATGCCAGGAAAAGGACCCCCATCTGGACTTGCTATTTCATTTCTCTTACCAATTTATGCTTACTCCAGGGTGAGGTTCTGCCTTAGGCCTGGCAGAGATGCTGGCCATCAGCTGTGCAAACGGGTGAGGATGGTGGGAATTTGTCTTTACTCCGTTTCTGGCAAGCCATCCCCCTATCAGGAGAGTGCCACGGTTCTCCCCTGGTTCGGGTTTCTGTAATGCAGGATATGGGAAAGACTAGAGGCCCGATGCATGGAATTCGTGCAGAGGCTCGGCCCTCACAGCCCTGGCTTCGTTCGGCAGGACATCCAGAAAGTCATTCAGCTGTCCGGTCTACTTAGCATATTATGCTCTTATTATTATAGAGAAGAAAAAGACAGGACTGTGCGTGCAGAGAACAGGGAGAAGGAGAAACATGCCAAGGGCCACACCCGGGCTCCTGAGGGTGGAGGAGGAGAGTTAAGAAGAGGGTTGAAAGGGTGGCAGCCTCACAGCAGCCTGAGGCGGTGTGAGTCTGAAAAGAGGTCCAGGGGGCTCAGCAGGGGCTGCTGAGGGGGGTGAAAGCAGTACCCTTTCCTGTGCTTTGAGAAAGGCATAACACTGGAACATAAGGTGATGATCGCCGTACTGATATTAAATACTTCATCAGACTGTGCCCTGTGATAGAGCAGGCAGGCCTTATCCCTCTCATCGAAAGTACAGGAAAGCAGCTCCATGTATGGGAGAGAAGGAAGGAAGGAAGAGAGAGAGGGAATGAGAGAAGGAGGGAAAGAAGGAGGGAGGGAGGGAGGGAAGAACGGAGAAAAGAAGTGGGGGGAGAGAGAGAGGGAGGTTGGTTTGGAGATTAGCCTGATGGCCCTCAGCCAGCAACACTGCTCCCTGGAAAGATCTCAGGGTCCACAGTCCAAGTGACTTAGGTCCCTTCAGCCTCTGTCACTATCATGGGAACAAGGACAAAACCTTGCTGGTCAAGTTTAATAAGAGCTTTTGTATTTTGAATGGAAGTTCTTTATCAGATATGAGTTTTGAAACTATTTTCTTCTATCTGATTTAAAAGACAACTGCATAAAGCAATTTTAAACAGCCATGTTTCCAAAGGTCACATTTGGAGGCACTGGGGGTTAGGACTCCAATATATAAAACTGTGTGGCGGAGGGAGGGGAGGCATGATTCAACCCACAACAACCAGCGTGGATCAGCCCACCACCAGACTACCCCTAGACATATGAGCCAGCCCAGGTAAGATCAGCAAAGCCAACAGGCTGACCACCCAGACATGTGAGCAATAAATGCTTCTTGCAGCAGGCCACTGATATTTTAGAGTTATTTGTTATGTAGCATCATTACGATAATAAATGACTGGTATATGGACTGCAGACATAATCTGAGAACTCAAAGTTAGGTTTTTTTTTCTATCTCTTAATGGGACAAAATGCTCCCCTAAATAAAGAGGGATGTTAGCTATATTATCCAGCACTTCCCTATGCTTTAAGTTTATCTTATCTACAACACTGCACAAAAAGAAGCCACTGCATCCTTTTCCTATATGAGGCAACTCATTTTCCATACCCTCTATCGCGAGGTTCCTGCCCCTGTGAAACTTAGGCCAAGCTCTGGAGGAAATCTGGACGAGGGATGGAGACAATGTGAAGAAGGAAAGTGATAATGAATTAGATCAATCATTGTTTGAAAAAACAACATCAATACCTGAGAAAATCAGAACCACAAGCCAGCTCTGTTCTAGGCTTTGAAGCAGTGAATTTTACACAAATGGGGGTTCCCGTCCATTCCAATGCAGTAACTGTTGGAGCATAGCATAGGAGGACAGCCGCCATAGCAACGAGAGGTCGGTACTCAGGCAGGATCAGGAAGTACACCCTGGCCATTCAATGGTTATTGGAGAAGGAAATTATCACCGAATGGCTTCCAAGGTGGTCGGGAGAAAGGTGCCATTCAACAGCGCAAGAGAGAGCCCTCCAAGGACTCCAACAGGCAAAGAGCAGTGTGGTAAGGCCAGGGCCTGAGTCAGACGATTTTGAGGTGATATTGCCAATTACCACTGAGCCAATAATTGGTTTATGCTTAATCACTACTGCTTCCACCTTCCTATTTGTACCCGCTGCTTAAAATGGAAATCACTGGGTAACGTTTGAGATGATGTTGAGGATGGGTTTTATTTTAAAGTCTGACAACATCCGTATAGAGGACTTGCTAATGGCCTGGGATCTGGGGGTGTTTTTTCACAGCACACTAATGAGAGTCTCGTCAATCTCGGAACCGCCCACCACGAGGAAAGGACAATAAGCCACCAAACAGACTATCGTAGAGATGCTGAGATAGACTAAGAATAGTTCAAGGACATGAGATTATGCAAGTATGACTAATCCATTATTTTTCATTGGAAGAGGAAAGAAGGGGGAAAACTCATAATGTGACCTACTTTACCCATCTATTGTAGTAGGGGAAAACAGTTGTTATGGTGTCTACAGGAAATGGCATTATACCTAAGTAAAGAAGAGATACTTTTGAACTTGTTCAGACTCCCTCTGACATGTTAATGTCATACAGTCACATAACATTTTGTTAAAAACTGCTTATAAATAAAATAAGCCATCAGCTCCTCTAATTAATCTCATTTTGGGATCTTTGAAACAGTATTAAGCTACCGATTATAGTATAAAAGATGTTAATGACAAGAAAAAAGAAAAGGTGCTAATAGTTCTCTATTAGCCTGGACTCTAACTCTGTATTCACACAAAATGGAGAAAATGCCTACCTAATGTACATATTGAAAACACATCAGAGAAGAAAAAAAAGAAAAGGATATATTATAGATCATTTCAAGAGTCCAGGGAAAGCTTATAGATTCTTGAAATCAAGGGTTTGGGAATCTTTGTTGTTGTTTTTTATTTACATAAATAGTCCAAATCTATAGTAATTTAATTTATTGATTCAATTTTTAAAGTTATGAGTAGAATCAAGTATGAGTAGACAGTCACTCTCTTAAATTACATCATCAGATTTACCACTACCCATAGAATAAAGTCCCCTCTATTACATTCTATTGTTCATAGGTATTTACAAGGTCAGATCAGATGAAGGAGTGAGGAATACAGCCTACTTAGTAAGAGGAAATGAAAAGTCATATAACAAAAGGAGTGCATAGGAGAGTTGGGGCCATTATTGCAATATACTAGAGTCTCTGTGAATAATTTCTCTTATTCAATAGGTATTACTTATAATTTCTAATTCTATATAATTCTTTATAATATACATTAGATCCTCCGGTTATGTTGAAGATCCGTTCCTACAGCACAACTTAACATGATTTTCACCTTAAGTCAGAACCCACCTACATAAGCACCTACGTCACTCACATGGAGCACATACACAGCAGCAATGAAGTGAAACAGTAAAAGAAAATTTAAAAGAAAGATAAAAATTCCTGACCTTTACTTGTGGTAAGTAAATAACAAAAACCACAAAGCACATATGTACATATGTTGAAATGACGGAACTTTTTTTTATAAATACTGTAAATGGGAGATGGTGACATAACCACAAAATGATGTACAATGTAACCCAAGGCCTGTCTGTACTAGAGGCCTGGTGCACGAAAATTCATGCACTTAGGGGAGGAGGGGTTCCCTCAGCCCAGCCTGCACCCTCTTGCAGTCCAGGACCCCTCAGATGAAGTCCACCTGCCCATTTAGGCCTGCTCCCCAAGGGATTGAGCCTAAGCTGGCAGTCAGACATCCCTCTGGCTGTTCAGGAACCCTCAGCAGATGTCCACCTGCCAGCTTAGCCTAAGCTGCTGTCGGACATCCGTAGCACTGCCAAGGAAGTGGGACAGGCTCTCAATACCACTGCTGCACTCGCCAGTGTCAGCCCAACTTATGCCTGAGGAGAGCTCTCCTTGTGGGAGTGCACTGACCACCAGGGGGCAGCTCCTGCATTGAGCGTCTACCCCCTGGTGGTCAGTGCACATCCTAGCGACCAGTCATTCCCGGTCATTCAGCCTATATGGTCAATTTTCATATTAACCTTTTATTATATAGGATAATTTATATATTCTTTATAATGAAAAAATCTCTCTCATCAGACCTAACTTACTTTTTCAGTTTATCTCCCATTACTTTTCTCTTTCCCCTACTTATAAATTAGTCTGGACCCTTTATTTATGTGAAAGAATGCTTTCACATAAATTATCTCAAGATTGGTGTCATTGACATTGTGCAGTTGTAAAAACAAGACCCTTGAATGTTAAGCAAGCTGCCCTGGGTGATGCACTAAGTGGCAGATGTGGGGATGGCTCTAATCTGGGCCAGGGCTCAAGTCACCTTACCATGCTATCCCTCCAAGTGAGCAGTAACATTTTAACTCACGTATGTGAAAGTGCCTACACTCCAGGAAGGTATTTCTGGGGACAACTTGGGGCTAATGGTAGGCAAACTTGGCTGCTAACTTTTTAAAGATAGTGATCTCAGACACCAGTTAGATTCCCTATGAAACTTTGAGTCAAATTTCAAATGAAACAGTGGAGTCAGTTAATGAGAAATCATACCTTTGACATAAAAACTCACTGGTTGCCCTAGCCAGTTTGGCACAGTGGATAGAGTGCCGGCCTGTCGACTGCTTTGCTGCATAGGGTAATCTTGGTTGTAGGTTCTTGCTATACATGACTTTGAATATTTTTTGCCACTCCCTTCTAGCCTGCATAGTTTCTGTTGAGAAATCAGCTAACATTCATATGTGTACTCCCTTGTAGGTACCCATATTTTCCGGTGTATAAGACGACCCCCTAATTTTACAGTTAAAATATAGGTTTAGGCCTATATTCGCTGTATAAGACTACCCCCCACTTCAAAGAAAAGACTTACTTTGCCGTCAAGATCTGCTGGTAATGTTTGTGCAATTTTGGTCTTTTGCCCCCGATTTTCGGTTGGCTTTTTTTCGGTTCAAAAGTCGTCTTATACGCCGGAAAATATGGTAACTAACTGTTTTTCTCTTGCTGCTTTTAATATTCTTTGTATTTTGCTCTTGGAATTTTAATTATGATGTGTCTTAGTGTGATCCTCTATGGATTCCTTTTGTTTGGGATTCTGTGCGCTTCCTGGACTTGTAAGCCTATTTCTTTTACCAGGTAGGGGAAGTATTTTTGTCATTATTTCTTCTGGGGACAACTTGGGGCTAATGGTAGGCAATTGGTTTTCAATATCTTGCTCTCTCTCTTGTTCTGGCACTCCCATAATTCAGATGTTGGTACTCTTGAAATTGTCCCAGAGGCTCCTTACACTATCTTCATATTATTGGGTTATTTTTTCTTTTGCTTTTCCAGTTGGGTGTTTTTTACTTCTTTGTATTTCAAATCTTTGACTTGATTCCTGCAATTTTCTAGTCTTCTGTGGGATCCCTGTATATTACTTTTTTTCAGTCAGTGTATATTTAATTTCTAGTTGGTCCTTTTTCATATCCTCGAGGGTCTCACTAAATTTATTGGCGGTTTCTAGAAAATTCTTAAAAAACCTTATAACCATGGTTTTGAACTCTATATCCAGTTATTTACTTTCCTCCATTTTTGTCAGAGTGAGGTGCTTTATCAGCAAGAGAGGTCAATGGCAGCAATGGGAGCCAGATTTTGATTTTAAGATCCGTGAGAGAAATGAAAACACAGGGTATCTTCTAATAATGAAATGTCAACATGATCCAGATTTTTTTTTGGGGGGGTGGGCGTTTTAATTACTGATAACTTATTTTGTGAAAATCAATAGTGTCTTAATCCTTGAAAGTATATTTTTCTTTAGAGAAAGACTAAGGGTCGTGCAAAAATAGCCCTAAATTGGTAATCAAAGGACCTAGGGATGTTATTCCTGTTCCCAGCTGCAAACAAGAGGTGTATTCTTGTCTTATTAGAGGTGATTTGAGGAAGCATGTCTATGGGTATGGGGACATGTGACAGAGAAGGGAGTGAAGCCAATAGAGGGTGAGCTATAGCAGGTTATCACTCTGGCCCACTGAGCTCAATCCTTCCAAGAGACCGTACAACACACCTTTGAGCTATTCTACCAGAAGGGTGAAGGAGCTGGGTGTGTATCCACGAGCTCCTGTCTGTCTTTGGCTAAGTGCTGCTCCCTGGTTGAATTTACTCCCAGCAGCCAGAGAAAATCTGGGAGCAAACAACTGCAGGTGCTGCCAGTTGGAAGCCACAGGTTGGGTGCACAGAAGAACGCTGACTCCAGAGCAGGTGCAGAGAGCCAGCAGCCTCTACCGCAAGTTGTGCACCATTGTAGTCACGGTTGGTATTTTTTTAATACATTTTTTATTAATTTCAGAAAGGAAGGGAGAGGAAGAGAGAGAAAGAAACATGAATGATGAGAGAGAAGCACTGATTGGCTGCCTTCTGCATGCCCCCCCCCCTGTCCCCCCTGGGAATCAAGCATACAACCTAGGCATATGCCCTGACAGGGAATCGAATTGACGATGCTTAAACCACTGAGCAATGCCAGTCAGGCTCTGTTGATATTTAGAAATCATATTCTAAAACCTCATACCTTTCAGTGCCATGAAGGCTACTTTAAAATATATGCTTGAGACAATGAACCCAGAATTCATATTGACTCATATTTCTATTTTAAGACAAAAATATACATTTTCCTTCTGCTTTAATTGGTAGAAGGCATAGTCTAAAGAATCAATTCTCGAGGTTTTTTTCATCCTCAGACACCTTTACACTCTTAAAACTCAAGAACCTAAAAGAGCTTTTGCTTGTGTCAGTTATATTTATCAGTATTTACCATATTAAAAATTAATACTGTGGCATTTAAATATATTTATTTCTAAAGCCATTGTAAAATATAGTCTGTATTATATATGAAATGCATAACAGTAAACATTTTTATGAAAAATGACTATCATTTCCAAAACAGTGAGAATAGCATTGCCTTACATTTTTGTGACACATAATTAAAGTCCGGTTTAACAGAACACAGTCCAATTTTCGTAGCTGCTTTCCATCCAATTTGTTGTGATACGTTGTTTTGGGTTGAAGCATATGAAGAAAGCTCAGCCTCACCCACACACTCAGCTGGAGAGGTCTCAGGCCAGTGGTCCTGGGGACACACTTTGAGAATAGCCGCTCTACGACGGATCAGCTGAAACAGAGGCTTTACCCTAGTTCAGTGGTCGGCAAACTGCTGGGGATCATGCCTGCACCCTGGGCGTGTGCCCTGATAGGGAATCGAGCCATGTGTGGCTCTTTGGCCCCTTGAGTGTGGCTCTTCCACAAAATACCACGGCTTGGGCGAGTCTGTTTTGAAGAAGTGGCCTTAAAAGAAGGTTAAGTTTAAAAAATTTGGCTCTTGAAAGAAATTTCAATTGTTGTACTGTTGATATTTAGCTCTGTTGACTAATGAGTTTGCTGACCACTGCCCTAGTTATACAAAGTAAAGGAATGTGTTTCATACCTATAGTTCTGAATAATCATTTAAAATCCTTGTTTAGGCCTACCCAGTTTGGTTCATTGGATAGAGCGCCAGCCTGTGGACTGAAGGTTCCCAGGGTCAATTCCCGTCAAAGGCACATGCCCAAGTTGTGGGCTTGATCCCCAGTAGGGGGCGTGCAGGAGAAAGCCAATCAATGATTCTTGAATTGATGTTTCTCTCTCTCTCCTTCTGCCTTCCTCTCTGAAATCAATAAAAAAATATATATTTAATAAATAAAAAAATAAAATCATTGCTTATAGGGCAAGTTGTGTTATTGATTGAAAACTAGTAGGCCCTGTATTTGCCCGCATTGCAGTGTTAGTTGGGAGCAATTTTTGCATAATTCCTGATCTTAAATGCTTCTAGGTTCAATAACTTTCACAAGAATGGAAAGCAATGCTGATCCATGAAGAGAAACTAAAGAGGAGGAAAGTGCACAGAAACAAAATCACCCATGGAAAAGGACAATGTAATCTATAAATTGAGTTATTGGACAATTTTACTTGTCAGAGAATGTGCACTTAGGAGCATGATAAAATGCTGCTGTAGTTTTATGCTAACATACATAGATATTTCCAGCCATCATAATATCACAATTTGCTCTTTGCAATGTAATTTCTGCTGAGTGATATAAACAACAGCAGCATCCCTAAAGAGTCCTTCAGCTGATTCATAGTAAGAAAAAAATAAAAATATTGACATATGCTCAGAAAAACGAACATTAAAAGCCCACACCCCTATGCCCTGATTTTATGAGATTGTCCATTTTCCCTTACATTTTAAAATCAGTTTCTTCCTTGATTTGACAAACATTTAGAATATCAAGCTCATTTTTAAATGTGGGGTTTTTAAAAGATGTAGAATACACTTAGTCTTCCTTCGTTTTTATAAAATATGAGTGAGGAGAGCAGTACCAAAACACAAATGAATTGATTTATAATGCAGGACACATATAATTACACACATGGACCACAGTCTTATTACTCCATCTAAAAAATACTAAGTTTTTATTTACCAAGGACCAAATAAAATGCTGATTGGGGTTTTATTCAAAGTGACAATAAAAATCAGGGAAACCAAGCGTATCTTCACCCTCCTGGACCCAGCATTAAACATGACTACTTTGCTTCAAAATGGAATCTAGAAAATGGTGTCAGAGGTAATGTCAGTGAATTTTTCAAAGGAAATGGTTTTCAACATATTGGTATCAAAAGAATAGATTAATTGCTTCAACAGAAATGTATCAATTATATGTACTAATAATATTGCTTTCATGCTTTTTAAATCGCCATTGATTCTTTTATGGAGAAATGTTCTGATTAAATTTGTAATTAATATTGATTTAAGGAATTCAACCATTTCTGACAAAGTGTTTAATTATTACTCACCTATGGAGCACTGAGGTAATCGAAACACTAGGCAGCCCTAGCCAGTTTGGCTCAGAGTGTTGGCCTTCGGATCAAAGGGTCCCGGGTTCAATTCTGGTCAAGGGCTCCTCCCAGGCCTGGGCCCAGGCAGGGGCTCATGCGGAAGGCAACCATTCGATGTGTTTCTTCTCTCACACCGCTGTTCCCTCTGTCTTTCCCTCTCTCTTCTACTCTCTCTAACATTCAAAGAAAAAAATCCTCAGGTGAGGATTAACAAACCAATGAACAAGCAAATAAAACCTAGATAAACGATGATATGGGAGCGAACCAGACATCTACAACCTGTGCAATGACCCCACTACGAGGCACAGCCCACACGCCCTCCGTTGTCACCCAGGGTGCGCCAGATTGAGCTGCATGGGGACTCTGAGCTCCTGCAGGACCCCTTAATTCTGCCCTGCAGGTCCCCACCACAGTAATGGGCAGTGACATTCAGAGCAGGAAGTGAGTATAGTCTCCCAGGAGTCATGATGTAACACGATAAGAAAGGGTAATGAGCCGAAACCGGTTTGGCTCAGTGGATAGTGTCGGTCTAAGGACTCAAGGGTCCCAGGTTCAATTCCGGTCAAGGGCATGTACATTGGTTGTGGGCACATCTCCGGTTGGGGGTGTGCAGGAGGCAGCTGTTCCATGTTTCTCTCTCATCAATGTTTCTAGCTCTCTATCCCTCTCCCTTCCTCTCTTTAAAGAATCAATAAATTAAGAAAGAAAGAAAGAAAGAAAGAAAGAAAGAAAGAAAGAAAGAAAGAAAGGAAGGAAGGAAGGAAAATGAAAAACATACCTTGCTAAATTTGGCAATTTTCTCAGATTGTCTTCCAAATGGGAAGATGAAGTATTATCTAGCTAGAACATGTTTAGTCATGAAGATTTCAGGTGGAAAGGTTGACTATTTGCCCACCTGTTTTAAAATAGAATGCCTTGCAGCCTACATATGGAGAGTAAAGTAATGCTCCTTGACTTTTCCAAACTTATTGGGCCAGAGCTGAATCAGAACAAGCCCTCCAGCTCTCAGCCCTGTGTAATTTCCACTTAATGATGTTTTACTGTTAAACAAGAAATTAGCAATTATAACCAATCAATTATCAATAATGTGAACATTATTGATAATCTGTAAATAATGAATTTTAAATCCTGATTGGTTACATTCTGGGCATCAATTTCATCATGTGAGTAAGAATCCAATAAGGACTGATTAAAGCAAGATGATAAAGATATTGTTTTTCTCTCCATCTGGGTAAGCTGTATGATTCAGGGACTTTCTGCAAATAGGCATTCATTAGTCAAATCTCTTATATTTAAATATAATTCATATTATATTCCTCCTTCATGCTCAGGCCCTCTATTTCACCAAGGTTTCATCACTTTCTTGTGTGAAAAGACATCGTGAAAAGAAGTAACTGACCAGTTCTCATTATTTCCTCGTCATTCAGAAATGTCTTCATTAAATCCCATTACTCTTATTCAGGGATAATGACTCCATCTCACATAGAGGCCTAATGTCATTGTGTGTGAACATGCACATATATTCCAGTTTTCTGCTTTAATATCCTTTCTATGTTTTTTTAAATATATATATATATATATATATATATATATATA
The DNA here is from genome assembly GCF_964339955.1 of Pipistrellus hanaki. Lineage (NCBI taxonomy): Eukaryota > Metazoa > Chordata > Mammalia > Chiroptera > Vespertilionidae > Pipistrellus > Pipistrellus hanaki. Next base: position 78,861,320 of record NC_140510.1, on the reverse strand, counting down.
TATTTTTTTTTTTTTTTTTTTTTTTTTTTTTTTTTTTACAGAGAAGAAGGGAAAGGGATAGAGAGTTAGAAATATCGATGAGAGAGAAACATCGATCAGCTGCCTTCTGCACACTCCCTACTGGGGATATGCCTGCAACCAAGGTACATGCCCTTGACCGGAATCGAACCTTGGACTTTTCAGTCCGCAGGCTGATGCTCTATCCACTGAGCCAAACCGCTTTCAGCTATCCTTTCTATGTTTAAACAGCATTTCTCAGCACACCAATAATTTAATGTTATGTATAATATCTGAGGAGAACATACAGTGTCATTGAAACATGTTTCAGGAGCTGCAGGTTCTTAAATCTATGCAAAAACTTAAAAATAATCAGATACTGTGGAAATATTCTCACTGAGTGTGACAGCTCTTTTATGAATTTGGGTGTATTTTTGTGTTAATTAAGCTTTCTTTCGTTTTCAATTTTTAATAAAAAGCTCTACAAAAAATAAAAAATAAAAAAAGCTCTACATACTTACTTTATCTATCTGACACTGAATTTGATAAGTTACACACAACTTTTTCTATACCCATAATTCTGCCACCAACTTCATCCAAATACAGACACACACACACACGAAGAAAAGGGAAATGGTTTATGCCTGCTTCTTTTGTATCTAAGTTTAGTTCTTACTAATGTAGGGTCATGGCTTCTTTCCATTACTATAATGATTACGTGCCCTTTAATACTACTTATAAGTAAGTGCCTGGGCTTTGAATATGAGGTATCTCTATATATGGAGAGTAAAGAAATGCTCCTTGACATTTCCAAAAGCTCTTATTCACCCAGATTCCCAACTGATACTGAAATCATCATTTGGTTTTAATACATGATGTACCTACTCCAATATGAATTATGCATCATATGTATATAAATTGCATGTCCAGGTTTATCCTCAACTTCTAAGTGCATTAGTACAAAGCTCAATTCTTCATTTTAATGTAGCTCAGGACACCTTCTAACTTACCGCTAATCCATCACTGTAAGTGACAGTGCATTAGAAGAAAAACAGAAACCAAGCCTTATCTCAGCATGCCTGCTACCCCTGAGTGAAGGCTGTGGGAGAGATTACTACAGGCAAACCATGTTGTAATATATTTTCTTGAGTTGCAATTCTATGCCTCACTACATTCAATTCCTCTCTTCAACTAGTTTTCATTTGGGTGTTTAAAATAAATATTTGATCAGTTACATAGTCATTTTTGCTGTTTTCTTTTCAAGAAAATGTGCTTTTAAACAGGTTACCATGGCTACACAGGGGTCACTATTCAGTTTGTTCTTAACTTGCTATAAACCAAATTAACAACGGAACTAAAATGTACAAAGTGGGTATATCCTTACACCTTAGAATTTTTAGATGATGACTGTTTCTCTGCAAAATGGCGGTAACTGCTTGTTGCTCATTTAACTATTCCTATTCTCCAATGTCTATCCTAGGTCCTACTTTCAGAATGTCCTTCCCAGCTACTAGAAACCTAACGTGTCTCTCCCTGGACCTGCTCTGGGATTTCTCCAAGCGTGAGCCCTGAATCATCTTCATCAAAAGCAGCTGGAATTTATTTCTGTTTAAACTTCAGTGTGATCAGTAAATATACGTGAAACTACTTTTTACTCTTTTTAAATGTCATGAGACTTATTTCATGGAACATTATATGGCCTCTCTTTCTCAGTGCTCCATGCCCATTTGGAAAGAATGTTTATTCTTCTGCTGTTTAAAAGGTATAGTTAATATAGAGTTATACCAACATTTGTATGGTTAGCCGCAGACTATTGTAATGTTTGTCTCTGAGGTACACATTATTAACACAGTTGACGGGAGTTTTGAGGACCTAACATGAAATGCTTTTTAATCCTATGATACACACATCCTTAATAATCCATGTGGCTTTTCATCTGGAAATGATTAAGGAAACAGGAGTGGCAGAATTTGTGAAGAGCAGTATAGTCATACTCAATTTGTAGCCAAATCCACCACAGCTGCTAAAAATTATTCAGTTCTTAAATTTTATTTTAAATGGAAAAGTTTTTTTTTGTTTTTTTTTTTTCTATCAGCCAGGGAAAAGCTAAGGCCATATGCTTAGAAATTGGGAGGACCCTTTATTTTGGGTATCAATAGGAGAAATACTTTGTCAGTAACAACTGACTTCCTTAAATCAATATAGTACAAATCTAATCAGAACATTTATTTATAAAAGAATCAATGATAATTTTAAAGGTATGAATGTAACGTTAATACATATAACTGATAAATTTTCTGTTGAAGCAATGAATCTATTCTTTTGGTATATGGGACAACCCTCTAACCAACTAAGCCACACACTGGCCAGGACTTGACACACATGTTTTTTTTAAATATCGAAATTATTTTTATTGTAAGACAGGCACAAAACAGAAAGGGAAGATGATGGGGTGGTTAATGCCTGTACTCGCCACCTCCCACAACCACATAAAAATTACAACTAAAATACAGAACAATCATCGTCCAGAACTGCCAGAAAGCTGGCCCAATGGAAGTCCCATGACTAGAGAAGTAAAGAAGAAAGCACACAGACTGGTAGGAGTAGCAGAGGAGCAGAATGTGCTGGGCTGGCACCCACATGAGCCGATTTTTTAATTGGGAGGGAAATCATCTCTGCCTGGAGGCTGCCTGGAGGAGCAAGGGGTCCAAGACCCACACCAGACCCCCAGCCCAGCGTCCCAGAGCTGGTAAAGGAGTCCCTACATACAGGCTATAAAAACCAGTGTGGGTTGGGATTCAGTGACACGGAGCTGTTCATCTTAAAAGGCCGGCACCACAAATTGAACTTACAAGGTCCTGAGCTCCAGCACCAGGGCGAGGCTCTGGGGAACACAGACACATACAAGGAGGAACCGGGTTGTCTGGCATCCGGGCAGGAACTCAGGGCGCTTTCTCCCGGCGAAGGATCTTTGTTCCTATGCTGGGACCTCCCCCCGGATCACATGATGACTAGCAGCTATTTCTGTTTGCTCCACCTGGTGATTCCCTAAGACCCTGCCTCATCCAATTTACAACCCCACCCAAGCTGTGTGCAGCAGCTTTTGCATAGGAATGGCCTGTCCTTGATCAAATAAGCTGCAGCTGGGTCAGAGAGCCCCAAGCCCTAGACCCAGCACCAGCACCAGTTTGCCTTGCTTCATAACTGGGCCTCATCTGGACACTCCTAACCCCCATACAAAGAGGAGGAATCTGCAGATCTCTCTGTAGCTCCTATTCAGTGGCCCCAGGCTGACCCTGCACCTCCCTGGAGACCCAAGAGTCAGTGTACCCAGTCGTCAGTGTCATGGCATACCAGATTACAACTCTACACCTCCATAAGTGACACACTCAAGTGTCAGACTCAGTGAGCACCAAAGCACCACTGAAGCAAGTCCTGCTCCACAGGAGTGTCTCCTGCATAACAGCTCTCGCATTGCAGTCAAAACTGGTCCTCACAGATAATTGGTCTGGAGGTCAACTCTCCCAGTGACAGCCACAGCAATAAAGTCTCAACTACAAGAAGACTGTGCTCACAGCCCACAAAGGAGTGCACCTAGAGTTCCCAGCTCAGATGACTGGGGAGGCTGAGCCACTGGCGCTATAGGACTCCCACCTCACAAGGCCACTCTACCAACGCAAGGAGACATAGCAGCTCTACCCAATACATAGGAACAAACGCAGGGAAGCAGCCAAAATGCTGAGACAAAGAAACATGTCACAAATGAAAGAAATGGAATAAAGCACACTACTGGATATAGAGTTCAAAACCATGATTATAAGGTTACTCAAGAATCTTCTAGAAACCTCAAAGGGACTTAGTGAGACTTTCAAAGATCTTAATGAGAATGCCAAAAAAAATTTAAAAGGATTAGTCAGAAATTAAGCATACACTGACTGAATAATATACAGGGAGTCAACAGTAAAGGATTCTGAGAATCAAATCAATGATTTGAAATATGAGGAAGCATAAAATACCCAACCAGAAGAGCAAAAAAAAAAAGAAACAAAAAATATAAAGATAGTGTAAGGAACCTCTGGGACAACTTCAAGCATTACAGGGGTTCCAGAAGAAGAGAGAGAGCAAGATATTGAATACCTATTTGAAAAAATAATGACAAAAAACTTCCCCTACCTGGTGAAAGAAATAGACTTATAAGTCCAGGAAGCACAGAGAGTTCCAAACAAGAGGAACCCCAAGAGGACCACACCAAGACACATCATAAGTAAAATGCCAAGGGCTAAAGCCAAAGAGAGAATTTAAAAGCATCAAGAGAAAATCAGTTAGTTACTTACAAAGGAATGCCCATATGACTGTCAGCTGATTTCTCAACAGAAGCTTTGCAGGCCAGAAGGGAGTGGCAAAAACTATTCAAAGTGATGAATAGCAAGAAACTACAATCAAGATTACTCTACCCAACAAAGCTATCATTTAGAATTGAAAGTCAGATAAAGAGCTTCACAGACAAAAAAAAAAAAAAAAAAACCTAAAAGAGCTCATCACCAACAAACCAATGTTATATGAAATGTTGAAGGGTATTCTTTAAGAAGAAGAAAAAGATAAATCAATAAAAAAGATAAATATATATATATATATATGAACAACAAAATGGCAACAAATATGTACCTATCAACAATTGAATCTAAAAATCAAAATAAAGAAATAAGAAATCTAATGAACAGATTAAAATAGAACCAGAGGCATGAAAATGGAACAGACTGACGATTCTAAGAGGGAACAGGGGTGAGGGGTGGGAAGAGATTAAACCAAGATCTTATATGTATATAGTACACATTACCTATGGACAAAGACAACAGAGTGGCAAAGGGAGAGTGTGGGGTGGAATCTGGGTGGCGGGGGCAATGGGGGGCATAGGGGGACATCTGTAATAATCTCAACAATAAAGTTTTAAAACTAATAATAAATTTTAAAAAATACTTCCATTTAAGACAATAAGGATGGGCCTCAAGAATATTACACTAAGCTAAGAACCATATGATTACTCTCATATATAGGATATAAAACTGAAACTCATAGCCACAGACAACAGTATGGTGCTTACCAGAGGGAAGGGGTTGGGGGCTAGCAAAGGGTAAAGGGGGCCAAATATATGGTGACCAAAGATTACTTGACTTTAGGTGGTGGGCATATAATTCAATATATGATTATGAATCATAGAAATGTACACTTGAAACCTATATGATCTTATTAACCTATAGGACCTCAATAAATTTAATTTAAAAATAAAAAATTTTAAATATTGCACAAACTCATAGCTTCATCTACTAAATTTGTTTTCCTATTTAGCCATTTAAATTGTTAAGCAAATGAGCCACATAAGCTCCCCAAATGAAATGTGGTTTTGAAAAAAGATTAGGGATCTATCTAAATAGGAGCTGAATTTAAACACTAACAGCACTAAACTAAGAGACAGGACAGATAAGAATTTTGCCTGGTTCTGTATCATTTATAGATACTTCCATTGCTCTGAGTGGTTTTTGTAATAGTGGATAAGTGGGAACATACATAAAAGCTATCTTCAAATGCCATAAAGATGAGTAATCTAAAAATAAAGTTGTTGGGAGTCATTTTTGCTAAAATATGTGGGCAAAGTTTCAATGAGAGGCAGCTTAAGAACAGGATTTAGATCTTTATATCTATAGTTAGATACTTGGGGTTGAATTAAAAGAAGAGTTCAGATTCAAAAGTTATTTTTTTTATTGTGACAGTCATAAAATACTGAGAGATCAAAAATGCTTTCAATCCAAAATTATAATCATATTATTATATTTTAAATTCCCATAACTATTGCTAATTCTACTATCAAAATAGTGGATCCCTTGTTGGGGAGTGTATGGGAGGCAACCGATCCATATTTGTCAGTCAAATTTATATATATATATATATATATATATATATATATATATATATATATATAATATATCCCTTCTCTCCCTCTCTCTCTCTCTCTTTTTATCTCTCTCTAAAAACCAATAAAAACATATCCTTGGGTGAGGATTTTTAAAAATTGTGGAAACTAATTCTTTTTTTCCCCACATTGACTTACCTAATATTATTAGGTAATCAGAAATTAGATGATTTGTCCCAGATCAAAGTGGCTAAGCCAGGATTCGAACCCCGTTCAATTTGACTCCAAGGCCCCGGATTATGGAGGCCCTTTTTACTTTGTCGCAGTGTGTTCTAAAGATTATATGACAAGAGACTGAAAATACTGAGCTCAACTCCTAAAACAGAGTGGGTGTACATCAGTTAATTACCTATGTTATTCCTAAACAACCCACAAGGAGGCCACCTTTTCAGCCTAGAATGCCCCAGAATGAGCAGGTACGAGCTTTCCTGAGCAATTGCTCACCTGTGTATCTTAAGGAGAGGGTCTGAGAGGGGAGGACATAGGCAGAGCAGACTTAATAAGAGAAGAAGATTGAAATCCAACTCATAAAACAAGATATCTAATAACACTTTAGAAAACATGGGAATGCCCTTCACAGATTTTGAATAAACTCAACCATGTAAATATTAGCATTTTTAAAATAATCAGCTTCCAGTAAGAGTATGAATTACAGTTCAATGACAAGCCAGACAACACTCCTTCCTGTAAATGCAGCATATACAATAAAATACCATAAACACTGGCACAAGAATTGATCTCCATGCAGCAATCAGATGAAAACAATTACATAGACTAATCAACCGTTAACAATTCTTTCCATATAGGCAATCAATATAAATCTGTTAGGTTTCTATGGATGTCATAACAAATGATCAGAAACTCAGTGGCTTAAAAGAACACCAGTGTATTGTTGTACATTTCTGTGTGTTAGAAGTCCAACAAGGGTCTCACTCCATAGGGCTGCATTCTTTTCTCAGAGCTCTAGGAATGCTTTTTCCTAGTTCGGAGGCCTGCCTCCATTCCTTGGCTTATGGCCCTTCCCTCTACCTTCAATGGCAGCCCTGATTCTGAATACCTCTCCTCCTTCTCAGGACCTTTGTTTCTACTACACTGTGTGTCTCTCCCCACCCCCCAGATAACCCAAAATAACCTTCCTGATTAGTAATCCTTAATTCCCATTAAACTCTCCTCTTTTGCAATTACCCACTATAGTCATAGGTTCTGGGGGAGAAAGGGGGAGTGCATTATTCTTCCTACCATAATCTCTAAGGGAGAGCCCCTCTGAATTATATAACATTAACCTCTGGGTGTAAATAATACACTGCAACTCATACATACCTTATTCGTTTTCTCCCAATGATTCAAAAATAGAGGAGGTGTGTGAGGGTTTTTGTGGGGGTTTTTTGACAACTTTAGAACCTGCAAAGCAAACGTGTTCAATGTTATTGAACAAGAGCAGAAAGAGACAACACTATGACAGTAAGAGCTATGTGTCCTGTTTACACTAGGTGGTGAAAATTGATTATCACTGATGTCAAGCTTTCTTACCGTTCCAGGAAAAATAGGTATCGAAATGGAATATCCATGTCAACAAGCCACATAAGGCTGTCTTCACACACCCCTGGAACCTAGCATACCATTTTATCCTTTTGCATCTGAAAATTGCTGTTTCCGAAGGGAGAAAAAAATATCTGTTGTATCAGCAATAAGTACCTCAGAGTGATGACTTAGAAAGTGAAGCTTTGGATAGTGTGGGTGAGATCTGAAAGCACAGACATTGTAACCATGGCTGCATAGGTGAAGGCCCTATGACTACTATGTATTCGCCAAATAAATAAGTTGTAAGGAGATATTTTCCTTAGAAGGGGGAGAATATTTTTCATGAACTTTTAATAAATAAATGTGGCCAAAACCGGTTTGGCTCAGTGGTAGAGCGTCGGTCTGCGGACTGAAGGGTCCCGGGTTTGATTCTGGTCCTTGGTTGTGGGCACATCCCCAGTGGGGGGTATGCAAGAGGCAGCTGATCGATGACTCTCTCTCATCGATGTTTCTAACTCTCTATCCCTCTCCCTTCCTCTCTGTAAAAAATCAATAAAATATATATTTTTTAAAAAAAGAAAGAAAATGATATTTTTATGTGGAATTGTTTAAGTTTTCCACATTGGCAACTAAATAATATACTGCAGCCCAAAGACAGCCCAAACTTAGCTCATCAGCCAGCAGTCTGCACCTTCAGATCTAGATCAGCCACTCCTTGATAACTGCCTGATATTTCACTTGACAAATCGACCGACTAGTGTAACTTGTTATCCTAAACTGTCTAATGGGATGCAAACATTATCAAAGCCTAGAAGGAGAAAAAAAATGTGTATACACAGATGAGATCAAGAGTCCTAGCAACTGAGGGGTTCTTTGTTTCTTGAGGGAACAGATTATGTCTTATTTTCTGTTGTGGCCCCAGCATATAAATAATGTCTGTCACATAGTGGGCTCGAAATAGATGTTAGTTGAATTAATGAATGACTAAACTTTAAGGGAAATCTTGGTAACTCTGAGGGATTTATTTCTACTTGTTAATGTAGAGAAGTAGTGGTCTAGACTTAGAAAGTAAAAACCCTTTGCCCTGGCCAGTGTAGCTCAGTTGGTGGGGCATCGTCCCATACACCAAAAGATTGCTGGTTCGATTCTTGGTCAGGGCACATGCCCAGGTTGTGGGCTCGATTCCCAGTGTGGGGTGGGGGCATGTAGAGGGCATGCAGGAGATAGACAATCAATGTTCTACTCTCATATCAATGGTTCTCTCTTTCTTTAAACAATCAATAAAATTATTAAAGAAAAAAGTGAAAACCCTTCAGATTTCCCATATTATCCAATATACATATATTTATTCTAGCAATTATTATATATTCCAACAATTTTTGTTGTTGCAATTACCAATGAGGCCTTTTATAATAAAATGGGGCAAAAGGAATTGAACTGAAAACAGTACTGTAACAACCACCCAAACCAAGTATTTGCGTGCAATCATTTTCATGTTACAAAGTCCTTTCAATATGTGAATTCTCTTATCACCAGATCATCTCTCTAAGGCAGACAGATATAATTCCACTTTAGAAAACTTGAACTACCAGGGAAGTTAACTGATTTTTACAAAGCCTTACACAAAATTATCAACGGGGCTGCACTTCATCTCTGGCTCAGACCAGGATGGCTCTCTCCTAACAAGGAAGCAACGTGGAGGTGCATTGAATTAATTAAACATGCACAATGGCACCTTCATAAACAGGAAGGGTAGGGAAGGCCAACACCGGCACGGAGAAGGAAGGAAATAAGAGCATGGAGAGTGTAATGTCTGTCAAGAGGGTGTGCAGAGAGCACCAGTTTACTCATCGTGACACCACTAGCGTGCTGGTTGAATCAGTCAGCAAAGTGAGACACATCAGCCGGACCCGTGTCGTTTCCCTGGGAAATGCGTTGCTTTGTGACATTTTCATTCCCCACGTGTGTCTGTGTCCCTCACGAGAGTGAAAACTTCGTGAGGGTCAGAGACTAACACATTTTGCCAGAAGAGCTCCTGAAGCAGCCTCTATGCAGAATTCACTCAACTTTCTTGGGTGGTGAATGGGTGACGGTGTATTGGTGACAGTGTAACAGGGCTAAGAACAAAGGCCTTGAAGTCAGTATTCTAAAACCATTCTGTCAATGACTAGCAGTGTGGCTTTGGGCAAGCCATGCCGCTTCCGAGAGCCACAGTTTCACTTGTGAAAAGGGGGGACAGCGATAAGACTTCCTCCCTACGTTTGTCGTGAGGGTTAAATAAGTTAATGCTTGTAAACGGCCCGCGGGACGCTGGGTAAATGCGCTCAGGAAATGTTTTGCTGCTGCAAACATACTGAAATGTCAAGTTCAGACGAGTCCACAGAGGCAGAAAAGGGGCATTTGCTGAGAGAAAACTTTGGAAAGTGACCCAACATGTGTTTTTACAACAAACTTTTAATTTACCCCACATGCCATTTAGAAGATAGGAATAGAACAAAGAGGGATAAAAGCACAGGAGCAGTGTGATTCACCATCAATAGAAATAAATGATTACAAACAAAAAGTAGTTTTCAGACACAAGCTCATTGATAGGAAACCTTGTGGCAGGTCAAGGTTTACCAAGGAGTGAAGACCTGAGAACTAGCTGGTCACAGAGGGGGCATTCAGAAGGAGGAACATGTGCGATATTCTTTTTCTTTTTTTTAAGTAATTTCCTTTCTTCCCAGAAAGTTTAACTGTCATCAACGCATCATCTTATCAAAGAGCAGCTAACTCACTTTCCAGTGTGTACTTGTTCTTAGATTGTTAATCTTTCAACAGACATTTTCAGATCCTAACTGCTCCTAACACAGAGACAAAAAGAAGGCCGAGATAGAAATACATTCAGGGGAGAAAGAGAAAAGGAGGGTGTTGATTTCTTAAACGGAAATGACACATACTAAATGATCTCTATCATTCTTAGAGTGGCATTAGTAAGAGCAAACGAAAGGCAAGCAATTCAAACATTTTCTACCCAAAAGTAGCAGATAGAGGAACAATGACAGAGCAAGTATCACCGGTCCATTTAGAAGAGAATCTGATGTCAAAACAAGGTCATACACCACATCAATGACACTTCTCCTTTCTTGTGTCTTTAGTATGTAGAGGAGCCAATTCATGGAGCCTGACCATTTTTGTCACGTAACACTCTAAGCCTGAATGTTCAGCTCTGAGGCTCAAGCAGAGGGATGAAGGCCCAGCTCTCGGAGCATCAGCTCTTGGGCAACCAGATGGACCAGCTCTTGCAAGCCATCGATGTTGATTCAGAGAACATCCTCCAGTTCTCCTTTGATTCCTTCAGGGTCTGGGGTACCTTCCACTGGCCTGGAAGACACCTCCACTGGAGTCTCCTCTCCCTGCCTCCCATTACCTTCCTTGGTCTCCTCATGGGTCGAGTGTTGTTGCTGGCAGTCCTGCTCTGAGTTACTGCGGACATAGCCGGGTAAAGTCACGTGGCTGTCGGGCTGCTGGCCGGCCCTCTTGGTGGCTTTGCCCGAGAGGAGGACCATGCGAGTGCTGGCCGCCATCTGCGAGTGGCTGCTGGTGCTGGGCGTCATGGTGGTGAGCACGGAGCCGTACCTGTGGCCGCCGCAGGGGGGCGTCCGTTTCCAATCGATGGAGAGATTCCACCGGCTCCACATCTTCTTCACCTCAGACTGCACCTAAGCCACAGAACCACATTGTGCATCAGAGGGCATCAGGGAGGCCCTGCAGCTTGCTTAGACGAATGTCTGCCCTGATTTCAATGACAGGAATAATCATCCATTAATTAAGGGTCCACTTGTGCCAGGGATTGGCATATATATTCCCTCCGGGTCTCGAAAAACCTTGAAGGCAGGTGTTACTCCTGGAGATGAGCAAACTGAGGCTTCCAGAGAGGTGAAAGGACTTGCCCAAGTTTACTATTTTTATTTTTAGTGCATTTTTATTGACTTCAGAGAGAAAGGGAGAGGGAGAGAGAAAGATCCATGATGAGAGAGAATCATTGATTGGCTGCCTCCTGCACACCCCTTCCTGGGAAGTGAGCCTGCAACCTGGGCATGTGCCCTGGACTGGAATTGAACCAGGGACCCTTCAGTCTGGAGGCCAGCGCTCTATCCACTGAGCCAAACCGGCTAAGGCCAAAGTTAGTATTTTAATGGAGGCTGAAATACAGCCGATAGAAATATCTGACTTGAGGGAGAGGAAAAAGAGGGGGTTGGAGGAGGAAGAGGGATAAATAGTGGCAGCTGTGGATGAGGAATGGCATGAAAGGGACTCAACCTGAAACGTGCCCTCCCATCACCTTCCAGAGGCAGGCGGCTGGAGGAGGAGAAGGAAAGAGGGCTGCACACGGAAATGCAGGCCTTCTCAACAGAATGGGGCTTGTTTCTGTTCCTTCAGCTGGAGAGTCAATGCCACCACCAGCGCCCCTTTCTGGGGAAAGCTTATTGGGAATTCCCAGGGAGGATGGACACCTGGGGGGCCGATGTCCCCCAAAGGCACAGCTCAACTCCTGGGCGAACAGACACTGTCCCGCCACCATCTTGTAGTTTTAAAAAGTGTCAAAATGTTCTCATCGGTTTGTCCCAAGAACACATATCTGAGTTTCTGGTAGACCTTGCACTTGATGAATAAGTTTAAGCATTAACTGGAATATGGAGTTCACCGTCCTTCCAGGTCTCAATACGCATTCCAGGGAGCTGGTTTTGGATATCAGGGTTTATAACTGAATTGATCTTAGTTTACTGAAGTGAATTCCTGCTTTCTCAAAATAATTTATGATTAAAACACCTCTCCTCCCTGGACCCACTTTGTCCTGTCACTGCCGGGGATCCTAAGGCGCTTTGGGTCCCCTTGGGACAGAGACCAGTGGGGCTCGGCCCCCTCCGCACCTACCTCGCCATTGCAGTAGCAGTAGATGATGGACACGAAGAAGCCCTGGGAACAAAAAGCACGTCAGGGCTGAGCGTTCGTGCAGATCACAGCACTAGCGCCGTCCAGTGATGGCTTCAGAAAATTCCATACACCATTCCCTCCTGATGCTCCCAAGTCCTTATGTTCACATTACATTTGTCTGAGACCTTCCCGTGGGGTCAGCTGAACCAAGCAAGTAACTGAACAGAACATGCAACGGTACACAAAGAACTGATGTCTATCACATTGGTTCCATTTATGTCGCCACTCAAGATGCCCGCAAATCCCTGGCTGGTGGGCGATATTTATACACCCTGGGTGCTGGGAACTGCACACAAAGGGTATGTGATGGTAAAAAGACTAACTTTTTTTTCATCCCTTCAGAAATATTCACGGAGCTTATGCAATGCGAAGTGCTCGGCGTGCCAAGGATAAACAGTTTAATCAGGACGGACAAGGTCCCTGTTCCCTGAGGCCTTGCCTTCTAGAAGGAAACGCAGAGGGGGTGAGACATAAACAAACAGCCACAGGAGGAAAGTGGAAGGCCATCGGGGCTGTGCGTGCAGAGTGAGTGGTGCCGACAGGGGAGAATGAAGGTGAGTCAGACCAGGAGCTCTCTCTGAGGAGGTGACACTGAAGCTGCTGGGAGTGACAGGGAGCAGCCAGGCCGGGTGAACAGTTAGAGGGAGAATATTCCAGGCAAAGGGACAGCAAGTACGAACCCCTGGGGCAGGCCGGGCTGGAGGAACCCTGCCCCGGAGGGCGGTGCCCCCCAGGCAATGGCATTTGGGTTTTATGCTGAGTGCCATAGGGAGCCTCTGGATACTCCCTCCAGATAAGCGACGGGATCCATTTATTTTTGAGGCTCTTCAGACTAGGAGACCGGACTGAAGGCGGCAGGTGCTCACACAGCAAGGCTGGGGAGGCGTGTGCAGTAACCCACGTGACGGGTGATGGTGTTATTGTCAAACACGATAGAGAGGATGTGCGGAAGCCACCTCTTTCTTTTGTCTTCCTTTTCCCCCCTCATCCCTCTTTCTCCCTCTTGTGCTTTCGTTCCTTGTCCCTACCCACGCGGAGGGCCCTGCTACAACCACACCTTCCTACACCGGCCCCAGGCCTGTCTGTGAGGAGCGGCTCCTCCCCTGGTCCCAGGCTGCCCTGGCCTCCGCCGGACCGGGAAGCACAGGCGCCAGAGGACAGCGCCCTCTCTGCCCTCGGGAGGCAGGGGCCAGGCAGCCAGAGGGGCAGGGAAAGAGGTTGAGAGGGGTGGAGGTGGGGGAGCAAAATATTAAGAGCCCAGTCGCTGGAAGGCGCTCTACCTGGAAGGAGTTGAAGAAGAGCTCGAAGTGCATCCGGATCTCCCACCCGAGCCCCGAGAAGGAGTGGGGCAGGCACACGAACACGATGTAATGCACCCCGAAGACCAGCACCAGCACCAGCGTGGATTTGGCGAGTTTCCTGCAGGAGAGTGGAAGCCTTTGGATTACTCGGTGTAGAGTGCCTTTCCGTGGAGGCGGCTCGCTGGGGAGATATCAGGCTCAGAGAGCTCCGGGGGGCCGGCTTTTCCCATCTCGCGGGAGCCCACGGCTTCTGCTAGAGTTCCCCCTCCCTCCTCACCCTGTCCCTTGTACACTAAACCAGACAGTTTGTTCTCACCTCCCATGGTTATTGTCCCCTATTCTTCTTGCTTAAAGAACAGTCTTCAGAAACCAGTTGAAATGTCTTCTCCACGTCCTCCTACCTCGTACCTGAGTCACCTACAGTCCACTCACTCAGAAAAGTCTGCCCTCAGTCCATTTTGTTCAAGGCGGCATTCCTCAGGAGACGATGGGTTTCTCTGCCCTAACTGATCCTTCCAACGCTCAGAGGCTCCCTGGGATGTGCTTGTCCTCCTCCTGAATCCTGACTGGCGAGAACCCTCTTTCCATCGCTGCATGTACAGGCAGGAGACACCGAATATGTCCATGTGGCATTCTCCTGGGGTCTCATCAGACAGAGGGGAGCCTCAGGGTCTACATTTGCAGAACTTTGGGAGTCCCGTCTAAAGTCAATCTTAAAGGAAAACTGTGTTTCCTTCTTTCACACAAACGGGTAAATCCCCCTGGAAACTATTTCCCCATCACACCAACTCTGTTCCTCCTGTGTACGCCTAAGAGCCACAACCTAGGTCCCAAGGCAAAATGGAGAGGAGTGACATGCTGGGAAGTGATCACAAGTGAAAAGGCTTGGGAACAGCCTGGTTCTTGCAGAGGAAGAAAACGTCCAAGACTAAATTTAGTGGCTGTCCTGCTAGCTCAGCCATCTGGGTTTCCTCTCTTTCCGATGGCCAGGCTCATCTGCATCTCTCTGGAGACAAAAGTCCATTTGTAGAGAAACGATGGGATTGAAATTCATTTTCTACTGCGATGGAACAAATTACCATACAGTTAGCAGCTTAACCTGTTTATTCTCTCTCCGTTTCTCTGTGCCATGGGCCAGACACAACGGAGTCGGGTCCTCTGCTCAGGATGTGGCAAAGCTGGAGGTGAGGTGTTGGCCAGGACTGCATTCCCACCTGGACCTCAGGGTTCTCTCCTAAGTTCATTCAGCTTTCGAGCAGAGCTCAGTTCCTTGCAGCTGGAGGAATGCTGGTGGGGTTCCTCAGTTCGTATAGACTTCCCTCAGGCTGTCCTCAGGGGCTAGCCGTAGGTTCTCACAACACGTCAGATCACTTCCTCGAAGCCAGTGAGAGAGTCTCTCTCTAGGATGCCAGGATGGGGTCTTATATTAAGTGTCCCAATCACAGGACCCATCACCTTGGCCATACAATGTGATCTAATCAAGGGAGAAACCATCCCATCACAGGTCTTGCCCACACTCAAGGAAGAGCATGGGAGTGGGGGTTATCCAGGGCAAGTAAACCAGGGGAGGCAGGACTCTGGAAGGCTATCTAAGAAATCTCCTGATCATAGCAGTTCAAATAATTCCTGTCCATAGAAATGCAAATTGTGTCCAACGGAATGCCACTAATGATAGCCCTATGGACGTGCACAAGTTTTGCTAATTTGCATGCATTTTTAAGTTCATTTGGGCATTCATTATCCTCTTTAAAATATATGTGCTATCTTGCCATTTCCTTCATTAATAAGTTAAATAAAATCTTTGAAATGTATCCACTTATATTTGTGTAAGAGTTTTGATTACGTCCTCTGAGTTAGAGCAGTGGTGTATCCCAGGCCAGTGCATACATGGGTCATCCATCTGTCTATCCTACATAATAAAAGTGTAGTATGCAAATTGTCCCCTCAACCAGGAGTTCATCCTGGAGTTCAACCAGGGGATAGGAACAGCTGGGGAAATGGAGGGAGGCTCCGGCCAGCTGTGGCAGCAGTAGGTGATTGGGGAGAGGGGTGCCCGCTTCAGCAGACATATACTAAATTTGGAACGAAACAGAGAAGATTAGCATGGCCCCAGCACAAGGAAAAAGAAAACAAATATATTTGTGGGGGAGGAGCAGGAGAGGGGGTGGGTCACTTATTGTAATTTATAGGAAAATCCCAATATGCCAATAATAAAAAATATATATATATACTCTGAATTTAAGCATATTGGGCAAGTTTTAGGTTACTTATATATCTTTTTTCTGAAAAACCACAAACTGAAACAAACAAAAATACACATTCATAAATTTATCTTTAGAGACATTTCAGATCAATTGTTATCTTTTCTTTACACTAAATTGTAACCAAAATATTTCTTCTGACGATGCATCCCAGAATTACCTGTATTGCTTTCTTGTGTCATGCCCAACTGCATTGGTCTCCCGAATTTTGGTAGCCAGAACTCTAACCGTATTCAGAAACAGAATAAAATTCAGCTGAAAGAGAAGGTAAGATTACAAAGAATTATTACGTTTGTCTTCAAGCTGTTTACAGAATTTACATAAATTGAACCTCTTTGTGTTCAAAGACTGAAAATTACAATGAATGAAAGGATGGAGCCAACTAGCAGGGGATGAAGGAAACAATTGATACAGAGTTCCTCTGTCTCTTTTCCTTAACTGATGAATTCAAGAGCTCATATTTCTGCAAACCCCAAATCTTTTCTCCAACCCTTATAACTGGCATCTTCGAGGCCATCTCCTAAGTACTCATGAGCACGTCTGATCAGTTTCTGTGATTTCATTTTTATTCCGTTGTTTCCGTCTCTCTTAGCTGACGCCAGTGTAATGCAGGTCCTCACGTCTCCGGGGGCAGTGCCCTGCTTGGCCAGGACTCACCACACCAATTTCACCGTCACCACGTCTAGACCACGCTGCCCTGCCTGCCGCTCCCCCTGCTCTTCCGGCAAAACGTCCTGCTCCCTCTGCCGAGGCCCTGGAAGGCTCAGGACCAAACAGAGCTCCGTGTCCTGTTGTCATTAGCAGAGATTCCTCTCATGTTTTGATGTTTTATAAGAGAATTTTAAAATCCTCCTTAAATAACATCAAGAAGTTGCAGGTGGATAATTAATAGTCATATGTGAGAGACTGATTTTTCAGAACAAAAAAAGTTAATGTTTTCTGATTCTCATTAACATAATTTTAACATAATCTGAGCAAAACACAGAGAACAACAGTGCTGTAAGTTTAGATTCTAGGATCCCAAAATCAAGTGGTTCCTTCCATATTTGTACTAACGTCTGTGATTATCTCTAAAATTCAGTTATTAGGACTTATTCCAATTAGAACCTATAAATATTCATCCTTTACAAACTCCTTGACTCTCTTAAATTCATTTTGCTTCATATATTGCTCAGAAATTCTGACCACATTTTATCAGATTTTACTCTCAGATATGTAAGAATCCAATTAATTAATATGCTACTACCGGTAGAATTTCTAAAGCCAGAATTAAGTGAGGGATCCAACTTACATTTAAAATCCCTGACATACAGGGAGCCTATATATTTACATAAAATCATGCTCTAAGTATGTAATACTGAAAAGCAAGCCATTGATCCTAAAGTTAACATATAAAAACACTATAAGTATTGCTATAAAGACAGAAAGATGATTTTCCATAAATTCAATAAACAATATTTATTTGTTTATTAATTTACATTGAATCTATTGGGCAAGAAACAATCTTGACATGTTTTGGAATGCAAGTGAAAAAACACAGTCAATAATATATGCTATAGCCCTAGCCAGTTTGGCTCAGTGTATAGAGCTTCAGCCTGCACACCAAAGGGTCCCAGGTTCGGTTCCAGTCAAGGGCAAATACCTTGGTTGCAGACTCCTCCCCGGCCCAGGCCCTGGTCTGGGCATGCAGGAGGCAACCAATTGATGTGTTTCTTTCACACTGATGTTTCTCTCTGTCTTTCCCTCTCTCTTCCACTCTCTTTAAAAGATCAATGGAAAAATATGCTATATACATATTTTGTCACACTAGCCAGGTGACCAGTATCTGTGTGGGCTTCAGTTCCCTTTTCCATGAAAATGAAAAGGTTGCATGAAATGGACTCAGTTCTGTAATTGTACTTGCTTTCTGCAGTTTTTCCCTCTTACGTTCCCCAGGATATCTAACTTGTATGTCTGTTTTATTTTTTCGACAAGTATTTACTGAGTGACCACTATTTGCCAGGAAAATCGCTGGGCACTAGGAATACACTTTAGAAAATATATGGTTTTTGTTCACTTAACCTTGCAATGTGATGGGCATGCAACAAACAACCAGAAGCATTATACACTGTGATGATCTTGAGAAGGGAAAACCTGATTGCACTCCGCAGGTTATGCTAGGCGGCTCAGTGACTAAGCATTGACCTATGAACCAGGAGGTCGCAGTTCAATTCCCAGTCAAGCCACATGCCTGGGTTGTGGGCTTGATCCCCAGTGTGGGGCGTGCAAGAAGCAGCTGATCAGTTATTCTCTCTTATGGTTGATGTTTCTATCTCTCCCTCTCTCTTCCTCTCTGAAATCAATAAAAATGTTAAAAATAAATAAGTAAAAGAAGTAGAGAAGGAAGCTCATCTCGGCCTTGTAGGGGTACAGTGTAGAATGAAATGGACAGAGTGGGCAAGTCCAAGGAACTGAGAGGAAGACAGGGTCGCTGAGGCACAGCTGCAGGTAGGAGTGACAGGATATCCATCCCTAGAGTCTCAGGGATTTAGATTATAAGTACAGAAGCCCTAATTGGTTTGTCCCAATGGATAGAGTGTCGGCCTATGGACTGAAGGGTCACAAGTTTAATTCCGGCCAGGTCATGTACGTTGGTTGTGGATACATCCCCAGTAGGGGGTATGCCAGAGGCAGCTGATTGATGTTTCTCTCTCATTGATGTTTCTAACTCTCTATCCTTCTCCCTTCCTCTCTGTAAAAAAATCAATAAAAAAATATTTTAAAAAATAATAATAAGTACAGGAGCTCACAGAGACACTTGCTCCACCACTTGCTAGCTGCATGACTTTGGGCAGTGTCCTCATTTGGAGTGACGGGAAGGATTAGAAAAATTGGCACAGCAAAGCGCTGAAAGCAGTGCCCAGCAGGGGTAAGCACTGTGCAGTGTGTTTAGCACCAGCATCATCCTTCTTGGCTTCGGGACACGAGCAGCTCCGAGGCAGGCAGGCGCACCGCCGTCAGAGTGCGGACAGAGATGGGGTCCCTGGCTCGTCTCCCCCCTTACAGGCTGGCTCTACAGTAAAATGAAGGAATCGAAGGAACTGTGATAACCCTGACCTGTAATAATGCTACAGAAAGGTAACACTCAGTGAGCAGAAAGATGCTCTGAAATCTCTTCTCTGCTTTTTGAAATTAAATGGACTTCGTAATATTGGAAAGACACTTAAGAATTCTTGCATTAGGACTGCCATAATTATAGTTCAAGAAGATGCAAATGGCCTTTCCTGCTGAAATCTCCTTCCAGGATCCTTGAGTGCTCCATCTTCTGTACCTGTTCTTCACCAATGGAGAATCTTCTAGACCCTCCCTCACCACCTTACTGTTTCACTTTGCAAGTTAGACATCTCCTCAGTGTCAGCCACGAATAAGGGTCTGACCCCCAGCCCAGACTCCCAACAGTGACTGCTGTACGGTGACAGTTTCCTTAATCTTCCTAGAACAGCGACAGACTTTCTCTGGGTTTTAGCAGCAGCTTAATTTTGCATCTTTTTTTTTTTTCTTTTTTTAATCTATCCAAGCTTTTAAACTTACTCCGATGGCTGCTAAGATAGGGGCTTGGTAAATCCACTTCATGTCTCCAGCACTAAGTTCCCAGCACCTGAGGCAGGAAAAAAAAAAAAAGCTTTCGTAAACAAACTGGAAAACAAACAGGCAGTGAGAATTAAGTAGTATAATAGTTTAAGTTTTACAAAGAACTCCAGTCCTGAACATTGAAGACAAAAAGAAAAAAGAATCTTATAAAATACCCAAACCAGTGGGGGGAAAAGTATAATGTGTCCTGGTTTCCACACCATTAGCTATAGAGTATTATAAATATCGATGAATTATTTATATAACAAGAGTCAAAACCATGTTTCCAGAGCCACATAAAAATTAGTCTTCTAAATGTGGTGTGACTGGTACTTTATTTTTATTATTATTACTGGAACTGATGCTTTTATTTTACAAGCAATTCAATTTTATAACTTCACAGCTTGTAGGTCTCTTATAATAATGAAAATCAACCTTATCCATAGGAATGCAGTAGAAAACCTGCAATAATACTCATGGTTCTTATTGATACGAACGTAATTTAAAAAAACTGAATACAAATACTTTTTGTCCACAGAAATGAAAATTTTAGCTATGTGCAGTGACATATAATTGATTAGTGTCCCGACCTGGCCTTTCAAAGCCAGAAGTTTGAACTTCTCTGCATCTTGGCCATCTGGAGAAAAACTGATCAGGCTTCAATTTCGAAGATACTCTAAACTCTATGGACTATACAAAGGAAGACTTTTTCAGCTCTAGAATTCTATCTGTAGTGTCACTTAATCGCCTCTTCATGTAACGGAAGTGCATGCGTCGCTCGAGCCGCGGTTACATCTTACACGCTGGGAGGCTTCAACAGCAGACAGTATTTCCTCTCAGTCTAAAGGCTGCCAGTCCCAGACCCGGGTGCCAGCAGGCTGTGTTTCTGTGGAGGCCACTCTTCCTGTCCTGTGCTGTGCTCACAGACCCTACACTCTGTCTGCTCACGGAGAGGGAGCTCTCTGCTGCCTCTTCTTATAAGGGCACCAATACCTGTCATCTCAGAGCCCCACCCTCTGACCTCATTCAGCCTGGAACACATCCCGTGGACCCCATCTCCAAATACAGTCATGGGGGGGGCTGTGGGGGGGAGGTGAGAGCTTCCACAAATAAATTTCGGGGAAACTTCCGTCAATAGCAATACGTTTGACAGTGAGAAAACAGACAGCAGGCACCTGGCTGCTTTTCTACATTTACCTCTTCTTTTTTTAATATATTTTATTGATTTTTTACAGAGAGGAAGGGAGAGATATAGAGAATTAGAAACATCAATGAGAGAGAGACATTGATCAGCTGCCTCCTGCACACCCCCTACTGGGGATGTGCTCGCAACCAAGGTACATGCCCTTGACCGGAATCGAACCCGGGACCTTTCAGTCTGAGCCAAACCGGTGTTGGCCGTTTACCCCTTCTTTCCCACTCACCTTGCATCAGCCACGGTTGCTCGCGCCACAGCCCAGCCTGCAACAAACACTGCGGGGAACCCTGCAATCAGAAGAGAACTCAGAGACCATGTTGTTGTTTTTTAAGATTAAGAGATTTTTTTTTCTTATATTCACCACACATAAAAATGTCCTATTAAACTGAAGAGAGGGAAAACAGGCATGGAAACATGTTACTGTGTGAACAAGGAAAGTTCTCATTTGCATGTTGTCCATTTGAGAAGTGAGCCAATCCAGGGAGGTGACGCGCTCCCAAAAGTCTGAGGATGAAGGAAGGTTGGCCCGATCTTCATTTGAGAGATGTGAATGTGAGGTCAAGCTCTCCTGGGAGTGGACTGAAGTTCCTGGGGCCAGAAGCAGGCCATGGTTGGTGCATTTTGAATATAACACATATTATCAGAACAGGCAAACAAAATACAACATAACCTAAAGGGTCACACTGTGTACTTCCTACGTGTGGTATCCCTACACATATCTCCATATTTCAATTGTACTTCCTGCCAAATGGATGATCAAATAACGTTGACTGGATTGAAGTCACGTTACACAGAAACAATGAAACCGGATATGTAGTGCCTCCTCCTGATTGTTTTCAGAGAATACAGAACATGAAAATATTCTACCTACAAGCCTGACAGTGGGAACATGTCTACACAGGATAACTGGGAAAGGTGCTTTTACATGATATGGACATTCTGACAATTCATCTTGACAGCTGAAAATTAAGAATGGCTGCTGATACAGAGGTAAATTACACTTAATAAGGATAAAGAAACAAGACTAACAACACCTTTTAAGTGTAGAACTAACTATATTTTTTAAATGTGTGGTTGAAAGAACAAAATGGAACCAAGAATAAAGTGCCACGTTTATGAGGAAACTGAGTCGGGGGTGGGGGGGGGGAGGGGGGGGAGAGATGAAGAATGAGCTTGGCTGAAAGAAGAAAACAAAACAAAACACAGTCATCATCAGTATTTGCCTTTACTCCTCTGTATACCTTGTTGTGTAATAACGATGTGTAAAAACAGTCATTTTAAATATTTGCCTTCAATTTACTAAAGGTCCGACGTGGCATCTGCTCCTCTTTAGGTTGTCACTTCCTTCCCTCCCAACTGATTGTTAAAAATCAGCAAAATGGATATAAGTGATGTAACTCCACACCCCGCTGAGGAGGGCTGGAAGCTATAATGATTGGTTCCATGTGAATAACAAAGGAATCCAAGCAAGCTCTTTTCCCCGGTGAAGCCAACAAATCAGCTCACTGAAAGAAAGGAGGAAGCTGGCTTCGCGGTGAATTATTCTAGCAAATGATCCTGGCAAGGCAGCTGCAATGTTTTTGACCATTATTTTCCTCATAGGAATTTGGAAAAATGATAAGAAATAAAAATGTTTTAAAATCAGATTCTCTGTGTTGAAACGAGGGGGGGAAAGTCTACTAACCAAATAGCTATTACTTTGATAAATACTATGTTTGAGTAGTAGAGAGAGATTCTTCAAAGAATACCACTGTTCTTTTAACTGTAAATGCCCTAAGCTAGAGCATTTACTTGTTTGAAAAATAGAGTTCAAAAGAGAGGGAGTCAGAAGATAGACCAACTCTAGAATAATAATGCTATAAAGATTGGTTATTAGTGTTTTTAAATTATGGTTGAGTGAGCACATATTTCACATAAAAATGCTTTTTCAAAGTGACTTTTCATATAAATCCTACTTGCTGTCATGTATACTTTTAAACGATTTGATAAAAACAAGTTCAAGGAATGATGCTTATCTACTGTAGCTATCATTCCTATGCCAAAATTTTTGAGGACAAATTAAACTTGTAAAAAAAAAAAAGTGTAAGAAACTCATACTCACATAGAAGCTCACTGAAAATTCTCTTTTTCATAGAAAGACAACTCGTTTCCTGGGTTTCAGTGAAGCAAAGTCCTGACTATAAGGAAGGACAGACTTGACTGATCTAGCCCAAACAAGAGTTGATGGGGAAGTTAGCAATCAAACCAATAAGTAAATAGAGGAAAAAGAATTTATTACATTTATTACACGTGTGACCAGTGCTGTAGAAATCCAAAAAGAAAAAGAAACTAATTCAGACAAATGCCTACACTTATTGTTAAATTTGCTATTAATAACCAATCTTTGCCGACATCTAGTAATTATGTCGGTACACAGATATAATTTTGACTTGAAATCAAACTACTAAAAGCTGTCCAAAAAAATTTCAAAGTACCCTGAAAAAATGCAATGTATTTTTCCCCCCAGTAACTGCTAAAGAAATGGGAGAGCCTTTAAGCTGACAAAGCTCCCTTCCGAAATAAAACTTTATTCATGACAATCATTATTTCAGAATAAATGAAGTGTTATAGTAAGTTGATCCTTTGTCTTCTTTTTAATATATTTTTATTGATTTCAGAAAGGGGGAGGGAAAGATAGAAAGGAAGAGATAGATTTGCTGCCTCCTGCATACCCCACACTGGGGATTGAGCCCAAAACCCTGGCATGCGCCCTGACGGGGAATAGAACTCTGTGACCTCCTGCTTCATAGGTCTATGTTCAATCATTGATCCACACTGGCCAGGTGACCCTTTGTCTTCTTAAAGGTTATTAATTAACTAGAAGGAAATTCAATATTCCTCACTTTGCATTTTCTAATGTTAAAACAATTTTAAGGCAAAATAGGCCAAGAAATATTCTAATTTTGGAAGGGGGAAAAAATAAAACCCTTCAAATTTGATTTTGAGCCACCTACTTCATTTTTTTCCTATGCTGAGCACTTCATAATTTAAATGTTAAAATAGCAATT
Source organism: Pipistrellus hanaki (assembly GCF_964339955.1). NCBI lineage: Eukaryota > Metazoa > Chordata > Mammalia > Chiroptera > Vespertilionidae > Pipistrellus > Pipistrellus hanaki. Next base: position 78,837,441 of record NC_140510.1, on the reverse strand, counting down.
GCAATATGCAATTGTTAATCTTGAAACTTAATTTTAACCACAGATGAGTTTTAAGTTCTCTTTAATTTTAACCAACATCCTTTTCTCCAGTCGTGTTGCGTTAGTCCCTCGTCCAAAAATCCTTCTCATCCTGATGAGGCAGTTTTGAAATATGAGCTGAATATCTTTCTTTTTTTTTTAGATTACTTATCCCATAAGTAATTTGAATTATTTCCATCTAAAAGATAATGTCAATCTACATAATTAGCTTGTAGTTTATATTTTTACACGCAGTCAAGATAATCTTATAAATTCCTTTCTGGCGTTTTCATCATACAACCTAGAAACACAAGTCAATGATGAACCATTATAGCTTAAAATTCAAAAAATTAAAAATTTGAGGATGAAACCATTGCTAACTCCGGACACTGAATAAGCTGTGAACGGAGCAATTGTCAATGTGCATGGCTAACAAGGTGGTTCCCTTATGGTCCCACCAAAAAATCCTCTCAAGAATGTGGCCTAAGAACACTAGCCATCCGCTAAGGTTGGTGCCACCGGGAGGATTACAGACATGAACAATGAAAGAGAAAGAAAGAGAGATTAGTTCAGGAAAATCGCTGAAAGAATGTTAAGGATAGGCATGACAGAAAGTCCTAAAACCCATCATGCAGGTTAAAAGAAGAAGAGTCATTTCTTACCCCAGCCTATCAAGGTGAAGCCCCATAGGTATTTGGTGTCGGAAAAGAAAGCCACAAAGATTAGACTGTGCAGGTAGAGACCTTCCACCAAGATCCAATAGTAGTTTGTAGCCAAGAAGTAAATAAACAGCACAACAGCAATCTTGCACCCAATCTGTCACAAATAAACCAGAATTGCATCAGATTAGAACTCCTAATTGTACTGAATGCCAATATTAGACAACTGAAAAGCAATTATTCATTTTTATTTTTATTTTTATAATCTACTAGAGGCCTGGTGTATGAGATACATGAACTGGGGATGGTTGGGGAAAGAGAGACACGTCCCTCAGCCCGGCCTGCACCCCCCCAAGCCGGTAATCGGACATCCTTAGCACTGCCCCTGAGGCGGGAGAGGCTCCCACCACCCCCACTGCGCTTGCCATGAGCCTGGCTTCTGGCTGAGCTGCGCTCCCCCCTATGGGAGCACACTGACCACCAGGGGCAGCTTCTGCATTGAGCGTCTGTCCCCTGGTGGTCAGTGCTTGTCATAGCGACCAGTCGATCCACTTTGGATTGATTTGCATATTAGCCTTTTATTATATAGGATGTCTCTATACATAGGAAGACCAAGGCTTTTGAAAGAGAAAGGAAAAATTTTATTTTAACATAGCATTTTTAAGATTATAGGTTTGATGCTATTTTTTAAAAAAATATTTTCTTTAGAAACTAGAAAAAAAATAACTTTTCCTTAATTCTTCCTGTTTGTAAAAGACATCCATGATCATTAGAGAAAATTAGGCAAGTATAGAAAAGCATAAAGATAAAATATTATCTATTATTCTGCCATAAATGTATTTATTTTCTGGTCTTTTTTTTTTTTTTTTTTTTAATGCCCCAAAGGCTAATGACTTAAAACAATAAACATTTAAAACATCTTATGAATCTAGGTGATTCTGCTGATCTGTGCCAGGCTCAGCTGATCTTGGTTGGCTAGGCTTGTGCATACAGGTCTGCCCTCAGGTGGCACACTATCACATCTACTTCTTTCTATTATATAAAACAAGTCACAAAGCCAGTCTAGAATCAGAAGCAGCATGGAAAACAAAGATACAAGGCAAAGAGCAAAGACACAGATAAGGCATTAATTCACATCAATTAACTATACTTCATTTCCAAATATGTTGCTTTAAGGATCTAATTAACTGAAATATGGGGTACTGATTTCCATGGTACTTGATTCTATTTAATAAGTAACACAAGGACATTTAACAGCAGAATCAAGTACCATGGAAGTCAGTTTGAGTCTACAACAGAGGAACTGAATGTCATGGGCTTTTACGTTCCAAGCTTCGGGATTTGCAAGTGGGTTTTTTATTTTTGCAATTGGTGACAGCTGCTATGGGTCATACATTAAGTGCCATTCCGATCATGTGCTTGTTGCACTTTCTGTTCCGGAACACTCTTGAATGAATAATTAGGCATGAGAGTTGAGGACAGAATTGAGATAGGAAGCATCAGTATACAAACTGGCCATCTATTTCAGGAAGTCCACAGATAAGCCAAAACAATATAACACACATTTAGCGGGCTGTAGTGTTTTACTTATGTGATGAGAGGAAATGGTGAGAACACTTACATATTGTGATTTGCCCATGGAAGGCGCATCCATGAAATTCTGTAGGTCATCCTGCATCATCAGGTGCTGCAGCTCCTTGACCCCTATGTGAGCATGGACCACTCTGTCCTTGATGAAGATGCTTGCAGCTCTCAGCATGAAAGATGCAAATAAGTGCAGGTGGATATAGTTCCTAGTGCAATGCAATCGCCTATGGAGAGAAAATAATCAGTTATAGATTTGGATGAGAACAGAAAGGGGCAAAGAAAATCCATAAGCGTGCCCAAGCTCCTCCCCAGAACAGAGGAAAATATAATAAACCTGAACAAAGACAGAAGCCCATTCTCATATATTTCCAATAGAAACAACTGGGGTCAAAACTAAAATGTAACTTTTGGGGAATTAATTTCAAATGTATCCTTATCTTCTACCATGATACCATGATCATCCAAATTTTTCAGTGTTAAATATTATACTAGATTATACCAGAGAATTCTATCATACTGTATATTGAAGTAATAAATGGTTAATGGAGAATCACTGAACAGAGATAAACATTATCAAAACTGGAACTTTCACATTTTCAATACCTTCTCCGTAAGAAAATGTAAGATTGTGGTAGTGTTTCACAATTTTATTTTCTATGCATGTTGGAGAGGAAGCAAGCTCATGTTAATATAAAAAGCTTTGGAATTATAAAATGATCATAGACACAAATTAGTAACATGCTTAGTATGTTAGATATTATCACATTAGTTTCCAGTGCAGAAAGCTAACTCCAAAAAGAGTTTTTCTTCAAGTTTGATGAAAAAAAAAAAAAACCTCAGGAAAACTGTGGTATGATCTGGTCAAAAAGGCTCAGCTCTCCATTGCTTGACAGTAAGAAAACACAGCTTTCCTGTGTACTAAACACACTAATACTACTTCTCTTACAGAGACAAAATACCCAAGTGTAAGGGGGTAAGAACATTTGTAATCCAATGATCTCTTTTGCTGTTTTTTAAATATAGGATGGGAAGGTCAAATAAGAACACACTAAATTTAGCCCAGCCAGCATGGCTCAGTGGTTGAGCATCGACCTATGAACCAGGAGGTCAGGATTCAATTCCCAGTCAGGGCACATGCCTGGGTTTTGGGCTTGATCCCTAGTAGGGGGCATGCAGGAGGCAGCTGATAATGATTCCCTTTCATCATTGCTGTTTCTATCTCTCTCTCTCTCCCTTCCTCTCTGAAACCAATAAAAATATATTTAAAGAAAAAGGAATGAACTAAATTTAGATATTACAATGTTAATGTGCTATTTATGTCCATTGTGCCCAGATGGTCCTCTCAGGTTGACTCTTCCTTGGGAGTGTCATCACAGGTGAGCAGTATTTGGCCAAGTGTACATGGCGACTATTTCCATCACAGTCTATAAGTAGGTTTTGATTATTGAGAGACTCAACACTATTTGCTCTCCTAATAAAGGAGTACTTTGTCTTGTGAAACAGCAGAGTTTCTGAAATTTGTATATAACATTTTCTGTATAGTACAGCAATCTATAATAATAAAAGCGTAATAAGCTAATTAGACCAGATGTCCTTCCAGACGACCTTCTGGACGAAGCTGGGGCTGCGAGGGAAGCCCGGTCCCCGGTGCCAGAGGGAAGCTGGTGCCTGCAGCCGGAGGAAGGAAGGCCTACTCTTGCACAAATTTCATCCATCGGGCCTCTACTTGTATATAATTATATAGAAAGAATCCGCTGTTAAACAAAACCCTGAACTTCTCATTAAAAAATAAATAAATTGTCAGAATCAAGTCATATAATAACAGTAGGCTGAATTCAGAAACTTGCATTAGGAAAAGTATTTGGGGACACAAACTGTGAGACCTCCGTGTCTTCGATGGATAATAATGAGAATGAGAATCGCTCACCTGAAGTAGCCAATAATGAGAATAGCCACAACCAGGGAGCCAAAGGAGATGGAGTATCCCACAGTGTACATGACATACAGGCGTTCAAAGAATTCTTGCTGCAGAGGGAGAGATTTAATTAGAAAAGTAGGTTTGAAAAAATCATGCTTTCACCTGTTTAGAGGGAGCCAATGTGTTATCAAATTCCTAAAATACTATAGATTATCCTTCTGGTCCCCTCTATGTCTTAAATTCAAGTCAGGGTTAAAGATGTGAGAACAATATTTGGCATTTCTTATTGCTTAAGTGAGGTCAAACTGAATGTTGCAATATTTATTTCTTATATTTTTGTACTGTTCATTTTCACTAACTAGAATTGTATATCTGAAGTAAATAAAATGATATATGAAGTAAACAAAACACATGTTACAAGACGATTTTAAGAGGAAACTGGTAAAAAAGAATATGTAATTTTTTGGAATATTATTTCTAGCTTTCTTTAACTTTCTTATTGAGCAGTAATTTACTTGAACTAAAATGTAAAAGCCCTTAAAAAAAAAAGCAAGAAGGGTTTTGACAAACCAAGTTCATTGTGCCCCTTGCAAGTCAAAAATCACCCACCATCAACCCCCAGCTAACTTCTGTTCCAGTTTCTGGCACCATAAATTGCTTATCTATTCATGTATTTCACATACTTTTTGACTGTTCCTGGAGTCCTTAGAATTATATAGCATATACCATTTTCATCAACATACTGCTTAGATAAGTGGTCTTGCATGAATCAATGATTCATTCTTTTTTAATCTTTTATTTTTTTAAAAAAATTATAAATTCAAAAGCAGTGGAAACAATAGTAAGAAAGGTCAAATATACCTTTCACCCAGGATCCTCCAGGGGTTACATCTAATATAATTAGACTGAAATACCAACACCAGGAATTTGGCGTTGGTGCAACTTGTGTGTACATAGTTCTATGTCATTTTAACATGTATGTAAATTTCAATGACCATCAATGCAATCACAACAGGAAACTATTCCATCACCACAGAGATCTCCCTCATGCTGTCCCTTTACTGTCAAACCTACCCTCCTCCTCCTCACCATCCGAAACACCTGGCAACCATTCATCTATTTCCTAGCTCTATAATTTTGTCATCACGCACGTTACACGTGAGTTCTGAGTAATAGGAGTTTAAGCATGACTTTTTAAAAGTATATTTTTATTTATTTTAGAGAGAGGGGAAGGGAGAGGAATAGAAAGATAGAAACATCGACTGGAGAGAACATCAATTTGCTGCCTCCTGCACGCCCTCTAGTGGGGATTGAGTCCGCAACCCAGGCATGTGTGCCCTGACCAGGAATCAAACCATGACCTCCTGGTTCATGGGTCCATGCTCAACCACTGATCCACCCAGGTTGGGCTAAGCATGACTTTAAAGCAGCATGTATAACTTAAAAGTAAATACCTACAAGTTTCAAAGTTTTTATACAATTACTGCCCTAGAAACAGCACTGATGAGGGATTTGCGGATCAGGGCTCTGCTTTAGGCCTGCCACCAGTGAGCTGTGTCACTCTGGCCAACACTGCATGTCTGGTTCTGTGTAAAATTTGGTATTATGCTGTAAGACCTATAGGATGCCCCAGGCCTCCTTAATTCCACAACTCTAATCTTTCACATACTAATGAGTCAAACACTGGTAAATCTTAGGAAATGGGAAATACTTATCTCTAACATACAAAGCTCCTCCTGGAATACAGAGTGAGATGAGAATCAGCCATTTACAGGTAATCAAGAGAAATCATGCATCGTGTCCCTGATTACCTCTTTAAATCTTTATACATAATGTAATGTAAACATCATGTAATGCAACAATACACACCAAGACACATATTTATAAGCATATCTGTATGTCTCAGCCAAGTAGCTCTAACCTAAAGAAAATACTTTTCCTTAACCAGGTATCTGAAAAGATGACAACCTTGTTTTTATCTTTTATGATCTTTGTTGTCTTAGGAATAAAAGGGTTTTTCCATATCATGGTTGACAATCAAAAACTGCATAATAATCATTATTCTGTTTTCCCTTAGGGGTTCACAAAAATAAAATAAAAATTACCACTACCTTCCCCAGGCTGACATCTGGCTGAAGGAAGCGAAGGCAATCTGAATAATTCGCCCAGGTTTTATTTAAACTGTGTATAAAATCCCATGTTCCATTGGGGTTACAGCGTCGCAGAGCCACTCCTATAAAGACACGAAGAGAAACAATGAAAGTGCTCAGGTCTCTTTGAATCCATTACAAACATAAAAATAAAAATAAAGGGTGAATTTTGTTCCAAACTACCCATTTCAGAAAAACCCCATACCTTTATGATTGAAGTCATAAATATAAGGAGGGCAGGGGACAGCCAATATTTTCCCCACTGTTCCTCTGGGCCAACAAATGAGTCCATCCCATTCTGGAAAACAATTTCCCTCTGATGAAAAAGGAAATTAAAAATCACACATACAAAAATGCTGTGAGAACCAGAGAGTAAACGCATCCAAAATACAAAATTTCAAGCCACTGCCTGAGCAAAAAATAAAAAGAACTGGTAATTTTGGAAACTAGAATGAGGTAGATAGGGTGCAAATATCCCAAAATTCATCCACTTAGCCTCATCGAGGGGCCATTGATGGGAACATTTAATTTGCATATATTAAAAATATTTTGATTATGCCAATATTAATGAGTTATAGCATCTACACTAGGGGTGTCGAACTCAATCAGAGAAGGGGCCAAAATCTAAAATCCAGCCTAAATCGCGGGCCGAATGGTTTACTGAACAGTCATAAACTGACAATGTCATAAACTGACAGCGGAGTGCAGTGATGACAGCGCGGTGCGGGCCACATTGCAAGGCCTGGCGGGCTGGATTTGGCCCGCGGGCCTTGTGTTTGACACATGTGATCTACACCAATAAAAGAGGAAGATGCAAATTGGCTGTACCTTCATGATACCCACCAGCCAATGAGGAGTGAGTATGCAAATTAGCCCAACAAAGCTGGCGGGTTGATTTGCATATGCAGGCACTAAGCAGGTGGGGGCAGGGCGACAACCCAGGTGTTCTGCTCCGCCCCAGCCACTCGGGGCCTCTGGGCAGCATGGGAAGGAGTCGCCAGAGCAGAAAGAGGCAGCTCCGGGGTGGGGGGGAAAGGCGGTGCTGACAGCCAGGGAAAGGAAGGCCCACTCTTGCAAAAATCTTTGTGCATTGGGCTTCTAGTATAATATATGAGGAACATTAGAATTCATTGTGAACTTCAGTAGTAAAATTCTTCCAACCAGCATAGTTGTAGCTATATTTTTTTACCCTAGATTTTTTTTAATTGCTATTAAAAATATAACCTATGAAATAGATTGAGCTTCAGAGGTATATTCCAAGATTTGGGTTTGCCTTTACCAATGAGTGCCTTTACACTCATCTCAAACAAAATCCTCACAAGCTCTACTCTTCCCGAGATGCATCTAGGACCCCCTCACTTCTCAGACCTCCATGGCCACCAGCATGACCACGCCCTTCGCCTCTGGCGGGATCTGCCCTCTCCTCTAACTTATCTTCCCGAACTCAATTCCCGCTAAAGGCCCCCCGTCCCTTCCAGGAACTCAACCCAATTCCCCCAAAGAGCCACAAGGCTCATTCCCTCACCTACAGCCTTTTACCTGAACTTCAACTTCAGAGTCAACGTTCCCATTTGAAATTACTTCCCAACACACTCCTTATCGCCTCCCCTGGTGTCTTTTTCACCTTCCAATGTTGTTATTTGATTATTGTTTTCTTGAACGGCAGGGTAGATGATTTTGTCTGTGTTGTTTCATGCATTCACCACTCAGCAAGTGACAGGGACTGAACATTCAGTCACGGTCAGTACTATTTTTTTTAATATATTTTATTGATTTTTTTACAGGGAGGAAGGGATCGAGATAGAGGGCTACAAACATCGATGAGAGAGAAACATCGACCAGCTGCCTCCTGCACACCCCCCACTGGGGATGTGCCCGCGACCAATGTACATGCCCCCGACCAGAATCGAACCTGGCACCTTTCAGTCCGCAGACCGACGCTCTACCACTGAGCCAAACCGGCTTCGGCAGGGTGAGTATACTATTTTCGGGGCCTCTCCTAGCTGTGCGTTGAGCTGCTAAGAAGAAAGCCTGTCAGCCATGTCAGACCCTGACTTCCCCAAAAGAGACCAAGTTCACCAGTGCTGTTTTCATTTTCTATCGCCGCCTTCACAAATTATCACATCTTTAGTGTTTTCAAATGACCCAGGCTTGTTATCTCACTGTGTCTATACCTCAGGCGTCCAGCCAGCTTGGCCGGATCTCTGCTTTCTATCCACATGGCCAAAGTCAAGGTCTGGGCAGGGCCGCATCCCTTTCGGGGGGCTCGGCGGCAGAAGCTCCCGTCCATGGTGAGCAGAACTGAGTTCCTTGCAGGCGGAGGACGGAGGTCCCTGTTTCCTTGCTGGCTGTCAGCTGAGGGCTCTTCCCGGTTTCGAGCGGCCACTTGCATTTCTTAGCTCATGATCCCCTTCCTCCATCTTCAAAGTGAGCAAAGCAGGCTGGGTCCTCGTCACAGTTCAGGTCTCTCCTCTTCTGTGACCCTCCTGCCTTCCTTGGTCACTTTTAAGGTCTCCTGTGAGTACCGTGGGTCCATCCAAACAACCCAAACAATCCAGGATAACCTGCCTATTTTAGGGCCCAAAATCTTAATTCCACCTGCGTTGCTCCTTTCTCATATACCATGACGTATACAGGCCTAACACCAGGTACTGGGGAGTGGCCACCTTTGGGGGCCGTTATTCTGTTACCCCGGGTGCTAGCCATGCAGCTCTCCATGTTTTAGTTATCTGGCTGGGGATGTGTGTTCTCACTGACGTTCATGATGTCGTTTGTTCGGTTTTGGAGGGTCAGCACAACAGAACCTCACACCAACGTCTGATCTCCACATAAAGGACTCCAGCATAAACCTGAAATGGACGCCTTGTGTCCACCACATCACACGGGAACAAATCTGTGACCTGCTGTGTGAATGGCTGAAGCAGTGAAAAATAAATACAATGTCCTCCCTCGCCCCCACGGTTCTCATGAAGAGAGCCTTTTCCTGGAAGCAGCCTCCCTTTGTCCACAAAAGAGGCCTGGGCTCTCACTATCACACACACACACACACCTGGCGCTCAGCACCCTGGCTCCAGCTTCTGAGGCACGGCGTACCTGCCTCCTCCACCACTGCCTGCTGTGTGTTTGTTTTCTCATTTACACCATCAGCTCCGCCCTAAACGTTCTTTATCTCGATAGCATCCACCTGGCTTCCCGTCCCTTCACAGTGTCTAACAAACCATGCATGCTTATTCCTGTGCACTGTCCCGCCCTCTATCAGGAAGATACCTATCCTGCAATCTGTAAAAACTGAAGCTGAAAGTACACTCTTGTGTTCTTGTAGCAAGTGGTCCCTCTAAAATGTAGGCAGCAATGTCCTATTGAAATATAGTGGCAACCATACTTTGGTAAAAACTGCTGTTTGAATTTTAACCCTTCTAGTTTGGCCCCTGCATCTGATTAAAACACTGGGTACTTACCTCAGCTTCCAGATGGAGACCTGGAGGCTAAGGCAATTTGCCCTTGCCTGGGACCAGGACCACAGGGGATTGATTCCCACTGACTCAGTAGCTTCAGGGATAGAAACTGTAGTTAACCTTTAGAGTCTAACCGCTGAGCTCTGCTTCTGTGTTATCGCTATTGTAAGATAGGGCCACATTCCAATGTCTGGCAGGATGTGACTGGGAACCAACCCTGCGGGCTGTCCCAGTCTTTAGAATTTAGTCTTTAGGATTTTAGGAACAAAAGGAAAATTCTCGCGGTTTAAACCTTTAAAAGGAATTGCCTACCCCTGAAACGGGGCAGTCGTGTGGAGACCACCTGCATGTGGTTCTCTCCCGGCTGTCCTGGCCAGTCAAAAAATCCTTGCCTGTTTTTTTTAATTAATTAATCAGCCTCCGGTGGTCTTATTTTGAACCCAGGGTTCGACCCCACAACACTATGTTTCACCTCTTCACACATGTTAGGTGGTAGAAGTTTAAATCCAGCGTATTTACTCTTTGTATGTGTCACTCCTGTAGTGTGTGACCGATTCACACCGGCTGGCCTTTAACTGTCCTCTTTCCCTCTGCCAGGAATGCCTTTTACTTCCTCCTCTGCACATCTAATTCCTGTTCCTTTCATATTCCTTCCATCCTTCCCCAATGGATTAAGCTGCCTTTCCAGGGATTCCCAGCTTTCTTGCCTCTGTGGTTAATAACACCATACCAAACGGTATCACTGCTTCCAGGGGTAAAGTGCCAGGGCAAGATTCTGAGGGACACAAACACCAGAAGGAATTGGATTGTCTGGCATCGGGGCAGGAACTCAGGGGCAGCTTTCTCCCAGATGGAGTTGCTCGCAGGGATCATTGTTCCTATGCTGGGACCTCCCCAGTCCTAGGACTGACTGGCAACCATTTCCTTTTGATCCGCCCTGATGATTCCCTAAGACCACGCCTCATCCAATTTACAACCCCACCCAAGCTGTGTGCAGCAGCTTTTGCATAGCAATGGCCTGTCCTTGCTCAAAACAAGCTGCAGCTGGGTCAGGGAAGTCAAAACCTATCAATAAAAGGCCCAAGACCCGGCACCAGCACCAGCCTTTCTTGCTTCACAACTGGGCCTCATCCGGGCACTTCCAAACCCCATACAAAGAGGAGGAATCTGCAGATCTCTCTGTAGCTCCTGCTCAGTGGCCTTAGGCAGTAGCTGACTTTGCACCTCCCTGGAGATCTAAGAGCCAGTGTACCCAGTGGTCAGTGTCAGACCATACCAGATTACAACTCTACACATCCATATGTGACACACTCAAGGGGCAGACTCAGTGAGCACCAAAGCCCCACTGAAGCAAGTCCTGCTCCATAGGGGTGTCTCCTGCACAGCAGCTCTCCCACTGGTCGCAGCTGATCCTCACAGACAATTGGTCTGGAGGTCAATCCTCCCAGTGACACCCACAGCTATCAAGTCTCAACTACAACAAGACTGTGCTCACAGCCCACAAAAGGGTGCACCCAGACTGCCACTGGGCGCTATAGGACTCCCACCTCACAAGGCCACTCTACTAACTCAAGGAGACATTAGCAGCTCTACCCAAGACATGGAAACAAATGCAGGGAAGCGGCTAAAATGCTGAGACAAAGAAACTAGTGCAGTAGTCGATATCCCCAAACTCACCTATCAGTTACTCCGCCCACAGGGAGGGGAAAGCTAGCGGGTTAAAGAGATGAAAAGAGCCTTATTCTGCCACCCAGTCCTCCACGTGGGAACAGAATGGCCAAGGAGGGTCTCCTGGTATTAAGTACGGGGAATTTGCAGTCTTGGTGAGGACTGGGGTAGGGCCGAGAGGAGGACACAGTTTTCTCAGCATCGTTACCTCCTTCCTGGAGCTGAGTTGTGATGTTGAGTTCACACTCTGCTTTAGCTCTCAGCACAAGGACAATCTGCTCCTCCATAGTAACGGTGCCACCGGAATCCATCTGCGGAAATGAACAAAACATAAACAGTGGAAAACATTCCCATAATCCTTTGTTAAGCCATGGTACAAACTTGCACTATTTTACCTTCTAATATAATTGAAAACGAAAGGTTTGATATTAAGCTATTTGAAATAGTCCTTTATCCGAATCAAAATCTAATATCCATCAATGTATAAGATTTTAGGATAATCTTACTTTTACCTGATTTGCCTAAATAAAAAAATCCCATAATAGAACATTTTTAATATAACTAGGTAATATGTGTGATATAATTAGAAAAAAATAACAAACAGATGGTAAATTTTCTGCAGTATTTCATTAATTCTTCTGCAATGTGTCAGTTACGGCACACAGAAAGGCAATGGGCTCAACTAGCATGGCTCAGTGGTTGAGGTTTGACCTATGAACCAAGAGGTCAGGGTCTGATGCCCAGTCAGGGCACATGCCTAGGTTGTGGGCTAGATCCCCAGTGTAGGAGGCAGCCGATCAATGATTCTCTCTCATCATTGATGTTTCTCTCTCTCTCTCCCTCTCCCTTTCTCTCTGAAATCAATAAAAAAAAAAAAAAAAAAATAGGAAAGACAATAGACTGGATGACTAAATTTAGTCTACTGAAAAATTACTGGGAAATCACTGGCTCGAAAGAGAGCCTCTAATGAGACTGCAGTGAAGGCATCAGCCATAGATGTTGTCACCTGAAGATTTCACTGGGACCAGAGGATCCCCTTCCAAGATGGCCCACTCCCATGGTATGGGCAGGGGCCTCAGTTTCCCAATGGCTGATGGGAGGACTCCTCGGCTCCTCACCAGAGGGCTCTTCCACACAGGGGCTTGAGTGTCTTCACAGCATGTCAACTGGCTTCCCAAAGAGTGAGCAATTCCAGGAAGAAGGCCAGGGGAAACCACAAAGCCTTCTGTGATCATCTCAGGTGTCCCTCATGACCAGTCCCATCACATTCTGTTTGTTAAAAGCGAGTCACCAACTCTCACCCAAGGAGAGAGAAATTAATCCCTACCGCTTTAAGGGAGGTATCAAAAATGTCTAAATATATTTTAAGCAACCACAATTTCCTGCAAGTGACCACCCATTTTCTAGAAAAAGAATACTGAGCACTATGTGTTCTGTAGGCTTATTAACAATAATGCGGCCCAGAGCTTTGCGGTTCAGGTTTCAGTTAGAGACTTAGATATTCTTAAATCAAGTGAGATAATGAAACTTATGAGTTTATCTAAGTGGCAAACTCCCTATAACACAACCTTCTGTAAATCTAAAATCTTTAATTTCAGTCTGCAAATACACTTATCCTCTAGAATGCTTATTTAAGGAAAGTGGGAAAACAAGCCTTTTCATATTTCATTTACATTATGCACTGAAAGTTAAAAATTGAAAGATGTTTATATTATTAGCCATAGAAAGTACAATTAGAGATTATTAATAATTACCATTTTAAATAATAGATAGGCAGGTTAAACTGAAATGAAGGATATCTATCATAAGAACTAATTTTAGTGAAAAAATTGTGTGTTAATCCTGAAAATTATGAGTTTATTATTTTTTAATATATAATGTAAAGGATATCTCAATCAGATGAATAATGTTTTGGAGGTTGTTGGATATTATTCATAGCTCAATGTCCATATTTATTTTAATAATTTGTTTCCATGAAAAAAGAGAATAATAAAAAAACTAATTGTGGGGGGGTGGCATACACAACAGAATTTAACTGTAAGGTTAGCACAGTGCAGATTCGGAGTTAGAAGTAGCCAAACTAAAAGTGAGCCATAAAGTCTCACATATCCTCAAAGGAAAAGGAAGTGAAAACAGATGAGTCATCCGAGTGAGATGGAAAACTGACTTTTCCATTCATTCTCCAGAAGGTCAGACAACATTCAAGCTGTTTGGGTGCTGTTTCTCTCTGGCTGCTTTCAGTTGAATAGTTACTTTCTTTGACTGAAGTCCTAGAAAATATGGGGCATGCTGTAAGCACGTTTTAGAACTATAAATTTGATTCAGAGAAATTTGATTTAAATATCAAACAGGAACAGTTCAAATCACTCCTTTTACCATTTTTACTTGAACAAATACATTTTTGTTTTCTTCTATGCATATGTGGCCCATTACTGAGATAGCTTTTTCAAGAACATAAGCATTATGTTAACTACAGCTTCTGAAGGTATTTTATTTAAAAAATATGGCCAGTTTAATCTAGACACAAATTTGATTAGTATCCTATATAATAAAAGCCAATATGCTAAATGTCTGGTCATCCAGTCAACCATTCAACCAATTGAATCATAATATGCTAATGATATGCTAAAGCCACTCAACTGCTTGCTATGATGTGCACTGACCACTAGGAGGCAGACACTCCAACTGGTAGGTTAGCTTGCTGCTGGGGTCCAACCAATTGGGACTGAGTGACATGGGCTGGACACACCCTGGAGCCCTCCCACAGTCCCTCCTGGACTGGCCAACCTCCACATCCCTCCTGGGTCCCAATTGTGCATTGGTGGGGTTTCTTGGCCTGGCCTGCACCCTCTCACAATCCAGGACCCCTCAGAGGATGTCAGAGAGCCGGTTTCAGCCCAATCCCACACGCCAGGCCTAGAGACCCCCCTGGTGCATGAATTTGTGCACCAGTCCTCTAGTGTGTGTGTGTGTGTGTGTGTGTGTGTGTGTGTGTGTGTGTGTTTAGAGAGAGAGAGAGAAACATAGATGTGAGAGAAAAACATCAATTGGTTGCCTCCCACATGCACCCTTAATAGGGATCAGGCCTGTCACCTGGGCATGTGACCTGACTGCAAATGGAACCCAAGACCTTTTGGTGCATGGTCTGATGCTCGACCTACTGAACCACACCGGCCAGGACAGGGGGCGCTAATTCATAGTCTGTTAAATTGATCTTTAGTCATTTCAAGTGGGAGTAAGAAAATGTTTAACATCTTTTATAATGCCTTTTCTTCCTCCTTTGTTACAGATACAAGTGCTCATCACCATAGGCATTAAAATCATAGTTTATTTAAAACAGAAGAGCATGGTTCATACTCAATGTTACTAAAAGCAATGATTGCATTCAAAACAAATCGGCACTTTTAGAAAAATAGATGTTAGTAATTTTTCCTGGGCAAGCGATCATTTACAATTTGAAATAAAATGTTGAATGTTACCACATACTTGATAGCTAATAGAAGCTCTAATTTGATCATGTGTATCCTACTGGAAGTACCTAAAGTTGTCATTATAGATATTAATTGTTAATGTCAGAGTAATGAATCCTCATAATTACAATATTCACATTTATTCTGTTTTAAAGTCAAAATTACTTCATAAATTAGATATGTTTAAAAAGAAGCATTCTGGAACTTCGATTTCTGTTGTGATGGAGTAGGCATATTTCCTCTGTTCCTCCCAGTAAGAACAACTAAAAACTCTGGACAGCCTATATAATAAAAGGCTAATATGTAAATCAACCTAACAGCAGAACGACCAGTCGCTATGACGCACACTGACCCACTAGGGGGCAGATGCTCAATGCAGGAGCTGCTCCCCTAGTGGTCATTGTGCTCCCACGGGGAGCGCCGCTTAGCCAGAAGCCCTGAGCCAGACTCATGGCTGGTGAGCCCAGCAGCAGCTCTAAGGATGTCCGACTGACTTTCCCCGCAGGCCTAAGCCATCAGGCAGACATCCCCTGAGGGCTCCCGGACTGTGAGAGGGTGCAGGCCGGGCTGAGGGACCCATTCCCCGCCCCCTTTCAAGTTTCGTGCATCAGGCCTCTAGTTATATATAAAATGAACATAAGATGATTCCAAAAGTGGAGAGCAGAAAACAAACCAAGTAAGAACCTCAGAACCTGAAGAACCATACAGTGGAAATTTTTTTTGAGTTTTCTTTTTGTCTCATGTGTTCCTGACTTGGATTTGTAGAAACGGGCAACTCTAAAACACCAACAGGCACTGACTGAAAAAAAAAAAAAAAAAAAAAAGTCATAAAAACTCTGGTCTCTATAGCAAAGAAAGAAAAGAGGCAGCCTGGCAAGAGAGAAAACTTTTAGAGAGTAATAACTCAAACCAAACACCGCAATCCAGCCCCAATCCACACCAGCAAAGGCTAGCTAGACAAAGGTTTAAGGAGATGCTGTAAGGAGGTGCCCCGACACCCTCCCCATGGTGGTGGTTTCACAGCAAATTGGGACTTCCACCTACACGGGTCTGTAACAAGGCTGCTCACCATCCCCTCACCTCAGGAGACCAGGCTGAGATCCTGTACTTCCACCCCAACCTGGCCGTCTCAAGGTGTCCCTCCCCCTCCCCCTCCCCCCTGGAGCAGTGTCAGAGAAGACCTAGAGGGGAGTCAATCCAGCAGCAATGAGCCCCCCCCCCATTGTGGTGGGGGTGAGACCACGTGTAAGCAGAACTCACACCCCCACCCATCAGTATAAGAAGCTCTGCCCCTTGGGTGTCAATAGTAGCTGGCTGGAGCACTTCAACTTCTACCTCCACTGCGAAGTATTAATAACAAGGTCACATTTCTTGGCACATGTATGTGAATCCACAGGCCACGTGGGCTGCAGGAGAACGAGAGAACGTAAAATTCACGAGAGCAGAGATGTGCAGTGTTGCATTTTTTTTTTTTTTTCAGTGTATCCTTATTCTACCACCTACCAGTGCTTGTCTTTGCCGCACAAGTAGTGATGAACAGAACAGGATGTTGGAGAGGCACGACTATGCTCATGGCCTTCTTCCTAAGGTGGTTGTGAGGATTAAAGAAAATAACCCATAAGGACTACCTAATTAAGCGCCTTGATAGTGAACACTGTATAAACAGTAACTATTACCACTGCTGATATCACCACGTCTATACTTTTTACCACCTTCTAAGTAGATTTGTCCGGAATACATTTACTGAAGCAAAAAAAAAGAAAACGCTGACCATGAGAAACCGCGGGCAGAGGTCCGACAGGCCGTTCCCATCCCCAGTGAGGATCTGCCATCTACACTGTACACTGTGGGGAAGCAAAGGCAGACGGGACACAGAAATAAGGAAAATGGGTAGAGACTACAGGAGGGGAGATGAAAGTCAAGATCAGAGGCATTATCGGCAATCTGTCTCCCGGTGAAAGCTTCTTGGGAGGCAGGGCCATGTCTTCATAACTCTGAGAGCCACACAGCGAGCATCCTGCCGTTCTGCTGAACTGAAAACGAAGAGACCCAGGGAGGGAGAATTTTAATTGAGGGATGCCTCCTTATGTTCACAGAAAAGACTTCTCTCGACTTATTCTACACTGTTTGTGCCCGTTTAGCAACAAGGACTGTGGAGCATATTTATTCTACAAGTATTTGGAGACTAGCCATGGGGAAGATACTAAGCACAGACACGATGGCAGAAGAGAGATACAAAAAAGAATCCAAGTCATGGATCTGGCCCTGGGGGAGGTCGGGAGGTTGGGAGGTCAGGAGGAATAATACGGCCCTCAGGTACTTAGTACACGTTCACAGTGAGTGATAGAAGAAAATGCAAACAAACAAAACGCCATTGATGATATGTTTCCAATCTGGTGGAACTAGAAGTCGGCTATCTCTTTCCGATTGATTTCAAAAGGCATTTCTGAGGCTATAGGAAAGGCACATGGGCTTACTCCAGGTCTCATCTAGTTCTTAGATATTTCTCTAAGTTCAATTAATCAACATGAAAATTGTGCTTAAGTTTTTTGTGGGGGTTTGTGTGTGTGTGTGTGTGTGTGTGTGTGTGTGTTTTATTATTTGTTTGTTTTTAAAACATCAATGAGAGAAAGAACATTTCTTGGTTGCCTTCTATATGTGCCCCGACTGGGCATTGAACCCCCAACCCAGGCATGTGCCCTGGCCAGGAATCAAACCCACAACCAACTGCGCCACCCTGGCCAGGGCTGTGCTGAAGTTCTGCTCAAACGTGTGCACAGCCACACCACACGGAACGCACCCAGTCTGGTCTGACCTCAGAAGTGTTGCTGACAGGACTACCAGAAGCTTCTGGCTGCTGTGGCTTCCAGATGTCAGTCACCTAGAGAGTAAGATGCCACATTGCACGCCGGAAGGAGGAACTGAGGCTCCATCCTTATCCCAGGCCTGAGTGCCCTTCGAAGGCAGAGCCTCCTGGGTGTGGGCAGGATGTGCAGGCTTCAACGTCTTGGGCCCACAGTCTTGGTTCCAGTGCATCGTTAAACACACACTGACTCTCAAAAACGTCTTCACAAAATAACCGAAAAACGTGTCCTCACAGAGCACAGAAGCTGGCCTGATTGCATAAGCAGGAAAGTGACAGGGAGTATAAATTATTCTCATTTAAGAAATTTCAGCCAGTTTGCACCTGATGTCAATGGTTTCATGAAGGAGAGGCAGCAATATGCCTTCAGGAACCTTCATTATCCACATAAGTCTGTCCCAATTTTGTCACAATAATATCTGGCCAATATATTTTTATTGCTTCATGGGCTGACACTCAGCCACTGAGCCACACCAGCGGGGCTGCCATTTGTTTTTTAAGTGTCTTTAAATTCCATGCTTTCTCACATCCTGTGAGATAAATGGCATTATTGTCCCTAGTTTAGAATGGAGGAAATGGAGACTCGAAGAAGTGGAATGAACTGTCGAAAGTCACACTGCTATTGAAAGGTTTAAGGAATAACTCAGAGAAAGAACAAAAACTAAACAGAAAGGAAAGAAAGGAGATGGTTTCTAGTTTCAAAACCAATTGAAGCTCAAGGCAGGCAATTAAGTAGAATGTAAGCATGTCAGGTGGAAACGCTCTGCTTTTCTTCCCAATGAAGGGAGGAACAAGAGCTTCTCCTCCTCGGTGCACAGCAGAGGTCAAGTTTAATGCCAGGGAGGGTGCATGCTAGCAGAGGAAGAATTTGAAATCAGCGTTCTGGGTCCCATGACCTCCTGGTTCACGAGTCAATGCTCAACCACTGAGCCACGCCCGCCGGGCAAAGACAGCATCTTTGCCAACAAAAACCACAGAGATTTTTTTAGTCTATGCTATCTATTTTGTGATGTGATCCAAATGTCTCTTGACTATTAAAGAATTATTCTACCCAAGCTAATTCTGCTTGGATGAGTTCTCTTTATTTTTTTCTACCAATCTGTTAACATTTTGCAAAATATACATATTAGCTGGGAATGAAGAAGAAACTGAAGATCAGAAAAGGTGTCGATGCAAATCACTTTAACTTTCAGATTTTGTTTGCAGAGCTAAAAATGCAACACATATCACAAATGGTCATTTCGCACAATTCCTAATCTGTAAATATAAATGGGAGTCAGTCTAAAACAATGGGTCTCTCAACCGGGGCAATTTTGCCTACAAGGGAACATTTGGCAATAGAGACTCTTCCGGTGTCACAAGGGGACAGGGCAGGGGATGCTACTGGAATCTAGTGGAAAGGATGCTGCTCATTAACCCACGAGTACAAGATAACCCCATAGCAGAGGATTGTAAGGCCCCAAATGTCCACAGTGCCACGGTGGAGAAGCCTTGGTTTACGTTATAGAAAAGAATGTTTCATGTCCTGGTTGTTTTCCTGAAATCTGAAAGTAAAGGAAATATTCTGTCCACAGTTCCTTAGTGATATTTTGTTGTTGCACTAATCAGTATTTTCCCATTTCCTTAAAAAAAAGTAATCTAGAACACTAAGCAAAATCAATGGCTTAGAGAGTTCACTTGCCCCTTTTATGGGGAAACAGTATTTTTAAGCATATTATTCAAATAACATAAAAGACAGAAATGCAGGAAATACATTACAGATCGCCAGAGTTCTGTGTCACCAAATTCGTAGGGTGTTTTTCCCCACTCAGTCCTATTACTACTGTTGGTGAACATTTACAAGTTTAAGCAAACCCTACTCTTAAGCATACATTGCTAATCTTATTAGCAAATATGTAACACACATATTGTTTGATTTTTTTTTTTTTTTTAAGAGAACAAGTTAAGGGAACATCCTGGTCATGTTAGGCAAGGCCCAGTATTCAGCAGACACCAAGTCCTTTAATTTATGTGGTTTCGTATTTAAAAAACAATTGCACTTTTAGAATAATTGAAGTTTACATTGGTCATCTGGAAGCCAATAACCTAGTATTGAGTTTATGTATTATCAATAATAAATCAATGCCTCGTTTTCTCCCCGTGAAGGAATTTAAGGGGGGGGGGGGTGGAGGGGGACTTGGGGTTTCATTTGATGGTCAAGATGCGCCCCCTACCGAACAGAAGGGAGAAGTAGCGTTGGTTCTGTTTAAATTCACAGGACTCTGACTGCTTTTTTACACGCGCGTTTCTTTCTAGCACATTTCTCTCTCCCCATGCACACCTGCACATGCCTCCCCAGCTCACCTAAAGGGTTGAGCGTGAACTCTGGTTTTGTTTGGCACAAGAAGCATGTGCGGATGGAACGTGCGCTGCACATCTGAGAGGCTCCCCTGCTCTAAAGGCACCCCGGGAAAATCCCCAAACGGCATGTGCAGTCCGGAATGACCACCGCCCCTTCTCAGCATTGACACCCAATGTTTTCCCGTCTCCTCTCTCTGCTGTGATGCCCGTGATCCTGTCTCCGGGGGGGCGGTCATCGTCTCAGACAGCGGTCACAGCCATCAGAGAAGTTTAGGTTCTCAAAAGTGACAGCGAAGGGCCAGCAGACAAATAATAATAATAACAATAATAATAATATGGATTCATTCAATGGGACGGAGGAGACTGCGCGGAAGGAAAGTGCCTTCGCTCCCGGCCTCGCCCTCCAGACCCAGAACCCCGTTATCCTTGCACCCCGCTCTTTGGCAGATGCCGAGATTCTGCAGGTCTGGCTGCGCCCGCCCGGACATCACTCCCCTACAGCATGCGGCTCCGCAGCTCCCCTACATGCATGTGTGTGCGTGTGTGTGAGTGCGTGTGCATGTGCGTGTGCATGAGTGTGCGTGAGTGTGCATGTATATGTGTGTGTGCATGTGTGTGTGTGCATGTATATGTGTGTGTGCATGTGCATGTGCATGTGGGGGGGGGTCAGCGTGAGCCCCGGGTCTCGCTCGGGGTCCCCAGTCCGGCCGGAGCCCCGGGCAGCAGGTGTGCGGCCCCGGCTCTTACCTGGGCTCCGGCGAGGAGGCCGCCGAGCAGCAGGCACCCCAGGAGGCGGCGCGCCCCGGGGCCGGCCATCCCGGCGGCCGCTCCGAGGGGCCGGGGGTCCGCGCCGCAACTTGGGGCCGCGGGGCAACTCTGGCCGGAGCGCGGCGGGCGGGCGGCCCCGGGGCCACTGCCGGGCGCCCGGGTGCGGGTGCGGGTCCCAGTGCGGGTCCAGTCCGGGTGCGGGTCCGGGTGCGGGTCCGGTCCGGTCCGGTCCGGGTCCTGCAGGCGGCGGCTCGGTGGGGTCCTCCGGGAGAGCGGACGCCCCCGCCCCCGCGCCCGCCCAGGGGAGGCGGCAGGTGGGTACCGCGCCCCCTGCTGGAGGGTGGGAGGCGCCCGCCCGCCCCGAACCCGCGGCCGCAGCCCCGGCACCGGCAGCCCCAGGGCGAGGGGCGCAGAGCGCAGGGCCACCGCCCCTGCACCTCTGCCACCGCCCCTCCTTCTCTCACCGCCCCTCCGTCTGCCACCGCCCCTCCGTCCGTCCCGGCCCTCCCTGGGAGTGGCCCCAGGCTCCCTCCGGTCCGCACGTGCGCTGACCACCAGCCCGGGAGGCTGGGTCCAGCTTTCCCAGGCCGCTCCGTGTTCTACAGCCACTACAGCCCCTAAAGTTCTCCGATGGCTTTTCTCCTGACTGATAATGCTGTGTGTGTGTGTGTGTGTGTGTGTGTGTGTGTGTGTGTGTGTGTGAGAGAGAGAGAGAGAGAGAGAGAGAGAGAGAGAGAGAGAGAGAGAGAGAGAGAGAGAGAGAGAGATTCCAATATTCTAACAGTTTTTCTGTGTAAACACCTTCGTTTGGGGCAATGTCTGTTCCTCTTTTTCTCGGTGGCATAAGCACCAGGAGGCCGGAGACCTGCTTTAGGGACATTTGGGTGGAAGGAACGGGGTCTCCCAGGACCTGACAGTCAGGCAGGAATGACCCCACAGGTGAAGCACAGCAGTCCCCTCAGCTCCCCTTGACAGTGCGGGTCTGAGATCTGGCACCGCGGCTTTCGTTGGTAAGTCAGAGTGCAGACAGGGTTTGCTTTTAAAACGTCTGTATTATCAATGGCTGGCTGGCTCTAAGACACTAGCAAGGGGTGGCTGTTGCTTCTATTTCTACGTGTCTGAAAATGCCCGTGCCTATCTCTGTTTTAACAGCATTCTTTGCATTATGTCCTATGCTTTTTGAAAGTATCAAGATCTAAATTATACAGCATGCACTCACAGGCGCACGCCTGCAAAATTAGTAAGTTCACTTCCCACTTATTCTACCAAAGATTTAAGGTTTTGTGGTGTGTGTGTGTGTGTGTGTGTGTGTGTGTGTGTGTGGAGCACGCGCACTCTTCTTCCAAATAGAGCTCTCTGTACATCCTCTCACAGCCAGCCAAGGCCAATCCTGAAGACTGGCTTCCTTGGAAATGTTCAGGGTTCGAGCCACCCAGGCCTGCTGAGTTGACCCTTTCCTGCACACATGCTAATGACCAGACTTTCAGTAAACTCGCTTATGGTATTTTCTAGGGTTGAAAAGATAATGAAGAGTCCATATCTGTAAAATGTTGTTATGAGGATGTATCTTGACTATTGTACCTGGTCCATTGTAAATAAGCAGAATTTTCAGATTTATGGGTTATGGTTTGCTACAAAATGGGGGCTGGTCGTGCAAACAGTCCATCAGTGGGGTATGAGGAGGCATTGTTCCATAACCAAAATCACTCCCTCAGTCTGAACAATGTACCTGCAGGCATTGCTTAGAAAGAAGCTTGTCTATTGAACCTAAAACCAAAGCTCAGCCTGCTGCATGAGAATAGGGCCATGCTAGGAAGCTGCTCAGGTCTCTTTTCTCCCTCAAGAAAAGATGGCTTGAGCAGCCAGTATTGGCTCAGCGGTTGAGCGTCGACTCAGAAACCAAGAGGCCACCAGTTCAATTCCTGGTCAGGGCACGTGCCCAAGTTGTGGGCTCCATCCCCAGAGAGGGGAGGGCAGGGGGCAGCCAATCGATGATGTTTCTCTCTCATCAATGTTTCTATCTCTATCCCTCTCTCTTCCTCTCTCTCTCTAAAAAAAAGAGAAAAAAATCAATAAAAAACATATCTAAAAAAAAAAAAAGATGGTTTTATCTGTGCCTTTGAATCATCAGTCAAATTTAGTGCTGGTCAAGAGCTAGAATTCAAGAGAGTTCAATTTGTTAATTAAAGGACATAGGTCCATCAGACAACTCTACTTTGCCTTCAGACTCAAATTGTCCTAGGCATGTATCAAATGGTCCAAAATCAAAATAGCAACAAACTAATTAGTAATATAACAACTTTGGGGAAGAGAGGAGTCCCTTTAAATATTTTTAACGGGACAGTCTGATTACATTTTCCAACCATATCCATGCACCCTATTTATAAACTCTAAAATGACTCTCTAAATAATGTTAGAATGTCCCTAAGGAATTTTTTCATAATGAACACAATTGTGTGATTGTCTTTCTCCTCCCCTTTTACAGGTTCTCATCTAAGAACACCCATTTAACTCATTCAGTGAAGCATAGTGGTAATTAGAAATGGATGGGGTACTGATCACGGCTTCCACAAACAATAAACACATCCAACCAGCAATTACTATAAACCCACAGTGAGCCTGTTGGTCTAACTTTTGCACAAGACCTGTGTTTGACTGATAAGGACATTCTGTCGTCAGAACCTTGAAGAGAAAACCAAGGAGGGCTCAGTGCCACTCTATATTGAAAATTAAGAAACATCACTGTTTCATTTAGGGATATGAAAATGTATCTGTTCTAGGACTTAGAATACTTCATTCTGAGAGAAAATGAAACTTATTTTTTTCCCCTAAATGTCTAGTGTAGTAGATTCAGATTTTTTCTTGAGAAATATTAAGAATCAAAAAGCCCAAAAAGTAATTTTTTATTGTTTGATTTTATTTTTAGGCTGATGAATCACATGCATTATTATTAATTATTGGATAATAAACTTTTGCTTTCAATAAATATCTTCTGCTATGTGGTATTTGGAGAACAAATATAGAAGTACCCTCTCAAAGGCAGAGCTAAAAACAATTTGTTCATCTTTTAGACAAATATTTATCGAACAGTTACTATGTGCCAGGTGCCTTTCTAGGTTGTAGCGATATTGTAGTAAATATAAATCTCCCTTCAAGGGTCTTAATATTTTGCTCATAAGGACATGGTTTGCAATGAAATACCCATGTCTGGCACACTATATCAGAAGGAGTGCCAAGAGTCAGGACTTCTCCTGGGTCACATACAGCTTAGACTTGAAGGGAAGGTGCTAATCCAGAGTCCACACAGTGACAAAATCCTGCAAGCTAAATTCCTTTAATAGGTTAGAAATTAAAAGATGCATTTAATTATCAGTCCTCCAGTGCTTCTGTTCTATTTTGGCATTTATGAGAGCTAATAAACTTCCCAGGTTTCTGCGTATTTAACTGGCAGTAATCTATAATTGACTGAATTAAGTAAAACAATTGTCAAGTGCTAAAAATAATAAGAAAGAACTTAAATGAAACAGTACATAATGCTGTAGAGCTGTGCCAAGGAGTGCAGGCAATCGATTTGAATATTTTCCCCCTGATAAAGTATGTATGTGCGTGTGTACTCAAACACACTTGTGGTTAATGTATTATTCTGTAAAGTGTGGCATATACCTAATGTTCAAAGTAATGGAAAATAAATTATTAGAAATTTAGTCTTTTCCAACACCTTGAATGCGTAATACTATTTAATGCTTAAATTCAGAGATAATGACAGCATCTTCACATTCTAAACACCCTATGATTATTAATCAGAGTATCTTGATTGTTAGAATGGGGGAAAGATGTTATGCTAAAGTTACTTGAAATTCAACATATTCATGCAATGTATAATAATAAAAGTGTAATATGCTAATTAGACCAGACAGCTGAACAACCTTCTGGACATTCTTCCGGATGAAGCTGCTGTAGCAGGGGCTGAGGCAGAGGCGGTGAGGGGCATCAGCCAGGCAGGCAGAGTGATTAGGGGCGATCAGGCAGGCAGGCAGGAGAGAGGTTAGGAGCCAGTGGTCCCAGATTGTGAGAGGTATGTCCGACTGCCGGTTTAGGCTCTTTCCTGCAGTGATCCCTGCAGGTTCGGCAGTGGGACATCCCCCGAGGTGTCCTGGATTTCGAAAGGGTGCAGGCTGGGCTGAGCGACCCACCGGGCCTCTAGTGTTTAAATAATCTTTCATTGCTTTCTTATGTGTGTGTGTGTTCTATGAGTCTTGGTCTACAGGATATTTGCTACTTTCATCCATAAGTGCTTACTGGGTACCAGACCCCAGGTTGATATTTTCAACCATGGTGTTGGAAAAATAGCTATACTTTGACAGAGGAAAGGGTAAATTCTAGTTTAACTAAGTGGCTCTTCATTTCTGAAGCCCCAGGAATTTCTTTTTTAAAGGAACAAAGCAGCAAATGAGGAGCTTCAGCAATTGGGAAGGTGGGGACACAGTATGCTGGAGACTTTGAGGAGGGTGTGCCATTTGTGAATAGTGTTACGGCAGGAACTGCCTGTCGGAGTGTTGTGATAAGATGTGATGTGATGATGTGATGTGATATGGATACCGGAATATGAAGTTGATAAAACAGGACTGTTTACTTATGATTTAGCACTACCATGTTCTAGCTATATAATCCAAATACCCCAGACTCTCCCTGGAACTTATCTGAAAAATAAAAAGAGAGTTATGGGAGCATGACTCATCAGAGCTTAAACTATGAAGATGGCCAACATTGTCTGTATCTGACCTTCTCTGGCATAAGGTAATCGGACACTTTCTTGTGTGCCAGATATATGGAACACATTGAAGATTAGATGATTCCAATGTCTTCTCAGACTTGCTGTATCTGAAGAGACGGGAAAATCGGGAGTGGGAAACCATAATCTAGCTGCTTAAATGATTGCTCACAGAATACAGTAAAGATGAATGCCCAGAGGTATTCTTCTGGGTCAGGGTAGGCTGGGCAGTTTCTTCATGAGTTTAATGTGAGTGGAGTTACTTTGTTTGAAGAAGTTTTTCCTCAGCTTAGCTCTGTTGACCTAGTAGTTATTAATTAGGGCAGTAAGTTATCTGTCAAACTTGTTTGTCGGTTAATTTTTGTCTAGGTCTTCCTAGATCTTTTAATACCAAGTTGGGAGAAGCCACATCAAGGATTCCAGTTCAAATCCAGATCCCTGCCGAGAAATTTGGCTTAGGAGACTGCTTGGTATATTGTGGTTGAAATGAAGAGAATGAGCCACTGGCAGGAAGACTTCAGCCAAGGAGAGAATTGCGAATTTCCTTGACTTACACAGCTCAGACCCCGTCATCCTCATCGTGTTTCCCTCCCGATGGCCAGAGTGTTATGAGGCAAAGCCTGAGAGGGGAAATGCTGGATCAAAGCTTAGGCACACTTGAGTTTCTATTTATGCGCATCAATTGCTAAAACAGGTGTGTTTGATTTGCAATCTATCCATAAAATTGATGTAACAACTTTTCAAGTATTGAGTGGCAAATTATATCTCATTATTTTAATTTGCATATCTTTAAATGTTAGTAAGGAAACTTTT
Organism: Pipistrellus hanaki; assembly: GCF_964339955.1. Taxonomy (NCBI): domain Eukaryota; kingdom Metazoa; phylum Chordata; class Mammalia; order Chiroptera; family Vespertilionidae; genus Pipistrellus; species Pipistrellus hanaki. The sequence continues at coordinate 78,810,961 of NC_140510.1, read as the reverse complement.
TATGTATTTATTAACCATTTTACTGCTTGTTTTTCAAATGGCCTGTTCATCTCCTTTATTCAATAGGCCATTTTAAAAAATAATCATAGCTTAAGTATAATTAAGTGAAAGGCCATTTCTTGGAACAGATTGTTGCCCTGTATTTTTTTAAAGAAGGATACTGAACAAAAACGTTAGCATTACCAGGTAGTGATTTAACTTGGAGAAGCACGAATTTCTCTGTTCCCTATTTTAAAGCACAAGGCTTCTATTTCTGTCCTAAGAAGGGAGTGGTGGATGAGAAGCTAAAAGGCAATGATGGCACCTCCAAGTCCGGCTCAGGCTGCTGTGCTCCCGAGGGGTATTGTGCTCTGGCCGGGGCTAACATGCATCTGTGTACGGTCACAACTCTCTGGTGGTGCCTCGAGGCATATTTTTGCAAACTGAATTAAAATTTCTCTCCCTGGTTATGCTACTGTCCTATTTTGTTGCAATGAACAGGACTTCAAGTAGAAGAAATTGGATTTTTCAGTCATGGAATAGAGAAATTACCTTTTACTTGGACCAACAAGCTTATGAAAATATCCTCCACATCATCCATCAACAGAGAAGTTCAAAACTAAACCATGAGGTATTACCTCACACCTATGAGGATTGCAACCATTAAATATGTAAATAAATGGTCCATGTTGGAGAGGATGTAGAGAATTGGAATCTTCCACCAATCCCACTACATTTAACAAATTTCAAAACTGATCTTAAAGACGTATTCCCACTCCCATATTCCTATCAGCGTTGTTCCTAACAACCAACAGGTAGAAGCAAGCTAAACGTCCACTGATGACACATTTTAAAATGTTGTACATACATATAACAAAGTGTCATTCAACCTTAAAAAAGGAAGGAAATGCCACAGCATGAATGACCTTGAAGACATTACCTTGAGTGCCATGAGCTCGTCACAAAAAGACAAATACCCATAATGAAGATTCTGTCGTGGTCGCATTCAGGGAGGCAGAGAGGGGGGCGGTGGTTACCAGGCAGGGGTGGGGGGTGAAGAGAGGAGTCGTTTAATGGGGACAGTTAGTGTTGCAAGATGAGAGGACTGGAGATGTGAATATATGGAACAGAACTGAACTGTACACGTAAAAATGGTTAAGATGAATAATTTTATCCTTTTAACCATAATTTTTTTTTTTAAATTAGGTTTAAAAAACTTAGTTTCGTTAAGCATTACTCCAAAAATGTCATAAGCCTCTTCAGACACAAGAGGCTCCTAGGGGAGTGAGGACAGAAAACTAACGGTGCTTGGTACCTACGCCTGCGGCTTTTCCTTCACTGCGAGGGAAAGCAGGCAGGCGCTGCCCCCACCCCCACCCAATGCCCTGGGGGAGGGGAGCCGCCTCCAGCCCAGTGGGTCTCACTTCGCCATGAGTCCAGGCATCTAAGATGGGCAGCAGTGCCCACAGGTTGCACCACACGTGGACACACTTTAGGTGAACTCTGAACATGCAGAACAGATTAAGGCAAACTCAGGGTTCCTGGCAGAAAAGGCTGGGCAGCTTCTTACTGGTGGAAGGGACCCACAGACTCAAGACCCCCTTTCAAGGATGTAAGAAGGGTCATTTATTAGCGAGAGACTCAAATTCTCAGAAAACAAAGGGGAGAGAACGAACAGAGGGGCCAGGGACCAGGGGTCAGGCCTGCATGGCCAAATCCCAGCTTCCCTTCTTAATTTCCTCCAGCAGATTCAAAATTAAGTGAAGTCAATTCTGTTTATTGAGTCTTCTTTATTTACAGTATGTCTTTAAAAGGTCAAGGCATTTTCTCTCTTAAATAACATGTCAATCATATAAAACAACTGGAACCAAAGTAGCGAAATATATACAATATCATACATTAGGTATTTTCAGTATTGTTCATTGAATTTTCATACTAAGTTAAAAGAGGCTATTATGATTTACAATATCGTTCCTCTAGTTAAAATTAAACCTGTCCAAAGACAGAATGTACGTTTTTTATAAAACCAGCACAGAAGCATTAATAAAAATGCTCATGATTGTAATTGTAATTTTTCTATAATACACTGCACCCGTGTTACAAAAACGAACAAAAAAAGGCATTGCACTAGATGCTTTGAATACTGCATAAGTCAGTATGTTAACACTTGAGGAGTAATGAATGGCCGACCTGTTTCACTATCAGGCCCATTCACAATAGCTTCCAGTCTATTCACTAAGCAGACTTTCTACAGACAGATTCCTTTCCTTGGCAGTTATAACAAGCCCACTGCTAGCGGGTAAAATGCCCAGGAGAAACTAATGCCACAAAAACCAACACAACCCTATTATTTACACTCTCCAATGAAAGCTAGGGTCAGAAAGCCACGCTTTGCTGGACCAAGGGAAAAAATCATAAGCAGGACATTTTATAGGAAATTTTTAATATCTCTAAGTTTAAAATACTCAACAAATTGTAAAAGTGCTCGTAGCAGCTATTTTTCTTAGGTTTGGGTAAGAAAAAAAGTAAATCCTTTTTCATTTTTAATAAAGATTTGATGGCGTCAAAAGGCTTCAAACTCATAAATCAGATTTTTATATAAAGCAACATGTTTCATTTTCTTGTGCTACTATCAATTATTTCCAGGATTCATATTTAATTCTAAGGAAGAAAGTATTAAGATTTCTTCCATATTCTTAACTTTTCAGCATTAATGTTCTCCAGGCCTCGAAACTGAATTCAAGGAAGGTAAAGTCAGCCAGTGCTTAACACTGAGCAGCACAATATTTCCAACACCTTAACTATCGGGTGGCCTGCACAGGAGCAGCAACAAATTAAAGTTTCCATTTGCCCTTCATTAAGACAGTCTTACAAGAACAGCAAGTATTGCTTCAGATTACAGTGGAATTTTTTTTAGCCAACGAATTATCTAGGAGGCAGCAGTACTTCTTAAAAAAATAGTTCTTGAAGTCATGGATGAGGCAAACATAATTAGCAAGATACAGAATTACTGACAGGAGCTGTTCCAGGGGAGCATCCAAGGTACACATGTGCTACTGAGACCAAAACAAAGAAACACATCCATCCAGGTGCTCATGACTGGGGGTGCAGGATAGGGACAGGACACATAACCCAACGCATCCTGACAGGAAAAATGAACAGCGTCAAAACAGTGATCCATGCAAAATGGGATGTAAAACCCATCGCTCCTGGACATCACTGATAGTAACACAAGAAAATGAAACGTGCTGCCTTATATGAGGTTCCCCTCGGTGTCACTCCAGTACCTACTCTGCCAGTCTTTGATATGGAACCTAAAATTGCGCGTGTTTGTATGTTTTCAAAAGGCAAGGCACACCACGTGTTGTTGTTTTAAATGCTTATCATCAGATCAGTCAAAAGTCCTTGGTCAACTTGTTTCTAGTTCAAAACCAACCATGTTTTTAATAAGCACCATACACCAAACTAATGCTTTCATTCTCTAAAGCAACTTTCCCAAAATGTTCCCATTTCCTGTCTATCGTGTCTGTAACTGCAATGTGTCCAGCTTTCTTTGTCTTCCTATGTGAAAGGACAAGAGAAGTGTGCTATTACAGGAAGCCTGAAAAGAATAGAACTCTCACAACTTTATAAATCCCCCAAATTATCCTTATTATGCCAAGAAGCCAAGAGGAAATATTCAGGTTACGTTGTTACTATTATTGTGTTTAGTAATTCGGACCACTTTTTAAACAACCTATTAAACAAGAAATCCTAAGAATACTTTCTTTTAACATTGTTTGATAGTCAGAACTATGCTAGAAACAGGTATAGAAAAAACTAGGAAACAGGGATGTCCACCGTGGATATTTCTTTTCTTTTCTTTCTTTCTTTCTTTCTTTCTTTCTTTCTTTCTTTCTTTCTTTCTTTCTTGGATATTTCTTTTCTTTCTTCTTTCTTTCTTTCTTTCTTTCTTTCTTGGATATTTCTTTTCTTCTTTCTTTCTTTCTTTTTTTCTTTTTTTTTTTTTTTTTTTTAATATATCTTTATTGATTTCAGAGGGGAAGGGAGAGGGAGAGAGAGAAACATCAATGATGGGAAAGGATCACTGACCAGCTGCCTCCTGCACACCCCCAACTGGGGATGGAGCCCTCAACTCAGGCATGTGCCCTTGACCGAAATTGAACCAGGGACCCTTCAGTACACAGGCAGATAGTCTATCCACTGAACGAAACCAACTAGGGCCACCCTGGCTATTTCTTAGGTAGATGTCACTTTACCTCTACCAAAAAAAAAAAAAAAAAAAAAAAAAAAAAAAAATATGATCAAGTGCTTCCCTTTCACCCAATTTCTTGGATTGGGCCTAAAATATTTTTTACACTTAAAAAACTCCTTCACTAACCATTCGCCCTTTGGGGGATTTAGTCATTATAGAGTCATTTCCTAATGCTGTCCTAGAAGGAGAAAAAACCTAGAATAAGAGCATGTGCAAGTAAGTGCTGTTTAACATATTAACTGCACAGAAGTTGTAAACAAACTTGAAAAACAGCTCCAGGAAAAAAGGCTTAAGGTTAATAGCAGCGGCCTCTTGCCGTCCACAGAGAAGTAAAGACAGAACCTGAGAAACATCCAACATACTGGAAAGATACATAGCAGGGGAGGATTTCTGATTTAAGTCACATTCCTCTGGAAAATAAGAGCAGACTGGGTCCAGCTTTTAACTGGCCATTCATAGAATTAATTCACTTTTTTTTTAAATCTCAAAAATTCTGATACTAGGCAACATTAAATTATATAAGAAACAAACAAACAAACAAAAAATCTCACCAGCTCTACAAATGCTTTTTAAGTGAAGAATTTATCAAATGTGGTGCTCAGAGAGTCACAGCCTATGAGACATTGTTTTCTTAGCAGGACTGTTAGCAAATTCGACAACCTATTTTTCACGCTAGCTCCTCATGTATTGTCTAACCATGTATTGTCCTTAGCCCTTTGAAATGTGTCTATACTTTTGCTTAAGTGAAAAAAAAGTCCATACAACATTTTAGTCCAGGGACAGCCAATTTGTAGACGTCAAAAGCCAAAACGCAAATCCACGGTTTTAACCCTCAGTGACAGATGGCCTGCACAGACGCAGAATGAAAGGCCTTGGCAAACAGTGGCGAATGTGACAAAGTGAATGCAGCTTATTTGTGGTCCTGTGCTCCAGCCCCGTTCCTTCATGGTCCACTTCAAAATCAGCGTGTCATGTCAGCAGTTCAGACCTAACCCTGTCCAGTGGTCCGGCACCATCAGGAAGTACTTGTCCATTGCTTCACAAAATCTAGTCCTGTACAGCTCTGGAGAGACCACGGTCGGCATTTTACCTAAAATTATGAAAGAGAAAAGGGAAAAAGAGAACTGTTACATAAGTGATCAGGCAACTCACTTCAAAAAGGACCCTTTCTCGTAAACTGCCGTAAGGCGCATCCCCCAGCAGTCTGAGCACAGCATGGGACCGGTCCTCCCTGGAAGGAGCTTGTTTTAAAAGATGAGCTCCTGCCTAGACAGATGCATAAAGCACAGAGGGGCCAGCAGTGCTCAGAGGCCTTAGACTATTTCAAGTGTTAATTCAAAAAACCTTATTCAGAACCCCTTTTTTTTAAACTTTCTATTTTGAGAACCTCTGGCAATTTAACACAAATTAAAACTCAATATTTACTAACCTACAACTCCTTCTATTATTTAATCATTTTGGAAATTATGAGAAAGTCAGAGATAATCACTAATTTTTTAGAAATAAAAAAGTATCCATTTTTTAAAAATGTTAACTGATAAGGAAAGCACGAGAATCGTTTAAAGAGAAAACAACTGCTCACCTTGTCCTCCTAAAATTCCTGTAGATTTCACAACCATCTCAAGCTTCTTGTCCCATGTAAATGTTCGAATATAATCTGTTGCAGAAAGCAAAACCAACAATAAAGTTTTATCAATAAATATAAGCAAAGGACACTAGTAATTATTACTTCTACAATAGTTAACGTTTACTGAGTGCTGACAGTATGTGATGTGTCCACAGTATGCCAGGTACTCTCCTAAGGGTTTTCCCTATATTATCCATTTTATCGTCACAGCCAAAAGGCCTTCGTTTATAAGTGACTTTTTGGCCTTGGCCTGCGTTGCACAGTGGTTAGAGAGTATGTCTATGCACCAAAGGGTCGTGTGTTCGATTCCCGGTCAAGGTTGCATACCTGAACTGCAGGTTCAATCCAGTCGAGGTGCAGGTGGAAGACAACCAATCGATGTCCCTCTCACATTGACCTCTCTCTCTCCATCACCACCTCCACTCCCTCTCTTTCACTCTCTCTAACAATCCATTGAATAAATAACTTTGAGGATTAACAAGAAATAAAAATAAATGATTTTTTGAATACAGATATTTTGGGGTAAAGATAATAAAAATGGAAATGAGGTACTATTTATATCCTAGAATTCAAAATCTATTATTCTGAAAATGTTAAATTAAACTTGATAAAAACATTCAATAAGCTATTAGTAGACCACGTTCAGTAGAACCTTCAAATTTGACTCTGGTTTCAATCATGAACCGTAAGTGAGGTTCGCTTATTGACTTACCTATAATTCCAACCACCAGCTCATTGCTGGTGTCATCTCGCCCAACCAGCAGAGAGTAGTCTATAATGAGGTGGCTAGAGAGGAAGTGGGAGTCGCTGCGGATGGAGGCCCTCAGCACCGCTTTGGAATGAGAGCGGACATACAGAGGGCTGTCTCGGACCATCTTCAGAAGGTTCTCGTCCAGCAGCACTACGTCACAGCTCTCCTTCCCCGTGTCAGTTTTCACATTTCTGTTCCGAAGGGAACCCTTTAAATCAAAAACCTGGCAGAGAGAAAACTCAGTCACGTAAGAGTTGCTACAAATGATTAATGTCATTAAAGTAAAAAGCCAGAAAGGCTTCTCTGTAGCCACTGCCATTACATACACTTTTACATTTAATTTAAAAGCTTAACCTATGTCATTAAACGCATGCATTATAATTGTATAATACATAAAATACATGTGATCAAATTGCATCATATGAAATTAATACCAAGTACTCAGTTACTGAAATATTTCAAAAGCAACTGACCCAATTAATCAACTTTAACATCAGTAAGTAACTCCAAAAATACATCACTGGATTGAAAGGCAGTTTAGAAACCAGATGCAAATAGTCTTAGGAAACTTAAAGTTCTTATTCCAAAACTTTATGTGATTACTTATGGAACAGAGAAGCAGCAGCCCACCTTGAGGAATTTGGGGTGGTGGCAAAGGCCAAGGACCTGGGGACCAGACCAGTGTGGCCTGAAGCGTACTGGGCAGACCACCGCTGGCAGGTTGCCCCTGGCTAGTGGTGATGCAATGCACATCAGTGACAACAGAAGCACAGTTTAGATCAGCAGCTGTTTTTCTCATGTCACAGCAAGACATATGAAATTCCTCGATGAAGGAAGCAGTGCATCGAGCTGCATTCCAGTACAAGCTCCATGTCTCATCACAGACTGGAAACAGTTCCAAGACCAGCACCCTGAGGAGTATTTACTCTTCTGGAATGGAGACCAACCTGGTTCTAGAAGTATCTGTGACTGCCATAAAGTACTTCATTTCTGTGGGCCTCTGTTTCTTCATGTTTAAAACTCAAATGGCAGAAGTACATCTGCCTTCTAAATTCTGTGTTTCTAGGACACTGGAGACACTAAATTTTAGGACTAGTCTACAATATTCCTCTTTATTCTTCCCCAAAGTTAAATTGGACCTAGCAACCGAATTCTAACATGTACTATCCAACAAGATGTTATTCTCCGATTCATTATATTCACAAACCAGAAAAACAAAGGGTTCCAGGAGCTAAATGCTTTGCATAGTCCAGCATCCTTACCTGTGCCATCTTTCTCCCATAGAAAAGGTTTTCCATGACAAGGAGATCTAACTTCTTCTCGGTATTGTTCTGAGAATTCTTATAACCAATTCTGTAAACTCCAAGAATTTTGGCTAATGCAGTGGGCCTCTAATCAAGAAAAAAAAATGAGAGTAAATTCATATCAAAAAGGATTATTTGTAAATTTAATACCAATATCTGGATTTTTCATGTTATATCCACATACTATCTTTTCTTAATATGAACAGTCTGAGGGCCTTAAAGAAAACTTGAATCTCAGGATTGAGTAAAGCAGTAATGCCAATGGAAATACTGGGTCTTCCCCCGGGATAACCCTCCAAAACGTTCAAATCCACAAGTTTTACTGCGACATGGAATTTCCCGGCGACTGCAACAAACCAGAAAGGGAAAAAGGCTCCCGTGACTCCCTCTCTTTTTCCAGCCGGGTCACTCCTCAACGACAACGGACAGAGCTGGCCACAGGCTCCTCTCTTTCCGCCTGCGGAACCATGGCTTCAAATTTCTGTCTCAGAATTACAAATTACTAAATGCTCAGCTATTTTCATCCAGTCTTGATGTTTTTAAGTAACTTTTATACTAATTAAGTGCAACTTGCTTGAGATCTCTTGGCTCCTCCATGGCAAGGTAGGAGGAGTCTGAAATCACGGCTCTCCCATCTCTGCAGCACCCCAGAGAGCTAGCATGTCCTGTCCACATCTTACCGCACAGGAACTCCCACCAGGACTGGCTCTGCGGATGTGAAAGGCACGGACCACGGTCTGGGGTGACTACCTTTTGCTGAACGGCATTTGTGATGTAACTGAAGTAGTGTGGCGCGAAGTCGAGGAAAGACTGCACTTCCAGACGAGGCATTTGCTTCAAAATGAACCTGTCATCTAAAAGGCGGAAATCTCATGGTTAGTCAATCACCATTATTCACTGGGGTGATCTACGATAAATCATTCCAAAGACCCCAAGTGACTTAATTGCTTCCTGTTTTTAAGAGATGCTTTCTGATGTCACAGAGAAAATCCTCATCAGAACACAGTTCTCAAGTAACTGAAGGGCGGGAAGAGCTTCTTATGTGGTCAAGAAGCCTCTTTTGAAAGCACCCCCCCCCCTAAATTCAGAGGTGATCTACTTTTTAATAAAATTTTATAAGTGTTTTCCTTTATTAGCAATCCAATAAGTAATAGTTATAAAAGCTTTTATCAAGCAATCTGACTGAATCATCAGTGACTTTGCTCAGTGGGCACGGAGAATGGAACGTGCAGTGCCAGCGGTCACGGCCTCCTGTAACCTTGGTGAGTGAGGACCTTGGCCTTCCCACTCTCAGGTTAAATGTTTCGATTTTTATCTTTCTCTCACCAGTGCTGAAAGACAAAAATCTTTTTTTATTTTAAGGAATTTTTATTTATTTTTATTTTTAAAATAAGTTAATTTATTATTTTCCATTATTACTTATCCCTCTATGTCCTTACTAGAGAAAGGGAGAGAGAGAGAAACACCGATGTGAGCAAAACATCAATCGGCTGCCTCCTGCATGCCCCATAACGGAGATCCAGGCCAAAACCTGGGCATGTGGCCTGACTGGGAAGCAAACCAGTGACTTTTCCGAGCACAGGACAATGCCCAACTAGCTGAGCAACACCGGCCAGGGCTGAGGTACTCTGTGACTTTCCTGGAAGCGCTCTGTTATTTGCATTTGGAAAACTCAGGACTAGAGAGAATTTAGTAAGAACTTGATCAGTGTTTGTTTTTAATTACACACTCTCTCTCTATATATATTCTTTTTAATATTTTCTGACACAGCATAAAGTATAAACAGAAAACTCTGTTTGCCAACTGACATTATCATACTACCTCAGTTCAAGCCGCCATGAGTTACTTGAGGGAGGAGGGATACCAGGGAGACAGTAAACGACAAAGACTCACCCTCAGTCGCATAGAAGGCGGCCCCCGACTTGCCCCCGCGGGCCTGCCAGGGCGACGAGTGCGAAAGGGATCGGATGAAATCTTCCTCGCTGCTGCCCAGGATCACTTCCCGCATCTTGTGGAATTCTCCCGCATAGTAGAGCCGACAATAAAACTTGGCGTTGGCATCGGAAAATTCTATAAACAGAAGCGTTAAAACAAAGCTTTTTTATGAATCAAAACTCTCTTTTCCCCCTTGCCCAATCCCACAGCTCCCAGCAAACACAGCCACTGAGGTTTCTCCACCAGAGCGTCACACTTACGGAGCTCCACGTGAGGATTTGTGAGTTGCTTCTTTTGCGTGTCTCCTCCATCCACTTCATCTGAAAGGTTCAATGTCATTAGTCAAGCCAAATTTCAGTTATCACTTCATTTTGCCTCTTCTTTCTCCCCTGACATAACAATAAAAACTGACCCTCTTTATCCTTGCCAAGTTGCTCTCATACAAGCACTGTATACAATTTTTATTATAAGGCATTACAATAATAGTTTACAATAAAAACGTGTGTACCTTTTGCAAGGTCAATTCCCAAATTTAAAAAAAATAGAGACTTCAGGGTAAAGAATAATTTTGCTTATACATAAGTGATTCCAATAATAGCAATACACTAACTCAGCTCTTACATCAAGATTTTCTAGCCCTAGCTGGTTTGGTTCAATGGATAGAGAGTCAGCCTGCGGACTGAAAGATCCCAGGTTTGATTTTGGCCAAGGGCACATGCCTGGGTTGCGGGATCCATTCCCAGTAGGGGGCGTGAAAGAGGCAGCCAATCAATGATTCTCTCTCATCATTGATATTTCTATCTCTCTCTCCCTCTCCCTTCCTCTCTAAAATCAATAAAATATATATTTTTAAATTTTCTATTCAGAGTTTATGACTATGGAACATTAGCAACTAAACTAAGTAAATCAAAGCCTAGAGTTAAGCATGCTCGGTCTCCCTTTAACACACCTGGAGGCTCGATGCCTTGATTCTCTGTCCCCTCCTTGCCCGTCTGCCCGACCTGGTAGTAAGCGCTATCTGCCCCACGTAAGGTCTCTCTCTTCTGGGAGGAGAGATCGGGGCTTTTCCCTGCCGTCGTCCCTCGGAAGAAGGACAACATTCCAGAAGCCTTTTTGGCTAAAAATAAGAGGCAACGTATTAAGTACTGGTCACTACAGGTGGGAAAATTAAAATTTTCAACTCACTTCTTTATTTGCAGTAACCATTTTCTAAGGATAATAAATATTAGTAATACCAATACTTTCATTTGTATAGATTATTATTCCACAGTTTTTATGGGTTTGGCAGGGGCGGGGGTAATCAAGCACTCTTATTAACAGAAAGAGAAAAAGAACAATGGTCAGATAACTACATATCAAAATGTGAAAAATTCTAATAAAATCTTTGAAAAAATATATTTTCAAGGCAGTCATAACATCTTAAGCAACAAGATTAAGTTAGGGCTGAATTCTTATAGCACTACAATTAAAACTAATTCAACACAACATTACGAGCTATGAGAATTCAAAGTTAAAGTTAACATCATTATATCCTTTATGTTCTTACATTTTAACGCAACAAAATATAAGAGTTTGTTTTTAACATTTTTCAGAAAGTAGGTAGTATAGGATGGCCAAAAATATTACTAAAGTTTGCTCTACAATTTTATTCTTAGTTTTGAACTTAATATATATGATCTATGAGCTTAGTATATATGATTTTAACCTTGGACATTTACAATCTACAAAATCCTTTTCCAATATTAATCATAAAGTGCTTAGGACGTTAGAAATCAGAATGGCCTCCTTTGTATCTAATCCTACCTTGCTCCTTGCTAACTGAACTTCATTCAATTCAAGGAGGGGAGTTGGGCAGCCACGTGAACAGCCCCAGGGATGAGGGATTGTACACGCCTGCGCATCACTCTCTCAGTCTCCTTTGCAGGGGGGCGGCCAGGGGAAGCAGTCCTAGCTAATGAACCTGGAAGGGAGGTCTCTGCTTTCCTAGTAAAAGGGAACGGCCGCAGCTTACACCTCCCTTCTTTCTGCCTCAAATATAGACATTAAATGCAACATTTCCAACCGTGAGTAAAACTTGAGAGAATTGTAGAAGAACTAACTACCCCATGTTGTCATGACAATGCTGACTTGCTGAACCACTGCCAGCAACTGCCTACCTGCAGACGTTATTTTAGAAAAATAAACTATCATTTGTTTAAACCACAATCGCCATGAGTTTTCTGTTACTTGTAGTGGATACATTCCTAACTGACAAAAACCCAAATTCAAATCCCAGTTCTCCACTAGCTGTATAGTAATCTTGAACAAATTGCTTAATTTAAACTTTCTACTGGGAAAATGGGGATATGGTAAATAATTCTAATCTGGTTATTGTGTGGATTAAAGGAGCTAATACATAAGAAGTTCTTTGCACAATGCCAACAACTCTATAAACAACCAAGATGTTGCTGTTAGATTTCGTAGGTTGCACACTTGAAACTGCAAGCCTAGGTGGGAAGGCAGGTCCTGCCTGCTTTCCCATAGACCTGAGAGTTTCCAGGAGTTCCAACGTCAATAAACAAGAATCAAAGAATAGCAAAACACGGATAAAGGAGGACATACGAAAAATTCCCAGCCCATATTGTATTTCAAAGACCAGAAGTAATAAATCCTTGCCACGATTACAAACAAAGCTAATAATAACTCCTCATTTGCAATCTTACTTGGCGGTGGTTCCACTTCTGCTGTGCGGTTGGTCTGTCCTCCACTGCTCTCAGGTAATCTAATGGGGCTGCTACTCTTTGGTCTGCTGTCTAAAGTACTAAAAATGAAAAAATGGAAGAAAAGTTGGTTTTACACTAGTCAGACAGAAAATAGCAAGTAGGCGGATTCCTGCATTAATCTATTCCCCACCTACCGTACCTCACTCACAATAGCATAAATCTGATTCATGACTTATATACACACGGGGTAGAATATGGAAAAAGAAGTCTTGAAATGTCTATTGGACTTCAGAAAAAGAAAGCAAAATATTATAACTATAAATATGCGTGAAAAAATACAAGAGCATTAAGTTTTAATAATATTTTGCCCAAGTCCATCAGAGTTATATTATCATCTTTAAGTCAAACAATTATAGAAAATACCAATTTCCCATTTCTCATGCTAGTCATCATAATATATCATTCAAGTAAAATTCTGTCACATTAGTAAAGCTGGAAAACCTATTCCAGTAACAATAAAAATAATGAACCTGTGACAATTTCTGTCCAAATGTCAGAATTGGTTTGGGGGATATTGTTTCATTTTAATTATTATGGAAAGTTCACAAATATTTTAAGTTATAAAGACAAACAGTTGGTTACTAATTTCATCAGTTAATATTTTTTAAATGAAAACAAAGAGAATTAAAAATGTTAAAAGTTTAAAACTGCAGTCTACATCTATGGCAATCATCTGAAAACAGAATGCAAAGAAACAGCTTAAGATCTTTTGCTACATTTGAATTTTGTCTTATCGATATTAGCTAAAATGTAAGTGTGTATCCTAGAATCGTTCGCATTGATGAAATGTAAGTGTGTATCCTAGGATCGTTCGCATTGATGAAATGTAAGTGTGTATCCTAGGATCGTTCGCATTGATGAAATGTAAGTGTGTATCCTAGGATCGTTCGCATTGATGAAATGTAAGTGTGTATCCTAGGATCGTTGGCATTGGTGAAATGTAAGTGTGTATCCTAGGATCGTTGGCATTGGTGAAAGTGAAGTGTGTATCCTAGGATCGTTGGCATTGGTGAAATGTAAGTGTGTATCCTAGGATCGTTGGCATTGGTGAAATGTAAGTGTGTATCCTAGGATCGTTGGCATTGGTGAAATGTAAGTGTGTATCCTAGGATCGCTGGCATTGGTGAAATATAAGTGTGTATCCTAGGATCGTTGGCATTGATGAAATGTAAGTGTGTATCCTAGGATCGTTGGCATTGATGAAATGTAAGTGTGTATCCTAGGATCGTTGGCATTGATGAAATGTAAGTGTGTATCCTAGGATCGCTGGCATTGGTGAAATGTAAGTGTGTATCCTAGGGTCGTTCGCATTGGTGAAAGTGAAGTGTGTATCCTAGGATCGTCGGCATTGGTGAAAGTGGAGTGTGGGAATTCAGAAAAGGACGGGCAGCCAGGCTGAGACAGCCCCCGCCCGCCGCAGCTCACCTGGCGGCGGGAGAGCCCTCCTCAGCACTGCTCCGCGGGCTCCCTTTGGCCAACTCCTCTAAGGCGTTCCGGTATTCTTTACAACTGAGGGCAGAAACAGATTGAGAACTGTTACACGGTAAGCCCTCCTTTTAAAATAAATCATATACTTTCACATAAGCTTTGCATTATGAAAACACAGTCATTATAAGTATCCCTAATGAAACAAACACACTTAACTAACCAAAGTTATCAAGCAGAAACTTCACGAAGATCAATGTGTTCAGAGAGAATATAAAATACAACCTAACACACCAACCAGTATCAATATCCTACAAAAAAAAAAAAAAGACTGTAAAAGCCTGCATGTTAACACTTACCAAATACTTGTTGGGGCTCAAAGCTGACTTAAAAGTATGAAGCTCCAGGGTTTAGCGAATGGAGAGGAAAGAAACTTGAGAGCGCTTTTCTAGTTAAAGGTACTGAACTTTACCCAGAAAAATTCTTATGTTGCATTGGCCGAAAAAAGAATCCAACTATTGGATTATAAGTCTGGGACCCCTGATCTAGATGAGAGCAAACGTCAGGGAACAAGAGCTTCTGTAAGACCCATGATAACTGTGGGCACATAAACGGGTTGAGGCATAGGAAAAGTATTTGGAACAAATCAGTATTTCTCTCTTTCTCCTTCTCTCCCTCATTCTCTTCCCTTCTTCCCGCTCTTTCCTCTAAAATCAACAAAAAAATTTTTTTTAAAAGAATCATCCTGTAATTAGTTGGGTAAAGAGTACGTTTTCAGATACAATGAAAATAAGCTACCTCACCTAAAGAGTATACGACTTTACTTATATTTCATCTTTTGCTCTAGTCTATGTGACAGATATCAACAGTAAGGCAATTAATCAATATACATAAAATATAAAAATATAACACAGGTGAAAAAATAACAAATAATACCTGAGAGCAAAAGCAATGATGGAGCTGGGCTCCTTCTCACAGACCGCGATGGGCACCCGTTCGTGTTCATACATTAAGTAGTGTTTATCTGGATCGCTGTTCAGGATTTTCAAATACATAAGAAAGAATAAAATTAGTAAAAAATCAAATACACAATTAACACATTGCAAGTAAACCTCAGGACAATCTTAACTACACACTGCATGATTATAATAATATAATTAAGTAAAGCCAAAATGTATACAAAACTTGTATCAAAGATCCAAAGGAGGGGAGGGGAAGGGCGGGGAACGATAAACAGAGAGAATTATCTATTTATAGATAATTCAGTTAAGGAAGAGTCCTTATTAAGCAGCGTCTGACAACCAAACAGGTCAATGAGCAGAAGAAAAACAAACTCTCACAGCCAGTCTATATATTTTACCAGTGAGCAAGCCCAGTACAAACACGGTCACATTGACACATCATGGGTCATTGTAACTCATCACCCGTTAGGAAAAAACTGTGTCCAAGTAACTTAATGGATCAATAATATCATCCTTGTATATAATCTGCAGTATGTTTTTAGAATTATGAGATGTAGCAATATATCTTAAAAAATATAAACAATTACTATCAGAACTAGTAATTTTAAGCATTAAGCAACATTAGTTAATCCTTTTTCATCTACTCATCTATTATATAACAACCAGAGGCCCAGTGCACATTCATGCACTTGGGGGGCAGGTTCCTCAACCTGTCCTGTGCCCTTTTGCAGTCTGGGAGCCCTTGGGGGATGTCCAACTGATGGCTTAGGCCAGGCAGTTGGACTTCTTAGTGTTGCAGGAGAGGCTGCCGCAACAGCCACTGTGCTCCCCAGCCATCAGCCCCGCTTCTGGCTGAGCTGCACTACCCCTGTGGGAGTGCGCTGACCACTAGGGGGCAGCTCCTGCGTTAAGCATCTTCCCCCTGGTGGTCAATGAGTGTCATAGCGACCGGTCGTTCTGCCATTCGGTTTATTTTCACATTACCCTTTCATCATATAGGATTATTATATAGAAGATGTTGTACAAATCACATTATACTAAAAGACATCTCTTTTACTATGACAAAATGTACTTGAGGATTGAGGAATACAGATATACAGTTAAGTAAGCACATTTAAATATAGAGAGAGTAAAAAATCTAGGTAGATTTTTTAATGAAGTAACAACAAAACCATTCAACAGTCACCAGCCTTTATAATACTCACAAAGGAAACGGAATGGGGTTATAGCTGTTTCCTGGAAGCAAATTTGCAAAGATGGCTTTCATGGTAGATTTTTCCTTCACCTGGCTGTCTGTGGATCCCAGCAAATGTCCATCAAACACGTCTAGAATGAAAAATATTCTACTTATATGTTAATATTTAAAAGAGTTTTTTTTTTAAAGTATAAAGCATCAATTTCATTTCCTTTTTGGAACTCAGACATATGCACACGATAATTACCAATTATCTGATCCGGAATAACCATTATTATTTATGAATCAGAAAGCACCAATGAAACATACATAGCACTGACTCAAGGGGTTCACTTTTTTACACTTTAACATTTCTGAAATTGAGATCCACCTACAAGCGATGGCAGAGGCCAGGCAGCAGTCACGATGGAATTACTGCCTGAGCATGAACTCAGCTCTTCATGTTGCCACTTCAACTCAATTCTGTGCACTGTGGCTATTACACATGAGTTTAATTCAACTAAAAAATTATTTTTTAAAGTATGCACTACAAGTAAGTAGTTGCTGCTTAAATAGAAAGCGAGGAAAGAGAGAACCAGTGCATAAATTTGCTATTAGTGAAACACCTATTTGTTGTTGGAGAAATGGCTGCAATTTTTCTAATTTTCTTACAAGGCAACAATCATGTGCTTTATGGGACTTAAAAAAGTAATATCCTTAGAAGGTAGATAAAGCTGAATAATATTTGGTTATTGAGATATTTACACGTCAAACAGAGAACTGAAGTGGTGGCATGGTAAAAAGCTGTATCTAAAGGAGCACATTCAATAGTATAAAATGCGAAAATTCTAAGGGATAAGAGAACATGTGTCAAAGCATTCAGAGTGCTTCTCTCTTTGGGACGAAGTGCAGGGAAAGTGACTGGAGCGTACCTTCGGAAACGCTGGCCGAGTCCGGTTCTGGGGGCCCTGCCCCCGCGGGCTCCGGCAGCACCTCGGGGGGAGTAGGCAGCTGCAAGTGGGCGGAGCTGGTGGAGCTCTGGCTGGACAGGTTGCTCAGGAAGCGGTCCTCTGCAGAAAAGCACAGTTCAATGAGTCGTGTAAAAGCATGAAGTCCATTCCTACCAAAGAGCAATGCTTTTAAAAAGCCAGCTTGCAGTTTTACTTCAGAAACCAAAGTATTTTAGCTTCCTAAAAATTATTTAGGCCATTTTTGTGCATACTTTAGATATCGGTCCAAAAATTTAGACAGGCTGTATGACTTGACTATGGTCAGATCTTAACCAAGTCAGACTCCTACCAATATTCTCTGCAATAGACCATAATGCAAAGTTATGTTTATTAGTTCCATTTAACAGGGAATGAAATTATGACAATATTGGAAAAAACTATATACCACATTCTCAGGGGGGAAAATTCACTTAATTATAATAGAAAAATGCCAAGAACTATATGAGCTGAGCTCTTGTTCTACAAAGTTGGTCTAAGTAAGAACCTACACATTTGCTAAGATGACACCAGGTTATTCAATGAATATTGTGAAAGACAGCTAAAATCTAGAATAACCTTAGTGACAAAAACCTAATTAAACTTTGTAAGACTTCTGCACTGAAACCTGGGGGCTGACTCTGGAACTAGCAAAGCAGACATTCAGTCTCCTTTTTCCTCCTGTTCTTCCCCTAACAGCAGCCTTCTCTATTTAATGTTTATTTTGATCTCCTAATTTCTCTCCTTGAAATATACTTTATAATAATCTTAAACTGATAAAAGCTACAAATGCTCTACAGAAAAAAAAATTTATGAACAATTAAACCAGAGTAATAGTAAAAATTAGCAGTAAAAAACAACCAGCAGACTAATAATGATAACGTCTTTAAATATAATGGCAGGTGATCACTAAGCTGAAGACCAACCTTTTTCTCCATTCGGAAGCCCTGGAGAAACATTCCGTGGAGGTGCATCCACCGTACTTATCTGTAGAGAAGAAAACACTTTGTTCTTAAGGGGCCACTAAAATCACATTTTAAAAACCTTTAACCAAATGAATCTTAAACTTTCGGGGTCATGACCCCTTCAACTCTTAAGAATTATTAAGTCACTCAGCTTTTATGTTGTAAGTTATGTCTTCTAATTTTACCTTATTAGAAATTAAAACTGAAAGTCTGAGGATATGCATTTATTAATTCATTTAAAAATAACAAACCCATATATATTAACATAAATAACATAAAAATAGCTCTTTTCAAAAAGCTGGCTTTAGAGGCGTAGTTTTTCACTTTCACAAATACTTGAATATCGAGCTTAATAGCTCAACAGGTGAAACGCAGAAGCCAGAAATGAATGTCGCCCTTGTCTTGTCTGAAGAGAAACCTTCCCCTTCTCACTTGCATATTTACCCACATCTGCACTCCTTCTTTTCTTCCAACCTATTATAGGTCAGCACTTCCCTCTGTCTGCCTCATCTGAGTCTTTCTTTGCTCATGGAATGTCTTCTCTCCCTCTGCATTCTCACCTCTCCACTGCATGTAAACATGCTATTATGTGTATCATAAATCAAAATCTGTCCATAACTCTTGGTTTCTCTCCAGCTACGAGGTCATCTTTCCTCTTCCATCGCTCATTCTTTAAAAGCTTCATGTTCATTCTGTCAACCAATGGTTGTTGGCATCAATTCAATGCCAAGAGGAATCCCTCATTTGGGGTTTGGTGAAGAAGGAAACTTTATTCAGTGCAACACAGCTCAGCTGTGATACAGCACAGCTGAAACCAGCATGGCTATAGAACAGCCCTGGGGCGAGGCAGCCCTGGGGCCTGGCCCCTCTCCAGCTAGACAGCTCTGCTCTGTTCTGTCTGGTGAGACACCTTTGGTGTTTCGACTCAACCCGGGAGCTGCAGTCTTCGGTGGGAAGGGAAAGTGCTCCAAATGGCACTTTATTACCTTGCTTTCCTCCCCCTGTCTCAGTCTTCCAGGACTTGGAGGAACTGAAGGCCGCTTTCTACCCTTTTCCTGCTGGAAAAGATCTTGCAACCTAGTTAAAGGAAAAGAAGAAAACAAATAAAATGGTTTTGTTTCTGATATCCTCAATAACGTTTACAAGTTGTCTCCTTACACCTTCAAAAACACAATAATTAGTAGATTTTCCTGTGTCGACTGCAAGGGTTTTAATATTGTACATAACTAAGACGAAGTTTTTGTTTTATTTCTAGTCAACTAATCAAGAGCTGTTACTGATTGGACTATAGATATAAAGGAACAGCAAATTATTATAAGAAACAGCATAACATAGTATTAAAAACATGGGCTTTAGAGACCAATACATCTGACAATTAGCACCTATATAATTTGAGCACACCCTTTGGTCTCGGAGAGCCATAGTCTGCTCCTCTGTAAAGTGGAAATGGTATATACATTGTAGGGATCACAAGACCAAATAAAGAGTGAATGTCCATCTAGTGTTTATTTAGTGCCTAGCATAACCCAACTGCTCAATAAATGAATGCTATACTCATCTAACTGCACATATAAATAAGCACTAAAAGGGAATATTTCCCAAAATAAATATTTCAATACCGGAATACGATATACAATGATTCAGATGAGATTCAATAAGCCCACACACTATAAGTATTTGAAACATTAAAGGCTGCTCTCATTTTTGTTTTCCTTTTTAATTTTCACAAACTACCTAAAGATTAGCATATATGTTTTTTAAAATATGAACAAATGTGGGGGTAATAGTGGTGACAGAAAATAAGAGCTTCAACAAATGGAGAGTAAAATAAAACATCCATAATTAACCAAGACACTTAAATTGAAGAAACAGTGAAGATGCACTGGATGCCCAGTCCCACCTGCTATTCCAGGCCTGGAGCACCTCGCAGAGGCTCTGCTTCTTGGCGATGAGGGACTCGAAGACCGACTGCAGCTGCTGAGGGGCATCCGCAGAGGGAGACATGAGCCTCGCCTGCACCTTCTCAATCCAGTTCTTGAACTCGCCTTCTTCCATCTAGAGAAACAAAAGCAATGCCAGCCCAGCCATCTGAAACACACCCCCAAACGCATCGTCCAGTGAGTTAATAGTTAACTTTTGGGTTTCTGTCCAAGAAATGAATTACCTCTTTCTGTGCAAATATATCTTCCATTTTTTCCTCTCTTGTTTTGCTAAATGTGTCAGTTTTCAAAGATGCAAGTCTTTCATCGATGGCAAGATATACCTGTGAAACTCTAACAATAGGAAAAAATGGCAAACACTTTAGAGAAGTGGAATCAACTTTTCTAATCTCACAAAAATAGAAAAAAGATGTCACACACAAAACTTTTCATGTTTTATCTAAGTAAGAATCATATACCATTTTGCAGAACAAAAAAGACCTGAAAAGATGGACATCAAAATTTTAACAGTTGTTATGTCTAAAAGGGCTTGTCTTCTTTTTAAATATTTTTCTTTTATATATTGTCTACATTTTAAGTTTTTATACCAAGCCCATTTAACATACAATTAAAAAATGCCATTATTTGTTTTCAAAGAAAGCTAAATGAATAAACTTGATCTTTAAAATACCTGTAGATTATAGGCAGTTGTGAACACACAAAAAAGATCAAAGAATCTAAAACTTACTTTTGAAAAAAGTCCTTCAAGTCCTGCAGAAGGGACACTTTTAACGGGGCCTGGCGCTTAATGAACACTTTGGGGAGAGGAACGCACACTTCCAGAAGCCTAATAGGGGAATAGCTGAGAGAAGAAAATGCAACAGTAGAAAAGTGAATAATACGTTAATATTCTAAGTAAAGGCATATCATGATGGTCATATCCTATGAGGCATAAGAGATAACAAAGTTTTAAGAAAATGGGGTTTTAAAACTATCATAAAAATATTGAAGACCACTTTCAGCCATTATAAATATTCTCCCCAATTGTGGAAGCATTCGGTTTTGTGTTCTCACAGCATCTTGATGGCATATTTTATTCCCGAGGCCACCCTCCTATGATTTAAAAACAAAATGACTGGGAGGAGACATCCTTCGTACCGGTGGCTCAGACACAGGTAGTCTTTCCATCTAGTAAAAGCTATATCCCACCTAGGCCCTAGTTCATGGCCAGAAGGACTTGCTTAAAAAAGTAAATAAGGTAAAAAGTAAATAAACAAATACTTCCTACTATGTGTCAAGTGTTGTTTTAGGTGCTGAAGATAAAGCATTAAGAAGGGCCAAAACTCCAGCCCTTGGAATTTAGATTTGAGTACTAAATGAGACAAATAAATACTTGAAATATGTATACATCAAATGGTAAGTGCTATGTAAAAAATAAAGCAGGAAATGCCAAAGGCGAGAAGGGGTCAGGGTGAAATCTGAACTAAGACATGCCGGAGAAAGGGAAAGCAGGCAGGTAGCTAGGGAGCAGGAGGTACAAAGAGAGAAGAGCAAGTGCAAGGCTCCCAGGCAGTGCGGCTACAGCCAGGTGAGCAGGGGAGAGCAGTAGGAGGTCAGATCAGAGAGGTACTGGGCAGCCAGCGCACAGAGGAGCTTACAGGTCCATAATAGACACTGGTTTTCACTCAGGGTGAAATAGACACCCATTAGTGGGTGTGGCCTGAGCTGATTTTCATTTAATAGGATCATTCTGACTAGTTCATATCATGACTCCACCGAGTGCTAGCTTTATAAGTGAGCTAATACAACTGAGGGTAGTAATACCTATCTCTTAGGTTAAGGAGTAAACAGAATAATAGAACTTGCAGCTTAGCGCAAGAGTATGGCTCTCTGCACTTGCAAAGGTGGGGGAACACATGCCACCAATTCATTCAATCTAGTACTAGTGGAAATGTTACAAGCCTTCCAGGGAATACATGAGTGCAGAGAAGGTTGCTGTGACTTCTTACCTGAAAGATGCCACCATCTGGTTATAGGAGAAATACTGGTGATAATCATGGTGGATGGAGTGGCCGCATGGCTCAGCATTGGCTCTACGAGTGTACTGGTGCCCATAAAACCTAAGCTCAAGGTATTTTGCAAATGACATGGACCAGGACTCATTGGAAAGAGCAACAACCGGTGTTACCTGAAATTTAGCATAAATCTTTGTTATCTAATCACATATTAAGAATCTTCTTTACACATATGTATTTTCTTTTCTTAATACAAATCTAGCACATTCTGACTACAGAAACTTGGAAAAAGAAGTGTTAAAAGGTGGGAGGAGTTAGGGATGACTGGGAAGAGCAGCACCACCAGTAACCCAACCACCAACATCAATATAAAAATTATTTCCTGTAGTTTCATAATCTTTTTTTTTTTTTTTTTTTTTTTTTTACTTAGCAATGGATCATAAGTATATTCCCACATCAAATACTCCTTTACAACTTGGTTTTTAATATATTATCCATTATATGGATTTATTAACCAATCCTTAATGATGGGCATTTAAGTCATTTACAAGTTGTTCTTTATTTTGATGAGGCTCTAATAAACTTCCTTTCACTGATGTTTCTTTCTCTCTGTCCCTCTCCCTTCCTTTCGGAAATCAACATATATATATAAAAGAAAGTAGTAATCGGTAGTTCAAAGAACATGGACATTTACACAGTCTTTGCCACATTTTGACAGACTGTTTTCCAAAACAGGACTAGTAGTTTACACAACATCGAACAGGATCCGAGTACCAATTCCCCACTCTCTCACCAATCCCAGGAATTACAAACCTTTGAAATGCGATTTCTTAAGAACAAAAATAGAAACACACTTCACTGGTTTTTACTTATACTTCTTTGACCACTAGTACACAAAATTTATTTTCACAAACTACTGGCCATTTGTATTAAGTTGCTTTGTCATGCCTTTTGCCCATTTTTAAGTAAGTCTGTGGCTGGCTGGTGTAGCTCAGTGATTGAGCTTGGACCTATGACCAGAAGGTCATAGTTCAGTTCCTCGTCAATGCAATTGCGAGGGTTGTGGGCTCTATCCCCAGTAGGGGGCATGCGGGAGGCAGCTGATCAATGATTCTCTCTCATCACTGATGTTTCTCTCTCTCTCTCTCCCTCTCCCGTCCTCTCTGAAATTAATAAAAAATACATTTTTTTTTTTAAAGGTAAGACTGAATATTGCAAGGAATGATATCATGGCTGTCTGCTTGCTACTGCGGAAGGAACTAACCAATTCCGCCCTTCTCAACCACTGACATCAGTGTAGATCACACTGTCAATTTACCTGGAATTCCCACATGTGCCTTCCAAAGCACACTACAAAATAAGCCAATGAAGATACTAATGAAGTTAAATCTGGCACATGCAAATAATTTGATTGAAAGTATATATTAAAACTGATACTGACACCAAATACTTCCTCTGGAGTTACAAAATACACACACACACCCTGAAGGAAAAAGACATGTTGTTCTTTTCTTAAGAATGTACATAAAAAACCAGTAGAGATGAATTTAAACATGGCCTCATCTGTAGTAGAAATGTAGCTATAAGCTCAAAACAAACATCCCAGCATACAGTTACCAGTCTGTCTCCTCCTCTAGAGAACAAGGAGTCCTTGTACTTTGCTCTTTTTCATTCCTAGGGCCTAGTATAGTATCAGGAACATAGATAGTGCCAGATAAGTGTTTGCTGAATGAATAAACAAAGATAACTGAGAACTGTCTAGACATCATCTCCATATATTTTACTAGACAAGGTACCTATGTTTTTCATAATGACCGATAAATTCTAAAATAAAATCTTTAAGAAACAAACATGAAATGGAACATACAGCACTAGAAGGTAAATAAATTCGAGCCCAGTGACAAATAACACATTCGAAATAACAGACCTCCTTCCCTCACAGAAAAGAACTATACAATAAAGAAATAAATATCCTATGGAATATAGCCACAGGATGCATTCACCTGTTTGCAGATCCTGCACCAGGAATAGGTGAGAATTGTATGCTGGTACCCAGGCACCGGGGAATCCAGCTCCTTCAGGATGATCTGCACACAGCCCTGGCCATGCACAAAGCGCCGGATGTGGTGCACCATGGGGGTGTCACAGAACATGCTCGGGCACTGGTAAGAAGGCCTGTGACAAAGAGGAAAGTCCTCACAGTAACCATACAGCTGAAAAGCAATGTGTCATGAATAAATACAGTCTAATCCACTGTCGAGAAAGTGCGGTGCCCTCTCTCAAGTAAGAATGACTAGTGGATGGTCTGCAGGGCTCCACTTGGGGCCGACAGCCGATCCTCCTGCCTTCAAGTATAATCCACTTGGTAACACCTTTTATTTGCTGAGCATTCCTAAAACTCCTATTTCTGGAGCTTGTTATTCCCTACAAAGGGGGCTGGTAAAGATCAAATTACTTGCTCTTTGAAATATAAATAGCAGGTGATGCAGGTGACAGCACTAAGGCTTGACAATGAGATCCTATGCTTCTTTTGCTTCTCACTGGAATCACTGTAAAAACACAAAACCTAAAAAAAAGCCATAGGACTGGCAGGACAATTAGATGGGCAAAGACTTGGGGAATGAACTGGATAAGACACCCTGGAGAGTGTATGAAATAGACTACTTCTTTGCGTGTGGCATGAAAGTGAAGGCCACACAAGAATAAACTCATGTTTATGTTCTAGGTTGAAATTCCGGGCATCAAAAAAGC
This sequence comes from Pipistrellus hanaki, assembly GCF_964339955.1. NCBI lineage: Eukaryota > Metazoa > Chordata > Mammalia > Chiroptera > Vespertilionidae > Pipistrellus > Pipistrellus hanaki. The sequence goes on along the minus strand of NC_140510.1, from coordinate 78,786,151 downwards.
ACAAGTGGAACATAAAGAGAAAGTATATTCTTACCTGAAACAGTATCTCTCTAAAAATATTCCCAATGTGAGATCATTCTTTCCATAAAACTCCATTGTTACAATCCTAAAAAAAGAGATCACTTCTTAGCAATGTTTCATGAGGCTTACCACACAGCAAAGATTTCATGAGACACAGACTGACTGTCTACGAGGTGTGCTTATGATATGGAATAATGCAGGTAGTGTTCTCCTGTTACAGAACAGGTTTTGCTTCAGCTGATAAAACGAGTTTGGACTAGCTACACTCCAGCATCTCATCCACGCCCAGTCCATTAGTGTCTTATGAAACTATTTAACCGGGATAATTATAATATTAAATGAGCACACATCTCTTTTCCAAAGCCTTAAGCCCTGTCAACACAAAATGGGACTCCTGTCTCCTGCCCTCTGGTCCACACCTCACTGAGCTTGGGGAACCGCAGCTCAAATTCCTCCAGGAGAGCCAATTCCTCACTTTAATGCTAACTTATAAATGCCCACAAACAAGAGTTTAGCTGACCAGTGCTGAAGCCCCCATCTCATTCAAGTCTTGACCTAAGGAGTCAGTCCAGACACCTGGAGAGAGCATTCTCTGGGCTCCCTCAGCCCGTCCCTGCTAATACAGAAGAATCCCTGGTCTCACTGGCAGACATCCAAAGTGAAAACATGAGACACACTTTGTCATAGAAACAGTGCTCCAAAAACAAGCAGTTATGTGCCATGGTACTTTAAAACTAAAGATAGCTATGTAATAACTAGGCTTTGGGACTATCATTTCAAACAAATCATTTATGTATAAATATAAATATACTAGAGACCCGGTGCATGAAATGCCTGCACTGGTGGGGGTGGGGGGGACGGTCCCTCAGCCCGGACTGTGCCTTCTTGCAGTCCAGGAGCCCTCAAGGGATGCAGCGAAGGCGGGAGAGGCTCCTGCCACTGCCACTGCACTCGCCAGCCAAGAGCCTGGCTTCTGGCTGAGCAGTGCTCCCTGTGCAATCAGGCCGAAACCAGCTCTCCCACATCCCTTGAGAGGTCCCAGGTTGCAAGAGGGCACAGGCCAGGCCAAAGGACCCCACTGGTGCACGATCGGGGCTAGGGAGAGACATGGGAGGTTGGCCAGCAGGGGAGGGACCACGGGAGGGCTCCAGGGTGTGTCCAGCCCGCCTTGCTCAGACCCGATCGGTGGGATTCCAGCAGCAAGCTAACCTATTGGTCAGAGTGTCTGCCCCTGGTGGTCAGTGCACATCGTAGCAACTGGTCAACTGGTCAACTGTCTGCCCCCTGGAGGTCAGTGCATGTCATAGCGAGCGGTTGAACAGCCTTAGCATATTAGCATATTATACTTTGGTTGGCTAAACAGCCAACCGGTCAACCAGACACTTAGCATATTAGGCTTTTAATTATATAGGGTGTGTTTGTGTGTAACATAAAATATGTTTCTATCAACCTACTTAGAATTAAGTTTTGAAATAAAACTCAACGCAAAGACTGTTTTAATAAAACTAATGCCTAAAGGACAACCTGCCTAAATTACATTAATGTCAAAATGCTGAAAACTAGCTTTTGTATCAATTTCCTCATTATAATAACAAACTTCTCTTTCAGCCTCGCATTCTGTTCACTCTGAATTAAGATGTTCTCATTCACTTCTAGCCATGAACAAACAAATTGCATATTTTACTCACAAGTTTCAGAAGTTCTATCAACGGATATATAACCATCAGCATGCCATATTCCTAAAAACAGACCCTAGGGCTGAATTTTTACTTAAAGTTACTGAATTAAAGTTCTTAATTGAATTGCTTAAAGGTCTCAGGTAGAGTGCAGTGGTGCAGGGGACAGGAATCCTACCAGGGACTGACGCAGGCACTGGGGGCGTTGCTGGACTGGGCGGAGGAGCTGCTGAAGAGCACGCACAGCCTCTGGTGGTTGGCGGGGTTCAGGCAGTCCACCTGCAGGAGGAGAGGAGGAGCACCCACAGTCATCACACACTCCAGGCCCAGTGCTCGCTTCTAACAGCTAACACGTCCCACTCTGTTCTGGAGGCCTCCTATCTGTAGGGTTCTGCTGAAGATTTAAAAGAAACTAAATATAAAGAAGACCCATTAGTTTTTATGATAAAACAATCTAAAAAGTTTGAGTTAGCCAAAACCGGTTTGGCTCAGTGGATAGAGAGTTAGCCTGAAGACTGAAGGGTCCCGGGTTCAATTCTGGTCAGGGGCATGTACCTTGGTTGCGGGCACATTCCCGTTAAAGGATGTGTAGGAGGCAGCTGGTCGATGTTTCTCTCTCATTGATGTTTCTAGCTATCTATCCCTCTTCCTTCCTAATCAATAAAACATTTTTTTTTTTAAAGTTTGAGTTAAAAACACAAATGGTCATCTAAATAGCTTGTTTAATCTTAAATACTATTTATTTTTACAAAATTAAATTGTTCTGGAAATACATAGTTAATTATATATGAAACAATATGAACTAATGGCTGTATATAACATCAATTTGAGACATACAGATACCTAAATTCCAAGGTATTTTCTTCTTTGTACTTTACACCTGTTTTTGATCATTTCAAAGGTAATGCCCACTCTCTGTTGAATTCAGATAATACAGAGGCAGATGGAAAAGTCCATGGAATACATAAAGCCTCTCCTCCTTTGAGGCCACCTGATCCCACAAATGGGCAAATCTGACCATATAGTTAAAGACTGTGCATTCTTGCTACTAGGTCACACACATATACACACAGAAACCCCCACATAAGTTTACACTGGGGATTGTTTTTATAAAAATGGGATGATGCTACATCTATTAAAATACAACTTGCCTTTTAACACTTGAAAGCATACCATAGGTTCTATCTGGCCATTAAGTAAGATACAATTCATTGTTTTTATAGCAAACAACTATAAATTATGCCTCAGAAATTATGTAAAAATATCTTGTACATATAGTCTAATAAATTGTAAGCATCCTTGTACAAAATGCTTACTTATTAGTATAGGAATCAAGTTGTAAAAGATAGGAATCCTGAATCCAAGGTATGTGCATGTTCATGTAAATGAACAGATACCTCCCTATCTTTGAATGCATTACATAAGTGTATATAAACATAATCTATAACAATAAAAGTATAGTATGCTAATTAGACCGGACATCCTTCCAGACAAAGCTGGGGCTGTGAGGGGAGCCCGGGTCCCGGGTCCCGGGTGCCGGCAGCCGGGAGGGGAGACCTGCTCTTGCATGGAGTTTGTGCATCGGCCTCAAGTTTTACATAAAGTTTATTATAAGTACTTTCTGTACCTCATTAGCCATGGCTCTTGCCACTTTCCTTTCAGCCAACCTCACAAATGAAGCATGGTGTAGCATTATTATCTGGCACTTCCATGCATTTTATTAAACAACTGCATTTCCTCCTCTAGAGATGGATTTGTTCGTTAGTTTTATTGCCACCATGATCAATAATGTGCTCATGAATGGATCTTCCTTAATTTGCCCTCAATTTTTTTTAAATGAAAAGATAAAGGGTGCTGCCATAATTAAATAACAATGTAAGGTGTTCTGTGTTTATAAATGAACAAATGTATTATTTTTTTAAAAACACATTCATTTCCTACAACAACCTTCCCTGGGTCACTACCATACCCCAACCATACCCAAGTCCTCCTGCCAAAATGTTTCAGCAGCTCCACACTCCCCCTCCTTCACAGCTCTCCCTACTTTATCATGAGCTCGGCTTGAAATCCTCAAAACATAGCTTCACTGTGTGATACTCCTACTTCATACATTTTAAAGCAACATGTAAGTCAACAGACCTGACACCACCAAAGGCATAAAATAAATCAGTCTGCATGCAATTTGTCACACTCGATTTTTTTTCACCCAGCCATAAGAAGTTCTCAGCACATTCTAAAGTTACGCAGTGGCCAAACCGTGCTTGCCTACCTTTGACGACCACACTGCGTCACTTGGTATCAAGCCTTTCTCTTCATCACTCTCAGTTCTGCTTCCCGATTTGACGCTTGGAGTACCTGGTGCATCCTTTGCATAAGCAAAAGGGTCTGAACTCTTCTGAATCCTGCCTCCTCTGGCCCGATAGTCGGCCAGCATCCTGCCCAGGCTCCGGCTGCCGCCCAGGTGCTCGGCGATCCTCGTGCTCACGAGCTCATGCGAGGGCAGGACCTGAACGGCCTTGGCCTGCACGCTGCCGTTCATGCCCTGCAGGCCGGAGAGGTCCCGGAGCAGCTGCTTCTTCCGCCGGCTCTCCATCTCTTTGAGCTCCTTGTTGAGCAGAGGGGACCAGTAGACCTGCTCTGCAAAATAGTCCCGGGTGGAGCACCGCATCCCCTTCTCCGTGAGCAGGAAGGGCTCCCGGAACGTGATGACCGGGGAGATGCAGAGGATCACGTCCTTCAGCTCCTGCTTAAAGGCCGAGGAGTAGGTCTTGAGCTTGTCTTCCGAAGAGGTGACCTCCTCGGTGACGTAGAGGCCGGTGTCGTCCTGCAGCGGGTCCCGGAAGGCCTTCCTCTGGCCTGAGGGGTCCTCCAGCTCATCGGCGTGCTGCGGGGCCTCCGGCTGCTCGTCCACGTGGAGCAGCAGCAGCGGCTCGGGCACGGCCGGGAAGAGCGCGCAGGGGACGCCCACCGGGCAGGCTGCCGCGGGGTGCTCCTGGGGCTTCCCGGGGGCGGCGTCCGGGGGTGCGCTGTCACCGTCCTGCTCGCCCTTCTCGAACGCCAGCCCGGCCTCCAGCAGACTGCTGCCGTCACAGGGCAGGGACTCCGGGCCGAAGTCAGGCTCCCGGGGCAGGGGGCTGCCGCTGAAGGACTCCTGCGCGGCCCCTTCGTCCTCCTGTCCCTCGATCAGAGAGTGGAAGGAAGGGTTCTGGGTCAGCGTCGGAGGCATAGCAAACTCGTCCATGAGGAAGGAGATTTCGAGTTGAGAGTGATAAGCTACACAGATCATAAATATTAGGATGTCCTTCACTCGAGCCAGCTCATAATCAGAACCTCCTCTGAGCTTGATTGTGCAGCCCAGGTGCTGGGCACAGCCTTCAAAAAACATCAATGTTTTGGTTTGTTCTACAAAGAAACAAACAAGAAATTAAAGAGTGGGTGGAAATCCACAGGTTCAGACCGAATGAATTCACAGCATCTACAAGGAAAAAGGTCACAGCTGCCTGCCCTCAGTTAACCAATGCTAACCGGTGTCTCCTACTAGGTGAACACTGTAGTGCTGGTGAGGTTACTAATAACCTCAGGCACCGATCTAGGGTGAATCTATGCTAAAGATCACTCACCAGTCGGCTAGAAGGGATTAATGGGGGGAAAAGGGGACATATGTAATGCTTTCAACAATAAAGATTAAAAAAAAAGATCACTCACCATTAGGCAACTGGAATATTTGCATATAAAATTTGTGACAGGTGCCCAGGTGAGGTTTTGTAAGCAGCTGGTCCATCGACATCACTAAGTCACCTTGGGTCATCCGGCTGATTCGTTCTAAAACTTGCTAGAACACAGAAAAACATTATATTACAAAATGGGAGAGCAAAAAATTCTTAGTAAATTTAATCTGGAAAATAAAAATTTTTTAAATAACCTTTACAATGAATTTCTTTAATTTTAATACTTATATGACTGACCCTTTTTGATCCTAGATTAGTCCACACGTAGTTGCTTAGGAAAAACAATAAAATAAGCCATACGTATACTGAAAACATTATCAAAAGGCATTTAAGCATCCTTCACTGGCGCAGGGGTTGGGGGCGGGGACTTCTGGAACTGGCCTCTGTTCTGAAGAGAGTTACTTGTCAAGGGAGAAACATGTTCTGCTGTACAATTCCCCAAACAATCTGAGGGACCGACAAATAGCACTTAGTGAATGACGACTGCAGACACCAATGCTGAGTGTTACATAATCAGTCATACTTTCTTCCGGCCCGAGAGCTCCAGTCTGAAATAATGAAGTGCCTCCTGTCCTACTTCCAATGCACATGGTCAGCCAAGAAACGAATCATCAGTGTCCCTGCGTCCCTATCACACATGCAAATACAATCAAAAGCTGTGATTTAAATAACAGAAAAGTAAGAAAACTCACTGATTTTACATTAATGACCAAAGTGATGCCATGTTCCAGTAACATGTCCTGGGCAATCCGAGATACCGTTTTCTCTACTAGAACCAGAGTGGGTCGAACATCAACTATTCGCTGAACATAATTCTTCAAGAATTCCCTTTCCTAAAGGACAAAAATCAGAAATATTATACCTGGTACAATTCAAGATCTACACATTAAAATGTCAGCATGGCTTGCCTATTAATATCAATCTTAGTTGAAGTTTTCTTCATCCATAAATAAGTCTATAAGCAAGTCCATTCAAACACAACCAAGAATATTATTCATCTTTCCAAACTGCTGATTATGCTTAAAAGAGTTCAGGAGAAATTCCATTCTTCAACTCACAAGTACTACTTGAAAGATTTTAATTCTTAATAACCTGTACTATAAAAACCAAGAATCCAATTAGCTAGTTCTCAGAGGTTAAAACAAAACAAAAAACCCTAATCTTATGACCCCTAAAATGACAGCAATTTCTAGTGTTTTTAGTATCCCCCTTTTTGCATTCTGAAAGTAACCAGAGCAACTATTTTTTTTTAAGTATCTGTATAAATAACTCTCTAACATACTCTCAGCTACTTCCCAATTTCATTCTTTCAACAGATCATACTCTACCTAGAACAGTTATAGTTAAAAATTAAAACGTAATTCTTAATACAATTTTCATGAAAAAGGTTTATTTTTCAAGCAAATGAGTATTATAAATACCAGAATTAAAACAATATAATTCATTAATTGCTTCTTAAAACTTGTAGGCTCAGACAGGAAATAACAGCCTGTGAGCATGTTTGTCACTTCTGCGCCATCTGCCCAAAGTGTTTGCTGAGCAAGATTGTATTCATGGTTGGTCAGTGCCACCAACAATGGAAGAGACTAGTCACTCAATGAACCTGCCCTATTATATTTCTGCTCACCTCACTGCTTCACTGATGGAAGTTATTTCCTAATTTCCCATTCTTAACAAAAGTAATTTATTTGTGGAGCTCCAATAAAGTACAAGGTGACTTTATTCAAATTTCTGTCCTCTGGTACAGAAATGGCAAATACATTTCCTCCCACTCCAACTCAAATCATCAATATATAGAAAACCCTAATATGCAAATAGACCGAACGGCGGAACAACCAAACAACCAGTCACTATGACATGCGCTGACCACTAGGGGATGCGCATGGAACGTGGTGGGCATCGGCAGCAGGCGGCAGAGCATGAACATGGTGGGTGTCAGCTGCGGCAGGATGTTGGAGGTGAGCGGGGACGCCAGACCCAGGCAAGATGCCTGCCGGTCACTGTCATCAGGTGAGCCTCTGGTGGTTACTGAAAATTCTTTGCTCCCACGTGCCATGGCCCCACCCAGTGCTCGCACCCACTCCTGGCACCGGAGCCACCACTCACACCCACTGCCGGTGCTGGTGCCAGTCCACATCACTCAGTGTCATCAGTGGGTTCGAGGGATGGCTGCAGGCTCTGATCTCCCCTGAGGACTTCTCCACCTCCCCCTGCTCCTGAGGGATGATCAGGGCAGCAGCCTCTGCTGGCACCCACTGTTGGCACTGGCCCCAGTTGCTCCACACTGTCAGTGGGTGTGAGTGAGGCCGGAGCTGTCAGCGCGTGGGAGAGGCAGTGGCGGGCGGGGCTGCTAGTAGATAGTGGACCGGGGGGCATGGCAGGAGGGGCTGGGTGGGGGCGTGGGGGATGGGCCTAGACCCCTCCCCTGTGCCCACCGCAGCCTCATAGCCCACAGATCCTTTCCAAGTGCACAAATTCGTGCACTGGGCTCCTAGTCTATATAGTAAAAGCCTAAGCAACCATTAGGGTGGAACGACCAGAACAACCAGTTGCTATGATGTGCACTGACTACCAGAGGCAGACGCTAATGCAGGAGTTGCACCCTGGTGGTCAATGCACTCCCACAGGGTATACACAGCTGGCGAGTGCAGCGGCGGCAGGAGACGCCCCCGCCTCAGTGGCAGTGCTAAGGAGCAGCAAGCTGAGTGATAAGAAGTAAGGGAACCTGGATTATGAGGGATGTCCAACTGCCAACTTCAGCCCGATCCCAAACCGGCAGTCAGACATCCCCGGGGGGGTCCCAGACTGCGAGGACTGTGAGGAGAAAAAAAAATAATAATACCTGGGTGCATTAGAGGGAAACTACAAAAAAAAAACAAAAAAAAAAAACCGGCAGGTGGACATCTCCCAAGGGGTCCTGGACTGTGAGAGGGCTCAGGCCAAGCTGAGGGACACCACCCCCTCACCAGCGCATGAGTTTTGTGCACCGGGCCTTTAAGTCTATAACGATTGTACGTTAGACACCATTAAAAAAAAAAAAAAAGGCCTGGGCCCGAGTCCACAACGAGAGAGTATCAGGAGGTAGGTCATGAGCATGGAAGAGAGCAGTGGCAAGAGACCTACAGGGTGGGCCCGGTGAAAACAGTGTAAAGATATAGACTCATTTCCTCCTTGTACTTGGTTTCTCATCTTCCTCCTTCTATCTACTTTTCAGCTTCTTTGATTATTTAGTTATTCCACAACTGAATAGGGAGGAAGGAAAAAATCAAATCAGATGCTATTTTCTATCAACTCCATCTAAAAACTGTAATATGGCAGGAGGAGTTAAAGCCACGTCTTACAGCACCTCAGAACAGGATGCTTGAGGCTATACAAATCAAGCCCTGTTGCTTAAGTACATATTTGCTCAGAGCATGCTTCTCTAGCATGTAAAGACTTTAGTCTGTTAATCTGACTGCAAGAATGGAGTTAAAATAAAGCAGATCAATTTAAGTATAACTTTTTTGAAAATTATATTGTGGATTTCAATTACCTAGATCATCAGTTTCAAGATGCACAATTTTACACATTGTACCACCTCTGCAACCAGGATGTGTATTACGATCAACGTAGTTGTGATCAAATCTTTTTTTGCTGACACTGTTGGTGAGATCCAGAAAACCAGCCTCAGAGTACCATGAATGATAATTGTATTTCCCCTTATTCCTTATTTCAGTTCTCCCCTGAAAAGCCACAGAGTCAGAGCTAGAAAACTGGTATATATCTGGTCAAAGACTCTCATTTTTATTGAAACATGGCTAAATTCCAAACAAGAAAACAGCCCAGGTAACAGAGTTCATTAAGCAACAGGGCAGAGAGTCAAAGTTTCACAACCCTGCTGCCTTTCACCACAAGACAGTTCCTTCTGGTGGTGTCTATGGATTCAGTTCAAAAGTGATCGTGCCTTCCACTCTCTGAAAAATGTGCCTATCACCTATGAATTTTCAAGTAATGTTCTTCCTAATTGTTTCTGGAACTGAATATAAGTGTTTCTGCTCTAATAAGATATACACATTTCTGAAAGTATCCCATTTTGAAAAATCACAAATTAAAACTAATACCATTTATGGAATAAAAAGAGTTGGAGCAGAAAATTTAAAAACCTATGCCACTTCATATGCAGGGCACTAACAAAAATAATAACTGGTACCCTGAGAGAGAACTGGGACGGCCTAGGCAGGCTGCTCAGCATAGCTGGAGGCTGCCTCAGGGAGACTCACAATGTATACAAGCACTGCAGCGGCACAGCTGGCATAGAGCGCTGAGCAGCAGAGGAGTAACAGCTCCTGGGAGGGAGCCTTTGGGCAGCAGCTCCCTTTTAATCACTAATGCAGAGTCAGAAGGTGCAGCCACAGAGCGGAGGGTTATACTCCGACTAAGCTTTCTGGGTCCCCTCACTTACGAAGAACCACATGGAAACCAACACAACTTCCATCTGACATTATGCCCATTTACTAATGGCACATAAAACAAACTGACGTTCTAAGAACATGTGTATGAAGAGAAAGGCTATATAAAAACCAGGTAGTGCTACTGGAAACCTGGTAAGATAGAGAAATCCTTAAAGTAAATCAATGACCCAAGTGAGAAGGAAAACCAGAATTGGATTTTCACTCTTTTACCTCATATATTCCCTGAAAGTCATTATGTTCCCTTTAACACTCTGAACCCTTAGAGAAGAGACAGGTTTTTGGTAACCTTTTAAAGTGTACTACAGGAAAATGTCTTTTCTAATAAATGTTTAAAATAAGAGCAATCAAGTTTCTTTGCCTGTCAGATTTCACAGCGGGAAGGAGTTGTAGGAGTTATCAGGCATCACAGTGTACAAATACCCTTCTAGGTTCTTGTTCCAGTGAGACGTTCTTACCTGCAGCACAATAGGGTCAATGCAAGTAAACTTAGTTTCTTCTCTGTAGAGGTACTCAATGGAACACTTCAATAGAAGAATTTTGGGATTTTTAATACAAGAATTCATCTACAAAAAAACACAACACACCAGTCTGTTAAATTTTTAAAGTTTGTACTTTATAGACATTCTTTAATCATAACTTCAAATTTATTATGTCCTTAATTCCTCTTATATTTGTATTAAAATACTCTCATTTAGTTCTTTTGTGGTATTCTTATTTTTCAAAGCAAATAAGTTAGTTCAAAGCACTACAAAATGAGGCTTTGTTTCACTAATGCTATTTTAATCTAGTCCACTATAATCTTATTGCAGTGTTAAAAAGAAGATAATAGTAAATATTATCTTCTTTTTAACACTGCAATAAGAGATACCAAGTCTGGGAGTCTTTAAGCCCCAGACTTGGTATCTCTTATACCAAGTTAGCTTTGCAAAGACTCAAGAAGTGTAGAGGAGGGAGAAATTAGTTAAAATGCTTCCTGAATATATTTCTAAAAGAATAAATTTCAAAGCATCATATATCGGCAAGCCAATTGAGTAATAAGAAGTTTAAAAAACACCTTAAAGCATCCTCAGAAGCAGTCAACCAATATACCCTAACCATGCAACTGAAGACAGGCAGACAGCCTGAATGCTCCAATGGAATGGAGTTTCAGACTGACCAAGCATATAGACTCCCAGCTGACAAACTGTCCTGAGAACAGTGACTCACCAGCAAGGGAACTACAGTCAGGGCTCTTCCAGAAACTACGAAGTAAAGACTAGCTAAATATGGGCAGTGGGGCAAGACACTCATTCAAGCATGCTTCTACCACCCCCTCATACAATTTTCAGTTCTGGGGAAGAACGCAACAAATTCACCTCTGTTCGACAGAGCTCATTAATCTGGTCTAAAGCAGCGTTTTTCAACCGTTGTTCCGCGGCACACTAGTGTGCCGCGAGATGTTGCCTGGTGTGCCGTAGGTGCAGACAAGACAAGAATTTTATAATTTTTCACTATTTTGTTTACCTAATATTTCATAATAAAGTAATTATAAAATACTTTCTTTGTGTTTATTTGATTCCTATTCAAGAGAATTACTTTATATATAGTCAATATAGGCACAGAGTTAAATTTTTTAACATTTTCTAATGGTGGTGTGCCTCGTGATTTTTTTCATGAAACAAGTGTGCCTTTGCCCAAAAAAGGTTGAAAAACACTGGTCTAAAGGACTACTTTAATGGGTAATGTACTATTTTAGAAAGACAATGTAGGTCTACTGGCTTTGGATCACTGCCATGAAATATCAAATCCAGGCATACTTTTATTTATCTACTACGACTTAATGCCTTACAAAAAATAAAGTATTAGTCTCTGCTTAGAAAAGTGAAGACAGGGCAATAGCTCATCCATCTAGATTCTAGACCCTAAGCTAGACATCTGCCTGAGTTCTCACAGTAACCACATCAGTACTCCCAGAGGTGGGGTCAGGTACAGAGGTTTCAGTAAGCTTCCTTAGTGATTCTGAAGCACAGAGGTTTGAGGATTCTAGTGTATTATAGGTTACTGGATTCTCAAAAGGTAAGGATCAACAATGACATGGGGAACCCCCCCCACCCCCCCACCAATGCCCACTTTAACAGCAGCCCGTCCTGCCCCTATTTCCCACACTCCCACTCCCCTAAACTTACTGAGTGAGACTCTTTAGGGGAGGGGCTTAGGAACCTACATTTTTAACAAGGTCTATCCATGATCCCAATGCATACTACACTTTGAGAACAAGTGATCTTCGGAATAAAGTGTAAGAGACTTCATGGGCTACAAAGCCCTTGGCCTGCTGCCCTCAGCCCCTCCCATTCCCATCTTGCACCCGGGGATCTCTGAGTTTCCTTAATAACCAAGTTACCTCACCCCACTCCTCAGTGCAGTGCCAGAAAATGCCTTGGGCCTGAAGGTGAGATAGTGAGACAGATAACAAAATCCCAGTGACACTCTGTAGCTCAGCCCTAGTCCTCTGAAAAGACTCCAGTCCCATAGAGAAACCTCATCCCTGAGACTGAGGCTGGGTCAGGAGAGAAATGACACTAGTATCCTATCATGTGCTGATCTGGAAGCCTAAACCTCCCTTCCCATCTTTCTTCTGATGAACTCCATTTCCCAATCCCAATCATCTGAATTTCTGGAGGACCTACCCTGAACCTCCAAAATTTTGCTCCCCCCCGCCCCCCGGCATACACTGCCAAGCTGCTCCTCAATGTCCTTTCTCCTTTATGTCCATGAGGAGGGTATTGCAACTTATTAGTTTGGCACAAGTCATATTACCTTTTTATGTGCAATATTCTTGGTACAAACAAATCCATTGACAACCACAGAATCAAACTTCTTTCCACCTGGGATCTGATGAAACAAGAAAACAACAAAATTCAATTATACATCCTTAGATTCCAGTCAAAAAGATGCTGTTATTTATTTCCACTTTGTATTTTATCTATTACATAATAAAATCACAGAAAGTTTCAGGATATATAGTTCTTCCTTTCAACCAAAAATTAATGGTATCTAACACAATTGTCTATTCTCACACCTCCCCCTCTCCAAAGAACTATCTGGTACTTTAAAATACACATTTGAGTGAACAAATTGGTGCAACCTGGCAATTAAAACCACTATTATACATCCGGTTTCCATTTATTAACACTGGTATAAATACATAAAGTGCTCCATTACCATCTAAATAAAGCAATTACCCACTGCTTTTCCTCAGAACAGTGACAGTAATCTGAGTGCAAGCCTTCTCACACATGACACACCACAGAAGAGGAAACAAGAAAGGAGGAAACTATATTTGTTTGGTTCCCAACTCATCCCACACCTCACTAGCCCATTCACCTCTCACTTCCTGAGTGGCTTCCATGCCCTTCAAGTGCATTGCTAACAAATACAGCAGACAGAAAAACCTCCCCCTCCTTGTCTAGCACCCTCATGGTAATGACCCTTGTATTTAATGAATTAATTTTATTTCTTTTATTTAGGTTTGATGAGTGCATTTTATTATCTGCTGTTTGCTACCAATTAGATACCAAAAACCAAAAGCTTCTGTAAACACAAGAGGATTAAAGTTGAGAATTAAAGAATGCTCCCCAGCTACTCATGATACTTTTCAGGGGGATTCGGATGGACTGTTTTGTTTTGTATTACTCACTCTGCTTTGTTGTAAAAATATCCCTAGAGCACATCTGTTCTCTCAAAGGTACTTGGTGGCATTTGAGTATTTAAGAAAGAAGCTTCGGGACATATAAACTCTCAAAAACTACAACAATGTTACCCAGAGAAGGGCTAGCTTTGGAAGATGTTCTTGCTTACAAGCCACTTTGTAAGATCTCCATTTCAGCTTAGCTGATAAATCTTGAAAGCGCACATGTAACTAACTTGTCACAGCTATATGTGAAATATTATGTAATTAAACCTTACATCAGTCTAACTGCATAATCCTTTCCAAATGTGCTTTATAACCAACTCAGAAAAAATATTTTGTGATGCATGTCACAAACTGTAATGGAGGCATGTTCTAGCACACTTACAGTATTACTAGAGGCCCGGTGCACAAAATTTGTGCATGGGACGGGGGGGGGGGGGGGGGGGGTGTCCCTCAGCCCAGCCTGCACCCTCCCCTATCTGGGATCCCACTCACTTTTTTGATGTGGACAAACTGACGGATATCCATGTCATCATCGCGGTTCTTCACATCAGGTCGGACTGTCTGAACGACCTGGCAGACCAGCGATACAATGATGTCCCTCCAAGATGGTGACAATGACTCACTATGGAGCAGCTGTTGGAGTAGTGCCATCATGTGGTTATGATTAGCTGAACTACAAAAATGTTACAAAAAAGAAGTTTGCATGGTTAATACTGACAGAGACAATAATTCTGAAGATGCAATAGGCAGTCTACAGAGAAATCTATGATAATAAAAGTGTAATATGCTAATTAGACTGGAGAAGCTGGGGCTGTGAGGGGAGCCCGGTCCCGGGTGCCAGAGGCAAGCTGGGCAGGCAGCAGAGGGAAGGCAGGCCTAATCTTACACGAATTTCGTGCATTGGGCCTCTAGTAAGCATATAAAGAAAGGCTCACAGATAAAGTCTTCCTGGTCAATTTTATCCTTTCATTATACCTGCACCTTAATGATCTAGACATAAATAAAATTGTGAATATCTTCAATTCCGATAAAAATTCAATCTGATAAAAATCTTAACACATAGATTGCAGAAGGGACAGACAGGCACAGTTTAGGATTCTTGTTTTATTAAAATATTTGTTTTGTTTTTATAAAGAAAAAGAACTACACATATGCCTGTCAAGTCACTGAAGATTACTGAAGGAGGAAGTTAAAACAAAAAGCTCACTGCTTACAGCAACCTCTCCATGGCTTGCTTCTCTCCATTCTCCTCCCGCAGCAGCTCCAGGTTGTTGTGGTGCCAGCCCAAAGGCGTGAAAGGCAGCTCTTTGGATTTCTCCTCCACTCGGCGGTTAAATAAGGACTCTGAGTAAAGTGTACAGTGAGAATTATACTTATTATCATGTTTTACATCATCAACCTATGATTTAGAGGCTGCCATAATTTTCTCATTTTTTCTAAATCTTTTTCTAGCCCTCCTCCGCCCTGGCCCCAGGCCTTCACCACCCTACTGTCTGTGACCATGGATTATGCATATATGCATATAAGTTCTTTGGTTGCTCCCTTCCCGCCCATCCACTCTCCCTTGCCTTCTTCCCTCTGAGATTCTACACATAATTTATTTTTTTTATTTTTTTTTTAAGTTAGGCAATTCAAATTGTTGGTGTAAAAAGGCAGACATATACAAATACATAAATAAAAGAATTAAATCTGTTAGGTCATCAATATTTGCAACAGCTAAAATCAGAAACAGAACTATGAAAAAAATTTACATAAGCAAGTAATACTCTCAAGCCAATAATTATAAATACAGCTTCTGAAAAGCAAATAAAATGAGATTTTCTAGTACTTTTGTTTTGGGAGATTAAAAAGGAAGGGGGTTAATCTTCCCTCAAAAGCTACGAACTGAAAGCTACCATGAGCAGAAATGTGAATGGTGACAGAGCAGCATGTGAGTGAGGGGGCCGAACCAGCAGGGACAGGGCAGAAGTCTGTTTGGACCATCCCAGAGGGCGCTTTTTTTTCAATGTGGGGGACACAGGCTTTCTCTTTAGCCAAACATTTACAAGTCAGACCCCAAAATTAGCTATAAAGACACATTGAAACAGAATAACTAACAATTTATCTAAAACGCTGTACAAGCCTTACATTTTTTAAAAGAATAGAAATGGATCCAGATTTAAAAAAATAATAGATAATATTAAATGTTTTACAAAAAATATGCTAAGTTAAGGTTGAAATGTGATTAAATAAATAAAAAGAGGTGGGAAATGCTTACAAAAACTATCTAATCCTTTCCCCTTTAAAGCAAACCATACAAACAAAAAAACTTTTAACCAAACAGTCCCACAGACGACACAGTAAAGCATGCATCCCGTATCCACGACACGTGAGTACAAGAACTGCACATTTCAATTACGTAAACGCTGGTCCACAAACTTCTCGCTGAGCCAGATGCTTGGAGGTGAATTTTAGGAAAGCTGCTAAGTTATAAGATCAGCTGCAAGGGGCCTCCCTCCCTTGTATCAGCTTGTCCTAGTCCCTCTTTGATTTGAAACCCTCCCATTACCTGAGGCCTAAACTGTGAAATGTAAAAAAAATTAAGTAAGGACTCTTTACTCCACAGTCAGCTAAGTAGGAAAGCTGTAGGAAAAGACTTGCATTCTTCAATACCTCCTTTTGTCTCCCAAAAATTGATCGTCAGAGTTAGTCCTTACTCCCCCTTCTGCCTACTTCCCTCCCCAACTTCACAGGGCAAGCAGCATCCTCGTGGATGAGGTCTGCCTGTGGGCTTTTTGACAAGTTTGACAATATATAGGTCAAAACTTAATATTATATTCATGCTATAGGAGAGTATAAATTACTTATGCCTATGAAAGAATACAATTCAAGTTCTACTTAATGGCCTCTTGAGGAATTACTTTTCACATCAGAGACCTTCTCGCAAACCAAGCCCAAGAATATATTCTTGAGTCTCAATAGTCTCAGTTACTACACATACTCAAAATTGTTCCAATGACACCAAAATAACCATATTTTTAGTCCCTCCTTTGTGCCAATCGATGTGCTAGATCTAAGTATATCCTCGTGAACAAAAGAGAAAACACTGCAAGGACAGCGTTGGATAAAATTACCTTTGATGAAGGCGTCACTTATTGAGAGCTGTTGTCCTCCACCGTCAGAAATCAGACACTCTGCATACCGGGAGAGAGAGAGAGGAGCAAGGAAGGAGGGGTTTAGGCCGTGCCAGCACAATTATACAGAGAACACACCCACACCAAGATGACTCACACTTAAACCCATCACCGCCCGGCAGATTCAAGAAAGCTTTAGGCGAAAACGTATATTTCAACTTGTGTCACCCACTTCATACTAAACTTCACATATTTGAATTAACACTCACCAGAGCCCTGAAACAGTAATGTTAGATATAATCTGTAACAGACTTTTTTCCCTTATCAAAACTGAAACGGTTTATGAAAACTGAAATCTTTAGAAATTTGCATAACAAGCCTAAAAGTTACATAATTTTTCTCATGTAGAACTGCATTACTTAACAAATATTGATTGTCTACACGCACGGTGGTTCACAGAGAGAGAAGTTACTTGATAAAATAATACATGGTGTATTTGTATTTCACAAAATAGCTATAAAATAAATTAATACACAAGTAATATTGGCAGGAAATAAAGATAATTACTCAGGATTTTTTTTTTTCGTTTTTTAATTAGAAGTTTAGTTTTACAAAAATGCTAATCAAACACTATCAAATAGTTGTTTGCAATAACTGCTGAACACACTAGGAATGTGCTTTTAGAATTTTTAGAATGTTAAATCTTTTTCTTACAAGTGAAACTTAATGTTTACTTCCCCATGAACTTTTCCGAAGGTCTGTGGCCAAGCACAGTTCAAGTGGGGTTCTTTCTAGCATGCAAATTAAACCACAGTGCATTGTAAGTCCTTTAATGGCAGCAATTTTCAACCTTTTTCATCTCGTGGCACACAAATTACTAAAATTCTGCAGCACACCAGAAAATATATATTTTTTGCTGATCTGACCAGGAAAGGGTCTAATTTTGATTCATTCACACTAAAGGGCTATTGTACTGGCTATTGTCATTGTTTTATTTGATAATCTAAGGGAAAAGAGGTCAGTGTCATAAGCAGTCAGGTACTGCTTGTTTTAAAAATTCCTGCAGCACACCAATTGAATATTAATGTTTTAAGACAGTGATCAGCAAACTCATTAGTTCACAGAGCCAAATATCAACAGGACAACGATTGACATTTCTTTTGAGAGCCAAGTTTTTTAAACCTAAACTTCTTCTAATGCCACTTCCTCAAAATAGACTCGCCCAGGCCGTGGTATTTGTGGAAGAGCCACACTCAAGGGGCCAAAGAGCAGCATGTGGCTGGAGAGCAGCAGTTTGCCAACTATGGCTTTAAGATGTAGTTTGTCCAAAAACTTCTTTCCAGGTACATCTCATTTATAAACAGATTTCAAAAGTCAATGTTTATAAGCCAATATGCTCATCCTTCAAACAAGAAAGCAGAGAAAATATTTTAAATTCTATTTAAAAGCCTTTTCTATTTTATTTAGAAAATACAAGTGTGCCATTCCATCCTATCTAATAGGGGGGGAATATGCTAATTAACCATCACTCTGTCACAAAGATGGCTGCACTCACAGCTGAGGCCAAGTTCCCATAAGGAGCCTTAACAAGCAATCAGCAGGACCTGAGGCTACGCCCTCCCCCGCCCCCATGGGGTTTGACAGGGACCTCAAGGTGCGCTTCCCATCCTGGTACTGGCCTAGGGGACCTCAGGCTGCTCCCCCCACCCCAGCACTGGGCCAGGGGACCTGTGGCTGCACCCCCTGCCTGGCAGGGGGGCTTGAAAGGGGACCTCAGGCCATGTCCCCCACCCAGCAGGGCTTGACAGGGCATCTTAGGCCATGTCCCATAACTGGCATGGCTTAACGGGGGGCCTCAAGGCATGACCCCACCCCAGTCTGGGCTGGGGGACCTCAGGCCATGCCCCCCCACCCCGTCCTGGCATTAGGCCAGGGAACCTGAGGCTCCGTCCCCTGCCCAGCGAGGCTTGACAAGGATGGGACTGGCTGGGTCTGGATCTAGCCCAATGCAGGGGAGGCTGGCCAGGTCTGGGTCTCACGCTATTTTGTGGCGCATGTAGGTGGGTGGGACTTGACTCTGAGTCCCATGATGTGCCCCAGACTCTGACAGGAGGAAGATTTTCATATACATTTTACTAATTTTCTTTTATCTCTGACACTTCTATTATAGAGAAAGGGCAAATAGCAATATTAAATTATTTCCTCTAATTAATCCCCTTTTAATGTGTACAAATTTCATGCACCGGGCCACTAGTCTATGATAAAACGAAGTACATAGACAAGTTCAAACAGATGTTACACTTGGCTCCTACATCTCTCTCACAGAAATGAGTGATGCCAACCCCTGTTCATTCAAGTAATGTATTGGCTTTCACAGCTTTACTCTTCACACTAAAGCTTATGTATGTACGAAAACTCCAGGAAAATTAAATGACAAATTTCAAACATCCAGAAAATCCTATATTCCCTTCACCTAGATTCTGTCATTGTTAACTTGACAAAATCTGATTTCTCTCTACATATTACATATAGTCTCCCCCATACCCCGACACACACACCATTTGAAATTGCATTTTACCACTAATACTCCAGCATGCATCTCTTAAAAAATAAGGGCATTCATTCTTCTCTATAGCAACCATACTGCTTACACATTTATTTTCAATGTCTTGAAGCTATAGGCTGTTAGACAGACATAGGCAAAGCAAGGTCAAAGGGCCAGGCACAGGTCACCAGGGTGGGAAGCCCCAGGTGCCCAGCAAGAAACTGTCAACTGTCACCTAGGACCTTGCCCCGGGGTAACTTTTCTTCCCCTCGCATATCAGTTTAGACCTCCTGACCTTTCCTCCCTGGAGATAACATCTAGGCCTCAGTTGTATTTCCGGCCCAGATGAGCAACAAAACCGGCCACAGATGCTATCGGGACCCACTACATAGAATACGGCCCTCTGCCCAGGTGCCAGGCAATCCATCAGTGACGACCACAACCCTGAATGGACACACCTGGAAGGCTACTGAATATTCTACTAAGATCTTTCCCTGGGAACCGCCCCCCCCCCCCCCCCCCCGCCCAAAAAATAATAATAAAAAATCTCTGTCCTCAAAACTCTTAGGAAAGCCAAGGGCTCTCCCTCCCGGAAGCATTCCCATGCCTTTCCCTGCATTCCCCCCCCACACACACAAACACACCTTACCATTAGCTCCCTCATCCCAAGTTCCAAGGGCCCTTCCTTTACCTTCATAACTAGTTCCCTAAGCCCATCTCTTCTAGGAATTACTTCGTCTACCTCTGTAATTTACCAAATACATGTTCTCTTACAGTTTGGGTCACTTTCTTCATGATTTTCAAAACTTTAACTTTCCAAGAGGTGAAATCATCTGCAAAATGGGTTTCAGACTCTACTTTCAGCAAGCTGAAATTGCCAACAGACATACATGTCCAGAGAACGGACATCAGTGGTCATGACAGATCCCACCTCTGCCCCACATCTGTAATTTGTATCACAAAGGTTTTATCCAATATCCTCCAAGGACCACAGTCCACAGTTAGTTCTCACACAATGCCACGTGTGCTTCACTGCCCTATTATACTCACCCAAATGTTCACCATTTCTCCAACTTCAGTTCTGAGGACGCCCATAAAGATGAGTATCTTACTCATCGTCAGTGCCACTCAAGTCTCCTCTTTGCTCACACCCTCTCTAAATGTCTATTGTCAAATTTCTATTGTTAAATAAGATATATCTTGTAGATAATGGATAATACTGACAATTATGAGAAATTTGTTGCAGAAATGTGAAAGGTTCCAATTATTTTAGCATAGTTGTTAAAGTTCAAAAGCTTCTCTTTCCTGATCAAAATAGGAAGTAGTAAAGAGTTAGGCAGGCACTTCTCATCTGAGCAGACAATTCTGCTTCAGAGAGCTAATAGCTAAAAATTCACACTCAGGAAAAAATCATGGGGTATGTTGCTTCATCTTTATAATGATTTTCAGTTACTATAACATAATGAAATCCCACAATTATTTATTTACTAATGTATTTACTTTTATACAATGCCACCTTAGTACTAAATCTTAAATTGGTTTTTAATTACCTCCAAAAGTGTAAACCTCTTCACCCATTTTTTAAAAGCATTTCGTTTCTCATGAGTTGCTATGTTAGATTTTAGAGTTTACGTTATTTTCCTTTCTACACAAAATTTCTTTTAATATGGCCATTATTATTTTTGAGTTAGTAGACTAAAGTCTAAAATAAGGTAACTAAGAATGAAGAATGAATTCGTTTTGTAAAGAAGAAAACTGTTTAATAAATAGAGTAAATACATAAAGAGTTAAGTAGTAGTAGAAAGAAGTTTTGGAGTATGTGAATGACTTTCCCACAATCCAGCTCAAGCATCTGAAAAGGTTTAGGGAAATAAGCTTTTGGGTAACAGCACAAGCGAACAGGCCTTAAAATGTTAAATGAAGAAAGAGAAATGAATAGAGCAGAACATCCATGTTATAAATGCAAAGAAATACCACCTTGGAAGTTGCACATTAAGGGAAGAGCAGTCAGGTGTAGTTCCTTTAAACTGGAGTGGGGGTCGGGGGGAGTGGTACGAAGGGAGAAGACAAGAAATAAAAGGAACCAACCAAAAAAAGGGTGGGGAGGAGGTGGGGAAAACGAGAGAGGGTGGAATAAAACCCACACCAAATCCCCTCAGCCACATGGGAAGAGGAAGCCAGGGGGACCAGCTGGCACGAGATCCTGCGGCCCGGCTCTCCAGCCTGCGTTTGGATTCCAGATGGTGACTACCTCCTACCTTTTTGGTCAGCAGGGTGAGGGGGCACATGTGGGTACTTGGAGGGCTTCTTGATATGGAAGTTCACGTTGTCCAGCTCCACGTTCAGGCTGATAGAAGCGGCTGAGTCACTGTCCACTGTGGACTGGAAACTGCTGACTGAGGTGCGCTTGCTAGGACTGGCAGAATCTTTTAGTGTTGGGGAGGGGAAAGACATATAGGGAGAGGAGGGGAGCAAAAAATGGGTTTCATCAGGGTATTGGAGGAAAGGAGAAAGATGTTTTTTTAATATACAAGCCCAATGTGCAATACCAAAATGGATACAGTATTTTCACGTACTTCTGTGTAGACTTCATACAATTTGATCAAGTTAAATGTGAAATGAATTTTTAAAGGAAGAAGTATATTGGAGGTTCTGCAGAAAGTCTGATATCATAGTGAAGAGGTGAGAAAGTTGTCTGCTGTGATATTAGCTCAGAGTTATTTTTAAGCTGCTGCAAACTAGAGACTATGGCAAAATCTAAACACGCCAGTAGCCTAACAAGTTTCTTTAGAAAATACTGTATCTAGGACAAAGATTACTATCAGATGTTTACATTTAGTTGGAGCCATAAATCTTACAGTAGTATCATTTCAAGTAAATAAACAAACAAAACGTTCATTTTATCACACATATACAGTAATGAGTCATAAAAACTAAAATATTTGAAAGTCAGACTCACTAGTTAAATTATCGTCACCTTCTTCAGCTATCTGTTCTGTGTCGCTGTCATCAAACTTTATGTCCTTAAACCAGGATGGCTCAGAGTGTCCTTCCACTGAGTTCACTGAGTCACTGTCCGGAGAAGGGGTCTCGGAAAATTCTGTGCTCTGCGAGGATCAACACAGGAGCTAGAAATGCACCTTCAATAGCAACACCGAGGCTATCACACTGCAAATGAATCCCAGCCCAATATTTCTGCTATACTAAGCACTAAATAAGTTTTTTAAAAATAAGTTAAAAGCAACATAGTTATAAACCAACATCATGCTGACAATTCCACTCTGACATTTTTTATTGATTGATTGATTTTAGAGAAAGATGAAGGGGAGAGAAAGAAACATCAATTTGCTATTCCACCCATTTATGCATTCATTGGTTGAGTCTCCTATATGCCCTGACCAGGAATAGAACCCACAACCTTGGCATATAAAGACAATGCTCTAACCAAGTGACCTACCCAGCCAGGGTGAAAATCTCTTTTTTAAAATTTCTATCTTTAAAACATTCTCACTTTCTTAAAAAAATAAATAAATAAATAAAAGAATATTCATGGTTTTATCACTGCTATACAATTTAATACTGCCAATGCATCAATCAATACCTACTGATTAAATTTTTCAATCACTTGGTTATATATACTCCCTCTTAGCCCTAAAAACACAGACACAGTAAAACTGAAAACCACTGAAGATAAATGACAAGCAATGATAACATCACAAGGCCAAGCTTGAGAAAAGACAGAGCAACTGAATTCTATTTGATTTATTTTTTATCACCACTACCTATCAAGTAAAAATAACATTCCCACTTTCCTCCAACAGCAAGGAAAAAACAGAGAAATGAGTCTTTGGGTAATTCAACTACTCTTTATTCCTGCTGCTGAAGGAAGACCTCACAGGAGCCAGCACTGTTCCCACTGGCGCTAACGGAAACTACCTGCAGCGGTCTGTACAGCGCATACTCGTCCCTGAAGATCTGGTCGTGGTGACTGACACAGTCCAGCCAGCGTCCGTCCACCATGGCTTGACCAATGGCTATAGCTTGTGCCCTGCATTAACAACAACAATGAAAACTTTTAAAACTCAGTCAGAATAACTCTGCAGGTACAAACTGAGACATAAACAATTCTTTCCCATCCCCAGCAGAATTGCAATTTTAAATGGTCCTTGGATAGGTAAGGGATAAAACAAGAATGATTTAAAGCTAAACTGAAAGGTTTTCCCAGGTGCCACAGTATAGGACAGTGGTCGGCAAACTCATTAGTCAACAGAGTGGCAAACTGCGGCTGGCTCACGAGCCACAATTTGCAGACGACCGGCAAGGCAGTCCTAACAAAACTCCATTTGTTTCCAGCATTTTTTAAGTACTCAATGAATACATTCTCCTGTACTTACAAAAGCAGTAAAAAAAGGTTGAGAATAGTATGACTCCTCCTCACAAGGAGTTTATAGTCTTGATGAGAATACCAAATATTACAATATTATATATATGTGCTTTGTACCTACACAGACACTTATTAACACATTGCATTTATATGGCATTCCACAATTTATAAAACACTTTAGCCACATCATTTCATTTCAACTTTATGGCTTCTTCACAGTACTGAGAGGTCCAGTTAGAACTGAGAGGTCCAGTCTCAACAAGATTGAATAATTTGACTAAAAGTTACAGCTAAACAGAGAGATAACCAAAACTGGAACCCAGAGCTACGCTGGTTAAAGCTATTTCTCTCTTCCTACGTTCTTGTTTCTTTTTTTTCTTTTTCTTTTTTTTAATATATTTTATTGATTTTTTTTTTTTGACCCCCTCCCTCCCTCCCACACTACGTTCTCGTTTCTTCTCATGAGAAGAAAAGTGGCTAATCCAAGCAAGGAGAAAACTAGGGAACATGTTACCCTGAAAGGCAACAGGACCCATCTGTCTCTTTTTTACAAATGATTTGTGTGATTGTAACAAATCTCTGAGGCACCCCAGTGTAGGTATGGACCCAATTCTCAGGAGAGACTGCAATGGCCAGATTAGGGAACAGGAGCAAGAGAAGCAACTGTGGTCGTGAGTACATTCCCAATCCTGCTAAGCTAAAGAGCTCTGTGTTTGGGGATTACTGCACACTTCTGCTTTTAATAAATTAAGTGACTGGTGACCCCAATGGGTTCTTTGCCTCTGTCCTCTACCAGTGAAAACCCAGAAGGGAGGAGGATTGACTCATTGGCACCCCACACACCAAATGCAGAAAGCAAACCCTTCTCAAAAAGAGCATTGCTTCCCCTTATATCTACAACCATATGTCCTCATTAAAGAAAATGCTAGCTAATAAAATAGTAATATGCAAATTGATCATCATTCCAACACACAAGATGGCTGCCCATGTGGACACAAGATGGCCACCATAGAGGGCCAGCAGGGGAGGGAAGTTGGGGAAGACCGGGCCTGCAGAGAAGGGCAGTTGGGGGGGGGACCCAGGCCTGCAGGGAGGGCAGTTGTGTGTGATCAGGCCAGCAGGGGAGGGCAGTTTGGGGGAGAGGGGGGGGGCTCCAGACCAGCAGGGGAAAACAGTTAGGGGCGATGAGGCTGGCAGGGGAGGGCAGTTGGGGGCAACCAGGCCAGCAGGGGAGGACAGTTAGGGGTGACCAGGCCTGCAGGGGAGGGCAGTTAGGGACAATCGTGCTGACAGGGGAGCAGTTAGGCATCAATCAGGCTGCCAGGGGTGTGGTTAGGGGTGATCAGGCTGGCAGGCAGAAGCGGTTAGGAACAATCAGGAAAGCAGACATGTGAGCAGTTGGGAGCCAGCAGTCCTGGATTGTGCAAGGGATGTCCGACTGCCCTCGAGAGGTTCCCAGATTGGAGAGGGTGCAGGCTGAGGTGAGGGACACAACTCCCCACACCCCATGCATGAGTTTCACGCACCAGGTCTCTAGTCTATATATATAAAAGCCAAGTGACTGGAATGATAGAACGACCTGAATGCCCAGTTGCTATGATGTGCACTGCAGAGGCCAACCGGCCCAATCGGGGCACCCGTTGGCCACACCCAACATCCCACGACCCCTCCCCCCAGCCGCCCCACCCCTCCCCCCAGCCGCACGGGCCTCTAGGTAATACATAGTATCAAAGGGCTTTCTTTCTTGAGCTAGAATTACCTTGTAGTGATGTGTCCATTTCGGATTAGCCAGTTGACTAGTTCCTTCCCCACGATGCAGTTGGGATGCGTTCGCAGCCAGTAGCGGTGATCCTGAAACTCCATTCCACTGCTGTGATGGCAGATCTTTTTCCACAGGTCCTTCAACTGAACGCTGTCCTGAAGTCACATTGTAAGCAAGTAATTACTCCTGAGTAGGGTGTTGTATACCTTTTCAGATTCTTTCTTGTGATTTTTAGATTAAGAAGAAAAACACTCAATTTGGGTGTTTTTGTATAGCTAATTTACACGATTTAATAGAAATGCCACCTGCATGGGGCAAGCTTAAACTCAGCTCACTAATTCCAAATAAAACTTTTTCTCTTGAAAACCTACTATCCGCCGAAACCGGTTTAGTTCAGTGGTAGAGCGTCGGTCTGCGGACTGAAAGGTCCCAGGTTCGATTCCGGTCAAGGGCATGTACATTGGTTGCGGGCACATCCCCGGTAGGGGGTGTGCAAGAGGCAGCTGGTCGATGTTTCTCTCTCATCGACGTTTCTAGCTCTCTATCCCTCTCTCCTCCTCTCTGTAAAAAATCAATAAAATATATTTAAAAAAAAAAAAAAAAAAAAAGAAAACCTACTATCCCCGATCCCTTCCCACCCCAAAAAACAACTATCCCGAATGAGTGTTTTCAGTCAATGGCATATATGATCAGTTTCCTGGTCACATAAGCACACATTTTCATACTCCTCTGAGGAGAGAGGCAAAGGAGGGGACTGAACAGCCAGCAACACTAATCTAGAGTAAATGTTTCTAGCAGCCTTCACCATATTCCCACCAGTCTCACCTACGCCCAACTGCCAGGTGACTTTTCCTAAAGAAAGGCCTTCAATGGGTTACTCCTATCTCAGAAAACCTTCCAATGTTGCTCAGTGCCTGCAGGTTCAAATCTAAACTTGTAGAGACTGAATTCATCGCCTTCCACCAGTTAATAAATAAGTTATTCATTAGCCCCAAATAACTTTCCATTCTCATTGTCCACAGACTCCAACTTAATCCTTCTCCCAATTAATAAATCCTACCTCAATCCATAAAAAACGCCATGCTTATTCTCACTTCTATACCTTCCTCACACTTGTAAATCAGTTTGCTTTCCCCAGTCCATTCCATCCTTCCAGGTCCAGCCCAAGCCTTTCAGTGTAAGTTCTTTCCTGACTTCCTCCCTCACTACTAATGATCTTTCTTTTATATATATATATAAAATTAAAGTATTACTTCTTTTACTATTAAGATCCTACCCATCCATCTCCTATCTACCTTTTGGATTGCAAGCTTGAGGACAGAAGCCATATCTTCCATTTCTTTGAATCATTCTCATGATTGAACATAGTATTTTACACACAGATAAATTCAACAAACAACTGATAATTATCTCATATAAACATACAGTATTAAATGTCTGAAGGCATTCCATGTGCGTGAGAAACATGTTTTAAAGTTTAGATAGCAATCTAGGACCTAACAAAAAGTTAAGCTCTCTCATTGTATAGGCAGACGCTGAATTCTGATTTTGCCAGATGAAAGGGGTCAAGAAAATATTAATGCAATATATGAGCATGGAATGCCTGACCAATTTCTCAGATGATACTAATAAAATTAAACTTTAGCTAATTATTTACCCTAAGTAATTATATGCTAACTGGCTATGTCATTGTACATTCCTTAAAAAAAGAAAAATCAGAGAGATAAACATTCTTTATGATCAGAACTAGCTATGGGCCGAAGATGCTGGAACAGTACCAGAAGAATTTTGCGTTCGTCCTCATTGGTCTCTGTCCTCGCATATGTCCGGTTAGCCTGGGGACTGACAGATGTCTCATATGAAGGCACCATGGGAGAACCAGATCGATCCAGTGACAAGTTAGTAATGCTGGCTGATCTGGAAATAAAAACACAAAGTGAAAACACAGTTAGAAATCTGTCATCAATACATTCATTTTTAGATAAATGCTTATTTGCCAATGTTAAGGGTACTTGTAAAAGTAGTTCTGATGGCTATTTATGATTTTATCATTGGGGAAACCTGGGAGAATAGCATCCAGAAATTCTCCCAGTGATCGGCAAACTGCAGCTCGCAAGCCACATGCGGCTTACCTATTTCGAGCAGGAGATTTCCCAGCATCCTCTTGCACAGATACAAGTCTAGTTGTAAGAGAAGTATTTGAGGAATCTGGATGAATCAAACTATAAATAAAAAAGGAAAAACTTGAGATGATTTGGAACAGTAACAAACTAACCCAATTTCTATGAAATGCTTCAACACTGAAAAATAGATTGTTTTCCACTGTAATAATGAGATTATGGGCCATTTTTTGTTTCCTTCCTTTAATTAAAGTGGGAAGACAATAGTTTTTATAGTAAATATATCAAATGCCAAAAGACTAATATAATAGAATGTATTAAGTAAATGGAATGCCATTAAAATAATAAATTGGTGGGACAGCTACTTAAAAAATTCCTTCTTACATGAATAATACAATACTGATGTGACTTAGGGGGGAAATCCTGAGCTCAATTATTTTATTCTCAGTCGCCATTACCCACTGGAATAGCACTCCAGAGCCAGACAAACCTAGCTCCAAGTAAAGGCTCTACCTCTTCCTAGCTGTGTGACCTTGAGTACATTGCGCCATCTCTCTGAACCTCAGCATCTACATCTGTCAAGAGGAGAAAGCAGTGTCTACTACAGAGATATGATGACTAAAAAAGAGTGAACATTAACAATGAGCACAACACCTAAAATTATCTCACCTTTAACATCTATCCTACATCTCTCAGGATGCTTTCACACCTGGTTTATTAAATTGCATTGCTAATTCTGGGTTCACACAACAGGGCCAGGTACAACTAAAAGACATTATAACTAACATAAGCAAGAACTAAAGAATTCCTATGCTTTGTTTTATTAAATGTAGAATGGATCTTTAAAATTTATAAAGTACATGAAACATACAAAGAATCATGATGGCCCAGCTGGCGTGACTCAGTGGATGAGCATTAGCCTGTGAACCCAGAGGTCACAGTTCAATTTCCGGTCAGGGCACATGCCTGGGTTTCAGGCTCAATCCCCAGTGTGGGGTGTACAGGAGGCAGCCATTTAATGATTCTCTCTCATCATTGATGTTTCTATTTCTCTCTCCCTCTCCATTCCTCTCTGAAATCAACAAATACTAACTATATATGTATTAAGAAAAAATCATGATGCCACAAACACCAGTGCACCATGGAGCAATTTGAGAACGTTACCACTGACTTTCAAGTTTTCCTACCCAATGCTGCCCCCTCCCTGCCTTCAATGAAACTACCACTGTAAATTTCCTTATTTATCAGTCTCTTCTTTAAGTTAACCAATGTTGGTATCCCTACACAGTGTGCTTATTCTGTATATTTTTTTGACATTATGTAAATAGAATAATTACTGGATATAAATGTGACTTTCTTTTCTACTCTACATTATGTCCCTGAGGTACATATATGTGGAATGTAGCTATAATTCATTCATTTTGACCACTGCTTAAATTCATTGGTTACATACTAATTCCTCATTCCCTTAAGCGGCAATCAATATAATAACCACTAATCAGAAAGATATTAGTTAAAACTCTAAGCTCTTTTTTAGCATGGCCACATTGGTATTATGCACAAGAAAACAATTTAGCTAAAGAAAACAATCAGAAACTGATGAATCCAGCATTCTAATTCAAACAATTGCAGATAACTTCCAAGAAAAAGTTGGTAACTTCCTTCACTACCAGGCAGTGTAGCATATGTAGACAGATGGAAAAACATGAACTGTTCCCTAGGAAGGAAAATAATCTAATTTCATTTGAAATATTGTGACTATAAATCTCATGAACATCCTCATTAGAAGACTATGATAGAAATTACTGACCTAAACTTCTATTGTCTACTCAACAAATATTATCTAGATCAGGGGTCTTCAAACTACGGCCCTCGGGCCACATGCGACCCGCAGAGGAGTCTGATCCTGCTCGCCAGGTTTTTTGGGCAGTGAGCGCAGCCGAGGTGTTACAGTAGGAATTAGTAGTTCATATAGTCCGGCCCTCCAGCTCTCTGAGGGACCGTGATCTGGCCCCCACTTTAAAAAGTTTGAAGACCCCTGATAGATCATACATAGTTCTCACACTGTTCTTGGTGTCAGGGACAGAACAGTGAATAAGTAAAATATAAAATCTCTCCTCTTGACATTTTAATTAGTCATTATAATCACTGTGCATAAACACCCTCTTGACCCTTCTGGAGACAAGCCAAACAAAAGGATAAAATGGGAACATGCAGGAAACAATCCAAAGTGCTTTTAGTTAACAATTCAAAGAAGTTAACGTTAACTAAAAGCACCACAGGGCACAAGACTATCAGTATTTCTCAAATATAAAATTGTATTTAAGTGACAGTACCTTTGCCAGGCAAAATCATCCTCTAAAAATATGTTGCGACTGGCTTTTCTACTCCCAACAGGTGTTCGGGGCTCACCAGGATCAAGTACAGACAACGAGGCAGCAGAATCTGAAAGAGCACTCAAGTCTTCCCCAATGGAATTGCTGTCCGTGGAATGCGCGTAACTTAAGGCTATTTTTCTACAGTATGTGCACGCTCGGAGGTCCCCTAGAAAGGAAAAAGGAAAAAGCAAGTAACAACAATGTATTACTTAACAGGTGTATTAAATCTTTGGGTCAGTAGTTAATCTAATAAAAGGGAAATGTCTTCAAGTAAGGACCAGAAAATATTTTTAATAAAGTAAAATAATTCTTTTAGCTCAGTTACATACTTTAAAAACCATCACCATGATAAATTCATTCAAGTATATAAATTACCTCAAGTATTTGTAACAAGTTAAGAAAATATCACTCAAGAACAGAAGATAGAAAACTCTGATTAAAAGTATTTTTTAAGGTTCAAAAAGTAAAATGAGAGACAGAAGGTTCAAGGAAAGAAAATTTAAATAAGGTAAATAAACCAACACAAGTGAAAACAACATATTTTCCATAGGCAGAAAGGAAGGAAGAAACAAATGTTACTCGGGTCTCAATATACTGTGAAGCCCTGAAGAGTAGCCTCCACAAGGGGGCATTGCTTTAAACAAATCATAGGAAATATGGGGAGGCGGGATTGTTAAGAAAATGCTTATAGTGAAAGTTAGAAGGGAAATAAAATATTCTCGGGAGGACAAACAAGTAGGTTACTTAATACTTTTAAATGTTGTAATTTCATTTAGGATATAGTTCTGCCCAAATGTAAGTTTTCATTTCTACTGTTTTTCTGTAACAATTATTTGTGTTATTCCACATTTTAGTACACTAAAAAAGAAAGTGAGATAATTAAACTTTGCAAGTAACATGTTATTTAATAATTCAACCTTAAATTTTTTAGCATTAACATCAGAAAAGTGCTACGGTAGAACAAAAAGATTTCTCACAGTCAACTTTTACCATAATTACTACCAAGTATAATTTATTTGTTTCATTTTATTTTTCATTTTAAATTTACTAATATAATACTCAGTTTTATTAAATTATGGATGTATTTTAAGCAAAATGTTAATAATGCTTGTTTGTAATATTTTGTTATGATAGTCCTAGAAAATTAACACACAGACCATATTAAGATGACAGGATTTTATCCTAAGGGTAATGGGATTTCTGAAAGGGTTTTAGGCAGGGGAATACTCTGACACGATCAAATTAGCATTTAACTTAATTTAATTAAGAATACAACTAGAGTACGAAAAGTGAATTACAGGTAGGAAAAAAAAACTAAAGGTAAAAAAATCTTTTTAAAGGCTATAGCCATAATCTGGATGAAAGATAACTCAGGTCTAAAACTCGGTAGCAGTTTAGGTGAAAAAAGAATTAAATAAAGCCAAAAGGAAAATCCGCATAATAATAAAAATAACATGAGATGCTTAGAGTGTTTTCATCCGTCTGCCCACTTTCCACTTTCAAATACCACTGTATAAATTCACACACCATTGTTTAGTTTTTCCTGCTTCAACAAATAATTAAAACTTCTACACTGCTAAAACTATGAAAGAATGAGAGATGTAATTTACTAAAGCACAGTCATATGCTCAAAGAAAACCTCTGTATTTTGTAAAATGAAAACTCTCGTAGTAATATAAACTCGTAAGTAACTTTCTCTAACCAGCTTGTGTAATAAATGTTAATGCCCTTAGGGTTTTTTGATAGCATCTATGATACCCTGTCTGCTATTCTATTTATAAACATCCCCATCTACTTTGTTATTCAACTGTGAAGCCTTTAAAAGCAAAGCTGTGTCTCTCTGACCTCTGTGTTCTCCACGGCTCACACACTAAAATAAAAATTAGCTTAATATCAGTCTGTATTATAACTATTTTATACTTATGTGTAAAAGTTGTAAAACTGTCAGTAACATGCACTTACCTGTATAGCCCATAAATTTTCCCGGGATTTCCTGATTACAGCAACGACTGCAGAATATCTGCCCACACAGTCGGCAATGGTGCCTGCGCCTAAAGGTTGTAAACTTCTCACTACAGTCATAGCACTCCTTACACTGGCTATCTGGCATCCAGTACTGCTTCAGGTCACTATCCTGTAACAAGATAGGTGAAGGCTTCTTGAAAATACTGATGAAGATTCAATAGCAAATGCAACGCTAAGCAAAATTTTATGCAGTTTCTCTTGCAGAAATTGAAAAGCTATTCCTAGAATTCATATGGAAATGGAAAGAGCCAAACTGACCATGACACTCTTGAACAAAACTGAAGGACTTACATGACCAGCCATCAAGACTTTTTCTAAAGCTACAATAATTTTTGAGTATTAGTTCAAGAATAGAAAAAAAAAAAAAAATGAAGCTATGGAGCAGAAAAGAGAGCCTAGCACATCCTCACACATACAGACATGGACCTGACAAGATTTATAATGCATTCAGTGAAGGATGTTCTTGTCAAACATGAAGCTGGGTTCCACTGGACAGCAATGAGAGAAAAAAAAGGAGCTTGACCCCTAAACTTCACACAAATAATAAAGCTGTTTTTGTGTTTTGAACAGAACACAAAAGAACATCTAAGTATAAAGAGGGGAAGGTGATAAAAGTACTAACTGAACTTGATTTCAAGGACATTATGTCATTTTCAGTGAGCAGCATGAACCCATGTGAGGGCTTATAAGTAACCTTCTAAAGCGCTGAGACCGCACCTGGCTCTTCCCCTCCATGATCTCCTTGAGGCGCTTTAACACTGTGCTGAGGCTTCGAAGCTGAACGGCTGTGCGAGGGTCATGGCCTCCAAAGGCAGGTTCTGCTTTCCTTCTTGTTTCTGAGTCAGATTAACCAAAAAAATAAAAAGAACCTTGTAAGTAGTCTTCAGTATCTATGCAGAGCAAGGTATATATGTGATGCGCAGTGCCTCGTATTATCTATAGCAATCTATAATAATAAAAGCGTAATATGCTAATTAGACCGGACGTCCTTCCGGACGACCTTCCAGATGACCTTCCAGATGAAGCTGGGGCTCCCTGGAGCCTGCTGGCAGCTGGAGGGAAGCCTCGGTGCCGGGTGCCAGAGGGAGCTGTTGCCAGCAGCCAGAAGGAAGGACTACTCTTGCATGAATTCCATGCATCGGGCCTCTAGTTAGTATAGACTCATGTTCTCACAGCCAGTGATATGGACTGAGTTAAAACTAGTCTTTATAAAGAAAGGTGTAAGAGGTGTTCAAAGTGTTTCTCTCAAGGGTGTTTTTATATTGCTATATAAAACACTACTTCACAAGCAAGTAAGGCTACCTAAGATAAGCACTGACTGAGAACACTGGTGGTTTTGAGGCCTGGGATGGGAAACTTGTTTACATGGCCCAAAATTCATTAGTGATTTCTTGGGCCCTTTGGTCCCAAGACATAGTAAATACCAGCTAGAAATTTAGCAGAAGAAAAAGCAATCCCAGTGAGTTAACCTAGCTTAGTCTCTACGGTTAAATAGCAACAGCCCAGCCAGCATGGCTCAGTGGTTGAGTGTTGACCTATGAACCTGGGGGTCAGGGTCCGATTTCTGGTCAGGGCACATGCCCAGGTTGCGGGCTAGATCCCCAGTGGGGTGTGTGCAAGAGGCAGCCGATCAATGATTCTTTCTCATCATTGATGTTTCTATTTCTCTTTTCCCTCTCCCTTCCCCTCTGAAATCAATAAAAATATTTTTTTAAATTATTTAAAAACAACAACACAGCAACAGGGTTGAGTAGTTCAGTTCATCTGCAGACCATTTATCCAAAGTCTCACAGCAGACGCTCAGAAAGGATTGGAATAGCCCGATCCCAAAGAGCCTGACAGACTTCAGGACATCCAGGATGGTCATTTACCCACAGACCTTCCTTCATCAGTGTCCAAGCAGATTAAAACTGCCCAAGGATTACTGGAATGCTGATGCCACCCCTTCTGCTACCTCCCTGCCTCTACAGCTCCAAACTGGAGGGCACCACTTACACTTAAAACAGCACTGCCAGAGCCAGGCCTATCAATGACCAAAGTCCAGTTCCAGTTCTGTGGCCAGGATGGGTGTGCCCGCCAAAGCTGTCATATTATTCCTTTTTATTTTAGAGCAAGATCACTAGTCCTAGCTCTGGCAGCTATAAAACCTAAGGATGAAATGGAGGTGGCTTGACAAAAAGAATGAGCATGCCTATTAATTTAAACTTATTAACCTAATCATCTTGACAGAGTAAGATGGAAAATACCCATGCTACATCCTTCTTTAATTCACTTATTTGCTTGATTTGTTTTAGGTGTGCTTTGAGTTAGTAGGAAAAAAAGGATTACCATAAATGAAAGGTCCATATATAAATCCAAATGGACAAAGCATTTTCCTAGATAATTTAAATACAGAAATAATTAGCTAAGCAGTACTTATATTAGAAAACTTTTCCTTTCTATAAATAATAATGTCCTAATTTCAGCAGACACCTGTGCTGTTACTGCAATAAAAATGTAAGAGTCTGAACCCGGCTGGGTAGCTCAGTTGATTAGAGTGCCATCCCGATATGCTAAGGTTGCGATTTCAATTCTCAGTCGGGTACATATAGGAATCAACCAATGAGTGCAGAAATGGGTGGAATAGCAAACCAATGTTTCTCTCTCTTCCTCTTTCTTTAAATCAGTCAATAAATTTTTTTTTTTTTAAAGATTCTTGGGGGGGAAAAAGTATGAATATTAGAATGATCACTGTTTTTTAGTATCACAATATAAAGCAACTCTCCATGATGTATTAGTTGAAAAAGAGACAGATGAAGCTGTTAGAATCGTTACAGTTATGCTCTCATGCACAGGCAACAGACAATGAATGGTGAAGTCCCTTGCGTTTAGGCAGTTAGGAGTGTAAGAGAGTACCAGAGAATGAGATCTCAGATGAAGATGAAAGAGCCCTGAGGGAAAGCCTGGTCTAGCACTCTGCCAGTATTGTTTAGGTAAACAATCTCAGCTGCACCTCTTGTGAAGCCAGTATTAGAAAATAAATTGTTTTCCTTGGTCACAGAGCTAGTATATTGTGAAACGACAGCCTTGTAACAGGAAAAGGAACTTGGTTGGTCAGACAGGCCCAGGTTTCTGAGCCTCTCGCACAGCGGTCGCCAATAGGTGGTCCTCGGACCACTGGTGGTCTGTGAGGTCCGGAAGGTCGGCAGCCGCTGCTCTAGCAGGTAAGATAAAATAAGAGCCAAGTGCACCTGCTACAAAACAATAAGGAGTGGTGGGGACTGCAGCAAACCAGACATCACAGGCTCTACCTACTGATACTTATATTCAAGTTTATCCAAACACCAAAGCAAGATTTGGTAGGCTGTTAGTTTGTAACCCCTAAAAGATTAGATTCTAGTCCGACTCCTCAATTTTACAAATGAAGACATCCTATGCTTGATTCAGCTTAGGCTTCTGTCAAAAGCGCTACCTCGACAAGAACAGGAGTGCTGCATGAGCAGCTTCCAGAGCTAAGGGGAGCTCACTGAGTTAGAGTTCAATGGGGAGAGTCCCTTCCCTTCCCTTCCCCGAGGTAACAGGACAGCTCCGTTCTCCTCTCCCCCTTCCCACCTGACTGCTCCCTCCAAACGGCCGCCGGGACCAGGCGGAGGCCTCTGGCCTGGGAAACGTGCGGGGTGATGCAGCCAGCTCTGTTCCCGTCCTTGGAGAGAAACTCTTCCACTTGGTTTCTCCTCCTCCTGTCCCGCCTGAAGGTTCTAAACCAACTCCCAATTAGCAATAAAGCGTCCTCCTGACAACCACCGCTCCCCGCACCTGCCTATCTCCCTGGAGGCCCTCATGGAGGAGGCTGGCAGACAAGACGAGGGTCTGACATTCAAAGACACTGGTTTCCAGTGCTGCACCCCTTCTCCTGTTATGCCACCTCTCACTGCCTGTCTTCTGTCGCAGTGAGCTGGGCAAACCACTTCACTGGGTTTAATAATCCCGCAAAAATAAAGCATAAAACAACTCACTTTATCTATAGCCTCTCAATTCAGGCACTGACTCCCAGCCCATACTCATCGGGAAAGCGTGAAAATGAAGGAGATGACTATGGGGTAGACCGGGATGGACAACATACAGGCAAGAGGAGCTCAGCCTATCCAGCCACACTGACAGCGTGCACCCCAAAGACAGAGGCCAAGAGCCCGCGGCAGCCCATGGATGGAGGTGCAGAGTTCTGCAGCCGAGGCATGCACATCACATGACACGAGCCATCCCACCAACGGATGCAGGCTCATTCACAAAGCTGACACTGACCTGTGTTCTCCTGGGGGTGTGGCAAACTGTTCTCTGCTGAAACCCAAGCAAGTGATTAATCAAAAAACAGTCAAGAGGTTTCTGCCCGGCCTAAGTTAAAGTTTAATAAAATGTTTAAGAAATTACTTTAGGTATCTACAAATTCTTTCCCTATCTAGGCAACAGTTTCATTAATTCTGAAGTGTACCTGACTACTGCAAAGAGCAGAAAAGTTAAGTCAAAAACAACCTGGGACACAATGACTGGGGAAAAACCTAATGCACAGAGAGGAAGTGAGAGCGCTGTCTTACCTAATACTGCTGAAGACCGCCGCTGGAGTTCCTCATTGAGCTGTTTTTTATACGGCGCAGGTGACCTCCCAGACTGGGCTCTGGAAGGGAGCTGAGGGCTGGCCCAGCTTCCACTCGGAGACTGCTGCTCGCTCTGGCCCCCTTCGGCTCTCTCTGCGGCAAAGGAGAGCTTGGTGTTATTCTGGAAAGCTACCGTCAGAGTTCAGCAAAGAGAAGGAAGCAGGGGAAATCTCTCAGGAAGGAATGTATATATGTATTACATGCATAATTAAAAAGTAGGATATTTAAAAAATCCAAAGAAGTGGCAAAATTACAGGGCAATATTCACATCCTGGTTATATGGGATCTCCAGTTTGTTTCACTTTTCATTAGAAATATCTTCAACATATTGAAAAAAACAGAGTGCAAGCTTCACACAAAGGCATGGATGTTTGAGGGGTTGTTTTGTTTATGGGATAGAGCAGATCCCTTGTGCTATTACATCAGTACCCAGTGGATAGTAGGTGATCAATAAACATTTGCTAACTAAAAAGATTGCTATCTTATGATGACTAAATATAATGTGGTCTCGCTGAAACTGGTTTGGCTCAGGGGTCCCAGGTTCGATTCCGGTCAAGGGCATGTACATTGGTTATGGGCACATCCCAGGGGGGGGGGGGGGGGGGGAAGGAAGCAGCTGGTCGATGTTTCTCTCTCATCGATGTTTCTAGCTCTCTATCCCTCTCCCTTCCTCTCTGTAAAAAATCAATAAAATATATTTTAAAATAAATAAATAATTAATTAAAATATAATGTGGTCTCCTGAAAGGGATCTGGGAACAAAAAAAGGACATTAGGTAAAAACTGAAGAAATATGAGTAAAATACATACTTTAATTAATAATGTATCAATAATTGTTCACTTACTAATTTTAATAATGTATGATACTAACGTAAAATGTTAATAATAAGAGAAACTGGGAGTGAGGTATATGAGTACTCCTTGTACTATTTTCCCAATTTTTCTGTAAATCGCTCTGCACTGTCAGGGAGTGCAAGCAGAACCAGCGCCATCAGCGCATGGGAGCAGCGGTGGCAGGAGTGAGGCTGCCTGCTGACCGGGGAGTGGGGGCCTCGGAGGGAGGGGCCTGGTGGGGGCGTAGAGGATGGGCCGAGACCCGCCCCTTCTGCCCACCGCAGCCTCGAGGCCCATAGTTCCTTTCAAGGTGCACGAATTCGTGAACTGGGCCCCTCGTAAATAATAATGGCCATATTAAAAGAAATTGTGTGTAAAAAGGAAAATAAGGTAAACTCTAAAATCTAACATAGCAATTCATGAGAAATGAAATGCTTTTAAAAATGGGTGAAGAGGTTTACACTTCTGGATGTAATTAAAAACCAATTTAAGATTTAGTCCTGAGGTGGCATTATATAAAGGTAAATACATTAGTAAATAAGTAATTGTGGGATTTCATTATGTTATAGTAACTGAAAAATTCTAGCTTTCTCTCAGGCAGTAAATCTGTGACCTATGATTAAAGCCCTCTTCTTGTTAAAAATGTATCCTCTTGCAAAGACACAAGACAAAACCTGAACAAGAGAATTTCAGAGAACCAAAACTGTAGGTTCCCTGATCTTTAAGAATAAGTCTTACCTTTGTTAAATCGAAAGAGATTTACGAAAGAACTATACGCCGATTTAAAAGGAGGTTCGTCCTGATCAGGAGTCAAAGGTTTAAAGTGTGTGAGATGTGAGGGGCTAGTGGGAGACCGAGGCAGGTCACTGGCAGAGTCCAGTGTCGGGGAAGTCTTGTCATCTGTGGCCATTTCATGAGTCTGAAAATGAAAGAAAGAAACACCAAGATATAAGGTTCCTCAGGAAGCGCAAGCATTAATTACAGAGGGCATCCCTAAATATCTGAAAATTCAGACTATAAAAACCAAAGAACAGATAAATCACATAGCTTAGCCAAATTACAAATTAAGCCTTGAAAACTCTATGATCTAGATCATAAATAAGTCTCAATCAGCTAAAATCATGATTATATAGCCAACCTAATTTCAACACTGCTATTCAAATTACAGAAATTATCAAAAGTACTTAAAAATTAGAAGTAGGACATAAATGTGAACGGGTAAAAAGAAATAAAATGCATTTTTATATAGCTTATCTTTTTCATTTTTGAACTTTTTGGAAAGAGAGATATTTGATAGCTTTTTTTAGTTATGGGGGGAAACAGTTTTACACAAGCATATAAATTTCCTCAAAGCTTTGACTCACTTCAACTTTTTTCTTTTAGAAACTATAAAGGGTAGCCCTAGCTGGGTTGGCTCAGTGGATAGAACGTCAGCCTGTGGACTGCAGGGTCCCAGGTTTGATTCTGGCCAAGGGCACATGCCTGGGTAGTGAGCTCGATCCCCAGTAGGGGGCTTGCAGGAGGCAGCCAATCAATGATTCTCTTTCATCATTGATGTTTCTCCCTCTCCCTTCCTCTCTGAAATCAATAAAAATATTTTTTTAAAGAAAACAACTAAAAAATTACCTCAAGCTATGCCTCCACACCTTGGGACTAACCAAATCAACAAACTGTTCCCCATCATCTTCCTCCCAAGCACTAACCAAAATTCCTAGTTAATCCGAAGCAGTAAAGGTAACCACATCACCAGATGGCAGTTACAGAAAAGCACTGGTGTCTATTTTCTGCCATATGATTAATACTTCACATAAAAGAGAAGATCCATGAACTATGCATAACTCTAGTCATAAAGTGCTGTAGTTTGTCAACTAATTTAAACTTTACAAAGAGGACATTATACTCTTACCTATACATTAGACTATATATTATTATACTATACGTTATAGACTTGGTGCATGACGGACAGTGGGCAGGAGCGGAGGGGTGCTCCTCAGCCCAGCCTGCACCCTCTCCAATCTGGGATCCCTTAGCAGATGTCCAACTGCCTGTTTAGGCCCAGGCAGTAGGACCTAAACCAGCAATCAAACATCCCTCTCATAATCCAGGACTACTGGCTCCCAACCGCCCGCCTGCCCGCCAGCCCACCTGCCTGATTGCCCCTAACTGCTTCTGCCTGCCAGCCTGATCACCTCCTAACCACTCCCCTACCAGCCTGATCACCTCCTCACCGCTCCCCTGACAGCCTGATCAACACCTAACTGCTCCCCTGCCAGCCCAAGTGCCCCCAACTGCCCTCCCCTGCAGGCCTGGTCATCCCCAAATGCCAGCCTGGTCGCCCCTAATTGCCCTCCCCTGCCAGCCTGATCACCCCCAACTGCCCACCCCTGCTGGCCTGATCGCCCACAACTGCCCTCCCCTGCCAGCCATCTTATGGTTGCCATCTTGTGACCACATGAGGGCGGCCATCTTGTGACCACAGGGGGGCAGCCATCTTTGTGTGAGGGCACGATGGTTAATTTGCATATTACCTCTTTATTATATAGGATAGAATAAAATGTTTTCATTTTCAAAATCATATTTACCATCTCGTTAAATTGTTACAAAAAGCCTGAAAGTAGCACAGAACTGGCCTTATTACTGTATTTTACCTTTGAGGACACTGATGTACATTGAGCCTAAAACAACTTTCTTGAGTCACACTAGTCAGTGGAAGAGCTGAATCTAAAGCCCAGGTTTCAGCTCAGAGTACTTCTTTAGAGCAAAATGACTTGTGTAGCTCCACACAAACTTCCAAATCTAACCTATCTGAATTCTAATTACTCAAGATGTTGCCTGATTAATAATTTACTTAAAAAATTCAACAAAACTGAACTGAAACCACTGACTTGAACGGAATTTTGGCAGTAAATGTTTATCGGAATGGAGGGAGCAGAAAAGGAAAGGAGGAAGAGGAAGAAGAGGGAGGGAAGAGGGGGGAGGAAAGAGGGAAGGAACTTCTCTATCATCATGCTCTATTGGGGAGCCCAGTCAGCAGTACTTCTGAGGTGTCGTGACAACCCCTATTTTCCCACAAAGGGTTAGTAAATAAGCTGGAGATGGGTCAAATGTAAACTTCAAAAGCAGGGAGGTGGAAGTACTTGAAAAGAAAGAATAATGTAGTGGCCATAAGCCTCAGGCCTCGGAAATCAGCCTGCATTCATTCTACTTTGGCAAAAGTAACATCAGAAGCAGAGTTAGCAATCTGCCCAGAATCCTAGCATTACTTTTAAGAGTCACCCACTCTTGCCCTAGCTGATTTGGCCGGTAGATAAGTGTCGGTCTGACTGAAAAGGTCCCAGGTTCGATTCCAGTCAGGAGCACAAGCCCAGGTTGTAGGCTCCATCCCCAATAGGGGGCCTCCAGAAGGCAACTAATCAGTGATTCTCATCATTGATGTTTCTCTCCCTCTCCCTCTCCCTTCCTCTATGAAATCAATAAAAATATTTTTTTAAAAAAAGAATCACCCACTCTTTAATAGGCTATAGAAGTGTGAGGATAAAAATTACCATGAAAACACTCCTCAAACGTAGTATCTAAAATATAAATACAACCATATGTAGTTAATTTAAAAACCACATAATGGCATCAGGATTCTGGGGGGGGGGAAAAAAAACCTACCTTACAACTCTTATTCTCTGGTAGCTTAATAACTGTCTCTGAAATAAACAGGGACTCTTTCCTGACTGACAGGAAATTAAAAGTATTAACCTATTCATCCATAGATCACCAGCACTTGCTTCGCCTCTTCCCATTGGAAGGCTATTGATTATTGACAGACCCTCTTCACACTCTCCTGGTGCTGAAGCCAACTGAAAGCTAACCAGGTATTAAATGTAGAAAATAAACCCAGCCTGCCAGCCAACATCAAAATGTCTGCAGATAAAAAAGATCCAAATATCAGTCAAGTCACTTCTAAGTATTTTTTAAATTTAAAAAAAAACTGATTAGAGAGAGAGTGATTTGTTGTTCCACTTATTTATGCTTTCATTGGTTGATTCTTGTATGCGCCCTGACCAGGGATGGAATCCGAAACCTTGAAGTACAGGACGACTCTAACCAACTGAGCAATCCGGCCAGGGCTTCTAAGTAGTTTTTCCAAAACGCATCTAATCATGTATGACAACTGAGTATCAGACACGTTAGTCTTCGTGAGCAAAGATTTGTTGTTGTCGTTGTTCAACTTTTGATCGCCATGCCAACCGAAACACCAAAGGACACCCCACACGTGATCCACGTTACTCTTCCCAAAAGGAAAAGGGGAGGACTCAGGAAAGCAGCCTGGCTCTACAGAAGAGACTTAGCCTGCTCAACCTCTGCCACAAACACAAACCCAAGAAAGAAACCACGAATGTTTTTTCCCAAGAATCCTGATGGAGCGGGTATTTTTTTTTTTTTTGAAGTGGCAGAAAACGAGACTCAAGTAAATCAGAAACAAGATTCAAATAAACCAGAAATAAGATGCAAATAATACATCAGAAATAAGACAGCGCAATGTACCACGCAACTACCCACCTGTACTGTCCACAGCGTGCTAACTTTACAACAGAGGATGCACTGAATCCACAGATGATCATTTATCAGATAAATAACTTGCTTTACACAGAAGTCCAGCACTTCTCATATTTCTGGAGTGTCTTAAGAAAAGTGTCTAAAAGTGTCTAAGCGAAACCAGTTTGGCTCAGTGGATAGAGCGTCGGCCTGCGGACTGAAGGGTCCCAGGTTCGATTCCGGTCAGGGGGCACATACCTTAGTTGCGGGCACATCCCCGGTAGGGGGCGTGCAGGAGGCAG
Source organism: Pipistrellus hanaki (assembly GCF_964339955.1). Lineage (NCBI taxonomy): Eukaryota > Metazoa > Chordata > Mammalia > Chiroptera > Vespertilionidae > Pipistrellus > Pipistrellus hanaki. The sequence goes on along the minus strand of NC_140510.1, from coordinate 78,743,982 downwards.
CTGGTCGATGATTCTCTCTCATCGATGTTTCTAACTCTATCTCTCTCCCTTCCTCTCTGTAAAAAATCGATAGAATATGTATTTTTTTAAAAAAAGAAAAGTCTCTAATATATTAGACAAGAGAACCTTAACTCCTTGAAAAGGTCCATCACGTTCCAGCCTCGCCCTCCCGATGGGAACGAGCTGCGGGATCACGCCTCCTCCTCCCGGGCTGGGAGCCGCGGGCCGGGAGGGCGCAGCCTCCGAGACAGAGGGAGCCCAGGACGAGGCACCACACATCCGAGCCCGCTGCCGCCGTCCCTTCGGAGGCTCAGAACTTTCCCCCCGGATGCACCCTGCACACACACACACACACACTCAGCCTCCGCCCGGATGCACCCTGCACACACACACTCAGCCTCCGCCAGGGGCGGGGACGGGGCTGCGCCCTCCACCACGGGCTTGGGGCGCAGGACGGGCAACTTCCCCACGTTCCCAAGGAAACCTCCCCGCCAAAGCCCCACCCGGCCCGCCGCCCTCACATGACAGGGGCAGGCAGCCGGGAGCCGGGGAGCCGGGTCCTCCGCCGCCTGCCCGCCGGGGCATAGCCCGGCCTCCCGCCGCGGCCGCGGCGCCCCAGCCCTCCGCCTTCCCCTCCGCTCGGACCCGGGGCGCCCCCAAACCGGCCTTCCGCCCCCTTCGCGCCAGACGCCGCCCTCACCTGCCCTCCCGCCCGGGCGGCCGCCGAGCCCGCCACCCAGCGCCGTTCACCCCGTCCGCCCGGGCGCGCAGGAGGCCGGCTCGGGGCGCAGGGCCGCGGCGCTCCGGCGGCGGCCGCGGGCAGTGGCGGCAGGAAGCCCCGAGCTGCTTACATGATGGATGCGGCTCCTCGCTTCCCGCCGAGGCCCCGCCTCCCGTCTGCCCTCCCCTCCAATCCGCGGCCGCCCCGGCCGCCGGCCCCGCCCCCCGCCTCCCGGCCTCCGCGGCGCCAGGATCAGCTGTTCAGGCGGAGGGAATCGAGCGCCGAGAGGGTCGTGCTGGACAGTTGGGCGGAGAGCGGGCGGCCTCCGCCTCCCTAGAAGCGGCCGGGCACGTGAGCATCGGGCGCGCCCGGTCACTGGTTGGGGGCGGGCCGGCGGCGGCTGTGTGTGTGTGTGCGCGCGCGTGTGTGTGTGTGTGTGTGTGTGTGTGTGTGTGTGTGAACATGTCACTGCGCTCGGTGCTCTCACGGACTGACATTGACCCCGTGCAACGGAGAGCACTCCAGGTCTGTAGCTGAGACTGTTATGCTTGGGCGACTCTGCCAATAACCAGCCATGTGACCTTAAACAAATGACTGATTTAGTTAGGCCCCAGACCTCTTATCCGTAAAATAGGGCCGATAGAATAGTACCCACTTAACAGACTTTTTTTGTTTGTTTGTTTGTTTGGAGGATTAACTGAAAGATGCACATAAGGCATTTGGCACAGTGTCTAACGCAGGGAGGGAAAGGGGACCAGCAGACTAAACCTGACAAGCTCAGGGGAGGCCGGCAGGATGGGTCTTACAAACTCAGAGACCAAAAGTAACCATAAAAAATGCCTAACTAAAAGCGAGTCATGGCGGGGACTCACTCCTAGGGCTGTAGCGTCCTTGATTCCAGTCCATCTTTACCTTAAGCGAGCCCATCTTGTCTCTTTGCATCTAAAATAACACACATTTTTGAAATGTCAGAGTATTCTCCTTTTTCAGACTCCTCAGCACACCACCGCAGCACCAGACCACAGAACCCTTCATTATCCTGTCCCCTCTACATGCTGGAAATGTTGCTTATTTAATACTATCCTCTCCCCCTCCATGTAAAAGAAGTATGTGTGGCTTCATTTTACTTTTTTGCATCCATTTCACATGCCTCCAACACCTTTTGAGCACTTCCTTTCATTTTCCTTTTTTTAAAAAAAAATATATATATTTTTTTATGTCAGAGGGGAAGGGAGAGGGAAAGAGAAACATCAATGATGAGAGAAAATCATTGATCAGCTGCCTCCTGCACACCCTATATTAGGGATCCAGCCTGCAACTGAGCATATGCAATGAATGGGAATTAAACCATAAACTCCTGGTTCATAGATCAATGCTTAACCACTGAGTCATGCAGGCCAAGCCTCATTCTCTTTTGGGGGCTCCTTTTCCTCCACGTGGCTCTTAAGGATGTTAAGTGTTTCATGGAGTTCTTGCTGAGATAGACACTTTTTTTCTAACTCTGTCCAGGAGTCCCCCACTTATCCATGGTTTCATATCCACATTTCAAACAGTAATTTAATTTCAGCTAAACATCATTTACTAATGACCCTCATATGCCAGCTCATCTTGAACTGTCTTTACTTGTGCTTCATTACAAGTATTCATTTATTACATTTATTTATTGTTGCCAGGTAATGCATTTTTTATAGTTTTTGTTTCTAGTAATTTTATCTATAAATTTGTTACTTTATAGTTGTATAAGAGGTAACAGCATAAGGAGCATATATTTAATTTTATGCATAAACAGTAATATTATAAGTCAACTCTAGGAATCTACAAAAAAAAAATGTTTTCAGTGATAACAGAGTTCCTATATTACTGGCCTAGGAAACGCTATTTTAGATGCTGACACTCCTGGGAGTGTTACCTTTCTTCCTGCACTGGCTTAGAAACAAATTTGCAGCCCATTTTCAGCAGAGTTTAGAATTCAATAGAATAAATTTTGTGATTAGATTTACTTTGTGATACTTTTTGTGTTTAAATTCAAATATAGGTTATTTAATGTATTCTCTCTTTTCTTCATTTTCCTCACCTATATTCAATGGCTTTTATCATGCTACTAGAGACCCAGTGCACAAAATCCGTGCATGGGTAAGGTCCCTAGGCCTGGCCAGCAATCAGGGTAGATCTGTGAGGTGACCAGCAGGGAAATCAACACTTCGGGCCTGCGGGCTGGGGCAGCTCCTGCATTGAATATCTGCCCCCTGGTGGTCAGTGCAAGTCATAGCAACTGGTTGTTTCACCAATCAGCCCACAGTTTAGTCAATTTGCATGTTAGGCTTTTATTATATAGGATATTATATGTATCTTGAAGGCAGCCCTAAGTCCTCTCTGCAAATACTTGCAGTAGTGGCCAAATGGTAATTAAAATGTGGACACAATGTAATATGGAGTAAAGCCACAATCTCAGGTGACTTTGGGTCTCGTATTGGAGATGAAACACACACTCAGAGACTTCTATGATCATTTCTACAGGAATAAATGGAGGTGACAATTAATCTGCCTCAAAAATCAAGTATAGTGCTGCTTCTTCATTTTCTTTTGGGAAAAATGCCAGTGCCCTCTAGTGTCAAAAATGCCCCTTGTGCAGTGCCCTTTATATCTGTTTTTCTTCCAAGAGTAATTGTAATAATCCTATGTTAGATATAATTTTAAAAGATAAATTTGGGGACATGAAATCCCAGCAGCAATACACAACCATGGTATTATCCTACAAATCGCTATCTAAAATGCTCATTTACACCCATGCTTTCAAGAAGAAGGAATACACAAAAAATAATTCCCTGAAGAGGATGGATTTTTTTTTTTTTTAACCCACTGGTTTCTCAGGCTTCACATCTTTATCTAACTTCTCTGGAACCCAGATAATAATCTCAGTATCTTTATCTTCTAATGCAATGGCAATTAGATTTATTTGTAATCTTACCTAATAATAGACAAACATGTAAATTGATCATACCTCTGCTATGCCCACAGCCAATCAGGAGTGATATGCAAATCAACCCAACAAAGATGGAGGGTTAATTTGCATATGCAGGCGCACAGAGGGGCCAGGAGGGGCAGGAAGTCTGCTATGAGGGGGAGGTGGGTGGCCGAGGGAGCTACAGGAGCGGTGCTCTGGCCGGGAGCGAGGACCGAAAGGCTTAGAAAACACAGACAAGAGAATGAAGGCTGGGTCTTGGTGAGTCGCTGCTTCCTGAGACCCAGAAGCCACGTTTTTATTTTATAGCAGATGCCACGAGGCAAAGTAAGGGCGTGATCAAGATGTTTACACCATTCTGGTGGGTTTCAATCCTACTCAACTACATGCACCTGAACTCTATCACGCAGGCACGTGGGGCCACGTGTTCGGACCACAGGTTCAAGCTTACAACTACAGCTGCTGGCTATAATGGTGCTGCGAGGGCTCTTCCCTCCAGGCTGGGACTAGCACGTGGCCACGAGAGGACTGTGCCCTCTCATTAGTCCCAGGCTTGAACCTGTTCAAACACTGTAGCCATGCCCCACAGCCGGCCCTTCTCCCACCACCAATCACCCAGCACCCTCCTTGGTCATCGTTGGAAGGTCATTCTGCTGTTCGGCCTTTTGGTCGATTTGCATAGTATGCTTTTATGATTATAGATCATTATAGATAAGAGTTACTTGAACACAGGCACTGGGATGATGCGGTATCAGACAGTGGATCTGACCATTGAGCAGCGCGCCACTAAGTGACCAAGGAGTGGGTAGCTGTGTAGTATACAGCACGTATACGCTGGGCAAAGGGATAATTCACTTCTCAGGAGGAACAGAGGTTTCATCATGCTATTCAGAACAGTGCGGAATTTAAAACTTTTGAGCTGTGTTTTTCTGGAAATTTCCGTTTAATTTTTTTTTGGGGGGACTGCAATTGACCAAAGGTAGCTGAAACTACCCAAAAAAAGGGAAACCGCGGGGGGGGGGGGGTGTTACTATATAGTACAGACGCTCTAAAGACCTAGCCATTGGGGTGGCGGAAAGAATGTTCTGTGGCATGGCTGCCCGTGCAACGGTCCAGTCCTTCGCATTCCAGCTGCGGTGGAGCACCCCCAGAAGCAGCCCGCACTCATGGCCTGGCCCACTGCTCTTGGGCCAAAGGCGGTTCCAGACCACGAGCAGTCTCTCCGGCTCCCCGCTGGCCTTCCACTCCTCCTGCCCCGGGGGGTCACCAAGCCCACGGGCGGCGTGGGTCTCAGAAAACCAGCCCTGTCCCCGGCCTGCAGGTGGCATTCGCGCCCTTCCAGCGGGAAACGCCGGAGCCGGGCTCCGGGGGGCGCTGCAGCCCCTGCCCCGGCCCGGCGCCTGGGAGCGAGCTCTGCAGATCGCTCCCCTGCCCTTCGGGCCCGGCCCCGCCCCTAGCCACGCCCACCTTAGCCACGCCCCCGGAGGGCTCCGCGCGCGGCGATTGGCGGCGGGGCGGGGGCGGGGCTCCGTGGGCCGAGGGGCGGGGCCGGGGGGGGACAAAGCCGGGAAGAGGGAAGCGCCCCGCCCGCCGGCCGGTCCGCCCTGCGTTCCCGGAGGCGGTGTCAGAGCCGGACAGCGGGGACCCGCCGGATCGATCGCGGCGTTTGCACCGGTGAGTCGGGTGCGAGTGGCCGCGGCGCCGTTCCCGCCCCGTGCAGCGCCGGCGGCCCCGCCTGCAGGCGGCCGCGGGGTGCGAGGGGCGGCCGGGCCGGCTTTGGGGGGGGGGCTCCGGTCCGCCCGCCGCCGGAGTGGGGAGAGGAGGAAGGAGGAGAGCTTGGGTTTGGAGGAAGGAACTCGGCGGCGGGTTCCGGTCGCAGAGAAGGGGGTTAGAGGGATAATCCAGGTTTGCACCTGGGACAGGGAAGGGGGAGGAAGCGGCGCCAGGTGCCTGGATGCGGCTCCCGGGCCGGAGGTGGGATGGGGCGGCGGGGAGTGGTCGGCGGTGGAAGCCCGGGCCGCGGAAGCCGGGTCTGCCTGCAGAGGGGCCCGCCGAGCGGCGGGAGACGGCAGGCACCGAGGAGACTGGGTCTTGGCTTTGTGGGGAGAAAGCTGCGGCCACGGGCACGGACTACAAAGAGGGACGGACGCGGCCCTGGGGCGGTGGGATGCGGACTGGGACGCGGGGAGATGCCCGGCTCCGGGCGCGGGGTGGGCGGGCCCAGCGCCGTTTGCGGGGGGGGGGGGGGGGGATCTCAGGTTCCGGGGGAGGCGGTCCCTGGCCGGCCCGGCGCCCGTTTAAAGGTCCGGCACCGGGAGGGGAGGAGCGGGCCCGCTGCCGCTGCAGCCGCTTGCACAAGAGCCACAAGGACGCAGGAGGCCGGGACCTGCTGGTCGCTGCGTCACTCAGGGGCGTACAACCCTCCTGACCCGCCAAGGGACGGCGAGCCCCGAACCTCCAGACCCGCTGAGGGACGGCGGCCCCGGACACCCCCTCCGGTGTGCGCAGGCCCAGAGATCGGCGCTCCCCTGACCTGTGATTGTAGGGTGTCTGCAGCCCTGCACCTGCCCTTCGCCCCTCGGCTTCACTCCGCACTGAACTCTCTGAACTTTAAACCCGACACACCGGGCTGTCTGAATCCTCCCGACTAGAGGGGTTTGAGTGCTGTGGTTTTCATTCCCTGTTTGATTGTGGGTTTTTGTGTCTTTTTTTAGGAGCTAAAGGGCACTCAGCTGAGCTCCCAAGACTGAGAGGCGTTGGAGTGATTAGAAATTGATCCACTTGTCAAGGTAAGAATGAGCCGTTCCTCCCCTTCCGTGTTTCCTCCGATGGGGCAATCCTGCTTTCAATTGGTCTTGGAGATCCTAGAGGCAGGCGCAGCGCGGGAGTGAGTCAGGGATATTTTCAATAATAAATTGCAACTGCTTCCGTATTTCTTCCAGTCCAGCGTCTTCTCTACACGAGACTCCAGATGATTGTAGTTTATGAAAGCAGCTTTTTAAAAAATGGCTAAAAAAAAAAACACGGGGTTTATGAAAAATTTACCGGGATGAGCAGCTTTTTTCTCAGACTAGTCCACATGAGTCCAGGTGTGTTTTCTGGAGTTACACAAGTGTGTCAGAAGATTAGAATTAGGCTGTTTTTCGGACAAAAGAACCCACCTGTGGAATAGTCCTTCCTTCTGAAGTTGGAGTTTGGGTGGAGATAGAAAATCTTAGGGGCAAGGGTAGACCAGTGAGCCCCCTGGGGCCTAAGGCCCACCTCATGGAATTCAAGTCTAAAAGAAGTAAAATAATGCCGAAACCGGTTTGGCTCAGCGGTAGAGCATCGGTCTGCGGACTGAAAGGTCCCAGGTTCGATTCCAGTCAAGGGCATGTACGTTGGTTGCGGGCACATCCCCGGAAGGGGGTGTGCAGGCGGCAGCTGGTTGATGTTTCTCTCTCTTTGATGTTTCTAGCTCTCTATCTCTCTCCCTTCCTCTCTGTAAAGAATCAATAAAAATATATTTTTTTAAAAAGAAATAAAATAACGTCCTACATGTAGTAAGCCAGGGTCTTCAATAAAGCTTCCGTTGTTTAGTTAACAGGTGATAACATTTTAGTTAAGTAATGTGAGGGAAACTGAAAGACTTCAATTATGCATTATTAATCACTGCTCGAAACACTTCAACTGAGAAGGAAATAATGAACTAAAAAATACTGTCACTGTTGAAATTTCAAGTATAGTGCATAACTGTATTCGCCATCAAGGAAAAAATAGCCAAGTAATAACTCTTGCATAATACTATATAGAAACATGGCCGTGGAAATGCAGTATTAAGACCAAGCTTTGTTTTGTGGTAAATGCAGGAACAGGTGTCACAGCGGGATCAGTGGGACTGAATCATATACTCCAATAAGCTATCCTGTAAATCATCCTTGAAATTACAAGTGGGAAGTAATTGACCCACCCACACCAGTTTGGTCATTTCTCCTATTCTACTCAAGTTCCAGACGGTTCCCCAGTAACAGTAACATCAGCAGGATTCCAGAATTGCAGACCTGGGAAGTGAAAACGGGGCTGGGGGTAGAAAGATACCCTGTCTTGTCACACAAACTGAGGCTTACCACCTCCTGATCGTGGCATCCTTTCATCTGAAGGCCACGTTACGTGAGCTCAACTTTTCAAGAGAGACTGTTGACAGGCCTTTTAAAGAATCATGTTTAAAGTCAGCTGTACGTTCAGGGGAAGAAAAGCAATTGGCAGTTGTGTTGCTGGGGGAGGGGGACTTCCCATAGAGCATCAGGAAAGGGAACAGATACCTTGAGCAGGCTCAGGGCGTCCTCTGCCTCTCAGAGAACGCGCATAGGACAGGGCCTTCCTTTAAGCCTCAAAGTCTTGCTTTTCCAAAGCATGCACCCCCACACCCTGTTCCTCAAAATGGTATCTCTTCCTGGAACAATGTTGCTTCCCTATGCCACGCACTGACAGCTTATCTCTGCCCACGAACAGCCAGCAGAACAGTACCGGAGGTGGGCTACTGAGGAAGAAGACAGGGATATGCTTGGGTCCTGAGCAGTGACCTTGTATAAACAGATTTCTCTGGTTGAGAAATCACTCTTGTATTGAGCTCCACATCCTTAGGATTTTATACTAGAGGCCAGGCTAAGGGATCACTGGTGCACAGATCCATGTTCCGGGCCTCTAGTGTGCATATAAGATCTTTGGTTAGTCTCTTCCCACCCTCCACCCTCCCCTCTTCCCTTTGAGATTCATCCGTCTGTTCCATGTTTCCATGCCTGTGCATTGAGCATCTGCCCCCTGGTGGTCAGTGCGCATCACTGGTACCGGTCAAACGGTCCCTTAGGCTTTTATATATATAGATTGTATTCAGGAAAACAGTTCCACCAGGAATCCTTCATCTTCCACTTTTAGACTTAAAGTTCTTTAAACATAAGTCACAAGAACTTGTCACATCTCCTCTAAGGTAGTTATTTGAATCAAAACAGCCTCTTAAAAGAGAGGGATATTAGCTCTCATCATCTGCTCATCTTGAGGGCACAGTATAGTGAGGAGTTGAATAGAAGTGTTCAAATAAGCATGATAGTGTGGAAATAATCTTATTTTCTAGGACAAACCGATAGTCACGAATAATGATTACATTATTGAGGGCATGATACAGGAGCAGGTTCCAGATGCTCTAGCAGGTGGCCTTGGGAAAGCTACTTCTCTTATATCAACGGGAACTAAGGAAATAATTCCGTGTTTCAGGGTTGGTGCGAGAGCTAACTCAAACCACACTCAGTACGTAACACAGTGCTTTATGTAGAGAATGTGCTCAATTCTATCAGTAACTGTCATTATTAATTAGCTTTTCGTGCAGTCACGCTGCTATGAATTATTCTTTCAGTAGTCACCAAATGTTTCTATTTTGTTTTTATGCTAGTGATACTGAGCAGAAACTTCATTTATTTAATATGATCTTTCCTCCTTTTCTTTCCTTTTCATTCAAACTGGCCTCACCCAGCGCCTGACTCACCTTCTCCCCTGCATGTCCACTCCCTTAAGCATTAAGCCCTCAGGATGATGAGGTTCTGGTCAACGTTAAATCATCTTAAGAACAAAGCCTCAGGTCTTTTGTCCACGGAGACAGAGTTTCAGTTAATTAACCTAAAGATGGCATGTAGGCCTCAGTTGTGTTTTAGCTTCAGACCCAGAAAAACGGTGAAACCAGGTGAAGCACTGATCACCACCCCCTACCCTAGAGCCGACCAATCCGTAGAGACCACAGCCTTGACCATGACCCTAGCGGCCTTAGTCACCGGACGAATGATTTCCCCCCTAGTAATCCACCCCCTGAGGTACACGTGGGTTCTGGGTCTTTAAGCATTAGCTCACCTGGGACTGCAGGTGTGACCACTTCCTCAAGTCATAAAGCCTTACTTTCTTGGCAGCAAACTCCTGATCGCTTCTTATTGGGCTTCGAGCATGCAGACAAAGGGATCCTTTCGTCCAGTGGAACTATAATGAAATAAATGACAAGATAGGTATCATATCTTTTTTTTCTTTTCTTTTTCTTTTTAAAGGTTTAGAGAAGTCAAAATGTCTCAAAAAATCCGTGGCGGTTCAGTGGTGGAGATGCAAGGAGATGAAATGACACGAATCATTTGGGAGTTGATTAAAGAAAAACTCATCTTTCCTTATGTGGACCTGGACCTGCACAGGTAAATGAGTTACAGTCGTGTGCCACTTACCGGCAGGGTTACATTCTGAGAAGTGTGTGGTTCAGCGGTTCTGTCGTGAGATCATCATAGCGTGTGCTTACGCAAATCTGGATGGCACGGCCCACTACGCACCTAGGCTCTGTGATAGTCTTTTGATCCGTAGGAGAAGAAAAATAATTTTCCCTCTACCCTTCTGGGTTCTTGGCTGAGACATCCCAGTGATAAGAGATTAAAGGAAAAAAGAAAGTCTAATCACACGTATACCTCCTATATACGTGGGAGCGACTCAAGAGAACTGAGGAACTCTCCAGAACGGTTGAAGCCACCACCTTACACACTGTCTTTGGCCGAAGACAGAAGAAGATGGTGGGGGGGAGGTCAGCCATAGGAGGCTCCCATTGGAAGCAGTAAACAGGGTAAGGTGCAGGCGTAGTTAAGTCTTCCTCCTCTGCATTCATGAGTCCGGAGCTGAGGCCACGCCCCTCTTCCTGGAACAGCAGGCGGACAGCCTGGGCAAATGGAGAGTCCCCTTTCGGATGTAAATGTGTTTTCAAGGGGTCCCTTGTACTTGGCTTTTAGAATTTCTCCCATGTCTGTTTCTTAACATCAATCAGCCTAAAACAATCCTTAGGCCCAAGAGACAAGTTTGGGGGAATCATTTCTGTTCCCCTGTCACACAGCTGTCCTGACTGCCGAAGGCGGTTGTAACGATGGTACGTATGTGGGTTGCACTACAACATTACACTGCTCCGACATCATTAGAGGACAGGAAGTTTCCATGTCCATTATAACTTTATGGGACCATTGCTGTCTGTGTGGCCCATGCCTATTCCTCCACAGAGCAAACTCGGAAAATATAATCTTGCCGAAATTGGTTTGGCTCAGTGGATAGTGTCGGCCTGCGAACTGAAAGATCCCAGGTTTGATTCCGGTCAAGGGCATATACGTTGGTTGCAGGTACATCCCCAGTAGGGGGTGTGCAGGAGGCAGCTGGTCAATGTTTCTCTCTCATCAATGTTTCTAACTATCCCTCTCCCTTCCTTTCTGTAAAAATTCAATAAAAATATATTTAAAAGAAAATATAATCTTAAGAGATTTCGGGATATAACTAGCTTTTTTTTACATAGATACAGCTGAATCCTATGAATGAAGCCTGGGAAGAGTGCCTGAATAAATGCCAATGAACCTTATTATTTTTAAAATATATTTTTATTGATTTCTAAGAGGGAGAGAGAGGGGGGGGGGGGGAGAGAGAGAGAGAGAGAGAGAGAGAGAGAAACATCAATGATGAGAGAGAATCATTGACTGGCTGCCTCCTGCAAGTCCCCTACTGGGGATCGAGCCTGCAACCCAGGCATGCGCCCTGACCAGGAATTGAACCATGACCTCCTGGTTCAGAGGTCGATGCTCAACCACTGAGCCGTGCCCTATTTTCTATCCTCCTACTTAACTAGCTGGTGGACCTTTTCCCCTTTTTATTCCTTGCCTTTGCCCTTTTCATACAGTGATAGTACAGAAAGAACCCCTGAAGTTATTTTAATAAAATGCCGACCTGTCACAAGTGCCCTGTCCTAAAGACTTGAGCCTTGCCCGTGTTTAAATTGTTCAGAGACAGATATGAAAGTCTCTATGGAATGCCCTCATTTTCCCCCCTGTGTTTTTCATAAACTTGCTCATGCTTTTTGAGCATTTGGACTAGGTAGAGACAGAATTTTCACAAGGGTGCAGTGGCTGTAGACGCCCATTTTAGCCAAACTAGTGGCCCCTGGAAGTGTATGTGCCTCGACCCAGACTATGTCCCGAGGACCTGTTTTATTTGCTTGGGTGTAGACATTTAATTTGCATGGTATCCTTAGACACCCTTTTTAATTATCCTAAGCTTAAGCTGTTGATAATATCACAGTTGCAACCACAAGACGGAGCAAATACCTGCAGAGGTCAACAAGACACACAGGAAAGGAGGCCTAAACAGCATCATCCAAGTAGGTTAAAGAAGCGTTGTTACCAGCACCCCCCTGTTTCAGAGCTTTGCAAGCCAGTGGGTGAGGGTGCAGAGCTCTTGCCAGTAGAATAGTTACAAAGACGCTTTGAGCCCCTCTAGCCTAGAGACATAAGGAGTTTTGAAGGAGAGTCCTTAGGCCCAGGAAAAACTGTCACTGGCTCTGGACCAAAGAATGTTTAGCGGCTCAAACAAGTTGCAAGTTGTTCTAAAATTGCTGCTATTACACGGCTGGTTCTTTTCTGAGGGGAGTGGAGGAAGGAATTTGTTTTGTTTTCTGCAGGCTAGACTGTGGTCCAGGCCATTTATTCTCCTCTCTCTCTCTCTCTCTCTCTCTCTCTCTCTCTCTGAAATGTTAAGAAGAGAAGCAGAAATTGCAGACATGTACTGCTAGTCTCTCTTGATGAGAAGGTTCCTATGAACATGAGCACTGCTCATGGTTTGAGTTAGGAGTAGATGTTTGCACATGCTCAGCGCTTCCTGTGCCAGGAGATAAGAGAGTTTGTGCTCTGTTGTTACATTTATATGAATTAGCTAAGGTCAAAGCAGTCTGGAGTTTTTGTTGTTGTTAACCCTCACCCAAGGATATTTTTTCCATTGCTTTTCAGAGGGTGGAAGGGAGAGGGGAAGTAGGAGAGAGAGGGAAACATCAATGTGGCCCAGCTATTGGTTGCCTCCCACACGCGCCTGACCCAGAGTAGGGAGTAAGCCCAAAACGCTGGGGTACATGCCCTTGATCAGGAATTGAACCCGAGGCCCTTGGGTGCACAGGCCAACACTCTAACCACTGAGCAGCACCAGCCAGAGCTGGAATTGTTTTTATTTGGAAATTTAAGATTGCTGCTTCTGCATTTGCATCATGAGTTGGGATAACTAAGGAAAGGAAATACAAGAACTAAAAAAGACCAATCAGAAAGGATATATGCACCCCTATGTTCATAGCAGCACAATTTACAATAGCTAAGATTTGGAAACAACCTACGTGCACATCAGCAGATGAGTGGGTTAAAAAACTGGTACATCTACACAATGGAGTACTATGCTGCTATAAAAAGGAAGGAACTTTTCCCATTTGCAGCAGCATGGATGGAACTGGAGAGGATTGTGCTAAGCACAATAAGCCAGTCGAGAAAGTTAAATATCACATGATCTCACTGACATGTGGGATATAGTGATCAACATAATTTGATGAACAAGACTAGATCCAGAGACAAATGGTAGGGGAAGGGGGTTAGAGAACAATCGAAGGACTTGCATGCATGCATATTAGCATAACTAATGGACACAGACACTGGGGCTGTGGGGGCTTGCCGGGGGTGGGAATGGCTCGGGGGGAGGGGGCAATCGGGGGGAAAAAGGAGACATATGTAAAATTTTAGACAGTACATAAATAAAAATAAATTTTAAAAAAAAAGAACCAAAAGAAAATCTAGAGGCTTCATGGTTCAGCATGTCATGAAAGCTAAAAAAAACTTTAAAACCTTGGAGAACAAAATAGTCACATTACTGTTCAGTTTTTCCTATTTTGGACAAACTATTCCATACTTTAAATAAAACTTCATACAGTCATTGTCTGTGCTCTGTGAACAACCGATCCTTCTCAGCTCGGAATCCCCAGCAGTCTGGGTGTTGGTGTACCACACTCTGGCTCTCTGGGGTATATAAAACCACTGCTTGACTCCAATACATATTCAATAAACTGCAGGCTTGTTTCCAGAGCAGAGAAACTCACCCAAGAATTAGGGAAAGGTTCATCCTAGAACTCCCTGGCATTCATGAAGGATTTATTCGATTTTTGTCACTAAATGTCACATTTATAAAACCCACTCCTTGACTATCAAATATAAGGAACAAAAATGTTAACCCTCTGACCCCTTTATGTTTAGGGGGAAAAATTACTAAGGAAAAGTTTGCTAAGGTGGGGCCTCAGGTTGCGTTTTTATGTTGATGATATGGAAGCCTGCCAGAGGGCTGCTGTCATGGCCTCTCTCTGGTGAAAGCGAGCAGAGGTGCAGAGCACCATGGCCTCCGTTCAGCTTCCCTCCAGACAGCTTCCTGCTGCGGCAGGGAGCCAGGCCCAGCCGGCAGCCTCTCGGTGCTGTGTTTGGTTAGTGGTGCCTTCGTGGTGAGACGTGGCAGGTGCAGAGACAGACAGCGCGGTAGCCCCCTCCGTCCACATCACCCTGTCTGGGTTTTTTCCCTCCCAGCTATGACTTGGGCATAGAGAACCGTGATGCCACCAACGACCAGGTGACCAAGGACGCCGCGGAAGCCGTCAAGAAGTACAGCGTCGGCATCAAGTGTGCCACCATCACCCCCGACGAGAAGAGGGTGGAGGAGTTCAAGCTGAAGCAGATGTGGAAGTCGCCCAACGGCACCATCCGGAACATTCTGGGCGGCACTGTCTTCAGGGAAGCGATCATCTGCAAAAACATCCCCCGGCTGGTGAGCGGGTGGGTGAAGCCCATCATCATCGGCCGCCATGCGTACGGGGACCAGGTGAGTCGTGCGGCACAACTGGACGTTCATTCTTTCCTCGTGGCCTCCGGCTGCCCGGCGGTCCCGAATTACACGTGTTTTATGCTTCTCTTTCGGTGACTGCTTCCATTAAACAGAGCGCACAGTTGAGAAGTGCATGTATGGATATCTGTCTGTTTACACATTTAGGTAGAAGTAAATAAAGCAAGATTCACGGGCATCTGTCTAAACATACATGGTTTTTTTCTTTATCTTTTTGTTCATTTAGACCACGTAATATTGACATTTTTTTTGTCTGGATAATTTCCTGTGCTTCAACCAAATCAGTAATCCTCAACCTTGGCTCTAAAAGGATCCTTTTATAGGTTTTCTTGGAGTTTGTTTTATTTTGCATTAAAAAAAAAAAAGCGTTGTTCTGTTTTAATGCCAATGCTTGAGACCCGGTGAATCTGAATCCGACGGGATTCCGGCATTTTACGCTCCCCAGGCGATCCAAAGTGCAGGCAGGGATGGGAACCACCAAAGATTACATGGAACGTGGTCATTTCAGACGTAAAAGAAAAAAAGTGGCCCAGTAGTTGAAAACAGTCCCTTTAAGACAGTTTTTTTCCTACTTGGCAAAGTTTCATTTCTGTACTTCTGTACAAGTAGGCTGGCTGCCAAATTACACAGAAAGCCAGCCAACCAAACAAAATCAGAACTTCATGTTGAAACTGAGGTATGCAGAGCTTCATAGAAAGTAATGTCTGTCCTAAAAGACCCTGAAAACAAGCGTCCCTGACTCCGAAATCCAGAGGCTGTGGTGTTCACAGCTGTCCTTGGAAGCAGTCTGGCCGGGGCAGACCTCGCTCTGTTCCTGGGACAAGGTCACCAGGTCACTGCTTGACGGGTGGTTCCCTTTGTTCTGTCTTGTGGCTCAAACTGTGCCTCCTCCAGCCTGGCCTGTCCCTTCCCAGGGACCTCCCAGAGGCCAGGAGAGGGCGTGCAGATGGGGGTGCTACACATGTCCTAATTCTGGAAAACCCCCACCCCCAAGCTCTTTTGAGTCCAGTGGGGTCATTTTTGTCTGTTGTTATTGTTCTTACTACTTTGGTATCAATCGCTTGGAAGAATGGTTAATCATTCTATTTGTTAAAGTCCAGATTGAAAATTCTAAACCTCCGGTCGATCCCCTGATCGTGTGAATGTGCATACACATCTACAACGCATGCATGGTGCTTCAGAGCCTTGGTTTCTTCCTTTTGAGAACGGAATAAATGACCCTAGCGGAGGATTTTATATGTCAGAGTGTTCCGGATAGTGAGTCTGCATCGTTATCTGACAGCTTTTACCAGCTGTCACTAGTATCGCTCTCTGCAGACAACCAAAGGATGCTGACACCTGACGGAAACTAGTCGTCTCTGTCACTGAAGAAGGCACCACGCAGCCAAGATTTAACAGGTGCCTGGTGCAGGCTGCGCACATTTTCCCACTAGCGTAGCCTCATGCCCGTGAGAGAGATGGTTTCCCTCAGACGGCCCTTTTCTGAGGACCACCAGCCTTCAGACCTGCTTCCAGAAGGTGGCTTCCTACGGACACGTTCTGGGCTGGGCATTCGCCATGACGATAATCATGAAGAGACAGCTCTGAAGGTCCAAGGACCAGATCCCGAGTCTTTCTGACCCAATTATTTCCCCAACACCACAGTCCCTTCCTTGTCAGAGTGATGGGAGAATCAAGTGAGATAACGAGATGGACTGGTAGTAAGAGCATCTGTCCTAGAGCGAGGACAAGGCATTCGCTCTTCATCATCTCCATCACCCCCTCTAGGAAGGGGTGTCATTTCTCTTCCTCCAGGTCATGTCATTTCTCTTCCTCTGCCACCCCATGGCACTCTTCATCTATGCCCACTTCGGTAAGGGAAATACTTGCCAAAGTATCAATTCTCACTCCTCTCCATACCAGTGCTCAGAAAACCGCCCCGTGTGTGCTAGGCACCCAGTAAATACTGAGCTTTAACGTGTGCTGTCACTGATTAGCTTCCGGGATTCTCTGGACCTCCTCGTCCCCATCTCTTAAATAAAAGAAGGCTGAGCTACACTGTGCTATTTGTCTAGGTGTCTTCCAGCTCTGTCCTCTGATTCCCCCCTCCCCCGTTCTTTGTGACACTTGTTGGAATAGTTGTTGTTGTTGTTGTTGCTGCTTTAATACCTCTCCCTCTCTGCCCCCTGCACAGTACAGAGCCACTGATTTTGTTGTTCCTGGGCCTGGAAAAGTAGAGATAACCTACACGCCAAGTGATGGATCCAAAAAACAGACATACGTGGTACATAACTTTGAAGGTATGCAATTAAAGTTCATCATGATAGTTTTTTCACAGATCGTTTAGGCAGCGTTATTTCCGGTTGTTTAAAGCTTGTTGTGTGGCTGCCTAACAGTGCAGCCTGAATCTATAACGTGACTGCAGGACCTTAAATCGGAATGAAAAGGAATTGGCCTCCACGCCTCCCTGTGGCCTGGGTAAGGGCACAAAAGGGTGAGCCTCCCAATTGGAAACGCTTGAAGGCAAAGACAGGTTGATAAACGGGCATTTCTGTTAAATCACGAAGGGAAGGTTGGCAGGAGTCTGTTGTGCACGAATTATATAAATTTAGCGTGAATAGCCCTAGCTGGTTTGGCTCAGTGGATAAAGCATCAGCCTGCGGACCAGAGTCCCAGGTTCGATTCCGGTCAAGGGCACATGCCTGGGTTGCGTGCTTGATTTTCAGGAGAGGCGGGCAGGAGACAGCCGATCAATAATTCTCTCTCATCGTTGATATTTCTCTCTCTCTCTCCCTCTTACTCTCTGGGGGGGAAAAAAAAAATCTCCAACTCACCTGCCAAGTAATCCTATCATTTGCTCTGGTAGGGTTTGTATTAAAAAGTAGTTATGTTACATACTTGCTGGAATGTTCTTCTTGCCCATCTGCGTGTTTATTCTGTGGGAGAAGAACATTTGTTTTTTGCCTCTTCTTGCCAAACATTCTCCTACTCCAAAAGTTCCATTATGGTGAATTCCACTCAAAATGGGGGACCCTCTTCCTCCATTATTGAAGTTATTAAAAGCATTCACACAAACAAAAATGCAAGTTACCTAGCTTTTTTCCCCCTTGCTTCCTCTAAATAATAATCCTCTTTAATTGAACTTATTGAGGTGACATTGGTTAATAAGATTATTCAGATTTCAGGTGGGCAGTTTAACAATACATCCTCTGTCTGTTGTGTGTTTACCACCCCAAGCATGTCTCCCTCCATCATTACTCATCCCCCTCTTTACTTTCTCCTACCTACCCCCTTCCTTCTGGCCACAACCATCCTGCTGTCTGTGTCTGTGAGTTTTTCTTTTTTCTTTTTTTTTTTTTTCTTTGCTTAATCCCTTCGCCCAGCCTCCAACCCCAGCCCTCCGACAGCTGTCATTCTGTTCTCTGTATCCATGGGTCTTGTCATTTTCATGGAATCTAACTCTGCTCCTTTCAGCCCCTTTCACATTCTGTGCCCAAGTTGGTCCTGGACAGTGGAATGAATTCAGGTTCTGCCTTTCAGCAATAACAAAGTTCAACGAACAAGAGTTGTGAAACACCAGTGATTACATGTAGCCTAACTTTTTCCACCAATGACGGTGTGAACTGTCCGTATCGTCCAGGGGATTACGAGAATTTTCAGTCTCTGGCTGAGGATTGAATGCACACTTAGGAGTTTAAAAATACATGTTTGAAACTTTAAAAGTATGAAAGGACAGTTTTAAAAATTATTCATCCTTTCTTGAGTATAGCTCTGGTTCATAGTGGATTTCCGTATTCCAGTATTTTCAGCATCCTAAAAACCGTATTGCATTCTATCATCTCTATTGCCCTTTGAAAATAACTTAGAATGTCCTTAACTATGCCTGATTTCCCGCCCATTCTGTGCCTCAGGAGCTCATGGGGTATTCAAATTGGGAGCCTGGCTGGGACTTTTTGAAGCCTGGGCTTAGACATGGGAGCTGGGAATTGGGTGATTTGTGGTGGTGGGTGGATTTCAACTTGTTACAACTGACCCCCATTTCTCTTTTATTCTCTCCTTGGTGTCCCCCCACAGATGGTGGCGGTGTTGCCATGGGGATGTACAATCAAGATAAGTCAATCAAAGAGTTTGCACACAGTTCTTTCCAGATGGCTTTGTCCAAGAGCTGGCCTTTGTACCTGAGCACCAAAAACACTATTCTGAAGAAATACGATGGCCGTTTCAAAGACATCTTTCAGGAGATCTATGACAAGTAACTACAGCTCCTTTTTCCTTCCCTTTTTCTCAAGCTGGCATCTATAGTGTAGAATTTGCATGCTCGTCCTTTTGGTTCTGGGGAAATTGAGTGAAAATCGTCACTATCCCTTAGAGACAAGAATGAAACAGACTTAATAGGAGTGAAACAAAATCACTCTTAAGTTGCTTTTCGAAGATAAACGTGTTCTCAAATCCGGCTCCCACGTTTTTTTGTCAGAGCCAGAATTATTGTGTTGTTTGAAGAAAGGTGCCCTGTTGCTGACAGAGTCCTAATTTTTCGAGCATGAGTTTCTGAGTTGGGTCCGTTTCTGTTCTGACACCTGTTGCCGTGATTACACCTCTGCTTTAGTGGAGCCTCTTGGGCTGACGCCTGCATTTATAACAGCCATAGATTCCACAACGTGGGAGCACAGGTTACATTTTAACTCCCTTTTAGGTGCAAGTGTTCAGGCCAGGGCACAGATTGGACATCTCCTCCATGAGACGTTTTAATCCCTCTTCCTGCTGCCCATGTTCTATGCCTGGAAGCTGTCCTAGTTTCCTGAATGACATCAAGCAATAGAATGGTTTCCCTCCCACCCCCACCCCCTTTTCCATTCTTAAAGTAAGCCGAATCCCAAGAATCCGACCAGCCGTGTATTGAAAACTGTGAACGTGGTGCTTGGGAAACGCCTGGTTGCTTAGTCCTCACACCTCTTCGGAGTGGTCGCACAGCTTGACCATGCTTGGGCAGGGGTTTGAGCCCGTGTGTCAGGTCCCTCCGTTTGTGCTGCTGCCACCGAAGATGCTGCTTCCAGCCCCACCCTTCAGAGAACACCTGACATCCCTCCCAAAACCAACTTTCCTCCTTTTGTGTCCCTGTCTCTCTCCTTCCTCAGGGAGTACAAAGCCCAGTTTGAGGCCAAGAAGATCTGGTACGAGCACAGGCTCATCGATGACATGGTCGCCCAAGCCATGAAGTCGGAGGGCGGCTTCATCTGGGCCTGTAAGAACTACGACGGCGACGTGCAGTCTGACTCCGTGGCCCAAGGTGAGGGCGGGGGCACCGAGGAGGGGTGGGGCGCGTCCTGCGGCGGGTGGGCGATGCCACGGCCGTCTTCTGGCTCAGGAAGAAGGGTCTGTAGCCCTTGTCTGTAAACACCATGAGGTGTGAGTGCTGCCCGGCCTCGGCTCCCCTGACCGAAGAGGAAGCTGGGCTCCGACTGGAGAAGCTACTCCTCAGGGTCCAGGAGCTTCTTCTCAGAGTCCAGGACCCACTCCTCAGGGTTCAGGAGCTTCTCCTCAGGGTCCAGGAGCTACTCCTCAGAGTCCAGGAGCTACTCCTCAGGGCCCAGGAGCTACTCCTTAGGGCCCAGGAGCTACTCCTCAGAGTCGCACCAGAAGGAGCTTAGTGCTTGAGACCCTGGGCTCCAGCCTTGGATGCTTCCCCACTCAAAGCTATCACTCCCTTTCCTGCCTTTATTTCCCCTCTGAGAACTTGGCAAGGAGGGGTAACGTGAGGGGCCTGAGCTGTCTAATAACCAAAGAGAATCTCTCCAAGAGCTCATTGTTCTTTTTTTATTTTCTTTAAACAATTCTAAATGTTTATCCCCCTAAAAACATAGCCTCGAAATACAGCAAGCTGGAAGCGAGAAGGGAATTTTGAAATCTTTTACCTAGTCCAACCGTTTTCTCTCTTTCTTTTTCTCCCTTTCTATTTCCTTCTCTCCCTTCCTCTTTATTTCTTCCTCTTCTTTCTTCTTCCCCTTCTCTTCCTCCTTCCACAAATGAAGAAACTGAGGCCGGAGGTGAAGTCGTTGTAGGCACACATCCCGTGAGAAAGAGCCGGGTGTGAGATCAGGTCTTCCCGTTGCTTTTGAGGGACCCTTCCCTGCACTCACTGAGCTTGAACCAGTGTGGTCTTGCTGCCACTATTGTTGAGGTGAAGGTATTGAGGGTGCGTAAGCAAACAGACCACTAGAGGGGACACAAGCACTAGCCACCATCCCTCATTTCTCGGACCCGTTGATTGGCATCAGCTAGCACAGCGAGGAGCAGCAGGTTGAAAAGGAACCAAGGGCTCACTCTTCCCGCAGCAGGAGCCCCTCATGCCGTTCCAGCAGCCCTGACGGCTGCTCTGCGCCTTCACCACTTAGCTTGACACACAGAGGAGCTGAGCAGCGAAGCCCAGGGCTGTTCATAGAAACTCAGAAACGTGACGGGTGTAACCCACAGGCCCTCCTTCCCTCAGCACCAAGGCACCCTTCCATCCCACTGTCAGCCGGACTCTCCCCGGGCGAATGTTTGCGTTGACTTGACTTATGTTTGCTTTCCCCAGGAAGTACTGCTCGTCCTTTCCCTTATGACAGTTAAACATCTCCTATCAGGTTTAGAATCAGTAGGTCAGCGCAGTGAAAGGCCGCTGTGATGTCAGGCGAGTGAGCTGCAGCACACCCTTTGCTCCCGGCGGCTCCAGTCCTCGGGGCGCGGGAGAGGGAGGAGGGCGGCTGTGCTGAGTCCGTGGTGGGTTAAGGACACGTCCTTGTCCTCGGAGTTCTCCGTGAGGGACCCAGATCATTCCATCCTTTCTGCGTAGCCTCCTGGCAACCAGGAGAGCGCATTGAGGGTGAGATTTCAGCGGTGAACGTCAGCTCCAGAGGCTCAGCGGGCTGACACGGGGGTTGTGAAGGGCCGTGGCCGGGAGCACACTGATAGCGGACCTGGAACCCAGGCTGCCCGGGCAGAGGCCCTCGATAAGTGTGACCTCAGGGCAGCTGAGCAGATGAAGAGGCAGCCGGGCTGTCTTCCGTCACTCTCCTCCGGGGGAATGAACCACTGGCCCCGCACCGGGCGTTTCGCTGGCAGCTTCTATTTTGACAGCGATGCCAGCTGCTGTCTCCCCACAGTGCCGCACAGGCAAACCCACGAGGAGAGGGGAGTGGCCTGCCCTTGCTTCTCCAGCCACTGAGGGTGTGAGGGTTCACCGAAGCCTCCGACCCACACAGAGACACGAGAGGAACTCGTAACCCCACACAGGAATCCCTAACCGGGTGGAAGCGGAGCTTAAGAAGTTAATTTACGTTTGTTTACTTTATTCTCAGATTTAGAGAAAATAAAGTTAACGGCCCGTTATAAATTTGCGTTAACTTCTCAGGTGCTTTGGGGAAATAGCAAAAAAAAAAAAAAAGTGGAGAAATGTGTTCTTTGAAATCAAGTGTAAAAGAGTGGTATAAGAAGAGAAATCAGTTGCATGGACTTAAAGGTTATAATATGGTTCCCAGAATAGGAAGCCACGGAGTATGATCATTTTGGCGGGGCTGCTAGAGAGAGGAAGGTTGAGAGGAATGTCCTGGATCCATCCCATCCTCTCTCCACCTGCCTTTTCTTGCCAAACCCAGCCAGTCTGTGAGCAGCCTGATGGCACAGACGGCTTCCTGGTGCTTATTCTCCCAGAACAGGGGGCATCCGCAGTGACATGCTGGGCTCTTACTCTGGGGCAGGTGCCACCCTCGGGAATAAATAAATTCCATGTTTATTCCCGCACAGAGGTGTATTCATCTAATTCGTACAATAAGCTGATGAAGTCGGTGTTTGTTTTGTTTTGTGTGTTTTTAAAAAAATATATTTTATTGATTTTTCACAGAGAGGAAGGGAGAGGCATAAAAAGTTAGAAACATCGATCAGCTCCCTCCTGCAC
Source organism: Pipistrellus hanaki (assembly GCF_964339955.1). Taxonomy (NCBI): domain Eukaryota; kingdom Metazoa; phylum Chordata; class Mammalia; order Chiroptera; family Vespertilionidae; genus Pipistrellus; species Pipistrellus hanaki. The sequence continues at coordinate 78,721,665 of NC_140510.1, read as the reverse complement.
ACCCCCCACTGGGGATGTGCCCATAACCAAGGTCCATGCCCTTGACCGGAATCGAACCTGGGACCCTTCAGTCCACAGGCCAACGCTCTATCCACTGAGCCAAACCAGTTTCGGCGAAGTCAGTGTTTTATTAAACCCGTTTTATAGGTTAGAAAGCTGAGCCACAGTAGCTAGAGTCACAGAACTCGGGAGGAACGCAGGCAGTCAGGCCCTGGGCCCCGGAGCAGGTGCCTCTGCGATCAGTGAGTGCGGGGAGAGGACTGTGATGTTTGTCTGGCTCCCGGGGCCTGGGACGGTGAGGTCATTGGCTCTGGGCCCCGAGCGGCCCAGGGCCCTCCGTGCAGTTGAAGCCGGTCCTTCACGCTCTGCCGTTTACAGGTTACGGCTCCCTCGGCATGATGACCAGCGTGCTGATCTGTCCGGACGGCAAGACGGTGGAAGCGGAGGCTGCCCACGGGACTGTGACACGCCACTACCGCATGCACCAGAAGGGGCAGGAGACCTCGACCAATCCCATCGGTGAGCCGGTCACTGCTACCCTGCCAGCCGGAGAGGGGGACCCAGCAGGCACTCCGACGTGTTCCTGTGCCGCCAGGTGCTTTGTGTGTGAAATCACCACACACAGCGGATTGTTCCCCTGACGAGAGCTGCTTTCATGTGCTTCTTAAAATATACGCAATACATGCTTTTTCATCTGGAGGGACGGTACACATCGTAGAGGAGAATGCTATCAACAGCATTTTCCTTTTCCTCTGGCGCATTGAAATGTCACACATGGCTGAGAATCCAAGAGCCACACAAGTAGATCCTCCTAACCCAGCTTCAAGGATAGCACACATTCAGAAGAGATTACAGGTTGGGGGTTTGATCCCAAGTCAGGGCACGTACAAGAGGCAACCAATCAGTGTTTCTCTCTCTCCCTTTCTCTCTCTAAACATATCCTTGGGTGATGATGAGAGAGAGAGTGAGAGAGAGGGAGAGAGGGAGAGAGGGACTGGGAAAGGGGAGGGGAGACCAATATAGACAAAGAGATAGAAGAGACCAATATAGACAAAGAGAAGAGATTGTGACCTTCTGCAAATTAGTAAGTGCCCTAAGCTTCAAGCTACTTCCACACAATGAAAATGTGCTTCCTTGCAGTTCTACCAAAACCCAAAGCATTTCTCCTACAAACATGCAGATTTTTTTTTTTAAAGTTTCTGTTCAGTAAAATATTTCCAACTCTCCTAAAATTAGAGTGCTTGAGGAGAGCATCTGACGAAGTCAGCCACCTAAATTTAAAAAACAAAAACAAAGAACAATCCTATCTTTGGGAACGGAAACATTTGGGGATATGTTGAGCTGGTATGACTGAAGTGTGTGTGTGCTTTCTCTCTCAGCTTCCATTTTTGCCTGGACCCGGGGGCTAGCTCACAGAGCTAAGCTGGATGACAACAAAGAGCTCGGCCTCTTTGCAAAGGCTTTGGAAGACGTCTGTGTGGAGACCATCGAGGCTGGCTTCATGACCAAGGACCTGGCTGCCTGTATTAAAGGTTTACCCAAGTAGGTAGACGGCGCCGTGGGCTCTGGGGTCAAACGCCCACTTGTCCTCACGGGGCTCAAAACATGAGTGCTTTTTGGAAGTAGATGAATCCATTACTTACCAGTAGTAGTTCAGGGGTCAGCAGACGCTATCTGAATCGCCAGACAATAAACATTTCAGGCTGTGTGAACATACAGCCTTTTCAACGCTAAGCAGCTATTGAACTTTGTCTCTGGGGCCTGAGAGCAGTGGCAGATCATCAGCCTCTAGAATGGGTGTGGCCACGTTTCAATCAAACTAGGTACAAAACAGGGCTGCAGCCTGGATCGGGTCCAGGGGCCAGTGGGCAGCCATTGGGGGCAAGGTTCCATTTAATTTAACAAGGAAATTATAGACAGAAACAAAGGGATCCCTGTGGCTATTTTAGCCCACCCTCTATTTTTTTCACTTTACAGATGAGAACAGTAAGCAGCACAGGCTGTTAGATGTTGAGTTGGTCAGTCTCTTCCTTAGGTATCTGTAACCAGCAGTCATGTGTTCGAGGGCCCATGTATTTATCTAAGATCATGGTAACCCCTATCCCAGCTGGATTAGCTGCTAATCAGAGACTTCGTCCTCAAAGTCAGAGTTGTTTATTCTGATTCACCTCCAGAAACACTAAGTTTAACATCAGTCCCATGTCCCAACTGTGTGTCAGTAAGCCCCAGGATTTACTTAGTCACAACATCTTTCTTAAAGTTGTAGCAAAAGTACAGCGCTTGACATGTCCTTATTGGTATGGTACCTCTGTAGCTTATTTGAATAGGCACCTATCAGCAGGATTTTGTTGTCTTATGATTATTTTGGGGTGTTTTTTTTTTTTAATGTTTTTATTGATTTCAGAGAGAGCAAGGGAGAGGGAGAAAGAAAGAGAAACATCAATGATGAGCGAGTACCATTGATTGGCTGCCCCCTGCACGCCCCCCACTGGGGACCAAGCCCACAACCGGGGCATGTGTCCTGACCGGGAATCAAACTGGGACCTCCTGATTCATAGGTTGACACTCCACCACTGAGCCACACCAGCCAAGCTCTTTTTTTTTTTTTAAGTAAGACACAGAAATAAGATCATTAAAACTTTTTTTAAAGGACATGTGACAGCTTGTGGGGATGTGTGTGAAAGCTTGGCATGCCCCGAATGGCTTCCTTCTCCCGGGCGTTGAGGCATGAGTCTGAGCTGACGCTCTGTGATGGTTTCCCCTCACAGCAACTCGGCAGGAATCTCCTCAGAATGTGTGTGTGGCCCAGACTCAAGCGGCCTGTAGCCTGGCTGACAGCCATCAGCCCCAAGCTTGCAGCTTATTACCGTTAATTCATTTTCTAGACATAAACAGAATGCTGCTTTAGCATTCCTAGGATGTTTCCTCTGCCTGCTGCAGATTAGAGACTAAATTGTCTTTTCTTTCTCTCCCTCTGTCAGCGTGCAGCGTTCTGACTACTTGAATACGTTTGAGTTCATGGACAAACTTGGAGAAAACTTGAAGATAAAACTAGCTCAGGCCAAGCTTTAAGGTCGCTCCTCGGCTTCGGAGGACAAGTGGGTTTTTTTTGGTAACTAGATCCACTGGTTTACATTTTTCTGTATAACACTCAAGGGAAGGGCAAAATCAATTTTGTAATTTGTTTAGAAGTCAGAGTTTATCTTTTCTATAAGTTTACAGCCTTTTTCTTACACACACAGTTACGCCACTTCCAGAATGTGGCTGGGACTTTTTCAATTTCAAATTTATTTTCTACGAATAGCTTAGGAATCACTTTAGCATTGATTCGTACCCCGTCCCTTTTTCTCATGTCCCGAAATAAATGACCAAAATGAAGAGTGCTTGACTGAAACGATAGCCACAGTTTTGGTCCCTAAAAGTGTGTCAAGTGGAAATTCTCTCCCTCGCCCCGCTCTCCACGGCCTGGCCTCCGGGTGCTGCCGGTGTAACCGGTGTCCCAGCACCTGAGGTCCAGCCTTACCTCCAACTTTCAAAGAATCAAGAGCAAGTGGGTGCAACCAACGCGTGTTGAAGACATAGCAGTCCCTCTGTAAAGAGCTCCAGCGGAATGTTTTGAAATGTTCCATGTCTTGGAGGCCGCTAGAGTTCAGAATCCAGAACAAAGACTCCCTGGGCCTTGTCGTCTGTGCCCGTCTCCTCCTCCCGCCTGTGGGGCCCACGCGGTGTGCTGCCCCGAGCAGCGCCTTGTGTTCACGTGCAATAATACGAGCTGCACCTTTCGGGGAATCCTGGCCTGTTTTGTTTCCTTTATGTACATGTGATTTTTCAGAAGTTGATTGTAAACACTATCCTCGCCTGTTCTTCCTCTGACCTGTTCATTAAAATGAAGTGCTGATGACTAATGGAGTTTCTGTTTCTCGCGCGTACTGGGGTTGCCGGCACCATGCCCGGTCCCAGTCATCGGAATCTGATTTGGAAAAATCTCTGCCCTTATCCATTTTACTGGGGGCAGGGGGTGGGAGGGAGGGGAGAGAAGAGGGATAAGGAAACAGACAGTAAGATGTGGATCTTACAGTGAAAAGGAAAGATGATCAAAGACAGGACAAAAGGGGTAACTGGAATAGAGGGAGTCAGACCTATGCACATGCTAAGGCGTAATGGTATCGTCATTGTGTGAGTTCACAGGGAGCCAGGGGAGGCTTACGAAGGGAGGGCCATGATCAGATTTTCATTTTGGAAAATAGCTTTTAAGAAGAAAAGAACAGTAGTGGAGGGAGGGTAAGGGGAGTGGTTGAGGAAGGAAGACCAGTTAACCAGAGGCTATTGTAGAATTTCAGGTGGGAAGTGATGAAGATCCGAACTGAACTCACAGTGGCCTTGAGGATGGAGAGAATGGGGGAGAGCCTGAGAAAAGAAAACTGACTCAGTGGGATGGGTGGGTCCCAGGAGATGGGCTGGAGAGAAGGGAACAGGCCCAGTTTCCCCAGGGCCAGCTGCAGGCCTGGAGAAAGGCTGGTCCGCACCCAGCAGGATCGGTGTTTTCTGGGGAAGGAAGTTGAGGTGTTGAGAGGCTCCGGTCCAGCTTCCACCACACATCACCGCTGTCCTGGCCTAGAACCCAGGGACTCTGCTAGCTGAGCTGGGGCTCTTTACTCCACCTGCACGCTTTCAGGGGGTGTGGGAGGAAGAAAGGATCACATGAACAACATGACCGAATTGCACTGGGTGATCCTCCAGTAGGATCACAGTTGCCCCGGGAGTGGATCAGATGCGTTTTTGTGGCAGCAAAGCCCTGCTCCAGTATCGGATTCAGAATTTTCCCAACAACCAGTGTTCTAAAATGATCAGCAAGTGGACAGATGCTGACCCGTGCACCCAGAGACGGATGGCTTATTTTGTAACAGCATCAGGGTCAGAGTGGTTGACCTGGAAAATGACATGCTCAGCACATCCCTGAAGACAGCAGGATCTGGGGACAGAGAAGATGAGAGTGCTAGACTTCGAAGTTCTCTATATTGCCAGCACTCTTCCTCAAGTGGACTTTTAAACAGAGTACTTAAAATTTAATCTTAGCAGTCTTGTCTCTTCCTGTTAAGAAGGAGATAAGATTAGGAACTAATGGAAAAATATTAAGGAAGTTAGTATTTAGATAAACACTGATTTAAAATTTGTACTTTTATCACTGCCCTGTGAAGAGGTTTGATTTCATAGTTCCTATTTTTAATATTCGGGAGAATGTAGCATCCAAATTGTTAGTTGCTCTGGGACAAGAAACTTGAACAACTGAATTTGGATGGCATCTCAGACCCTGAAAGAGGTGAATTTTGCAAACATTGCAGCATTGTCTGTAACATTAAATTTGTAGAAAATTTGTAGGAATAGTACAGAAAAATCCTTTATCAACTTTTTTTTTTTAAAACTTTTACACCATAGCTATATTTTTTATGTTTTCCTTTCTTAATATACACACACCATTCCCCCCCCCCCCCAACCATTTCAGAGTAATTTGAAGACAGGGTACCCTTTCCCCTAGATAATCCAGTGTGTATTTCCCAAGAAGAACAATGACGTTCTCTTATATGACCATAACATAGTTATCGAAATGAGGAAACTGAATCCATACACTACAATACAGTTCCTATTCACGTTACAGCTGCTCCACTCATCTCTACAGCTTCTCCTCCAAGACCCAGTCTAGAGTCCTATGCTTTGTCTAAATCTCTGAAGTCTCCTTGTGTCTGATACAGTTCCCAAGCCTTTCTTTGTCTTTCTAGACCTTGGCATTTTTGAAGAATACAGGCCGGTTATTTTGTAGAAGTCCCTCCACTTGGGTTTGTCTGGTGTTTCCTTGCAATTATATTTCAAGTTTCGCATTTTTGGCAGGAATGCTATGAAGTGATACTGTGTCCTCAGTGGTTGATAGCGGGAAGAGAAAAGGTCCTGGAATGATGGTTTGTCTCAAAGCTGGCGAAGTCAGCTTTGCTCATTTGGTTGAGATGGTAGCTGCGCATTTCCTGTTTTTCCCTCTGTAACCTTAAGTAACGTGGGGGGGTGCTGTAAAAATATACTGTGCGTCACCAAAATTCACCCACAGTTTTAACATTCATTGGTGATTTTACAATTCCATCATACCTTCTATAGATATTATATGCATATATTTATATTAAATATATTATGTATTTATAGCCTATTTTTAGACGTATTGGATTTAAAGTTTTCACTTAATTTCTGAGTGGGAACTATTCTCTTCCTAGTTGTAGAGAACGGCGTTCCCATCTCTGCATTTATTTACTCATTTACCTTAGTATGGATTTAAGGTTCCTTGCTTCATTCAATGAATTATACACTATCATGCATTTTGATGCTCACATGGCCTCAAATTTCACCAGTGGGAAGCCATCAAGCTGGGTCCTGTCAGCATCGGAACATGAGTATTTCGCAAGCAGTTAACTGGGTAAAGAGAGATACTCTCTTGTATATTAGGCTGCCTCGTAGCAAGATAATTTTTAAGTGAGGTTTCCTCTGAGAAGGAGCGCTACACGCAGTCTTCCTTTTCTACCGATAGAACGAATTCCTGCTTGCCTTCCTTTCCAGATTAGACCCCCACGTGGCTCAGCAGAAAGTTCTGGAGTACGTCAGAAGAGCGTGAGGGCTCATGTAACAAGGCCCTGCTGGCCTTCAAGGACAGGTCTGAGTTAGAAGCCAATGAAGGCTCTGGAGTGTTCGGATACCAGTTACCGATCCTTTGGAGAGGTGAATAGATCTACTTTTGGTTTTGTCTAGTTTACTGTATCCATGTTACTTTACAATAAAAAGGTTAAAAATATATTAGGACGTCCGTTTTGAATCCTTTGGGCCAATCACATTCTTCTGGATGGAATCCAAGGAGCTTCTCTCCAGCGTTGGCCTACCCTCCTGAAAGCCTTTGGTTTACCTTGGAGAGGGGACCCAATTCCTGTCACGTGGTCTTTAACGTTTTCAAATACAAGCGAGAGAGTGTCTCTGAAATGTCCCCCTGGTTTCCCCTGGATTGTACACAGAATTATGAGTAGAGATGCCACAGGGCTTTAGTTAGCTTTTGGGACCTTCCTCTCTCACTTGATGAATCCATGACACTTTGTTTTGAGGAGAATTTGGGCTGTTTCAAGCTTTTACTTGATTTTTGCCTGGGACTTAATCTATTCCTCGTTGGCCTTGCTTTGTTTTGCCGTGTGCATTTTTTATATGTTCAGAGACCAAGCTTCAAGATATTTTCTAACTGAATCACATTTTCCTCTTTTCAAGCCACAAAATTTTCCTCCTACTCTTTTTTTTTCCAGGAGCATTTCCCTACAAGGTTTTGATACTGAAAATTTCCCAAGTAAAATGTTTAAAGTACATGATAGAAACGGAAAACTTTGAATTTTCATTCTAATATTTTAGAGTTACTGTCACCTATTTTAAAATTTCCGTATTTTCCAGGTATAGTTAATCCATTAACTAGAATTACTCACTCAATGAAGTTTTTTTTTTTTCCCCAAACATGTTTCTATTTTTATTGTTTGAAATAGTTGACTTGTTTCCCCCCCACAAATTAATTACCACACATTGTACCATGAAAACCTTCAACTTGGATCTTAGCCATAGTTTTTAACATGTTTTTTCCGGCTGGATCAAATTCTTTATAGGAGGGGATTTTTTTCTTCTAACTTTGAACATACTTTACCCAATAAATAATTTGAGCATGTCCTCTAATCCTGACACTTCTTGGGGATATCAGTGTTCCAGGAGACCCACCACCTCAAGATGCGGGTACTTCCCTTACAAGCTGCTACACCAGGAACTGGAATTGTCCTAGCCCTATGAGCCAGGCAGCTTGGTTCTGAGTCATTGGGTTTGTTACAGTGTTCTATAAGATTCTTTACTATTACGATGGAATTGCCTTTCAGAATTCCTTTGGAGTTAGCTTGGGTCTCATTTTCCGTAAATACATTCTTTATAAAAAATTTTTTTTGAAAAATATTTTTATTTCAGAGAGGAAGGGAAAGGGGGAGAGAGATAAAAACCTCAAATGATGAGAGGGAATCACTGATCAGCTGCCTCCTGCATCCCACCCCCGCTGGGGATTGAGCCTTCAACCAAGTCATGTACTCTGACCAGGAATCGAACCATGACCTCCTGGTTCATAGGTCAATGCTCAACCACTGAGCAACACCAGCCAGGCCATGAATACATATTTTTTTTTAATGTTTTTATTTTTTAAAATATATTTTTATTGATATCAGGAAAGAAGAGGGAGATAGAGATAGAAACATCAATAATGAGAGAGAATCATTGATTGACTGCCTCCTGCACACCCCCTACTGGGGATTGAGCCCATAACCTGGGCATGCGCCCTTGACTGGAATCGAACCCAGGACCCTTGAATCCATAGGCTCTATCTACTGAGCCAAACCAGCTAGGGCATGAATACATTCTTCAAATGGCCTACAGCTATGGCAAGATAAGAAACATCTTTATCTGTACAACGAGTGCTTTAATCCCTGCCCTCAGTTGCTGGAAAAGTATTAAGTCTGGTGTAACTGCTTCACAAACTCCCAGCAGAGCACAGGAGGAAGTTTAAGATAAATCAGAGCATGGAATTTTCCTGTTCACATATTTTTTTCCTAGTCCAATTCTCCATTTGGGGATGTAGTTTGAGCTCACAACTTGGATTTTCTCCAGCAATGGATTCACTAGTGATAGTGTATGCAAATTTTATCATTTGCATTGTACATGAAGCATGAACCCATTTGGATTCTCAATTGCATTTGGGATGCTTTCAAAGCTTCCCATAGGAAACAAAGACATGTTTATGATACCTTCTCAGAGTCAAGAAGATATAAACCTTTGTACTTGAAATAGTTTGCAGGTGGTTATTTCAATTGCATGAAGTGTCATAAACCTTCAAGGTATAGCAGGCCACTCTCCTATATAATAAAAGCCTAATATGCTAAGTGCCCGGTCATCCGGTTGTTCTTTCAATCAATCAAAACATAATATGCTAATGTTATACTAAGGCCACTCAACCACTTGTTCTGTTCACCGAAGGCAAATACTCCGACTGGTAGGTTAGCTTGCTGCTGGGGTCCGACCAATTGGGACTGAGCGAGATGGGCCAAACATACCCTGGACCCTTCCATAGTCCCTCCCCAGCTGGCCAACCTCCCGTGTCCCTCCCCAGCCCCAATCGTGCACCTGTGGGGTCCTTCAGCCTTGCCTGCATCCTCTTGCAATCCCGGACTCCTTAGGGGATGTTGGAGAGCTGGTTTCCACCCAATCCCACTCAATGGAGGAGCTGCCCCCTCGTGGACGGTGTGCTCCCACAGGGGGAGCACTGCTCAGCCAGAAGCCAGATTCACGGCTGGTGAGCACAGCGGTGGTGGTCGGAGCCTCTCCTGCCTCCATGGCAGCACTAAGGATGTTCAAGATGGCGTAGGCCCGCTCCCCAGACATCAAACATCAGTGGGACATCACCTGAGGGCTCCTGGACTGTGAGAGGACGCAGGCCGGGCTGAGGAAACCCTCTCCACCCACCCCCAGTGCACGAATTTCATGCAATGAGCCTCTAGTTTTGCCTATAAATGGCAGAGTAGAAATAAAGTCAATGGGTTTATCTTTTATGTGGCTAATATCATGTGTTTCCTTTAATAAACTTCACTGGGTTCAAAGCCATGGAATAAAACTATGAAGCCACTGCTTTAACCATGAGGTAATCTGATCTTGCAATAGATGTGATCACACACTACTAAGAAAACTATGTCAAAAGCCAGTGATGAGTCCTACCCGGTTTGGTTCAGTGGATAGAGCATCGGCCTGCAGACTGAAGGGTCCCAGGTTCGATTCCTTTCAAGGGCATGTACCTTGATTGCAGGCACATCCCCAGTAGGGGGCATGCAGGAGGGCAGCTGATCAATTTCTTATTGATGTTTCTAACTCTCTATTCCTCTCCCTTCTTCTCTGTAAAATCAATTAAAACTATGTTCTAAAAAAAAAAAAAAAAAAATCCAGTAATGAGAAGAAAATTTTGAAAGCAGCAAGAGAGAAGCTACTTATCATGTATAAGAGATCCTCAATAAAATTAACTGCTGATTTCTCATCAGAAACCATGGAGTCCATGAAGCAGTGGGATGATATTATATATTCATATTGTTAGGCAAGACAGGGTGGGGGGTGTGAGGGGTGGGTAGAACAGCTCAGAAACAGTTAGTTGAATCTATATGCAAGAATGTGGGGTTTTTTTCAACATTCTTTCTCCCGATTCTGAACCCACAGACTCTCTCAAATACTTAAAAGGGGCTTGTTGCTGCTGTCATTCTTTAGACACTGCAGTAGTGGGGTCAGGAGAGGGGCAAAGCCAGCTGTGTCCCTTTGTAAACTGGGGTCATTTGCAAGGCAGGAATTCTGGATTCTCTAGCTTCTGTGATATTTGTCCTAGTTTTCAGGCAACTCCATGGTATTTCCCCCAGAATCTATTGGATAAAATGATTATTTGCACTCAAAGCCACTTTGGATGTGAAGACCTTAATAATAAATGCCACCAGGAAATATGCCATCCTAATATTAGCACAGCTGTAGCAGGAAGACATAGTGAGCCAGGTTATGTTTTAATGTTTTTTATGATAACTCAGTGTTCACATTGATGATGCAGAAATTGTTTCATTGTGTGTGTGTGTGTGTGTGTGTGTGTGTGTGTGTGTGTGTGTTCAGGCCTCTGTTTTTTCCCTCAGCATCCCCACCCCCATCCCACACATCAATTTTCTCTCGTTTCTTTTTGTCCAGGGATTATTACAGACAAGGCTGACTGTGCTGAGTTGGCCATTGTGAATCCAGATTCCAAGGCAACCTCCGAAGGAAACATACAGATCCAGGGCAAGAACTGGAACCTAAGGGTTAATGATTGGGCATCTTTCAAAGTCTGAAGTTCTTTTTTTTTTTTTTTTTTAATTCTTTTGGGTGCTTTCAAAATTCAGGAATTTTGCATGGCTTAATAGTTCACAGCTCTGTCAACGCCTTTTAAAAAATATTTTATTTTTATTTATTTATTTTTTTACAGAGAGGAAGTGAGAAGGATAGAGAGTTAGAAACATTGATCAGAGAAACACTGATTCAGCTGTCTCCTGCAGACCTCCTACTGGGGATGTGCCCGCAACCAAGGTACATGACCGGAATCGAACCTGCGACCTTTCAGTCCGCAGACCGAAGCTCTATCCACTGAGCCAAACCAGTTAGGGCAGAAGTTCTAAGTGTTTTTCCAGCACTGCCTGGGGGCTCCTGTTGCAGCAGCACATCCCTGCCCTACCAGGCAGCCAGGCAGCCACACTGAGCACCTCCCCAGGACCCCTGATGAGGAGCTGGTCCTCGAGGGAAATTCAGACCCCCTGTGGGTGGTCGCAGGACCCCAGGCTCCTCCTCAGCACTTCTGCTTTCTTCCTGCAGAGTCTTCCTTCCAAAGGTGGTCTGCTGGCCCAACCCATAGGGACGCTGACAATAACCATGTGGTCCAGAGGTTAAGAGTAGGATGATAGCCGGGCCGGCATGGCTCAGTGATTGAGCATTGATCTATGAACCAGGAGATCACAGATCGATTCCCTGTCAGGGCACATGCCTGGGTTGTAGGCTTGATCCCCAGTGTGAGACTTGCAGGAGGCAGTCGAACAATGATTCCTTCTCATCATTGATGTCTCTCTCTCTCTCTCCCTCTCTGTTCCTCTCTGGAATCAATAGAAATATATTTTAAAAAAGAGTAGGGTGATAAAGGATAATTTAAAATATATAAATAACTGGTATAGTAAAAAGGGGGCCTTCCTTTGATTTAGTGCACTCTGTGCTAAAACTGGAAGAAGAAGAAGAAAGCAATAATGTCTTTTATAAAGCTATGTATTACACAATAGACTTCCAAAATAGCTCATGTTGTCTGAACAACAGATGTCTTCCATAAAAGAAGGTTCTTTGACTGCAAGCAGCAGATTAGTACCCACAAATACCTTAGGCTCCGAAGGCTTTTAGCCACACAGGAGAAAACAGTTACTCCTGCTGGGGGGGAGGGGGAGGGGCTAACTCAGTGGAACCACCATTTATATTTAGAATGTACACTTACCCCACGGGCCAACCAGGGGACAGAGGTCGCCCAAGGATGTGCTCAATATAGAAGTCGCTCTACTGCCAAGTTCCAGTGCTCACTCCCAGTCTCTGGGGATAAGAAGAGACGAGTCACTCAGTGACATTTTGGAAGTGACCCAGAGCTAAATGGGCCCCTCCATATCTTGTTTGTCCTCTGATTATAGGTTAGACACACAATAATAATAATTTCAGCTGCTCTGGCTGACGTGGCTCAGTTGGTTGACGCATCATACCATACACCAAAAGTTGCAGGTTCGATTCCTGGTCAGGGGGAGGTAACCAATCGTTTCTCTCTCTCTAAAAAAAAATTAAAATTAAAATTAAAAAATCAATAATAATAATTGTAGCTAACATATAAAAACTGACCTAGATTTTTTAGTTGACTGCTTACTTCATGCTTGCACCTTGGGGTGCCAGTTCCATTATTTCTTTCATGTCCTACATGAAGTGGGCCACAGCGGTACCCAGATCACACTGATGGTGCTCTGGCCATCGGTTATTGTGTAAGAGCTTCAAACAGCAATAATTACTTTATGGTCCATTACTTTATGGGCTCCTCTAGGCAGTTCTCACACAGTGATTCTCACAGTCAGATCATGGCTATGGCTGGAGTCATCTTGAATGCTTCCTCACTCGTATATCGGCTGGCTGGGGCCCCACGTGGCACTGTCACCCAGAACCCCACACATGGCCTCTCCATGTGGCCCGGACGTCATTGCATCACAGCTGGACTCCACAAGCAGGCATCCTAGGAACAGGTAAAAGCTGTATCACCTTTTAAAAAACAAAACAAATGTTACTTCGAGTTCATTATAGACTAACAGCAGTTGCTAATATAGTAACAGAACCCTTCACTCAGCTTCTCCCAAAGGTGAGATCAATATAACTGTAGACCAATATCATAGCCAGAAATTGACATTTGCACAATACTATTAACTAGACTATGAACTTTGTTTTACAGGGTTTTACATGCACTCCTTTGTGTGTGTATATTCTATGCAATTTGATTCCATGTGAAGACGCATGTAATCACCCCCACAATCATCATACAAAACTGTCCCATATAGGGACTCCCTTGTGCTACCCTTTAATCCTGACACCCACCTTCCCTACCCCCATACCTATCCCCTGACCTGTTCTCTATCTCTATATTTTATTATCTCTAGAATGTTCTATAAACAGAGTCATACATAGTCTGTAACCTTTAGATTGGCTTTTTTTCCCCCCCACTACACAAGATGCCCTTTAGGTCCATCTAACTATGCAGATATTATTTGATTAAGCCAGGGGAAAAGAGGGTGAAAAGAGAGAGTAGGCCAGCAGTGATCCTGGACGTGGGCAGTTTCCATGGCTTATAGATACATCACTCCGATCACTTGCGGTGATTAATGGTTCTAAGCAAACACTTAACCCTGCATTCGCAATGTTGCATTCTTTTTCTTAAATTGTATGAAATTCAATTTGTATAAACTTCAGGCTCAACAAAACCGGATGGAACCTCTCCTGGGTGCACTAGACATTCACCGCGGAGGGAGCAACTCATCTGTAAAAGTCCAAATCTGGGGTTTTGCTGTCACTCATAGAACCGCTGAGACATCAGGGCCCCAAGAGAGCTGGTGGATGGAAAGGTGTGGAAAGGAAATGAAGCCGAAGTGGTATTGATAACAGACACCCAGGCCTAGATGGGCCAGAATAACAAACTGCCTCTGTCCAGGGGCATGGAGGAGACTCACTTACAGGCTATGGTTAGGAGGCTAGACGTTTGTCTAAGAGCAACTGGAAGCCACCAGCAAGCTTTAAGCAAAAGAGGAAGCGTTGACTACTATGATAAGGAGGCCAGTGCCTGAATGTGTGTGTGTGGGGGGGGGGGGGGGGGGGGCGGGCGGGAGGGGAGGAGGGTTGCTTTCGCCAAGGCGATGGTTCTTTGGGATTTCCGCTGTGTCCACAGACATCAAGTAGAACCACCCTAAGTGTGCAAGGGGTCTGAGGTTCCCTGGCTTCCCCAGGAACCCTTGCTTGGCCCGTTGACCCCTGGGTCTGCAGCCAAGTGCTATAAAAAAAAAACAAAAAACAAAAAAAAAAAACCAGGAGGTGGATTTCTCATATCCTCTCTGCTTTCTGATTAATCATTTAGATGGGAAACTGAATCCTACTCAGGTTTAAAAAAAAAAAAAAAAAAAGGAACTCCAGGTCAGAATCACCATCTTGTCCCAAATATATGACTTTCCCCCCTCCTGGTTGGGGCATCGGGGGTGCATTTAAAAAACAAAACAAATTATTTTCATTCAGTCACTGTTTCCTAGCAACCACACACACACACACACACACACACACACACACACACACCCTGCTTTCCTGCATGCGATCCCACCAGCCTGAGCAGATGCCCCCAGAAGCAGGGGGAGAACAAAAGCAAAAGAATCTGTCTCCTTCGGTGAGAGACTCTGAGAGGGGACTTTGTTAAGAGCCCGGCGTCTCATAGAACGCTCTCTGAGAGACCCGCACATCGCTGTGGGGGGGGGGGGGGGGTGGCCCGCAGGGAGTGTGCAGGTGTTCTTCGGGGCATGATATTTCTAGAGGATATGGGGGCGGTGCCTTAGAGGGTTTTCATGAAGCAGCTAATGCCTGAGACCCCTGACATCGCCCCAGTAGCTCTTCTGTGTGTGTTTCCAGCGTTATTTTTGTTAAAGCTCTACAGACAGATAAGAAGGGTGAATTCAAATCTGGACTGAATAGGGTCTCTACAGATGTCTCTCTTTCAACCAGGCGTAGCTGCTCCATGCAAGACAGTCGCTGGACTCTGCAGCTGGACGGGCCCTCTCTGACCATCCCTGCTTCTCTGATGGAGGAGGAAGCACAGGCACAGGGAGGAGAGTCCTCGTACCCAAGGTGACACCGTTAGCTGGTAGCCTCCCAGGCCTCCACAGTGGGAGATGCTCATGCCTTAAGGATTTATACCTTTGCACAGGATGCCACATGGAATGGCAGTGAAAGGTAGGTCTAAGGGAAAGCTGTCACAGCCACCAGGAGATACAAATCTATAATTTGTAAGTCTGAAATTCAAAGGACTGGCTCAGAATGACAAAATAGGTTAAAACAAATGCTAAGTCTTTTGTTTTTTAAAAAGGCACAGCTCTAGCTGGTTTGGCTCAGTGAATAGAGCCTCGGCCTGAGTACTGAAGAGTCCCAGGTTCAATTCTGGTCAAGGGCACGCGGCAGGGTTGCAGGCTTAATCCTTAGTAGGGGGTGTGCAGGAGGCAGCCAATCAATGATTCATTGATGTTTCTAGCTCTCTCCCTCTCCCTTTCCCTCTGAAATCAATAATATATATATATATATATATATATATATATATATATATATATATATATATATATTTTTTTTTTTTTTTTAAGTTGTGGAAGCTAAGTCATCCCACCCTACCCATTCCGTCCCTACCTCCTATACCACACACACACACACACACACTCAAGGAACTGAGCTAGGACAAATGTTTTCACAACTCATTGAATTAGAAGAATGCCAGCCTTTGTGGAGTTGTACAACGTGGGGCCAAAGGTGCTCTAGGCTCACCATTTTCTCAGACAACACCTGAGCCTGGTGCAGAAGAACCAAGAAGCTAGACCATGGCCACAGCAGTCGGTGGCTCAGGAGAAACTACATCCCAGCGTCTGGCCGGCCCAGGCCCAGAGCTTTTCTTTCTCTGGCCCTGAGGCACCTCTCTGGCTTGCAGCGTCCTCTCCGGATGTACTCTCCTGCAGAGATGACGTTACTGTCTTCATCACTAATTCATCTCCGGGGACGGCTCCTTTCTTCCCCCTTTCACCTCCACATCTCATCCGAGGCAGAGGTGGCAGCAGCAAGGATGGTCCGAAAGAATGGAATTGGTTTGGTGAAGAGCTCATTTAAACCAGGGCATCCTGTTTCCTTTCTGTTTGTTGTCGAAAAGTTGAACCCTGCCCTAACTGGTTTGGCTCAGTGAATAGAGCATCGGGCTGCAGACTCAAGGGTCCCAGGTTCGATTCTGGTCAAGGGCATGTACCTTGGTTTTGGGCACATCACCAGTGGAGGGTGTGCAGGAGGCAGCTGATTGATGTTTCTAACTCTCCCTCTCTTTTCCTCTCTGTAAAAAAAATCAATAAAATAGACTAAAAAAAAGAAAGCTGAACCCAATGAAGCTTAATGTTTATGTTAGCAGCCAAACCGCACCAGAATGTCATCGGCAGTTTAATCTCGATCTCGCTTCAGCGAGATCTTGGTACTTGAGAACTAGTTAAGAAAGAATTCAGAGCCAAGACTCAAACGATAAGAGAAAGTTTACCTAGAAAGTAACAGAGGTAGAATAAGTGAGCCGTAGTAGAAATGGGCTCAGGAAACAAGTTACAGGGACAAAAGAAGGCACCTCTTCTGGAGCTGAAACACTACTGAGGACCACATGTAGTTGGTGCAGGCCAGAATCTCATTGTCCTGGAGCTTAATGATGAAGGGCTGTTCTCTGGCCTCATTGCTTGTTCCACTCCAAGGGGCTCTAACCTGCATGGCTAGCAGCATGCCAGGAGGGTCAGGGAAGGGTCTGAACCCTATGACCAGGGATGTGAAAGGTCAGGGGGTCTAAGCCACATGCTAGGGAAGGAAGGGTTACCCTGGAGCTAAGGTCCTTGTTTTCCCAGGTTTGACCATTGCTAGACACCTATGGCTTTCCACCTGTTGACTTTCTGTGCCTGGCCCACCATCGTCCTTGCTCTGCTCATGTCTGTCTAACTGCTTATCACATTCATATACTACAATTTCGTTGTTTTGTTACTCCTCACCGAGGATATTTCTTTTCATGGATTTTTAGACAGAGTGGAAAAGAGGAAAGAGGGGAGACAGAGAGAAAAATCCATGTGAGAGAGACACAACGATTGCTTGCCTCCCATCCATGCCCTGACTGGGGCTGAGGCTTGACCCTGCAACCGAGGTATGTGCCCTTCATTGGAATAGAACCTGGGACCTTTCAATCCATGGGCTGACACTCCAACCACTGAGCCAACTTGTTAGAGCATGCTCCAATTTTTTATAAAAAGGTTTCTAAAGTTCCCCCCCCACCACCTTTTTATAGTAGTGATTTAAGAACATGTGCATGACTTCAAAAGTACAGAATGTAACATAATAAATATCCATAAACCTATAATCAACCAAGATTAACATTTTTTATTATTACTCAGAGTTCTCCAGATAAACAAATCCAACAGCAAATATACATAGAGATTTCATTTAAGGAACTGGTAGCCTGGCCAGTCTAAAATCTGAAAGGAAGGACTAGGACTGAGGATTAGGGAGGAGTTGCAATTCAAGTCCAAAGGCTGTCTGCTGGCAGAATTCCTTTTTGCTTGGGAGAGGTCAGGTTTTTTTGTTTTTGTTTGTTTTTTTAAGGCCTTCAACTGATTGAATGCGGCCCACCCACATAATGGAGAGTAATCTGCGACACTCAGGTCCACTGACTGACTTAAATGCTAATATCCATAAAGCCCCTTCACAGAAACACCCAGGATAATGTTTGACCGAATATCTGAGCACAATGACCCAGCCAAGTGGCTATATTAAATTGATCATCACAATTTGCTTTAAATCATGTTTAAGAAATAAAACTGAAAAAAAAAGAAATAAAACTGAAGGCTGCATCTTCCTAACAGATATCAGGTGCAGATCGTCGATATGCCATTTATACTGTTCCCGGGGCACCCCATTCAACACTGATCTTTTTTTAATATATATTTTTTTTCTTTATTGATTAAGGTCCTTATCCCTCCATGCCCCTCCCTCGTGCCCTCACCCACCTAGTGTCTATGTTCATTGGTTACAAGTCCTTTGGTTGACCTCTCCCCCTCCCCCACAACCCTGCCCTGCCTTCCCTCTGGGGTGTGACAGTCTGATCGATGCTTCTCTATCTCTGGATCTGGTTTTTACTCATCAGTTGGTGTTGTTCATTATAATCCACAAATGAGTGAGATCATGTGATATTTCTCTTTCTCTGACTGGCTTATTTCGCTTAGCATAACGATCTCCAGGTCCATCCATGCTGTTGCAAATGGTAAGCGTTCCTTCTTTTTTACAGCAGCGTAGTATTCCATTGTGTAGATGTACCACAGTTTTTTTTATCCACTCATCTGCTGACCAGCACTTAGGCTATTTCCAAATCTTAGCTTTTATCAATTGACACTGACATAATTTTTTTGGTAAACTGTTTCTGTGACTTCAGAACCCTTTTGACCCCATCACCTAAACTCCAATTCCCGGTCCAGTGTTGGGGTAGGAACTGAAGACATGGTCTCACATTTACCATAACCACATGTTCTTTCAAGGTCCTTCTGGCCATAGATGTTGTGCGTTGGGGGGAAATAAAGAGGTTGTGCATGGATTCTATAGAAAACTATCACGAGCCATTGCACCAGGGCGAGCTCACTGGGAGTCACTATGTTGAATGTGCTCAGAGCTCAAGCTTATTCAGAACACAAACCATCCCCATTTGGATGGCTCTCCCCAAATAGTCTCATCCACTATGACACAAGCCTTGCTGTTTACTTGCTAGTTTGTCGCAAAGGTAGGTAGATGATGAATGCTGAAAAAACTCGCAAGGAATGAGAAGTGCCAGGCACACTCAAGGTCAGGGCACTGGCCGCCAGACAGCTCTCCGCCGGGGTACCTGCTGCACCAGAGGCCTGAGCCCTGCACATTCTCGGATCCCTTCCAGAGCCGGGCACTCCATGACTGGTATTTGGAGTGATAGCGTCCCTACCTCCAGTCCTCTCTGATTTGCTGCTGTAGCTTCTGGGCGCAGAGCGACTGCATCTTCCAAACAGACATCAGGTGCAGTGTCAGCGGCAGACACCTGCGCAGCTGGCTCAGCCTCAGCATGGAAAGAAGACTCCTGAAGAAGGAAATGAAGAGGCTCCTGTAAGTAAGATCGAGGAAAGCTTTCGTTTACCATACTCAGCGTTGGGTGGGCTTCATGTCATGGATGGTCTGATACGGGCAGGAGGAAGATTTTATTCCTGCACTATCGAAAAAAAAGCCAGGCAATCTGGCCTCTGCCTCACACAGAGGCCTCACACGTGGTGCAAAGCCGGATGCTGAGTCCCTTGGGCGGTTGCTTCTGCCAGCAGCATGCTCAGCCCAGGCATCCCTGGCCCGGAGCCTAAGATCTGGGGCCACAGGCCCGTGGGCTGTGCTGGGCGGAGTGTGCCTCTGGGAGGGGTCTGCTGGGGGAGACAGAGGGGAGGTTTCTGAAAAAGGTGCCCGAGGGCCCAGCATGGAAACTGCAGCCTCCGCCTCTCTTCAGGGTCAGTCCGATCAACTCAGTAATTCATCTCCTGGTTCTTGATCAACTCAGTAATTCATCTCCTGGTTCTTGCCGCCAGAACTTTTGTTTGTAAACAAACAAAAGAAAACACTAAGTCTCCCCGGGAAGGAATGTTTCTCTCCTGTGCTAGCTTTTCTTTGACGTGGTATTTTGTTAAGAGGTTGGTGAAAATAACAGACGTTATAAAAAGGCCGGGGGTGGGGGGGGGGGGGGAGAGGGAAGGGGAGGGCAGCTATATACTATATCATCAGTGTTACAGGCACAATAATAATGCCCTTTTTGTCAAAGACGTTGTCACAATCCCCATCCCATGTGCTCTCCCACCCGCTCAGATAATGACCTCGGAAGAAGTCCTTAAGGAACTCTGGAGTAAACTGTGTGTGAATGCACAGATGTTTACTAATAAAGAACAAACCGTAATCTGGGATGCCAATTCCTCCACCTACAACTGGAATTTCAAAAGGGGTGTAAACGTAAAGTTCTAGCCAAAGAATACATCTAGGGCACTCTAAAGAATACATCTAGGGCACCTTGGGATTACGAAGAAAGAAAAATTGAGGGTTTTTATCGATCTAAGTGTAGTAAGTCAGAAGAGTTTGAGAAGGCAGAAACAGACTTAGCCCTGGCAAGGTTACTTGCCCAAAGTGTGTGCCACAGACCTTGGGGGCCAGAAGTGTGGCCTCATGGGAAGTCCAGGGCTGTCTGGAAATGGGCCCCAGGGCCCCTTATCCTACATCCAGTCCTCTTCCTGACTCTTCAGAACAGCAGCCCCTCTGTGCTCCTCCCAGGACCTTATTCCGCCCTCTGGAAGGATCTGGACTTACTAATACATCTTTAGGTCTAACTCCCCCTAAGGATATTTGCATTCCAACGAGGAAAAGCAAAAGAACACATCTGAACCGAAATGTATCAACCTCTTTGACATTTTGCCCGAACTTAACATGGTTAGCAAGGGGATCTTTATTATCAACAGTGGGTCTCAATCCTTTCATTTTTGTGAACCTTTCCTGTATGTGGGGATTTATCCTACTCCCTGCTTTCCTATAAATTCTGTGCCCACTATGTACATTTAGTTTTTATTTTTTAAAATATATTTTATTAATTTTTTTACAGAGAAGAAGGGAGAGAGATAGAGAGCTAGAAACGTCGATGAGAGAGTAACATTGACGAGCTGCCTCTTGCACACCCCCTACTGGGGATGTGCCCGCAACCAAGGTACATGCCCTTGACCGGAATCGAACCCGGGACCCTTCAGTCTGCAGACCGACGCTCTACCACTGAGCCAAACCAGTTTCGGCTACATTTAGTTTTTAGATAAATGTGGTTTAATTTCATTATGGCGAGGCATTTTAAGCCTATAGCATTGCAGAATTGCCTTTTCAATCAAAAAAGTGTTACGTGGGTAATAAAGCAGCCAAATAATTCTCCAGATAAAAAGGAGGAGGTATGAGCCCGGCTCCCAGAGCTGTCAGCGACTGCCCTTGTGTGTGGCGGGAGGGAGGGGCTGGGCAGACGGAGCTCCCGTGCCACTCCCAGTGGTTCAATCCTGCTCTCTTGCTTTTAAGGGGAGATTATATTGGCATCAGACTTCGAGAAAAGGAATTTGACCCAAAAGGAAGAAGGCAACTCACCTTTCTAGATGATATGGTAAAGAAAGGCGAGCGGGTGGAAGTCTCATCTGTGTTCCATGTTAGTGAAGGGGACATAAGTATATAATGCATAACAAGGCTGAGAATGGCCTCTTTCTCATCTCATCCTAGCATTCTCCACAGGGTCTTCTCAACTCATTAAAATGAAAGCAAAAAGAATGAGAAAGTAAATGTCATGTGACTTTTGCTATTTGCATTAGAAAAGATTAAAAAGCAAAATGGGTGCCAGGGCAAATATTACATTTGGACAAAATTAGCTATCATGTACTTCTCAAATATAATACTGGGTGGTTTTTAAAAATATATATTTTATTGATTTTAGAGAGGGAGAGAGAGAGATAGAAACAACAATGATGAAAGAGAATCATTGATCGGCTGCCTCTTGAAAGCCTCACATGGGATGGAGCCCACAACCTGGGCCTGTGCCCTTGACCTTAATCAAACTCAGGACCCTCCATCCTGCAGGCTGACCCTCTATTGAGCCAAACCAGCTAGGGCAATACTGGGTGTGTGTGTTTTGTTGTTGTTGTTTGTTTATTTGTTTTGTTTTTTACCATGTGCATTAATGGAGAAAGCCAAAGAATGGAATAATCCTAAAATCCTCTCTATTATTACTCATGTTGAACCTTGGGTTCATGTTATATAATACAAGTTCACTTCCCATATGTTAAGAAAGAAACTATGTAAAGACCTAATTCAAAAGAAACTGTAAACCCTCAGCTTTTTTATCCTCCTGTTTCCTGTCCTGGCACTAGCCGGGAAGAAGGACCCGCCCCCTCCCCTTCTCTCTGTCTGACTTCCCAGGGGCTGAAGGAGCATCAGGCCTTGGTTTTCTTACTAGTAAGAGCTTCTCAGTGCACGTATTAGACGGAGAAATTAAGTCAATTAGATAATTGCTTCTCAAACTTTAATGAGGTCTTATTACAAGGCCGTGGTGGTTCAGGAAGTGGGGGTGGGGCTGGGAATTCGCATTTCTAATGAATGATGCCCGTGTTACCTGTCCACGCATCAGTGTTTGGATTAAGTTCCAACAACTGATCACGGCCCATTTCTTTCCTTTCTTTTCTTTTTCTTCTTCTTCTTCTTCTTTTAATTCACTTTCAGCTGGTTCAGGCCCTGGAAGAAATAATCAAATTGTTTTAGAAACTGTAGGAGTGAGATAGAACCTTAGAATCCATCTGAAAGTGCCCAAGTCAAACTGGCCTTTGCTGGAATTGGTCCTCGGTTTTCTGTAGGAGTCTCCTGGCAGGTCACTTAATCAGGTCTCCCTCAGCCCTTCGCTCATGCTCACCCCTGCACCTGGAGGTCCTTCCCCCCATCCACAGCCCAGTTCCACCACAGCCTCCTCCATGAAGCCTCCCAGGATTTCCCAGTGGACACATCAGTTGCCTGTGTCCCAGGAGCACATTTCTGTCATTCTACTTACAGAATTAGAAACTGTTCTCTGGGTTCCTCTTCCTCTAACTGCACCTTTCTCTATTTCAAAATGTTAGGGGTGAGGGCTAGGGGGTGGTGAGATTGAGGCAAAAAAAGGGGAAAAAGAGAAAGAACTCATGGATAGGGACAAGAATATGGTGATTGTGAGGGGAGGAGGTGAGTGGGGGGTGGAAGAAGGTATGGGGGGGGATAAATGGTGATGAAAATAATAAAATAAAAAGGATATAAAACACACAAACCAACATAACTTAAAACTGAGGCCCACAGAACATCAATTGCTCACCTAAGGATACACTATCAATCATTGGCCATACCTAGATGTGAGTCCAGATTCCCTCTTTTCTTTTTTGATCCATAGAAGCCAAAACAAAACAAAACAAAAAGACAATACAATAAAATAAACAAAACCCCTGCTCTAGCGGGAGGTGAAGGCAGTGCCTGAAGCTCTATGATTTCCGTCCGAGCCTCAGGTCACTGGCAGAGCTAACGATCCTCACCACTGCGGATAAATAGCGACAGGTTCAGCAGAGCCATTGTCATTGGGCAGGGAGGGCTGGGCCGATGTCTAAGCCGGTTCTTCTGCTCTCTCTCTGCTTCCTGCTTCCAGGCACACTACGACCTGGCCATCGGTGTTGCTTTGCAGTGGCTGGATTGCTCAGAAGACTTAGCTTGGCTGGAGTGGGAGAAAGTGTAAGTCAGAATAGTGATTGTTTTTTGTTTTTTTTTTAATGTGTGACTATGAGAAACGAAAGAGGAAGTTCTAACTGGTGTCTTCCACCGTGAGCTCTGATGTGAACACCCTGCAGGGGAGTGTTCCTCTGCAGCCAGAAATCTGAAGAAACCCCACAGCTGTCAACGTGGGGAAGTCACATAGTGTTCACATTTGTTACATCTCTGCTAATCGGTTTCCTTTTTAAATATTTTTTTTATTGATTTCAGAGAGGAAGGGAGAGGGGGAGAGAGAGAGATAGAAACACCAATGATGAAAGAGAATCATTCATCAGCTGCCTCTTGAACGCTCCACATGGGATGGAGCCCACAACCCGGGCCTGTGCCCTTGACCTTAATCAAACTCAGGACCCTTTAGTCCACAGGCTGATGCTCTATCCACTGAGCAAAACCGGCTGGGGCCTAATGGGTTTCTATCCCATGAAAATCCTTCTTGCATAGAACGTACTCCCTTAGAACAAGATGGTGCTGTATTGCACACAGGCCATGAGTGTTCAGAGGGCCAAGTCCATGGGCAAAGGCTGCCCCTTTTCACAAGGACCGTTTGGCCAGATAGGTACCCGAGCTGAGCTGTTTGAATCGCAGAATAATTTTCTTTCCAAGATTACCGGCATTTTCTCCCCGTGTGCCAGGCAGACACACTCAATTGGCAAGAACGTGAAACTAATGTGACCCGAATTGAATAGCTTATTCCAGAGGCGTTATTTTTCTCAGTTCCATGGCCTAGAACACACACCTGGACGGCTGTATCAGTTAGCGTGCAGTTATAATAAGCAGAAAATCCAGTTTGAGCAGACTTAAGTAAGAGAGAGAGACGGGCGGGGGGAGGAGAGAAGAAGGGGGAGGAGATTTATTGCTTCTGTATTTGAAAATCCATGAGTAGCTCTGTCTGAGGCAGGACTTAATTCAAACTCAAATCATATCATCAAGACTTACCTCTTGACTATTTCTTCTGGTTAGACACCGTTCTTAGTTTCAGCCTACTTTATTGCAATATTCAGTCCAGGGAAAAATGGATTTCTAAAACTCACAGAATTGTGTCTCAATAGCTCTGTTCACCCTGACTTGTCTGGGGGTGGCGTGGGGGATGGAAGACCGTGACTAGCTTTTCCAACCTTTGGAGCCCGGGGTTGTGCTTCTACCTCCCCTTGAAGCACAGAGGCTTACAGTGGAGAAGGCAGTTCCCCCAGGCAAATCGCCACAAGAAGGGAAAGCGTCCTGGTTGGCAAATCCATAATTGTCCACCACAGTGACCAGTCAGCCATGTTTGATAGGTGAGGGCAAATTCATCACCACTGCTGGGAGATTCAAAATTCCAAGATGGTGGGTTCATCACATCAGTTTTGTGAGCAAGTGCAAAGCACATAGCACGTGGCCAATGGAGATTACTTATGGATTATTATCACAACCTTAGCCGGTGTCAAAAACAATAAGAATAAACCCTCTAGCTGAAACTGGTTTGGTTCAGTGGATATAGCATCGGCCTGCATATACCTTGGTTGCGGGCACATCCCAGTGGAGGGTGTGCAAGAGGCAGCTGATCAATGGTTCTCTCTCATCAATGTTTCTGACTCTCTATCCCTCTCTCTTCCTCTCTGTAAAAAATCAATAAAATATATATATTTTTAAATGAATAAACCCTCCATTCTTATTTATTCATGTTCCCCTTAGGAAAAGGCCCTTTCGTGGCCAACCGATATACCCAAACCACAGAGAAAGAGAAGCAATGATCTTATCATCTTATGCTGGAATCTTAATGGTAAGGAAAAGAACACTATTTGTATATATGAAGATGCTATATTTTCTATGCACATTTTGATATTAATGCATATTTACTTTCTCTTTAACCAATGCTTATAAATGTGTAAGATGTACTGATATTAAATGTTTCATTTTTTAAAGCTATAATAAAAAGATTTTTGACTTCTATGTTGTATTGGGAAAACATTTATTTAAGGGGCAAAAGACCCCAGAATGAAAGACATAACGAATTGAACTCGGCATATTCTGATTTGTCAATTTATTCAGAAGTTGTTGACTGAGTGCCCGTGCCACACAGGCACAGTGCTGGGCATCCTGGAGCTGTAACAGCTTTGCTTTGTGCCTGAACAAAAGCCATGATATGATTACACATTTTATTGTTGTTGTTGTTGTTTTTGTTTCACAGAACAGCATCCCCATCGAGGAAGTCTTTAAAATTTACGGGGCGCATTCTTCTGCCAATTCTGGTGCTACCAAGGTAGGGGTGGCCTGCGCCTGTCCATTCGGGGGATATTTAGAGAAAATTTATCTAACACATTTATAATGTTGTACTTTTCAGCATCAAACAACAGTTTTATATGAAGATGTACAAAACCAGATGTAGCCATATCTTACTCGGGTACGTTTGTAAAATGCTTTCCTGACATGGAGGCCCAGAGGGAGACCCTCAACCACTGAGCCACACTGGCTGGGCACCGCTGTGCCTATTTCAAACCATGAGATGTCACAAAGGCATGATGTGATCTGAGCTGCAAATGTAAGATTCTGAGGATCGCCTGCCCCTTGGGGACCCCCAACCTCCTCCCTGCTCAGGCCTTTCTCTTGTGGGCAGATCAGCTGCCATGAGGACCCCTCTGCATCTTAAATAAGGAACTAGCATAGAGCACTTAAAATAGGGTAAATTGTAGGAGCTATTTTAAAACGGTCCTTGGGGCTTCATAATTTTAAAAACTTGAACTAGGAGATGGGTTGCTATAAAAAAAAAAATGTTATTGCCAAAAGTTCCTCTCTAATTGCTGCACATATCTGAATGATCTTCGATTCCTTCAGATAAAATATCTCCTAAGCAACAGCTAACACCCTTCCCAAGCAAGAGCTTTTAAAGCCCTGCTGAATACTAATCAGATTATGGCGAATTTCCAGCCACCAGCACTGCCCACGTGACACCATGTGAGTCCTGTGCACGGCCCTGAGGGCTTTCTCCAGGGCTCTTTGCTGCCACCTGGTGACGGAGCGGCAGCATGGGCCCGCCAATTTTAATAGCGTCAGGTGTCTCTCCTGACAGGGAGCTGGTTTTGCCGGCAGGGAACCATGTTTCTGCTCAGGACCTTGGACCCATAGAAGGCAACCCAGGGCCGAGGAAGTGAGAGCTACACAGATAGCTACGGACAAATATAAACTGTCCCGCCCAAGTTTAAACTGGAGGAAAAAGAGCACAGGTCTTCCTTCCACAAATGAAGCAAGCAATACAAGTATTCTTCAACTCTATTTGATGGAGAAAGGGGGAAAAAGAAGAAAGGCCTTTACACACATCTGCCTCTTTTCCTCCCCCTACACTCCTTTTTATTGGAGGAAAATTTTGTTGAACGTGCTTTGGATATAATTTGGCACTCAAGACGTACTTGAATTGAGAAATAAAAAAATCATAATAATACTGTTACCATGCCACAATGAAGCTATTAATAAGTAGCATTAAAGTAAAGAAGATATGATTAACTCTAGATTTAGGATTTGAATTTCATTCTACATTTAAAAGCTACATTAACTGCTTGCATGAGCCATCAGATTACGGGGACTCAGAGAACGTCTGAGCTGGAAGTGACCTTTAAAATCATCAGGTTAGATCTGCCCCAGTCAATAGGGCAACAGGAGCTTGAAAAGCCTCCGTCTTGTATCTTCTAAGTGCATCAAGAACCACATATGGCTTGCCCTAATCAGTTTTGCTCAGTGGATAGAGCATCAGCCTGCAGACTAAAGGGTCCAGGTTTGATTCCTGTCAAGGGCACATGTCCGGGTTGTGGGCTGGATCCTCAGTAGGGGGCGTGCAAGAGGCAGCCAGTCAAGGATTCTCTCTCATCATTTATGTTTCTCTCTCTCTCTTCCTCTCCTTTCTTCTCTGAAACCAATAAAATATATATTTTTTAAAAAGAGTGATGTATGGCTAGACTTGTCAAGGGAATCACTTCACAAGTTATATAAGTGTCTAATCACTAAAAACAAGCAAACATGAGCCAATTCTCTCTCTCTCTCTCTCTCTCTCTCTCTCTCTCTCTCTCTCTCTCTCTCTTTCTCTCATGCCTGGCATACATTAACCTGAAGAGATATTGCTATTATATAATAGTTGCAATTGCCCCATACTTATATAAAGCCTCCTTTCTGAATAGATGATGTGCTTCTGAGGTTAGAGGCCATGGTTTATGTTCCATTCTTTACAATGCTAGATATACAGTGAACTCTCAATCAATATTTTTGCCATTGAATAGAAGACTGAGGTCAAAAATAAAAGTGCCCCTTAACTGTTCCTTTGGCAAAGAGAACACGTCCTCATTTATTGTTTAACACTGGTTTCCCATGGGAAACCAAAAGCCCATAATAATAGTGAATGCCCCACCTATATAACAACCAAAAGCCCATAATAATAGTGAAAAACAGAAGTTTACTTCGCAGGTGAAAGGAGTCTGGAGGTGGGCGGACCAGGGCTGGTTCCACAGTTCCACCCAATTGTCAGGAGGCAGGCTTCTTCCAGGCCTCTGCTCAGTCATTCCTGCTGAAAAGGAGAAAATAATATAGAAATGTAGTCTCTTTCTTAAAAAAAGAAAAAAGAAAAAAAAAAAGAAGATACTCCCCCAAAAAATACCTCACCTATATATAAACCACACAATTATCTTGGAGTTCAAATTTCTACCTATTTCCAAGATGATACCAATTAGTGGGAACTTGCTCATCAGGAGTGTGGTCATTAGGAGTTTTGGATGACAAGATAGAGCAGAATATTTCCCACTGACCTGGAGATCTAAAACTAGGTATTTGTTTTGTTGTCCTTGTCTTTCTGTTTTTGCCTCGGTTATACATCATGAGATGCATCTTTGTTGACATGCATAAAAAGACCTGTGTCATCAGCTTTTACTCCTCAGATTTACTCCTGTCAACCTACCACCCTAATCTCCATCAGTGAGAAAGCAGATAGTTATTGATCTTGCAGGGGGTGCTATTTCAGGCCTTCTGGCTCTGATTCGTCATTTGTCAGCAATTACCCAACCTTTTTCTGGTAGATGAGGCAGGATTCCCTAAAAGAATTGGTGCCACACTGTTGCCATGGGTAGTTCTATACAAAAAAGAGAACCGAGACAGGGAGAGAAATGATGAAGATGATAAATATAAATATTTATTATTATTAATTTTAAAGCTACTGTATTGTACGGTGTACCAAACACTACTCTAAATACTTTACATATGCTAACTCTTTCATCCCTACCACAATTTTAAGGCAGGTACCAGTGTCATTATTATCACATGAAGAAACAGGCACAGAGAAGTTAAAAGACATGCCCAAGGTCACATGTCTTATTCATGGCTCAGCCTGCATTGTGATACAGCCAGTTTGACATCAAAGTCCATGCTGTCAACCACTTATTGCCTTGACCAGAATTATAGTTCAGCTAGTCAGTAACATTTGAGTGCCTACTATGAGCTAGGCACTCTCTAAGCCTTAGAGTCTAAGGCACTAGAGATAAAAGGTTAAATTAGTTAATCAGCCTCTCTCCTTCCACACTTGAATCCACTCTCCACAAAGCAGCCAGACTGATCACATTAAATTGATTTCAGAGAGAGGAAGGAAGAGGGAGATAAAAAATCAATAATGAGAGAGAATCATTGATTAGCTGCCTCCTACTGGGGATCAAGCTCACCACCTGGGCATGTGCACTGACAGGGAATCGAACCATGACCTCTGGTTCATGTGTCAACGCTCGATCAGCTGGGCCAGATTGATCTTTTTAAAAACCCGAGCCAGACCTTGTAACACTACTGCTTACAAACATTTCCATGGCTTCCCTTGCTGTCTCTGTCCCTCCTGTCGGAAGTGGTGGCTGTCCAGTTACTCGCCAGCACATCATCTGTTGAGTTTATTTGTTAAACTTACCATGACGTACGATTACCCTAGTTGCCTACTAGCTTAGTGTCTCTCCTCACCCAGCTCCTAAAGCAGAGCCTGGGCCACAGTAGGTGCTCATTGAAAACTTGTTGAATGAATGAATGAATGAATGAACAGTGCTAGCCTTGAATAAGTTCCCAGCGCCGCACAGCAGACAGCGGGTTATAATCACAACGCACTGGGTGTGTTCTATGTGACTACATGCTTTGAGCTCACAGATGAGAGCCAGTCCTTCTGTCTTGGTGTGGAGGAGGGGGCGGAAGGCCAGTAGAGGAGAGTGAAGGTGTGGAGACACTGGGCACGTTTCTCAGAAAAGGTGATGTTGGAGCTACACCTCCCAGGAAAAGGAGGGGCCTTCAGGAAATGAGCCCCAGGGCAGAACGGAAGGAAACAGCCCTTCCAGGTAGAGGGAACTCTGGGGAGTAGCAGTGTGTGGAAGGTATTCTACCCAGGAGGAACCAAGCGTGGGAGCAGAAGACAACGTGTGAAGGTGCGTGAAATGAGACCCGAGCTGCAGAGGCGCCCTTAGGCATGTCCAAGGGCGGTGGGTCGGGTGAGCAGGCCGAGTGCCACCAGCAGCGGTGTTATCAGCACGGCGTGTGCAGCGTTTCAAAGGAGCCCTGTTTTCCTTTCAGGTTCCCCGAGCTCCACCTTTCCGCCTCTCCCTGCACCCCTTTGCCATGCTGACGGCACCCAGAGCAGCAGAATATGCCCGCAAACAGAGTAAGCCTGCTTGCTTCCACCCGTTAGAGAAATCTAACACAGGAGCGGCTCTCACCGCGTAAGGTCCAAGGTGGTATGGTAAGACCCTCTCTCCGGCAGAATGCCAAAGAACCAGGAGCACTTATGGCTTCATGTCCCTCTACTGTCGAAACCAGGGGAGTTACTTCTTAGACTCCTTGGTAACGGGATCCAAGCACTCCTGAAGGGAAAGATCTAGAACTGTGGGTGGACTCGTTTTTGAAAAGGTGTTTGTGTTGTTGTTCCTACGTGTGTGTGTCTCTAGGTGTAAAGCTAAGAAGGGGAGCAATGAATAAAAATGCCACCAACAGCTCTACGAGGAAAACAAATGCCACGGAACAGAGATCATCAAAAAAGTTACCCTCGGACACACAGCCAAAGAGCAAAGTAGGTCTAAAAACACAAATTGGACCAAAATGATACCAGATGTTGGGGAGTACTTTACTTATATTGTAGCTAAAAGTCTAGCCTTTAGAATGAGATGCTCTGGGTTGGAATCTACAGCTTACTACTTAGCATCTGTGTGACTTCCGGTAAGTGACTTAGCCTCTCTGTTCCTTAGTTTTCTCTTCTGCAAAATGGGAAGAATGACGGTATCTCCCTCTTGAGCTTTTCGGATGATGATCTGAGATCATAATGTCAAGAGGTTAGAACAGTGCTTGTACAGAGTAACCCTAGATAAATATTAACCACTACTATCTTTCAGCTTTTGAGAAATGCTACTCACAAGTTAAACCAGCTGTTATACTGTGGGTTTAAATAAGTGTGTATGTGCTTATAGTAAACATTTCAAACAATACAAAAATTTTAAGTGTAATCCCTTTCCTACTCCTTAGAAATAACCACTGTTAATATCTCTTGTGATATTCAAATATTGCTACACATTGTATGTCCTACTGCTGATTTTTTAAGAAATAGCCAAGAAGTAAATAAAATAAACAAATATATTTATTAAAAAATAATTATTTTATAAACGTATGAGAAATATTCTTTCACGGTTTATTGTTTAAAATATATTTTATTGATTTTATACAGAAAGGAAGGGAGAGAGATAGAAAGTTAGAAACATCAATCAGCTGCCTCTTGCATACCCGATACTGGGGATGTGCCTGCAACCAAGGTACATGCCCTTGACTGGAATCGAACCTGGGACCGTTCAGTCCACAGGCTGACGCTCTATCCACTGAGCCAAACCGGTTAGGGCATCACGGTTTATTGTTTAAAGAAGTTTTTCATTTTGTATATTTGAGCTTCTTAGTCTTTTTCTTGATAGCTTATTGATATTTTAACTGATAAACAATTTTATAACCTCAAGATGAAACAGGATTTTCTATATATTTCCAGCCTCTGACTTTTTCCAGAAAGTAAGGGAAAAGGAGAAATTACTTGTTAAAAATCCAGGTAACCTGGAAAACAGTTTTAAATATTTCGTTTAGACTGCATTGGTATTAGTACCTCATTTACTGATAGAAATGGGTATGAGCAACATCATATTCTGGGAAAGTGTCACTATCAGGCAGAGTTCTAGGAAATGAATTTGGAATGGACAGGATCAGACCAAAGGGCCAGAAAACAGCATACTCTAGTGACTAAGAGTGTGATAACTAGATTTGAAGCCTGATTCCTCCACTTAATAACTTGGGTGAGTTATGAAGTGAATCTCTCGTGCCTCATCTATAAAAAGTGGATGATAACAGTACCTCGTGGAGTTCTTCCAGGGACTGTTAACAGACATGGGAGGGCTTAGAAAGCGCCAGGACTACCACAGGCAGGGACGCACGGGCCCTCATTTCCACTCCAGAGGAACTCAGCATCATGGGAGGGAGGAAGGATGGCGAGAGGACAGTCTGAGGGACTGGTTTCCATTTCCAACAGAAGGAGCTTGGATATCGACACTCTAACAAGTAAAAAGCTGAACAGACTAAAAAAATCTTCTTGGAAATGAAAGAAAGGGGAAGGCACAGGGTGTACATGCTTCCCCCAAGAGTAAGGTGGACTGATGGATGGGTTGAGGGATAGAGAATTGCCATGATGGATGTGAAAGCAAACATGGAAAACTGTTTACAGAATTAGCAGGTAATGGGCCTATGTATCTCATGGTACAATTCTTTCAACTTTTCTGTATGAAACATTTCATAATGGAATTTATGAAGAAGAGGCAGATTGTCAGAGTGGATTTAAAAACAAGGCCCAATTATATGGTGTCTATAAGAAACCTACTTGAAATATAAAGACACTTATAGAAGAAAAGTAAATGGATAGATAAAAATATGCCAAGCTAACACTAATAAAAAATAAATTAAAAAAAAAGCAAAAGCAGCTATGTTAATTCCAGACAGAGCTGACTTCAAATCAAAGAACGTTATCAGGGATAAAGAAGGGAAGTGCATAATGATAAAGGTTTATTCTCCGAAAGCATAACATTCCTTACGTAGTCACAGAGCAACAGAGCATCAAACTCCATGAGGTGAAAGCCAGAACTGCCGGAGAAGCAAGGGACTTCACTGTCCTCGCTGGAGACGTCAACACCCCGTGTCAGGAGTGGAGAGAGAGCAATTTTAGTTTCAATTCAAACCAATATACAAGAAATTCAAAGCAATTTGCTGTAAGAATAATACACAGCTGCTAAAGGGCAGAGAAATGATTGGCTGTGGGTGTGGTTCATGAAAGGAAGTACATATTACTTTTACTATTTTATTCTCTTTGGAAATGATTTCGAGCTTAGAGAAAAGCTGCTAGAGTAGGACAAAGAACCTGTGTGTACGTTTGGCTCACATTCACCAGTTGATAATGTTTCGCTTTATTACTGTATCATTTTTCTCTCTTCCTCTGTTCCTGTCTTTTCTCTTTGGATGTAGATATAGATACATAATTTTTTTCTGATCTATTTGCAGTTACATCACCATCTCATTTCAACCCCATATATTTTAGTGTGTCCATCCTAAGAACAATGTCATTCTCTTGAATAACCATAGTATGGTTATCAACTTCAGAAAAATATAGCATTAATACTTTGATCCAACCTACTGCCTATATACAATTTTGTCAGTTGACCCAATGATGTTTTTTTAAAACATTTTTTTCCCCTTCTGTAGAGGATCCAGTGTGGGATCATATATTGTATTTAGTTGAAAAGTATAACTCAATTTCCAAATGTCTCAGAACAGTTCCATGGACATTCTCTTGTGCCTACATTCATGTGAACCCATCATGGTCAATAACTTAGTATCTGATGTTTGATCTTCACTCCCTGTAGATTGGAAGCTAATGTCTGTGTCCATGCCTGATACCAGAATCGTCTTTTTATTCTGCAGGTCACTTAGAAAGTTGGACTTGATCCCTGGGACTTCACAGTAAAGTCTCTGGGAGAGGAAAAGAAACATCTTCTCAAAACTGCAACCCTCGCCAGCATATTTTCCTTTACAGTTAGCTTTGATGCAAACTGCACTCAAGTGTTATTTTTGGATGTTGAACATTCTTTTCTTAGAATCATATTATAACGCTTCATTTGGGTCTTCAAAATGTGTGTATTTTATGCTACTTCATTGTGAGTGGAAGACTGTGGTGGGAGAATTCCAAGAATACATAGTATTTCTGTGTCAGAGCAGGCTGGCTTTTAGCACATTTTGCAAATGTGTAGCATTGAATAGTGCAGAATGGTGGAGTAAGAGGCAGCTTTCCAAAGTTTCAATCCAAAATAAAATTAATCTATCATTTGCCTTTATTATGTTGTCACATGGAAACATTTGAAATCCTTTCAATAAAGCATTACAAGAAAACGGGTGTAGGCTTTCTTTGAATAAAATATCATGATTAGGAGGAAAAGAAAATATTTTTGTCTTTCAGTACCTTTCCAAAATGCTGATTAGGCATATGGCTTAGCTTGTAAATATGTGTAGTAACGATTTGACCGAATGAATGTTTTTTTTTTAAGGTTTTTGATGTGCTATCTTTTTTCGCTGGAATCCACAATGGCTTCTGGCCTATTTAACAACTTTATAAAAGGCCTGCCACATATGTCTCTGAAACTGAAGTGGCAGCTATTCCATAAAGGAGTTCCAAGAACTACTGTATTGAGTTACACCCTCAAAGGGCCCTCCTCTGTATGGGTTCTCAATCCCACTGTCCTGCTCTGCTGCCATGGGGTTAGGTGCTGATGCTAGTTTGTCTTAGTCTCTCTCCTCCAGACTTTGGGAGTTTGAATTTCCTCCTTTGTGGGTTTTTCAAAGCAGAAGTGACACCCAGAACCACCCGTTGCTTAAACAAGGAGAAATGTATTGTTTTTAACACAAATGCTAACGTGTTCCAAGAGACATGCCATGGAAGTTAAACAGAGGTGGGACAATGTTTGCTCTCTGTCTCCTTGTCATGTATTTGAGTGGTCATCAAACATAGCTGAGAAAGGGAACCGGCGGTTGTTTCTATGATGGTGGTCTTTGGGTCCTTTACCCAGGCTCTTTGTTTGGCATAGTTTGGTCTACATGGCTGCCAATCAAATGATCTCTGCTCATTTAAGCAAGCATGGATGTGATATAAATTCCATATGAATTGCTAGGAAGCAAGAAGGTGGGTGGTAAGGTCAACTGCTGGCTGGATCTCAGACATTGGCAAAGCTCTGGAATTAGCTGCCGCTGGTGTAGCATTCATCTGACAACCCAGAGGCATAAAAATTAGAATTAGTGAGGAGCCAAGGGTCCGGGGAACAGCACATCATCCCTGTTCTTGCTCAGTCATCTGCCCTGTTATAAAGGCCCTTTGATAGATCGAAGGCAGAGTGCTTGTGTCATCTCACACATTGAAAGTTGCAAATGCTGAACTTTGATGTGAGTGTGCATTTATTGAGTGACTTTAATACACCAGTTCGTGTTGCCAGTTAGTGAGAATGCAAAGCTAAAGATAGAATTATCATTGCTCTTATCAGGCTCTCCCCAATTATTTCAAGGAACAGACATCTAAACAAAATCATTACATAAATATGGTAATTACCATTACAGCGGTAGGTACGAGATGCTTGGGGAATCCAATAAGCAGTATTAAACTGGATTTATCAGCCTGGAAGATGAAGGGTTCAAGACAGTCTTTGCAGAGGAACCGATACTTGAGCTGAGCCTTGAGGAAAAGGGTAACATTTCTCTGGGTGAAAAATGTGGAGCTGGTGTCTCAAGGCAAAGGATCAATGCATTCAAAAACAAGAGAGGCACAAAAGTAACTGCATTTGGGAAGCTATCAGTGGTTGGGTGTGACCGGACAGAAAGTGTGGGCACAGACGGAGGATGGCAGGTCTGGTGTGCCATGCTAAGGAACCGGTACTTGATTCCGAGGGCAAGGAGAGTCAGTGAAGGTTTCAAACAGGTGAGTGGCTGTCTTAATCCTGTGTATTGTGACAAAATGCCACAGGCTGGGTATTACTTAACAGCCAGCATTTACTTCTCTCAGTTCTGGGGGTTGGCACATCCAACATCAGGGTCCAGGCAGACCCAGTGTCTGGTGAGAGCCCAGGTCCTGGTTTGCAGACTTCTTTCTGTACTGTCTCCTGGCCAAGAGAGAGAGGAGGTAAGCTCTCTCCTGTCACTTTTTATTTTTTAAATATATTCTTATTGATTTCAGAGAGGACGAGATAGAAACATCGATGATGAGAGAGAACCATTGATTTGCTGCCTCCTGCAGGCCCCACATTGGGGATGGAGCCCACAGCCTGGGCATGTGCCCTGACCGGGAATGGAATCATGACCTCCTGGCTTATAAGCCGATGCTCAACCACTGAGCCACACCAGCCGGCTTCTTTCTTTATTTCTCTTCTTTCTTTACTTCTTTCTTGTCCTTCATACTATGTACCCTGAGGTAAGCACTATGGAATAGCTCATGTTCTGAGAGCCCATGTGGCTACTAGGTGGGCATTCTCATTTCACAAAGCTTTGCTCCCTCCCCCGGCCCTGGGAATCGATCTATAAAGCAACAAGCTTCCTAGTCTCGGACCCAATGGCCCTAAAAGCCTTTCCCTTGATCCTTACCACAAGCTGACTACCAGCAGCTGATTTCCAGTTACATGAAGTGCAAAGGAGAAGTTAGTTGCTCTGCCCTGACGCATCTGTCAACACCAGCAAAGACTGGAATCCAGATTCCTGTCTTGTACCAGGCTGGCAAGCCATGGACAAAAGGAGAATGTAAGTGAGAGGGTGTCTGTCATCAAGGGAAATTGTTCGGTGCTGGGGCATTCTGCTTCCCCACGGCACCTCTGGAATTCTGCGGCTCTTCTGGAAAGGTGTAGATTTCCCCCCCAGAAAATACCTGGGGCGTAGCTGCATGATGTGGGCAGACACAGGCATTTCAGGTCACAAGTTCAGGCTGGTGCACTGGTGAGTTTAGACAACGCTAGGAGTCCGGATAAAAGCCTCTGTAGGGGCCCAATAGGGCAGGCCCAGGACAGCGTTAGAATGTGCCAGAGGATGGGGGCAGACTGCACAGGCGCTTCCCCTGAATGCAGCCTGGCACAGGGACCCATGACAGCCCCTCCTCTCCCGGGCCCTTTGTGCTGTGTCTGCCAACGCAGCAGCCACCGCCCCTATATAGCCCGCTGGTGCCCGCTGCAGCCACTGACCCGCCAGCCGGCCATGGGGAAGGTGAGCGGGACTCAGATAAAATAAGGAGATAAAACCCCTCTGCACAGGACCTCCCGGGGCCCTGGTTTCACTCGGGTTGTGCTTCCTTTGCAGATCACCTTCTACGAGGACCGCGGCTTCCAGGGCCGCCGCTTCGAGTGCAGCAGCGACCAGCCCGACCTGCAGCCCCACCTGAGCCGCTGCGGCTCCGTGCGCGTGGACAGCGGCTGCTGGATGCTCTATGAGCGCCCCGACTTCCAGGGCGCCCAGCACTTCGTGCGGTGCGGGGACTACCCCGACCCCCAGCAGTGGCTGGGCCCCAGCGACGGGGTGCGCTCCTGCCGCCTCATCCCGCAGGTGAGTGAGGGCCTCACAGTGTAATTGAGGGGGACTGGGGGGTGAGGGTGAAAGAGGTTTCCTTTAAAAGCACCCCAGGATTGCCCTGGCCACATAGCTCAGCTGGTAAGCGCATCATTCCAATAGCCAAGGTTGCAGGTTTGATCCCTGGTCAGGGCACAAACCGATCTCTCTCTCTCTCTCTCTCTCTCTCTCTCTCTCTCTCTCTCTCTCTCAATAAATAAGTAAAAAATTTAAAAATTATTAAAAAATATAAAAGCACCCAAGGATTGAATGGGCTTTAGATACTTGCCTAAGCTCAAATAGATACTTGCACAAAAACAGCACAGACTATGGGGAAGAACTCACTTAGGGAAAGAGTGTTTTGTTCGATACCAATAGGTCAATCAAATGTTGTCTGTAACAAATGCAATAACAGTGGGACAGAAAAGCTTGCAAACGGGAAATTGGTTGGACAGAGAAGGCAGTATTTCTAACAAATCAGTTTATACCTACACGAAGGGCATTGACTAGGAACGAAATAGTAGACTGGGCATGCGCCCCGACTGGGAATGAAATCCACTGCACTAGACTAGTAGAAACGGAAAACTCTATTGTTAGTGTAAGCTATTCAAAGGTAATGTCCAACTTTGGGAAAAGTAATGGTTCTTAATTTGGGAAATCAGGTGAATTAGGATTCAAGCGACCAAACCAATTTTCAATGAAGTATGTGATTTTTTAAAATCCTACTTTAGTGGTAAATTTATTTGGATATAAATTTGGGAGAAAACACTCATGTTAAAAGAGTACTAGTCAAATTCTTTACATTATCCCCCTGATATTGGTTTAACACTAGGAATCAAGGAATTGGGTAATTAGGAGTTAAGAAAACAAGATATTTGAGCTCTTGATAGATTCTAACCCAAACCTTGGATCTCTTAAACATTTCTCCTCCTAGATCTGAAAGAGAGAACAGGCATGCAAATATGTGTCAATGTGAGTAGGACACAAGCCCATAAGCAGCATTCACAGCAATCTTAGAGTCTCAGGTTCTACAGGGACAATCCCACCCCCCAGCCCGCCACGTTCATCTGTCCTTTGCTTGCTTCTTCTCTCTGTGGGTACAGCAGTCGGGCTCCCACCGCCTGCGGCTGTATGAGAGAGAGGACCACAAGGGCCACATGATGGAGTTGAGCGAGGACTGCCCCTGCCTCCAGGACCGCTTCCACCGGGGCGAGGTCCGCTCCCTCCACGTGCTGGAGGGCTGCTGGGTCCTCTACGAGATGCCCAACTACAGGGGGCGGCAGTACCTGCTGCGGCCCCAGGAGTACCGGCACGCCCACGACTGGGGGGCCACGGATGCCAAGGCCGCCTCTCTGAGGAGGGCGGTGGATTTATACTGAAGTCGGTTCATGCCGCCATTTTCTCACTTTGGAACCTAATAAAGTACTTCGTCTGTATTGCTGGCAATGGCTGGCTTCTGTCTTTCCTTCGTTGTGTGCCAATGAATTCGCCGGTCAATGGTCCCTGATAAAGGAAGCATTTCTAGAGGCCTCTGAGGAGTGAATACAAAGGGGGGGGGGGGGGTTTTCCTAGAAGAGCTTCAGGGTAGAGTAAGTCTTGAACAGGTTCAGAGTGGAGAGTGGAGAGAGGAGGTAGGTTGCCTGAGAATGGGGGGCAGGTCAACGTAAAGAATTGGGAAGGGTGACTGTGGAGAATGGAGCCTTCAGCCTCTGCTTTGAGGAACAACATTATTTTTTGACACAAGACAGGGTTGGGGTCACAGAGGGTCAGCGATGAGCGGTGAAGAAGAGCCCACATGGCAAAAAGCCTGATGGCACGACATAAGGACTTGTGGTTTGTTCACTCTCAAGCACGGTACTGCGGAACTGATGCCAGGGCTGCCGTTGGCCGTTGCCAAACTTTTGGACTCAGTTGCAGGACCTCCTTCCTGGTCTAAACCAGCTCCTGATCCGGGCGCGCCTCTTGGCCAGTACAGCAGCTGGGCCAAATACTGCGTGAAGGGCAGAAACTGCAGAGCTGTACACAACATCAGCTAATACAAATAAATGGATGAGATACACATTACCATGTCTTTTTATTATCTAATCTTACCCGAAGGTATTTTCCCATTGTGGAGCATGCAAGAGGGAGCCGATCAATGGGTCTCTCTCATCATTGATGTTTCTATTTCTCTCTCCCTCTCCCTTCCTCTCTGAAATCAATGAAAACATACCAAATAAATTAATTAATTGATTAAAAACTCTGCCCAATTACTAGCCACCAGAAATCATAACTTCTTTGAGTTAGAGTCTTCACCATGTATTGAGCACCTGCCATGGGCCCGCCAGATGTGGCACTGGGGATGAAATGGAAGGCATTGTCCCTACCACACAGAGCTCTGTACACAATACTAAACATGGACACTCAATGAGAAGTATATAATCACATGTTAGAATCAAGTCCTGCCTAAGTACCACTTAATACATAGGCAATCACTTTTGTTTAGCAAGTACTTTTACTTAGAACCTGTAAGTCATCCTGTAATAACCTACTAGGGGAAATGAATGGAGCAGTATTTATTTACATATTTCACACAATATATGTTTTTATTCCTTAACATGTTGGCGGGGACAAGTGTTTTCTTGGTAGGACATACACAATTATCCTTACACACCTAACTTCCGGGTGATACTTTTTTTTCCCTGCTTTGGAAAAACATTTCTAATGAAAATAGTTTCCTGTGAATAGAATAATAACGATGGATGATAGTTAATGACAGTTAGTGGTGGCAGACAAGGATGGAGAAGCTTCAGTCATACTACTTCAGTTAAAATGGAAATGTCATGTGACAAACAAGAGTACAACAGTTATAAAACTATTTAATGAAGAACACTATAGATTTTCCAGTTTTGAGATATAACTGACATACAGCACTGTGAAAGTTTTAAATGTACAGCATAATGACTTGGTTTATGTATAAGAAACATTATCTTGAAAGTGAAAAAATTAGCTTGATCCAAGTAGCTTATACACTAGACAAATTAAGCCCATTATTTACAATACCCGTGAAAAAACTGAGATTAAGTTAAATTAAATAACATGGCCAGGGTTCCACAGTTAGAAGAGGCAAGGATGAGTCTGTAGCTCAGGTTTGTTCAAGGTTCTCAACTGCTATGCTGGCCCTAAGTGGGGAGTTCAAGGGAGGAATAATTTCTGAAATAGCCAAAACCGGTTTGGCTCAGGGGATAGAGCATCGGCCTGCAGACTGAAGAGTCCCGGGTTCCATTCCAGTCAAGGGCATGTACCTTGGTTGATGGCACATCCCCGGTAGGGGGTGTGCAGGAGGCAGCTGGTCGATGTTTCTCCCTCATTGATGTTTCTAGCACTCTATCCCTCTCCCTTCCTCTCTATAAAAAAAATCAATAAAATATATATTAAAAATAATAAAAATAATAATTTCTGAAATAACCCTAGGATAGGATTTTGAAGCATTATAACAAACAGACCCCCCCATAAAAATGTTTGCTATATTTTTCATATTCTTTAAATCAAGTGGTTCTGAGCATTTTAGATTTCCCAGTCCAACATAGGATCACCGATTTTAATGATGGCAAGGTCATTTAAAATTAAAAACAAAACAACACAAATGTAAAATTAAGCATCATCTATTATTTGCACATCCTTTTATAAAAGAAAAAAAAATTTTACAAAAAGAGATTTTTAACCCCCAAACATACAGGTTGCCAATAAAGTATGGTTCAGACCAAAAGAGTATGCTTGAGAATTTTGATGTATAGTTTTTTGTTTTCATTTGGTAAAAATTGATAGAAACTGAGTAGAGTCTAAAAATTCTTGTTTGTGGTTGCCTCTCCATACCTTCAGGGGCTAGGGAGCTGATGTAAATAAGTGAAACAGCCTCCTACAAGACGACAAGGAGTGATGGGGAGTGAAGGCGAAGTGTGGACTAACCTAAAACATTACAGAAACAGCCTGGCCAGCATGGCTCAGTGGTTGAGCATCGACCTATGAACCAGGAGGGCACATGCCTGGGTTGCGGGCTTGATCCTCAGTGTGGGTCATGCAGGAGGCAACCGATCAGTAATTCTTATCATTGGTATTTCTATCTCTCCCTCTCCCTTCCTCTCTGAAATAAATAAAAATATATTAAAAACAAAAAACAAACAAAAACATCTAAACACTGTGCCAACCAAGTAAAACATCTCTAGGTCCATAGCTTTCGGAGTTCCCGTGTCTCATTTCCACGCTGGTGTGAAAACTGGAAAGAGCCACAAACAATGAGCATCACAGTAGTCTCCCACAAATCCTCCAAGTGTAACCCAGGAAATCCCCTGGTTTCATGTAAGCCCACAGAACCCAGCCATGAAGCCTGAGGCTTGGAAAGAGTGGAGAAGAAACCCAACAACGACTAATATTAAATTGTCTCTCCATCACAGTGGAATGAATAAGACTTAGATTCATAACCTATTTTGGGTTATAGAAAATTAGAAAGTGCTGTTTCTCAGATACATCATTTTGTAGATTTACTCCAGCGATAAGAACCATTGCCCTGAGTGCTGCAAACTCCTAACCTGAACTAGTTCCTTTTCCTTCACTTTTGTTTGAAACCACCTGGATGTCTAGGGAGTGACAAAGGGTTACTTACTTCCTGGACTGGAGCCTGGACAACAGGGATCCTGATCCTTATCTCCTGTTCTCCCTCCCAAGACAGTTCCCATCAGTCATTCCTGGCAACCTGCTCAGAGCACTGCTTCTGTGCTGCAGGTGTAGGAGTCTCGGGCCTTGACGTATGTTCACTCAGCACACGAAGTACAACCTGGAGCTTAGGTCTAACTCACATTTGTCACTCCCAGAATTTTTTGGAGAGCACTGAAATCAAGCCACATCTGGGCCCAGGCCATTCACTTCTTAGTTCTATGAGAAGGGTAGGGTTTTCCGTTTCTCCCCCCAGGCTGAAATAAAACCTTCTCCCTTCCTAGTTTATGAATAAACAAGCTCAAAGTCCCTTATTTCAGTCCCCTAAATGAATCTTAAATTTCAGTTGTAACTGGCCCCGAAGGTGGTGGTCCCCACAGACTCTATCCCACACTCCTCTACAAGCTCTCTGGACTCTTCACATTTGCTTCTTTCTCATATTTGACTGTTTTCATCTGTCAACACTCTCCCCACAGAAACAATTCTCAGCAAAATGATGATTTAAAATTTTAAAAAGAAATTATTCTATTTTTAAAAATTTTAATTAAAATGATGATGTTTATTCTTTAGATTCTGGCTGCTTATTTTTCACTATGGAAACATAAGTGACTTCAGGAACACATGCCTTTACGTAGGGAATAACAAGTACGGAACTCATCATATTGTACTCAGTTGGTGTTTAATGAATAAATCTCGACTTACAGAGATTGATGACCCAAGTCAGGACAAAGCGTTTCCAAGAGACAACATAGGATTGTGGGTGATTCACTGAGCATGAAAGCGGCTAAAGGCACCGGGCATCTTCCACTCCAGTGCTCTTTCCCACCCATCGAACCGTTCACTTCCTGGAGGGGAAACACGTGCTCGGGTCTTCCCAGCATCCCGGCTCCAGCTCTTCGTTCCACCGCCCACCCCATGCCAGCTGGGCGCTGGGTCTTCCTGTCCCTCACTTCCTGCCCTCTGGACCCCCTGGAGAGCAAAGGGGTCTCTGCATCCTCCCAGAAAGCCTGTCTGGGAAACTGATTTTATTGTAGAAGTCTAGAGCAGGCCACGTATTTGTTTGTTTTGTTTTAAACGTATTACTTTCTCTTTAGTTCTTAACTTAGAAATGTCCTTTCAGTTCGTCTCTCCGAGGTGAAGCATTTTAAAGCTTACAGTCCCTGTGGACTCACAATCAGTCCAGATAAACCATTCAGTCCTCCTCTACGTCCCTGTGCGGCTGCAACAAAATTAAAACCGTCCCGGACACTGAAGCTCTGGGCCTGCTGTGCTCTGTGGTTCTGTTTGTTTGCTTACCGCACGGAAAGTGTGAAATCCTGCCATCCCTGGGTCAGCATCCCAATGTCCTACCGTCTGCAGTGAGGAAGTTGTCTGAAATTCAACATTCAGTTAAAATAATTTTCTTCCTGGTCGCGATTAATATTCGATGTTGTCCATAAGCAGCATGAGCACTCATGCAGATTTATTTCACATTTACCATAAGAAGGCCCTGTCTTCTTTCTTTCTTTCTTTCTTTCTTTCTTTTTTTTTTTTTTTGCTCTCCCACACACAATTTTTTATTTCCCCCAACCTATACAAACGAACAGTGTAGACTCTATACGAAAAGGCTGAAGCTCTACTTCTATTATTAAATAGACAATGCCCCTAAGACTTCTTTTTTTTTCTTTCCAAATACGCTCCACAGCACCAACCAATAATAGCCACCCGAATACTCCAGAGAGAATGGGACCAGCACCCACAATAAGGCCCCTGGACTGTGACAGCAAAGAGAAAAAAGGGAACATGAGATTCCCCTCCTCTCCCGGGCCCTTTGTGCTGTGTCTGCCAACGCAGCAGCCGCCGCCCCTATATAGCCCGCTGGTGCCCGCTGCAGCCACTGACCCGCCAGCCGGCCATGGGGAAGGTGAGCGGGGCGCAGATAAAACAAGGAGATAAAAACCCTCTGCACAGGCCCTCCCGGGGCCCTGGTTTCACTCGGGTTGTGCTTCCTTTGCAGATCACCTTCTACGAGGACCGCGGCTTCCAGGGCCGCCGCTTCGAGTGCAGCAGCGACCAGCCCGACCTGCAGCCCCACCTGAGCCGCTGCGGCTCCGTGCGCGTGGACAGCGGCTGCTGGATGCTCTATGAGCGCCCCGACTTCCAGGGCGCCCAGCACTTCGTGCGGCGCGGGGACTACCCCGACCCCCAGCAGTGGCTGGGCCCCAGCGACGGGGTGCGCTCCTGCCGCCTCATCCCCCAGGTGAGCGGGTCCCCCTGGTCCCTCTGCGCCCTCCAGCCACCCCCTACTCCCCCTCACTCACCCTGCAGGCCGCCCTCTGCTTTCTCTGGCTCTGATGTGCTCTTTCCCTTTATTAATATCTTGAAGGGTTCTTCCATTGGGAAGGTACGTGATGCAATGCTTTTTAAAAATATATATATATATATATATATATATATATATATATATATATATATATATATATATATATATATATTTTTTTTTATTGATTTCAGAGAGAGGAAGGGAGAGGGGGAGAGACATAGGAACATCAATGATGAGAGAGAATCCTGGATGGGCTGCCTCCTGCACGCCCCACACTGGGGATCCAGCCCCCAAGCCCGGCATGTGCCTCGACCAGTAATCTAAACGAAGTTATCCTGGTTCATAGGTCAGTGCTCAACCACTGAGCCACGCTGGCTGGGCTGTGATGGAAGGCTTTTAATTGAACATCTTATTTTGCTTTGTGGAAATTAAACTGACCTCCATCGGGCAAAAGTACTGCCTCTTATTGTTCAGAGTGTCAAGGCCACAGGCGGTTTCTGAGCCACTCCTTAGTCTCAGGTGGCTTTAGGATGGTGGCTGGGACCGTTCCTCTTTTTTCCTCATCTGTAAAATGGGGCCAACGGGAGTAACTTATTCCCACGGTTCTCCCGAGGATGGAAGGAACTTATCTTACACATGCCAAGCCCCTCCTCCCCCCAAATACAAACTATGGTTAGGAAAAATAGTCAAGGGCCCCTCAAGTCCTGCCTTTTGATTGGGCAAAACAGGTAAAAATGGTACCAGCCGTGTGATGCCAGCAGCTCCTGCAAAGCCCTCTCTTCCCCAAACAACGCCCCAGCAGCCCGAATTCCACCCTAGGCATCCTCTGACTTGACTG
The DNA here is from genome assembly GCF_964339955.1 of Pipistrellus hanaki. Taxonomy (NCBI): domain Eukaryota; kingdom Metazoa; phylum Chordata; class Mammalia; order Chiroptera; family Vespertilionidae; genus Pipistrellus; species Pipistrellus hanaki. Next base: position 78,676,918 of record NC_140510.1, on the reverse strand, counting down.
TGACAGAGTCTTGGGGGAAATGTGCCCCTTCGGTGAAGTCTGAAACCCCCTCCGAGGGTCTAATGCCTTATAGGACCCAGGCTGCCATGCGGAGCCCGGACATCGGAGCATTCTCTTGGCAGCCCTGGCTCTTCTGATCACAGGCTGCAAGCTCAGCCTTCGTTTCTTACACAAAAGGGAAAAGGCTGATAATGCTGCTCCGGGCTGGCCCGGAGATCAAATTAGGAAACGCCGTACCTGTGAGTCCCTTACGGACCACGGAAGATGCATTACCGCCGTCTTGTATCCGGCAGAATGAATTGCTGAGGAGAGCCTTCCGTGGCAGAGGGGGTTTCGTGGCAGCAGAAGGAAGACACTGAATGGGTCCCTGCTGGGTAGGAACAAGCAGATAAAAGAACAAGGCTCAGGGAGAGACACAGGACAGGCCCAGCGCCAACCGCTCGCGTTTCCATTTCTCCAAAGGTTTTGTAATCATCTCTTGATCTGTAAGGGCCTGTTTCAGGATCTTGAGCTTCCATTTGTATTAATTATATGTTCTGGCAAAACAGTTTTAGGTAATTAATACAAATGGATCCCCAGTGGGGGGCGTGCAGGAGGCAGCCCAACAAGGATTCTCTGTCATCATTGATATTCCTATGTCTCTCCCCCTCACCCTTCCTCTTTCTGAGAATAGAAACCTCATCTTTATGATGGTGCCCGCTTGTCAACATCTTAGGACTTGAAGTAGAAAGGAAGGTATTGAGGCATTGCCTATGCATAATGGCCACCGGCCTGTGTCTGACTGTGCGGAAAGCAATTTGACTTTTCTGTCCCTAGCCTCTTAGAATACTGTCAAGAGTCAAAATAATGTCTGGCTGGTGTGGCTCCGTGGTTGAGCATCAACCTATGGACTCAGAAATCACGGCTCCATTCCCAGTCTGGACACAGGCCCCGGTTGCAGGCTTGATCCCCAGCAGGGGGTGTGCAGGAGGCAGCCCATCAGTGGTTCTCTCTCATCATTGATGTGTCTATTCCTCTCCCCCTCCCCCTTCCTCTCTTTGAAACCAACAAAAACATTTTTTTTTTTAAAAAAAATAAACATAATGAACTCTTTTTTTAAAAAAGAGTCAAAATAATGCCATCCGGCAGTGATAGATTTGTCTTTTTATTTTATTTTATTTTATTTTATACCATCTGGTATGCAGAGCCCCAGAAAACCATAAGTCTAGGAGGGAGAGAGCAAACCAAATATATAAAATTGTCATTTAAAAATGGTACTAAAGTTCTGGCCAAATGATTTAGTTGGTTGGAGTGTCATTCAGCACATTGATGTTTCTCTCTCTCTCTCTCTCTCTCTCTCTTTCTCCCTACTTCCTCCCTCTAAATATATCTTTTGGTGAAATTTTTTTAAAAAAGGATGATACTAAATAGAGCCAGCATATATGGTCGATACAGGTTGTGACCCAAAAAAACTCTAGGGAGCACCATTCATATCATGGTCTCCACGAATAATGACTTTTTGAGATTTAGAGGGTACAGCTGGCCACAGCAGCCCAGGTATTGGAGGTCTCTTTCTTTAGCGTAGTCACCTTGGATGCAGAAAAGATAAGAGAAATGTCCGCCACCCCCCTCCCCAGAGCTGTGTGGGGTTGGTTGCTACCGGCTGGGTTTTCTGACTTCTCCTCGCCGCCGGCTGATTGCTGAATCCACAGAGCAGCTCGCACAGGATCCGGCTGTACGAGAGGGAGGACTGCCGGGGCCAGACGGTGGAGACCTCGGAGGACTGCTCCTCGCTGCAGGACCGCCTGCCCTTCCAGGAGGTGCTCTCCCTCAGCGTGCTGGAGGGCTGCTGGGTCCTCTACGAGCTGCCCGGCTACCGGGGCCGCCAGCACCTGCTGCGGCCCGGGGACTACCGGCGCTCCCAGGACTGGGGGGCCGGCAGCGCCCGCGTGGGCTCCCTGAGGAGGGCCACGGATTCCCCCTGAAAGGCCGCCCCTCTCCCCTGGCCTCCGTCTGGGCGCCAATAAACGACGTCCTGTGTGTGCCATGCAGCCACGCCGTCCTGTCTTCCTTTCAGGCTCCTCGGAAGAAGGGCTCCGCAAAAACCAGGCTGGGATAGCGGGCACCGTCTCACATGTATGAGAGGAGAGGGTGGTGTGGGGAGCGGTGAGAAGCACAGCCCATGGGGCCAGGTGCCTGGGCCAAGCCCACTTCCCGCCACAGGAGACTGGGCAAGCGACTTAGCACTTCTGTGCCTCCACTTCCTCATTTGGAAAAGGTGGGGTAACAGCGTTGTTTGATGCGGTTCAGTTGGTTGGAGCATCATCTCTTATAGCAAAAGGTGGCAGGTTCAATTCCCGGTCAGGGCAGGTATGTAGCTTGCAGATTCAATTCCTGGTCACGGTGCATGCGGGAGGCAGCCAATCTATGTTTCTCACATGGATGTTTCCCTCTCTCTCTCTCTCTCTCTCTCTCTCTCTCTCTCTCTCTCTCTCTCGCTCTCCCTCCTCTCTTCCTTTCTCCCTCCCTTCCTTCCTTCATTCCTTCCTTCCTTTCTTCTTTTCTTTCTTAAAATCAGAGAAAAATCAATGAAAGCATATTCCTTGGGTGAGGATTAAAATAAAATATGAAGAAGGCTTTAGAACCCAGTTATGCTTAAATTCACTCCCAACTGAATTTATTACTAACAAGACAGCTCTCCATTCACAAATGCTCACCTTTTCTCTTCGTACCCTGCTTCTCCCTCTTCCTTTATTGCTGATTTATGGTTCCTGTAATTATCTTCTTCCTCCTTTTTTTTTTTTTTTTTTTTTTTTTTTTTAGTGAAAAGTTGGAAGACTTTTGCACCAGGGAGAGCATTCCACAAACGCACACTCTTTAAAGTAGCTTCCTCTCCTTCTTAGATCACACCTTGGCTTAATCCAGATAACGTCCCGCCCAGAAGGAAGGCAAGGATGGTTTAAAAGCCTTTTCCAAAGTCATGAACGGGAAGAGGTTGTTTTGCACCTTTAAATATAGGTCGCTGTGCAGCGTACTCAGAGCAGGCTTGTAACGTAGCCCCGGCGCTCGCTGAGCACGTGTGAATATTACTCTGAGGGCGTTGTGACACATCACAGGCATTTCATCCGAGAAGCGGAAGAGAGGCTGACAGCTGGTCTGTTCGCCGGCAGGGCTGGCCCGTTCTGGGCCTTCGGCAGAGCCTCTTGCCTTCTTCCTCCATCGCGGCGCCTGGCAGACCCACTTCTGAGATGTGAACCTTCGAGCTCATGAGTAAGATGGATCCCGCTCTTGTTCAAATATTTCCTCTACTTCACCTCCCAGCTCAACTCCTGTTCACTTGTGATTCCAACTCTTTTTTTTACACCTCACATTTTTCTTTTTTGAAATATATATTTTGGAATTTTATTGTGTATGCCTATTACCTATTTTTTTAACTCTATTTCCCCCCCCTTTTTTTTTTCATTAAGGTATTATATGTGTACATAGCTTACCATTGCCCCCCCCACCCAACTCCCATAGATGCCCTCGCCCCCCAGTGTTTTGCATCCATTGGTTATGCTTATCTGCATGCACACAAGCCCATCGGATGGTCTCTTACACTTCACTTCACATTTTTCTTTTTTTCTTTTTTTAATATATTTTATTAATTTTTTACAGAGAGGAAGGGAGAGAGATAGATAGCTAGAAACGTCGATGAGAGAGATACATCGACCAGCTGCCTCTTGCACACCCCCAACCGGGGAAAGTGCCCGCAACCAATGTACATGCCCCTGACCGGAATTGAACCCGGGACCTTTCAGTCCGCAGACCGACGCTCTACCGCTGAGCCAAACCGGTTTCGGCCACTTCACATTTTTCTTATCGTTGTATGTACAGGATATGAATTGCTTTATAGACATTAGAAAACAACTGGGTACCTACTCCAAATCTCATTGGCTAACTTTCCATGTTCCTCTTCCCCGCTCTCATCTCACTGGTCCTAAAATATCCCGAACCAATCTGAGCGTATTGGGAGATGACAAGCAGTAGCAGGTGATAGCAGTGCCTCCTCCACTGCCCGTCCTTGCATGGAAAAGCCACAACCAATAGATGTGTCTCTTTCACATCGGTGTTTCTCTCTGTCTGTCCCTCTCCCTCCTACTCTCTCTAAAAATCAATAGAAAAAATATTCTCCAATGAGGATAATAAAAAAATAAAAGCCACAACCTTGCCGAAACCAATTTGGCTCAGTGGATAGAGCATCGGCCTGCGGACTGAAAGGTCCCAGGTTCAATTCCAGTCAAGGGCATGTACCTTGGTTGCGGGCACATCCCCAGTAGGGGTTGTGCAAGAGGCAGCTGATCGATGATTCTCTCATCGATGTTTCTAACTCTCTATCCCTCTCTCTTCCTCTCTGTAAAAAAAAAAAAAAAAAAAAAAAAAAAAAAAAAAAAAAAAAAAAAAAATCAATAAAATATATATAAAATAAAATAAAATAAAATAAAATAAAAGCCACAACGTTGGCTCTTTGGAATAACACCCAGCGGTGTGTCTGGAGGGTGCCTTGAACAGTATCCTCTAGTCTAAGGGATGTTTGTCTCTGCCTGAACGCTCCTGCTCCCACTCACTCTGGTCTGAAAGGTGAGAATCGGGAGCTGTGATGTAGCTCAGTAATATAGTCCATGTCCTTCTGTCCTCTGGGCTTTGCTAAGCATTCCAGAACACTCGACCACGCATCCCGCCTGCAAGGGGAGCGCTACAATATAGCCCGGACCCAGAGCCCCTCGACACTCCGGCTCTGAAACGGACCCTCCTCTCCCACCCCCTCTGACTTGGTGGCCACCTCCCTCACCCTCTCAGGGTCCTGGCTTAGAAAATCAGATACATCCTGTCTTAATCTCAACATCCTTTCATTCCATGAAGTCAAACTAAGCTGCCTTACCATCAGAGTCTCCAGGAACCAACACAGAATTGCTCGAGGCGTAAGCCTGGCCGCTGTGGCTCAGGTGGTTGCATGCCATCCCATGCCCCGAGAGGTCACCAGTTCGATTCCTGGTCAGAGCGCATGCTCAGGTTGCAGGAGGCAGCTGATTTCTGTCCTCTCTCTCTTCCTCAAATCAATAAAAAAAAAAAAAAAAAAACATTAAAAAAAAAATAATTGCTTGAGGTATAGAAAAACCTCCACACAGTTGATGGCCAGAAAACATAGAATCAGAGGATTGTATGTAGTGACAAGGAAAAACAGCCGTGTGTTTTTATTCTTTAATCCAAGCGTCATCCTCCAATAAAAGAAACCAGGGCCCCCAAGGAGAAGCCATTCATTCCCGGGCAGGGGCAGAGGAAAAGACAAGATGAGCCTGGAACTCCTCCTGGCGCCGGAAAGTAAGAACACGCTCACGGGGAGGGGGCGAGGCGGGGAGAGACACGGGGAGCAGGCCGGTGCCCGCCTGAGGACAAAAGCTGGGGCCGTGCAGCTGCCGCCTCTCAGCTGGCCCCGGGCTAATGAGGGCTCCGTGTAGCTGCCACCCTCCGGGCCCTTTTCAAAACCGGACACGGTGGGAGGAAGAGGCCGCTCTCCCATCCCCTCCTCCTCGGAGCCATCCATGTTAACATCTCTATTGGCTGTGTGTGTGTGTGGGGGGGGGGGCAGACAAAAAGATTCCCCACGGGGTGGCACACACACCCCGGTATAATTGCAGAGATAAAACCCAATGGGCGCTGTGGAGAGCCAATGGCTGCCGAGGCGGTTCTCCACCGAGGCCTGCGGCACAGGAAGATGCTGAGACTCTCCGAGCATCTGGAACCTATTTGCAGACACGGGAGCCGCCTCGCTGGCACGTGGCCCGGCGGGCGCAGCCGCGAGCAGGGCCTGAGCAGCTGCTGAAAGCACGGCAGCCGGGAGGCCGGCCTGCTGTTCCCACAGTGTTCCTCGCTGCCGCGCAGCCAATAATAATAATCGTCCACCGTCCGGTGTTCCCAGCGCCTCGGCTCGGCGCCAAGCACTCACGTCCCCGGTGCCTGTTCGGTCCTCCCCCAGCCACCACGGGCGGCGGGCCCTGGCGCGCCTGCCTGCAGCAAGGATGTGAGTTCAGAGCAGGTATGGAGAGGTCCAGGGCCATGGACCCGCAGGAGCGGAGCCCGGATTCGGAGCCAGGGCTCTCTGACGGCAGAATCCTGCCTTTCACAGCCCCTGTGCGCGGGGTCAGGACACGCTGTAGCACAGGAAGGTGGGGCGGGGGACGGGACCGGGTATATTCCCTGGATGCGGCATGTCTAGCGGCGATTTGCCAGAAGGAAAGGGGCAGAGAAAGTGCCCCACCTAGAGGCCTGGACACAGAAGGGAGGGATCTTGGAAAGGACCAACAGCTGCTTGGGAGAGGTCAGGCCCGTGATACTCAAGCAATCAGGCCGGATTGGTCACTTCTGTCGTGTTAGCGATCACCAGCAAGAGGATAACAGGTGTGGCTCGCTGGGATCCTGCGTCCAAAACACATTCTTGTAGCACATTTGCAGGCCTGGAGGCAGCAGGGAGTACTCCTGCCCTCCTCCCTGCCTTCCCTGGGAGGAAAGGGATGGGTAAACCATCGCTTATGCTCCAGGGCACGCCATGCCACCATCAGGCACTGGCGGGGTTTTCTCAAAAGATCATCCTCACTGTGACCCAGGGAAGAGCACAGAGAAGTGTCCCGGGAAGCTGCCCTCGGCTAGGGAGCACTCAGACGCTTTCCTACCAGCAGGAACCGGTCCCTGTGCTCCTGATGAGAGAGGTCAGTGCAGCTGGACCACGGCCCACTGTCTTGTTCATCGGGAGGGAGCTAGGCCACTCTGCTCTTCGGAGGAGGGTAACTGAGTCTGTGAGAGCGTGCCGGGGCCCCTCCCATGACACGGGGATTTAGACATGGGGGTGGGCTCCCTGTTGAAAATTTAAAATAATTTTGTTTTTCAATTACAGATTACATTCCGTGTTATTTTGTATTAGTCTCGGGTGTACAGCATGGTGGTTAGATAATCCTATACTTTACAAAGTGTTTCCCCCGATATTTCCAGTACTGGGATGTACATAGTTATGACAATCTATATTTTTATTTAATCCTCACCTGAGAATATTTTCCCATTGATTTTTAGAGAGAGTGGAAGAGAGAGGGAAAGACAGAGAGAAATGTTGATGTGAAAGAAACTCCTCCATTGGCTGCCTTCTGCATGTGCCCTGACCAGGCCCCTGGCCGGGGAGGAGCCTGCAACCGAAGTACGTGCCCTTGACCGGAATAGAACCCGGGACCCTTCTGTCCACAGGCTATCTTCTCTATCCACTGAGCCAAACCGGCCAGGGCCACAATATTATTGACTATATTCCCTATGCGGTACTGTCCATTCCTGTGACTACTTCTTGTATCTCTCAATCCCTTCACCTTTTCACCCCGTTTCCCAGCCTCCCTTTCCTCTGACAACCATCAATCCGTTCTCTGTATCTCTGTTGCATTTTTTTAAAAAGAAAAAGAAAAAATTGCGTCAGCCAAGAATGAGAAACCCATGTGGGTATCATGTGATCATTGTTCATTATCTTCAGTTGAAAATGTCATGGACTTTTTGTTTGTGTTTTTTTTTTTATTTTTGTTTTTGTTTTTGTTTTTGTTTTGGTAAAAGGGCAAGTTTCGTTCCTTGCAGGACCAGGAGGCCTAAGATCAACTTAGAAGATAAACACAGAGGAAACTTCAGCTGAAGACGTGAGCACAGCCTGGGGGGTGAGGGTTCGTGGAGCTGGCAGTAGGTCCCCGGGGCCGGTGCAAGGACGGGCTCTGACGACGATGAGCTCGGACCGTGTGAACCGCCGAGGTCCGGGGAGAAGCACGCAGGCTAGAGTCCTCAGAGTTCAAGACCAGACGAGACGTGGCAGCACAACTTCCCAGCAGCACCCAGTGATGCGCCAATCAAAGGGACAGCGGGATCCGGAGAGCCAGGGATGTGGAGGACCTGGCCAGGTGCCGGGAACACGCCTGCTGGCTGCTGCTCCCGTCCGGGCTGCTGGCCCCGCAGGGAGCTCCGGCCAGAAGGGGACGCCAGTCAGATGCCTCCCCTGCTAGAGGGAGAGGAGGCCTGTGGGCAGAGAGCGTGGTGTCCGGTGGAAATCTGAGATTTTGTTCGCCTCCGGGGCTTCTTTTCATCGTTGTTGATCCTCACTGAGTATATTTTTCTATTGATTTTTAGAGGGAGTAGAAGGGACAGAGACAGAGAGAGAAACATTGATGTGAAGGAGACACATCAATGGGTTGCCTTCACATACACCCTGATCAGTCTGCAACCGAGGTACAGGCCCTTGACTGGAACTGAACCTGAGCCCTTCAGTCCACAGGCTGATGCTCTTTTAACTGAGCCAACCTGGCTAGGGCTCACTGATTTTTAGAGAGAGTGGGAAGGGAAAGGGAGGGAGAAACACCGATGCACAAGAGAAACATGGATTGATCGCCTCCTGCACATGCCCCTGACTGGGGCTGGGGGTCAAACCTTCACTTGGGAATCAAACCCGAGACCCTTCAGTGTGTGGGCTAATGCTCCAACCACTGAGCCACAGTGCTCAGCGCTCCCCTCCATTGCTTCTGGGATCACTGGCTGTACCCTACGTGGGTTCCTAAGTGACCAACCTTTTCAGTATCTTGGGGAGCTCACTCTCTCCTTGGCGTGATCATTAGAAGGGCAGAGCCTGCAGGCAACGGGTGTCGCTGGCAGCTGGGACACCTGAGCAAGTCGGGGCTGGGCCCAGACTCAGGTGAAGACCTGCTATGCCAGCCACCCGTTCACTCAAGCTATGCTTCAACACGGGCTCACCGAGCACCTGTTATATCCCGGGTCCCGGTGCTGCTGAGCTAAGCAGAGGGGTTTCAGAGACGGTGAGATAGCAATGCCATTGAAGCGATGGGGAAGGAGCTGACGCTGATGGAATAGCAGGTTCTGGGAATGCCCGGAGGAACAAGGGCCTTTCCCCTTTAGGAGCTCGGAGTCCAGCCGGAGAGCCAGACCCACAATTCACTTGGGGTAAAAGGCATTTAACTGGGAGGCGCGGGGGACACCAGGGGCTTTAAGGTGCAGAAGAAGCACACAAACTCTTCCTGGGTGAGTAAGGAAAACCCCAGAGCGGGGTTTCTATTTCCCCGGGGCACTGACCTGAGAGAAGGGTTTTAAATTAGGAGTGAGAACTTACAATTGAGAAAGAGCGGAAGGAAGGACACTGATAGCACCAGAACAGCCTGAGGCAGGGTGCACGCAGCGGGAGGGCCGGGCCTGGTGCCTTGGCGGGCAGAGAGGGAGCCAGCGCGGACTGGGGAGTGGGTATCAGGAATCGGGGAGGCACAGAGCCAGAGGAGACACCGGGAAGGTGGGGGGAGCAGGGCAGGGGCACTTGCAGGTCCCAGGGGCCCAGGGGAGGCATTCAGCAGGCTGGTGCCATTGGGCCTGTCTCCTTAAAGACAAAGGACAGGCAAGTGGGTGGAGGAGCGTATGCAGGGAATCAGGGAACCCCGAGAGCATCTGCAGGGAACGGGGCCAACTAACTACAGGTGGCCCTGCCCCATCAGGGGCAGCTGGCCGGACCCCCTCCTCCTGGGGAACGGAGGGCCCAGGGCATCAGGATCTTCCAACTTTTCATGAAAATCTAGAATTGTACCTTCTGACCTTAACTATCCTCCCACCACCCTAATTTTTAATAATGGCTTAAAGTTTTAAAAATCAACCCGGCCAGTGTGGTTCAATGGTTGAGCGTTGACCTATGAACCAGGAGGTCACGGTTTGATTCCCAGTCAAGTGCATGTGCCCAGGTTGCAGGCTTGATCCCCAGTAGGGGGCGTGCAGGAGGCAGCTGATCAATGATTCTCTTCTCATCATTGATGTTTCTCTCTCTCTCTTTTTCTCTCTCTCTCTCCCTCTCTTTTTCTCTCTGAAATAAATAAAAATCTATTTTAAAAAATATGTTTTAAAAAAACTTTAAAAAATCATCACAGGGCAAGCAAAACATCCTCAGTCAAATATCTGTACAATTATGAACAAAGGAAGGATCAAAACTCCAGAGAGTATCATTTGGTAATTAAGCCCTGAAATTAGACAGGTCTGTGTTTGAATTCTGGTTTTTCCAACTAAGCAATCAGGAGGCCCGGGGAAAGTTCTGTGCCCTGTTTCCCCGAAAATAAGACAGTGTCTTATATTAATTTTTTCTCCCAAAGTTGTGCTAGGTCTTATTTTCGGAGGATGTCTTATTTTGGGGGAAACACGGTAGTATCTATGAGCCTCATTAAGCAAGGCAATTGGCAGGGTTGTTGTGAGGGGTAAATAATGCATGGTAAGCATTTAGCACGGGCCTGGCATATAATCAGGTTTTAATCCGTGTAAGCTCCTGTTGTTGATACAGCTATGGCATTAATATTACTGTGCATTGTGCATTGTCTTACCGGGTAGTCAATAGTCAATGCATTATTCTCCTTTTCATAAGTTAGAGTTGAAGTTGTTTTTTATAAGATTTAAAGCACCACAAATAACCACTACAACCTTAAAAAAAAAAAAAGTAAGAAAGTAAGGTAGCTGGCATTATTCATCTTCCAGAAAACATAAACCTGGAGTCATCAAATCTTTCTCTCAAGAGTGTGTGCTAATTACATTGATTAATGAACCTCATTCTTTCTCTCACTTCTTTCGAAGTCTTGCAAATAAGTTTTTAACTCAGAAGAAATTTCCAGCTTACTTTCTCAACAATAATGGAGTTTGGCAGACATTTTAAATACCCTAACCTAAATTTAAAATGAAAGGCAAAGCTGACAGCTTAAAGGACCCCGAGGAACAACTGTCATGGGCACAAGCTCGGTGTTCAATGCTTCCCACTGGGGGTGGGGAACCTTTCTCTGCCAAGAGCCTTGTAGGTAGTTATAACATTCTCGGGCCATAAAAAATCATCAGCTTAAAAACCAGCCTGCTCTGCTTGGTCAAACATTTAATTAACTCACCCCTAATGCCTTGTCAGGACCAGACCAAATGCTTTTGTGGGACTTCCATGGCCCGAGGGCCGGAGATTCCCCACCCCTGCTTTACATTAATCCACCAAATATTTTGGGTCCATCTTCGCTCAGAGGGCATTCAGTAGATTAGCAGTAGCTATTAGGTTTGACCTATACTGGGGCTTCCTTTCTGCCTTCTAGCACAGAGGTGGGCAAACTCCTTAGTCCACAGAGCCAAATATCAACAGGACAACGATTGAAATTTCTTTGGAGAGCCAAAATTTTTTAAACTTAAACTTCTTCTAATGCCACTTCTTCAACATAGACTCACCCTGGCCATGGTGTTTTGTGGAAGAGCCACACTCCAGGGGCCAAAGAGCCACATGTGGCTCAAGAGCCGCAGTTTGCCGACCACGGGTCTACCACAATAGGAAAGATCAACCTACATGGCATCAGAATTTCATAACCCTGAACGGAGACCATTGTCCTACTGGGCAGGACTCTTCCAACAGCAAATGACTGGAAACTAACTCACACGAGGTTACACAAAAAGAGAATGTATTGGCCCAGGTAATCCAAGGGCTTCAGGCATGCCTGGAGTCAGGGGTTCAAGCAGTCACTCTGGACCCTCCGTCCTCCTCAGCTCTGCTGGCCCCGGTGTTGGCTTTCCTCTCTACAGGCTCTTCCCACGGGGTGGACCTCAACGGCTCCAGGCTCCCAGCATTCTAGAATCCCCACAGAGAGCTCTAATGAAGTCTTGGCATCGAGGCTCATTGGCCTCATGGGAGTGAATTTCCCTTTTCCGGAGCCAGTCCCTGTGACCAGCAGAACTGAATGCTAACAAATGGCCGAGATGGAAGTTTGGCCTAAACGCTGGAATTGGAGCACAGAGTCATGAGACTTAAGCCGCATGGAATGAGAATGAGGAAGAGGTGTTTGCTTGAGGGAGAAGGGGGTTTAAGAACACAGAATAGATTCCAAGCAGGAAAAAGTTCCCAGCTGCCCTCCCCCAGGTGATGCCTCCATGGGCACTGCATGGAGCAAACACTGTGACAGTCAGCAGGCGCCACCAGTGCCATCACTACCAGAAACTCAGAAGCTGAGAGTATGGCCTTATTGGTAGCACCTTTGATCTCTCAGATCAGCACACTGTCAACTTCAAAGCAGAATGTGGTTTCTTCTTCCTTGGAGTTAGAATGCTTTAAAAAAAAAAAACCATGTTGCCGAAACTGGTTTGGCTCAGTGGATAGAGCATTGGCCTGCGGACTGAAAGGTCCCGGGTTTGATTCCGGTCAAGGACATGTACCTTGGTTGTGGACACATCCCTAGTAAGGGGTGTGCAAGAGGCAGCTGATCAATGTCTCTCTCTCATCGATGTTTCTAACTCTCTATCCCTCTCACTTCCTCTCTGTAAAAAATCAATAAAATATATTGAAAAACAACAACAACAACAAAAAAAAAAAAAACATGTTACTGGAAGGACTTAGGGTTCGGTTAGAACTTCAGTAACAGTGAGTAGACCCTGGGATGGAATCACTGCGCTAAGTGGTAGGATTGTTCTGCCATGAACTGTCTGCAACACGGGGCCAGCGAACTTGCTCATCTCTTCAAGGCAAGTCTGGGGGTGACCTACAACACGATCCCAGCTCTTTGTATGGCCACGTCTCCCCACAGCTCTATAACTAGTGTGGTCCTTTCATCTATGAGCTCCTGTGGAAAACCAGACCTCGGACTTCGGACAATTTCTGAAACCAGTGCTTTCTAAAGCCCCCACTTCTCACTTCTTACGGCAGGATTAGATTTTGGGGTCACCGGCTTTGAATTTGAGCCTCCAACGGGCTTCTCTTTTATGTCTGATTTGTGATTTTTTTATTTGACAGAGATAGCAGTGACATACAACACGACGTTAGTTCCGGGTATACAACACAATGGTTCAATATTTGCTTATATTGAAAAATGACCACCTCGATATGTCTGGTTAACACCCACCCCCACACAGAGTTACAATTTGTGTGTGTGTGTTTGTGTGTGTGTGTGTGTGTGTGTGAGATGAGAACTTTTAAGATCTATTCTCTTAGCAACTTTCAAATGTACCTGCCAGTGTTGTTAATGACGCCCCCCAAACAATGTGCTCCTTGTCACCACTCTGCGAGCCTCAGGTTCCTTTCTTCCCAGACTCCAATAGGAATTCCTGCCCTGTGCACCTCCCTGGCCTTTAGGAGAAGCAAATCTGGTCACGTTCGGGAAGCCAGTATTTAAACTAGAACGTGTCCTCCTGCACTGTGGGTGGACACGTGGGGTTATTCTGTCGGAAAGCTGCTGCCAAAGAGCCTCTCGGCTTCCAGCACATTCCTCCGCTCTCCCAAGTGGGCAGCTGTTCACATTCGAATATTTGAGTAAATGTGGCTAGACATCCATTTAAAGCTGAGCTTGCTTGTCTTCCTTTTAGGGAAACAAAGCCATATTTTCTCCTCTAATAAGTTACACATGAATTAGTGTATTTTCATTTTTTTCCTTTGTAATTAATATATATATATATATATATATATATATATATATATCCTTTAGAGAATGGACGTGTTTCTGGAGACAATATATATATATATATATTTTCATCTGTATGTTATTTCTGGCTGACATTTTCCTATCTTGGATCCCTTTCCACTTCTTTCCCTCATACCCGACACGCTCAACTTCACACTCCCCACCTCAATCCCCCACCCCCTTCAGGCAGGAAATGACACGTGGCCGCACACAGACACATGCACACACACACACACACACACACACACACACACGAAACACACACAAAACACACAGTCAAAAGACAGAAAGAAAAATTAGGAAAAAGACAAAATGTAGGGGACCCAGAGAAGGGTGTGGACAGTGGGGTAGAATTTCAAGCACTTGGACAAGGAGAGGCATTGCCAAACCGTGTGGAGTAAAATGAGCTGAGGGGAGGAGAAGGGGATGTGAGCTCCTCTTTCACAGCTCGTTTCTTTCGCCGCCCACGTGGATGGAAGATTGTGCTCAGCGTAGGAGACACTGCTGTGTTACTACTTTAGATAACTTAAGCAGCCTCTCCTGGTTTTAAGTAAATGTAGGTTTGGCCTTTGCATTCCTTTTTCAAAAAGTAATGTATACAACAACATGACCGACACTCATACATGTGCTATTTGCAGAAGAAGCCAGATGTGGAAGAGTACATGCTGGCCCTGGCTGGATTACTCTGTTGGCTGAAGCATCGCCCCATCCACCAAAAGGTGGCAGGTTCAATTCCCGCTCAGGGTGCCTACAGAAGGCGACTGGTTGATGTTTCTCTCTTACATCGATGTTTCTCTCTCTCCCTTCCTCTCTCTCTAAAATAAATTTTTAAAACTATCCTTGGGTGAGGATAAAAGAAGAGTGCTATATGATTTCATTTTTATAAAATATAAAAACAGGCCAAGTGAATCTATGCTGTGAAAAGTCAAGATAGTGTTACCCTTGGGGTGGAGTAGGGAGCAGGTGGGTTCTGGCAATGCATTGTTTCTTGACCTTGGGACAAGTTGTGCGGTATGATTGTTTGTGAAAAATCATGTCACTGTACCCTCACAATGTGTACATTTTCCTGTAATGTTATACTTTAATTTTAAAAATGTGAGTAGCATCAGTTACTTTAAGAAAATGTTGAGTGCAGCTGCCTTGACCTTATATTTTCTCCTACTTGCTGCGGTCAACTGGAGTAAAGAGGTATGAACAGTTGACATCTGAGGCCTTCATTGCTCAGTTATTCAATTTCAATTATTGATTGAAATGGATGTCAGTCAATCACCCAAATCAATATATGAGATGGCGAGGAGGCAGAGGAATTCCCCGGAAAGGCCTCTCTGAGACCGGAAGGGTGAGTACCTGTTGACAGATGAGGATATTAGAAAAGAACGGCTGTCTGGTGGTGTTTACATGTTATACTCAACTAATCCACTAGAGGGCGACCACAGACAGGCGTTTGTGGCAAGTCCAAACCAAGTCAAGAAACTGAGGCTGCAAGTTCCTGTAGCTTTTGCTTCGTTGAACGCTGGTTGACAGGGTTAGAGGAGCACCAGAAAGAACTGAAAGTCAAGTGTAAATTTCCATGTAAATGTTGCTTTATAGTCTATCTCAATAGTGTAATGCAGATTCCTACCAAATGCCTAATGACCTTAAAAAGAAAAAAGATAAAAAGTTGAAAAGGAATAGTTGAAACAATATTTCTCGGCTTTTTCACATCCTGAAAGGGATGATCACAAGTTACAGAGAAGCTATTACTATTTATGATTTATTAATGCTCCCCCCCTCCCCCTCCATGCCCAAGTCCCTCATATCTGCTGCACCCGTCATGTCACCCCCTACAGGAAGCATTCACTGTGGATCTGCCACATAATAGTATCTGCTTCTCGCGGTGCCAGTAATGAGCAATTATAATCTTACATGTTGCTTTCAGACAAAAGGCGGGGAGAATCAATAAATGGTCACATCCTATTAAATGAGCATGGTGGAAATCAGGATTAAAACCAAGACATTTCAGCCTGGTCAGTGTGGCTCCATGGTTGTGTGTAACCTATGAACCAGGAGGTCAGGATTTGATTCCCAGTCAGGGCACATGCCTGAGTTGCATGGCGGGGGGAGGTGGGCAGTGTGCAGGAGGCAGTGATTCTCTCTCATCACTGATGTTTCTCTCTCTCTCCCTCTCCCTTCATCTCTGAAATCAATAGAAATATATTTATTGAAAAATTAGGGGAGGGGAAACCTCAGAGGTCATGTTAGACTGCAAAAACACTTTGAAACACACCAGAAAAATGGTTGGAAAATTCTTAAAGCTCCTACATCTGATAAAAATGATGCTGTGCCCACTGAAGCTAGCACACGATGGAAAGAGGAATATCATGAAATTGTGTGAGAGAAATCGCATTGCTTAAAACTGGTGATCAGCATTAAGCAAGCATGATGCAGATCTTCTAAGCAAAAACAGAATTCTGCTTCGAGCAAATGCTTTTAAAAGGATCAGAATCAAATGGCTTTTGCAGGAAAAAGATCTACTATCCTTCATTAAATATTTAGGCAACATTAGTAGTTTATATGAAGTGGACAGCTTTTTTTGCTTCGGCAAACAAGAGTGAAATAGCTGAATTAGCAACATCATTAACAGAAAGACTTTTATTTATTATTATCTAAAGTTTTACATATGTCTCCTTACCCTCCCCCCCCCCCCCCACCTGCTACACCCAACTCCCATCCGCTCCCCCAGCCTGGAAAGACTTTTGTGGAAAAAACAAACAAACAAACAAAAAAACACAAAAAATTATCAGAAGAAATACCAGAGGGCTATTCTTTATAAAGCCCAAAACTTTTCTAAAATCTGAATTAGCAAAAATAATGTGGGCGTCAAGGGCAAAATCAAAATCAGAGCAAGACAGTATCTTAATCCTTAAAAAGAGGTAAAGGAGTTTATAAGAAGCAACATGCACCCAATGACCAACCTGAAGACACTTCTGCCCAGGTAAGAAATGCCCAAACCTGTGGAGAACTTTTGAGTGCTTTGGACCAAACTGAGGTGGGGACTGGCGTACAGGACAGGGGACAAGATAATGTGCGCTCTTGAGGATGCTTCTTTCCAAGGTGTGTGAACCCAGATCGGGGGTGGGGAGCCTTTTCCTGCCAAGGGCCATGTGGATATTTATGACATCACGTGCGGATCGTACAAAGTGATCACCGTAAAAATTATGTTGCTATGAAAAACAGCTCCTAGATTTATTAAAGTTCAAGTCCTGCCTATGATTGCCTTGGCCAGGGCCCGATCAAAAGATATGGCCCGCAGTGGACATTCCCCACCGCTGACCCAGATGCACAAAAAGAATAGGAAGGGCATGCTTACAGTGAAGATAACCTTTTACTAAAGAAGTAATGTGCCTGGGGCTACCCACAGGCCGTGCCCAGTAGGGATTCGGTCACTGGACGTCTCAGATTTATTACAGAGCCCCTTTTACATCCATGCTTCTAGACACTCTCAACCATTCAACTACTGTCCACACAAAGTGAAAGAATATTCAGTATCTGGAATATTTATCATAAAACAGAGATCATGACAATCAGATAAGTCAATCCATGTGTGATGTGTTTTTAAATTTCATTTTAAGAGTGATAACTTTCAAAACATAAATGTATTATTTTTTAACTTTTAAAATCACTTTATTTGATATTTGTTTTGTCACTACTTTCTTCTTTTAATATTTTCTATTATCAAATGTCTATATCAGGTAGAGATCATTTTTACATGTAATTGGAATGCAATACAATCCTACATCAATATATATGTACGTAATAATAATGAACCATGCATTTATTTTTTTCACAGTAAATTTCAGAAACCTTTAGCATAATCCTATCACAGGAAGATGGCTCACTGTTTATTATGCCAGTCCCTGTTTAAAAACATGTGAAGAAGGTATTCTAGAACATCCAGAATAACTTATGATTTTGACAATTTCCAAGACTCCCTAGGAATCCCAATTCTTTGTTCCAGAGTCCTGAAGATGAATGTCCATCAGGAATTCGCAAACACTAGTCTAGGGCCTGGCACCAGGCAGACAACAGCGTGTGTTTAGAATGAATGGACGCGGTTTGGTTTAGTTGCCTAAGTCCCGGGACATAGATGTGAATGTGCCCAATCCGTGCGTTACGACCCTGGGCCTCCTGGGCCCACGAGTCACAAGGTTCTTGGAAGTCGTGGGCCTTCCTGAAATTCTTCTGACAAAGCCACTCCCAGCCACATCCTGGATTCGGCCTTAGCCCTGAAGCCAGATCTCATCTGGAAGTCTTTCAATGGGAGGGACTGGACAAGCAAGTTTTATTTTAGAACCCAGCAAATCCAATTCCGCTGAAACCTTGAACCATTTATTGGTTAGATCATCTCTCGGGCTTCATATTTTATTGTTGGCAACTGGAACCAGCCTGTTGGCACCTCCTCTCCTGGGCTCGGGCATCTCCCCAGACAACTCCGGAGTTATGAGCAGCCTTCCCATCCTCCACAATCTATGGTGATCCGTGGTAGAAATGTAATTTGTTTACTCTGGTACAGGTTGCATGCTTGATTTATTATTCTCCAGGTATCCTGACTCTCCCTTAAATGGTCTCTTTCAAAAAAAAGAGAAGGAAGGATTCAGATGAGGCCATGCATGCATTCTACAAATACTTCCTGCCTGCTGTGTGTGAGGAACTGCTCCTGGAGCTGAGATCACAGAAGATACAAGAAAGACCACACGTGTCCCTGTGATGATCGCATTCTAGGGACAGAGACAGAAAACAAGCATTTAAGATATTTAAGACATAACATCATTTCAAATAGTGATAAGAGCTCAGAGGAAGAGCAAGAAGAGGAGATACCGAGGGAGATAGCCTCTCTCCCCTGGGGAGAAAAGCTTTGGGCAGAGATTTGAATGGTATGAAAGGATAAACCAAGGAACTGGTCCTTGGAGAATAACCTTCCAAGCACGGTGTGGGGGGCGTCTGCAGAGCTAGGCCCAGTCGGCCGGCCATGGAGGCCAAAAGAGCTGGAGGAGAAAGCAAAGAAGAGACTAGGAGGAAAGGCTGGAGGTAGACAAGACCAAGTGGGAACTCCAGGCAAAAGGAGTTTGGCTTTTGTTCTGTGAGAAGGGATGCTTTTGGCAGGGGCGTGGTATGCATGATCTATTTGTGTGTTAAATCTGGCTGCCAAGGGGAGAATGAATGGCAGCGAAGGTCAAAAGTGAGAGGTTGGGTGGGAGTCATTGTGCTGTTCGTGTGAGAGGCGAAGGGGGCTTGCATCCCTGGGGACGGCTGTGGGGAGGGAAAGAAGGGAAAAAGAGGAGGAATGTGGGGATTTTTTGGAAGTCGGGCTAACAGAACTTGCTGAGGGACTAAATTTGGGAGTGAAGGGAAGACAGGAGCCAAGGACAGCACTGTGGTTTTTGGCTTGAGCCACTGGGCGAATACCAGTTCTGTATATTGAAGAGGGGTGAGTGCTGGAGAGAGAACAGATTTGGAGCAAAAATCTAGAGATTTGTTTTGGACACATTATTTCAAGGTACTTGGTTACTTCCCATTAATTTTTAAAATCTGGGAACAAAGTCTATGTTCCTTTTCTATTTTTCTCTAGTCTCCAATTAGACTTGTTTCCAGGAATGTTGAAGCCATATGTAAGACAAGATATGGTCAGTGGTCATCTGGTCACTTCTCAAGGTCACGTACATTATTCTCCTACAATGTGGATTAAATCAATATTATTGTTGAGCCGAAACCGGTTTGGCTCGGTGGATAGAGCGTCGGCCTGTGGACTGAAGGGTCCCGGGTTTGATTCCGGTTAAGGGCATGTACCTTGGTTGCAGGCACATCCCCAGTGGGGGGTATGTGGGAGGCAGCTGATGGATGTTTCTCTCTCATTGATGTTTCTAACTTTCTATCCCTTTCCCTTCCTCTCTGTAAAAAATCAATAAAATATATTTTAAAAGTATTATTGTTGATAGTAAAAGCTAGATAGGTCCAGTTTATTACAATTGTAACCAAACAGGAAAGAATTAGTGGAGGTTAAACTCAGTTGCTTACCATGCTGTACTGGTCAGAAGCAGTGATGAATTGATAGTTTTCAACTGGTTCAGGCCACTGGTGCATCGGTTACCTGGGGGAAGAAGAGGTAACCAAGTCCCGGTGACATCTCTGAATTGGAGCCTCCTAGTCCCAGAGCATCTTCTCAGCATCTGCCCCACCTAGGCCATGTCCCGTGTGGGATCTGGGCCTGCGGCTGTCATTCTTGGACACCCTTTGGTTCCCAGAGGGTTTCCCATGGTTTCCTAGATGCCACCTGTCACTTGGGTTTTGTTTGCTGCACTCTAACGAATTGACAGGCTCAAGCACATACTTCGAAGAAAACATAAATGGGTTCAGGCTTGTGAAGTACTTGGAGGTGTTCCGGAAAGGAGAGGACGAGGAAGTACCAATTACTGGTAGTATTTTCCCCGTGAAAGTAGCTCTTCAACAAAACAAGAAGCAAAACGCCGGTCAAAACCAGCTGCAAAGGTTTCTACCCAAACCTTGGGTTCTGCAGTCAGCGCTCTCCTGGCCGAGCACCGCTGGTTCCTGTGAGTGACGGGGAGGCATGGTCGTTGCAGGCCCAGCAGAATTTATGAGCAGGGGGAGCAGAGCAGAATGCCGGCAGCCATTGTGGACCATACATCGTTGCGCATTTGGCGGGAAAAGAAGAGGGGGATGGGTGACAGAAGGAGACTAGACTTTGGTTGTTGAACACATGATACACCTTACAGATGATGTATGACAGAATTGTACACTTGAAACCTATACACATTTGTTAGCGAATGCAACCCCAGTAATTTAAAAACAACAGCAATGGGTTTGGACCATGGATGAATGATTTACATCTTAAGCACCAAATGTGCACATTTTGCCCAGCTGGTGTGGCTCAGTGGTTGAGCATGGCTTCACGCACCAAGAGGTCACCAGTTCAATGCCTGGTCAGGGCACATGACTGGTTTGCAGGCTTGACTCCCCTAATGGGGGACATGCAGGAAGTAGCAGGTCAAAGTTTCTCTATAATAGATGTTTCAATCTCTCTCCGTCTCCTTCCTCTCTCTCAAATCAATACAAACATATTATTAAAAAACAACAACAAAGAAAACACCACCAACAACAAAATAAATGTGCACATTTTTTCTAAAAGTAGAAATCCATTTTTTCCTATAAGAAAAGTAACATAGATTTAATATAGAAAATTTAAAATACAGTAAATTATAAAAAAGAGAACTTATGTTAACTATAACCACTACTCAGAGATTACCATTGTTAATATTTCATTTACATACTACAAATATGCATGTGTGTGTGTGTGTGTGTGTGTGTATATATATATATATATATATATATATATATATATAAATCATTTTTAAGAATATTGATTTTGTGCATATACTCGTTAGGAGAACATGATTGAAAACTGAAATATCAATTTCTCAAAGACTTCAGGTTACAATGAAAAGTTGCATAGCATAGATATAATAAGATATTTGCATTTTATAGTACTCTGTGCATTAACTCTTCTACCACTAATAATAGCTATTATTAACATCCCTAATAACCATATTATTATTATTATTATTTTTTAAAATATAATTTATTGATTTTGTACAGAGAGGAAGGGAGAGAGATAGAGAGTTAGAAACATCGATGAGAGAGAGTCATCGATCAGCCGCCTCTTGCACACCCCCTACTGGGGATATGCCCACAACCAAGATACATGCCCTTAACCGGAATCGAACCCGGGACCTTTCAGTCTGCAGGCCAGTGCTCTATCCATTGAGCCAAACCAGTTTCAGCAATAACCATATTATTAACAATTCATAACAAGAGTATTGAAATAGTGATGACAGAAGAAAGAACAGCTCGCTGGGAGACATAAGTCCCAGCCCCAAGTTATGATCAGACAAAAGACAATGAACGGTATTAAGCCTCCGTGTCCCCAAATGTACAATAAGAATCTCGGGGCTAGATGACGCCTGAGGCCTTTTCAGCTATAAAATCCTGTCCAAGTCTTGTTCTGGAATATGGGCGCTCGCCGAGGTGCATTTCCTCAGAGGCCAGATTTTACTTTCAAACATTTTATCCGACATACACCTGGTTTCCAGCAAAGAAAAATGGACCGCATTTTTGAAGACGGTCCCCAGGCTTTGAAGATGGGGCCTATTTACAGAGACCAATTTGTGGCTCTGCATTATTTTAGCGTGTCACTCTGTTCCCTTCCCGGAGCTTCCCCGTGTCTGAGGCTTCGGAAAGGGGGGGTAGCTGGAGGAAGCTTATTACCATGGAGATAGATGGGAGCAAATGGTCACATCATCAAAAGCAAACTAGACATGTACAAAGCTTTTGTGATGCTGATCCTTTTTTTTTTTTTTTTAAGTCAGAAGAAGAAGGGAAAAAGGCACAAATAAAAGGACAGATCTCTCCCATTAAGTCCGGCACTAATTGAGTAATCAGCGGAATAAAGGTACCCTCGAGAGCCCGCCGCCGGGAGCAGCACAACAAAGAGGCACAAAAGGTTGCGGCTGCAGGTGTAATTCCAGGTACTCCAAGTGCACTCAGACCCCCGTGCTCCCGGCTTTTCTCCCCTGATTGCCAGCTTCGCCGTCCCCACCAGCTACCCATGTAGGCGCCCTCGTGTGCTATCCAAATATTTAGGAGGAGAAAAATTGCAGGGAAATAACCTTTAATGTTACGATTCTCCCAAGGTAACTGTCGAAAATTAAGAGGGTTGGGAAGCTAAGGATGAGCGTTCAGCTATTTTTCTGTCTGTTACCTCCCTATCACTCTGGGTAATCTGGAAGTCGTTTTGACGGTGGGATAAGAGTCAAAGTTGGGATGCGTGTTAAATTGTACAGAAAGTAGCTTCCATCAGAGTAAAACCACCATCAGTTGGATGGCTCACATGTTGTCACTTCTCGGCCTTTTGGCTAAGAGGGCGTGTGGATTGTTCGTATTTATGTAGCTTTTCTATTAACTCCGTTCGTTATTTCATTTTACTCTGGAAGAGGCTGCCAAACGCCTACAGGCAGAAGAGATTTATGCTCAGTTCTCCACGAATACTCCAAAGAAAGAAATCACTGAAGAACTAACATATAAAAGTCAAACTTGGCAAGATTCTGCCTTGAGCTTTCAGTCTATAAATTAGAAATAGTAATTTCATGCTTTGGGGATGTGTTAGAGATTGAGGTGATGTTTTTAAAAGTCTTTTGTGCTATTCAGAGGAAAATGCATTTTACACTCTATTTTAAAGTGCGAATTAAGAGAAAACGTCTCTGCTTCCTCCCCATCCCCCACTTCAGTCTTCTCTTTGCTTACAGAAGAGAGGACTAATCACAATTATAAAGACATTAGTTTCTTTTTTTTTTTTAAGACATTCATTTCTTTAATTGATTTATAGATACAATATAGAACCAAACAAAAGCACTAAGGTGAAGGGGAGAAGGATAGAGAGTTAGAAACATCTAAGAGAGAGAAACATTAATCAGCTGCCTCCTGCACACTCCCTACTGGGAATGTGCCCACAACCAAGGTACATGCCTTTAACCATAATCGAACCCGGGACCTTTCAGTCCCCAGACCAACGCTCTATCCACTGAGCCAAACAGGTTTCGGCAAGGTGATTTTTTTTTTTACTTGAAAAAATAATACTAAAGTTCATCAGGAAATGGAAATGAGGAATAAGAAAAATTCTGAAAAAAAAGAGTAATGGGGATGTACTTATAAAACCATACATTAAAATGTATTATAAAGTTATAATAATTAAAATCTTGTATACTAGAAAGGAAATGGTTGAATAGACTAGAATAGAATGATCAGAAATAAACCCAAATACATAATGTGAATTTAATGTATAAAAAAAATAGAAGAGTCAAATATATGTGAGATAAGAAGGAGGCAAGATATATTAATAAATAGCAATGGGTAAACTGGATAGGAATAAAACATAAAATGAGTCATTTACCATATTTTTAAAATCCAAAACTTTCCAGAATATTCAAAGGTTTTAAAGGTAAAAAATAAAATCATGTTCAGCTGGTGTAGCTCCAGAGATTGAATGTCGACCTGTGAACCAGGAGGTCACGGTTTATTTTAATTCCCGGTCAGGACACATGCCCAGATTAGGGCTCAGTCCCCAGTGTGGGGCATGCAGGAGGCAGCCGATCAATGATTCTCATCATTGATGTTTCTATCTCTGTCTCTCTCCCTCTCCCTTCCTCTCTGAAATCAATAAAAATACATTTTTTTTTTAAAGAAAAAAATTAAGGTATTAGTAGTTTAGACTTTGGTGAATTTCTATTTGGTGAGTAATCTTGTTATACAAAAATTAAGGTACCCAATCCTAAAGTCTTAAAGGAAGAAAAAAGTTTCTTCCCAGTGTTGTCTCCCACAATTTTACCTTCTGCATTAGCATTACAAGTTGATGTACAAAATGTTTGCCTTATCTGCCCATCTCTACCACGGTCAGACTACAGATGAGACTTCAGTCACACATTTTCCCTAGAGCAGGGGTGGGGAATGTCAGGCCCGCAGGCCGAATAAGGCCTGAGAAATCATTTGGTCTGGCCCTGCCCAGGCTTTAGGGGTGAGTTAATTAAGTGTTTGACCAAATATAGCAGGCTAATTTTTAAGCTGATAATTTTGCATGGCCTGCAAATGATGTTATAAATAGCCAAATGGCCCTTGGCAGAAAAAAAGGTTTCTCCACCCCAGCCCACTACAGCAATGGTAATTACTTCCTCATAAGCTCACCCAACAATTCACATCGTTGGGGTTCACTCTGCAATGGAAGGGGCGCCAACACCTCCACACAGAGGCTGGGTCTTTATAGAACTCTCCCTCTCTCTTCCCCCCTCCCCCCTTATTAATCTCTCTCTGGACGGGCTGCTTCCCATCTCCATTTAAAACTTTTCAAGAGTGTCCACTTATAAATGACCCAGAAAGTATGGCACAGTCCAAGCCAGGTTTGCTCAGTGGATGGAGTGTCGGCCTGCGGACTGAAGGATCCTGGGTTCGATTCCAGTCAAGGGCATGTACCTCTGTTGCAAGATTGATTCCATGCTCTGGTTTGGGCGGATGCAGGAGGCAACCTATCGATGTGTCTCTCTCACATCAATGTTTCTCTCTCTGTCTCTCCCCCTCCCTCTCACTCTCTCTAAAAATCAATGAGAAAAAATATCCTGCCCAGCTGGTATAACTCAGTGTCTGAGCGTCAACCTATGAACCAGGAGATCATGGCTTGATTCCTGGTCAGGGCACATGCCTGGGTTGTGGACTTGATCCTCAGTGGGAAATGTACAGGAGGCGACTGATCAATGATTCTCTCTCATCATTGACTAGAGGCCAAGTGCACGGAATTAGGGCATGGGTAGGGTCTATTGGGGCCTTCCTTTGTTCTGTGCCACCCCTGGTGATCAGCACATGTCACAGTAAGCGATCAAACTCCTGGTCTCCTGGTCGAACTCATGAGGGGACGCCTTTTATATATATATATATTATATATATTTAGAGGACCAATGCACAAATTCACGCAAGAGTAGGCCTTCCTTCCCCTGGCTGCCAGCACTGGTTTCCCTCTGGCCACCCGCAGGCACTTGGGACCGGGAGGGCTTCCTTCTGGCGACCGCAGGCACCCAGGATCCGGGCTGGCTTTCCTCCAGCTGCCTAGGCACCTAGGACAGGGCTTTCCTCTCGCCCAGCCCCATCCGGAAGGATGTCAGGTCTAATGAACATATTACCCTGTTATTATTATGGCTGTTTCTATCTCTCTCTCCTTCCCCTTTCTCTCTCTGAAATCAATAAAAATATATTTTAAAAAGAAAGAAAAATTGCCGGGACCGGTTTAGCTCAATGGATAGAGCGTCAGCTTGGGGACTGAAGGGTCCCGGGTTCGATTCCGGTCAAGGGCATGTACCTTGGTTGCGGGCATATCCCCAGTAGGCGGTGTGCAAGAGGCAACTGATCGATGACTCTCTCTCATCGATGTTTCTAACTCTCTATCTCTCTTCCTTCCTCTCTGTACAAAATCAATAAAAAATATATTTTAAAAAAATAAATAAATAAAGAAAGAAAGAAAGAAAGAAAAATTATCCTAAGGTGAGGATTAACAAAGAATTTTTTATTTATTTTTTAATTGTTTTTAAAAATATATATTTTATTGATTTTTTTTTTTTTTTTTTTTTTTACAGAGAGGAAGAGAGAGGGAGAGTTAAAAACATCAATGAGAGAGAAACATTGATCAGCTGCCTCCTGCACACTCCCTAATGGGGTGTGCCGGCAACCAAGATACATGCCCTTGGCTGGAATCAAACCTGGGACCTTTCAATCCACAGGCTGATGCTCTATCCACTGATCCAAACCGGTTTTGGCAAGAAAAAAATTTTTTAAAGTGAAAGTTCAGGTCCCCCTACGTTAAGTGTTGAGAGGGGACATAGAGGAAAACCACATAGCAGTGACTTCTGGAGCTTGCCGTTGTCCGTGCCCTGCCCTACGCTTATGGTGTCAGAAAAACCAAGCAGGAGGCTGGTGGAGTGGGGTCACCCCAAACTGCAAGCAAGTCAAATGTCCATCCACAGGAGAGTGAGTACATAACATGCAGTTGTACCGTCACGCACACGTGTGTAGTATGGTGGGCATGGAAGAGAACACCAGGCGTGGTGACAATGAATGAACTATGGCTGCATGAAGTGACAGATGGGTGAAGCATGTCAGCAACCAAGGAAGAGAAAAGCAGCCCCAGGAGTTCAGGAGCCAGTCTGCAACGATCAGTCAGACACTTATGGGCTGGTTAGGGCTCGGCTGAGCATAAATGAGTTCACACATAGAACATCCAGACAAGGCCTGTCTGTGACCACTGCAGATCAAGATGACCTGACCACAGACAGAACACGAATGCTATTGCCAAACCACAGAAATGACCAAATGCCCCCTGATGTAACCAGTGGATGACTGCTGCTTCCGTCCTGCTGTGGCCTTCGCCTGGGCCTCGTCCTCCTCCTCCCAGGTAAGACGCAGTGTGACACCCAACCACAGGATCGCCTCCGCTTCCTGACCTGGGTACCCGGCCAGAGCAGATCCCCACCACAAGCCCAGATCCTGTAATAAATGTGAACACCCTCCTGCCCAGCCAGCGTGGCTCGGGTCCACCTATGATCTAGGAGTTCAGGGTTCGATTCCTGGTTAGGGCCCATGCCTGGGGTTGCAGGCTTGACCCCCACTGGGGGGTGTGCAGGAGGCAGCCAATCAATGATTCTCTCTCATCACTGATGTCTCTCTCTCTCCCTCTCCCTTCCTCTCTGACATCAATAAAAACATGTAGTTTTTAAAAAGGGAACCCCCTCTTTCAGAGATGCCCTGATTCCCCGGCCATGTGCTCTCTCTCACCAGGAGGAGTAACGAGCCCAGCTGCAGAATATGCCTGTGTGACTCACGCTCCATGAAAACGGCAAGCCCCAGAGTCACGGCTGTGTGGTTTTCCTCTCTGTTCCCTCTCAGCACTTAACGCAGGGGGACCTGAACTTCCAGTTGCCACACTTTAAAAAAAATTTTTTTTGTTAATCCTCACCTGAGGATATTTTTTCTTTCTTTTTGAAATATATTTTTATTGATTCCAGAGAGAGAAAGGGGGAAGGAGAGAGAGATAGAAACATCTATAATAATAATCTATAATTATAAAAGGTAATATGCTAATTAGACTGGACATCCTTCCGGATGAAGTTGGGGCCGGAGGGAAGCCCCAGTCCCAAATGCATTGAACTGAGTGAAAAAAGCCAGTCCCCCCCAAATATATAAGAAGGTAACCCGAACTCAATACTAATGACATAGTTTAGGGACGCATTGCCAGGGAGACAGTAAAGCTATAGAAAGAGGAGTACGGAAATGATTACGACAGATGTTGGCGGAGTGTGAGTGCTCAGGGGAAGGCAGGAATGGGAGGGTGGAGGCATGACCCCGGAGTGGGCCCCAGTGGCCCCGGTGAAAACGAGCAGAAGCCTGGGGACAGAGCTGCCAGCGGTGGGGGGGACCTCTTCTCCAGATGTGCCTGAGAGAGAAGAAGACATAGACAATTGAAATAATCCCACCATCCGCCTCTAGGCCCATATGTCTGGAGTGCTGGGACTCTCAATCCTTGACTTTCCTCTCTGGCTAAACACCCCGTTCCCTTTCCCCACAGACACCATTGGAGCTGGTGTGTGTTTATTTGTGCCTCGTGAATCTACGTTACTGCATAAAGGTCCCCTCAGGGGAATAAGAATGTGCTTTCAGTTCTACGCCAGCAACTAGAACATTAGTCTTTGATCCCACAGGAAAGGAGACCTGGCCCTCGACGCTGAGAGGGGGAAACATAGGCTATAGGAAGTTTCCCAAACGTAGTCGTCATAGGAACCTCTCAGAACACAAACCGTGGCTGAAATATTGCAAACAGACACGAAGAAGGGGGGTGCGGTTCTTTGAATTGCTGTCTAAGATGTGACACATATTTACTAAGCACGCAGGTCACAGACATTGTCCTGGGCACGGAGGACATAAAGATACACAAACACAGGCGTCATTGTCGCCTGTGGAGCTTACGCTCATTCCCATGACACTTACTCATGAGCAGGTAGCTCTGAACAGAAGACCATTCAGACAAATATAAAAGTCTAATTGCAGGAGTGCTGCGAAGGAGGAGTGGATGGTGCCATAGTGTGTGACATAGAAGTTGCTGATCCAAAAAGGCCGCAAGGAAAGGCTTCCCTGAACATCTGACTGCTGAGCTGAGCGCGGAAGGATGAGCGGAGGCTGAGAGTGCTCCAGGCAGAAAGATGTGCAAATGCCTTGCGGCGGAAATCAGCCTGATGTGGCCGGCATGGCTCGGGGGTTGAGTGTCGACCTATGAGCCAAGAGGTCACAGTTTGATTCCAGGTCAGGGCATATGCCAGGGTTGTGGGCTCAATCCCTGAGGGGGTGGGGGGAGTGCAGGAGACAACCATTCAGTAATTTTCTCTCATCATTGATGTTTCCCTCTCTCTGTCTCTCTTTCTCTCTCTCTCTCTCCCCCTTCCTTTCTGAAATAAATTCTATATAATAAAAGTCCAGCCACCGAATGGCTGAGCAACCAGGACGACCAGTTGGCCAGTCACTATGACACGCACTGACCACCAGGGGGCAGACGCTCAATGCAGGAGCTGCCCCTGGTAGTCAGTGCGCTCCCACGGGGAGTTCCGCTGGGCTGACTGGGATGAGCAGCACTCCCACAGCTGGCCCATCCCCACAGGCCACACCCCCCATCAGCGCCTGAATCTCATGCACCAGACCTCTAGTAAAAACATATTGAAAGAAGAAAGAAAGAAAGAAAGAAAGAAAGAAAGAAAGAAAGAAAGAAAGAAAGAAAGGAAGGAAGGAAGGAAGGAAGGAAGGAAGGAAGGAAGGAAGGAAAAGGAAGGAAGGAAGGAAGGAAAAGGAAGGAAGGAAGGAAGGAAGGAAGGAAAAGGAAGGAAGGAAGGAAGGAAGGAAGGAAGAAAGGAAGGAAGGAAAAGGAAGGAAGGAAGGAAGGAAAAGGAAAGAAGGAAGGAAGGAAGGAAGGAAGGAAGGAAGGAAGGAAGGAAGGAAAAGGAAAGAAGGAAGGAAGGAAAAGGAAGGAAGGAAGGAAGAAAGGAAGGAAAAGGAAGGAAGGAAGGAAGGAAGGAAGGAAGGAAGGAAGGAAGGAAGGAAGAAAAGGAGGAAAGAAAGAAAGAAAGAAAAAGGCCCCAGAGCCTGCAAGACAGTTGGGAGGAGGAGGGTGCAAGATGTTGCTGGAGAGGAAGAATGAGCCACACCATGTCAGGGTGGGGTGGGAGGGGTGGGAGACAGCCAGGGGACTATTGCAGTCATCCAGGAGAGAGGAGAGGGAGGCTTGGTGTAGGCTCGGAGCAGAGGGAATGAGGGGCGGACGGCTCGGGCCACTTCCCAGGTAAAACTACTAACGCGGGGGAGTCCCCTGGAGAGATGCAAGCCTCACGGGGTGTGCGAGTGAGGCCTCCGTCCTAGAGCTGGCTGACAGTAATGCAGCAGGTTAAGTTCAGGTGGCCGTTCCAAGTTCAATAAGTAAACGTGAGGTTGACGTCTAGCTTCAGACTTTAAAGGGAATGACGGGCGGGCGGTTTTTCTGGAGTTAGCAGGCCGCTGGAGAATGAGCAGTAGCAGCCAGCGTGAGGAGCCATTGCCCAGGCAGGCGTGTCTTTCTGCTCTGTGGCCACTGAGCGATGCTGTTTCCAACCACAGGTCTCCCAAACACCGAGGGCCAAGGACCAGCGGGTCAGAGGAAGTGGGGGAAATCACCTTGGAATGGAAGAGAGAAAAAGACAGATGCTTCCTCATTTTGAAAACCTGAACCCCAAGCAGCAGGGCCCCCCACCCCGTTTTTGCGAAGGGCGTCTTGCAGGATGGTAACTTCTGGGTTTCCCGTCAGCATCGCTAAAGAGGAGTCCCCAGAAACCCAGGGGCCAAGAAGGGGCTTTTTAGGACCATTAGCGCGCCCCTCCCCCACAGCCCCATTAGCGGACCTTATTAAACCAACTCAGACAAAGAGAAAAGATGCCCTCGCTAATGGAGAGTCTCCGATAATTACTCCGCTCAGCTGCTGCTTTTACGGCCTGAATGGCCTTTAAATAATGTTTCTCTTGCTTGGGGAGCAGACAATGACCTAGCAGTCTGCTGTAAGCAGTGCCAACCCCATTAGCTGAAGAATAGCAAACTCCGTGCGTGTCTGTGTGCCAGCGAGGGAGGGACTGAGTGTGCTTGTGAGTGTGTATCTGGGTGCTGAGGGGCTCAGCTTATGGGAGAGATCACATTGAAATGTTGCTTTCTTCCTCTTTTTTCCTCCCTTGCTTTATGCACCTATCCCTCCCAGGAATCTGTCGGGGTTCAGAGGCGCCCCAAGATGTGCCTCAGGGGTATGCGGATTACTTTGAGCTAAAGGCAATTGTAGCTTGACTGGTGTGGTTCACTGGTTGAGCGTTGACCCATGAACCAGGAGGTCACGCTTTGACTCCTGGTCAGGGCATATACCCAGGTTGCAGGCTCGATTCCCAGTAGGGGGCATGCAGGAGGCAGCTGATCAATAATTCTCTCTCATTATGTTTTTCTCTCCCTCTCCCTTCCTCTCTAAAATCAATAAAAAGATATTTTAAAAAAACAAGGCAATTTTTGCTTCAGGCTCCAGAGAAGCTTCTGCCCCTCCCTTTAACCACCTAGAACTGTGGTCGGCAAACTGCAGCTCACGAGCCACATGCAGCTCTTTGGCTCCTTGAGTGTGGCCCTTCCACAAAATACCACGGCCTGGGCGAGTCTATTTTGAAGAAGTGGCATTAGAAGAAGCTTAAGTTTAAAAAATTTGGCTCTCCAAAGAAATGTCAATCGTTGTCCTGTTGCTCTTCGGCTCTGTTGACTAATGAGTTTGCCGATCACTGGCCTAGAAGCACTTGAACCAGGGACCTCGCTCCCCCATAGTAAGAGATCACCAGAGATAACTTCTTTTGACCTATCTAGGGCAGGACAAACCTGTACTTACTAAGCATCTGCTCATCTTAGCATCCTTCAGTGAGCCTTTGCCGCCCCCATGGCACCTTACTGGTACCTCATCCCTAGCTCAAGAGCTCTTACTAGTATATACCTCAGCCCCCCTTTCTATCTCTGAACCTCTCCTGCATGTGGGGCCTCTGACTCGCCATGTGTGCAGGGTTCCCACATATGTAGCTATAAATTTTGTTAGTTTTCTCTTGTCCCGTGTCTGTTTGATTACGAGGCCAGCCAGAGAGTAAAGTTTGTTCCTCCCTGACAAATCAAAGGCATCACTGTGTCCACCGGGTGTTCTGTTGGGTGAAAATCTCTTTCTGAAAACGCCAGGGGACCCCTCCCATGCTTGCAGAGGAAGCCTCACATTCTTTTTTTTTTTTAAATATATTTTATTGATTTTTTTTTTTTTTTAACAGAAAGGAAGGGAGAGGGATAGAGAGTTAGAAACATCGATGAGAGAGTAACATCGACCAGCTGCCTCTTGCACACCCCCTACCGGGAATGTGCCCACAACCAAGGTTCATGCCCTTGACCAGAATTGAACCGGGGACCCTTCAGTCCACAGGCTGAAGCTCTATCCACTGAGCCAAACCGGTTTTGGCGAAGCCTTGCATTCTTGTTTACTAGTCATGTCACTGTAGGATGTGATTTTAAACGTATGCCTATCCTGTAAGAACTTCGAGTCCCAAGCCACAACAATGCAAAGACTATGACGTCACCCAATATGGTATAGGCAGTTAGACACAAGCAGAGCAGGGACAATGGGCCAGGTACGGAAGGTCACCAGGGTGGAAAATCCTGACTGGGGCCTGGGCCGGGGAGGAGCTTGCAATGTGCCCTTGACTGGAATTGAACCTGGGACCCTTTGGTTTGCAGGCCATCACTCTATCCACTGAACCAAACTGGCTTGGGCTCAAATGCTTTTAATTTACCTAAGGGGAAAAATTATACTATATTGCTCTCAATGAATATCTGAATTATATATGTATATTTAGATATTTTTTTTATTGATTTCAGAGAGAAAGCAAGAGGGAGAGACAGATGAAAACATCAATGATGAGAGAGAATCATCAATTGGTGCCTCCTACACACCCCACACCAGGAATGGAGCCCATAACCCGGGCATGTGCCCTTGACTGGAATCAAACCCAGGACCCCTTCAGTCTGCAGGCTGATGCTCTATCCATTGAGCCAAACTGGCTAGGGCTGAATGATATTTATTTGAACATATTTGGGGAGATGAAGTGAGGCGTACTTGGCTTGCAAATATTAAGTTATAAATAGCACCAAAATTTTTCTGATTAAGTTTAAAACATTTTTTGATGAGACTTTTGTTTCTTGGAAGATAACATCGCTTTATTGAATCCTGGCTTGACCATTACTTTAGAAGATGAAGGCTAAAAGAAAAAAAAATTGATGAAGGGCTATCATAAAACCTCCTTACAGGTCATTTGGTGTTTTATTTTGTTGTAATGCATGTTTATTGAGATCGTTTACTAGGAACCATGACAAGGATCATGGGAAATGCAAAGGTGAACGAGACAAGGTCCCTGATCTTCAGGGGTCGCAGAAGGCAATGTAATGTGATAATGAGGAAGGCAGAGTATCCAGGAGTGGTAAACACGTGAGTCTGGAGATTAGAGTGGGAGGAAAGTGTATTCCAGAGATGTCTGGAAAGGTGGAATGTTAGCCAAGAGGCTTTCAGTTGTAAGGGAGAGAAAACACACTTCCTTGAGGAAACAGATCTAATTGGTAGTATCAGCTGAGAGGCCTAAGAGGTGTAAGGAGACACGTGGCTCTGTGGATTTGGGGTAAGTTCATCAGCTGTAACAAACACACAGCCCTGGTGCAGGATGTTGGTATGGGGAGGTTGTGCATGGATGGGGGCAGGGAGTAAGTGGGAGCTTTGGCTTTCTGGTCAATTTTGTTGTGATTCTAAAACAAGCTCTCTCTATATATTTTTTTTAAAGTAGAGCTCCTGTTTCCCCAAAAATAAGACAGCTTCTTATATTATTTTTTTCTCCCAAGTTGTGCTAGGTCTTATTTTCGGAGGATGTCTTATTTTCGGGGAAACACGGTAGTAGACAGCCTTTTGAATGGAGACATGAACTGAAATACTTGGAATTTAGAGGAATAAAATGTCTCCCTCTGACCGAATGGAGGCCTATGCGCCCACAGCTGCCTCGCTGACACTGTTCTCAGCCTTTGCTTTTTTTATCCCTTTCCTGGTATCACTCCCTTGGGTCTGGGCCGAGGGGCTGCATTAGTGATAGTCGTGAATTCAGTCATTCTGCAAATGTGGCTTAATGCATTTTATGTGCCAGACCCAGTGCTTCATGCACGGTGGGAAACAATGTGCAAGCATGAGCCCTGCCCCGAAACTTCATAAACTGGTATAGTTTTCTCAAAGAAAAAAAATTCTGAGATGGCCCAGAAACTTGTGTTTTTAATGAGCATCCAAGAGCCTTGTTGCTCAAAGTGTGGTATTGCCTGTTAGTTCAATAGAGGTGCAGCCGCCCCATCACAGGCCTCCTAAATCATAATCTGCATTTTAACGGGATCCACACACATTAAAATGTGAGTAGCACTGTTCTGGTGTTAGAGAAGACCGGAGAAAAACCAAGCAATGCTTAGAGAAATGGAGTTACACTGCTTTATTAAGCTGGTGAGCTCAGAGGAATATTCTGAGCAAAGAAACAAGGAAGGAGTTTTGTTGGGAGCCATCAGAGTTTATACAAGCAACTCCATCTTAGAAAATACAACTCCATCTTGGGAGTTACCGTATTTTTCGGACCATAAGACGCACCAGACCATAAGACGCACCAGTTTTTAGAGAAGGGAAATGAAGAAAAAAAGATTCTGAAACAAATAGTGTCCTAAAATATTTTATGTGCATTAAAACCCAACATCACAGTCATAAACACATGTAATCAATCCTGTAAAGTAAACAGCAGCATTTAGAACCATTTTAGAGCCGGGCAAGCACACAGAGGTCACACAGAGCCGGGCAAGTAAAAAAACTTTTTTTTTAAAGTATATGTGTAGGCTATATTTGGACCATAAGACGCAGGGACTTTTTCCCCCCACTTCTGGGGGGAAAAAAGTGCGTCTTATGGTCCGAAAAATACGGGTAAGTTTCCAAATCCTCTTACAACTCACAGTCACCAGAGATCACGTGGTGCCCTGCGGTTTGGCCAGAAGCTAAAGATAACTTAAGGACACATCCTGCTCCGGAAGATCCCTACAACGTCCCCTCCCTGATCCTCCTTCGCATAGCTTGCCCCGCCTTGGAATGTCCCCGCAACCTCCCCCTACAGCCTGTATATATATTGCTGCTTCAACAATAAAATTCGAGGCTTGATCAGAACCCTGTCTTGCCTCCATTTCTTCGCATCTCCTGTCCTCTATCATTCCCTTCTAGGTGCCTCCTCACCCCCACGTTGATTTCCCGCTGGTCGGGACAGAGTTTTATTTTTATAAAAGAGCCCTAGGAGATATCTTGCAGAAAGCCTTGAGTACAACACAGTTCTATTCAGATTAAAACACACACACACACACACACACACACACACACAACAAAACAAAACAAAAGCCAACAACAAAACAAACAAACAAAAAAAAACACCTGGCAAGAGAGCTTGGGAGTATCAGTCCCTTACCTTAAATGACTAGCCTACAAGGTCAGACAGCTAAGCTTATCTTCCCTATTATCCAAGTAGAAGCTAAAAAGCGAAGTTAATTTACAGAACAAGGGACCGTCTAAATATAGCGGAGTTGACTCAGAGAACAAGGGACCATCTAAATAGCAGAGAATTTCAAACGGCGGTTTTACAAAACAGAGGTTACTGTGCTTCAGGATGACAACACAGTTTGGTTCTGCTTCTCGGGGAAGGTTCCAAATGTTGGGAAAGTTCAACTTAGAGTAGGGGTGTCGAACTCAATCAGAGAAGGGGCCAAAATCTAAAATCCAGCCTAAATCGCGGGCCGAATGGTTTACTGAACAGTCATAAACTGACAATGTCATAAACTGACAGCGGAGTGCAGTGATGACAGCGCGGTGCGGGCCACATTGCAAGGCCTGGAGGGCTGGATTTGGCCCGCTGGCCTTGTGTTTGACACATGTGACTTAGAGTGTTATACAGAGAATTAGCCTTTAGCCTTCTCGCGAGAAGATGCTCTATATGCTGAAGTTTGAGAATCTCTGGTCTAGGAAGACTGATGAGCATAGAGAGGAACTGGATACGATGTGATTCATGCATTCACAGAGAGATCGTTTACTAGGAACCATGGGCCTACATAGAGGGAACAGGTTCCTCTGCCTGAGGTCCCCAGGAGAGGTGTGACGTCACCTGCTCCTTAAAGAGCAGAGACAAGCTGGCCAGGCTGAAGAGATGGAGAAGGGAGGAGAGCTCCCATCAGGGAAACCCACAGGTGCCCACGTCCTGAGGCAAAAGAGAACACTGTATATGTATATTGAGGGAGCAAGAAATGCATCTTGAATTGCAGTGTCGTTTTTTTTTTTTTTAATTTGTTTTCTTTTTTAAAAAAATATATATTTTTATTGATTTCAAAGAGGAAGTGAGGAGGAGAGAAACATCAATGAGAGAGAATCATCAATTGGCTGCCTCCTGTGTGCCCCAAACTGGGAAATCGAGCCAGCAACCCGGGCATATGGCCCAAGCAGGAATCAAATCCTGACCTCCTGGTTCATAGGTTGAAGCTCAACCACTGAGCCACACTGGCCGAGCAGGAGTTTTCTTTTTAAATGTATTTAAACTCTGAACATCAACCAAAGAAGATATTTTAAAAAATTCAATGGTGCAAGATTTTCTTATTTTCTTTTAAGCGGGGAGGTAATTAGGTTTTTCCATTCCTATCACACTGCTTTCTCTGGCCTCCATTGTCCATTTTTTTTTGCATCCATTTCTTCATTCATTCATTCATTCATTCAAATATATAAATTGGGCATTGTGCTTGAGCCTGTTATGTGGTGGTGTGTGAAACCGAAATACTTCCTGCCCTCAGGGAGTTTATAGGTGAGGCTGGAGAGATGGTGAACACACCAATAAAACAGGTAAATGAATACCTTGAGAAAATGACTAAGAAGTGTGTTGTGTTCTATTGTTGAAAAAGGTGGGACACTTCAAGGAAAGTCTTCCGGAAAGATCAACGTCTGCTCTTGTAAGGTGGCCACACTCACCATGGGTGGGGCAGGTGGGGCCTCTCACTAGGAAGCTCACCTGCCAGTGCTTCTGTTTTGCCACGAATCCGATTGGGGGTTGAAGACCTCGCCTCAAAACCACCCCCTTTCAACATCTGGCTGCAACATGAAAGGCCAGTGAAGACTGGTTTTCATGTCTACTCCAACTTGAAACGAGAAGCAGTCTTTGGGTTCTGACAGCCCTAGTTTCAAAAAACTTTTTTCTGAGTCATTCTCTTCGACCAGGGAGCTGCTAAACATGAATCCATGCAAACATGGAACAGAGTGTGGGACCTCGGAGGGAAGGCAGAGAGGGTGGGTGGATGGGAGGTGATCAACCAAAGAACTTGCATGCATCTATGCATAACCCATGGACACAGACAATAGGGTGGTGAAGGCCTGGGGAGGGGGCGGGCTGGAGGAGGTCCATGGAGGGTGGGGGGGGAAGGGGGGACTCTGTAATGCTTTCTTTATTTTAAAAAATTTCTTTATTGATTATGGTATCACATAATTGTCCTCATCCCTCCATTCCCACCCCAAACCCCTCCCCATGTATGCCCCTGCCCCCTGTTGTCCATGGCCACTGGCTAGGCCCATATGCATGCACACAAGTCCTTTGGTTGATCTCTCCCCGTTATCCCCACCCTCCCCTACTTTCCCTCTGAGGTTTGACGGTCTGATTGCTGCTTCCCTGTCTCCAGGCCTGTTTCTGTTCATCAATTTAAGTTGTTCATTATTTCCCCTAGATGCGTTCAATCATGTGATACAAGGCATACTTTCAACAACCAAGATAAAAATAAA
Source organism: Pipistrellus hanaki (assembly GCF_964339955.1). NCBI lineage: Eukaryota > Metazoa > Chordata > Mammalia > Chiroptera > Vespertilionidae > Pipistrellus > Pipistrellus hanaki. The sequence continues at coordinate 78,639,868 of NC_140510.1, read as the reverse complement.
TAGAAATGGGTCCGGGCCCTGCTATGTCCCAAGTGACATTTTCCAATTGCAAAACCTGATCTGGGCGTGGGGAGGAGCGAAGAGGAGACTCCCCGGCCCATGACACAGCTTCCGAGGTGTGTGGATGCACCCAGCCACCCGGTGGAGGAAAAAAACAAAGGCGGGGCCGCAGGGTGCGGTCCGGGGCGGCGGCCCCGGGGCAGGAACGAGGCTGCGCGGCCTGGAACCTTGTGCGCGGGCCGCGGCGCCCCGGCCGCGGGGGAAGCCTTTCCGGGTGGGACCGGGGCCGCTTGTAAACAGAGCGCCGGGCGGGGATGGCTGGCGGCCGGCGCGGCGGGCGGCGCGGCGGGCCGGGCGGGTGAGGAGGCCCAGCCCCAGCCCGGAGTAGCCGGCGGGCCGGGCCGGTGAAGGGACGGCGGCGGCGGGGCCAGGTGAGCATCTGCCCGCCGGCGGGGGCGGGGTGACCGGGCTGTCCGTGTCGGAGACGCTCCCCGGGGCAGCGGCTGCTGCTCCCACGCCCTGGTTTTTACTTTATTATTTTATTTTTATGTCATTCTGGAGGCTGCGCTAACATGCACGGGTGATGGGTGCGGGGAGACTCCCGGCGCCTGGATGCTCTTGTGGATGGACTCGGGGTGCGAGCCGCAGGCGGTGGTGAAATTGCCGGTCCGGTTCTGTGTGTTGTCTGTTATCCCCCCGCCCGCCTCCCCCGGGTCCTAAAGCCCAACGCTCAGCGGAGCCTTCAAGCTGGGGCTCCCATAGACACACGTAGTGTGCCCTCTGTCACTTTAATTAATGTGAACTAAGTGCAGCTGTGTCACCGATGACAAGCATGGTTTGGTCTTCTGTCAGAGAACTGAAAACAGCAGGATGAGGGAATTTCAGACCCACTCCTCCAATGAGAGAGGTTCCTACCGACACACACACCTGGTGACAAGCTAAGACTGATCCAGGTTTGTAGCTTGCAAAGCAGGGCGTGCTTGGATTTCCCAGGTGAGACTGAGGTTGAGCTAGCTGCTGTTGTAAACTTATGTGGAAGTTTTTATCCTCCTTTGCTTTTCTCCTCCTTGCAGAAGAGGAACACCTGTGTTGTTGTTTTTTTTCTTCCTGTAATATTTTCATCTCAGCGGTCACAGTGAATGGCGATTGGTATTCACTCATAAGTTATTTTATTATAAACTATTACATGTAAGTTTTCATTGGAGTACCTAAAATACATACAAGACCGTTTTTGTTTCGTTAACTTCATGAAAAATGCCTGAACCATCATTGGTCTAAAATAGGGGTGTTGAACTCAATCAGAGAAGGGGCCAAAATCTAAAATCCAGCCTAAATCGCGGGCCGAATGGTTTACTGAACAGTCATAAACTGACAATGTCATAAACTGACAGCGGAGTGCAGTGATGACAGCGCAGTGCGGGCCACATTGCAAGGCCTGGCGGGCTGGATTTGGCCCTCGGGCCTTGTGTTTGACACATGTGGAGACTCTAAAAGGTCATTAGACATGTATCTCTTTGGCGACATAATGTAACCTTTAGTTAGTGGAAGAATATTAGGTAACATTGCACATAGAGAAGTGTTTTAAATGTATACATCAAGGAAATGCCGTTGATGCCTGAAGAGGTTGTCTTTACCATGATTATTTTCACAATGTAGTGGTTTATAGCAGGAACTGTATAAAGCCAGATTGGGTTTGAGTTCCTTCTTGGTCACTTCCCATTTGTGATCTTGGACCATTTACTTACTACCTTTCTTACTCTGTAGAATGGGGATAAGAACAGTTCTTATCTCATAGGGTTGCTATGAGGAATACATGCATCAATATCTTTAAAGTACTTTGACAGTGCATGTAGCAATTGTTATATACGTGTTTGTTAATACATAAAATAAAAGTCAAGCAGTGTTGAGGGTAAGATGGTGGTAGCCAGGAGCTGGTGGGCAGGGAGGAGCAAAACTCCTGGTATGGAGTTTCAGTTTTGTAAGATGAAGAGTTCTAGAGATTGGTTGCACAACAGGGTGAATGTACTTAACGGTGCTGAACTGTACACTTACAACAGATTTAGATGGCAAATTTTATATAATGTGTATTGTAAGCATTTCCCCACAATTACAAATTTAAAAAAGCACCCGTGTTAGCTAAGTTATGTGTTAGCACACAGCAGCCCCGTCCACAGTTGCCATTGCTATCGTGAAAATGCAAGTCTGGCAGTCATCAGCAAGATTCGTTTATTCGGCAAATGTGTGCAGTTAAGACATCATTAAGAGCACAAACAACTTACAAAAAAAAAATAATACCGAAGAGTCTATGGCAGGCACAGTTCTAAAAATGCCCCTCATCCAAGATTGCATGCCCTGATCCTAGGAGCCTGTAAATATGATGAAATATCCATTGACTGTGTTTTATATGGCACAGTTGCATTTAGGAAAGGGAAATTATCTGGGTTGGCTTAATGTAATCCCAGGAGCCCATAAAAGTAGAGAGTTTTCTCTGCCTGGCAAATCAGAGAGATTTGAATCTGAGGAGGACTGACCCTGCTGTTTCTCTGTTGAAGATGGAAGGGACACTTGCGAAGGAACAGGGGCTACCTTGAGAAATTGGGGGGGGGGGGAGGGTTGAGTTACTGAGGGTCGCCCAGCATGGAAACTGGAACCTCAGACCTAGGGCTACAGGTAACTGGAGTCTGCCAACAAACTGCTCAGAACTGGATTCTGGGGCCCAGCCTTCAGTTCCAGGCCCCTCCTGGCCAGCACCTTGATGGCAGCCTTGTGAGGGGACCGGAGAAGAGAGTGCGGCCCGCTCAGACTCAGAAATTCGGAAATACAAAATGGTGTTGTGTGAAGCCACTGCGTTTGTGGAAAAGAATTATGGAGCAACAGAGAACAAGTACAGGCTCCAGCGGAAACATGGGCAAAAGACAGGAGCCGGCTATCCACAGAAGAGGAAATGAAACGGCGAGAGACATACGAACATGCGTTCTCTTACCATGAACCAAAGACATGAAACTGAAGCCATAGCAAGGTACATTTCCCCGGCTTTTGTGTTTACACAGATCTTTAAAAATGATAGCTCTCCACTTTAGTAAGTGTGCAGTGGCGCAGACATTCTCAAGCTGTGAGCGGTTTCTGAAAAGGCCGTTGGTTCAATGTATGAAAAACTTCACCAATGTTCCTACCCCTTGTACAGTAATTCCACTGCTAGCAATCTATCCAAAGGAACTTATGATACATGTTTTAAAAATGAATTTTCACAAATGTTTGAAACGTTTTGGTTAGAAAAGTCAGATATTGGCAAGGGGAACAGTTGAAACAAATTTTGGTACCATCAAAAGATATGGTGTTATACAGACATTTAAAAGGATATTTATGCCAAATTTTAACTATAGAAGGTGTTTACAAATTATTGTTAAGTGGGGGACAAATAGGATAGAGAACTGTATTATAGTATGTTCTCAACTATGTTTAAGAAAAAACAACCAGAAAGATCTACCAGCGTCAGAAAGGGGCCACTGAATAGGCTTCATTTACTTTCTCTTTTATACTTTTCTGTATTTTCAAAATGTTGAACGATGAACAGGTAGTATGATCACAATGGTCCGTAAACATTATTTTGGAAAATGTTAAGTCTCTGTGCTGTGGGGAATACAATGCATCTAAAACATTGTCTAGTTCAAATAATGGAGAAAATAAAAATCCATTCTGCAACTTAAATATGTGGCAGAAAGTGACTCTTCTGCCATCAGACGAGATTGGGCACGTTCACAGTGTATGGCCGTATACAGCAAGTGATTCTCTTAAAAGAAAAACTATGAGATAGGAAATAATAAATATTGTTGAATGTTGGAAATAAAGTGATCAGTGAAAGCTTTGTGGTAGAAGGATCGCTGAGTATCACCCTGAAATAATAGGAAAGAAGGTACAGGGTTGAATTTTTATTAAAAGCCTTTGTTTTTTCATCGATGGATTTTAGGCTTTGGGCTATGGCCCCATTATCTTTACAAGTGGAAAATAAAGAACTATGATGGAGATGTAACCTTCTGCAAAAAGAAGAAAAGGAAAACTATGCATGTTTTTTTTTTTAAATATATTTTTATTGATTTTTTTACAGAGAAGAAGTGAGAGAGATAGAGAGCTAGAAACGTCGAAGAGAGAGAAACACCGACCAGCTGCCTCTTGCACGCCCCCCACCAGGGATGTGCCTGCAACCAACATACATGCCCCTGACCGGAATCGAACCTGGGACCTTTCAGTCCACAGACCGACGCTCTACCACTGAGCCAAACCGGTTTCGGCCTATGCATGTTATGTCTAGGAAAACCAAGCGGGACCTAGGCTATTAACATTTGCATTTAAAAACACCCAAAGCTGTCCAGTTGGTGTGGCTCAGTGGTTGAGCATTGACCTATGAACCAGGAGGTCACAGTTCGATTCCTGGGAAGGTCAGAGCACAGGCTGGATTACCAGTGTGGGGTGTGCAGGAGGCAGTCAGTCAATGATTCTCTCTCATCATTGATGTTTCTCTCTCCCTTCCTCTCTGAAATAAATAAAAATACATTAAAAAACCCCAAAAACATCCAAAGCTAGTATTTTATCAGATACTTGATATCCTCTATTCCAGTTCAATCATGGGTGTAGCCTAGTATTTGAAGTCAGTTACAAAGCAGGCAGGTAGATGGGCGCCACTCTAATTACTAGCTTCAGAACACCGGATTTGAATAGAAAGCATGGGCAGGTTTTTTAGAATACCTTCTCTCTAGAGTCTCTAGACCAGTGGTTCTCAACCTTTCTAATGCCTCGACCCTTAATACAGTTCCTCATGTTGTGGTGACCCACAATCATAACATTATTTTCATTGCTACTTCATAACTATAATTTTGCTATTGTTATGAATCATAATTAAATATCTGTGTTTTCTGATGGTCTTAGGCTCTATAGCAGCGGTTCTCAACTGTAGGTTGCGACCCACAGGTTGAGAACTGCTAGCAGGGTCGCCTAAGGCATTCCTTCATTTTTCCCACTGGCTGCTCCCTTTCCTATTTTCACTTTATCCTACCACACCTATAGCTGCTAACCAAATGCTGCTTTTCTGCATGGGAAATGTTAAACCCTGAAACCTGTGGTCAGCAAACTGCGGCTCGCAAGCCACATGCAGCACTTTGGCCCCTTGAGTGTGGCTCTTCCACAAAATACCATGGCCTGGGTGAGTCTATTTTGAATAAGTGGCATTAGAAGACATTTATATTTAAAAAATTTGGCTCTCAAAAGAAATTTCAATCGTCGTTCTGTTGATATTTGGCTCTGTTGACTAATGAGTTTGCCGACCACTGTCTTAAACCATTTGGAGGGATATCTAGCAAGAATTGCTTTTTTCTTTTCCTATTAGGGTAGATTTTGTATTTGGTTTATAAGTTGCCAAATGATATGCTAGTTTGGAGCTTCTGGTGCTAAATAATTCAGAGGACTGAGGAGTGAGTAAGAAGGTGATAAAAATGACCACCAGTAGTCAATTCCATGCATTATGTTTGCTCTGTTTCATGGCCACTGTAGATATTACCAAACAGACAATAAAAAGTCCACATAATTTATTTTTATACTGACAAGAAGGTAAGAACTTTATTTGGTCCGTGAGTGTAATTAATCTTGATGGTAACATGGGTCATGAGCAGAAATCAAAGTCAAAATACAGAGGCGATTGCATTGAGATATCAGGCCTGCTGTTCTCATTAACATTTTGTTTGTTTTTCACATACTCATTAACTGTTAATTTGAGTTATGTGTTTCAAATTGGGTTCCCAGGTTATATGCCACCTGAGTGTGGTAGAGATTTATTTGTTCAGTTATCTTGATTAGCGTAAACCATTTATAATTCAATACAAACTAAAGCTGCCTGTTCTGCCTTATCTGGTTTCGTTTGGCCATTTATCTAACTGGGAATTTGCTCAATATCCACTTCACCTTGTGGTCTGTAGATGTGATTATAAATGTAGATTTTCAGTCACAGAACAGGAAGGTTAGAGAACATCAGAAATGTGACCAGCACTTTTTATGCTCCAGGAAATTGGCTAAATGATCTCCCTGGTGCTCTTGGTCCATTTTTATCAGCACTTTAATTTTTTCAGAACATTTTCTCTTCTGCCTTTAGGGATTCATTGATTAAACACATAAGAATTGAGCCCTTATTTTGTGCCATGGGACAGAAGCTAGGAATACAATATTGAACAAAATAGGCACATTCTTGCCTTCATGAAGCTTATCGTCTAGTGGGGCAGACAGTCGAGTAACCAGGCCATTTTACACAGAGTGAGAAGTATGATAATTGAGACATCAGGGCGCTACAGGAGCACATAAGAGGGAGGACCAAAACGGACATCCAAGCTGTGTGCCTGTGTGCTGCAGGAAGGTGTGTGGAGAGGGAGACTAAAGAGATAAGCCCAGGAGAGTAATGGCCATGAGCTCCTACAGGCAATGTTAAGGAGTATGGTTTATCCGGAAGATAACAGGGTTTTAGTTTTAGAAATGGCTGCAGTGTGGCAAATGGATTCCTGGAGGGCAAGACTGACTGGCAGAAGACGATAGTGGTGTCTGAACTACGACAGTAACAAAGGAGAGCAATGGGTAGATTCTGCAGATCTTGTAGAGGCAGAATCAGTATGACCAGCTGATCTGGAGTGGTTGTGGGTGAGGAAGCCTGAAGGGTCAAAGGTGATGTTCATCTTTCTGGAGTGGATGATGATGCCCTTCACTATATGGAGAATGCCAGGGGGAGGGGCAGGCTGAGGGTGAGATGAAGAGTTTGGTTTTGTGCCTGCTGGGAACTGGGAGACAACCAAATGCAGTTGCGTATATGAGTCTAGAGCTCAGAACAGTCCATTCCTCATCTACCACGTGCATTGTAGCTGAAGCCACAGGATTAGAGAAGACCATTGAGGAAGAGGAACTTATTAGGAGGGAGAATGGAGGAATGCCTTCATGTATGATATGGGCAGAGGAAGGAGCTCCTAGAAGGGCCTGAAAGGAGCACCCAGAGATCAAGGAGAAATACCAGACCGACTGTGTCAGTGAATTCACGAGAGCAATGCAAAGAGTGGGTGTTCAATAGGCCAGCTGCTGCTGAGAGGTCAGTCAGGAGCGGGGTGGAAAGTCTCCTGGGTTTAGCAACAAGGAAATTGTTAACCCCTGCCTGTGCGGTTTCAGCCGGGCAGAACCAGATTGCTCTGGGGGAGAATGAATGGGTGGTGAGAGGTGGAGTCAGAAAATATAAAGAATAAATTTCAAGAAACTTGGAAGGAAAAGGGAGGAGGGAGAAGTGTCCTAGCTGTGGAGGAACTTGGGGACAAGGGAGGGTATTACTTACTTTTTCTTTAAGAAGAGACACTCCTCTGAGCCATCCTCCATCTCGCACCCTGGAATCCCTTCACTGCAGGACCATTAGAAAAGCCGGTGCATAGCAACCCGTGCTGCCTTGAACAGTGCAGGAGGGACCCTTGACTAAATTAAAACCTTTTCCCAGAACTTCCTGAACTCATTGCTCTCACCACTCTCTTCACCAGTTAGTTGGTTTATAATGGAAGGAAATGAGAGAGAATATGGTGACCCTTTTCCTGGGACCACGCAGACAACCCCAATCTCCATCCCTCACCCTTCTTTGGCGTTCACAGAGTACTGCATCCTCTCATTGATCCACACCCCAAAACAACCTGTGAAGAAGGCAGAACCTGAAATTCAGGTTCAAGTGACTCGCCCAGAATTCTACATCTGGTACTGGTGCATGGAAGGTTCAAGCTAAGGTGTTCTAATTCCACATCTTTTGATCCAAAAGTAATTTCCCTTCATTGAAAGGTTGGATCTGCTGCCTATATTCTCCCTGTAGTGGGGTCATAGGAAACCCTGGGCTTATTGTCTTCTAGTATATTTAAGAAATAAGACGGAAAGTTGTGTGTCAACTTCGTTATTTTGTTTGTACACTGGTATTTCACCCCCATCAACCCTATCCTCCCCCCCCCAAAAAAAAAAACAAAAAAAACAAAACCAGTTGGTTTTAGAAGGAGGCAGTTTATTTGGACATGCCTTAATACACAAAATGTGTTTGAATTATCTATAGTCACATCTGATCTGAAACTATTTAATTCTTTTGACACAAACACTTATTTCCAGGTTTTTAAAAAGCAAACATTGTTACAAGTGTTTGTATTTATTGGCTAAAAGAAAAATGATGTCCTAGGGAAACATTAGTGAAAGGTTTGTGCAATTAGGACTATGCAAACATTTGCAAAAGCACTTGTTTGGCCTAAATGAAGTCAGTTATTATACCCTTGTAGGTATTCCAAATATTGTGTAAGGTCACTAAGAGAATTGAGGTTAGCTATTTAGAGAACAGCCTTTTATTCTGTTTGTTCAGGGACCTCTCATCCACCATTCCAACGACAGAAGTATTACAGAGGTGACTTTTTTTTTTTTTTTTTTTTTTTTTTGTAAATTAAGTATAAACTATTTCCCTGGGCATAAAGATGACATTTAGCAATTAACTTTCTGAGTTGTGGGATTAACAAACAGTAATATTTAAAAATCAACATTAAAGTTGCTTGTGCTTTGACATTAAAATTCAGAGCATCATGTGTGTAAAATTTTAGCTGCATTATCTCAAAACAATTTACTATGAATTATGTGATATAGGAATGACATAATATGCATTATGTGATATAGGAATGTAAGTGCATTTTAAAGACTTTTAAAAATTTATTTTTAGAGAGAGTAAGGGAGAGAGAGGAAATGAGAGGGAGATACCCATCCATCAGCTACTTCTTGCATGCCCCCATTGGGATGGAGCTTGCAACCTGGGGATGGAGCCTGCAACTTGGGCATGTGCCCTAACTGGGAAGTGAACCGGCAACCTTTCGGTCTACTGGATGACACCCAACCAATTGAGCCACACCTGCCAGGGCTATGTGTGCATTTTAGTCTTGCTTCCTCTCACTTATTGGCCATATCACCTTGAGCAATGTATGTTACTTCTTAAATCTCTATTTCCTTATCTGTAAAGTGGTGATGATAGTGGCGGCTCTCTAGTAGGGTCGTTGTGAGGATTTACCAGTGTAATGCAGAGAAAGGGCTTACCATGCTGACTGCCCTTTAGTAAGTACTCAGGAAGTATTCGCTGTGACTCTTCAATCTTGCTCTTGGCTTAGAAATTATAAGAGCTATCTTTGTTGCTTAAAATATTTTTATTAAGTACATCATTCCACATTTAACACGTGTCTGTCCACATTGAAGGAGTCCTTGGTAGGACGTTTTTAGAGTTTAATTTAGTAGTAGTGTCTGATGCTGGGCAACTATTTGAGTCCCAACTATCGTATGCCTATCATTCTAATGTCAGATCAAGGAAATAAAGGCCAACCAGAGTTCCAGAATGCAACTCCAGAATGCTTACATGCTGCAGGGTTGTTTTGTAAAAATTCATTCCATACCAATAATAGTCCATAATAAAAGAAATTTAGACTCAGATTTGGAGATAAAAGTCTAGTTTCTACTCTCCTTCTCCTTCATACCTTTTAACTTTTCCTTTATCCCGTGTGATGGGCTGAGGGTTTTCTGGCCTTCATGTTGTACATAGGAAAATAACAAGGACTCATCCTGCTATTGTGCCTTACCTTGTCCTTATCTCTGAGGGTCAAAGACAGTATTTTGTCTGCCTTTGCCAGCCTTGCTTTGCCTTTGTAGCCAACGTTATTGTCACAGATTAATTCCAAAAGGGAGGGGTCATGGATGCAGCCCATCACCACGGAGTGTAGCTGTCCTTTCAAATGAGAAGTGAGTCACCTTTTGATCTTACCATGGGCTGTTTCTCGCCAGGTGCCATTCAACAAAGACCCAGGCTTACTTTTTTTAGCAGGTTCCAGTGTCGCAGAGAAAGAAGAAAAATCAGTTAATTACCGTTTGTGTACATTCACTGTGAATACCCACGGGAAGCAGTTTTGTAAATGTGTGCTAACTTACAAGCTGGTTGTTGTTTGAAGGCTAGAGTTGTAAGTAGTCTCCCTCCTGCTAACCAGCTGCAATGACCTAAGGAATTGAAGTCAACAGGAAGTGAGGCGATTATTCATTTCCTGTAACACCTAGCAAAGGCCTTCTGTTGAGCAGGTGTGCCCGTGGGTCAGACAGACTTGGACAGCTTGTGAAGAAGCCCTCTGCACGCTGGCCTCCCCTCTGTGCGGCTGTTAGTTCACTCCGAGCTCGCTCCTGGGGGGGAACCAGCTTCAGGACGGAAGCCCCCCCATTGCTAGCGCAGGTACATTGGTTCTGTTTGTGTTTGTTTCCTTTGTCTCTGGCTTCTTTCTACTGAAGTCATCTATATGAAGACATACTATTACGTCATTTAATTGTGTTCCGTCACTTAAAACCCTTTATTGTCCCTTGATTAGTAACGATTCCTTACTTATTTTCCCATCACACCTTTTGTTTACTTCTGTTGACTCACATTCTTACACTTGGTTTTGTGTTGCTTCCCCATTGGCTAACTTGAAGGCAGGAGCCGTGTTTTGTGTTCCCAGCATCTGGCCCAGTGTTTGGGTACTTGACCTGGCCCATCCTTCTGTAAATGCTTGCTGAGCTGTGTGGTGAGGATTCAGCTAGCTTCTAATAGGAATGGGAATTGTCTTTGATTTTACAAAGAGCTTTGCGTGCATTACCCACACTGTGCTTCCCAGCTCTCTGAGGTAGGCGTGGGCAGGCCTTGGCAGGCTTCTCATTTTGCAGATGATAGGGGCCCAGAAGCACTGAGTCAGCCTGACTCGCTGGAAGTCATTCAGCTTAGAAGGCAATGCTAGGACATGAACCCTTTTCTGGTGTTAGTAATTATTGTTCTTGCCACTGCTACACCTCTGCCCACTGAATAAACTCAAAATTGGAAGCTCACACATGGGCTGAATTCAGCCTTACTTCTTGTTTGTGGTCCTTCTAACAAAAGTGATTCAAAAGGTAATTGAACTTGGGTGGCCACAGGACTTGGTAATTAGACAGGGGTTCCAGGAACTCTTTTTTCTCCCCATAGGGACTTCACTTGACAACAGATGAGTCATCTTGATCTCCTTCACCATCTTTAAAATAGCCTGCTACTTTATTCACCTCTCTCTGGTGAGATGCCTACATGTATTAAGAAGCATATCAGCGTCCAGCTGACGTGGCTCAGTGGTTGAGCATCAACCTATGAACCAAGAGGTCATTGTTCCATTCCAGGTCAGGGCACTTGCCTCGGTTGCAGGCTTGTCCCCAGTAGGGCGCAGCTGATCAATGATTCTCTCTGAATCTGAATGTTTCTATCTCTCCCTCTGCCTTCCTCTCTCTGAAATCAATACAAATATTTTTTAAAAGAAGCATATCAAGCATTGCATAAACTGTTTCTCAAGCCATGCATGTGAAGGTGGTCATTCTCAGTAAAGCCAAGTGATTTTTGCTCAGGTTACCTGAATTTGAAGAGTTTGTGAGAAAATTGGATTAAATTCAGTTCTGTGTTGCATTTGGAAATGTAGCTACCATTACTCAGGTTCAAGTAGAAGATTCTAAGTAATTATATGATCTGATGACATCTCTAAATCTAAAGCTACTTTCCTAGCTCTTTGGGTGTTTTGCATATCTGGGTCTCAGTGTACCTCCTTGGGGGTGTCATTACCTTTGTTGTCGTCTGTCACATGTTCAGCCAGGCCAGCTGGCTTTGCTCCGGGGCACCTACACGGACGCTGTCAGTTACTCCCTGTTGCAGTTGGAGGCTGGTTCCAGCAACATGCGGTTGTTTTGATGGAAATTTTCACCGTCTTCATCTCAGTCCTGGGAAGAAGATAATTTGAATGGCATCTCGGTTTGTTTTTGAATCCCTCTTCCCTGCCATGGAGGTAAAGGGAAGTGGAAAACACGGAGTCTGCATTTTTGGGCACTTACATAACCGAAGCCTGTCTTGTTTCTAAAAGCAGGACATTGGAACTTGTTGGTTTTACAAAGTGGGTTTCCCAATCAGAAGCCTTGGCTCTTCCACCCGCGGTTGACTTAGGGGCATAATAACATCACCGCCTTCAATAACAGAGCAATCTGAGATTTGAAGTGCCAGGCTTATATTTAGTTTGGTTTCTGGGAAAACATCTTGGGGCATCAAATGCCTCAGTGATTTTGCAAGTGGCAAATAATAAACAAGCACAGAGATGTACTGAAACATGCTTCAAATGGATTGTCTAGGGGTATTTCAAAGGAGCATCTCCTGACTGGTGTTAGAAAGAGCTAACGCTCAAAGTCACTGGGAAAGGAGACCAGCTAAGCTACTGATGTGGAGTGGTTTCAAAATAATCCCCAAGTGCAGCCCAGGTGCTTTTGTTTCTGCAAAAGGTCTGAGTGAGGTCTTTTGCTACCTGACCTCTGCCATGTTATTTTTAAACCTGGTTTCAATAGCTTACAAGCTTTCTCTACCAAGAAAACATTTAAAAGCTCAAACCAACATATTTTGGAAAGCATGTCAGATTTTACATCAGTGAGCCTATAATGAATTCACATATGCTTTTGTCAGAAAACCCAGAGTGGTCTTTATATTTACAGATGTCAGTGCTGTGCAAACACACACTTTACGCAGTTGTTCATTCAACAAATCCTTATCAAGCACCTATTGTGTCCTGGCCATACTTCTAGGCCCAAAGGAGGATTATAAAAATGAAATGGGGTAGAACTGCTGTTCTCAAGTTGATGTAAGTACAGTAGGGTAGGTGTGTGACTTAAGGCAGTTTATATATCTTTGGGCCTTAGTTTCTCATCTGTAAAATGGAGACAACAGTGCTCACATTGATCATTATGATTGTTAGAGATATAAAGTATCAAGTGATGTAACTGGCACAAAATAGGCTTTTGATAAATTATGCAGTAAATGTTATCATCATCATTTCAGAAAGAACAGGCAGTGTGTGGTCTATGTGTTGGGGGCAGTACCAAAGACATGTGGATGTTTAAAGAGAGAGCAGACTGTTTTAGGATCAGGGATCAACAAATGCTTGTGGCAGAGTGGATAGCATTGGAGCTTGAAGAGTGGATAAAGTTTCAGTAGGTAGAGGTGGATAGAGGGGGCCTCAGAGATGACTGTAAGCAAAGTCTTGGAGCTGAGAAAGCAGGACATTTGGGAAAGAGCATTTAAGTTTGGAGGAAAAGAGTTTATTTTATGGAAGAGAAGTGGGAAGTTGTACAGGCAAGTGAGGCGAGGATTGTGAAAGGCCTAGAGTGGCAGGTTAAAGAGTTGGACATTGTGGTCAGTCGAAGCTTCATTAAAAGATTTTATCTGCTACGGTCTCCCAGTGTCTAGTACTTTGTCCAGCCCTTCGAGAGCACTCTGCAAATATTAATTGAATCAATAACTGAGTATGATTTTAGACAAATTGAGCTTAACTTTGCCATGAGATATGCCAGGGTAGATCTGCCCACAAGTAGTTGGGATGGTGGGACCAGAGGTCAGGCTGAGGTGGAGACTGAAGGTGGACATTTGGGAGGCTTGAACGTAGAAGTATTGTTGAAGTCACCAGTCTGGATAAATTGACCAGAAAAACCACAGGTAGCTGTAGTGGGAGAAGAGAGCTTAGGCAGTGTCCCCACTTGATGAGGTGACCGGTAAGGACAGGAGGAAGATGGAGACTGAGAATGAGAGGGAAACTGAGAGTGTGGTGTCTCTGAAACCCAGGGGAAATGTTTGAGAGGCAGATTAATAGCGTCAAGGAGGGTCAGGACTTGAAGAGCCGTGGGTGTGTAAGGAGGAGGTCGGGGTAGCCGGGGAAGAGACATTCAGTCAGGTGGTGTCAGGTTGTAAGGTGTAAGTGGCACAGCACACTCTGGGACATTTGTTTCTTTTGTCAGAGTTAGTATTTGCCAGAATTTGCTTTTTGAGCATACATTTAACAGCGTGCCCAAACTGTGTATATAATCTGATTCCAATGAAATATTGGACAGAAACATACCTATTGATTTTTTTTCTCTGAGTTATTGGATTGTGACTGAGTTTTCTTTCCCTATTTGTCAGTATTTGCCAGAGTTTCTATGAGAATTTATTACTTTTAGAACTGGAAAAAAACTGTACAAATTCTTTTTTTATGTTATACTCCTGATGCATTGTATGTCAATTAACATCTCATTTATTCAAACTTGTATACAATGTAGCCACATTTTAAAAACATATTTTTATTGATTTCAGAGAAGAAGGGAGAGGGAGAGAGAGATAGAAACATCAATGATGAGAACGAATCATTGATTGGCTGCTTTCTACACATCCCACATTAAGGATCAAGTCCACAAACTGGGCATGTGCCCTGACTGGTTCATAGGTTGATGCTCAACCACTGAGCCACATGGGCTGGGCACAATATAGGCATTTAATGTTCTCTCTAGGCCTATGAAAATGGCATCCCACCTGTGTTTCTAGCTGTCCTTCTCTGAAAGACTCCTGAATGCTTTTTATGAAGTCTCCATTGGTACCATTTCCTTATCGGCTGCTTGTGGCTTATCCGTATTTTACTAACGTGCTAACTTTGTCCTTATGACAAAAACGACCATGAAAAATCATAACCTCTTGTAGCCTCATGGTCCAGAAGTGTCATCTTACTGATGGTGGGTCCTTCATATTATGTAATCTTGGAAAATTCTCAGCCAGCCACAGCCTTAACCAGAGTGAGGAACATGTGAGAGCCACATGTGCTGACCATCCTTGCAATCACCCTTGATTTGGAAAAGACTGGCAGACACAGTTTATCTTAGGTGTCCCTGGCATTGCGTTGTCTCCATAGTCCAGCTGCTTTGAAATTCCATGGCCCCAGACACCCTCTCAGCACCCATTAAATTCTGATCACAAGCCGGGGAAATGGGGGGAGAGCCAGCACTTCTACCAAACAGCTTGGGAGAACATGGCATCTCTGTGTGGGCTGGTCTCATGCTCATCTCTGCTTCTGCCTCTGTGTGGGAGGACTGCTGGACTCATCCTGTTGATTAGCCTTGACCAATGAGCATGTAGACAGCAGATTTCCTGGTCAGAAAATAGCAATTCACTGATTCTCCATCCTGTTGCCTTCTGATGCATGCATGGGTTCTGGGGTTTGAGCTTTGATTACGACCCTAATCAATAGACCTCAGCTTCTCAGTCTATTAAATAGAGGAAATAACCCTTTTTACAGAAAGAGTATTCTATACAAAAATAAGGTAAAATACCTATAGATCTTGGAGTTGGGCTGAAACCAGTATATCATCAGTAGTTGGTTGCTACTGCGTTAATTGGGCTGACGAACCCTGCCCGGGACGGGGAGACGGAGCACCTGGCTGTTGAATGGGTGAGGTGGAGTGGCGGGTGTCATAATTACACATCAGTTTACAGTTTTTAAAGGCATGTTTGGGCAGCTACCTTGTGAATGGTCCACAGGTGAAGCAATTTGCTATTAGCCCTGTATTGAATACAGGTAGCTGAGTGTGGCACCCAGGGGTTAATGGTTTGCCCGAGGCCACCCAGTGTGTGTGGTTGGTGGGGCCAGATTTGGGACACAGTCCTAATTAGCTCCTGATTTCCAGTTTTGTGCTGAGGCAAACCACACTGCACCCACACACTGGTGTTACCCAATTCACTTTGTCAGAGGGAGGTACTCTTCATATTTTGCCTTGTCCAAATATGTTGTTATTTTTTAATTAATTAATTTCAAAACGAAATGAGGCAAGCTAGTAGGAGGTGTTTACTCATAGATTTTAAATTTGGCATTAGACCCTTGTAGGAAATTTAAGGGCTGCTCATCCTCATACAACATAATAAAATACTGACAAATATGAGAAAGATGACATTCCAGAACAGGTAAGGGTGGTAAATAGAACCCAAAGGCATGAACACATAGAGATTCTATCCGAGGGTAAGGAAGGCATTGTGCCTGCTCTCTAGTAGCTTGGAGTGCAGTGTGGGGTCAAGAGAGACTGTCGGTTGAGTACGATGTGGCAAACCCAAGGTGCTCTGAGCCTGAGCACTTCGGAAGACTCCCAGCTTGGACCAAAGCTTGGAGGAGGAAAACCACAATGTGAACTGCCAATTGGAGAGGTGGAGGGGTCATGAAGGGCCATGGATGGCCATGAACTTCACTCAGGAATAACAGTGCATGCATCCCACCGGGTCAGCTTAGTGCCTTTTTGTGTGTCAGGTACTATCGTATGCACTTGGGATACTTTAGTGAACAAAATGAACATGAATGCCTGTCCTCGAGGAGCTTACGTTTTACTTGGAAGAGAGAAACCCTGAACACTAAGTAATAAACTAAGGGGTGTGCTAGGTCAGTAAATGAATAGGGGAAAAGGGCCCAGCCAGGTGATTAACATGAACAGCAGCAGTAAGTCATGTTGACAGTGTCAACCTGGATATGATGGGAATGGTTTTACCTCCCAAAACATGCAGCCCTAATCCAGTCAGGAGAAAAACATCAAACAACCACCCTGACCAGTGTTCATCAAAACGGTAAGGTCATCAGAAACAAGGAAGTCTCTTGTCAGAGCCAAGAGGAGGCGAAAGAGACACGAGAACTGAAAGTCATGTGGTATCCTGGATGGGATCCTAGAACAGTAAAAAGATGGTAGGGGAAAATGGAGGAAATCACAACAAAGTAGGAACGTTAGCTAACAGCAATGTATCAACATTGGTACGTTAATTGTGATAAAGTGTACCAGACTAATGTGTTACACGGAGGAAACTGGATGTGGGGTGTGTGTGAATGTGCTGTACTATGTTTGCAATAATGCCATAAACCTAACACTCTTCTAAAAAGTTTATTACAAAAAAAAAAAAAAAAAAAAAAAAGGCAGAATAAGGGGATTGAGAACTCCAGGGCAGAGATATGTGTTATAATTTTAAATAGGGTGGTCAGGGTAGGCCTCATGAAAAGGTGACATGAACAGTTAAGGAGAGAGTTGGCCACGTTGACATCTGGGGAACAGCCAAGGCAAAGTCCCTGAGGCGAGATGTGTCAGCAGGTTTGAGAACCAGCAGGCAGCAGGAGGCCAGTGTGTCCGGACGGGAGGGAAGGTGGAGGGCAGAGAGGGTATGAGGTCACAGAGGACAGATGATGGTGCTGATCGGGCAGGGAGAGGCTTTTAGGCTTGTTTTTGTAACGAATCCTGTGCCAAGAACCATGCACGTATTGCCTTATTTAATTCTCTCAGCTGTCCCGGAGAAAGGTATTACTAACTTGTTGACTTTGCAAATGAGAAAGCTGAGAATAGGAAAGTGAGGTAACTTATTGAGGTCCCCTTCCTCCCGAGCCCCACGGACTGTAACTGCTGACCTCTGCCTCTTCTTAGGAGGCTGGCCTACATAGTCTAGGCCCCGGGGGGGGGGGGGGGGGGGGGCGGAATCTCATCTCTTGTTCACCGTTGTATCATCAATGCCTAGAACACAGTCACTGCTTCAGAAAACATTTATGGAATGAATGAATCACTGCTACTCTCAGTCATTCTTTTTATCTATTTAATTTGTACCGTGCAAATACAGGCAAAGACTTGGCTTTGTCACACTGGTCTGTTAATTCATTTATTATACTAAGTACTGATTTTGGGGGTGGGGGGGGGAGCTGTTATTAAAGCAGTAGCTGTCTTTATTTATTGCTAGAGATAATCGTGATGTGGCGAGAGGGCTGTAAATCAGAGGTGCTGACATCAAAGCAAAAGGGAGAAAAAGAAAGCAATGTCAAATAAATGATTCTAAAAATAGCCACTCAAAAATGCATTCATTTGTTCAACAAATATTTATTGAGCTGCAATTGTGTTCTGGGGGTCCACGGATGAACACAACAGACAGTTGCTGCCCGAGGGGTGTGACATTGAAACTGTGACGTGTGTAACTCAGGGAAGCACAGGTGCGTGGAAACCTAGCCTGGGACCCCGGAGAATGCCTCCCTGCGCGAGTGACATACCGCTCCCAAACTTTGTGTCACAATTTGTCATCCCTCCTGGTTCTGGGTTAACTGGGCCCGGCTGGAGAAACCTCACTTGGGATCTCTTATGTGTCAGAGGTAGATACTGACTTTCCTTGGAAATACTGGAGTTCTTGGAAAACTCACTGGGCTCTCATCCAAGATGGTTTCTTGCAAAGGAGTTGTAATTGCTTACTTTTACCTATTTGTAAGTAGGTGAGGGGGGAAAAAGTTCTTTTAAAAAAAAAAAATATATATATATATATATATATTTTTATTGATTTTTTACAGAGAGGAAGGGAGAGAGATAGAGAGCTAGAAACGTCGATGAGAGAGGAACATCAACCAGCTGCCTCTTGCACACCTTCTACCGGGGATGTTCCCGCAACCAAGGTACATGCCCTTTACTGGAATCGAACCTGGGACCTTTCAGTCCGCAGACCGACACTCTACCGCTGAGCCAAACCGGTTTCAGTGGGAAAAAGTTCTTGCTTGTTGTTGTTGTTTTGGCAAAAATACAAAGGTATATGTGGCTTTTGAGTACATGAAATGTGGCTAATTTGATTGAGGCACTTTTTTTGGTTTTAATAAGTTTAAGGAGCCATGTGTGGCTAGTGTCTACTGTAGAAGACAGCCTCACTGTCAAGGTCTGCTCTAGTTTGCCCTGGTCCTGAGGGCTACAGCTTCCCAGAAAGAATGGGGTGGTGCTCGGATTCATTCTGCTCAGCCCAGAGGTTGGCCCTGTCCTCCTAGGCCTGTGGTCAGCAAACTGTGCCTGGATGAGTATTTTGAAGAAGTGGCGTTGGAAGATGCTGATATTTAAGAGGTTTAAGTTTAAAAAATATGGCTCTCCAAAGAAATTTCATTCGTTGTACTGTTGATATTTGGCTCCGTTGCCCAATGAATTTGCCGACCACTGACCTAGGTCAATCCTCACAGCCTCTTTGCAGGAGGACTGGAGGAATTCTGAAGTCCACAGGATCATTAGATGTTACAACATCTGAACCGAGGAAGCACAGGCAGGCATGCTCAGGTTTAATGAAAGGCCAGAGTCTCCCTCTCTACTTCCCTCTCGTGCCTTTAAACCTCACAAATTATCGGTGCTTTCAAGGTTTGTGAAAGGACTCATGCATTTATGACTTGCAGACTGATTACCATAGAGGCCCAGTCAGAGAATTCCTAGTCTTTTTTGCTTACTATTTTAGGTCAACATATCACAGAGATTTGCCAGGGCAGTCTTTTCACAATCGCTCTCAAAGGCTTCTCTGTGTGAGTAAGAGCTATTGACCTTAATTCCCCTTATCAGGAGTTCCACTCTGCGCTGTGTAAGTTCTCACACAAAGCGGGGAGTGATGTGGAACTTGACAGTGGAACTTCTGCGCAGCTGTTGTGCACCTTTGGGCGGGAAAGATGGCGAAATAATGGGGCAGATTTGTATACCACAGACTACAATGGACCGTGTGTCAGCGTTGTCCTTTTCATTATTTCCTTCCAGGTGAGTAAGGGTTGCCGTGCATTGCTTTGACTCTGACACGCACTTCCTGTTGTCTTTACAGAGATCTCACTGAAGAATAACCCCGAAGGAACCTTTGTCTCCCGACACCTTTGTTAATGGCCATCCTCAGCTTCTAGTGGCTGGAAAGACACCACCCGCCCTTATGCGTGGCCTGTGCCAGGCAGCGGATGGGGTTCCTGCCAGCTGTGCCCAGGACGCTGTTGCCCAGAGCCTGCCTCTGTTGGGTGGGTGCTCATGAAGCCGGTTCCTGAGGCAGCTGGGGAGGCGGCGGCCTCCTAGAGCCTGCGGCATGGAAGCGCTGGAGGTGGATGACATCAGCCCCGCCCTGGAGGTGACTGAGGATTTCTTCAGCACTTTTGACAGCAAGCTGGAAAAGGCTGGCCAGCAAGCAGAGGTGTACGGGATCCAGGAGGTCCCGGAGCTGGTGGGGCACGAGGCACTCAGTAACATCACAGACAACGGTGCTCTCCGAAACATCGCCGCCCTGGGCGAGGGGGGCATGCTTTGGGACCCTTGTCAGACCAGGTTCTTAGAAACCAAAGTCCAAAATGTCTTCCCCGCCAAAGAACAGTACATGGTCCAGAGAGGGACAGCCCCAGATAACCTTTCCTGGATGGAGCAAAAGGAAGCATCCACCTTCAATTTTTTCAACGTGTGTCAGCGTCGCAGGGACAGACCTCGTTCTGTGAATGACCTGTTGGATGAGACTACCACTTTTAAGCCAGGGCATGCTCGGTCCAGGTCAGATGTTACCCAGGTGGACTGGAGGGTGATCCTCAAGACCACGCCTCTGCAGCAGCAGCCGCAGCAGCCCTCTCTTCAGGGCCCTCACGTCACCAGGCCGTCGTTCCTGTCGCCCTCACCAAATAAGATAGAAGATGCTCAAGGAAATACGGGTATGTTTTTTTTTATATTTGATCGCTGATGAACAACTGCTGGTTTCCCTTTGTGCCTTTTACATTTGCCCCAGGAGAATCTTATTCTCCAGTATCCATGTCCGCTATGCATACTTAAGCTTCCTCCTTCCATTTACGTTCACACTTTATCCTACTTCAAGTCTACAGTCTTATCTTCATGGGAGGGACTGAGCGAAAGGGCAGCCTTGGCGAATTCTTCCTTTCTAGTCTTGCATGTGAGAATCTGAGCTCTCAGAGTGAATGTGGCCTTTTCCATGAACATTGTATGAGATACTGTTCCTTCCCATCAAGAGATGTTGATCAGATCACACATTGGGCACGGCCCTGTGCTATGAAAGAGATACAGGTGTGTGAAGACACAATCCCTGCCATGAGCTTCGCCTTCAGCTGAGGGGGTCAGACACAAAGACTCAGGAAGGCGCCCAGCAGTGAGAGGCAGTAATGGCCCACTGGAATGTTTCCGCGGGAACTTCTGTTTTCCTCTGTTGTTGGGCTTTTGGAATGAGTGAGTGACGGCGACTGAAAGAGCCTGGAGAAAGGAGAAAACTCCCTGGGCTGGGCTTGTCAGGAAGGACTGGGGGAACTTGAGCTGGACCGTGAAGGACATGGAGATGCAGAAAGGTCTCAGGAGGGGACACCTGGCAGGATTATGGTATGAGAAAGGGAAGAGATGGGCGATGCAGAGCCATCAAGGCAACCCTTGTGAGAGGAGCAAAGGGCCCCATGGCGGACAGAGGGAGGAGAAGGTTGGGGAGGTTTGTTAAGACCTCATAGTGTATCATCTTGAATTTATTTTCCCCCCAGATTTTATACACATACATGCATTCATATACTGTATGTTGTATATAAGTATAATCAGGCACTCACATATGAACTTCCTCTTCTGTGAGACATGACAAACCATCTCTCTTTCCCTCAGCATTTCCTCTCAAGATAACCTCTTTTGTGTAGGATATCCATTTTTATTTTTATTTTTTCCTGATGATTCTTCAGTTACCCTGCTTAACTCTTAATTTAGATTGAGCTTCTGCTCAGTAAACTGGGGAGGCTAATTTATCTACTTACTTGCTGTGTTAGTGATACTTCAGTCCTCTGCCATTGCTTGGTATTCCATTGGTACATTTCACATTATAAATTAAAACTTAGTTTATAAGTGCAACTTGAGGCAAGGATATGATTTAGTGTCTGTCAAGGAAAGGCAGCATTCCCATCTGTGAGGTGCTGCCTTATTTTTATACCCAGCTCAAATCCATCCTTTTAAATACTTTTTCCACTCACATTTATGACTTGTGATTTCTCCTACTTCCAGCAGCCCTCTGTGACATCCAGCCCAGGGTGGGGACCCTCGGAGTGAGAAGAAGGGGACGTTGTAAAGCACAGCGAGTGGTAACTGATTAGACATGGGGGACAAACAAGTGCCTGGGCCCCCGGTGCCCGGAGAAGGAGAGCTCTGCCTTGAGCTCAAGTACAAGCAGGTGCGCCCCCTGATTAGCAGTCCGCCTCTGTTGTTTTTGGTTTCTAAGAGTCCACATAGATTTTTATAACTATGTCATCATAACCATGCTAAATCCCTGGTACAACCAAAGTTAAAAGCTGTCATATTTCCGGTTTTATTTTTTCCTATCTTGTTCGGATCGTAAATGCAAGAACCAGACCTTCTTTCAATTCTCTCTTTAGTATGTTATGATTATGAATACTTTTTTTAATATTCAGTTTTAAAAAGTTGAATATTAAGTGATGTTGAAATATAAGGACTGAATGGTGTTCTGAAAAATTAACTGTAACAAATGGCCTTTGCGGATATTGCTATAACATAACCTGGCCACCTTTTGGTTATCCATGAGATACACATCGAGGCAGACAGTAGCGAAGTTTTGGGCAAATTCGGATGCCTTTCCTTTCTGGCACCCGAAGGCCAAGCAGGCTACGTCATGTTTTTATTACTAACCTGGTAAAGGGCAGGGGCGAGCAGGGAGCGCCCACAGCCACAGAGGAGCTGTGGGTAGGCTGCCAACTGCGATTCTCACCTTTGGGAGGGGCATGCTAACACTCATGTGCATTCTAGTCAAATCAGCCACGATCTTTGAGTTGTTTGTTTACTTTAAATAACATTTTCTATTTGTTTCAGAGAGGAAGAAAGAGGGACACACACACACACACACACACACACACACATAAGTGATAAGAATCATTGATCAGCTGCTTCCTGCATGCCCCACCCTGGGGATCGAGCCTGCAACCCGGGCCTGTACCCTGACTGTGAATCAAACCATAACTTTTTGGTTCCTAGGTCGACACTCAACGCTGAGCCACGCCGGCTGGGCTGAGTTTACTTTAAAACCTCTGAAATGAGTGATCCAAACTGAAGAAAGGCTTACTGTTTCTCCTGAAAGAATATGCCAAAAGCAGAGGGAGGGGTGTAGATCTTGGCTAGAGCCGGACATTTGGGGTCAGGCCAGACCTCTTCCGTGAGCTCCAGACGCGCACATCCGGCTGACGGGGGAGCACGTCTGCTGGAATGTCTCACGGGCACTTTAAATTCAGAGTGACCAGAAGCGACCCAGCACCCTCCCCTCCTCCTCCTCTGGTCTAACAATTCGCCAGGTTCGTGAGCGGCTGGGGCTCTTCGGAAGAAATAAAATTTAGTCAAATTGGATTTCTTTGATGAGGTCAACTTGATTTTGTGTCTAGTTGTGTCACTCTCTCACCCAAGGGCTTTATTACTGCAAAACTGTATGTTTTCTACAGCTAATTTTTCCCCTGGCTCCTATTCTGAGCTCTCCTTGAGTAGCTTAAAGACTTACAAGGAATGGTTCTACTCGTCCTCCCCTTCCTTCTCTTCTGCCCACCCTCACACCCTTATGGCCTCTTTTTTTTTTTTTTTTTTTTTTTTTTTTTCCATAGTAACAACCCCAAGGATCTTCATTTGGTAGGACTGCTGCATCTTCCGCCTCATGTAGTGACGAATAACTGGGCTTTTGAGCCTCGCTGAGGATAACTGCTGCTTTGGGTAGAAAGCAAATCGGGTTCTGGCATAATGAGGGCAGTGGGTAGCTGGGGGTGTAACATCAGCTATTTTGTAGATGGGCAAGCCTGTCTGAAGAGGGCCGTCTAGTCAGACAAGATATTGGTTTAAAACACTGACTCTAACCTACGCTATTAGAGTTTCACTCCTTGTTACAGTTCTTATTAGCTCGTAACAGAGGTTTCTTAATTTGTCTTTATAATTATTATTATATTTTGTCACAAAGCATGGAAAAGGCGTAGTATTCACCTCAGTTTCTTGTGAGCATTAAATGGGGTAAGACATCTAAAAGTACTTCTTTTGCCCTAGCCGGTTTGCTGAGTGGATAGAGCATCAGTCTGCAGACTGAAGGGTCCCAGGTTTGATTCCGATCAAGGGCATGCAACTTGGTTTCAGGTTCCCTGGTCAAGGGTATGTACCTCTGGCCCTGGTTGGGGGTTCTTGCAGGAAGCAGCTAATTGATGTGTTTCTCCCCCCCCCCTCACTATTTCTCTGTCTTTCCCTCTCTCTTCCACTCTCTAAAATCAATGGAGAGATACCCTCAGATGAGGATTAAAAAAGTAATAAGTAAGTACTTCTTAGAACCATGTTTGGCACATAGTAAACACTTAATAAATGTTTACTAATATTGATTTTGCTATTATCAATCAAATCTAAAACTCTTCAGTGAGAATCTAGGTGACATTACCAATCACTCCTACTTTTCCCTGGCACAGCCTATTTCATAAAATGTCCCCACAACAAACATTTACCGAATTGGCCTTCTTGAAGTGTACCTTCTCACAGCTACGAACTGTCCCCTTTGTTAACGGGAAATAGACGGTTCATTTCCTTTGTCATACTGACTTGTGATCAACAGTTTGCTGTCTTCTACACCAGAGTTTATGATTGCTGAGGACGGGATGGTCTCTTACTCATTGTTTTATCCTCAGTACCTAAAATAGTGCTCTCAAAGCAGTTTTGCTCAAGCTAGTAAACAGGGACCCCTCAATTTGAACCTAGGTAGTCTTCCCCCAGAGCCCATGCCCTTGACCGCTAAGCTGGGCTTACTTTGGAACTTTCCACTCCGAGAGCCTTATTGGCAGTCAATCTCGGTGGGGGTAGAGGGCGGGAAGGAGTGTGGAGGAAACAGACCTGGATAATGTTCATCGAACTAAAATTAGATCATTGGTTAGGAAAAACTGAGACACACCAAAGCAGTCTAGCTGAAAGCAGGGATTGTTTTCAGCATTTAACATATTTGCTAAAACACATGGACAGTCAGAGCTGGTCGCAGTTCTTTAGGAGACCAATGAATCTGCAGAAGGAAGGCTGTAACTTTGTCTTTCACTTTCTTGAATGTTAGCTGTGCAGAGAGCTTAAGTGAACCGACTCCCGTGGGTTTGTAACCATGGAAAGATGGCTGTGGTTTTGCCCCATCTTTGGCTACTCTTTTTAGTCTTACTTAGCAGCATGCAAATACATTATAGAGATTGCATTGCCTCAGGCAGAGGCAGGCCTAGGACAGGCTTCTTAAGATGGGATGTTGCCTGTGCTAAAGGATAAAGGATGTTCCTAGTGGGTCCTACCAGGTCGATGGTGTGTGGCTTGACTCCAACCTGGTTAGCACTATCTGCACTACCTGGGGATTGGATAGCAGTGTCAAGATGATTAGCTTATAGATTCAGAGGAAGGAATAGATCTAAGGTAAAATGACAACAGAAATAGTTATTTCTAAAGGAATTCTTATCATTTGCAGCAACCTGGGTGGAATTGGAGAACATTATACTGAGTGAAAGAAAAACACAACATGATCTCACTCATTTGTGGATAATAAAGAACATTATAAACTGATGAACAAAAAGATAGATACAGAGACAGTAAAGCAGCAGACAGACTGTTAAATTTTAGCAGGGAGGGTAGGGAGATATGGGGGAGATAAGAGATCAACCGAAGGACTTGTATACATGCATATAAGCATAACCAATGGACGCAAAACTCTGGGGAGGAAGGGCATGAATGGGAGTGTGTGTGTGTGTGTGGGGGGGGCAATGGTAAGATATGTACACATATAATACCTTAAAAAAAAAAAAAAAGAATCCAAGGTGGTGGTGGAGGTCAAAGCTTCCTTGTTGCCATCCCAGTGTCTGCCATGCCCCAGGCAGCTGGAGTGAGATGTGACTGGGAACTAGCCCTGAGGGAACGGCTCAATTCTAGTTTTAGCTCTAACCTTAGCTCTATACAGACATGCTCTTGACAAGTCTACATACTTGTCCTGTTAGTCCTCTGCATCACTGCCATTTGTTTTTGTTCACTGACTGATGGTTCAGCCATATTCACCAGGGACTTTCCTGTAGGATGAAGAACACGGGGTACTGGCATTATAGAATTACAGTCCCACTATAAACATATATTAAGTTAGGAACATAAAAGGTCCTATGGACATTAGCTATGTTACCACTATGAAAAACAGGTTATTTCATACCTCTAAGTGTGCACACTTAGTAGAGGAGGTGAGGCTTCATGGGAAGAACACTCAACTGGGACACAAATGTATAGTGTCCTAACTCACCAGGTTTGGAAAACTCACTTGTCTGTTGCCTTTGATTTATAAACTTAGTGAAGCAGGTTAAATTATTTCTGCAGCCCTTCCCAACTCTAAAATGACATCATCCTCGGATGTACTTGAACTGACCCTGACTCATAGTTGTGTGGGAGCTAATTACTGTCCTCAGATCGGTGATGGAAATGTAGGTATGCTTGAAATTATCCAACACCGAGAGATTTGTGTGTGCCTGGTAACTCCACTTCTGGATGAACTGCGGTTGTACTTTTTAAAATCAAAACATTTTTAAAGACATTCCTTGCATTAGCTAGGAAGCTCTGAAACTCAACGGACTGCTGGAATCTGACTTCCTTTCCCTCCCGGACTGTGTTCACGTTTTCATCTGCTTGGCAAGGGCAGTGGTCAGCTGGGCTTTTGTTTCAGGCAGATTCACTCTCTGGTGACCTGGTACCATCCCGATGCCTGCATTTTCTTGTTCTCAGTGCTTTAGGAGAAGGTCTCAAGCAGAGATTTTCTTTAGGGCTAGAAAAACCAGGCAGTCTGGTTTCTTTATCCTGAGTTTTATGTTACTGTTTCGATTCCCTTTTCCCCCATCTTTCACTTGGAAAAAAAAAAAAAAAAGCCAAATTTGGAACTTATACTAAAATGACTGCTTTTTCAATTATGATGTTTCTCAAAAGCCTTGGAGCCAGTAGAGGTGGGAATATTCCTGCAGGTTTTAGAACAAGTGAGGTCACCAGGACATGGTCTCTTGCTGAATTTATGATTCACCCTTCAGCAAGATTAGTCAGTACAAAGAAGTTGCTAAAATAGGTCAAAGAAAGTTGATTTTTATATGGCTGTATAGTTTCCATTGGTTACATTATTGAATGTTGGCCGGTGGCAGCTATTCGGAAACCCACCGTGCCTCATGACAGCCGCATTCTGATCCCTAACATTTCTATATGGAACTCTGAAGATGAAGTGTCTGACGTTTTTGTGGCTGTTCTGTTAATGTATTTTATCTCTCTTGGCGAAGAAGAACTACAGTTACTAATTTGACAAACTGCTAAAGTTACCTTCTGAAAACATAAATCTTTTCAGGCTTCTCGGTTCTCAAAATTGAATCATGCTTCTCCATTTTTTTTAATAAAATCAAATATGAATGTTATAAAGCATCCAGATACATTTCTAACTTTATCGCCCACGCCACACCGCTCTTCAGCCCATCTGCGTGCCCTTTTTCGAATGTGCCATGTGCTTTCAAGTTCCCGGGCCTTTGCTCATGCTGTCTCTTCATCCCAGAATACTCTCCCTGTCTCTTTTAGTTTTCAAAATCCTCCATTTTCTTTCAAGGGCCAATTCAAATGCCACATCCTCCCTGAGACCTTTCCATATTTTTTCTCAATTAAAATTCTCTTTTTTCTTTCACCTTATGTCTCTACAGCACATTTTATGCTGCTTTCATTATAAGTAATTGCTTGAACATCCATCTCCCACACTAGGTTGGAAGCTCTTTGATGCTATGAACCACATTATAGAAAATGTTGTATTGTGCCAATATGAGCATATGCAAGGTGTCTGGTTTAATTTTATGTATTGGTGCTTAGAAAATCAGGACAGTAGTTTTCCCCCCCAAAAATAGAAATTGCCTCTCTTTCTATTTTCCTTACCTATAGTTTGAGTCAAGATGAATGAAGCTTGTTATTATTAATATACAGTACTATCATTGAAGAGTGATAAGACTTGTTCATAATTTATCTTATTTAATATATTAAAATATATATATATATATATATATATATATATATATATATATATATATATATATATATATTCGGCCCTAGCTGGTTTGGTTCAGTGGATAGAGCGTCAGCCTGCGGACTCAAGGGTCCCAGGTTCAGTTCCGGTCAAGGGCATGTACCTTGGTTGCGGGCACATCCCCAGTGGAGAATGTGCAGGAGGCAGCTGATCGATGTTCCTCTCTCATTGATGTTTCTAACTCTAGCCCTCTCTCTTCCTCTCTGTAAAAAAATAAATAAAATATATTAACAAAAAATATTTATATATATTCATTGATTTCAGAGAGGAAGGGAGAGGGGGAGAGAGAGAAAGAGATAGAAACATCAATGATGAGAGAGAATCATTGATTGGCTGCCTCCCACATGCCCCCTCCTGGGGATTGAGCTGGCAATCTGGGCATGTGCCCTTGACCAGAGTCAAACCCAGACCCTTTAGTTGCAGGCCAAAACTTTATCCACTGAGCCAATCCAGCTAGGGTTATCTTTTTAACAGTCACAATAGTTTAATATGATAGATGATACAGTTCTGATTTTAAAAATGAGGAAGTTGACCTCACATCAGGCCATACAGCTAGGGGCTAGCATCCCAAGTCAAGCCAGACATTGGAGGCCACACATAACCATTCAATAATACTCTGTCAAGCCCGAGGAAGTTTAGGACTTACTTCTTTCACCACAAACAAAACACAATTTGATCCAGATAGAAAGTCTGGATTTTGGAGTTCTGCTCTCAACTTGCACTCTTTGTGGTATAACCTTGGCCAAGTCATTTTTCTTCTTGGAATCTCTTTCCAAATCTGTTAAATTGGTTAAAATATTTTCAGAAGCAAGTAATATCATATTCAACAAAAGTGGCAGAAATAGTAAGGCCACTCACCATGTTATATTTCCATATATCTAACAGATGACTATGGAGCACTTAGGGAATGTCAAGCACTGTATGCAATAAACACTTAAAAAGTTCATGTGTAGGTAGTCCCACAGTCATCAAGGATCCAGGCACCTTTCATCTTTTTGCTATGCTGTTCTCATTGCATTGGTGACGTCTCTTCTCTCCCCTCACTCGTACAAGACGGCTATAGCAGTCCGAAGGATCGTTGTCTTACATATCAACAGCCAAAGTCAGAAAGAGAAAGCAGGGCACTTCCTCTGGGTCTCTTTCCAATAACACCTGCACAGTAGCCAGAACTGGGTCACATGTCCACACCTAAAGCAACCTCTGGCAAAAGAAAATAGAATTACTTTGATTTGGATTAAACAAATCATGATTCTTTTCAGGGTTCTGTTGGTAAAGAAATTGGGGGAGAAACCTAGCCAATGGGGCAAGCAAATGACAGTTTCTGCCTCTGATGGGAATAGGCTAAAGACATTTCTGAGTTTCTGTGATTCAGTATGATACCCAAGATATAGTAATGACATGCATTTATATTACAATCTCTTGGCCTAAGTATAGGAGATTCTTTTATACTTAATTTCTGTAGATAAGAGGAAAAGAGTAGAAAGCTTACTATACAATGAATGAGCATAGTTGAAAGCTGATGTTTGGAATTTTCTGGGTCAAAAGTTCTATTAAGATGAGAGATTACTCTTGTCACAGAAGGCAGAAAGCCTCTTTTAAGAAGTTGGTTGGGTGTGTAATCTCAAGGTTCACACTTGAGAAGTGAAATTGCCCAGGACTATATTAATTACACTCTATCCCTGCTGCTCATAGCAAAGAACTTAGATGGAAAAGATCCCAATTGATGTCTCTTGCTAACAGGTAGCAGGTATACTACGGGTCTATTTCTATGAGAGTCTGCACAGATAATATGTCCTTTCCCTAGGTTTATTATGAAGGGAGAAAAAAATGGGATTTTTTTTTTTTTTTTTAATCAATAGAGGAAGGTATTCAGAATAGCTCACAGGATAGATAATTCTTGAGCCTCTTTCATTTCTACCAGAATAAGTTTAACAAGTATCTGTGGGCACCACAGTGACCAGCACTTTACAAAGCCCCTCTTTGGGTCTTGCGGCCTCACTCTCCTCATGTTCCTTGCGATGGTCATTTGTGGCAGGGTCGTGACTAATATGGATCCTGTTCATTTTACTTCTCTCATGTGCCTCTAATGAGGAGAACAAAGACCTAAAATTATTTAAGCATTTTTTTTTTCTAGTTCCTGGCTTAAACACAGTTGAATTCTATAACATGATACAAATAGACTTGGAATGCTGTGTTTTGCTACCCAGGACTGTAAAGAGAGTTGATTGTGATGGAGAGTGTCAGAGAAGTCTTCGTTGGGGAAAGGAAGTTGCAGCTGAGCTGGGAAGGTTGCGCACAGAGTCATGGTGGAGATGAACACTATGTGTGTGGGGAGGCCGGGAGGCTAATATGAGACAGGTCTGCATTTGGGAGAGTACAGTAATAGGCTGAGATTATGGAGTTCCTCCAAAGCCAGTTAGACCTAATGCGATAGGTTTGGCAAGAAGCACTGGAAAATTACTTGAGAGTTAAGATTAAAAGGGTAATTACAAGAAGTCTGGAAGTTGCAGGGTTGAGGGGTAGTGTGTGTGAGGGAGGGTAGCAGGGAACCTTCTTTCTTACAGATTTTGTGCCCGTGTAAAGGGACGTCAATTAGACTAACACTCTTGCCTCTCTCCCTCCTTTGTACCCTTCACTCCTGGGAGGTGTGACTTTCGGGCAGACTTAGGAGGAACAGGCATTTAGAATTTGGTCTCTCTCACAGGAGAACTAATTCTGGTTGCTCCTACAAGGCCAAACTGGAATTTGGAGTTACCATGTAGCACCAGGACACTTGTGAAGGGTTTGGTGACCCAAAAAGGTTAAACTGGTAACTGAAATGGCCAGGAAGGAAGCAGACTAGACTTGGGAGCCTGTTTAGTTTCATTAAGGTGGTGGCCATGAGAATGGAAACTTTTTTTTGAGAACTGATAGAGGAAATAATAGCAAAAGGGGAACTCCTTGGTGACAGTCATAAGCTAATTGAGTCCTTCCCTAAAGAAGACAAATCTTTGGTGAGTGGGCAGTACAGAAATGACTCAGGTGCCGGGGGGGGGGGGGGGGGATGCCCCTCTTCCTCTTCCGCTGGCAGTATTATTGTCCTTAAAGCACAGCACTGGCTGCCGTCAGACGAGGAGGAGAGGAAAAAGGGTCTTCACCCTGAAAGCCCTGTTGAAAGTGGAAAGCGATGGGTAAACAAAGAGCTGTTTTTGTTTTTCTGTGTGTGTGTGTGTATATTTTTCAATGAGGAATTACTGTCTTGTGGTCGCAGGATGAAATTTATAGGCACAGCAATTCATTTTGATCATTGTTCTCTATTTCACGGAGGCATCACAATAATCTTTGTCAGTGGTCCCATCTGAAGTTGGGATATTAGTTAATTTGTGATATTAATAATTTGTGATATCAGTTAAGACAGATATTATATTTGTAAAATTGAACACTTTATAATCGTGTGTGTGTTAATTATATGAGTTGAAATGATATGGTCTGGGGAAACAAAAGCTGAACTATAATATTAATGAAGCTTATATTTAAATATATAACTTCTATTTTGTCAATGGAAAAAAATATTAAAAATTAAACTTCAGCCGAAACAGGTTTGGCTCAGTAGCTAGAGTGTCGACCTACGGACTGAAAAGTCTCAGGTTCAATTCCAGTCAAGGGCATGTACCTTGGTTGCGGGCACATCCCCAGTGGGGGTGTGCAAGAGGCAGCTGATCGATGATTCTCTCTCATTGTTTTTAACTCTCTATCCCTCTCTCTCCCTCTCTGTAAAAAATCAATAAAATATATTTTTTAAAAATTAAACTTCATCAGATCTAGTAGAAAATAGCAGTTGTTAGAGAAATGGTAGTTCTCCAGTGCTCTACAATCAAAGATAATTAATACTTCACACCCCAAATATTAATAATGTCTAATATAAACAGGCACTCCAGAGAGGAATACACTGCCCAGGGAATAATTTTCTGATCACATTTGCTTTCTTGATTCTTCTTTTCAAGAAAGTACACTACGAACTCTGCCCTTAAGTATGGGCCATTTCTTATGACTAATCCCCCTTCTTCTGTATCCAGTTACTATACCTCTTTAGAAAGGTCTGAGCCGACGTAGGGAAAATGATTGAAACAATGCATTTCTTACCCCTTATTCTGCATCAGGAAGGTGAGGGAACTTTTGAGACTCCCTCAGAAGATTTCTTACCTAGTTCACCCCAGGACTTCTCATCCGCCACCCTAGCTGGCACAGTTAGAAAGAAGTGAGGATTTAGTCAGGTTTGCTACTGGTGTGGACCCAATTAGTGTAGAATTTCTAGTTCATGGTAGTCATTGTAAAAAGCTCCCGAGCAGGAAAGAAAAGGAGAGGAAAATTCCTAGCTAACGCGACAGAGGTGATTTTTATTGTACTCAGGGCTGTGTAGCTGAGCCGCTGGGCAGGAGGGATGGGGATGGAGGGTCGCTTGGTTAGGAGTCTTATGGAAAAGGTGGAGCTCTCATCAGTGCTGGTGGAGATGAGAGGGGAGAGGTGGCAGCAGTGTCTAACAGCACTGCTGGCCTTATTGCAGTATCAGAGCTGAAAGGTAACCTGGGAACAGGCATCCATTATCTCTTCCTACAAAGGGATTAGTGTGGGTTGCCAGAAACCAGTGGCTTTTGCGCTAGCACAGAAATACAAATGAATGTCAGGACCAGAGATGTAAAGCCGGTGAAACAGGCTCTTCCCTGCCTCATTTCTTTCCTTCTCTCTCTGGTTTGCTATTTTAAGATCTAGATCTGTGTTCCTCAGCTTTTGTTCAGCCAAGATCAGAAATCATGCCCTTTGGGAGTGTGATTTGTCTTCTCTTGGGAATGAGTCAGTTAGCTTATGACTGTGTCCAATGTGTGTCAGCAAAGAGGTTGAGAAACATGTGAGAAATAAGTCTAGCAGGGTTATCATTTCCATGCCTGATAAAAGTATCAGGAAATCTCCCAAATAATGTCCTCTTTTATTAAATATCAAACTTGTTTGTGTTTAGTCATTGATTAGAGATGGCATGACCAGATAAACAGGTGGAAGGGAATTATACCTACTATATGCTGGGCATTGTGCTAGAAGCTTTATTTCTAATTCAACAAGTTCTTTTAAAGCACCTACTATGAACCAGGTAGCCTATCTAATAAAGAGGGAATATGGTAATTGACCCTCATGCCATTGCAAAGATGGCGGCGCCCACAGCCAATAAGACGGGAATATGCTAATTGACTGCTACGCCCTCAACGATGGCAGCACCCAGTCCCCAGCGGGGCAGCAGGCGCAGCAAGGCTGGGCCCGTCCTGAGGCGGGCCTGGCTGCTCCATGCACCTGCCTCTGGAGTCCCCCAGTCCCATCAGCTCCCCAGCCACCCAGGGCTGGCTCGAGGCACAGCAAGCCTCGGATGGTGGCTTCCCAGCCGTCCATGGCTACCTGAGGCTCAGGTCACCAAGGCCAGCTGAGGCTTACGCTTCCGGCAGTGGCAGCAGCATAGGTGTGATGGGTGTTGCCTTCCCCTGATTGCTAGATCGCTTCCCACCCCTGAGGCTCCTGGACTCTGAAAGGGGGCAGGCCAGGCTGAGGGACTCCCCGCCTCCAATGTATGAATTTTCATGCACTGGGCCTCTAGTTGCATTATAAATGGTTCTGATACAGCTTGATAAGAACCCATGGAAGAGGATTTAAATATATAACTGATCCTGATCCTGGGGTGTGCATGTGCAGGCAGTAGATGGGAATAGTGGGGGGAGAGGGGGATTGAAGACAAAGCCCCCTGCTGGAAGAGGG
Organism: Pipistrellus hanaki; assembly: GCF_964339955.1. Lineage (NCBI taxonomy): Eukaryota > Metazoa > Chordata > Mammalia > Chiroptera > Vespertilionidae > Pipistrellus > Pipistrellus hanaki. The sequence goes on along the minus strand of NC_140510.1, from coordinate 78,606,354 downwards.
GGTAGCTGAGTGAGGGCAAGTGTCAGGGAGCTGGTGAGAAGGAGCTTTGTGAGTGGAGGGAACAGCATAAGCACAGCTGAGCTCAGAGGTGAGAACTCTTATCTAAGAGACCTAAGGAGAGAGCTTGACTTAATGAGTCAAGTCTGAAGAAGCGGCTCTAAGAGGGAGGCTCATGAACTGGCCTTGAAGACTAACAGGGCATCTGAGAAGCAGAATCGGTGAGCAGCGCACTCCTGCTCGGTCCTTTCTGTCGGCCCTGCCTGGCTTCAGCACCTGAAAGATGAGGATTAGCAGGGAGTCAGGCCAGGTGGCAGGAGGAACATTGTGTCTCGTGTATTTTGGACTCTGCAGAACGTTACCTAGAAAACAAGAAATCCTAGCACAGTGTCTCGGGGCACAGATAGTCACATGCTCCCGTAGTAAGTCTGTTTTCCACACAGACTTCTGCATGTCACATCTGCTCCCTGATTCTTACTCTTGTACTTTTTATTCCACCCTCATTACGTTTTTTGGACCTGCCATTTCCCCAGTGACATCAGGACTATCTTGTAATTCTGTTACCTCCCCTGTGCTGAGTTTGACCTGGGAAGGTACCCACTCCTGGTCCCCTTGGTTTCTCGCCCCTGCCTTCTCATCTCACTCGATTTATTCGTATGAACGAAGGAATCCATTGCTCTTTTGGTCTTGTTTTTTTCCCCTCTTTTCTTTGTAGAACACAAGCAGGCATTCCCCAACCTTCTGAAGAAAGGCCACCTGGAGGTTCGGAAGGACCACGACAGCTGCTGGCAGAGCTGCTACGCAGAACTCTCCCCTTACGACCTGTGCCTCTACAGCCGCGACGGCAGTGGGAACCAGAGCCTGTCCGCCACGCACCCGCTCTCCCACTTCCAGAGCATCTCCGTGCTGGGCAACCTGGAGGCCAGGCTGGTGGACACCGTGCTGTCCGACAACACGCAGCTGCAGCTGAGGGCAGAGTCCCCGTGGGAGGCGTTGGACTGGGGGCAGAAGCTCTGGGAGGTGGTGCACGCCGCCGTGCCCGGCGACGTGGGGCGGCGGGACGAGCTGGCAAACTCGCCGGGGCCCGGCTACCGCTTTGACTGCACACAGAGCCACTGTTTCCAGAAGCCCGGCGAGCCGCTCGCCCGGCCCCCCGTCGGGGACGGCCCCAGGCAGCACCAGGACGTCCTCAGGTCCGGGACTCTGTACCGGCTCACGGTGCAGAACAACTGGAAGGCCTTCACGTTCGTGCTGAGCAGGGCCTACCTCATGGCTTTCCAGCCCGGCAGGCTGGACGAGGACCCGCTGCTGAGCTACAACGTGGACGTGTGCCTGGCTGTCCAGGTGGACGCCCTGGACGGCTGTGACTCCTGCTTCCAAGTCATCTTCCCCCAAGACGTCCTCCGCCTCCGGGCAGAGACGCGGCAGAGGGCCCACGAGTGGATGGAGGCTCTGCAAAGGGCAGCCAACGCGGCGAGGAGCTCCGAGCAAAACCTGCAAGTCACCCTGAGGAACAAGCCCCAGGACCCCACGGGCGGGCACGAGCTCAGGAAGAGCAAGCGGCAGTCCGTGACCACCAGCTTCCTCAGCATCCTGACCACGCTGTCCCTGGAGCGAGGGCTCACCGCCCAGAGCTTCAAGTGCGCAGGTAGGAAGCCGCCTCCCGGCCTAACGCTCATAGCACCATGCGGAACCTCACCATTAGAGTTCGGTTTAAAAATCCCCCCCGCAGGCCAGCCGCAGCTCCCTGCAGTTTAACAAGCTGTATTAGGACGTCTGTTTGTCTTCACGCCATGCTGGGGAAGTAAGTATAGAAGCAGAGATGAGAGACCCCATTGGCTCGCAGGGGCTTGGCCAACCTTTGCCTCACTAGACGAGGCCTCCTGCGCCTGCCGGAGTCTGCTTCCTCCGCCTCCTGAAACCAAGGCCACTGAGTGTGGAGGCCACGGCGGTCTCCTAAGAGACCTTCAGCCCCAGAGCTGACGACTGACATTCTTAGACAAGGAGCATGTCCAGGGTCAGTCATTGCCATGGCTCATGACCTTGTCAGATCCTGTGAAGGTGGAGTCTATGGAGTCAGGGGGGGCGGTGACTAAGCAGATGACCTCTGAGTCACGATGGGCCTGTGCCTCATCCTGGGGAAGTGGGGGCCTCTGGAACCGCCGTGGAAGGTGAGAGACGGTGGAGTCACGGCTCATCATCATCTATTTCTTAACACCCTGTCTCTGCTTCTGTCCCCTACTCCCGGGCCTCTCACCTTCCCCAAAGCAGTAAGCCTAATCAGTATGCCTTTTGCTAAACCCCCTTGTTTGTGACGAGAAACACACCAGGCAGGCAGCGTTAATTGTCCCTGCTTTCCCCGGAGGGCCTCAGGGCTGGAAGCAGAAGCTTGCCTGTGGGGTTGGGGTTGGAGCCGAACTGGGTGATGAGCACATACACCCGCAGGCGCAGGCGGGGAACGCCTGTCGTGAGCCAGCCTTTGGCTCTGGGAAATGGTTTTGAAATAAGGAGACACTGGTGTTCCTGCAGTTCCTTACAGATGATTGATCCATTTGATTATACTAGTTGATGGAGTATATTTCAAAGTCCCGGCATTCGACAGTAATTTACTGAGAGCTTGCTTTGTGCGCGTTCTGGAATTACAGCACACGTCTCCAGTTTTAGATCGCTGACAGGTTCAACAAATGTGCTTGTCATTGCAATCGGGGAGAACAGTTCAGGTTAGCTCGCAAACGTGAGCAGCTGAACTGGAAACTTTCTAGTAAAAGGGGAAGAAAAGCCGCAGGTGTAACGTAAGGATTGTCACCTGGTTGTTGCCTAATTCACCTCCCTCTCCTGAGTTTGCTTCCCGGGGCGTGAGCGCTGTCTTGTGTGAGGGGAGAGATGCCAGCGGAGGGTACCATGCCGCGGGCAGCACATAAGTGAAGCAGGAAGAGACGAAGGTGAGTGGAGAGGCCGGAGGAGGATGCCAAGTAGAAGGGAACAGGAGAAGGACTAGCTAGTGGGCAGGGAGGAACTTGGGGGGGCTGCTTCGGGTGCCATGTATTTGGGTGTCCCCCTTGGCTGTGCTCCCTAGTTGGTTGGTTGGAGTGTAGGTGGATGGGTGGCAGTGAGGAATCCAGCAGACAGGTAAGGTGGTCTAAAACTCCTTTGCTCTGCTCAGCACTTACTTTCAGGTTTTGGTTAGGAGTTTTAATGGGGCGCAGGCGGGATTTTAATTTGGGGTGGGGAAAAGTCAGTCCTAATCTGTGTAGTGTGGCCAGGCCCCAAGCCCAACGTTTTCATCCCGTTTCTTGGCGCTCTCTTCCATCGGAAACTGCTGTGCATGGTTGCTCTGTGACACGAGTGGTTTTCCCAGGCTGCTTTTCCTTTTCCCTCTCTGCCTGCGCTTCCTCCTCAGGTGGGGATGCCTCCTCTCCTGCAGGGGGCAGAGTCTCAAAAGAAAAAGGCAGAAGCTTGTGAAGCAAAACTCCGAATGTTTTTTAAATTACTTGGGAGGCTGTTCATTATATCAGGGATTATTATAGCAGATGGAACTTTAAAAATTGATCTATGTTCCTCACAAACACAGTTAATCTAAACCAGCTGCCTCTCCGTGTAGCACTTGTGTTCCCCAGCTCTGCGTTCTCATAAAAACACTCACTCGGTGGAAAAGCTGGTTCCATAGCGTGTTTACCTTCCGGAGGGCCGGCGAGTCCAGTCGGCTGTTTGTAGTTGAGTCTTGGCTTTGCCTGTTATTTTAAGGAGAAGCTAATTCACAATATTTCATGGTTTTAGTGAGCCTCTTCAGACTGTAAGTTTTTTACGTCCACTGAGTCCCTCCCCCCTGTGAATATTTTTGATGAATAAGCCTTAAAAGTGGAAGATTGCACTTGAGTAGCTCTTTATTAATGATGTCATCCCGTTGCTATTCAGGGGAGCCACAAACGTTGGCTTTCGAATCTACAAAATAGAGCAGTTGGCCTTGTTGCACTAAATTCTTTCTGTAGGTGAAGAATTTTCGATATTCTTCCAAACTTAAAGTGCCCCTGCAGAGAAAATGGATCACAACCACGCAAAAATGTCTGAGGTTATGGTTTTGAAAATGCATGCTTATGTATGACTGCATAGTCCTCAGCATGCGCTTGAACTTTTTATAGTTGCATTTGGTTACGTGCGGTTTGGTCCACGACTTCCCCTCAGCTCCGGGGCCGGCCTCTGCTCAGGAAGCCCGGCCACGGGGGTCTTCTCGCCGTTCTGGAACTTGCCTTGGCCAGTCCCGTCTCCACAGCCTTTGCCTCCTCCTGAAAAGATGCCTTGGAAAATGAACTTCTTCCATTCTGTCATTCACTGTGTCATTCACTGTCATTCACTGTGTTACTTCTTCCATTCTGTCATTCGCTGTGTTATAAGCCTCTGACCACGTGCCATGACATGGGTGCACCTGGGCAAGTCCGTGCTGCAAGGAGGTGGCATGGGCCCTGCTCTCATGGGACGTGCATTCCACCAGGGAAGCCGGCATTATTTATATCATCACTTCATGCATGCCCAGTGGCGACTGAGACAGGAGCTCCAGAAGGCTGGCCCAGCTGGGGCTCAGACCTGTCAGAGGCATGCCAGGTGGATGTAGGAAATCGCAGATATTGGTCGCCCTACAAAACCCGGGCAGCTTGGCGAGGCTGGACCTGATGTCCGCCCTGCAGCTGCAGGAGGTTCTGGGCAGGGAGCGGGGGGGACAGCGGCTTTTGGGGAGAATTTGGTGGCGCTTCAGTGCAGCTTTTCAGAAACACCTACCTCTGCAGCAGCAGATGCGGTCCACGTGGTTAGGGACGTTGCCGGCTGGGACTCAGAATTGTGTTTGGCAGTGGGGAATGTGCGCTATTAAAATATTAATGCTAAGACAATGATTATGCGGCGTATTAAAATATTTATAAAGCAGGTACCTGTAAGTGCTTCTCAGCTGGGCTGCTCACGGAGAGCTGTCCTGTAAGGCAGCAGCGGCCCCGTTGTCCTCGGGAATCCGACGTGTGTACAAGCCGGCTTCCCCTCGATAGATAAGGCTTGCTTGGCACTAGCACACAGAGATTTTCTCCTGAAATTTCCCCCAATCAAGAAACCTCGCAATTGAGTCCAGAACCATCCATAAAAGGGCCCAGGGCCCTGCTCAGGCTGCATCGGGGAGACCAAAGCTCGCCTTGGAAAGCGGCCTGTCCTTACTGCTTTGTAACGGGGCCGTGAAATCGGATGGCCCGCAGTGGGGCGATGTTCCTGACTCTGAGGCTGACAAGGGAGAGGCTGCCAGAAAGAGGGAGCCCTGGGGACCCCTCGCCATTGTCACTCTGTCAGTTTGCATGGGTTTGCTTCTCCGGCTGCTGTTTAACCTCTGGGGGCTGCTGTTGGTAATTACGTCTCTCTGGCTTTAAGAGCTTTTTGCTTTCCTCCTCCTGGCGCCCCCCTCCCCCCAGCCTTAGGGAGGGGTAAACCCAAGGTGGGGAGGGTGGGGGGAAGTTTTGCTGTGAATTCTTCAGCCATTTAGTGCAAATTCCTGTAATTACCGGCATTGTGTCCTCCCTGAATGGCACATAATACAGCAGAAGCCATTCCTAATTGAGACCTTACAGGAGGTACAAATCCTCTCTTTGTTCAGCCTGACAAATTAGTGCCAGAAAGTGGCAGGGTCCGAGTGGGAATCAAAGGCAAGAAACACAAAGATGGAACTTAAGGCTACAGTAATAATCCTCTCTTGTCCTGAGGGGGAAAAAGGAATGACCAGTGAAAAATGGAAGTTTTTGTTTTGTTTTGTTATAAATTCCCTTGACATGACAGCACCTCGGGGCTGCTCTATTTATTTAGCAAAAGTGATTAAATAGTAATACAACAGGGCCGCCCATTGTCCGCCCGGGCCCCCACCTCCCAGACCCCTGCTGCCTCGGCTAATTGATTGACAATGAACCTCTGATAAAGAAGTATGTTGTTAGGACCCGAGCTGGAGGAGCACTTTTTCCCTGTCTTTATGTGTCTGAGTGAGTGTGTGTGTGTGTGTGTGTGTGTGTGTGAGTGAGAGAGAGAGAGAGAGAGAGAGAGAGAGAGAGAGAGAGAGAGAGATTTCATTTTTGTTTGAATTGCCCTCTGGTTTTTCTTGCCCCCGCCCTCCCCCCACCTTGCTTTCTTTCCCCCAAAGCCTTTCAGAGCCCGCTCCCAGCTGACATTCACAAACAGGTAGAGAGGCATTAGTATTGTGGTGCAAGCTTTTGACAAGTTTATCTTTGGAGCCAACTTCCTCCTCTCCCCCTGCTCCATGTAAGGCCAAACAGCCGTGTGAGAAGGGAAAGAGGAAGGGGGGCTGATTATTGGTGCTTTAAGGTCAAAAAAAGTGTTGTTTTTAAGTTTCTCATTGGTGGGAACGGATGTCTGAAAGTTGTCTTTGAACTAAGATTTTTTTCCTCTTAAATTCATTGCTCAACTTGGGAAAGAAAACCTGTGCACTAATAGCATGGGTATGTTGGGGGTGGGTGTTGTGGAGTAAGAAGTAGACATTTGAATTATTCAGTCTCCCCTCAGTTCCTGCGAAGTGGGGATTGATTATTTAAGGATGGAATCTGGCTGCACGTGGTGTAACTCGGTACTCCGAGGATGCTGTAAATCGTGGGGAGATGACCAAAGCCCTCCAGGCAGATAAGTAATAGCTCCTGGTTGTTACTTGTTATATATGCTCAACTAGCTCCACCGGAGCTAAATCCCCAATTTAACTCTGTTACAGCTGCAAAAACAAATCATTGCAAGCCCCTATGAAAGCAAAATATGTTAAACAAACAGTATCGACCTTGTTAATACCACATGGCATTTCGTGTGATAAATGAGGGTGTCTTTCTGGCAAAGGCCTGTTTTATGACATTGTTTAGACATAAAGGATACCTTTACCCTGGAAATACAAGCATCCCCGATAGAAAGTAAGGAGTGGTTAATTATTCATTAAATGGCTGCCAGTCTGGAAGTAGGTAATATTTCTGAGTTGGGCGTAGTTACTTATTGGCCTTGGAGTAAATCATGCAGAATAGCAGTTCTTAAGGAAATGGGAAATTAAATGTGGGAGTTGATTATGCATGATGGTCTGGTTAAAGACCATCATAGTTTTTAAGTGTTAAGAAGGAAAGTTGTATATTATGCTCTTGAAAAAAAAAAAAAAGTCTTCTAATGTTCTAATGTAGCCAAAATCTGTTTTGACTTCCATGTGAAAAATCAGAAGATCCTCTAGCAGCAAAAGTGTCAGATCTCTGAAGGAAATGAGGGAAATGAGAGAAAAAAAGAAAAAAGAAAAATAGACTTTCCTTAGTATCTCCAATTCTATCTTTACTGCTGTTTTCAAATTTGTCTTCCCCTTGCTAAGAATGGCAGTGAGGTGAACATTTGAGTTAAGGAGTAGACAGGTGGCCCATCAGAGGAGAAAAGGACAATGAAGGAAAACTTAGATATGCCCCCCTCCCCCAAACATGTAAACAGCTTAGAACTCTTTAGTCCACTGTTGTCTTCTCACCATGTAAGGTCTAAGTCATTTTGTTCTTCAATGTGTTGGATTGTTGTCTTCCAGGGGAGAAAGTCCTAGTTTGTGTGTATTCATCCTGACTGGCTAAGTTTTATTTCCCCCAATCTTTTATTTATATACATATATCTTTATATATATATTATATTGATTTCAGAGAGGAGGAGAGAGGGAGAGAGAGATGGAAACATGAATGATGAGAGAGAATCATTGATCAGCTGCCTTCTTCACGCCCCCTGCTGGGCATGTGCCCTTGATCGGAATCAAACCTGGGACCTGCTTCAGTCTGCAGGGCAGTGCTCTATCCACTGAGCCAAACTGGCCAGGGCTATTTCCCCCCAACTTTGAATAGGACCGATAAGGGGCTGCTGATAGTAAGATCTGTAAGTGGAGTTTGGTGGAGGGTTCATTTCAACAAGCATTTATTAAACTCCACACACATGCTCTGCCAGGCACCTTGGCAAATGCAAGTGGGGTGAGGTACAGGCCGTGCTTTTCACAGATTTACATGAGGGGATGAGGAGCTTGAAAGGGGTGAGCCGGAGAGTGGGACTGGGAGGTAAGGGGTTAAGCTTGCACGGCCATTGGCTTGGAGATCAATACCTCCTGCTCTGTTTATGTCAGAGAATCCCTATGGTAGAGAATTTGAAACCTGAAGAGCTGAAGTGGTGTCTCTCCCCACTTTTCTATTTTAAACTTCGTCCTTATATTTCCTACAGTATTAAACTCGGAAAAATCTGCGTGACTTTTACTACCTGTCTATCCAGGATAAAACTTGAACTTCTCTTGTGAGCTCATGTAGGAGGTGCTGTGGGAGACAGAGAAGCACAGATAGGGGCTGGATCCGAGGGCTTCATGGTCTGGCTGAGGCTGCACAAAGGAAAAGGAGGGAGTACTGGGCAGGCCAGTTTTCAACCGGTATATCGCGAGAATTTTTAAAACATGCAACACCTGACCTCTTTTCCCTTCGATTGTGAAATAAAAAATGTCAACAGCCAACACAACAATAGCCATTCAGTGTGAATGAATCAAAATTATACTTATTTTTCTTAGTTAGATGTGCCACAGAATTTTAGTAATTAATTTGTGTGCTATGAGATGAAAATGGTTGAAAATTGCTGCTATATAGCACTTAGTTTTCAAAAAAAGCATTTGGCAAAAACCTCAAGACAGAGAAACCTGGGTTATCAAGAAATTACAGTTATATATAACTTTGTGAATGATCGGCAGCTTTACCCAAGGATTGTTGACTAATGGATCCCTCTCAACCTGGAAGGCGTCCAGGAAAGGTGCATGATAATAATGAGAAGCCGCATAACTTAGTAATGAAGATCAAGGATTTTGGAATCAGACTGGCTGGGTTTCCAGATCTGCTGCTCACTAACTGTGTGACCCTGGGTAAATTACTTAGCCTCTCTGGATCACTGTCTTTAAATCTCACATGTGAGAAAAGAATCACATCTTCTTCATAAGTTTCCAGTGAGAATAAAATGAGTTAACAGGGCTTGGACTGTGCCTGGCACATATTAAGTTATTTTTATTATTTATCCAGATAGGACAGTAATTACCCCGGTAAAGATATCAGTGGCATACTTCTCAAATTCGTAGCGTTACCAAAACTAGGTTGGACAAATAATATGCTTAATGACAGAATCCAGATTCTGAAACATAAGCAAGAGGAATGCACCAAACAAGATGTGATTTAGAAGGGATAAGTAGGCCCTCCTATACTTATATCAGAAAGTTAACTGCAAAGATATAAGGTAGAGGACACTCCACCTAACAGCACCATGTGTGGGCATATGGACGAAGCAGCAGGAAGCCAAAATCTGTGCTGCTGTGGTTACATCAGAAGCACACACAGCAGGTCTACTGGGAGAGACCACATTCTCGTTATATTCTGCCATGGGCAGACCTGGACATTTCAGTTATGGATGCTGCTCCTGAAGAGCAAGCAGCTGTATCTGTTGACATGTGATAGGATAGTGAAGGCACTAAATGACATGCCATACAAACATGACCTAGAATAGGGAGAGAGTTAAGTGTTGTCTCCACTTAGAAAATAGGCTTTCCCTGTGTCATTTCTTTGGACCAAGGTAACAGCCATGAATGATTTTTCTTAAGATTTGATGGTCATGGGTGAAAATGAGTAGAGTGCAAGAGCTCCGGCCAATGACATTGGATGACCTTGAGTATTGACGTCAAGGCAAGACCCTTAACTTGTCTGAGCTGCAAGATGTCAGATTTATTAATTCTGCCCTTCTGAAAATGTTTATTGAAGCCCTACTATGCTCCAAGCCCTGTTCCTGATGCACAGTGAACAAGATAACCCCATTATGTGTCCTCATGGAAATTGGAAGCCAGAGGAACCAGTAATTGCTATAGCACACACTTGAACTGGAAGGTTTGTGAGTTTTCTTCCAATACTCCCATCTCTCTGGGATATTTTAGAGGGAATGGCCTTGTATTATATGGTCCCTTTTATCTCTCATTCTATGAATTTGTGAATGTCTACAGAAGATTAGAGAGAATTAGATTAATGTGGTACTCCATTTAAACCTCACTTAATAAGTAGTAATACCCTTTTTCCTTGGGGAAGAGATTTTAAACCTGTGGAAGTATCACTTGAGTAAGAAGCCTGGACACGCAAATCTTTTTTCTGGCTTTGATGTCTATCATTGGATAAATTACTTTGCTTTTTACACCCCCCCCCCTTTTTTTGTTTTGTTTCAGTTTTGTTTCTAGGTCCAGAAAATCATTTTAAATAAAAATGAATGTATATTTAGAATATAAATATACACTGAAATAATGTGATTTAATGGGAGAAGAAGAATGTTATATAATTTGGGTTGAACTATTTCACATTCTAAAAATCAGAGAGATCTGATCACTTTATATAAGTAGGCCCTTTGATTTTATAGGACATAAATTTGCTTTTTTGATTTATTCCTGGTATTCTCATCATAGAAGTCACATGTTGGTCTTTGATATGTTTCAGAAGAATAAAATCATTTTGAATTTCAGAAGATATGGATCTTTTGATAGACCTTCCTGAACTTCATAGGCCATAACTGTGCTATCATTTTTTTTAAAGCTGTTCATTTCTCCCAGTCTTTGTTGCTATACTTTGGTCTGGAAAGTTCTTGCGCCTTTTTGTAGCTTCCTTTATGGTTAACATAGTTCTCATCATGTGTTCATTTCTGGCTAAACTTCTAAAGGAAGTGTTAATGTACTATCGGACTCTACATTGAGTTAAAAGTTTCTATCTATTGACCTTTCATTAGGAGAGAAATTGATCTAGGTGTGGTTTCAGAATAGATCGGGGAATCTTATCTGGGAGTATGTCAATATTCTCCTTAATTTCCTTCAAAAACTGAGCTTTCACAGGCTCCTCGAAGAGTAAGAGCTACTTGAGAGGTTTTCTAAAATCCATTTCTGCCTAAAAGCAGAAACATACTTAAGTAGAAACTTGCAATTTTTAAATATAGCTCTAAGTAAGGAAATCTAATAATATAGTGATGCCCATTTTACTTCTAGCATTACTAATTTCTTTTTTAGAATTTTATTATCAAATTTCTTTATTTTTTAATCTCTATTGTCAGAAGTATTATTTATGTCTCCCCTTTTCTCCCCATTGACCTCTTGTAGCCTGTCCTACCTTCACCTACCTTCATATATGCATACAAGTTCTTTGATAGATCTCTTCCCACCCACCCATCTTCCGAGTTACTGTTTTCATCCACTCATTCATTCATTCAACAACATGGGTCACATGTAGTGTCAGAAATTTAGGTGTTGGGATAAACTAAAAGTTAATTTTAGCAGGAGAAAATATGACTGTATACTGGTTTTTATGATTTGAAATATATTGACATAGAAAATGTTTTAATTAAATCACATTAATAAAAAACAGAGCATGAAACTTATTTACATGTTTCAGATAAAAAATGGAGCAGACCTGCAAAGCAGTGAACTGAGGCGAGGGGAGACAAGCAGTCTTCTGGGTACAGTTTTGTATTATGTTTTGTTGAAGATTTCTGAGTGTAAGGAAAATCCTTTATATCCTTAAAGACTCCAAACTTCCCTGGACTACCCTGCCCCCACCATACTCTGATCCCCGAGGTAGAACTGAGCATTCCTCTTGCATGACCCTACCTCCGCCGCTCTCCCGGACGCCTGTCCTGGGCCTATAACTTCTGTCTGACTTTTGAGAGCAGGACCCAGCCCTTTTCAGAGTGTGGTCAGAGCACCATTAGTATCGGTTTCATGAGGGTGACGTGGGGAGCCTTGGTTGGACTCTTCCCTGGTGAAGTCAGGATCTCTCGGATTGGGCCTAGAGATTTTAACAAACTTTCCAATTGGTTTGATGGCATACAAAGTTCGAGCTATCCCATGGAATGTTCTCAGTGAATGAACCCAGTCATACCTCAGTTTTCCCTGGGCTATTAAGCACACTTCCTTCCATTGTTTCTTCTATGTATGCCCAACATTTGCTGATAATCTCCAGGTTTCCATGTCTTCCTTATATTTTGGATTATATTCTGGACACTGCAATGATGTTCTCATAGGGTTCTCTACCTGGCGGTGAATACAAACGAAAGAAGAGATTCGTTCAAGAAGTTACCCACATTCTAGCTTCCTTTTTAATACACCCAAGGATATTTTTTTCCATTGATTTTCAGATAGAGTAGAAAGGAGAGAAGTGAGAGGCGGGGAAGAGAGAGAGAGGGAGAAACATCGACATGAGAGAGACACATCGGTTGGTTGCCTCTTGTACACTCTGACTGGGGTCAGATCTGAAACTGAGGTACGTGCCCTTGACCAGGAACCGGACTCTGGCCCTTCAATCCACAGGATGGAGACGTAACCACTGAACGACCAGCCAGGGCCAAACCTGAGTTTTTAGAGACAGAAAAGCTTAGAAAGCAGGCCAAAGAAAGCATGAGGGAAAAGAAAAAGGAATACAGTGGACCAAGGCAGTCCTCAAGTCTTCTGAAACACGAAGAATTCGGTTTGGGTTGAAAATGAAGAAATTCAAGCGTGGATTTGAAGGCAGCTGATGAAAGTGGTCTTTTCACTTTGAGACTATTTCTAGCCCTATTCACATCCACTCTCATGACTTTAATTTTATGAAATTGTTGTCATTACTAAAATAGCTCAAGGGGAAATTACTCTAAGAGATGTTGTCATGGAGGTTTTAGCAAAGAGGAAAGGTTGTGTGTTAAAGATACAGCCAAGTTCAAAGAGATGAGACTCTCACAAAATTGCAGGAGAGAGAAACAAGCATTAAGAATGGGGAGTGCCGGGACCGGTTTGGCTCAGTGGATAGAGCATCGGCCTACGGACTGAAAGGTCCCGGGTTCAATTCCGGGCCAGGGCATGTACCTTGGTTGCGGGCACATCCCCAGTAGGGGGTGTGCAAGAGGCAGCTGATCAATGATTCTCTCTCATCGATGTTTCTAACTCTCTATCCCTCTCTCTTCCTCTCTGTGATATTTGAAAAAAAGAAAAAAAGAAAAAAAAAGAAAAGAATGGGGAGTGACGGAGAGAGAAGTGGCGGGACAGTGTATGTGGCAGAAACTCCAGCTGGAAGAGGCTGAGCTATGCAGGGACATCTGTGTCCCACAGGCCGGAAGGAGACAGTGGGGAAAGACAGGCTGCTTTTCAGGTAAGCCAGAAAGGCAGTCTGAATTTCCCAGGCAATAAGCGGCCATTGACTCTTGAAGCAACCAGGGTAGAGCTGTAACGAGGAACTGCTAACGAGTCAGTGCAGGCTCAGTACAATGTTAATGCCAGGGAGAGTCAGTGTAGCAAGAACGTAATTGGGGCAGACAATGGATTCTCTGTGAGAAAAAAGGGTGCAGAGCAGGGCTGGGACCAGGGTGAGGGCGTGAGGCACTCACGTTGGGAACAACATTGAAGGGGATGCCAAAAATCCTCAGTCAGCAAGGTAACATCGTACTTTAATGTAACATTATTTAACAATAAAAAGTAATTCCAAAAAAAAATCCACAGAGAACAAAAGATAAAATTTTAAATAGAGACAGGACAGTAGGGCTGATTTTTTTCCTTTGGCCTCAGGCTCTGATACACCCAGTAAGAGTTTATTCAGTAAGACAACTTCCTCCAAAACTCTCGGTGTCAGATCCAAGTGGCCCTGCCCAGCATTTGCCTCGTTACAAGGATGGTGAGGCTGACCCTCCACTCCTGTCCGGACTGCAGGGCGCCCACGGTTAAGGGAGAACTGACAGAGCAGCGGGAGATGGTGACAGAGGAGCCGTAGGCCCACCACCGCTGCTTTCCTGTCTAACATAATCAGCTTAGCTTGGCCTCTTCTGATTCTGCAGTTGTTTTTCAAGAGTCATAGGCTAGTGTTTCACCAGAAGCATCAACTTGTGAAGGGAAGAGCCCCGAACTGGGCATGTGTTACTGCAGGTAGCTCAGTGGGCGGTGTCACCTTCTGATGGCACCTCTTTGCTCCAGCCTGGCAGCATGACTGGTCTTCTGTAAGGAAGGAGGTAGAGCTGGTGAAAGGGCTTTTTCCCTCTCTGAGGTAGAGGGTATATCCCTCGCTTGTGGAGAAAAGTGATTAAGCAATCACTTAACTTTGCTCACTCGTCTTTGTACAGTCTCGGGGTTTTCCAACCGTGGCACTCATTGACATTTTGAACCAGATGATTCTTTGTCGTGGGAGGCTGCCCCATGCACTGGGGATGTTTAGGAACATTTCTGGTCTCTGTCCATTAGGAGCCATAGCTCCTGACTCGCCCTCTGTGGAAACCAAAGGTGTCTGTAGATGCTGCAGATGTCCTCTGTGGGACAGAGTTTCCCCTGGTGCTGACACTGTGCTGTCGAGAAACAAGACCGACTGACTGTCTTCGCCTCCTCGCGCTGTTCTCCCTCACTTCTATGTAGCAAGTGATGTGTCTTCTTACTGAAACTCACGTTGGCTCTTTCAGACCACCTAATGGCTCATAATAAGACCTCAGCGTTGTAACGGGTAGCTTTAAGTAAAAGTAGGTTGTAGAAATGGACCCCTCACCCATCATTATTCAGTGTAAATCTATGAGATGCTTTCAGTCACAGGTAACAGGAAATCAAATTCAAACTGATTGGTACAATAAAAGGGAATTGTTTTCCACCAATGGAGCTTTAGGTGTCAGTTGACCTGCTAGTTCATATTTTTGTACTCTATTTTTTTTAAATGAATGTTTCAAACAATGGCAGTTCCTTCCCCAAAGCTCTCTTCTGACCGATAGATTTCTCAGTAATAGTCACAAGCTCAGCACATCGGGGCATCTTTGAGGAGCCCCTTGCCATGCTCTTCCCACTAGTCAGCTGCCAAACCGGTGGCATTTTATCTCCACAGTATTTCCTCCTTCCTCCCCTGGAGACTCCCACACTTAAGCTCGACTGGTGCACTAACTTACCAACTGTTCTCCGCTTCCAGGGTCTTCTTGCCAGTTAATCTTCCCAGAGCTGAGGTTGCTGTTCCGCTTCAGACACCCTCCTGGTCCTGTACCTCATTAAGGAGTTTTAGTTCAGACTCCGTCCCGTGAGCATCCCGGATCCTTAGGTTCTAGCCTCAGTTCATCTTTCAAAGCTCTCCCCACGTCCCTCTGGCCACAGTGAGCTTCAGACAGCTGGAAAAGTCAGTGTTTTCCAAGCGTGCTCCCATTTCTCTGACTTGAACTTTCATTTGTCAAAATCTTTTTTCTTTAAGGCCCAGCTGGAATGTCCCTGTGTCCACACAGCCATCCTCGTCCTCCATCTCTGCAATTAGACGAACTGCTTTCTCTTTGCTCCTCTCTTATCTTCTGCTCCCACCTCACAGATTAACTTCTGTCCCCATATGCTCTTTCCCCAAAGACTTTCAAGAAAATGGTACACAATTTAAAATGGAAATTATAAATAGGCAAAGGGACAAATGTATTTCTACATAGTTCATGTTATATGCCAGGCACCGTTATACACACTTCACACTCACACACACACACACACACACACACACACACACAATTCTCACCAATTCTATGAGGTAAGTATTATCCCTTTTTACAAGTGAAGAAACTGAGGCAGAAGGTGATAAAATCCTTCTGTCCATGGGTGCTCATCTGGCAAAAAAGGGCAGGGCCTCGCTGAGCTGGCTGGTGTGGCACTCTGTGAGCAGCCCCCTTCCCCCAAACTTCACATTCAGAGATGATGCTACTGCTTGTGTGGTCCAAGGCTGAGTCACTGATGAACTAAATGATGTATTTTTGTATAGTTGATTCATATTTTCTGTGCTTGTCATACTGTCATCCACTGCAGACACTCTTTATAATGTCCCCCACAAGGAGACAGCCACGTGGAAGTTCACCTGTTAGTTCACTGTGCTGCTCACAGAGTGCCACACCGGCCAGCTCAGCGAGGCCCTGCCCTTTTTTGCCAGATGAGCACCCATGGACAGAAGGATTTTATCACCTTCTGCCTCAGTTTCTTCACTTGTAAAAAGGGATAATACTTACCTCATAGAATTGGTGAGAATTGTGTGTGTGTGTATGTGTGTGTGTGTGTGAGTGTGAAGTGTGTATAACGGTGCCTGGCATATAACATGAACTATGTAGAAATACATTTGTCCCTTTGCCTATTTATAATTTCCATTTTAAATTGTGTACCATTTTCTTGAAAGTCTTTGGGGAAAGAGCATATGGGGACAGAAGTTAATGAGAAAGTCTGAGAGGAAAACAAGTATGAAAAAATACTAAATTTAGACTGATTTAAATATACTAGATGGTGAATTTGTAGCATTTCATTATTAAGCTTTTCTTATCTTACCCTACTATAAATGCCGGTATTGAAGCATCTGATCGTAAGAAAGATTGAAAGTAACTAAACAACTCAAATTATTTCTTTGGAAGTGAAAATATGTGTCACAGATTGTTATATTTATAAATCAAGGAAGGTAGCTATTTAGTGTGTAGAAAAGCAGTCAGAGTCTCTAGAGCAGTGAACATATTTACTTACTTCCCTTAGCAAAAATCAAGATTTATTGCCTTTCAAGATAAATTTTGACTAAATATTGACTTTAGGTTCTCAATCATTGTTTACCCGAAAGACTAATAAATCTTGACACTTCTCAACTTGAGTTGGAGTCTACTTGGTATTTATTAATTTATTTAATAAGATTTATAATCTTAACATTCCGTGAGCTTGAACAAACAAACATTATAGAGTTTAGCAAGAGTAGAAAGTCTTTAGTTTATATTTTCTTTCCTCCTTTTTTTTTTTTCCTTCTTTTTTGCTGCAAGAAAGCTTTATTGTTTTCAGTTGGTCCACAGCTTGGGAGAGGGCTCCGGGGTGGTAAACACTGCCTAGTGGCTGCAGGGGGCAGGAGCTCCGACACCAAGGGGGTGCAGAGGGGCCCCTCACAGCCTACTAGGAGGCCCCTAGTCCGGCTTGAGGGTGAGCCTTCCCAAGATATATTCACCCAGCCCAGCCTGCACAGGTTAGTCGGATGCTCACCCATCTTCCTGATGAGTTTCACCACATCTAGGAAGTAACTCTCCAGGAAGTCACAGAGATGGAGGTCAGTATGGGCAGAACTCCGGTGCACACATCCCAAAACACTAGCCTCGGTTTCTCTCCAGGGCCATGGTGGCTTCATGGCCTTCACGGCTCTACCCCACTCATCTTGGGATGGCTTCTGGGGGAAGGATATGGCCACCATTTTGCATTTTTACAAGAGGCTGGGTGCTTTTGTGCTTCTCCTTGCCCAACTCACAGAAGTGGCCATGCCCTCCAGAGCCACATGGAGGAAACGCAAGCCCAGGGAGAGGTGGGCAGAGGAGGCCCATAGATGCAGGTTGACCAGGTGGTTGGTGGTGGCCTCCATCGGGTGGAATAATTCTGCTAAATCTGGGAGCTCATGGTTGTTGGACGTTAAGGAGCTTACCCCAAAAGTCTGTGCCAGATGGTCCTGGAGACAGAGGATGGCTGACAGGATGGTTCTGGAGATGGGGACTGGAAAGGAGTTTGGAGGGGGGAAGAAGGGAGACTCCCCAGGTCTGTTCTTTCCAAGCACCGCTGAAGCAAGTGACAGGTGTAGGGGGCCCCTGACATGCTGCCTTATTTCAATCCGAAGCAATTACATAGCATGTGATTTTCACTTCACCTCTTACTGAAACATAGTACATTTAAATAGTCACCGCTAAAAAACCACACACACCTTACTTGAGACTTACAGAATACTTCCAAATTGCAAATCAATTGTTATTCAGATTGGATTTTTCAAAGTATCTTTTTTTTTTTTTTTTTTTTTTGGTTTCCTTAGTCCTGCAAGTATATCCAAGTAACACAGGATTATATTATACTTGTTCGCTGGCCTCTGTCCTGGTCAGTTGATGCCCATTGGTCTCAGCCTCAGTCTGTTTCTCTGATATAATGTGGTAGCGCTGATAGGTTACAGGCGTCACATGCGCCATGTTGCTGTGCAGAACGTCAGGTGCTCCTGGCAGCCGCCGCAGCTCATCCTACAAGTGCCAACACGTTATCCTACGTGTGTCAGCCACAGTGGGAAGTGTCCTTCAGGTGCTTTATTTATGCTTCTTACGTGTCAGCCCTTTGTCTGTGCAGCCCCACTTTTGAGTCAAAGTTTTGGCCAACGATATATGACAATTTTTTTTTACACCCTCTCACTGTTATAAAGGCCATTTATAGACAAACACAAAATGAAGCCCATCAGAAAAGAATCCTTTTTCGGATGGACAGAAATGAACTTTAGCTTTGGGAAGAACCAGTCAGTGCATTTTAAGATTGTGCTTCGCTTTATTGTGCTTCACAAATATTGTGTTTTTCATAATTGAAGACAAGACCTTACACTAGTAAAGCGATTACTACTCTCTTCATTGCAATACTGGATTTATTGAGGGGGTCTGGAAGCAAACCCACAATATTTCCGAGGACTGCCTCTATGTGTATTCCCTTCCAGCCACGAATTTTCATCCCCTGGGGTGAGAATTCACTATCAAAAGGCTTAAACCCTTATGGAGAAATAGTTTTGAGAGACTGCAGTTTAAAGTGAGCCCACAAAGTATAAAAAAAAAAAAAAAAAAAAGGACTACCAGTTGTCTGCCATAGTACAGAGAGGGCAAAAGGGGTGTACAGTTGTATGTGAAATGTATTATTATTTATTAACTAGAGGCCCAGTGCACGAAATTCATGTACAGGGGGTGAAGGGGGAATTCCCTTAGCCCAGCCTGTGCCCTCTCGCAGTCCAGGAGCCCTCTGGGGGATGTCCATCTGCTACGGAGGTGAGAGAGGCTCCCACCACTGCCACTGCGATCATTCGCCAGCCGTGAGCCCGGCTTCTGGCTGAGTGGCCCTCCCCTTGTGGGAGCGCACTGACCTCCAGGAGGCAGCTCCTGCATTGAGCATCTGCCTCCTGGTGGTCAGCGTGCGTCAGAGCGACTGGTTGTTCCACCATTCAGTCAATCTGCATAGTCTCTTATTATATAGGATCATTGCATTATTTATTTGTATTATTTCCATATGAGCAACTGTAAACATACTTTTGCCCATGCCCGTATTCGCATTAGCAGTCTAAACAGTACACATGGGTTTTTCTTGATTTCCCCTTTTGTTCCTTTAGTTTTGCTTGAGATGCTTGTGGGTGCTATTTGCTTTGGAACGGACAAAATACATACTCAGAGGCATTTGTTTTCGTGTGCCTGATTCTCCGTCCAAAGATTTCATGTTGTAACTGAGTTAATGACTAAGTAGGTGCCTCCTCACCACCTTGTCCCACAGCCCGAGTACCTTGACCATTTGATAGGAGGAAAGTTTTAGATCACTTACTGTAGTCCCCCCTTACCCACAGGCCTGCTTTCTGGGGCTTCAGTTACTCATGGTCAACGTTGGAAAGAAAATTTAAATGAAAAATTTCAGAAATAAACCATTTGTAAGTTTTAAATTGCATGCTGTTTTTAGTAGCATAATGAAATTTCACACCATCCTGCTCCATCCCACCAGGGACACGAGTCACCCCTTTGTCCAGCGTACCCCTCCCCACCGAGTGGTCACTTAAGTGGCCGCCTAGGTTATCAGATCAGCTGTCATAGTATTGCAGTGCTTGTGTCCGAGTAACCCTTATCTTATTGCCGTAATTGTCCTATTTCCTTATTAGGTACCGTTGTTAACCTCTTACTGTGCCCGATTTATAAATTAACTATCATAGGTATGTTCATCTAGGAAACATAACATTATATGTGGGGTCTGGTGCTCTCCGCAGCCTTAGGCATCCCTGGGTTCTTGGATCATGTCCCTCCCAGATGGCGGGGGACTAAGCAGGTGTTTCTCGATGTCCCTCCCCCGGCTCTTTCCGGTACCGTCATGCAGAGTTCCGTAGCCTCAGTGCCAGGGCCGCGGGTTACCTAACCCTGAGGACACACCCCAGCCCGCCCCTCCGGCAGCGGGGGATGCAGGCCGGCCCCAGCTTTGCTTGGCCTCCGCTTCCTTTCATGGGCACCAGAACCACATGGCAAACAAAGTGCCTCTGCTCTCCCTCCAGCGGTCCAGCGCTGTGCCCAGCCTGTGCTGATGCCAGGCTCGCCAAACATAATTTTCCATTGTATACCTAACGTGACACCTTATTTTTAAAAGTACGTGTTTAACTCTTAACTACTCAGAGAGCCCATGGTTACAGACTGGAAGCTAGGAAGCCTATGTTCTTGATGCTTCTGCCCTCCCCCCGCTAATTCTTATAAAATAGCAAGTCATTGCCCCCCCCCCCCATTTCTGTTTTTCTTCTTTTTGGCAATTCTGGCCTCTACGGCATGATCAAGCCGCAGTTTGCACAGTGCTTCCACAGCTTGCTGCCCCGTGCCGGACACTGGACAGACGGGGAGGGAGGGACAGGGCAGTCCCCTTCCCTCTCCCGGGGACCCCTCTCCCCACCCTGTGTGCCCACAGTGAAAGGGGGTAAGCAACTTGCCAGTTTCATTTTTTCTATTTTAACGGAGCAAGTGAAAATTTGTCCTCGCCCTCTCTTTTTTCCTCCCTTTTATAGAGGTACCTTCTGTTTTTGTTTTTGTTTTCTTTGTTCCTGTTTTCTCCTTAAAGCTTTCTACCGTCCAAATACAAACCACTGGGTTTACCTTACCAAGCCGGGTAAAGGGGGCAGTAGCATGGCTGTGTGTGTTCTTTCCTCAGTGAGAGAGTCACCTGCCCAGCCAGAGCCCGGCTGCTTTTCTCTTAGGCCCGTGAACTTCCCAGCTGCTGGCCAGGGGCTGCAGGCTGAGCTGGGAGCCGTGCGGAGAAAAGCTGGCTGGCTCCTCGGAGCTCACTCAGTAACGCCACGTCGCAGCCCATTGAGCTAGCTGGGTACACTTGTGAGAAGAAAGGTTGTGCCTCTGCGGAGCGTCAGGCCAAAATTTCTGCTCCAGCCCCCAGCAACGGATTCTTTGGGGGTGTCTTAAAAGGCCATTTGGGAAGCGGACTTCCATGCAGCAAATAGGACTTGGGTTAAATGGTTACATTTGTTTCCCCAAGTGCATCAGGGGAAGCTAACCTCTTCAGAGCATGTGTTCATTAGAGATTTGAAGTGGGGTGGGAAGCAATAAAAAAAAAAAAAAAAAAAAAAAAAAAAAAAAAAAAAAGGCCAGTGGGTTCTCTTGTGAGATAGTTTTTTGTTCCTATGAATTGAATACTCTCTGAAAAGTTTCAAAAAGAGACTGGGAAGAATGTGTTTGCTTTGATCCCCACTACAAATGCCCTTTAATTTAGAAACATTGCTGAAAAGTCTGTTTGAAAGTACATACAAATATAATATGTAAATAAGCTCTAATTAGTTATTTCAATTAATTACTTTGTTTCTGCTTCCCAGCTCTAGTTTTCTCCCCATAATGTTGCTTGTCAGAGTCCAGCTTTGACCCCCTCCAAAAAATGTTTTCCTAACAGAAATTACTGAGAAAACACATTTTCCCTCTGTTAAAAACTTTATAATGATAGTGAAATCCCAGATTCTGTATCTTTATAAGGAATTGTTTCAGACATTTTTTTAGCCTGTGATTTGCTAGTATATTGAAGAAGGAAATCTTGCAGTTAATTGAAAGAATGGGTGTTTCCTTCTTCAAATAAACAGTGTGTGTTGGTTTTAGAAAATGAATCTACATCAGGCTACCTACCAACTAGCTTCTAATCTTTCCCGACCACCCTCTGTTTTTTCATTGGACTTGAAGACGGAAAGTTTTCATTCTTTCTAAGTCAACTAAGATTCTTCTCAGTGGGAACAATGGAAGCTCTGGGACAACAAGAGTACAGTGAACTCAGGTTGTTCCTGTTCAGCAAAGTTTTGGAAATAGATTGAGAACCTGAAATATTGATTTTGGAAGCCTAGAAAGTAAACCAACGATGTGATACATTCTGAGCTTTTCACTGGGAAAATGCACTTTACTTGAATCAAATTAGAACGCTAGAGCTCGAGGGCCTGGCAGTCACCTGGGGACCAGGGAGCAGCACTGTTCACCGCCTCGCTCCTGGGGCGGCGGGGAGGGGGGGGGTTGGGGAGAAATGCACATTCCTGGGCCTTACTCCGGTCTACAGAATCGAAATCTCTGGGGCGGGTCTACGCTTTCCACAAACGTTTCTAAAAAACGCTGATGCTCAGCAAATTTGGGAAACTGCCGATTTAGGCTAGCCATTGATTCTGCAGGGAGGCACGCGGGCCCGGAGAGTTGATGGGTCAGACGCCCATGGTACCCGAGGCCAGAACAAGCTTTCTGACTCTAGACTTGTGCTGTCCGTCCACACCATGTACCCAAAGCGGCCGAGGCAGGACTGTTAGGGTAGGTTGTAATTTCTGTTACAAGGGGTGATTTCATCTCCAAGATTAGGAGAGAATGGTTCTCCATAGGATATAAAGGTAAAGACACCAAGGACTAGAGGTCGGAGGTTTTGTGCTGGGGCCTCTGTCTAAACTAAAACCTGAAGGAACCTGAGCCTGTTATCTGTTCTCTTTCCTATGAGCCTGGAGACCTATGCAAATAGGTGAGGCTGGTTAGCTCAGTTGTTAGCTCATGGAGTTGAGCCCCAGCACACGGACACCTGTGCCTGGCTGAGATACACATCTTTAGGCTCTATGCTTTCTTAGAGTACACATTTGTGTATTTTAATATTGCCTACACCCGTTCCATCTAGGAGATGATAATAAAGTCATTAAAAAGCACAGACTGAAAAACACAGTACTACCTACTGCAGCATATATGACTATCCAGCAAATGCTTACTGATGTTTATTATACTCAAATAATCAGGAAAGATAAAATAACCTACATTTTTTTTTATAGTATTCTGTGGTGAGAGTTTCAACTGTGATGGTGATCCTGAATTTCCACAAGATCAGGATCGCTTTCTCAGTCGTCAGGGGAGGCTGAGTTCCAGTCAGCCTCACTTCAGCGTTCAGTCAGAGGACCGCAGTGTCCCAGTGTCTAGAATATGTCCCAGTCCACATAGGAGCACGTGCGTAATGAGGAATTCTTAGGACAGGCAACGTATTTTCATAGGGAAATGAACAAAAGTAGCCTGCTTCAAGAGGCAGAGCCAGGAGAGCAGGGTCCATTCCAGAACAACCATGGGAAATTAAGATCTCTATGTAAGCATGTGGCTGTACGAATGCTAAGTATTCCGTTTCTCCTCCCTTCCACATAAACACGTATTGATGGTCTGCTTGTGCAAAGCCTGTGTGAAGTGCTGAGGATAAAGAATAGGCCGGGGACGTTTGGCAGGGTGGTTCTGGCTGTCCCGGCACAGGAGGCAGCCACCGAGTTGAGGGCAGTGTGGTCGGGGAGGCAGCAGACAGCATTCCAGCGCTCAGAGCTGGCGATTGTGACGGCACCTCCCGAGCGCCCCACAGAAGCGCCCTGTGTGCTGGGCTCTTCCTTATCTTTCACACATACCTCATTCCTCGGGAGCTCGGATTCCGTTGCTGTTCTAGGAAGGAAGAGTAGCGAGCTCTTGAAGCCTAACACCAACACATTTACTTCTGTCTCCCGTGCCTCTATTTAAAAACAGGATCTCGCCAAAACGGGTTTGGCTCAGCGGTAGAGCGTCAGTCTGCGGACTGAAAGGTCCCAGGTTCGATTCCGGTCAAGGGCGTGTACGTTGGTTGCCGGCACATCCCCGGTAGGGGGTGTGCAAGAGGCAGCTGGTCGATGTTTCTCTCTCATTGACATTTCTAGCTCTCTATCTCTCTCCCTTCCACTCTGTAAAAAATCAATAAAATATATTTAAAAAAACAAAAACAAAACAAAAACAAAAAACAAAAAAACAGGATCTCTCTCTCTGGCCCACGAACTGTGGAGCAGCTTAAATACGGATGCCGTTTTATCTGTGATGACAGTGAGAGTTCTGTGAGCTTTATCATCCTTTTATGCAGGCTATTCATGTGAATCAGTGTCTGCTTTAGTTGGGGATTTGTTAAATAAATGTGTTTTAGCTCCTTCTAATGGAAATGGGTGTAACACTAATGATTATTATAGCAGTAGTGCTTTATTTTGTACCCATAGATGAAATTGGCTTAATGTGAGACTTCTTTGAAAAATGTAGTTCTTAGCACCCAACCATGAACTGGGCCATATGGAAGGAGTTCTAAAATGAAAGCTGTAAATAAAAAAATGTCAGAAAGCTGCTGCTGTTGATGTAATCATGACTACCTGACCTGGGTTTTGTCCATTGGATTGACAGTGACAGAGTCTCTATACTCACCAGCAGAAGGTAGTTCCACCTGAAAACCAATGGCTCCTCCGTGGCAGAGCCATGGTTATTACCAGGCCCCTGATGGTACCAGGCAGTGCTCACAGAGCCATGGACTTCCTTGGACATGAAAAGGGCCTTAGCCATCACTCGCAGGCAACCAATGGCCTTGAGTAATCGGCAGGATTTGGCAAAGTAGAGATTGGAGAAAAGGACCTTGTGTGAGGAGAAATAATGTGCACCAAGATATGGAGGGTTGAGAGGGCACACTATTTATTTGGGGAACAGTGTGGAGAGTTCTCTGACTGGAACAAAGAGGTTATATTCCCAATGGAGAATAAGCAATAGGAGTAGGTAGTAGGAAAGACAAGTTGGAGGCCAATTAATGGACAGATTCCTTTCATTTATTTTAGAAGCAAAGGAAGGTTCTACCTATCAGTTTTTAGGATCATTTTAGAGTCAGGCAAGAATAGAGCCAAATCCAACGCCACCTCTTAATAGCTGGGTGACCTCAAGACAAAATACATAACCTGGCTAAAACCTTAGTTTATCCATCTGTGCACTGTAGCTGATCTCTCTCTCACAGAAAGGTGTGACTTATATGAGATCCTGTGTGAGGAGCCCCAGCAAAGAGCCTGTGAAAACAGGGTCTCAGAGAGAAGCAAGGAGGAACACGTGGGGTACAGGGAGGCTTACCTGCTGAAGAGCTGGAATCAGACCAGAAATCAGACCAGTTTCGGTGGGCCTCCAGGGGGAGGGAGCTCTTGGCTAGGAAGAAGGGTGCATGCATATACATGGATTCTCTGTGACTTCTGTCCTGGTGTGGGATTTTGTTTAACTTGAGGTGAGGGTTGGGTAGCCTTGTCCTGTGCTGTTAAAGGCACAATGATCACAGACCTTTGCTTTTGCCTTGAACAGGATGCCAGCGATCCATTGGCCTTTCCAATGGGAAAGCCAAGGTGTGCAATTACAGCGGCTGGTATTACTGCAGCACCTGCCACGTGGACGACAGTTTCCTCATCCCCGCACGCGTGGTCCACAACTGGGACACGTCAAAATACAAGGTAGGTGCAAAGACTCCGTGCGTTTCACCACGGCAACCTGTTCATGCTGTCACATGGAATATTAGGATAATGACATGAGAATTCGTAGCGAACTTGATGAGGTAGTTTTATAAAAGCTACAAGATCTTCTCCCACTTTCTACTCTGCCGTGGCCTCTCTCTTCCTTCTGTGGTCATCCCTACCGGAACTCACGTGCCTATTCCCAGTTCTAGCTCCAGCTTTGCTGCTGAAAGTGAGGTCTGAGGTAATTAATTCTTAATGGACATCCCAGCTTTAGTGTTAAACCTAGCTGTCTTCTAGCCATTTGGTTGGTTACCTACCTTGTACAGCTTCTCCACCCTTCCATAAACCACCTTCCTTGTACAGCTTCTCCACCCTTCCATAAACCACCTTCCTAGCAGGTACTAGGAGTTGGCAAGGCGAGGAATCCAGCCCCACACTGGAGTGGCACTTTAGGCTTAGGATTTTTTTTTATGGTGCTGTGCCTGCCACACAGCAGAGGAGTCTGTTACCTGGTCTGACTAGCCTGTCCTGTGGGCACTTCAGTTTCAGTACGCCCCAAGCGGGCTTTTATCACCTCCCAAATGTCCCCCAAAGTACACATGGCTCCACCAGTCACCACAGTCAATGCTGGGAGACCTACTGGATGCCCCTCTGCCCTGCCTAATCAGTTAGCAGAAATCATGTGCAGAGTTATAGCTCTTGAGATCATGCTCTCCACTGCAGCCACCACTCGTCCACACTAACTTGAACCCTCAGCGTCACTCATGTGATGGAATTCAGTAGCTTCCTAGCTGTGCTTTCTGATTTCAAGTCTTGCCCCAGCAATATTTAAAAAAAAAAAAAAAAAAGCCCTAATCTCACCTGGGGTAAATTTTATACTCTCCTCAGCCTCAGTTTCTTCACATTCAGAGTGGAGATAATAATAATAGTACCTATTTCATAAGGTTGTTCTTTGCTTAAATGATTCACAGAAAGCACGTCGGGCAATGCGTGGTACATATAAGTGCCCAGTTAATGGCAGCTTTTACATGATTGTACATAAGGTCAATACAAATCTCTTAGCTTAACACAGAGACCTTTGTGACCTCTAGTCCCTGCCTTTCTAGCCCCTTCGCCCACTACCTCCCTGCCGCCACGAGTCTCTCCGGTAAGATCACACGCCTCCCTACCCCCAGTCCTGCCGTTTCACACCTCTTGCCCTCACTCAGCACAGCAAATCCTAAACCCAGCTTAAACCTCATTTCCTCTCCCAGACAGTTATCATTCTCTCCTCTGCATCTTGTACTTGACACTCTGCGTATAGGCTATAAATATATTTGCCCTGTGTGTATTAGATAAAAACTTACTGAGAAGGAAAGAACACCAAGTTGAATTTGGTTTAGACAGTTTAATCTGCTTGGAGCAGGGATTTGACAGCCAAGAGAGGTGTGTAGAGAGCAAGTGAGTGAGGCAGTCCTAGCCACGTGATCATTGAGGGCTTAGACTGTGGCACATGCCAGCGGAATATATGCCAGTCAGCTGAGCTAAAGCAGAAAAGGTGCCACGGATGAGGAAAATGAGCAATTCTGGCATGGTTTATGGAGATGTGAAAGGAGGAGGAAATCCGGATCTGTTTGCAGATAGCTGTGAAGGCCACCCAAACCATCCATTTAGCCATCGCTGACACCTGCAATCTCTACGCAGCAGGCATTTGCCATGGTGGTCATTCAAGTGTCAGGGCTTGATTTTGAGAGAATAGGTAACGGATGGAGATGCTGGGCTCCCTCCCTCCATGTTGCATGTGAGGAGGATCTGCTGTGTCAGACCATCCTTCTCAGGGTGTCAGTGAACAGCAGGAGAGTTTAAAGCAAGAATAGAGCTGGTCGATTTTATCTGGATCATCTCTCACAGGCATTAAGCAACTATATTCCATTTAGTGCAGTGTCTATCTTTGCTCAGATGCAGATTTAACTTAATATTCCTAATTGGGAGGATCAATTCAGACCTATCAGTTTCCAAAACCAGACATCTTTCTGTGAGATCTGCCTGCTCTGTCTCATGGTGAGTACGTGACTGGCCGTGGAAGCCAGTGAAAGAGGGTTTTGCAGAGCAGGATGAAGTCTGTCATCTTAAGCGTTTCCTTGTCTGCCCTCTGGAGAAGTAATAACCTAATGACTGTTAAAGCAGGATTTCATCTGTGTTCTGGTGTACATCCTGCAAATCGAGTTGAGCTCCAGGATTACCCCGCAGCTAAGCCCTCTCCTCACATTTTCTAATGAGATTCTCGTTGACTATAACTTCCCTCCACCACCACCCCCATTCAAAAATACCAGCATGAGAAAGAGGCGGGAAGGAACTCAGGCTCAACTCTCCCTCACAGTTCCCCAGTGTTGTACTTTTTCAAGATATTTTGTATCCTAGCCAGGACAGCCACATTCCACTTCGCTAGGGGTTTTCCACGTTACGTAAGCCATTTCCTATCGCTGACACTTGGAGAGGCATGCAGAACTGGAGCGCAGTCGCTGATGGGGAAAACCACTCGTTCGGAGTCGTTTGGAGATTTGGAGAACAAATTGTAATTAAACCTAAGATCTCCCGGTTCCTCCTCCATTAGCCCACAGCGCCTGTTTGAACAGGACCAAGAAGTGTTATGATTGGGATTGACTTCAGTAAGACAGGCTTTCACCATGATGTTTCAGAGATGGGAAGAAAACCTTATACCAAAGCAATGAGTGGTTATTTGTGGGAAAATTATTTTTCTTCCCTTAATACTTTTATTATTTTGTAAATTGGGACTTAGTTCTATATACTTTAACAAAATATGAATTAAAATGTATTCTTTTTAATGCCTCAGAATTAGAATTATGATTGTTCTGCCCTGCGGTAGAAAATCTCCACGTGCTTTAATGTGGTGTGGGAGGCTGTTTTTCCATAAAGAAATGGCTTTATACCGCTAGGTTTTTATTCTTTCACAAATTTCAAGATTCAGAAAGTACAGAGGATGGAGATATATATATGTAATCTCCCTCCCTGTTCTTCCCTCAGGCAAGCAAATTACTCCTTTCTTGTGTATCCTTGCAGAGGTCATTTCTCAGGCCTGTGTTTACACAGAAATGGCAGGAAGCAGTATAGTACACAAGCTGCTCTTGGAGAGCTTTCCATTTAGATCATAAAACTCTTCTTTGGGTTGTTTTTTTTTTTTTTTTTTTTTTTTAAATAGCCATTCCATATTCCATCATGAATTTTACACACACACATCAATTTATCCAATGTGACTTTGTTTTTTTGTTCTTTTAATGGACATTAGGTTTTCCCAATCTTTTGCTGTTTGACAGTGATTCAGTGAATAGCTTTGTGCATCCTTTTGAATATAAATTCTTTCATTTATGAGTGAGACTCGCTGCAGATAACTTCCTAGGTGTAGGTATGTACAGTTGTGAGGTTCTGTGCTGTACTTTTACCTTCTATCTTCTTGCAGGTGTCCTTCTTCCCTTAGTACCAGATGTCGGCTGTCATGTCTGTTGTCACTGTGCTGCCTCTAGCTGTCCCTTCCCGCTTTATTTCCTCTAAATAAGGCGAATCACGTAGATGCAGGGCTGTGGGAAAAAGAACCCCCTCACAGACTGCAGCACAGTCCCAGAGTTGAGTCCTTATTATAGCTTAAACCAGGGGTGGGGAACGTCTGGCCCGCGGGCTGGATAAAGCTTATGAAATCACTTGGTCTGGCCCTGCCAAGGCAACCGCTTACGGAATTCCTATTTAAAATTCAATAAATCTAGGAGCTTTTTTCATAGCAATGTAAGTTTATATTAAGTGAATTATATTAGCGAATGATGTTATAAATATCCAACCGATCCTTGGCAGGAAAAGGTTTCCCACCCCTGGCTTAAACTATTTTGTTCTAAGGTAAAAGAGCTTTGAAAAAATTTCATTTATGTTAGTAATAAACACTACGTATTATTTAGTAAAATACTAATAGGTCAATGAACTGTTGACCCTGTAAAACTGTTTCTAATGCGAATGGAATGGGGTCATGGAAAGAATGCCAAGTAAAACGGTTCATTTTTTAAAAAGAAAGAGTATTGGGTTCATCCATCTGCACTTGTGAGCCGGGTTTTCACTCTGACTTTCCACAAATTTAGTTGGCAAGAAGTAGGACAGTAGCTTTTAGGTGAAATATACTCGGCATTCACATATAACTCATGCAATATTTATATGAACAAGAAACTCCGTCACATAAACTTTATCACCTAAGAATGCCATTGGCTTCCTTCCCCAAGTAACTCTATATTTTTAAACATTTTCTCTTTTGAAAAGCTTTTAAATTACAGTGGAGTCTGAAAGCGGAATCCTCATACCAGCATGCAGGCCCATTTAGAACTTAGGGGGGAAAGTGCTCTCTTTTGCAAAAAAAATGGCATTTCCTGCTGCATTTGGAGCCCTCTCAGAAATGTCCTCACCGGAGCACATGATTGATTCTCAAAGGCACGCATGTGCTCGGCCCGGCTGCCAGCCACGGCTCGGCCCGCGGGGAGCCGTCCGCACACCCGGCAGCCGCGGTCACAACACGCCCTGTGTTCCTAACACTCGTTAATAACCCGCGGGGCAGCGCCTCGGCCGTGATTGAAACGAGCTCTGTTTTTGTTTGCAGTGATTTCAGTTTATGAATGCTGACGTCAGTAGCTGCCGTCCCATTTGTCTTGCTGCTTTTACTGTCTCTGTGAAAGACTCTCTCCCCCCCTCCTCTCGGGCTTAAGTGCCACCTGAAGAGAGAAGCCTTTTAAGGCCTGGGAGACTGGCCAGTGCCCTTTGTCCCTCTGTTCACCTACTAAAAGGTAGCATTGTTAGCCTGCTGCAGCGGGGCCCTGGCTCAGTGTAAACACTGCTCAATGGGGCCGGGAAGACTAATTGAATTGTACAATACATCATTTCCAGCAACAGTTTCAAGTGGGCTGTGCTGCATTTTCCAGAACACCGTTCGTTTTTCCCTCTTTTAAGGTATTTAAATATTGCAAATATTGAGCTAGGATAAATAAAGTCTATTTGAACCCGATCCTGTCTTTCCCCGCTGAGCTGTGAGCCCCAGGAGGAAGGGCCCAGGTCTGGCATGTACCTGCCTCTGCCTCGGAGCGAGGCCAGCGGTTCTCTCCAGTCTGGTAAAGCAGTCACAGGCTTTGGCAGACGCGAGGTGCGTCTCGGGAGCTGGAGTTACAGAGACTGTAAACGTCATTAATTCTAGCTCTGCAGGCCCCCAGAGGATTACACAGCACAGCAGGTACCTCAAAAATAATTGCTTTTAAGGGGAAAAAAATTATACTTTTAATAGAAAAAAAATGACTCCTATTTTGCATCTCTGTAAGGAGCGTAAACTTTTATATGAGCTTTATAATAAAAGAAAATGATAATATTGAATTTCATAAACATCTGTTTTTAATCAACATGCAGTAGCCATACATTTAGTTATCACATGTGCATATGGATGGGTTTTCCTGGCTGTGTCTGCTTGTTGCACTCTCCTCTGCCCCATCCTTGCCCACCAAGTGAATCTGTTTCTGGACCATAAGCCAATGTCACCTGTTTTGCCAGGCCTGCCTGGCTCCTAACCGCCCTTCCCCAGCAGCACAGGTGATTTCTCCCTCCTTTGTTACCTGTGGATCTCACCCATTGTTCTTTCGTGGTAGATGACAGGCTATGTGCTACGTGTATACTTTAAGTATTTGTCTAT
Organism: Pipistrellus hanaki; assembly: GCF_964339955.1. NCBI lineage: Eukaryota > Metazoa > Chordata > Mammalia > Chiroptera > Vespertilionidae > Pipistrellus > Pipistrellus hanaki. The sequence continues at coordinate 78,575,340 of NC_140510.1, read as the reverse complement.
TGTCCTAAACAGTGAGTCCCTTGAAGGCAGGGACTGTATCCTATTTAACTTCAGTAGTAAGCTTCTAACCTGGAGTGTGAAACATAGTGGATTTCCATTTTCTTTTCCATAAGTTTTTATGGTGAATCCCTGCCTTACTCCCAGTACTGGAGAGGTTTTGGAGGGAACTTGGTGAAGAAGTTTTACCTTTCCTAAACAGAGCTAAGCCGATTCCGTGTAGCAGTAGTGAGTCCATGTCTCAGTGAATTAGAATGTACAGGCCCCAGATCACCCATGTGTCATGCAGGCCCCCAAATCACCCATGTGTCATACAAGCCCCCCGATCACCCATGTGTCATGCAGGCCCCCAGAGTACCCATGTGTCAGGCGTTATTTAAGCAACCCCCCCTCTCTCTAGGATGCATTATGTTTCTACTACTTACTTTTACTGATGAGTGATAGTCAACTTTCATTGTTTACTACCAGATGTAGATACAGAATTGGATGAATATGCTAGAGGCAGCCCAAGTTCCAAGTTGTTCTAATAAGAAAAACTCCTTTCTGCTCATTAAAGTGTGTATTTGAGCCCTGACTGGTTTGGCTCAGTGGATAGAGCATTGGCCCACGGACGAAAGGGTCCCAGTTTGATTCTGGTCAAGGGCATGTACCTTGGTTGCGGGCTCAATCCCCAGTAGGAAAAGGCGTGCAGGAGGCAGCTGATCGAGGTTTCTCACTCTCTACCTTCCTCTCTGTAAAAAGTTAAAAAAATATATATGAATATATAGTTAAAAAAATAAATGTGTATTTGAGTTTGTTTTCTATGCATTGAAATTATTCTGCACATATTTATTTTTCAAAACATTGTTATTACCTATTTTTTTAAAGTGGTATAGGATATACATTCATGTATTTTTAAAATCAGGGAGTCTAAATTTCCTCTCCCCCCCCCCCTTTTTTTTTTTTTTTTTTTTTTACCTTTTTCTGGAAATAATTATAAAGTCACAGATAGTACACAGTAGCCCTGTATCCCTTTCACCTAATTTTCCCCATTAGTTACATCTTAAATAATTAAAATATATATTAAAAATAGCAAACAAACAAAGAAAACTGACCTTGGTATACTGGGTCTGTGTAGTTCTGTGTCATTATATCATGTGTGTAGATGCTGGTATTCAAGATACAGAATTAATGCATTCCTTTCGTTAATGCCACTTGAGTTTCTGGAAGAGAGAAGGAAGACAAACTTCACATTTAGTTTGGCTAGGATGGTTAAGCTGTGGTTGGAGTCTGAGGCAGCGTGGACAGCCGGACGGGCCAGCAGCACTGATGGAGGACATTGCATTTGCAGGTGTCTAAGCAGGCCAAAGAGTTTCTGGAGTACGTGTACGAGGAGCCCCTGATCGACATCCAGCAGGAGAACCCCCTGCTGTACCTGCACGCCGAGCCGCTGGCCACCGTGGTGCGGCTGCGGCAGCGGCTCAAGTCGCTGCGCGCCTATTTGTTCAGCTGCCGGGCGGCCGTGGCCGAGGACCTGCGCCGCAGGTAAGAGCCACACATGTCAGCTGGCTCCAGTTTGTTTTCCTTTCCTGCCCGGGGAGGGTGGGGACATGATCTCTAAGGGCCTTTCCAGCACAGAGCGGCTGGAATCCTGTGGTTCTGCCTCCGGGCTCATCTTGGGCTTTTTCCTCTGAGGCCCTCTATCAGATTGAGCCAAGCAAAATGGAAGTAATTTCTCAGCATAACTGCAGGCGACTGACCCAAGGCCCGAGTTCCTGGGATGGTGAAGACTTCTCTTCCTGCCGGTTAACTTGAGCCAATGATGGTGGCAGTGTCTCTTCGTGGTTCACTTCTGTGGTGTTTTCCCCACGTTCAGTTCCTATTTATCATCAGTAAAAATAAGCATGTTTGAAATATTTCAGAACTTGAAAACATTTTTCAGTGAAAAATAAGTAGGTAGGTGGTTATGCAATCTTATTTTTCATGGGGAGAGACTTGCTCCTGGGTGCAGGCCTCAGGGCTGCCACGGAAACACCGAGGTTCGGCCTTTTATAGCTTGTTGACTGCGAGTTCAAAGAACACACAAGTCCATACGGAGCTCAGATCTCAAAATCAAATCAGAGTGAAAACGTGCCTGCTCTCATCAAATTCCTCCTTTTACAGTGAGATTTTTATTGGCATTTAAATGTTCACTCTTGGCTTATATAGACTAGCTTATACTTGACATAATTGTTGATGGTGTTCATAAGTCCCTAAAAATATCTTTAAAATTTTTTTTGTTTTAATAGAAATGACCAAGGCATACATTAGTCATGGGTTTTGGAGGTATGCCTATGTGCATAAGTGCCTTTGGAAATATTAAAAGTGATATAGTTTGCTATTTGAGATCCAATTAGATCCATTGACACTGACATGACCCCAGGCATCCGAAGAAGACATTTTTAAAAGAATTCAATGTAGATGGTGAAGAATACATAATATGTAGACAAGCTCTCATAAAATAATAATGAAAAGGCAGCTGCCATAAAGCAAAATACTTCTCCGTGGTAGTCATTCTACTGCCTAGTTATTTTTTTTTAGAAAGTGGTCAGGATTTGTTGCTATAAAGTCTAGGCACATCTTAATTCTAAAATATCAGGGCTTTCCGGAAAAGGCGGTAGAATTACATGTCTCAAACCAATTTACCAACTATAAACTATATGCAAGAATTTTAACATTCATAGTATTTTCAGTACTACTTTTTGGCTTTCCTCAGAGCTAATTTTTCTTGAGCCGATATGCTTAGGTAATATTAAAATCTCCACATGGGAATTATGTTAGATACCTTTCTGATACAGTTTTACTTTGGTTAAATATGCCAAATCAGGGCACACATATAGAAATTAAATAGGAGATCCTCCCTCCACATGGATGACTAAGAATACCTAGGCTGTTCCCGCAGTCCGGCGGTTTACCACCCTGTACTGCGCCATGGCCAGGCCACCAGGAAAGGAACGGAGGTTCTGGAGAGAAGGCACTCCCACCCAAGCCTGTGAGAAGGAATACAGGAACTTTTTTCTTTCCCTCGGTTTTTCTTCTCTGGACTTGTTCATGACCGTTCCGTAGCGCAGTGCCTGGCACAAGATGGGTGCTCACTAAATGTTGGATGGAAGGAGGGACGGTGAACGGGTATTATGGTGCCACTTCAGACCACTGACCAGCGGCCAGTGCCCTGATTTTGAGGAAGGAGTCGTCCTCAGATTCTTCTCTTCCTCACTTCCCATGTTACTTAGCACAGCGTCTGACCCATCCAGACCCCTTAAAAATAGCAGTTGAACAACAAATCTAATCAGCCGAAAAAGATGTATTTAGTTGGTTCTGTTTCTGGGATAAGTCTCAAATCTGTCCTCTTCTCCTCACTTCCAGTACAGCACCTGGTTTAGTCTCAGGATACTGCAGTACCCTTCTGTCTAATCTATCTGTTTCTTCCCAATCAAACAAGACAAATGATTAAAGAACAAGCATGGAATTCAGGATCTGCCCAAATCTGGTTCATTACATTGCTCTACAAGATATTCTCAAATACCTTGCACTTTACACACAAGTAATTAATTTTGTTATTGAAGTTTTTCTGAATTTATAGGCTTGAGGTTACCACGTCTTTCCAACCTGGCACAGAGCAAAACATACAACCATTCTTTCTACAGCCTTTGGAGGGCAGTGGTATGGGGATTTGTTTTCTTGAATGATTTCAAATTATTAATTTTGAAATATGACTATTTAATGAAAGTTGTCTAAGATTTTCTGGCCTGGCCATACTTCATATCAATTCTGCCTACTTTAGTGTCTACAAAAATAACCACAAAATCAAAGGAGAACCATTGCCCACCTAATATGCTAATATGCTGTTGCCAGAGGTCATCTCTTACCTGTCGTTCCCTTTTCTATGGCATCTGTCTTTTTAGAACAATTAGCTGGCAGTACCTTTAGAGATGAGAAGCTTCTTCAAGGTTCCTTTTGTGTCACCTGGGGACACAACAAGAGTGGAGGAGTTTAAACCGTGAGAAGAACCTCTGGGCCCTACTGCTCTTACATATCCTCGATAGAAATTAGAGGACAGGGGAGTTGATAGGCAGGGCAACAGAAAAGAGCAAAGAAAAATCCAGCTCTTCTCTGGTCGTAAAAGGCATCTCTCCTTGCCTGGTTTTTACCTCGTAGAGGAGCAGCCATTAATCTCCAGCAAGTAGGCCCAACACGCTGAAGACTTGTCAGCACCGTATAAACAGAATAAAGCAAACTGTTAATATTGCTGTCGTGAGAAAACTGAAAACAGACTGATTAATTGTATTGGCGTTGGACCGCCAGGGAGCAACTTTGGTCGTCGCCTTATTAGGGAAGTCGCGGTTTGCGTTCAGGCCTTTCATTAGGAGGGCCGGCCAGTTTTCATCCTCGCTGTTTTTGTTATTGTTGTTAAACGAACGCCTTGTTCTTGAACTCACACTGCAGATCCTGACTGGCAGAGGTAATTAGTTAGACAAAGTCAGTGTCTTCCATGAAGCCTAGAATGTTTACAGCGCTGACAGTTGAGTTTCTGAGGACTGCCAGATGGCGACCCTGCCGGACTGGTTCAAGGCCTAGTTCACTTTTCATGAGGAGAGTTATTTACAGTGTCCACACGTGAAGCCGCATGGAGAACTGAGGGAAATGGAAGCGCTGTCAGGGCACACGCGGAGCAGCAGCGATCAGGGGGGTCCTTGGGAAGGCCCAGCCCTGAGTGTGCCACGGAACTCAGGAGCATGGGCCCAATGTGCACATCCAGCCACAGAGGGCGCCTCGGGGCCAAGTTTGGCCCTCAGGCATGTTGCGTTTGGCCTTTCGGGGATGCCCCATTGTTGAAATAGCTCAACCGGCATGGCTCAGTGGTTGAGCATCAATCTTTGGACCAGGAGGTCATGGTTTAATCTCTGGTCAGGGCACAGGCCTGGGTTGCGGGCTTGATCCCAGTGGGGGCGTGCAGGAGGCGGCTGGTCGTGATTCTCTCCCATCCTCCCCCTTTCTCTTGGAAATCAATAAAAATACATTTTTTAAAAAGTTTAAACAGTTGCTAACATTTCAACAATCAGGAGTTTTCACGAGCAAAGGGAAGCTGGCTGTCTGGTTTCTCTGAGGAAATCGGAAGCTCTGATTGCACAGCCTCCCTCGTGTCTGGCGAGCAGCCCTCAGCTTGAGTCCTGGCCCCTCCACTCTGCTGTGGTCTCTGTGCCCCCGCTGTCTCCCCAAACTCAGTGCCATGCGCTCTGAGATGCGTGGCTGCCCTGGCCTTCCAGTGCCAGCCCGCTTCAGTTATTTATGTGGTACCTGTGCCTGTACGTAATGATGATTTCATCAATTAAGAAGAGCTTCCCCATAAGTATGTTATTTGTTCTTTACAATAGCCCCCTTGAATGGGTGGGACAGCTGGTGTTTAGGCAGGAGAGAGAGAACTGTGACTTGGAGTGCTCCATGACTTGCCTGAGGTGATGGGGCTGGTGAGCAGGAGGGTCCACACTCGGAGCCAGGTTCTTTGAGGTTCACATCACTGCTGCTTTCTTTCCCTGGCGTGCCGGTCATTGGTGAGGGTGATGTCCAGTCCAGACCCTGAAGAGGAACTGCTTTTAATAATCCTGAAGCCTTGATTGAGGTCCTCTGGGAGAGTGTGAGGGAAGGCAGGGAGTACTGTCCTGTGAGTGGGGAGGTGGGCTGGCTGATGGCACCTCTGTGCTCATTGCCAGACTCAGCCAGTCCTGCAAGGTAGGCATGACCACGGCCAGCACGGTCTCTCCAGTCAGTGTTGACCAGACCTATACATTTAAAACAAAATTGTGGAGATATCTATAGGGTTGTCTGTAGCTAAAACAAGCTTCAACGTTGTCACCTGTTTCTCACTGTCTTAATATATAAAGAAATAGTATGCAAATTAGGCCATGACCCGTAATGGGACAACAGACAGGAGGAGGGGCTGGGCGCAGCCCTAAGCCTGGGAGAAGAACATACAGGGGCGTCTGCTCCTAGCCTCCGAGGCTCGGCTGTGGACAGGCCCCCAGGGGACACACACACACAACTTGTTTAGTCCGTGGCTTAGGTCAGTGGTCAGCAAACTGTCTCACGAGCCACATGCGGCTCTTTGGTCCCTTGAGTGTGGCTCTTCCACAAAATACCACAGCCTGGGCCAGTCTATTTTGAAGAAGTGGCGTTAGAAGAGTTTAAAATACTTGGCTCTCCAAAGAAATTTCAATCGTTGTACTGTTGATATTTGGCTCTGTTGACTAATGAGTTTGCCGACCACTGACCTAGGCTTTCTGTTGAGCACACCAAGCTGGCGCACTTGTCCCTCACCTCCCCTGCCCCCACCCAGATCACTGCATAGCTTGTTCCCTACCTCCGCCATGTCTTTACTCAGCTCACCTGAATGAAGCATCCGTGGCCACTCTACTTAAAATAGCAGCCAGTGAATAGTAAAGTACGGCATAGGGAACAGTCAATAATATGTCGTAACTATGTATGTTGTCAGATGGGTACAAGACTTGTGGAGTGGTCACTTTGTAAGGTATATAAATGCTTCATCACTATGCTATACATAGTGATGAAGCATTTATATGGAAAAGTAATATAATATGGAAAAGTAATATAATGTATGTCAACTGTAATTGAAAAAAATTTAAAAAGAACATTAATCTAAAAAATTTTTTTAATATGTAACCACTGTCACACACTTCCTGTGCTTATTTCCTTCTGCGTACTACCACACAGCGTGGTATTTTATTTTGTCTCCCTCCAGGTGTAAGCTACAAAAGGGCACGGCTTTTTATCTGTTTTGTTCACTGCTGTCTCCCCATCGCCTAGACCACACCTGACATAGGGTGGGGGGTTATCAATATTTGTTGAATAAATTAATTAAATGAATAAAGTACTGTCAGCAAGATCCACCCACTTAATTTGGCCAAACTCATTTTTTTCTTACTATAAAAGAAAAATACTGTTCATTATAGAAAACTAAAACAAGAAAGCCACGCATTATTCTACCACTTCGGTGCATACCCTTCCAAATAAGTACAGTAAGCTTCATACTATACTCGCTACATTTAACCCAACCCCTTCACCTAGTATACTGGGTCTTTTTATGCCAGTTACTGTTTGCCTCAAGCATCATGAATCACTGAGTGAAAATGGCGTTTTGATAGTTTTGAAAGCAGTCATTCTCATTCCAGACTTCCTTTTTCCTTGGATGACTCTAGAACTAAAGTTTTCAAGTCATTCAACCTCCTGATCTCCTCAAGCTCCTCTCCCTTCATGTTCTGGAGAGATCTCACTCAGCAAGTTATATACATACCAACCTCAACACTCTAAAAGGGACCTACCGACTCTAAAAAAGACAGTGTCACTCAAACAGGTAAATAAACTTTGAAAAAAGAACTGACAAATTATATATTAATTTCACTATAATATACACATAGCTTTTTAGTTACTGAGAAATCCTTCAGAAAGTTAGAAAGTGCTTTTATCTTATTCTGAGATTAAATTAAATATACATAAGTTATCGAACATTGTTTTCTAAAAGACAACAAAAAAATCAAACTTATTGCAGGGACTGTTAAAAAAAAATTCTGTAAGAATTTGAGCTAGGATCTATACTAACTGTCATATCACCTGTCACCATTATCACAGACCCCAGAATAATCACCACCAAAATGACTTCCCAAGTATCTCTACTCCAGGGAGGTTGTTGCTAAGAAACTTAAGCACAATTTCTGAGTGAGCAGGTAAAAGAGACCCTTATTTCCCGTAATCATCTACCAAGATATAATATCTGATGCGACCTTGCCACTTTTTCAGCCAATGAGATTAGCAAAATGAGTTATCTAGAAAAAAAAAAAAAGTGATTGAAGTTTGTTTCTTCCACATGGGTTGCTATCGAAATATCTTCCTTTGATTTCAAATTGTTTTTCCATTAGCCGGGAGCACGGCTGGGCATGCGAGTCCTGTACACATCCAGCCTAATGCAACTATTTCAGGGAGACTCACAGCTCATAGCAAGAACACCAAATTGCGTCTCACTGGGGATGCTTCCCAGTGCTGCAAAGGAAAGACGCCGACGCTCTCAGCTCAGTAAAATTGCCCACGCTGGAGCACGTCTTCCTGGAAAACACAGTAATAACACGTGAATAAACGATTTTCCCTTCTGCATTATTCCTCATGCACCTCCACCCGTAGTCTTCCTATAGATCCTATGATTTAGAATCAAAATTGGAGATTTTCCTTTGATGTTTTATATTTCCTATGTATGAGAGAGAGAGAGAGAGAAAAAGAGAGGGAGAGAGAGAGAGGTGGGGGTGGGGGGGAGGGGGGGATTCTTTAAAGCCTATAGCCTAGCACATGTGTTGTGATATTTCCATTATGAACTTCTTTCATTTTAATCATTGGGTTGTTATTTATTTGGCATTGGTTAATAGAATTATACGTGCTTCAGGTGCACATTCTATCAATACAATTCATCATCTGCATATCATACTGTGTGTTCACCAACCCACGTCAAGCCCCTTCCATCGCCATTGATCCCCCTTTCCCTCTGGCAGTCACCACATTGTTGTCTGTGTCCTGGAGTCTTTCTTTCCTTCCTTCATCCCTTCACCTGTCTCACCCAGCCTGCAGCCACCTCCCCTCTGACAGCCATCCGTCTGCTCTTTGTGGGTTGATTCTGTTCATTAGATCCCACATATTCATGAAATCATACGGTACTTGTCTTCCTCTGAGTGACTTATTCCACTCGGCATAATGCTCTCCAGGTAACCGGTGGGTTTTTACTTGCCAGCTGCGCAACTCAGAGCGGAGCTCCGGGGAAATGGCGATGTCATTAAATCCATCAAAACCCTGCCAACGGTCTGCCTGCTTCGGAGCCCACTTACTAGCAGTTCCTCTGCTCTCGTGAGCATCCGGCTTGTGGGAGCCGAGATGAAGTCCCAGAAATTAGTCAAGGTTAAACGAGTCTCGATGCGTTTGACTCGGTGTCCCGGTACCAAATGGAAGGAGGAACCCCCGGCCTCTTCTGTAGAGACTCCACCTTTGATTCCATAGGCAATTATCTCTGCATTTTTAACCTCAAGTGCCAAGTGCATAACATGAGGGCTCTGAATCATACATGATCTTTTCCCTCAGTTTCTGTGTTCTCTCGCCTTCCTCATCAGAGCAATCTATAATGAAGCCTACGTGGCTCTCTCGGTGTGCCGGCAATCCTAAAGGCACTGAAATGGGACATGTTGGCACTGGGAGTGAGTGTGCGTTTCGGGTCCTTCAGCAGCCTTCTTCCTGGTTCTGCGGTGTCAGGCCTGCCCGGGCACCTGCCCGCGATGGGCGAGGGAAGCGCAGGCTGACTCCCCGAGTTTGTCTGGCGTCAGGACCGAGCAGAGGAACTGGCATCGGCAGGGGGGGCTGTCTCGGGCTGGCTGTGGAGGCCTGGCAGCCCTGGTGGCTCACAGGCCGCGGGCGGGCGGGCGGTCCCTCCTGGACAGAACCCCCGGAGCTCGGAGTCCCATCGGGAAGCCAAGGCGGCACCCCCGCGGCCGGCACCTGCTCCCCAGGCGGCGCCGAGCCGGCGGCGGCAGTGCCTCCGAGGCTTTGGTTGCTAATAGGCTGACGTTTGGAGGGAACGCTGGATAAATTAGTAATCACCTTTTAACACATTAGCAAAAACTTGAAGCATTTCAATTAAGAAAACTCAGGAGTGGGGAGGGTGTATTTGAAAGAGCTCCCAGCGGGGTCCACACCCCGCGTCCTCCAGGCCTTCCGGAGCCAGGCTCCATCCGCGACCCCAGCGCCTGTGTCTGTAGCTTCTGCTCCTGCATCGCTTCTTCCTGTATCACCTAAACACGCCGGTCTCCCCTCTGTAGGAAAGAAGCCGTTCTCAGTCCTGCAGCCTTCTGCAGCTCCGGCCCAGCTTCTCTTCTTTAAATCAGCTTCTCACAAGAGTGATTCAGCCTTCACCCTGGCGGCTGGCCCCCTCTCCTCCCCGGAACCGGTCTGAGGTCACTCATGGATCCGTTTGCCAAGTCCAGCACTTTCGGGCCTCCTGCGGGTCTTCCTTCTGTTTGACCTCTCCGTGGCCTCTGCTGCCCCTGACTCTCCTTCCTTCCCGAAGTCCTCCCCTTCCTCGGCTCTCCTGCTCTTCCTCCCCTTGTCAGGCCGCATCTTCCCGGCGTCTTCCTGCGGCCGCTCCTCCTTCCTGCGGTGCTGCTCTGCCAGGGCCCTCACAGAGGCCCTCCATTCCCGTGGTGTCACCTGACCCGTGGGCCGCACACAGAGCTCCCACCACTGCGCAGCCCGGTGCAGCCCCTGCCCCGGAATGAGCTCCCCTTTCTCCCCAACACAGCTGCTCGTCTTGTTCCCAGTAAATGGAGCTGCCATTGACCCGCTGGAAAACGGTGACTAACCCCACACTCCCTCCTGGCCTTCACTTCCGGTCTGTCATCATGACCTGTGGCTGCTGCCACAGAAACCTATGTTTCTGGAGGTTTCTCTCAGACCCCAGGCAACCATTTACATTCATCCATCATTTCTCACCTAGGCTACCAAAGAAATTATCCATCCCTGCACTCCTCCTGCATCCCGTTCTGCTGATGGTGATCTTTTTCTTTCTTTCTTTAAAAAAAAATATATATTTTATTGATTTTTTACAGAGAGGAAGGAAGATGGATAGAGAGTTAGAAACATCGATCAGCTGCCTCCTGCACACCCCCTACTAGGGATGTGCCCACAACCAAGGTACATACCCTTGACCGGAATCGAACCTGGGACCTTTCAGTCTTCAGACCGACACTCTATCCACTGAGCCAAACTGGTTTCGGCTTCTTTCTTTCTTTTTTTTAAATTCTCACCCGAGGATATTTTTTCCATTGATTTCTAGAGAGAGTGGGAAGGAGGAGTGGGGGGGAGAGAGGGAAATATCGATGAGAGAGAGACACATCGATTGGTTGACTCCCACACTCAGTCCCACTGAGGCTGTGGAACTGGGAATTGAACCCTGGATCCTTTGGTCCGCAGGCCGATGCTCTAACCACTGAACAACTGGCCAGGGCCGTAGGTGAGGCACAAATCTAAACATGCCTTTCTCCTGCTTGAGGCACTTCTCTGGCACCCTATTTTAGGGCATTCAAGGCGTCCCGTGTCTGGCTACCTCCTGTCTAAGCTCATACCAGGTCGTGTGTGTGTGTGTGTGTGTGTGTGTGTGTGTGTGTGTGTGTGTGGTGTCCCCGCCCTGACATGTACCAGGTCAGCTCCATCCACAGACGGCGGGCCCCTGAGAGCGTGTGCTCCCGCGGCTCTCTGCTCTTCCCGCCTCGGCCTGGAATGCCCGTCCCTCTGCTTGTTGGACGAACTGTCCTCTGACAAGTGGAGACTGGTCGGCTGTCGGAGGCCCTTCCTGACCAGGTATCTGCAGGCGTCCGGCCCCCGCCCCTGCAGGGCACTCAGCGCAGCCCTCCCCGTGAGGCCTGAACTGTTGGCTTCCGGCCGCTGGCCCCACCGGTCTGCGGATCCCCTGATAGAAAAGCTCCCCCGGACTCCACACCCCCAGGGCCTAGCATGGTGCTTGTCGCATGTCACGTACCCAGCATTACTTACTGCCACGAAACACGTATGTGCTGGTTTTAGGTCCCAGTTTTAGGTTTTCACCATAGTGAAATCAGAGAGGTCATAGGGCTGCACTTGATTTGCATTAAATTCATGGGAGATCTGATCACACGGCGTGTTTTCTGACAATGTCAATAATCATCCACTCTTCCTTGACTACATTAAGAGTAAAAACCAGTGCCCAGCTGACTTTCTTGAGGGGACGGGAGCATTGCCTCCCAGACATGAACGCCCCCCCAGGCAGGCCCTGAAGTGGCTGCAAGTTTATCTCCGCATCTCCTGCGGAGCTTCGTCCCTCCTGGTCAGATCCGCTCCGGGCAGCTCCGGGCTACCCCAGCGTGCCTTGGGCCTGCGGGGTCTCCCCATCATGCAGAGCTTGAGGGGGCTGGCCCTGGAGTCCCTGTTGTCCTGTCGCTGTCCTCCAGGGATCCCGGGAGAAGGGCCGGCTTGTGCCTCTAAGCCACAGCAGGGAAAATCCCTGGCGTCCCGATGGTGAGGCTTCCCTGGGCTTGGTTCATGTCATTATCTACCCTGCGCACCCCTGTGGAGGTCTGCCTGAGGGAGAGTTTCAGAGAATGTCGAGGGAAATCAGTCTGCCGGGAAGACAGGCATGGGAAAAAGAAGCTGAAGCAGGAGTGAGCCTTAAGTTACCCGACCCTGAATGCGTCCCTACCTCAAAATAGCTGCCCAATCTCTTTTTCTGATTTTAATTACAGTAAAAGGCGTCACTATGATATTTCTCCATCTTCCCTCAGGAAATTTACTCTCACATTTGACTTCACTGCTTTCACGCTCCAATATCCGTCCTCCAGGGAGAAAAAAAGCTGATGGGCATTATCTGTACTAAGTCTCTCTTTTTTATGGCCTCCACGAAATCTGGACACAACATCGTTTCCAGACACAATAAGCTCAGTCCCTTTATCTTGTCCGCATAGGCTGCATTTCCCAGTTCTTTGCGTCCGCTCTGACCTCTCTAGTGCAGACGCCACAGAGGGGTAGAGGACGCAGTCGATAAGGTGTGGCCGGAGGGGCTCCCCATGTCTCCTGAAGGGAGACAGGGACTAAACACACTCACTGAACCGCCGGACAGATGCACAGCTCCCCTGAGCTGTACCAAAGGAGGAATACTAGGATGACTGTGCCCAACGTTGGTTAATTATTGTGAGAAAAAGCATGAACTGTTTGGAAGCAAGAAGGACCGAGGCTAGTCAGGAAAAGCTCAGAAAGAAACCCATGCCCATATGGTAAATTATGACCATAGGACCAGGGAAGTACAACATAGAAAGGACAGCCTCGGGAATAATGGCGTCAGGAAAACTGGACAGCCACGTGTCAAAGATGCAACGGGTCCAGTCTCTAACACCATATCCAAAGTTAGCTCAAAAGGGACTAAACACTTGGACATAAGATGTGAAACCATAAAACGCCTAGAAGATAACCTAGGCGATAAGCTTCTTGACATAGGTCTTGGCAATGTTTTTTGTGGTTTTTTTTTTTGGTTTTTTTTTAATCTGACACCAAAAGCAACAAAAGCCAAAATGAATAAGTGGCACTACATCAAACTAAAAAGCTTCTGCACAGCAAACCTTTAACAAAATGAAAGGCAGCCAACTGAATAGGAGAAAATGACTGCAAATCATATAGTTGGTAAAGGGTTAATATCCAAAGTACATAAAGAACTCATACAACCCAATAGCAAACAACAACAAACAATCTTATTTAAAAATGGGCAGAAGATCTAAATAGACATTTTCCAAAGAAGGCCTCCAAGTGGCCAACAGTTACATGAAAAGATGCTCAAGATCACTAATCACCAGGGAAATTCAGTCAAAACCACAATAAGATATTGCCTCACACCTGTCAGAGCGGCCATTGTTAAAAACACCTAGGGTGGGAGGAGGTTAGGGGCTGGGCAGAGGTGGATAAAGGGGTGGGGGGAACGGGAGACATCTGTAATACTGCCAACAATTCTAAAAAGAGAAAAGTAATTGACATACATCACTGTAAGTTTAAGGTAAACAGCTTGATGATTTGGTTTACATGTATTGTGATTACCACAGTAGGTTTAGCTAACATACATCTTACCATATAAATATAATAAAAAGAAGAAAAAAGGAAAAAAAAGTATTGGTGAAGATGTGGAAAAAAGGGAACCCTTGTGTACTGTTGGTGGGAATGTAAATTGGTGTAGCCACTAGGGAAAACAGTTTGGAGGTTCCTTAAAAACTAAAAATAAAACTACTATATAATCCAATAATTTCACTTCTGGATATTTATCTGAAGAAAACAAAAAGATATATGCACCCCATATATGTTAATTGAAGCATTATTTACAATAGCCAGTTATGGAAACAACTACAAAATGTGGTGTATATATACATGGAATGTTATCCTATTCTATATAATAAAAGCCTAATATGCTAAGTGTCCAGTCGACCATTCAACCAATCAAAGCGTAATAAGCTAATGATATGCTAAGGCCACTCAACTGCTTACTAAGACGCGCACTGACCACCAGGTGGCAGTCAAATAGTCGACCAGTCGCTATGACATGCACTGACCAACAGGAGGCAGACACTCCAACTGGTAGGTTAGCTTGCTGCTGAGGTTCAGCTGATCAGGACTGAGCAAGACAGTGCTGGATATACCCTGGAGCCCTCCCACAGTCCCTCCTCGGCTGGCCAACCTCCTGTCTCTCTCCATTCACGCACCAGTAGGGTCCTTCAGCCTGGTCTACACCTTCTTGCAACCTGGGATCCCTAGGGGGATGTAGGAGAGTAGATTTTGGCCTGATCCCACCGATCAGGCTGAGGGACCCACTGGTGCATGAACTTGTGCACTGGACCTCTATAATTCAGCCATAAAAAAGAATAAAAACTTGCCATTTGCAACAATATAGATGGACTTTGAGGGGTTTATGCTAAGTGAAATAATTCAGGCTGAGAAAGACAGATACCATATGATCTCATTTATATGAAAAATCTAAAAGCAAAACGAAAAACAAAAACCAAAGAAACCAAACTCATACATACAGAGAACAGATTGGTGGTTGCCAAATGTGTGTATGTGTAGGGATGGGTGAAGGGGTCAAAAGGTATGAACTTCCAGTTATAAAATTAGTAAGTCATAGGGATATAATGTACAGCATGAGATTATTGTTAATAGCGCTGTGTTGCATATGTGACGGATGTTAAATAGACTTCTGATGGTGATTATTTCACAATGTGTACAAATCAAATCATTATTATACACCTAAAACTAATACAGGGTGGGGCCAATGTAATATGTGAAACAGAGTTCATTCTTGTATTATTTATTAACTATTATTTTCCTTGTGAATAACTATAAACATACTTTTGCCTCACCCTGTATAATGTAATGGTATATGTCAATTATCTTCTATAATAATAAAAGCATAATATGCTAATTAGACTGGCAGCTGAACGACCTTCTGGATGTCCTTCCGGATGACCTGGATGAAGTCAGGGAATTTTGTGCATCGGGCCTCTAGTACCTTAATAAAAAAATTTTTACAAAGCTGGACATTGTCTTCATTGCTCATCAACTGTGGACACTGACATATCAGCAGTTAGCATGCACCTGGCTTATTTTCGGCCCTAAGTGTTTGTTGACTAAATACTTGACTGGCTATAGTACCTTAGTAAGGGAGTAAATATGATTTGGTTTGTAAAAGTATAAATAATTCTTATATCCTGTGTGCTCTCAGTTATAGAATGTTTGGGTTTGGAGCAGAAGAAACTTTAAGTAGCAAAACATTATAGAAATGCTACCCTGCACTTGTCCCTGCTGATGTTCATTTCAGTTGCCTTCCTTCTTCTGACTCTTCCTGTAGCTGACCCAGGTTTCTACAAACCAGTGGAAGCCGCGGAAGCTAATTTTGAAACGATTTTCCATCCTACTCACTTGGCTCACTCTGTCTCCATTTGTCAGCCCTGCTGCCACATTGTTTTCATTTTACCTTGTTTAAGGGATTTTGTTAATAAGCAGTCTCCTTTGACAAAGATTATGCCTTCCATTCAACTGTGCTCAAACACCCTCCATCCCTTATTAGATTTTGGCACATTGCTGTCCTCGTATCCCACTGAGAGACTGTGTCCTGCATTTCCTTTTTTGCACGTATGTTTGGGTTTCCAGTCTTATTGAAAATGCATAAACACACACACACACACACACACACACACACACACACACACACACACGATGTTTTTCCTATACATACATATCTACGATCATCTAATTTACAAATTAGGCATAGTAAGAGATCAATAATAAAATCGGACAATTATAATAAGGTGACTTGAACACAAGCACAGTGACACCGCCACAGTCAGTCTGACAACTGAGACAGCTACTAAATGATGAAAGGATGGTCAGCACATAGCATAGACACACTGGACAGAGGGATGATTCACATCCCAGGTGGGACAGAGCAAGGCAGTGTGAGATTTCACCACACTACTTAGAACGGTGCCCAATTTAAAACTTATGAATTATTTCTGGAATGTCCCATTTAATATTTTGGGACCTGGGGTAACTGAAACTATAGGAAGTGAAACCATGGATGGGGGTGGGAGAGACTGTGTGTGTGTTTTTTTAATCTATAAATGCAATGCTATATTCTGGATTGTATCTTTGAACAGAAAAAGGACATTAGTGAAATCACTGGTGAAATCTGAATAAAGTATAATTTACATAATAGTTTATTTTTTAGTTTTGATCAATGTACTTGGTTGAGTAAAATGTTAATATTAGGGGAAGCCAGGTAAAGGGGTAAATGATTTAATTTCTAGGATTTGTCAAGTAATACATACTTAATAGAAAGACTGAATAATGAGTTTCCCAGTGAGCTGGATGAAGAATAGGGCAGTGGAATAAACTTTGGCTGCCCTAGTTACCAGGGGATATTTTGTTTTAACTCTGATTTCTGGGATCTACCCAGGCTTATGCCCTATGATTTTCTAAAGGCTCCCCAAGTGATTCTAATAGATGGCCAGATTTGGGACCCACCATGTTAGACCATTCCATGAATAAATACCCAACGCATAACTCTTTTCAATAACCACACATATTGCAATTACCAGTGTATGTACCTCTCCCTAACTTGACTTTCTGCTTCTTGAACTCAAATACTATGATTGTCTTATTCATAATTATCTTCCTAGTGCCTGGCACAGTGCTTGGCACATAGTGGACAGTTATAAATGTTAAATAAATTGGTGGTTTCTTTCATTGAGGACACAAAAAAAATTGCATAGTACCATTAAAAGACAGAAAATTTGAGAACCATGAGTTTTGTTTTATTTGTGTGTGTGTATGGGGGGGCGGGGGGGTGTAGTTTCTAACCACCTATACCTTGGTCCCTATATCCCTATCCATACTCTACTGGGTGTGTTTGTGTTTTTTTAAGTTCACTCACTGTCATTTATCCAGATGCCATGAACTGAGAGCAGCCAAAGATATTGGACCTTGTCAGCAAGTCCCAGTTTGAACTGTGTTGTGCCATTATTCCCATTTGTGCCTAGGTTTTCACACTTACTATTACTATACATGTCATTGGTGTGATATTGAGCACTACTGTCCCTACTAATGAAACACATAGGCGGCTGCAGACGAAAGACACACAAGTGGCCACTCCACTGATTTCCTCAACTCATATCTATTAATTTAGACCTAGAATAATGGGACTGGAAGGATACTTAGAGGATGGAGTTCAGTCTACCAAGATGATACACTTGTCAGAGACCTGACTGGCAGAAGAGCCGGGTGCTGCGGCCCTCGGGCCTGGACCACTACACGGTGCTGCCAGCACCTCAGGCTACAGAAGAAATCCAAGATCAAACGTTTACCTCCGTGTGAGGAAGACAAAGATCTGAACAAAGGGATGATTACCGACTTCTCAGAGGGTGTGAGGAGGAGCACAGGGGACAGGGGAGCGGGCAGACGAGAGGGATCTTGGAACGAGACTTTGACTTATCAGAACAAGGGTGTTTTGTGGCAGCACCACAGGTCATGTGTGTTTCTGTCCTTGTTTTCAGAATTTTCCCCAGAGAATACCTCCTTCAGCAGATCCACCTGTATTCCCTCGCCGATCTGCAGCAGGTAGGTACTCAGCGGGGCCATTTCTTGTCTCTTTTCTCCCTGGGGGAGTGCCTCTGTGTATTGTGGTCTTGGCACTGAATTCTGCCATCTTTGGGGTAGTTCTCTTTGTAAGCCCTGATAATCGATTGATTTCTACTCATAATGGAAAAAATAAACTCAGTATAAAAAGATATTCCAGGACAGTAACAAACGTTGGCAAGGGCACAGAGAAATTGGAGCGCTCATACACTGCTGGTGGGAATGCAAAGTGGTGCAGCCACTGTGGAAAACAGCCTGGCAGCCCGTCAAAGCATTAAACAGCTACCATATGACCTAGCAATTTCATTCCTAGATATGCACCCACGGAATTGAAAACACATGTTCACTTTAACACTTACTTGTACATGCATATTCATAATAACCAAAGAATGGGAACAGCCCAAATATTCGTCAACTGATGAATAAACACAGTTTTTATATCCATACAATGGAATATTATTTGGCCGTAAAGAGTACAGTACTGATGCATGCTACAATATGAGTGCACCTAGAAAACATCATGCTGAAAGAAGCCAGACAGAAGAGAACACGTATTTTATGATCTATTATATTTAAATGAAATGTCCAAAACAGGCAAATCCCTGGAATTGGCCAGCGGTTACCAGGGCCTGGGAGAATAGGGGAATGAGGGGGGCTGCGCAGATCCGGGATTTCCTTTGGGAATGTTGGAAATGTTCTGGAATTACATGGTGGTGGTGGTGGCACAACCTTGTGAACATGCTAGAGACCAGTGAATTGGATGCTTTAGAAGAGTAAGTGGTATGGTATGTGAATTATATCTCAGTAAAAAACGAGGAGAAAAGATATAAAAGCAGTGGCTATTAAGCTCTTTGTGCTCAAGCCACACAGTTGGGTGACTGTAAATTTTAATAACACATAAAGTATGTAAGAATAAAAACAACATTTTTATACTTTTGTCAGTGTGTGTTCTTTTAATGATTGACAGGTTAGCAGCCAGGAAGAAAACTGACATTTGTCTGTTCAACCCAAAGTTCTGAATATGTTAAGCTTTGTTTTAATCCTTTAAATCAGTAACTCCCTCCCTAAGAAGACACTACATGAAGGCATATCTATTAATTCTCTCAAGAGTTAATTTTAAAAAGTAATGATGACAACTTCCAGAACATCTCCAACTGCTGTGATTTTGCTCTTTTGTTGTTTTCCTCTCTGGTTGTTTCGTCCAGAAGAAACGAGGTCAACTGGAAAGCTACAGATCCTTAAGTCGTTTTTCAAGACAAAAAAAAAAATCCTAATTATAGTTTAAACTTAAGACTTTTGTGTTCTCTTTGTCCCTTAAAAGGTAGGAAATTTGTTTTAAATGAAAGAAACACTTTTAGAGCATTTAGTAGGAGAGGTCTGAGAGAACACTAGAGTTTTGATTTCACTTGGGTATTGAGTTTAAGCCTATTTGCACCTATCAGCTCCCTGCACTCCTCCAGGTCTGCCTGCCCATCGCTGCATGATCAAGCTGCAGCGAGCAGTCTGCTGGCTGGGGTGGAAAGGGATAGATTTTTACTTATTATTATTAATCCTCACCTGAGAATATGTTTTTATTGATTTTAGAGGGAGAAAATAGGAGAGAGACAGAGAGAGAAAAAGACTGATGTGAGAAACATCGATCTGTTGCCTCCTGAACACATCCCCACTGGGGATCAACCCTGAACGGGATGATGCTCCAGCCACCTGTATTTTCAGTTGTGATTTCCCAGTGGTGTTCAAGGGGAATCATGGTGAAAATACCCATGATGCACTTATCTGTTTTCTAGGCCTTTTCCTGATCATAGTATCTGAGGACTAGACTATCCCTTGAGAAGTGTATTCTTGTAGAGGTGGCTGACAATAAAACAGGTGGGCTCCACAGTGAGTCCTCTTTGAGGAAGCCTTTCTTACATGAGTTTTGACACCAGATGAAGAGAAAGAATCAGAGTAACTCCATGTTCACTTTACAGCGCCAACGTAGTACATCTACTTGACATAATAAAACCTGCTTTTTAAAGCTTTCCTATACCCTGCTATCTTCCCCCATCTCCTTTTCTTTTCCTCATAATAATCAAACCATACATGTCAAGCCGCTTACATAAATCGTGGTGGGCCAGACCGTTAGCCCCCGGAGCCCCATAAGCAGCTTAATCAGTTTTCAGCCTCCGTAGTAAATGATAGCGGCAAAGCAGCGGCTCATCCAGCTCCCCACGGGCGGGGCGGCTCGAGCTCCCTGCGTCCATTTACTCCAACCTGGCTCTCTGTGCCTGGCTCTAAAGCCCCCCAACTTATCATATTTAGAGGAGGTTTGAGTCAATTACTGTTCCTGCCCGGGGCGGGCTAAATTGGATTTGGCTTTTGATCTGTCTGCATCGAGGCCATCAATACTAAAGGGCACCTCCACCTCCTCCAACCTTGGCTTCTGAATACATCTCATCCTCTTTTCCTGGCTCTGAACGGTCCTTGCAGATAAACAGGTGAGGGAAGGGCACACGCAGCGGAAAAAAATACTGTTGCTTTGGGACAGAGCCTGTTAGTGGTGGCAGGTGGCCCGGCCTACCTGCCCCAGCCGGCCAGCCCCATTTGTCCTGGGCCATTTGGCCTCTGTCTGGCTTATCGCCATCCCGTTTCGTGTCAGCTGAGGAGTTTCACAGTCAGTCATTTCTCCCCTCACCCCGAAACAAAGTTCTTTCTAAACACAGATCTCTCTCTCATAGAAAACAGCTATGGAGACATGCATTCCAGTTTGTAAGATTTTCAGGGGAGAGGAAGATAAACTAAAGCAAGTAGTTAAAGAGTTATAGATCTCAGTAATAATACAAATATCCTTCCTAAAGGCAGATTTCTTTCTCCAAATTACTCTTAAGAATTTGATTATTTTTTAGTAGTTTTTATTCTAAAAAACACAAAATATAGACTTTCTCTCCAGAAAGAAAAAAAAAAGGTAAGAATTTAATAAACATTGTAAAGGAGGATTTATAATTTAAGTATATACAATCTTAAAATAATATAGTACACAAAACACTAGTAATATAAAAATTACGGCACTGAAAGAATTCTGGTACAAAAATATTTACTATCTTCTTATCTCACTTTGTGTGTCTGTTTTCATTTTCATAAGTAACAATCCCTAAAGTTTTAGCCAATAGACGCAGTTCAACAATTTGGCTGGTGAATTCAAGCTACCGATGCAGCGTGAATTCAAGGCCATTTCCCTCTCATTATTTGAACATCCTGGCCTCTTTGCCTGCACTCTCCCCTGTGATCATACACTTGGATGTTGGGAAATACATGGCATAGCCAGGGGTCTTCAAACTACGGCCCGCGGGCCACATGCAGCCCCCAGGGGAGTCTGATCCTGCCCGCCAGGTTTTTTGGGCAGTGAGCGCAGCCAAGGTGTTACAGTAGGGATTAGTAGTTCATATAGTCCGGCCCTCCAGCTCTCTGAGGGACCGTGATCTGGCCCCCACTTTAAAAAGTTTGAGGACCCCTGGATAGACAGACCCTGCTGAGCAAAGGGAACTCCCTCAAGTTGTTCTGGGAGCTGGTGCCACCTGCCCTCTGGCCAGTGGGTGCCACTTGGTCACATTCATAGCTTATGCTGCTCCTGAGTCCCTAATTGTCTATTTCCCCAGTGATTACGTTACTCACTGGATTTTACTAGCACATCGTGGAAGCAGCAGCTAAACAAGTCACTGCCCGACTGTCATCGGCGGCAGCGCTGTGACACGCAACGTGAAAGACAGGAGCCCCTCCTGGCCTAGGAGCAGGGTCACAGGAGGGAGGAGATGGGCCAGAGGCTGGAGTTACTCATTTCTTACGTTTGGAATTTCAGATGAGTTTCTGACCAGCAAAGTAAACATTTCTAGAAAATCCTATTAAGTCTGTGCTCTTTGCCTGTAAATCTGACAGAAAATAAAATCTTATGAACAGAAGCGCCCTTTCAGGAGGTGAGAATGCACAGTGGTGTTCTGGAACCGACAGGTGGTTCCTGTAAGGGTTTGGTAGGCAATGCCTAAGCATATGCGAACCAATGGACAAGTATTAGTGCCTTAAAATCTATAAATCTCAACATTTCTTTTTTTTAATTTGTCTGTTTCAATTCCAGTTTGCTTTCAATATGCTTCTGTATTGGTTTCAGTGTACAGCATGGGGGTGACTTTCCATGTGTTTCTCCCCCACACACACTCCCCATATCTCCAGAACCGCTGGTGCTCGTTCTGAAACGGAGGCACTCCTTTCTAAGGGCTTTCTCCTGTTTGGTACTTAGAGAAAGGGAAGCAGAATAGAATTTGCGTTTGGTTATTTTCAGTCTACCCATCACTATCACAGTCCATGGAACAGCTCTAAGATGGGGATACAATAGAGAGAGACGCTCCTGTGAGAGGCAGCAGGGAGTCGCCCTAACTCTGCGTGCACCGTCCTCCCCTTTCCCTGGAACCATGGGCACGCCCTCCCCTGCCCCGTCCCCTCAGCCGCTTCACACTGAGCAGGCCCCACGTCTGCCGGTAGAATACGTTAGTCCATGTAAGCTAAGGTGCAAGAGGGTGTAGTTGCCCCTGAGGAGCAAATCAGAGCCCGGGTTTAAGGTGTCACTGCTCGGCCTGGGTAAGTGATAGGAGAATTCTCCTCAGGTTCCCGCTGCCTGCTGAAAGGAAAGGTCAGGTTTAACTTCTGAATTTGGGCTACTCACGCTCTTGTGACAAAAACCCAAAATGTATATTAATGACTAACTCTTCTGGTGTTACTCACCTTCGGGGCATGTGTAAGCTAAGCACTAAATGATCCTGTTTGTCCAGGATTCATGAGAAAAGACACTGGAGGGTCCCATGGGTGAGGCGGCCGGTGAGAGGGGGCCCCTCCCCACCCTCTCCCTGCACCGCCCCACTCCCCGCCCCCCACACACGCTCCTCTTGTGGGACCTCCCCGCGGCTCACCTCCCCTAAATTCCCACACCAGACTCCACCTGCAGGCTAAGCCAATTTAGGTTCTAGTTAATACGAAATATATTACCTAAGAAGAATTATTTTGGCGCCAATTCGTTAGTCTTATTAATCAGTTGAAAACATAGCATGATATTTGAGGGGAGAGAGATTTGAACAGAGAAGTTTTAATGATGAGAAAGATGGAGAAGTCTGGAGCTTGGAGTACTCACTGAAGAGACGTTAAATGGAAAGGATGCGGGGGGAAGGGGAGGCGGGGCGGGGGGGGGCGCCATAGCCCTCAGGAGCCAGGCAGAGAGGAGTAAATGGGGTGCAGACTGCCTTTCGGCAGCGGCCTGAGGGTCTGCCTGGTGTGTTTTATGCTGACAGACACAGTAACACTTCTTCTTTTAAAAAAAAAATATATTTTATTGATTTTACACAGAGAGGAATTGAGAGGGACAGAGAGTTAGAAACATCGATGAGAGAGAATCATCAATCAGCTGCCTCTTGCACACCCCCCACTGGGGATGTGCCAGCAACCAAGGTACATGCCCTTGACTGGAATCGAGCCCAGGTCCTTTCAGTCCGCAGGCCGATGCTCTATCCACTGAGCCAAACCGGTCCCGGCAGTAACACTTCTTCTAAGCAGCTGGGCATATACGTTCAATGAATGGATGGATGGGTGAATACACACACATACGTACACTCGCCTGAACTCGCTAGCTCTCTTCCCAACAGAAAGCCAAACTGATCATTTTCATGTTAGCCCTGACACAGAACAATATGAGAAATTCTGATCTCTAGAACCAAATGACAATCTCTGCTTTTTATATGTCAGAATAATGGTGAGTTGTTCGCTGTGACCAACTTTCTGAACATCAGGCATTCCTGAACAGCCAGCTACCTTTTCAGTGAACTTTTCTGCTAGTCTTCGTGCCCATGGAGCTTAGGAATTGTCATCTGCGTGACCTAAGCATATGTCAGCACCGGCCTCGGGAGGAACAATGCCGATGGGGGCCCCAGCTTGCAGATCTCCTCGTGTTGTCTAGCTAGGGAGCGTGATCGCCAAAAGGCCATGTTTGAGGCATTTCAAGGCCACTTGTTAAAAACACACTTTGCTGAATTCTTCTCCCAGGAAGTTATGCAAGTAATTTCGCATGGCCCTGCCCCGCCGAGCAAACACAGCCTCGGAGAATGTCATTGTCTGTGGGCGCTATTCAGAGCCGGCGGACAAAGGCCGGGCCTGAGTGGGCACCCGGCCGGCTGCCCTTTCACCGGAGAAGTAACAGGTGATGACCCCCATTCACACGGGGCTGCGTCTTTCAATGCACGGCCCCGAGGAGCACGGGGCCTCGGCACCGCCGCCAAGTCAGCGGTCCCCCGGCCCCGGGAGCCGGGCCTCGCATTCACAGCCTCTCAGCACCCCTGCTCCCCGCGCCATTGTCCGCCCAGGCGTGAGCGGCCCAATAACTAATTAGGAGCATTCGGATTTAACAAGCAGAAAAACAAAGTGTGACAGCTCGCCGGTGCCCGCTGCCTTCAGCCCCCCCCTGAGCCTGGCGTGGGCGGGGACAGGAACGAGGCCTCGGAAAACAGCCCCGAACCTCTGTCCGCTCCGTCAGCCAGGGCTGCTCCGACCAACTAATGCGTTAGCTCTCCATATGCTGTCTGTGGGAAAGCACGCCTTTTACACAAGTGGATCTCTAACCAGCGCGCCAGTGTGTCTCCCCTGACGATCTCAGGAGGGAAGGAAGGGGTCGATGCTGTTCCCTGAGGATGGGCAGGTTGGCAGCAGAGCACTCAGTTTCTCGGGGGAGCGATGGGTGCGGAGCAGTTCCTGCCTCGGGTTCTAGTCTCCCCGGCGTCTCAGATCTAGGGCGGAGGGAGGATGACGGCACTGCCACACGCCAGGGCGGCGCTGGGTCTCTGCTCCCCCGAGGCCTCTGTCTTTGGAATCCTGCTGGTCTCACTGCTGGGTTTTGGTGGTTGCGTGATGGGACCAGTTCTCTGAGCGAGTTAAAGTATAATAGTTGATCAGGGTGGTGATACAGATTGCTCTTTATACCAGCTGATTAGTCTTCTTTGCCTAGAGCAGGGGTCCTCAAACTTTTTAAAGTGGGGGCCAGATCACGGTCCCTCAGAGAGCTGGAGGGCCGGACTATATGAACTACTAATTCCTACTGTAACACCTTGGCTGCGCTCACTGCCCAAAAAACCTGGCGGGCCGGATCAGACTCCCCTGGGGGCTGCATGTGGCCCACGGGCTGTAGTTTGAAGACCCCTGGCCTAGAGAAACCTTTGTCCGCAGACCCAGGCTCCACATGCAACTGTGTCCACACACCTGGTCCTCGGAGCAGTGAATGGGCGCGGGCAGGCGGGCAGGCAGGTGGCTGCGCTGGGAACCAGGTGGGAAAGGTGACTGTGTGTGACTGTTGGACAGAGAGCCTGGTCCTCCAGGTTGAGATGAGGATTCCAGAAGCCAACCCTCAGCCCATCAAGCATAAACACCATTGTAAGAGATGAGGATACGCCACAGGATTGAGTACTGTGTAGTCATTGCTGAAGTCTCTTTCCTGGGCATCCAGTTTCCTGGCATCCAGCCCTCTGAATCAGACCGGCGCTGGAATGGGACCCTCACACATGAGTGTTATGAGTCACTAGGAATAGGCAGGAAAGGATTTGGATCAAAACTCACCCATCACATGGACAGAGAAACAGAAATGTCTTCCACACCACTGGTTGGTTAGTATTAGTTAGCAGCTGCTGTATAATAAATTACCCCAAAATGTAGTAACTTAAAAGTCGGCCTTCATTGTCTCTCCCCCGTTTCTTTGGTGAGGAACGTGGGTCCCTGTAGTTGGGCAGTTTGGGTGTGGAGTCTGTGAGGAGATTGCAGTCCAGATGTTGGTCAGGATCGCAGTCACCGAAGACACCTTTGCCTCCCAAGGTGTGCTCACCGCCAGCCGGCGAGTCTGTGCTGCTGGCCGGTGGGAGGCCTCCGCTCCTCCCCACGGGCCTCTCACAGGCTGCTCAGTGTCCTCCGGATGTGACGGACGGACGGCCAGCGACCTGGAGCGAGGAAGCAGGGAAGCTGTCCTTCCTCAGGACCTCGCCCCGGAAGCCAGCTAGCATCACTTCTGCCACAGTCTGTTCGTTTGAAATCAGTCGCATTGTTGGGCCCACATTTATGGAATTTTGGAAGTCACCTTCCAAAAGCAGGCTTGTCAAAGGACATGAGGATGTGTCCTAAAACCACCGTATCCTGTGATGATCGCATTTGGTGTTTGTGTTTTGCTTTACCACTTAAAAAGCATTTTTCCAAATAACTTTGAGAGAGAGGCAGGGCTGCCTTTTTCACACCCCCCTTTACTGAGAAAACAGCTCCTACCCAGTGACTGGACAAGAAGGAAGCCGGGGTTTTTTGGCTTCCTGTCCAGCGTCCGTCTGCTGTGCAACATGAGCGAGCGAGCGTCTGAGTATTAAAAACAGGCAGCCTCTTGGGTAATCTCATGTTTGAGACACAGAGATGCATAGGGAGAAATACTTTCAAAAAGCTCAAGAACAGAGAAATATGAAATCAGCAGCGACCCTTTACAGTTACTTTCTACAAACAGCCTGAGAGGCAAAGGAAGCCAGCGCTCCCTCTCACGTATGACGCACTCACAGCGAGCGGCCCGGGCCCCTGAAAGGGTCTTGGTCCTCCCCCCTCACGCTGATTCCACTTCCCTGGTCACACTTCCCTCAGGCCACCCACAGCCAATAGGAAAAGGGCCCTCTGGTTCTTCCTGTCTATTCGAGTCAGTTTAACACACGTGTTGAATGCCTTCTGTGTGCCAGGCACTGTGCTGGGGACAGAGGGCACGAAGGTGAGCAGTCACGGTCCCTTTCCTCATCGAGTGCACAGTCTAATGGAAGAGGCAGACGAGCACCTTCTAAGTCAGTGGGTTTGAGCACAGGGCCCTTGGGAAACACATCTAACCAAGTATGGCCAATTCTGTTTGTGAAGGTGGACACAACGGTAGCTTTCATCCCACACGCCCTTCGTACGCTGTGACTTTGACATTCCTCCCATCAAGAGGGGGTGGCGGGGTGTATGTTCCCTCTCCCTGAATTTGGATGGACCTGTGACCATGGTGTGACCTCCAAGGCTGGGTCACAGAACGATACAGCTTCAGCCTGGTGCTCTGTGGGGACGTTCGCTCTTGTTAACCAGCCATGACCTCCACCAGCCCATGAGGAGACCTGGCTGACAGCCGTCATCCACACCAAACACATGAGTGAAAATACCTCCAAAGGACTCCCACCCCCAGCTTGCAAGGAGGCTACAGAGAAGGCTAGATATCACAGAGCTCGGACAGGCTATCGCCACTGTGTCCTGCTGGAACTTGGCCTGCAGAACCTAAGCATGATGAAACGATGGTCTTACACCACCAGGTTTTGGGTGATTTGTTTTTAGCCGTAGTGACCAGAACAAACACCCAGGAACTCAGCTGTCAGGGAAGGCCTCCTAGAAGCTTGGTTGCCGGGGATGTGGGCCAGGCAGAGGGGAGGGACAGAGGACTTGGGGGCCCTGGGAGCGCCGAACCCCTCGTGACCGATCACAGTGATTCTGTGATGGAAACGAGGAGAATGCTTTCATTTCTGGGACGTTTCTGAAGAACGTTTTGTCTGCATGCTTCAGGGTTATTTTGATAAATTGTCTCAACAAACATTCATGGAATGAGTATGATGGGGTCACTCTGCCTCCCTGAGAAATGAAAGTCTGTTCTAAAGAGTTGGTGCAAGTCTCGCCAGCCTAGAGCTGCAGAGGGTAGAGTTTATAACCGTTCTAGCCCACCTGTGCACCCAAAACATGATGTTTGCTATCACCAAACCCCTGGTTGGGTGTTTTCTTCCTGTTCATGTTTCCATTTAGCAGACATTTACTTAGCACATACTATGTGCCCAGAGCCATGGTCACCTTGAAGTTGAAAGAGCTTGTTTTCTCAGAAAAGGACTAGTGATCCTTACTGATTGTGGTCAAACTCCTGTACTCTGCCGAGAACTTCTGGTATAATTCTGCTCAACCTAGTGGAACCAGTGGGACTTGACCCCCTGTGGCCTCATGTCAACAGTCTACACTTGCTGCTGCTCTTCAGGGGCCCGGGGGACCGCGAGAAAGCCCTTTCTTGTTAGGTGTTGAGGGCTTAGGAGTTTCTAGCACTTCCACAAAGTCCATGCACTGGATGATGCTCCAGAACTGGAACCGGAAATGTGGTCGCCTCAAAGACAGATTAGCACAGATGAGTGTGCCTTAGCCAAGACCATTGGCTGTGGCAGCAGCCTGCAGTTCCATCCACATTTGGAACTTGCTACCTTTCAACATCATCTCCCTCATTTTTCTGAGGAAAAAATAGAAGGTTGACTGGGACAGCTCTTCCTATTATGACTTGTTTTTTTTTTGTTTTGTTTCCATTTCTGGCTAAATCCTGTTAAACCATCAACACATTTGCTCCTGGAATGTTAAACGAGATTCCTTGTCACTGGTGACAGCAGGGAAGATCTTTGCAGCACAGCAGACAATGCAGCTAAGCAGCAGCCTCAGTCATTCAGAAAGCTGCACAATAAGCCTGGGCTTCATGATAAGTCCAACTGGCTTCTTGTCCCTCAAATTCACTTTCTCCCTGAGAGCAAGGCCTTCATTAGTCATCCAGATAAGAAGGCGGCGAGAACTCTCTCTAACGTACCCGTTTCTGTGTCAGTGCGGGGGGCAAGATAGAAAGGAGCAGCTGTCGGGTGGGCCGAGCACACTGGGCAGCGCCGCCCACATGCTGAAGGAGGGAGGAGGGTTAGGACAGGGCTCAGTAGACCTGGATTACTGCAGAGGCCAGGCCAGCCGCATCGGTGCCCACACAGGGCCAAGGTGAGGTGCACGGCGGCCGTGGTGACAATCCAGAGTGCCCCCCTCTGCGGGGACAGCTGCTATTCAGTCACCCCAGTTGTCATGCCTTCCCGTTTTCCAAGAAAAGCCGGAAATCCGTATTTTTATGTGAAATTTCTCAATATTTAAACACTCTGCAGGCCAAACAAAACACAGCCACTGGTTGTGACCTCTGCTTTATACCAGAGAATGCCTGCTTTTGTTCCGTCAAACTAATGAATGCTCAATTACGAGAAGGAATCTAGAGGTTAGGGTTAGATCGTGCCCCTCAGAAGCCCGCAGACCCCATCCCCAGCCCTCGAGGTCCTCATTGACGGACGCACGCAGACTGACAGCAGGGCCGAGAGCGGACACGGAAACGGGCGCGCCATTCCAGGTCACCCTGCGGGGTCGGGGCAGCAGGGCAAACGTTCGGAGGTCAGGTGGCAGCGAGGAAGCCCTCCACTTCCCGGAGCTGTCGGCTCATAAATCATATTCAAACGGTATCCCCAGATTCCCTCTGCCCGGCACTGCTTTGTGAGGTGGAAAATTAAATAGAAATCAAAATTAAGATGGCTGTCAGGAGACCAGCAGGCCAGCGTGAGGCCAATGCAGGATGGAGTTTCTGCCTGGAACAAAGGTCTCCAAAGCGGTCATGATACCCGACCTTGGGCATCGCAGACGGGTGGGTGGTGCAGTGGTTATGTGCCGCGGGGCCTTGGAGCCCGACTGCCCACGCTCAAATGCCAGCCCATGCCAGACTCACTAGGTGACCTTGGGCAAGTCCCCGCTCTTCCTCAAGAGGCCCTTCATCTCTGAAGCGGGGAATACAGAACCTTCCCCAAAGGTTTTTGTGAGGTTTAGAGGCGTTCATATCCATCAGGCACTTAGAACTGTGCTTGAGCGGCTTGAACCCGAGTCTCGGCCTCTCACCTTGCTCCCCAAACAACATGAACTTCAGCACCCACTCCAGCTCCTCCAGCCCCCTGGGCTCCGTGGAGTGGCCAGCCGCACGGCCTGTGTCTCTGCAGGCATCCGGCCCTCGAGCTCCCCCAGATCTTCGTGTCCCACTCCATCCGTGTGCAAGACAGCTGGGGCCCCGGGCCTGGCAGTGGGGATGGCGAGGGGGAAGGACGCATAGGGGACTCCAGAGTGAGGAGACTCCGCAATGTCTGAATGACCTGGCTCCTACCTGGAGAGGAGGCCGAGGCTGGTATCAGAGACCAGAGAGCAGAATCTGGGGACACCTGGAGAAGGGACATTATT
Organism: Pipistrellus hanaki; assembly: GCF_964339955.1. Lineage (NCBI taxonomy): Eukaryota > Metazoa > Chordata > Mammalia > Chiroptera > Vespertilionidae > Pipistrellus > Pipistrellus hanaki. The sequence continues at coordinate 78,545,496 of NC_140510.1, read as the reverse complement.
TCAGGACCACTGAGGACCCGAGGGCTCAGGTCTTTGCAAGTCCTGTGGACAATGCCCGCTTCATTCTGCATAGGACAATGTCCTGAATCGCTGCTGACTTCAGAGACAAGTAGATGAGCCTTCCTAGTGGTGTAAGTACGGTCTGAGTGTTGTTATGAGATGTGGGCCTTCCCACCAGTGGCTCCCTGTAGCTAGCTTTCTCCAGCGTCACCAAGACTCTGCATCTGTGGACACCAGACTCCAGCTGACACCAACGCTCACTACACCCAGTTTTACCCCTCCGGCTCTGCAGGTGTTTCTCGGCCTGGATTTTGCCGTAGCAGCGGCTGTCACCGTATGGCCCAGCACCTGGGTAGGGAACGCTTCCCCCACCTCCAGGGCGGTCCTAGACTAGCCTGCCCCTAGTGGCCGCACGGGGAATTGCACCTGGAGAACCCACGCCCAGGCAGAGAGCGCTCCCTGAGGTTATGCTGGAGCACTCAGGCGTGGCCTCCAGCCTCACCGCCTCTCTTTGGTCTTGCTGAGAGGCCTTCAGAGTTCGAACCAGAAGGTGGGTTTGGGCTCCCCCCAAACGGTAGGCCCCTTCAGCACCTGTCTCTTGGAAGGACGCATGCCCTTTTGGTGGGCAGTGCACAGATACCTTTTCCATTTTACAGAATCATAGACTATTTTCTGTGCTTTAAAAAATACTGAGTCCACCCTCTTTCTGCAGGTAGAGACGGGAGTGGCTTACCAGACTGAAATGTTGGCAGAAACAAAGAGGATCCATGTTCCTTCCCACCTGCAATTACAGTTTTACTAGCTTGTAAGGCGCACACAGAATTTGCAGCGCATTCCTCCCCTGCAGTAGGGGGGAGGCCCTGCTGTGAGTGTAATTGGCTTTCTAGCTCCCTTTAATGCTGAGGCAGAAGGCAGCTCGGACTGAAGAGCCTTTACTCTGAGAATTAACCGGCGTTGAATTGTGTTTAAATTCCACGCATCTCCCTGAATGCGTGAGTTCCATTAAGTCTCACTCAGGAGTGGAAACACGGCTTCCCTCTGGAAATGGCCCCGTCCCTAGCACTTCTCGGGCTTTATAAAAGCTGGGTTTCTTTTCTTTTCTAATGGATTTTAACCCTGATAGGGCTTATTCTTAGCCCTGTTAACCAATGAGTTAAAGATATACGGCATCTTTAAATGATTTTATACAGCACATCCAAATTTGGACGACCTTTTTTTTTTTTTTCTTTTCAGGCTTTGGTTTTGTCCTATATCTGTTCCCAAAAAGAGAGTCACGGTCATATTCGAATAGATACCACCTTCATCCCTTTACCTCTTGATTCTGAAGTGTCCTCATTTGTGCGGTAAAATGTGGAATTAGCAACTTTTATAGCCCCTTCCAGCTTCAGGACCGGGGTTCCATGACTTTCTGATCCTTGAGAAGCAATGAAGTTGTGGAAGCCACTCTACTTCCATCTACGCTCCGGGGCTTCCCAGACAGTTTGCACAAGGCAGCCAGATCTCAGCCCCTCCGGTCCCCAGGGACAAATGTCAAGATTTTCCTTTGCCAAAGGTCAACTGATGATTTGCTTTTTTTTTTTTTTTTTTTTTTTTTTTTTTTTGTCATGAAATAGCTGTTTCAAGCATTTTCACAAATATGCTATGAAGGACAGCTTACATAAACAAATTGAATATTTTGATTTCTCATAGTCCTTAAAGACAGACAAATTATCTCAGTTCCTTATTATCCAGTGGCAGTTAGAATAACACCCAGCACACACGAGTTGGCCAATAAAAATATAAGAAGACGATATGCCATGCGGTGGGTTTGCTAATCAGCCAGGTTATCTCGGAGCTGGTGTTTGTGCTGGGCTAACAGCGAGAGCCCACTGCGGCTCAGGTGTGCACAGGGACAATAAACGGATGGGGCATCATAAGAGAAGGTTTGGAGCTGATGAAAAAAGGGGGTCGGGGAAGGGTATTGTGAGTGGATTCTTGGCTAGAGCAGAGGTCAAGGGTGCAGAGAGAAAGTAGGCTAGGCAATCCCAGGTAATAAAACTACCGATTTGAGTTTCATCTTTTTCTCCTTTCTCTGCCTACTGCCTGCGGGGGCAGGGACTGTCCATCGGACAGGCAGGAGGCTGCTTTCTTCTGTCCCTGAGCTCGGCACACTCCCTGAAGGCAAGGGGCTGGCTCCTTCCACGGTCATTTCATGTCACTTAGTCAAGGAGAGAGCGCCGAGCATTTAGAAAACCACAACCCGGGTGACAACAGCTTATCCTTTAGCAAGTCACGTAATCTCTCTGGTGCTTAAGATCTTCGGAAAGTGGAAAAGCTGCCCTAATGATTAGATTAATAAAGTCTGCTTTTTATTATGTGCCTCCAAGTGTTACTTTTATTATTGAGCGCTTATCTTTAGGCCAGACCCTGTTTGCAGTGGACACAGACGACCTCATTTGATCCTCACAACAGCCCTCTGTGATAGGTACTATTATCACCCGCCTTTTACAGATGAGACGGACTTGCCCCAAGCTGTCTATCTGGCCCAGTGGTCGGCAAACTCATTAGTCAACAGAGCAAATATCAACAGGACAACGATTGAAATTTCTTTTGAGAGCCACATTTTTAAAACTTAAACTTCTTCTAATGCCACTTCTTCCAAATAGACTCACTCAGGCCGGGGTATTTTGTGGAAGAGCCACACTCAAGGGGCCAAAGAGCCGCATGTGGCTTGCGAGCCGCAGTTTGCCGACCACAGATCTAGCCAACAGTGGAGGAGCCAGGGTTTAAACCCGGACTGTCCTATTCTAGCCCACACCCCATTTGTTTTGTTTCCATGTGGGATGCAGTGCTTCCGACTTAAAGAATAACGGACACAATCAGCTGTGATTGAGGGGTCCGCTTCTCCAGGGGCACACTCTGAGCCGCCACCAAGTACCGTTCCCTCCCAGCACCAACATTCCATTCCGAGAAGCAAACTGGTACCGAGACTGAGGAGGCGGCAGGGCCAGGCCCCCTATTGCTGAAGCCCCACCAAACCATTCACCGGATGGAGGCGGGAAGAAGAGGGTAGAGTGGGGAACCGGACCTGGGAAATGCACCCGTCGCTAGCCCCAGAGTGTCAGCACGCCTGGGGCCAAAGATCCTAATGCCCAAGAGCCTTGGTGCCGATGTGACTGGAGCCATCTGCCCCGAGCAGGCCACAGCTCCTGAAATTCATACCAGTAAGTTCACCACTGCCACGCGGTCAGAGCCCTTCCATTCAGTCCAACACAGGGAGTGCCCTGCAGCCATCAACGGCAGCAAAATTCTGGGACAAAGAACTAGCCACCCCATAGCATATACCCATGTATAGACCCAGAGGGAAAGCAGGCTAATTACGTGGGATTTATGACACCGTGGATTTGCTCTTCGTTTTGTTTCCAGGAGTTTAGAATGAGCACATTCTATATTCACAGCTAGGCTGCCCTGGGTCAGCGTGTGTTTACGTATCAGCTAGTGTATCCCAAACAGACCTTTGCGGTAGAGCGTCCCTCTCGCCCTGCTCATGTGTGTGTGTGTGAGCATGTGTGTGTGTGTTCACAACTGCGACTGTTTTCAACGCTCCTCCCTGCCCATCGGCTCCAATCACGGGCATACACACGTCTCAGAGATGAAGCCTCGCTGCCCAGGACCCTGCCCGCCTGGAGTCCTGCTAGCACCCCTCCCACATCATGTGGTCAGAAAGCCCGACTCCCCTGGAACGGCCTTCAGCCCAAAGCTTCTCTCCAGCGCCTGGAAGCACAGAGCAGAAATCTCCGGAGCAGCTGACATGTTAGGTGTGTGTATAATTTACCAAACTCTTGGCCGCTCAGCTCCTAGCCAGCAGTCACCAAAGGAATTAGCAGCCCTCCCCGCTACCCCAAAACCCGAAGAAGGAAGGGTGTTCCTCACTTTGGCACGGTGGCCCCTGGCACAGGGCGTCAAACAGCAGCACAGCGGGACATGTTGGCCACAGAAGGCTTCGGGGTGGTGGAAGGGCCAAAATAGTTGTGGCATAAGTTGGCCAAGGTATTAAGCAGACCTGAGTTTAATTTAACACAGAGATAACTCCTTTTTTGTTTTTCAACTGGCTGCTGCTTGCTTTGTCTCCGCGGGTCCAGAATTTGCAGCCAGGAGTCAGTTCATAAGGACATTCAAGTCCTTTCAAAGAGCGAGGTAACGGTCTTTCCATGGGCCTTCGCATTTGGCCGGGCAGGCCGGGGGCAGGATGAAAAGCACGTGGGATCTGCGGAGAGCTGGAAATGGATCTTGAGGCTTGCATTCCTTCTGTGAGTTTGCTTAAGCCACAGTGCCTGCGCTCAGAATAGAGAGGCGGGCAGTCTGTCTCCTCAGGATAAGGGAGGATTTGGAACTCGGCTACTGTGAGGTCTTGGCCCCCACAGTGTTTTCTGGTTTGTTTTGTTAGAGGGAGCGAGTTATTCCAGTTTCTTGCTGTTGGGTTTGCTTCAGCACACTTACCAGCGATGCGTCTCCACCCCACTGATGGCAGCGGGGTGGACGGAATGGGATAATGAAAGGGGTGGGGAGAGAAGTTGATTCAGCTGCTTCAGATGAGGGAGGCAGAGAAACCTTAGACCTCTGAGTAGCTTCTGAATTTATCGAGGGTGGGGGGAGGGGAAGGGGACCACAAGGCCTGAAGTCAACCCAACCTGGGTCTCCGAGATCCTCGCATGGCCAGGGGTGCCAGTTGGGAAAACCAGCTTATTGCTTGAATTACAATTTCATTACCCGTGAAGTGGCTACAAGTAGAGAAGAAGCCATAGTACTTAGGAAAGTAATCAACGAAGTGTGGCCAAAAGGGATTAAGAGATAGACCTAAAAATGGTGGAAGTGGTAAGTTTTATCTCTATTTACCACAAGAAAAGAAAAGAATACTATCGCCTTAAAGAATGGGGAGGAGCACCTCTGGGGATGACCGGCACTCCTTGCCTGACGGACTGTGTTACAGCCTCTCCAGTGTTGAAGGGCTGGGCATTCCGCATGGTGGTGCCTGAGTTCTCATCTAGTGGGCAGTGCTGGGAAAGCCCATCGTGGCCGTCCACTCCGGGCTGGGCACAGAGGGGGAAGCCTTGACGGTTCTTGCCAAGACTGGGTTCCTCATTCCCATAGTACAGCCCACCTGTGTTACTTAGCCTCGGGTCCGCTCCCAAGCGCCTTTTAAAATAGCCCACAAGTGAAAGATGCAACCTTGAGTCAAGTCTATCTTATTCATCCCGGTCCCCACCGCTAAGAGCAGGGCCTGGGCTAGAAGTGGTGCCCGATGAGTGTGAGGTGAGTGGATGTGGCAGTTACAGGAAGAGGAAGGCGAGGATGAGAATGAACTCAAAAGACGCCGTTCACTCCGGCTCTGCTATTGCGTAAGGGAGCGTTTGTGAACCGAAGACCTCACGAACATTTATCTCTTGTTTTCTCTGTAGGGCTGCCTTTCCAGTAAACCTTTAATTAACCGCAGTCTGCTGTTTAGCTCCGGCGTGCCCTCTGAAAGGCCGGCTAGCAAAATGGTTGAGAGACAGGCAGCCTGGGTTTGCATCCTGGCTGCATCTTAAGTGTGTTGTGCCTCAGTTTCCTTATCTGTGAAATGGGGTTAAAGTACGTACTCCACAATGTTGTGAGGTTGTTACAAATGTGTAACGTGCACAGAAGAAATGCCAGGCACCCAGTGAATGCTCTGTGAGCCTGTTGTTCAAAGTCCTCTCGGTCATATTAACAAGGTGCAGCTGATTTATGACACTGCAGTGTGGCTTTATCATGTGCTCTATGGCCACAGGTGCTTCCTTTCTCTGTATTTTTTTTTTTTTTCCTAACACTGAAACCTACCAATGAATAGCAAGGACACCTTAATGACGCTAGAAACTCAGATAAGTTACAAAGGGGATTCCCTGGACAACTGGACATCTATTTCAGCTTCTGTCTCTACCAATCTTTTCTAGTTTAGATGACCTCAATCTCTCCATCTCTGACATGGATAATAATTTACTTTATATGACCAATAAGGAAATGAATAAACCATGTATTGATGTTTTATTGAAGTATGTTAGCAAGTTATTAAAATGGGTAGTAAAAATGCTTTGTCAAATGGCCCAGCAAGCGCTGATTCTAGAAATTTAAAAAATACTTTGAAAACGGCAGTTGACTTTTTTAGTCATACCCTTTAAAAGCCGTGTTATAAAGCTAAGTGCTGACAGCCCAGTAGAAGCGGCAGAAGAGACAATATGTAGTCACCATGATATGGAGCTGACACTCAAAAATCAGAGTCTGGCCCTGGCCGGTGTGGCTCAGGTGATTGGGCATCTTCCTGTGCACCAAAAGTTGCTGGTTCGATTGCCGGGCAGGGCACATGCTAGGTTGCGGGCTTGATCCCCCGTATTGGGTGTGCAGGAGGCAGCTGATGGATGTTGAACACTCACATCCATGTTTCTTCTCCCTTCCTCTCTAAAAATCAATAAACTATTCTTAAAAAACAAACAAACTGAATCTGGTAGGGGTGATATTGCTTAGTAACATTGCATTTAAGAATGATGGTCTTTTCTAGAATCAAGTCTTATAGCACATTCTTAGTAGCATATTGTTTTATTTGTCAGTATGCACAAACAATGCAAATACATCTTATATATTGTCATTTTTTAAGGAAATGTTTCCTTCCCGTAATTTGGAAATCCCTAGTAACTCCATTTTATTTTTACTTTAAAAAAAATATACTTTTATTGATATCACAGAGGAAGGGAGAAGAGAGAAATAGAAACATCAATGATGATAATCATTGACTGGCTGCCTCCTGCACACCCCCTGCTCTGGGGATCGAGCCCGCAACCCCAGGCATGCACCCTTGACCAGAATCGAACCTGGGACCCTTTGGTCCTCAGGCCAATGCTCTATCCACTGAGCCAAACCAGTTAGGCCTCCATTTTATTTTATTAAGCACACATTCTCACTTGATCCTAACTACCTGCTTCCGAGGATGCCCTATAATTTATGTCGTGGGACTACCTTGTGACAGGGAGTATGAGTACTACAGCCAATTTGAGATTCTTAAGTAATGAATGAAAAACAGAGGAAAAAGTTACAACCTGTGAGTGGGGGAGGGCCAGGGTGGCCGAAGGGAGGGAGGCCTTGGCCCAGGAATGGCATTGGAACTGGGGAGAAGGGAGGGAGCTGGCTGCCTCGAGACGTGTTATTTTTGCTGTGGCTTCTTGCTCCTCTCCACCCCCACCTCTTCCAGTCTGAGCTTGGAGTACAGTTGAGTTTTCACCACAAAGCTTGGCTAGGCCTCCTCGGGGACTTTCTCTTTCCCATCTTCCCATAAATTATAGGTTTGCACATGAGAGCCGCACAGATGATTCCCATTATCTTTTGGGTTGGGTTAGGATTTTTTTTTAACCTCCTGCCCACTTGTAAATGTGTGTCCTAGTTCAGGGAGGTGGTGCATGGCTAGCCTAGTGCCCCGTCCACTGACAAATTTATCCCCCTCTTCCTTAATGGGATGGCTTTAACCTGGTTTCTTTGACCATATGACTGGGGTCATTTTCCTTGGCCTTCAAAGACTCTTAGAAGACATTGCTCCAGGAGAGGGGGGCCTTGTCTGAGCTGTCCCCCAAATCCCCAATACCTGGAACAGTGCCACACCCAGAGCAGAATCCCTCTGGCTATATAAGATTTTCCTCCTTATTTTGATGGTAAAGTGACATTTCTGGGACACTATTATACCTTCATCAATGAACCATTCAGATCATTGTAATCAGACAGCTCTAGAAGCGTTAATTTACCCTAGAACATAGAGGCCATTTATCGGTAGGGTGTAGAACTCACTAGAAGCTAGAGCCACCACTAGCAGTTAAGATTTATTGACCACCAATCTTGAGCACTCTTTTTGATTAGATTCCCAAACCAGATGCAAATTCAGTAAAGGAGAGGGAAAGGAGTTTTCACTGCCCCACATCTGCTCTTATTCTCCTCTTAGTCTCTGAAAGTACTCGAGATAAACCTAGCAGAAGTAGGCCCTGGGGAAAAGGCTCCAAGGAAAATTAAAAGATGTGACCCAATTCCACTTTCAGGAACTGGAACATTCTCTTGCTTATAGATATAATAAGAGTAGAGTGAAGGAATTTTTTTTTTTTTTAATGTCCTTGACAGTGTGGGAGGAAGAGGAGAAGTAGGAAAGGAGAGGTAACATTTTCAAGAAAAGAATAGTTAATCTTTGAAGCAGAATTCAATAGAAAAGTTGAGAGACCCGCCTGAAAGAGCAAAGCAAATGAGGACCATAACTTGGCCTAATCAGAGGGACGCAGCCTGGCAATGAAGAGGTTGGCAGAGAAAAGGGAGACAAGTCACAAACGGGGGATTCTTGACAACAGAAAGGAAAACCTTTCTCATCGGGACTCGCTGGAGGAAGAAACAGCCAAAGGGGAAAGAAAGGGAACGCGATCAAGATGCTACCAAGAAGCATGTTGTAGAAACGAAGACCTCCTACCGTAAGCGGAAGGGACTGAAGAAGACAGATATTCTCAGACTCCAGGTCCTTGGGAGTCAGGCCACCATCAAGGTAGACTCAGTGTAGGCTCTAGAGATTAAGTTTCCAATATGACCTTATCTTCTATTTTAATAAGCTAAATATGTACTTGTCCACTTATCTCATGCCCTAACCTTGACCAAGACCCACTAAATTAATACCCTCTCTTTCTACTTGACTGCTCTGGCAGCACCCTTGTTCTCTCTGAACTAAATATAGTTCCAGGGACAAAGGGGATGAGACACATGAAAGGCAGCAGCTTTGGATATGTTAATATGTGTCTTTCTTGTTCAAGACCAACTAATCCATCTCAGGAGCCCCCTAGAACTACTGCTTTTTGATGTTAGCGTATTTGTTTGATGATTTGGTGATAAGCCCTCCCTTACTGTATTTCATAATGCAAATTAAATCATAACATGTGTTGCCACCGGGAGGGTTAAGTCTGACATTAATTCTGTTGTTTACTCTGAATAGAGGGAACATGGATTTCATAATTTAAAACCTAATGTATTTGGATGGCATTGTCCGCCCAAAGAGTGACTTTAAAGATTCTGAAAGCTGTTCTCTACGGTGTGACCTTTTTATGTCAAAAGCATTGTTTACTGTGCCATAAAAGAACAAAAACGTATCATTCAGACTTGCCCTTGCCCAAGAAAATGGGGCATGGAAGGAAACGTAAACCGAATGAACTATAAATTGTCTCCAACACATGTGGACCAAGTTCTTTTAATTCAAGTTAGCAAAGAAATTGTCACTCTTCTCCCCGAGCTGTTATGTTCTTCCCAGAAATGTGTTACTGTATTACTGAATGCCTGGCATAGTCTAGCAGAAGCCTAGCCCTTCCCATGCTCCTCAGAGTGTGAAATAATAAGTATACCTCACATTTTTGAACTCTTAATTCGTGACTTATGGTTTTAAGAGCTTAATGTGTATCTACTCATTGATCCTCACAGCCAACCTGTGAAGTGGGTATTACTGTTATGCCCATTTCATAGATGAAAACCTGAGACAGAGACTGTAAATGATATGCTAGCTGGTACACGGAGAAGTCTCAGAGCGAACTCGGGAAGACTGATTTAGCCAGTGCTTTTCATTACTATTCGAGGACACCTCTGAGTTCATAAATGGTTACCAAAATGCTATGAGTTTGTACAGGAGGTGCTTTGAGGCTGTAATGATCATGGCATTAAATAACATTTAATGACATAATGAGAAAGTTATTCCCTTCAATCTTCTTTCTGTCCTTCAGGTGAAATCAAACAGGAAGTTTCATGCTGGGGCTGATATGTCTTGAACTCCTAGCACCTGCTAATCTTCCTTTCCAAAGAGAGTTGGCTGTCAGCTCGGGCCTTCCCACAGTTGTGTTATCTTGATATTATGGCAAGAGAGACTGGCTTCCCACTTACGGTATTCATAGAAGGCTTTCACTTTTAAATAAACTTAAGTAAACAAATGATGCTATTGCAATTAAGTAAATAATAACACAGGTGACATTTGTGAAGGTGTTTTCACATGACTGGAGTTTGGGAAACACTGTCCTCATTCTATTTTGAAATTAACTTTAAAGCAGTGGTTTTAGCGAACAATAAGGTCCCTTGTTCTCTTATCACAGACCTTCCCAACTTCGCTTGTGGGTTAAGGGCTCATCTGGGATGGAGTTTTCACCAGGTCATACAAACAGAGGAAAATAATGTAATGCGGTAAATTTCAACAGCACCACATATAGTATATTCAGTTTAAAATATTTTTTTTCCTGAAAGCATACTGTTTCTTTCTTTCTTTTTTTTTTTTTTTTTTTTTTTTTGGTGTTAAAATCTCCTTCCTTTCTTGTGAAATGATGGTGATAGATGATAGATTTTGTTCTTAGTGTCCTTCTTTGGCAAAGTTAAAAATTATAAACTTTTTGAAAGTTATAGTGACCCAGAAAACATGAAATTTGGTAACATTGGGTACCATATTCATGGGATGGGGCCTCTCAGTTGCTTAGCAGTCCTGAGTACTTCAGGAAGGGCGATATGGAACCACACCAATCTTTCGTTCTAAAGTGCATTTAAGCATTTTCTTCAGGGACATTATTAAAGAGTTCCTGCTTGTGAAATTCTCTTGTCTATTCTCTTAAGTGTGTAGTTTTCCTATCAGGACTGCAATACTAATTATTAATGAAATACTTTTTGAAAGATGAAGTATCTCTGAAATACCTAGTTATCACAACCAATTCTTACTTACCTATTACACTTGCTAGGTTATGTTTATTTCATTTTCACTTCCAGTATGAAAAGCTCAGAGCACAATTTAGAAATACTTAAATAGTTACTTTCCCAACTCCCCCACCCCCTCTTTAATGTTGCTGCTGTTGATACTGGGACTCTGGAGAATAGAGAAATTAAAACTCTTGGACATATTTTAAAAAATTGTAGAAGGTCACTTTTTCTGTTCTTCATTGCTTTGACTAGCATTGTTTCACATAATATTTCAGAGCTGGTCTGGAAAGAGGCCATTTGGAGACATAGAAAGATGTATAAAAGGGAGAGCAGGAGGCCCAAGGTACCGATATCAAGGAGGCTAGAGTCAGAAGGATTAACTGTAGGGCCAAAACACAACCAAGAAGCAAAGTTCAAAAACTCTAAGGTGGTTTTTCAGGCTGTGTCTGAGTTAGCTATGGAAGAGCTAGCAGTTCAAGGCCAGCATACCCAAAGCAACAAGATCATTACTATATTCACTGCTCAATGCAAGAAAGTAAAAACTAGTTAGCTCTCAGACCCAGACATTTCCAAGCACCTGGGTCACTCCGTAGACTCAGTGGATATTACTGGCTTGCGTGGAGCTTTTATTTTATTGTACTAACTCAGATGAGTAGCCTTGTTTCTTTTTTGTTGTTAATCCTCACCTGAGGATATTTTCCCATTGATTTTGAAAGAGAGAGTGGAAGGAAGGAGGAGAGACAGAGAGAGAAACATCAATGTGAGAGAGACACATCGATTGGTTGCCTCTTGCATGGGCCCCAAGCAGGGCCAGGGATCAAGCCTACAACTGAGGTACATGCCTTTGACCAGAATTGAACCCAGGACCCTTCAGTTTGTGGGTTCGCACTCTATCCAAAGTGACTATTTAAGTATTTCTAAATTGTGCTCTGAGCTTTCCATGGTGGAAGTGAAAACGAAATAAACATATCTTAGCAAGTGTAAGTAGGTGGCTAAGGCAGGTAGCCATTTCTCTTACGTGGCTTTTCTTTGTAAAAGTTCTCATCTTCTTCTGCCCAGTGACCTGTTTCAATGGCAGATGCTCATGCCTTGTTTCCGGTCTGACTCTAAGTCTGTCATGACTTAGTACAAGGGGACCTGGAGCAGGCCTTTCAGATTGCCATCTTTGTTTTCTTGGGAGTAGCCATGGCCTAGAGTACTTGCAAGAGGCAGAGCCAGATAAAGTATGTGGACACTTGGCAAGCTAATTGGTTGGCATCCTACTCAGAGATACTCTTTAAGCGTATGTTCAAATATGTACTAAAATAGTTTGCAATATATTTAGTAGATAGGGGAAGGGAATCTAATTATCTATTAATAAAAATACATGTATACCTCTTTATTTTCTCTAGGTTTTTTGTTTGCAATTTTTACCAAATCAGACCACTTTAACCTTTATGTAATAAAATTACTCTCTTGCACCCATGTTAGTTGATTGCTTACTCAGATGACTCTCAGCTGCTTCATTTCAGGACTATTCCCATGGCCTACAGTTGTTCTATACACCTTACATGTGCTTACCACCAAAATGCTAGTACCCGATATATAGCTAAGATATGGTTTTTGTGGGTTTTTAAAAATATATGTTTTTATTGATTTCAGAAAGAGGAAAGGAGAAAGAGCGAGAGCTAGAAACATCAATGATGAGAGGGAATCATTGTTCAGCTGCCTCTGCACACCCCACACTGGGGATTGAGCCCAGAACCAGGGCATGTGCCCTGACTGGGAATAGAACTGTGACCTCCTGATTCATGGGTTGATGCTCAACCACTGAACCACATTGGCCGGGCCAGTCGGGTTTTTTAAATTTTCACTGCTCTCTACTTAAATTCAGGTGGGACTAGTTCGTTTGCCGGTGATTTCAGGAGTGGCTGTGGGAACCTGAGCTCCCCGGCACCTCATTTGCAGTTTACTTGGTTATGATGTAGTGCTGTGTGTTAGTTCATGCCTGGACTGCTCGGCCACACCTTCATCTAGCTCTGATGGTGGGGGGCTGAGAAGACTCTGGAGTCTGTTATTTGGGTTTCTAATCCCTGATAGAATAGATCTAAGGCTACAGAAAAGAGCTCTCCGTTGGATTCTTTTCATTTTCTATTGTGTAGGCCATGGTTTTGGAAAGCACAGTCACAAAACAGCACACCCGTCTTATCTTCCCCTTTCAGTCACTTGCTTTGCAAGCAAGGACCCAGAACACCCAGCTGAGCACAAGCTACCAAAGGCTTGCCAACTGCTGAAGTCACCTGGGGAGCCTCCCAGGTGTAGGGCATGAGTCAGTACCCCTGAGCTAGCTGAGCAGGTCTGACAGGTACCAAGACGCAGACTGGGATCTGCCTTTTAGCCTGAACCAACCACATCATCAGTGGAAGATGATTTCTGTTACTTGATTAGCCAACTCTCATTGTGATAACTGAGACCTCTTATAACTGTTTTTTTGAGAGAGAGAAAGAAAACAAGAGAGAACAACTCTGACCGTGGTCTGGAGTCAGGCTTCTGTCACTAAGCAATAAGGGAAAAAAGCTCAAGTCGCCCTTGCATAAGTGGGAATTTGTGGTTTCTAAAGCTGCCCATTCCCCAAACGACTGAAATATGTTATTGACATTTGGCGCTGTTTCCTATGTTTTGCTCTCCTTAAATTTCTCTTTTAAAGGGTTTGAGTTTAAAGGCAGAACCACTGAAAAATGCTATTTAATCATAGAACTGTGAAAGGCCAGCCCAGGGTTAACCCCAGGATGCCCTGTTTTGTTTTGTTAAACCAGAACCTTGAACCAGGCTTATTCCCGGGGGTTCTAGAAAGCCCCAGGGCTGGCGGGAGGGAAGGAAGAGAGGGAGGCAGAGGAGAGAAAAGCCAGCAGACCAAACTGGCCCTTGAACATCGGAGGGCACCGCCCTGCACGGAGGCCTCCCTGCCTCCCCCACCAGGCCGGGCCCAGTGACTCCATGGTTTACCCTGGAGAGAGGAGGAGGAGGAAGGAGATGGAAGAGCCACCCACTGTCGAGGGCGAGAGTCAAGGCCCTCTTGGCCCCAAACGGATTTTTAGAAAGTTTTCCCAGATCATAAATGTGTGCTCATTACAGAGAACTGGGGAAGTAGAGAAAATCGCTTAAGAGAAAAGAGTCATCAGGCAGCATAGCATGGCAGAGAGGTTCAGATCCCGGCCCTTGGCGGACCCGAGTCTGAGTTCCACTTCCCAGCGTCCTCATCTATAAGGCAAGGGCAGTGAGAGCCTTAGAGGTGATGAGAGGATTGAATCAGACGACATACCGGCTAGTGCTGGCCGCGCCGCCGCTGCTGCTGCTGCTGTCAGTATTATTATAAGCCCACCATCGCAGTGAACATGTAGGCAGGGGCCCATCGACTAGTTCTTTTCTTTGCATGTCTAGATACAAAACGTGGCTCATTCTTCAGAGCATGTAAGTTTTTATCTTTTTTTTTTTTTTTTTTTTTTTTTGATTTTTTACAGAGAGGAAGGGAGAGAGAGAGAGAGCTAGAAACGTCGATGAGAGAGAAACATCGACCAGCTGCCTCTTGCACACCCCCTACCGGGGATGTGCCCGCAACCAACGTACATGCCCCTGACGGGAATCAAACCTGGGACCTTTCAGTCCGCAGACCGACACTCTACCACTGAGCCAAACCGGTTTCGGCAGTTTTTATCTTTTTTTTTTTTTTTTTTTTTAACATACTAAATAATTTTCAGAAGCACTAGCTATTTTGAATTCCTGTATAAGATCTTATCGGCTATAGTTAAATACCTTCTCCTTTTGGTTGGACATTTGGCTGTACAAACTTTAGCTTCTGATTAAGATATATTTCGAAGAAGGACTACTATAGTCAGAGGATTTGAATTTTTTAATACAATTTACTGTATTTATACCCACCAAGAGTATAAACATGTTCTCCCTCATATCACTGAATGATTATACATCATCATTTAAAAAAAACAAAAAATGCACACATAGCTTTGGTCATTTTAGAGACAAAAAAAAATTTCTCATTGTTTGACTATTTTTTTATTATTTGTAGTCTAAATGTCTTTTATGTTTTACTACTACTTTTTTTTTAATCCTCACCTGATATTTTCCCATTAATTTTTAAAGAGAGTGGAAGGAGGGGTAGAGAGAGAAAAACATCCATGTGAGAGAGACACTTTGATTGGTTGCCTCCCATATGCACCTGGACAAGGGCTGAGGATGGAGCCTGCAACCAAGGCACTGACAGGAGTCCAACCCACAACCCTTCAGGCCATGGGCTGACGCTCTATCTACTAAGCCAAACCAGCTAGGGCTATTTTTTAATGACTTGTTTGATCATGTCTTTTGTCCATTTGAGGGCAAACTATCTTTTCAGTAAATTTATGTAAGTTCCTCATATATTAGGCTATCAACACTTTATATGTGATATTTTCACTAGTTTTATTGTTTGCCCTTAGATTTTATATGTGACTAGAGGCCCGGTGCATGAAATTCATGCCTGGGGGGGAGGAGGAGGGGATCTGAAATTCAGGACCCCTTGGGAGGTGTCGGACTGCCGGTTTAGGCCCAATCCTGTCAGACATCCCTCTCACAATCTGGGATCATTGGCTTCTTAACTGCTCACCTGCCTGCCTGCCTGCCTCTAATTGCCCCCCTCTACCAGCCTGGTTGCCCCACACAGCCTGTTCAGTCATTTGTTCAGTTGTTTCGGTTGTCCAGGCTTTTATATATACAGACTTCTTTTTTATAAACAAGTTTACAACGTGTATGTATTCAGATCTGTTCACTTTTTCCTTGTGTGTTTTTTTTTTTGTAGCTTTAAAACAAGCATAACCTTCCCCATGTTTAGGTCAGATAAATGATATTTTGCATTTTCTTGTATTTTTTTAAAGTTTATTTATACATTTAATAACAAATTTCTGGGATTTTATTTTGCATTGTGAAGCTATGGCTTGATTCCTGTGCCAAACTGTTAATCATTTCTGCCCCACTTTTTAAGATTTGTGCTTTCTGTATTGACTTTTGATTTCAATTTCATCATAATCTAATTACATATGTGTCCTGGAGTCTGCTTCTGACCAATCACTTCTACTTCCTCAATCCCAATGCCAGTTCCAATTACTTAAATATTATGATATATTTTAATGTCCGATAGCCCAAATACAGCCACATATTGCTTTACACAATTGTCTGACTTAGGCCTGCTCTTTTATTCCTCCAGACTGACTTTGGAGTCACCCTGTCAGCCCAATTTACCTTTCAAATTATTTCAATAACTATGTTGTTCCAAATTGGATACTTGTACTTTCTTTCCTCAACAATGAGAGGCTTTAGCTGGGAGCTTAAAAATATGCACATGGAGGTTAGATATCTGCAGAAAGGCATTTAGCCATCTCAAATGCAAGATTGGGTAATCGCCACCACGCGCTGCCAGATCTTGTCGGGAGGCCATTGCAGAGTCAGCCACTTCCTGCGAAGTTGTGAGACTTTACAGACTGCACGCTAACATTCACTCCTGAGATACAGAAGCTGAACATATACCGAGTGTTCAGATGCTTTGGTGGTTTTTTTATCCTACATCATCAACAAGAATGTTAGCTATTCCAATAATAAAAAGCTTTTCAAGATCAGTTCAGAAATGGCCCGGCCTGGCCTCTCTGGCTGCCCACAGAGTCTTCCTCCATTGTCCTCCTGTTTGGAGAGCCGCCGGCTCATCCTTCAGGAATTCCAGTGTCCCAGGAGCTCGTGAACCCCATGCCCCTAGAGGTTCTGCTAAAGTGTATGTGGTGTTTAACTGGCAGCAACTCCTCCTTTTGCCCTCTGCCTGCATGCCATTAGACCATAACCCCATCTGGCCAAAGATCTGCCATTTTGCTTGGACAAAGTTGCAATTTAAATGTTTGCTTCTAGGGCCTGCAGTGGGAATATTCCGGAAATACTGTTTCAGTTTTTTTAATGCAAAAGTTGCATGCACTTGGAAAGGGCCTAGGATGGAAATGAAGCAAGAGCCATTCCTGCTTATTTGGGGACCTGCTTATACCTGTGGACGGCACAGAGCGAGCAAGAGGGGCCTAGCTGGTGGCTAAGTACCAGATGTCTTTGAAAGTAAGAGGCATTTGAGGCAGGAGTGAAAGGGTGGTGGTGTGGGAAGGACTGAGCCCTGGAAATCAGGTGTCCCGGGTTCAGACTCCAGCTGTGACTCTCACCTTCATCTTTCTGTGTCTCCGTTTGCTTAGCTGTAAAATGACTATGGACTACTTATTTTGGGTAGTTTCAGTAAGAATTAGAAATAAACACAGAAAGCTTTCAGAACTCAGGCATGATGATAGCAGTGAATGATATTTACTAAGATCAAAACTTTTCCAGGGAATAATGAGTAGACAGCCATCCGCAGAGCAGATGAGCAGGTGGTGGACAGAAACTGGAAACAAGTGTGGGAAGGACAGGCTTGTGGGAAGGAGTTGAGACCTTATCCTATAGCAGCTGAAGAGGCTTCAGGAGCTTCACTGAAGAAATGCCAGCTCTAAGATGGCCCTGGAGCTTGGTGGTTAGCCCTATGCTCAGGAGTCCAGCTCCTTCCTCTGCACCTTTAAGCAGAACAACCTTGGGCAAAGGACTCAAGCCTTCTGAGACTCAGTTTTTCACCTATAAATTGGTAATGATAAAAATACTGATCTCTTTGGCTCCTGTGAATAAATAATAATAGTAATAGTTACTATTTAATGCTCACTGTATGGCTGGCAATATGCTCAGTGCATGACTTATCTTTAAGGAGATTAGGCATTAAAGAGCTCAGGGCAGCAACTGGCACATATTAAACAGCCATTGCTGTGGTTGAGGAGTAACAGCTGATGCCATTATTCTTACTGTTTGGTCAGATCTGTATTTTCTAAGATCCGCTGATGGTAGCAGAGAGCATGGGTTGGAGCAGTTGGAGCTGGAGGCCAAAAGCACAGATTGGGCAATAGTCATTTCACATCCATGTTTAAAACTCACTGAGCTGTGCACTTGCGATCTGTGCACTTCACCTATGTATCTTATACCTCAATTTAAGGAAATACAATAAAAGAGACCAACGAAACCTCTTCTCCCAGTTTTTATAAGCTACTCTACAACTGCTTAGAGTTTGTTAGCTGAGCTCTCTCTCTCTCTCTCTCTCTCTCACTCTCTCTACACACACACACACACACACACACACACACACACACACACACACGATGGTGAGGGACTGATTCTTTCCAGTTACCCATGCTCCTGAAGGACAGGGTGCCCAAAGACAGCTGAAACCTCTACCCTCACACAAAGTCCTGACCTGTTTGAAGCTTTCCCGTGACCAGAGCTCCCAGCAGTAGCAAATGAATGCTGATGAGCGTCTCTCCTGGCCTGGCGTAAACAGACGCCGAAGGGAGAAAGGCCAACCACCGGGGTGGCACAGAGAAGGACGCTAGATGCTGGGCCAGATCCCAGACCCTCGGTCCTTAGCCCCCTGGAAGCTGGCTGCCTCCTGGGCTTCCTTTCTTAGGCCACTTCCCATTGAGATTTTACCAAGCCTCTGACATGTCCCGCACAGGTGGACATACTATTCGAAACTCGTTTCTCTTTGATTATACTTGAAGGTCCTGTTGTAAAACCAGTTCCCAGTTCTTTCTTAAGGGCAAGTCTAAGGCAGGTCAGTCTGTTCATAGACTTCCCTTTGGAGTGACACCAAACTGAGCAGTTAAAAACATTCAGGTTGGGTGGCGTCCCTCCTCTGCACAGGGCCTGGGGTGATGTGAAACGGTGGAGACCTTTGAACAGATGGGGAGGGGTTTTCTAAAATCTGATCCCCATGCTGTTTCTCCTCCTGTTGACTACAAAAACAATCTACCAACTGTTGGAATTTCCAGACCAACCAGGTGACAGAGATCAAGCAATGTGCCTGCGGGGATGGAGTCACTCCCGAGAGGCAGGAAGGAGAAAGGCCGGCCCAGCAGCGCTGGGAAGAGGCATTGAAAATGTTAGGTGAGATGCATAGGTGGAGGGGAGCAATGGGGGGGGGAATGAGGAACATTTGTAATAATATGAACAATAAAGGTTTATTTTAAAAAAATTAAAAGAAAAATGAAACGTGCATTCTAGCTGATTGCTTACTTACTAACTCCCAGTTAGGTATTTAAAGAGATAAGATTAAATGTCTAGAATTCAGTGATAATTATGTAAACAAAAACCACCTTCAATTGCCCGCCGTTAGATACGGCTGTTGACACTCTGCATATCTTATAAGTCATTCTAATTGGGCAGTGTTCCCTTCCAAAACCTAAAAAAACCGTAAGTCAGGAAACATTCGATTAGACACACAGGTCTCCTTGGATACAAGCATTGAGTCTGATGCAGGCAGGATATGTTCGCTGATAGGCAACTTCCAAAGAACTTTTGTGCAAATAAACACGTTGTGGACGAGTGAAAGCACCAGCCTTATAAAACCAAAACCAGGAAGGCTTTTCTACATTTTTAGAATGTTTACACATGCATATGCAAATTACACCTATATACCCTGGTTCCCCGAAAATAAGACAGTGTCTTATATTAATTTTTGCTCCCAAAGATGCGCTAGGTCTTATTTTCAGGGGATGTCATTTTTCCATGAAGAAGAATATGGTACACATTTTTTGTTAAATGAAAATAAAGGAAATTTATTACCTGTATATGGTACGGTAGTACGGTAGTTGTCAACACAAACCAGACAAACTGTGAATCCTACAGTATCAAGAATTTACTCATTTATTCAGTGACAATCATGTCATCATCTTCTGGAACATCATCATAACAACCCAATTCCTGAATCTCCTGGTGAATTTCTTGTGCCTCCATTTCTTTCAGAATCAGTGGACCAAATCTCTCATGTTTAGCAATAGCATTCTGAGACAGAGCCTGGAGGGCGGGGGGCTATTTTCAGGGGGATGCCTTATATTTCACTCAGAAGGAAACCTGTAAGTAGGTCTTATTTTCGGAGGATGTTTTATTTTCGGGGAAACACAGTAGTTCTAAAGCCATTCTTGATCGAGCCATCACCAGTTTGTTAAAGAATTTAAACATTTATCATAAAAGTGGCAATTTGTATAAATATCCAAAAAGCACAGACCTTTTTGAAGCTACAAAAAGGTTTATGACTTACCCAACGGAGGTCCCTGGGGTGGAGCGGAGATCTTCCCAGAGATCCCCCAGGCCCGGAGAGAGGAAAGCAGCCGGAGTGAGCTTTTATGTGGTGGGGTGGGGTCCTGGGGAAGGATTCCCATAGGTGGGCAGGAGATGGGTGGTTTGATCTCCTTGGGGTGCTGAAGGGGGAACACTTGGCTTCCTCGCAGCCCGCCCAGGTGGGGCAAGGAGAGGCAGGTGTGAGCCTTCACAGCTGTCTGCAGTCAAACCGCAAACTAGGGTTGAACTCTACCACACACGTTATCCACGCAATCACCACGTTCTCCCAGTTACCACCCAGCTGTTTCTTCCCTCGCCACTCTTACTATCCTGCTTTCGTTTTTACAAGTTGTCATCTTTGAATTCCTGCAAATGATATATTTGAGGTATAATTGACATATAAATTGTATTAATTGCAGGTATATTACATAATGATTCAAATTTTTTTTCATGTTTCTCATTACCTTTGACCAGGTCTTTAAAATTTGCTGTTTAGCCCTAGCTGGTTTGTCTCAGTGGGTAGAGCATTGGTTTGCAAACTGAAGGGTCCCGGGTTCGATTCCCGTCAAGGGCACATGCTCCGGTTGTGGGCTTGATCCCCAGTAGGGGGCGTGCAGGAAGCAGCCAATCAGTGATTCTCTCTCTTCATTGATGTTTCTAACTCTCTCCCTTCCTCTCTGAAATCAATAAAAATGTATTTTTTTTAATTGGCTATTCAAAGCGATTTGACCTTTAGGGCACATGTGTCAAACACAAGGCCCGCGGGCCAAATCCAGCCCGCCAGGCCTTGCAATGTGGCCCGCACCGCGCTGTCATCACTGCACTCCGCTGTCAGTTTATGACATTGTCAGTTTATGACTGTTCAGTAAACCATTCGGCCCGCGATTTAGGCTGGATTTTAGATTTTGGCCCCTTCTCTGATTGAGTTCGACACCCCTATTTAGGGAATAAACACATTTAAGTTTATGCCGCAGATATATTTTCTTTTGTGGTGGGTCCCCCGACCCTGCAGGCTTCCCGGCTGCTGGGTTCTTGGTAGCGGCAGCCTTTTTCCCACCAAGGCTTCTGCTTCGTAGCTCCAACAACCCCCTTCTCTTCCTCCCCTACCACAGGCTTCTTGCCTGGAACCCCTTCTCATCCGACTTAGCTTCTAGCGCTGCTGCTGCCTCAGCCGCCCGGAGCCTGTGGCTCTCGGCCTGGAGAGCTCGGTGATTCCATCGTGGCCTTTGCACAGGGGTTTAGCTTCAACACAATTTCCAGGGTTTTCACAGGGGCCCTTCTCAGGGCTCCTCCGTGAGTCTTGTTCTGGAGGTCCCTTTGGATCGCTGGGCTTCTCACGGTTCTGCTCAGGTCTGAGCCGAGCATCCTGCGCGTGGGAAGGTGCAGTCACTCTGCAGGGCCCACAGCTCAGCCACCTGCGGAAACACTTTCCTTCCAAACGCAGGCCCGCCTGCCCGCCAGGAGCAGCGTCCCAGTGTTCAGTTCGCTCCCGTTAAGCAGAGTGATTCCGGGGATGTTTCTGGAGGCTTTGATGACAGCGTTGTCCTCATTCGAGACGATGCAAGTTCCCGGCGCTGGATACGGCGACAGCGTCTCGTTTTGCCCTTGCCAGCCCTCATTCTCGGAGAGGCAGAGGCCTTTGCGCTGGCATTCCAGGCCTCACACGTTTCTTCGGAAGCACAGCGGCCTCCTCGGTCCTCCTGGGGCCTTCGGAGTCCTCTTCCGGGGCCACCCAAGGAAGCTCAGGAACGTCCTCAGTGCGATGTCCTTTAGACGTGGCCAACGCTGGAAAGGCCGAGGCAGCCGGGGCAAAGCCGAAGGCACACTGGTGTTGTGTTGTGTCCACCCTGCAGTGCCAATGGCGCCAGGTGTTGGTTAGTGCAAACGTGCCCCTCCCCCCTCAAGACTCCTGTTTCCAAAAGCACGTGGCCAGCACGGTGAGTCCCACCTCCTCGAATGCTGGGAACTCGAGGCCCAGCCCTGCCAGCTCCCGAGACTCAGCACTGGTGTGATGGCCTCCAGTTCACTGGCGGCCTAGAGCTGCCTGGTGTTTTACACAAGGTGTCTGAACACACTTCCCAGAGTCTGGTTGGATGGGATCCTTGAGCACAGCAGGCCCGGTGACATTTTGCTAGATGAGTCCCCTTTACGGAGCACACTGGTGCCATGGATGGTCCACGCCATGGTGCGGAGAGAAGGCCACACTCCTCTCAGGCCCGGGGCTCCCACAGGGAAAAGCTGATTCAGTATTTTTATATGTTGCAAAATGATCGCCACATGTCTACTGAACATCCATCGCCACACAGCAATTTTTTTCTTATGTGAGAACTTACAAGATCCCTTACCAACATTTAATATGCAATACAATATTAACCGTAGCCAGCATGCGGTATATGACATCCCTAAGACTTATCTGTTTTATAGCCAGAAGTTTATATCTTTTGACCAGCTTCACTCATTTCAAACCCCCACTCCCACCCCCGGATGCCTCTGGCAATCACCAATGGGTTCTCTGTATCTGTGAGCTTGGTTGGGTTTGTGTATGTGTGTGTGTGTGTGTGTGTGTGTGTTTAAATTCCACATATACCAGTAATTCCACATATATCATGCAGTGTTTGTCTTCCTCAGTCTGATGTATTCCACTTAGCATCATGCCCTCAAGATCCGCATATGTGGTAGCAAATGGCAAAATTTTCTTCTTTGTATGGCTGAGTAATATTCCACTGTATAATGGAATATAATATTCCATTGTCTTCATCTGTGATCCAGCACAGACATTAGGTTGTTTCCGTATCTCGGCTATCTACATCAGAAAAGGCCTGTGGTCGTAACCCCGTTATCGCATCACAACCAAACGAGCAGCAGCCCTCGCAGCAGGCGGGATGGGGCCCGGCAGATCCGAGGAGCATGGGAGGCGTCGCGGGGCGGTGGACATGGCCCTGATGGCAGGCCAGGCCTAGGGGACCCTGCACGTGCACGATTTAATCATGCACTGGGCCTCTTGCTGTAAATAGCTACAGGGAACATGAGGATGCATAACCCTTTTTTGAGTTAGTGTTTTCCTTTTCTTCAGATAAATACCCAGAAGTGGAATTGCTGGATCACATGGTCATTCTATTTTTTATTTTTTGGGGAAACTTCATACTGTTTTCCAAGTGGCTTCACCAATTTACATTCCTATCAACAGTGCACAAGAGTTCCCTTTTCTCCACATCCTCACTTCCGCTTACCTTTTTTACAATGGCCATTGCAACAGGTGCAAGGTGGTGTCTCATGGTAGTTTTGATTTGCATTTCCCTGGTGATTGGTGACATCGAGCACCTTTTATGCACCTGTTGGCCATCTGTATGTCTTTGGGGAGAAAAATATGTCTATTTAGATCTGCTTTCCACTTTTTAATCAGATTTTGTTTTGTTGTTGGTTTTAATTTGTTTTGCTATTTTGATAGGGATTAAATTAAATATATAGATTGCTTTGCAGTAGTATGGACACTTAACAATGTTAATTCTTCCAATCTATGATGACGGAATATCTTTTCCATTTATTTGCATAGTCTCCAATTTTTTTTTCATCAATATCTTATAGTTTTCAGTGTACAGGTCTTTCACCTCCTTGGGTTAAATTTATTCCTAGGAATTTTTTTTTATGCAATTGTAAATAAAATTGTCTTAATTTCTTATCCAGACAGTTTATTACAGAAATCTATTTTTAAAGTCTTCCCTTCTCTCTCCCATATTCCACTTTGCAGAGGTAGCTTCTGTTAACTCTAGCCAGCTTGCTGTCTTCTTCCATATATTTCTACACATTTCTAAGTGTGGTGTCTTTGTTTTTGTTTTTTGGGTTTTTGGTGTGGGTTTTTTTTTTTGTTTGTTTGTTTGTTTTTACTTTCTTTCCCTTTGCATATAGGATCAAACTTTCTGCATCTTGCCTTTTCCAGTGGCCAATATACAGAGGACTTGTGGGACCATGAGCGTGTTCAGTATACATAGAAGCTTACCCCTTGCTTTTATCGGCTGCAGAGTTGAGAGTTCCCTTAATGTTTAACCTGTGCCGTTTTCTCTATTGGAACCAGTCTTGCAGTGAACACCCTTGGCCATTTCCTGTGCACGTGTGTAAATGTATCTGCAGTGTGAAAGCATTAACCTGGGAATGCCGGGTCAAAGGCTGTGCCTGCTCTGCGGTTTGATACCATTGCCACTTGCCTTCTCAAAAGGGAGGACCGATCTCTACTTCCAGTGAGTGTCTTGGGAATGCCTGTTTCCCCGCACCCACATTCACTTCCCATGTGGCAATATTTTTAATCTTAGCCAATTTAAAATATAAAATGTAATCCCACAGGGTTACTCTAATTTGTATTTTTTCCCATGGTAAGTAAGGTTGAGCATCTTTTTTTCTATGTTATTGGCCATTTGTAGCTTTTGTGGATTGTCTGTTAATTTCACTAACCTGTCTTGAAATTATATTTTTAATCTTTTTCTTATTAATTTAAAAGAGCTCTTTTTATATTAAGGAAATTAGCACTTTTTCATATAAATAGGAAATATTTTCCCCCGTTTCCTGTCACATGACTTTACAAATGGTATTTTGTAATGTACTAAGTTTTAAATTTTATATATTCAGACGCTTATGGTTTCTAGGATAATAAAATATTTACTCCCATGTAAATATTTTCTGACATTTTTCTCTAATACTTTTTTATCGTTTTAAAAATACTTTGTAAATGATTTTCTTTTTATATTTAAATCTCTGGTTTATCTGGAACTACACTTTTTATGAAATGAATTGGAGATTCAGCTTTCTTTTCCCCACCATCATTTATGAAATAACTTATCTCCCCCACTTTTATTGTATACTAAATCCCCACGTGTATTTCAGTCCATATCCTGGGCATACAGCTGCCCAGCCTACAGACGCCACAAACACAGCACACGATATTCTTGAAAAACAGGATGTGTGAAATCGTAATCAGTGCTGTGTGTAAGTGGTGGTTTACTGCTTGTTGATACCTGGAGGCAAAGAATACAAATTACCGACAACCTTAACACAATGGCATGCAAGCTAATAAAGAGCGCCTCTCTCTCGCTTTATATGCAGGATTTGCTTTTTCTCACATCAGCGACCCAGCTATTTATTAGATCACGGCATTCTAGCCAGGAACTTATTTTGTTTTCCCACTTAATCTTTGGCATTGCTAGTCTCATAAACGTGATTAAGTAATAATAACGTGGAGCACTTACATTGTATTAATACTTTTCATCCCTAAGTGCTATCTGCATATGATAACTAATTAAATGCACTAACGAAAGGCAGGGATTTCCAGCTTCTTCAGAAAACCAGTCTGGTTGCACACCTGTGCGGGGACAGTTCCTAAAAAGCACTGAGTCCTCTGTGAATGGCACTCAGCAAGCAGAGGCATCGGAAGCCGGGGACATTATTTCACTCCTTTTGAAAATGGCCTTGGGTGTCTTCTAATTAGTCTGGCTAACCTCACCTTTTATCTGTCTCCCTAGATATTCCCTCTCTTCCTTCCTGGGGGTATTCAACAAGCTTCTTTTGATGTCTCCCCTGTTCACTAATCACAAAATCATAGAGTTTTCTAACCGAGAGGGGTCCTTGCTGGTCACCCAGTTCTGAATGACCTGGTGCAATCACTTGATTTCGCAGATGAGGAAACTGAGGCCCGGAGAAGGGAAGGGACTTACACAGCTTTCAGGGGGACATGCCTAGAAATAGAAACCTAGGTTTCCAACGGCCATTCCAGCTGCATCCTGGTTTTGAGCTTCTGACTTGCATTCCCCTTCTTTTCTTAACCTTTTTTTTTGGTTTGGTTTTGTTGGTTTGTTTCTATCTTTTTCCTCCTTCTCCTTCCCTTCTTTGCTTTCTGCCTCTCCTAACTCCTAATGGGTCATCTGACATGATCAGGGAATGTTGCTTTTATTTCTCTGTCCCTTGTAAACCTGGGGTCATCGTTGTTTTTCGGTTAATGTGTCTCACATTGGCCTCCGCTCAGGTCTCTGAAAAGCCATCTTTCTTCTATTTCTCCCACATACATGCATACAGGCAGTTGTTTGTTTTGCCTTCATTTTTCTCAAGTTGTAGTTGCTTCTCCATTTAACGAAAACATTTCTCTAGTTTTGGTAAATAGAATAGTGTTTATGTGGATAGTAAGTCCATTTTTGTCACAGTTTTGTGTTACTTTATAAATTTCCCAGTCATTTGACCAATGCTCTTTGAAATTTTCATATTTAGAAGTTTACACAAGATATGACCATTTAAAAGAATTTTCATCCTAGAAGTAAATAGGTTGGACCATAAATCTTCCTATAAGCCAAAGGCAGATCCAGTTTAGATCAAAACTATGGGTATAAACCTGGATCAATCTAGACTGCACATCTTGCTTCCATTTAGGGACTGAGTCCGTTTTAGAAATCTTCCATTTCTATACGGTGGGTCAGGATTCTCAGGCCAAAATCCTAGAGCTGCCTCTGACACCAGCTGTCCTCAGAAAGTCCTCTCCCTGAGAAGGCTTCTTAAGAGGGAGTCAGGGCCTGTCTCTACTCCGCTGGGTGACCTTAGGCCGCTCCCATGACTGCTCCGGGCCTCAGACTTCTCATACACTTATTACACGTAAGGAAGCTGAGTTTAAAAGGCCACTCCAGGCCTTTCCTTGTTTACTATTTGATGAGTCAGTAATGTCATAACTAGGACCAAAATGAAGAGAGACCTCAATCAGATTTACTTCAGGTATATAACCAATGAATTCAACAAAGAAGCAAAATCCTGTTGACCATATCATGAGTATTTTCTGGAACTGTCTCAATTTAAAATGATTTAATCATTTCCCTCCCAGATAATCCATATGTACTATGTCAGACTATGTGGTCTGTTTGGGAGCTCAGCACATTGTGGATCATGTACCTGTACTTTACTCTCTGCAAATGCTTCCACAGAAGTTCCATGAGGCTGTGTGGCCCCTTGAGGCACTTTCTGTAGTACAGAAAAACTATGATGCAGCCCCCATCCCATATATTCTTCTGAATAAGAAACTTACGTTCGCCCTGGCCAGGTGGCTCAGCTGGTTGGGGTGTCATTCCGTATATCAAAAGGTTGTGGAGTTAATTCCTGGTCGGGGCACATATCTAGGCTACAGGTTTGATCCCCAGTCAGGGGTCACACAGGAGGCAATCAATCCAGGTTTCTCTTACATCAATGTTTCTCTCCCTCCCTCCCTCCTTCCCTCGTTCCTTTCCTCCCTCCTTCTCTGAAATCGATAAACATATCCTTGGGTGAGGATTTAAAAAATAAAGAAGAAATTTATGTTCTTGGGTTCATCTTTGCCATTCAACAACTGGAGAAAATTGAAATTCTTTTATCTTGTATTCCCTAAGACTTAGTTTCCAGCAGGAGGCAAAATGTAATTTGATGACCACTCACAAATCTACCCAATTACATCAACTCAAAATTCAATTATCACATAGTTTCCTAGGTCTAAGTAGAAATTGTCACCTTTGGGAAAGGATCAGATAAGAGCTAATTGGTGACATCATAATCCACCCTCAGAGGAGGGCTTACTTAGCCAGAAGCCCAGCAGTGTTAGAGCAGCTTCGAGATGGGTGCAGAGGGGTGGGGAGCAGCTAATTAGAGAAGACAGTTTTCTGTTTATATACAAACATCCCGGCACTGAGCCACGATAAGAGCTCAAAGGTTAATTATGGGAAAATGAGGTTTTAGCAAAACTTTTTGAAATAGGAAAATCCCCTATGCTTTTTATTTTCCAATTTCAAGGACCTATGATTGCGATGAGTACTATTTATAATTGAACGAGAACTCAGAATATCCTCCCTGTGTGTTAGGGTTTTCAAACTTGAGCAGAATCCACAGGCTGTTTTTCCTTAACTCTCCGTGAACTTGCACGATCTACATCCCTAGATTTCCCTGTACCCACCTGTCAATGCGGAGACATGACAAGCAGAGAAAATAGTGAGGGCCTCTGGCCAAGCAAATGCAAACTAAACCATACTAAACATCATTTTACAACGTGTGACCATTTTGATTCTTCCATGTCATCTGCTAGCTTGTTACCAGTGAGTGGCGGGTGGCTTTGTGTTCTGTGAATGGGGTCTTTCGTTTGGACTTGGAGAGGAGGGGCCATTTGTCAAGTGCAGCAGCCTCTTCATCAAAGTCTTCCCAACAGTCGTCCGGATTCTAAACACTGCACAATGGCCGAAGAATGCTCGCCTTGGCATGGAAGGTGAATGGCAAATCAGGGGGAAGGAATTAGCCAGTGCATACAGCAATGCCATGAGAAAGAGCTTTTTTTTTGTTTTTGTTTCTTCCTTGTCCAAGCTACGAGTGCTCTGTCCCTCTCTCCCTGCAGATTTTGAATTCTGTGGTGGTGCCAGGGGAGTGAAGGTAACCGACATAAAGGAATCATTGGTGCCCATTTCCCAATCCCACAGATCTCCATTGGCTGCAGACCTTGAACATGACACTGCAATTTCCTGGTGCCACACATGAGTAATAAGCAGCTGTTTCTGAAACTGTGGTTTGGAGAAGGCAGCACTAGGTTATTTTTTAACTTAATTGTAATTTTTGATTGGTCTGCAAGAAAGTAAATCAAATAAAGTCTGTTGTCTTAGTCTGCAAGAAACCCATAGGCCTCAAATTCCAATGCTGACCATCTTGACCAGAATAGAAGAGGGGGAGGGAGAGAATGCATGTGTGTAGCCCTGAGCTGGAAGTTCAACCAGGCAGCTTCCATGGGAAGCATACTTGGTGAGTCTGTCAGCTAGCCGGAGCATGCAAAGTAATAGTTGATGGTTCCTGGAGAAGTAGCTGAAATGATAGAGAACGAACAGAATTTGGAGAGAGACCACAAAAATGAAAAATAGCAAAATCAGGAAGAAGAAGAAGGTATCAGTGTGATGCTGCAGTTTGTCCTTATCCTACTCGCAATAAGAGGACACATCATTCTGAGTTACATATGGAAGTGTGTGTTCTTTGAATACCCGGTCAGGAAAATACCTCTGACATACTCATTTATGCCTGCTCTCCAAGTAAATAAAATCAGACCGGTCCCTTCTTTAGTACAAGAAATGAAGCTGAATGGAAAACAGAAACAAACTCTTTTGCCCTGTTTCAGACATCTGCCTTTTCTCAAGAAGATAGGGCAGCTATGGATATGGAGAAGGTGAAGGAGGTTGAGTGCAGGGGGTTAAGGAGATGGAGGAAGTGGAGGAAGCTTTCTGCTAACTACTTTGTCATGATTTTGCTCATATAGGCAGGCACTTTGGGGAAAAATAATAGAGGGATAACTAAACCGCATCCAGAGGCCTATTTTGCAATCACTTGTGACATATCCAAATGACCACCTGGTTAATGGTCTTATGACTTTTTTAAAAATCATTTTCATTATTTTTAAATTACGATTGACATGCATTATTATATTAGTTTCAGGTATACATCTCAATGATTAGACATTACATAACTAATTAAGCAATCATACTGATAAACCTCATACCTATCTAACATGATACATATTAGAATATTACTGACTATCAGAGGCCCAATGCCCCAAATTCCTGCAAGAGTAGGCCTTCACAGCCCTGGCTGCCTCAGCCCTCATGGCCCCAGCTGCCTCATGGCCCTCGGCCCCACCTGCTGCCCACTGGTCATTCCAAAAGGTCGTTCCGGAAGGTTGTTCTGCAATCCGGTCTAATTAGCATATTAGCTCTTTATTATATAGGATATTCCCTATGCTGTACTGTACATCCCCATGACTATTCTGTAATAACTAATTTGTACTTCTTAATCCCTTCACTTTTTACTCCCCCCGCC
This sequence comes from Pipistrellus hanaki, assembly GCF_964339955.1. Taxonomy (NCBI): domain Eukaryota; kingdom Metazoa; phylum Chordata; class Mammalia; order Chiroptera; family Vespertilionidae; genus Pipistrellus; species Pipistrellus hanaki. The sequence continues at coordinate 78,515,745 of NC_140510.1, read as the reverse complement.
CCAAACCTCCTCCCATCCGGCAACCATCAAAATGTTCTCTGTATCTGTGAGTCTGTTTCTGTTCTGCTTATTCATTTATTTTATTTTTATTTTATTACAAAAATTCATGCACAGCAGGGGAGGGGGGGTTCCCCTCAGCCCAGCCTGCACCTGCTCACAATCTGGGATCCCTCAGGAGATGTCAGGTCTAAACTGGCAGTCAGACATCCCTCTCACAATCTGGGACCTCCGGCTCCTAACTGCTCACCTGCCTGCCTGCCTGCCTGATTTCCCCTAACCATTCACCTGCCTGCCTGATAGCCCCTAACCATTCACCTGCCTGCCTAATCACCCCTAACCACTCTGCCTGCCTGCCTGCCTGCCTGATCACCTCTAACCATTTGCGTGCCTGCCTGATCACCCCTAACTGCCATCCTGCCTGCCTGACAGCCCCTAACTTCCTCTGCCTTGGCCCCACCACAGCAGCTTTGTCTGGAATGATGTCCAAAAGGTTGTTCAGTTGTCTGGTCTAATTAGCATGCAATGCTTTTATTATTATAGATTATTGTATTAGTCCTCACTGGAGAATATATATGTTTTTATTTATTTAGAGAGAGAAAGAGACAGAGAAAAGGGGGGAGAATGAAACATCGATGTGAGTAACATCAACTGCATGTGCTCTGACTAGAGATTGAACTTTCAGCCTTTAAGTGTATGGGACAATGCTCCAGCCAACTGAGCTACACCAGCCAGGGCTAGTTTGTTTTTTAGATTTAATTGTTGATAGATATGTATTAATTGCCCTTTTTTTGTTCATATTTTTTTTTAATCTTTTATTTGTTCTACTTCTTAAAGAAGACCCTTTAACATTTCATGTAATACTGGTTTGGTGGTGGTGAACTCCTTTAGCTTTTTCTTGTCTTGGGAACTCTTTATTGATCCTTCTATTCTAAATGATAGCTTCACTGGGTAGAGTAATCTTAGTGTAGGTCCTTGCTTTTCATCATAAATATTTCTTGCCAATCTCTTCTAGCCTGAAAAGTTTCTGTTCAGAAATCAACTGACAATCTTATGGAGCTCCCTTATAGGTAACTAAATGCGTTTCTCTTGCTGCTTTTAAGATTCTCTCTTTGTGGTTAATCTTTTGCATTTTAATTATGATGTGTCCTAGTGTAGGCCTCTTTGGGTTTATCTTGTTTGGGAATCTCTGTGCATCTTGAACTTGTATGTCTATTTCCTTTACCAAGTCAGGAAAGTTTTCTGTCATTAATTTTTCAAATAGGTCTTCAATTTCTTGTGCTCTTTCTTCTCCTCCTGGATCCACATGATATAAATGTTGGTGTGCTTGAAGTTGCCCCAGAGGCTCTTTACACTATTCTCAATTTTTTTGGAATCTGTTTTCTTTTTGCTCTAGGACTGTTCCCCATGCTGGGCCTCACTGAGGACTATTGTCACTCTAGGGATGCACTCCAGTTTAGGGATGACCTACAGAGTTCTCAAATCTGACTTTCCTCAGGCTGCATACTTGTTCGCTTGTTGGCCATTTGACCTTGCCCAACCCATAGTCATTTTCCAGGTCCATTGACATTCTAATAGTTCTTTTCTACTTTTCATTCTCATTTAGAAACTAAGGATAGGAACTCCTTGGGCTTTGGTCTTCTTTAAGGCTGCCATCTTCCTGGAGTTTGTGGAATATGGCCTTAACCCTAAGCTCCCACCAAGATGGTTAGGGAAATGAGATTAGAAGTTGTAAGACTTGAGGGCAGGAGCAGATGATGGGAGGCAGGTCACTTGATTTTGTTTTTAAACAATTATCCAAAGTAAAGATATGTCTGATTTTTTAAAATTTGTATCAATATATTTATTTTTTAAAAGAACCCTTGGAGATGTCACATTTGGAACCTACTACTTGGTTGCGATGAAACCTCTAGACAAGAAACCAGAATAGTTGAATCCTGTTCCCAGTGCTGCTAGTAGTTGTAGTCAAAGATAAGATTTAAACCTTCTAAATATATCTTTATCCCTGGACAATTATAAGTATAAACTTTTCCTTTCTGAAATATTAAAGATATGTTTGTAAATTCTAAAACATAGACTATTACCTCACTTTCTGGAAGGAAATCTTTCAGCAGCTTTAGCCCTTTGGAACATGGCCATGAACTTAAGCTGACAAATAGGAAGAGCAATTAATCAAATGAAAAGAAGCCAAAGGAGTCCCTGAATAGCTGAGCTTCCACCAGGGTCTTGCACTCTTTATGCTCCTCCCTAAATCACCCCGCAGAATGATTGAAAATATTTGTGACACAAAAACAGCCAGCCCTAAGATATAACCACTGCAGCCAAGGAAAAAGAGGAGAAAGCATCCTTGGTCAATCAACAAAAACTTAGATGCCTGGCAGAAATGGGATATTTAAGACAAGTATGAGACTCAGTCTTGCCTCCAAGCAATTTACATACTCTTAGGTTACTCCATATAAAATTTACATTTTTTAAAAAAAGTAAAATTACCATTTTTTAGTTAGGATCACCATTTTGAGATATTCAGTCAACAGTTGGATAAGCAAAACAATCACATGTTAAGCATTAGTAAAGAGTACTAAACAGCATCAAGTTTTATATTAAATTACATGGTGTGCATGATGTAAAAGTAATCTATATGAAGCACAAGAGATCCAAACAGTGAAGTTGCCAAAGATGGCTTTCCAGATCAAGCCAGAACAGATCAGAGCCATGAAGCCTAGGTGAAGTCAAAAAAGTGTTTGAGAAGAGAAGCGGAACTTCAGACAGAGGAAATGACACGGGTGAAGGCACAAGAACAAGAGTAAGCACACTCTCCATGAGGAAACATCTGCTCACAACAGAAGTTACATCATAAGAAATGGAAAATGAATTTGGATAGGTAATGTGGAATCAACTTATGGACTTACCAAAATGTAAGCTCCAGTTTGGCCCAGTTCGCTCTTGTATGGAGAAGCTCGGACATGGTAATTCAATATAATTCTCTGAAAGAATGAGTGAAGAGTTTTTAATAATGATAAAATAATAATTCACCAAGGTTTGAGGGAAGAGATGATACATGATGAAAGTGGTATCTAAAACTGATTAGTATATTGGAAGTGCCCGGCTAGCTCAGTCGGTAGAGCATGAGACTCTTAAAACTGATTAGTATACTGTATATATTATGGTCAGATCAAAGGAAAAAGACAGGCATCTGGAAATAAAACTAGAAGATTGACAGGAGAGATAAGAGTGTGGGGCAGGATGGGAAAGGAGATTTACACTAGTGGTATTTAGAAGAGAATCAACTTGAACCTTGAAAATGTTAAGCTAAGTGAAAAAAGCCACATGTTGTATCATTCCATTTATATGAAATGCCCCAAATAGGTGAATCTATAGAGACAGAGATTGGACTGGTGCTTGGTTAGGGCTTGGGGAGTAGTCTAGGGGAAAGGGAGTAATTGCTAATGGATACAAGGTTTTTGGAAGAGTGGAAGAGATGCTCAAAAATTGATAGTATACAACTCTGTGAATAAACTAAACGCCATTTAATTGTAGACTTTAAATAGGTGAATTACATGGTATGTGATTATATCTCACTAAAGCTGTAATTTAAAAAGAGAGGAAATCAATAAAATGTGGTGAATGACAATATATATGTTCCTCATGGAGAAAATGAGCCACTCATTACACCCCATAATTTCCAGTTTGATTCTAACACCATTATTTCTTATATTGTGTGAGGAGCACTGAGGGATGCAAAAGACATGAAACATAAATAAGAGGCATAATATTAGAAAGGAAGGGACCAGTTTATTACTTTCAGAAAACCCAAAAGAATCCCCTAAAAATGCTTTGCATTCCTGAAAATACAGTAAAATTATAGTCATGTATAAGGTATACACAAATGCCAATATATTCTAATATATCAGCAATGGCTAATAAGAAAAAATATTACACAAAATTCAATTTTGAAATAACTTAAGTATAATAAATGTGAGTGGGATGTACAAGGGAAGAAAACAAATTATTAAAACTATAATAAGTGAAAATGTAATAAAATGGAGATCTAGATCAGGTTCTTTGATAGGAAGACTAACTATTATAAAGCTATCAGTCCCCAAATTAATTTTTTAAAGTTTATTAAATAAGTTTGGTGATATATTTCAAAAGCCTGAAAAATTCTCATACCCTTTGCCTCAAGGAGATCATCTAAAATGGGAAAAGCTTGTCCTAACCAGTTTGGCTCAGAGGATAGAGCGACGGCCTACAGACTGAAGGGTCCCAGGTTGGATTCCGGTCAAGGGCATGTGCCTTGGTTGCGGACACATCTCCAGTATGTGCAGGAGGCAGCTTATCTCTCATCGCTGTTCCTAACTCCCTTTCCTATCCTCTCTGTAAAGAAAATCAATTAAAAAATATTTTTTTAAAAATTGGGGATTTCGCTTTAAATAAATAAATATAAATAAATAAATAAATAAATAAATAAATAGGAAAGCTTTATGCACAAGATGCCCAGTCTGCTCCTCTAGAACCCAGGTGATAACTGTCAGGTCCTCCTCGAGGTCTTCTCTTCTCACCCTCGGTTCCTTAAGCAGCCTTTACTCCCCTGGTGTCCAGAACTGTTCTACATCCTGATGCTTTCCCCTGAGTGGACTGTAGTTTGTGCCTCTCTTTAAATGTGTCATTAATCTTGGTTGTTTAGGGAAGAGTAATGTAAGCAAAACCAAGTGGAACTGAAGAATTGTCACCACAGTTTAGAAATAGCCCTATGACACACCGGAAAGAGTTTGCTGGTGGTTGGGTATATGACTTGGTGGTGGTTATTTCTTAGAAAGTGTATCATGTGTTGGTATTAGGAGTACGCTTTACTGGGGTTTATCGAAGTTAATGGTCCTTGAGAAAACGAAAATAAAAAGAGCTCTATCTATGGCTTTCCAAAGAGGAAATAAGTTAAAGAATAGTGGAAAACGGACTTGCTTGACAGAAAAACAGCCAGCATAATTTCTACCCTCTTGTATTAAGGGGGGGGGGGGGGGGAGAGATCCACTTTTATAAAGCAGTAAACCTGATTTTTCTGTTCACTTTCTGTACCTTGATGCAACACGATATACATTGTTTTTAAAAATGCAAAAAGACACCTGTATACAAAGTGGAAGATTTGCTTTTCCCATTTCTTCCCTTCCCTAAAGTTAATACTGTTATTTTGAAACATCATGTGACCTTTAAAACCACTTCAGCCTTAGACAGTTTGGCTCAGTGGAGAGAACATAGGCCTGCGGACTGAAGTGTCCCGGTTCGATTTTAGTCAAGGGCACATGCCCAAGTTGTGGGTTCCATCCCCAGTAGGGGGTGTGCAGGAGGCAGCATATCAATGATTCTCTCTCATCATTGATGCTTCTATCTTTCCCTCTCCCTTCCTCTCTGAAATCAATATATATAGCCACTTAAGTTTTTATCTCCAATATTATGCATAGCTTCATTTTTAGCAAAATACATTGTTACGTACCTTACAGTCTTTCATTTCTGTAATGTTAGTTAATTTATTCACCTTGGCATTGTAATTTCCATTTAGGTATGATTTGTATGGCCCTTGGATGTTATTTTTATGTAAAATTGTCACTTAAATTATAAATTCATTTGAAAGCATATAGCTATTTCCGAATATTGTTAACTACTTTCAAATTAAATTTTCTTTTTTTCTTCTTATTAAAATCAGCATATATATATATGTGTGTGTGTGTGTGTGTGTGTGTGTGTGTGTGTATTTGCACTAATAGAGAGAAACAAAGGCAGGTTTTATGCTGTTGGTACACGAACTGCTGAACACTTTGAAGCCCATTATTTTAGGGAAGCAAGGAGAGATTAGACAAACCATTGGTTCCAAAGCCAGATTGCTTGCAGTGTGGTACTGTGGGAGGAGGCAGATGCAAGACACGGGCTTGGGGGGACAGCTATGGACAGGAGGCATGTGCCCGGGGGGAGCAAGCTGCTGTGGCAGGCAGGATCATCACTGTGCTAGAGTTCAGGCCTAGCTCTGCTAGATCTAATGATTTTTCTAAAGAAACCCCAAATACTCATTTTTATGTGAAATGTCCCAGTTATTTTTATTTATTTTTTAAATAGATCTTTATTTATTTCAGAGAGAAAGGGAGAGGGAGAGAGAGATAGAAACACCAATAATGAAAGATAATTATTGATTGGCTGCCTCCTGCACGTCCCACACTAGGGATCAAGCCTGCAACCAGGGCATGTGCCCAGACCAGGAATCTTAGAAAGTGACCTCCTAGTTCATAGGTCGACACTCAACCACTAAGCCACACCAGCCAGGCTCCCAATTATTAAAATGGCTCATTCTTTAAAACACTAAGAGATTAAAAAAAACAAAACAAAACTCTTCAGGCTGAATACGACCCTCTGCCTGCCAAATTTGCAGCCTCTTTATATTAATATACTTGTCAGCAAAAGAAACCATTTTTCCACATTTGTTCTATGTTCTTAGGGGAAATAGTGAAAAAAACTTTCCTATTAATTCACCAGAGAAAGGGAATTGTTGAATAGACAACAGAAAGCATGAGGGTCTACATTCATACTCACCCTGATGTTTTCAGTCTGTTTCGGGAACCCCGCCGCATTCCTCTCACACCACACCATAACTGCGAGCCGGCCCAGGCAAGGGGGCTCCCCGTTTGTTGGTCTTCAGTCCCTTACACCCCACTACAAAGGAAGAAGAATACAAAAGAAGTTTCAACATCTTCATTTTCCAGCCTCCAGCGGTTTAAACCAGAGGGTTCTTTTGCAGCGAAAATACTATGTCTTTTCTTTCTCAGAGTTGCTGAGAAATTATAATTAGAGGTTTTCCTGTTGTGTAAAGGAAAGGAATTCCAGTTCTCCTCATCTGCAAGATTTCTGTGCTCAATGGCTTTCCCTGTTCCATTTCTCTTTCTGCAGGTAATAGAGGGAAAGCTGGCTCCATTCCTGGGCAAGGTCATTAAATTTGCCAGCGCTCACGTGTACAGCTGCAGTCTTTGCAGCCAGAAGGGGTTCATCTGTGAAATCTGCAACAATGGAGAGATCCTCTACCCTTTTGAGGATATTTCGACAAGCAGGTACAGAATTTCGTCTCAAACCGTACACCTGAATGTGTCACATGCAGTCTTATTTGGCCAGATCAGGCCAACTTTTAGTCAAGTACTGTATCTCTTGTCTTATCCCGGATCATATTTCCCTTACTCTTAGAGAACATTGTTTACCCTTTGGTTTTCTATAGTTATTTGTGACTCACCTCACTACCTTTATCCAGAACGAGATAACGGAGTTGCACGTAAACATCGCCTGGCTCTGCCTTATTAGGTAACAAAGAGTGTTCGGATTCAATTTTAGAACAAAGACTGAGGAGGGAGAATCCTCACAACCATTTCGGGGCCAAGTGAGAGATGATGGGGAAGAGTCTCGGAGGAAGGCCAAAACTGGACGGATTACTAGGAATCAAGCTAGAGGACACTGGTGAACAGCTGTCTGGCTCGCACATGCTTTTATGCACAGATGCACTGCATGACAGTGTTGAAAGTTTTAGGACCGAAAGAGAGAAAAGTGGGAGTTTATGTGGGATTATTTTTCTAACCAAAGTAATATTTGGGCATCATCACATCTATTGATTGACAGATGATTTTTCCCCTCCCACTAACTTGAGAGCAGGATTTTACCATTGCTTTTCTTGAGTAACAAAATGATACATACCACTTTTCCTTTTATCTGAAAAGCGTGATAGAAATATACATTTGTGTGTGTGTGTATGTGTACAATGGCTTTTTTGGGCATGAATGTCCTGGTCCATTTCCACTTACATTGTGGTTCAGAACAGAAGGTGAGGATGGAGCCAGGGAGAGTTGAAGCATGTAGGGCAGAGTTAAGATATTACGGTTGACTCAGCCCTTCTGGCTTCTTCTTAAACCCAATGACTCTTTGTAAACATCCAAGAACTTGGGTTGTTCCCACACATAGAAAGACAAACATATAAACACACAGACAAAAAACATACTCTCCAGCCTCCAGTTTCCTGAGTGACTAGGTACTTAGCTCATAACCTTGAGATAATATGCTAATTAAAAAGGTGCACCACACAAAAACTTAGGCAGAAATGTTCATAACAGCAGTATTCATAATAGCCAAAAAGTGGAAACAACATAAATGTCCATCAGCTGATGAGGGGATAAACAAAATGTGGTATGTCCATGTAATGAACATTATTCAGCCTAAAAAGGAATGAGGTCCTGATACATGCTGCCATATGGATGCATCTTATGCTAAGTGAAATACCATATGTTGTATGTTCTAATTATATGAAATGCTCCAAAAAAGCAAATCCAGATACAAAATAGGTTAGTGGTTGCCTAGGGTTTGGGGGAAGGAAAATAGGGACTACTAGTGGATATGGGTGTTTTTGGGAGATGGTAAAAATGTTTTGCAATTAGATTCTGGTTATAGTTACATGGTCTTGTGAATACACTGAAAATCAGTGAATTGTATACTTCCCCCCCCCCCCAAAATCAGGAATTAAAAAGGGTATAGCAATTAAAAGAATTATAAGGAAGTACCATATCAACGACTTCATATCAATAAGCTGTACAACTTAGGTGAAATGGATAAATTTCTAAAAAGACAAATTGCCAAAAGTGACTCAAAAAGAAAGAGAAATACGAACAGACATAAAGCAAGAAAGAAATTGAATTAGTAAATTTAAATCTTCCCATAAAAAAGGCAAATGGTTTTACCAGTGAATTTTGTTGAATATTTAAAGAAAAAATACCAATACCAATCTTTCGTACAAGGATAAAGAGGGGCATTATGTAACGATAAAGGGGTCAGTTACCCAAAAAGACAAAACACATGAGGCAAAAACTGAAAAAACTGCAAGGACACACATATGAAACAAACACACACACACACACACACACACACACACACACCCATTATTTTGGGCATGAATGTCCTGGTCCATTTCCACTGATTTTATTGGGGTGACATTGGCTAATCTATAGTAATAAAAGCATAATATGCTAATTAGACCGGACAGCCAAACAACCTTCCAGACATCCTTCCAGATGACCTTCTGGATGAAGCCGGGGCTGTGAGGGCTGAGGCAAGCTGCTGCGTCTGCGAGGGCCAAGCCCTTTGCACACATTTTGTGCATTGAGCCTCTAGTAAAATTATATAGTTTTCAGGTGTACAGTTCTACAATACATCATTTGCATATATTGTATTGTGTATTCATCACCCCGAGTCAAGTCTCCTTCCATCATCATGAATCTCACCTACAAATAAATGGAAGCATATACTGTGTTCCTGGATAGGAAGAATTAACATCATTAAAATGTCCATACTATCCAAAGCAATCTATAGATTCAATGCAATTATGTCTTCACTATTATAGTTAGAGACTTCAATACCCCTCTTTCAGTACTGACAGAACCAGCAGACATAAAATCAGTAACTATATAGCTAAACTGCAAAGAATTATCAATCAACAGGATCCAATTGAGAACTTTGTCAATTCATGTGGTTCATCCACAACAACAGAACACACATTCTTCCCAAGCTCACATTTACCAAGAGAGATCACATCCGGGGCTTAACACACATCTGAACAAGCTTAAAAGCATCATGCAAAGTATGCTCTCAGACCGCAATGAAATCAAACTGGTAATCAATAATAAAAAGATGCCTGGAAAACCCCAAAATAGTTGGGGAGAAAACAATGTACTTCTAAATAACACAAATTGATAACTATATCCACACACACACACACACACACACACACACACAAAACAAAAAAAAAAAACAACCTCACATGGATATTTATAGCAGCTTTAAATAATCACCCTGCACTGGAAAGAACCAAAATGTTCTTCAGTGGTGGATGGGTAAATAAACGTGGCACAGTTGGTCCTTACACAGCACCGGGGCTGAGGGCCGCACATAAAAATCTCCCGGGAGACCTGCTGTTGGTTTTCACCCTGAGAATCTCTACCTTCAGAGGCTCCCAGGTGCTTCTGCATCACAGCCCGAAGGCAGACCTCCTCTGAAGTAGCTGTGGTCACAGGCAGGGCTGCTGGTTTCTCAAAACCAAAATGACATCATCGCAATGTCTGTGGGCTCCTGGGAGCCTTCCCCAGGACAAAGAATTGGTGCTGCGAGGACCCTCTGGCTCTCCCTTGCTCACATGCACCTCTCTGAGCGTGCACAACCCCCTGAGTCGCCTCCCTGGACTCCCAGGACGATAATGCTTTTCAGGAACCTGTTGAGCTATTTCTTGATGGTCAGTTTCCAGTTAAACACTGGGAGCGGTTTATACAAGTCTATAGGAAAGGATAGAGAGAAGCACTAATAAATGATTTAGTAAAAGAAGTTTCAACCAGAAATAGAACTGCAGGTGTAAAACATGTTCATAAAGATGTGCTAAGTTAATAAATGTGATAAATAAAAATAAATGTGAGTAAGAGGTTTAATTTTTAAATCTATTTGTAACTGAAATCTTTATGGATGAAGTTGGATGGTCTCTGGGATATGCTTCATAATAGCCTGACAGTGGGAGAGAAGGAACAGATACAGATGAAAGATTGATCATTGTTGAAGCTAGGCGATAGGTATACAAAAGTGTTTTATACTCTCCTCTCTACTTCTGAGTATGTCTGAAAATTTCCATAATAAAACATGTTTAAACAGCTGTGTGTAAAAATCTGAGCAATGGCCCTAGCCGGTTTGGTTCAGTGGATAGAGTGTCGGCCTGCAGACTGAAGGGTCCAGGTTCCGTTTGGTCAAGGGCACATAACTCGGTTGCAGGCTGCCCTCCTCCTGCCCCCCCCGCCCCCCCCTGGTGTGGGTCCTGGCCGGGGCAAGTGCAGAAGGCAACCAATGAATGTGTTTCGCTCACATTGATATTTCTGTTTCTCCCTCTCTCTTCCCCTCTCTCTAAAAACCAATGGGAAAATATCCTTGGGTGAGGATTTTTTTAAAATTGCAGAAATGGAGTATGTAGTGAATTTCTTACCACACATATCCTTGCCCAACTTGATACATTCAGCCCCTCTGTGTCCTCAGAATTACACTCAACATCCTTTGAGATTTATCAATAGATATCATTGAATAGCATAATTCGGTTTTTAAAAATTCTACAAGCATTAGAACTACTAGATTCTTTCAGGACTCGATTTATTGAGTGTTTGTGCCTTGTTTGAGCTTGTTCATGCGGTGTTTGAGTGTTGGGCTAGGCTCGTGAACATGGCGTGCTCCTTGCTCATGAATAGTTGGCAGCCTCCGGCCGGAGGGACGCTCGCCAAGCCATGAGGAGGCGGATGGGAGTGTGGGAGAAGCCACAGCAGGGTGTGAACCCGAGGCGCCCACAGGTGGTGTGTCATCAGCGGGAACGCTGTGCACTGCAGATGGAAAGCAAGTCCCACCGTTTCTGAGAGCATCAGAGGGCTCTCTCTCTGACTCGCAAGCACTGATTTAGGTATTTAGAATTCCACTGTCCTTGGTTTTAACATGCCTATTTGATTAAGACCATCTATCAAACATGGGTCAACTCTTCAGACTTTTTTCCTTGTTAAATTAACTGTTATGCAGGAGGAAACATCATAATTGTGTAACTTAAAAATAGAGCCTTAGTGATTGTCAGAACACCATCTCCATCAATAGAAGAGACTGTTCCAGGATTGTAGGGGGCATGGCACCAACACTCACTGGTACTAAAGCTCTCACCTAATTTTATGCCAGCGGCCTGAGGGAAGTTTGACCTTCATTTTAATAAACAAGGAAATGCAGGTTCAGAAAAGGCGATTACCTTGGCCCAAGAGATAAGGCCAAAACTTGAACCTGAACATAATAGAACTTTAAAACCGGGCTTTTTTCATTACACATCACTGTTTCTTCTGGACCTGTGGTCTTCAAACCATTTGTGCAGGCACACCCCCTAAAGAAATTGGGGGTGGGAGTGGGGGGAATGGGGCCGTGGGCCTCTCATTAAAGAAGCTTCCCCAACACTGTTACTTTGAGTTTTCCTTTATTTGGCACCAGGAAGTTTTTACCCGTCCAGCCCTGAGCCCGGCAGGCTGGGTGGGGAAGGAGATCCCGCTCCGCTGGCGGTGGGCGAGGGTGGGCCTGGGAGCCCGGGGCTGCCTTCGTCAGGGCTGCCAGCGCCCCTCCGTTCAGAAGGTAACACTGACAGTTTCCCTGGGGATGTCTGTTCTTCTCAGGTGTAAGTTAAATACACATCTCTCAAATTAAGCAGGAAAACTCTAACAGCCAAATCTCAAGGTTTTAAATGCAATAGGAGGTTCCAGGGCGGCAGGCTGAGCTGAGGCTCGCCCAGCACTCGCCCTCCTAGAGGACGAAGGCCAAGTGCAGCGTTAGGAGAGAGAAGCATTCTGGGAACACAGGGAGGAAGTTCCACATCCTAACAGAAAGGACAACACGCGCCCTCCCTGGTTGAGAATAAGAAACCAGACTCTAACTTCCCATGATTCTGAACCAGGAGGTTAGACTGATACTGCCCTGTGATGGAAAGCAAGAAAGTCACATAAATCCACAAAATAACCCAGAACATAGACTTCTTTAAATCCTCAAGTTGCCTCCCATCCAGCAGCTTCGTTTCTGACACCTCTGCAGATCACCAGTCTTCCCTCGTTACTGAGAACACGCTGCTGCTTCACAGGTCCCTGGGAAGATGCCATTCCTGGGTCTTGAAACGCGCCCAGCTCCCGAGCACATAAAGACTTCCTCTTAAAAACCCCCAGAGCGCGTTCCGACATGGGGCTCCGAGAATGTGCCAGCTCCCGGGGACCAGTGCCATCCTTTCTGTCTGACGCATTCGCTTTGTTGACTTTTTCATGTGACATACAAATCATCCCTCCAGGTTTCCCGACAGGGAAAACACCCAAGACTCTGAGCCCGGTGCCTGTATTTGAATGTGGTCATGCTTACCACGGGATTTGGTGTGTTACATATATGGTAGGCATCCCATTAAAATGTAGTGTTTAAGTTGGTCTGAAGGTTGTGGGTTATTGTTAAGCTGATTAAAATGTAGTGTTTAGTTCAGCTCTCCCAAATATATTATGAGCGCGCATTAAGGACACTGACAGAACTTTTTAAATAAACGTATTAGCTAGCATTTAAAACGCTTGCACTATGTGCAGCAAATCAGAGAAAGACAAATGCTGTGTGATCTCACTTATATGTGAAATCTAAAACAACAACACACATACCAAAGAAACCACCTCAGAGACCGAGAAAAGGCTGGTGGTTACCAGAGGCAGGGGGTGGGCGGGACGAGTGTAAATGGTCAAAAGGTACAAACGTCCAGCTATACGGTAAGTTCTGGCATCTGCAGACTAAAGATAGCAATGTTGTACCAGGTCTGAAAGTTTCTAAGAGAGTAGATTTTAAAAGGTCTCATCATGAGACAAAGAAATGTGTAACTACTGTGTGGTGATAGATGTAAACTAGACTTAATGTGGTGATCATTTCACAATAGGCACCCCTATCAAGTCAGTATGCTGTTTATCAGAAACTAATACAATGTTATATGTCAATTTTATCTCCGTACAACTCGGGGGATGGGGGAGAAATACTTGCAAAGATAGAGGAGCATAGTGTAAGTCAGAGCAACACTACAGCTTTCCCCAGAAGCCGGAGCAACTGAGCTACCGTTAAAGGATTTCTCGGGCACCGGCCTCAGCGCCCAGGTCAGACACACTCTCTGCCCCAGGGAAGGCATCACGGAGGCTTCTCCCAGGGTGGGGGCACCTGCAGCTCAGCGGCCACTCTTCCGGAAGGGCTATGTGGGTTTTTAAAAAATGTGCCTCTATTGCTGAAGGTAATACAGATGTACCCTTTCTCCCCATGGACCCCTTCTCGCCCGTTCCCTCCTCCCATCCCAGGCCTTCCCCACACACTGTCTGTGCTCGTGGGTTATGCCTATACATTCTTAAGCCCTGGGCGTTAGAGAAGCAGACTGAGCATCACCTGCAGTGTTTCTTTGCCACAATACCTGGCCACGCCCGCCCTGCCTCTGAGGGACCCTTCAGAGTCGAGTTCACATCCTCTGACACCACGTCGAACCTGCACACGGTCCACGCACATTCCCTACCCCTCTCTGGTGAGCACAAGCACTGGCCTCGTGGAAAAGTCCACAGCAAGGGAGTCTCCAGCAGGGCTTATCCTCTGAGTTATTTTTGAAGCCTACGTTGTCAGGTGAGCTGACAGAGGAAGGCCTCCAAAGAACTGGCCAACTCCAGAAACTCCGGTCCACCTTCACCAAAGAGCGTGGAGATCCCTCCCAGCACCCCTGACCTTGTGAATCAGTCTTTGTTGTTGTGCGTTTCACTGCGGCCCCTACCCCCTGCCCCCCGGACCCGGGCCTGTTGGGACAGGAACTCTGGTCTCCGCCTGGCACTTCCCGCCCTCCTCTAAGCCTCCTGTACACACGGAGCTTCCGGCAGCTAATTGCCGTCAAACCTTGTAAAGGTTTGCTTCCAAAGAGGAAGAACCTGCTCTCTTGTGAAGCATAGAATGACTTCTGCCCACAGCAGAGGCTGAGACACACCGCTTTCCCGGCTCAGCCCGAGCAGCCCGTTCGGAGCAGTGCCTTCGGGGCCCTCGGTCCCTTTCATTGCATGGCAGTGGCTTTGCCTAGTCGTCTAACATCTCGTTTCTGTGCCCAGGAAATCATCAAACCCCGGATTGGCCAGCGACCTCACAAAGGCTCTTCCATGCTTCTGGGAGCCAGCTGTAGTTTGTGCTTTTGTGAGGGAGAGTTTCGTGTTGAGGCAGGAACCTTCTCGGGGGGGTGGGGCGGTGACACAGAGCCCCGAGGAGGGGGCGCAGGGCCCAGAAGCCGCCTGTCCCTGCGGCTTCCTATTGGCCCGGCCCGCTGCGCGGGGAGCCCCTGTGCAAACAGCCTGAATACCTGGATTATGCCCTCATCAGGACCGGAGTGCACACACATTACATACCCTTTCTCACTAATCAGCCTGACACATTCCTTTGTCGGGAAAGGTTCCAAAGCAAACACTGTCAGGGCATCTAATTAGCAGGTTTGTGGGCAGAGCTTGGCAGCCCTGTCACATCCTGTTCAACAATAGAGAACAACAGCCTTGGCTCGGCCGGGCCTCGGGGAGGGACCGGCTTCCCTTAAGCATACACACGTTTTTAATGATATTTCCTCTCTGCGGCTTTTCTTGGCGGCAGCCACGCGGTGCGCGTTGTAATGAGGTGTGGGATCCGTGGAGCAGCCGGGGGAGTGGGGCCGAGGCGGACGGAGGAAGCAGGAGCCTCCGTCCCTCGCTCCCTCCTCTCTGGTTTGAAGGGGAGCACGTGGAGGAGTGTCTCCAGGACCCTCTGACACTGATGATGGAGACAGGACTCCTGCCTGTGCTCCCGACTCAGAAAGGGACAGCGAGGAGGGCAGCGTGGAGAGCAGCGAGGCATCTGGAGAGGAGGGAAACTGAGGCAGGGAGCGCCCAGAGGCTGGGAGCGGCAGAGCAGGCCAGTGACAGGCCAGGATGGAGTCCGGCTGTGTGTGTTCGTGTCGGTGAAGGTTTTCTTGGGTAAGAACTCCAGCACGAGGCTAGTGGTTCTGGCTTTTCAACTGTGGTCACAGAGGAACTTGGCAAATAGCATTTCACCTCGGCCCGGCGGCTCCTGCATTCACGTGTCAGAACGTCTCGGAATGTCTCACCCAGACAAGACTTTTGTGAAGCCCCCGGGACTGACCTGAGCTTTGGTGCCGTGAGCCCCTGATAAATGTGGCGCGTTTATAAGCGCGGCCCTCGCTGGCGAGGCCACCGCTCTTTTCCGAAGCCATTTGGTCCCTTGAATGGATGGCTGTCCTCTCCACCTAGACACATTTCTTACCAGGCATCTAATTACGTGTCTTGTTAATATTGTGTTCGTCATCTTACCCCTAAGCGTTTTAGACAACCTAATTTTTTTGTTGGAGGGGGAAAATGGTCACCATTGTTTAACTTGTATTTCAACTTTCTAACTATAAAATTAACCGGCGTTCATTATAAAAAATTTGAAAAGTACATAAGAGTATAAAGAAGTTTCTCCAATATATGTATGCATATATATATATATATATATATATATATATATATGCATATATATGTATATATTTTATTTAGTGAACTTGAAATCATATTGAATATATAATTGAATATCCAGCTTTTTTGTCCCATCGTATCAGATCCAGGAGAATACTCACATTTCATTTATAAACTTTTATTTTACTAGAAAAAAATACACTGAATTGGCTCTAAAATCATGAAGGTCCTTTTCATAAGCAGAGGCAGGCTGGCCCACAGGAAGCTCACTGGCCTAGGACAGAAGTCTGCACGTCCCTCCTGACGCTGCCCCTAACTTGCTCTGATGAGCCACCCCCACAGAGTCCACCCCCCAGGATCGTGGCACCGATTTAAGCTCCAAGTGGCAAAAGGAGGAAGAGCTTTACTTCAGTTTTCTTGCTTGGCATTTTGTGTTGGTCTTTTGATAGTTTGTCATAGTGTTTTCAGTAAAGTTGACTGATTTTGCCAAAATTCACCCAGCAGGAGTAAGATCGAAATTGGAATTGTGATTCAGTCCATTTGGAAATAATATAAGCCTCCTGAGGAAACTGACTTTGTGTGTACTGCTCACTGCCCATCTCTTCATCTAGAATACCACATAGTAAATGCTCGATAAACAGCCATGAATAAACGAAGGATTTGCTTTTAGTTCTTCATATCTGTACTTATGTGTTTTCTTTTATTTTAAAATAGCCTTTAAACTAACTCCAGGGAAACTGTCTCCTTCAGTGTAGACATTACCTAGGTAATGTGACTGTGTTCAGTGAGTGATAATGCAGCATGTTAGGGACAGATGTGTTTTACTGGCCCAGTGGAGACTTTAATGTCAAAAATAGGAGCTTTGTTAAGCTACTCAGATAATTTAATTTTCAGAACATCTCTTAGGTCATTTTTTAGCGTGTGCTTTTTCCTGCCCTATGGGACTGTAAATAAGTAACCCGAAATACACAATAGGCAGGAGAAGGAGTATTTACCTTCGCATACAAAAAAATGTTGACTTTTCAGACTGAGCAGTGTGTTCTGAAATGAACTGTTTTATGCTTTAGAACTACAAAAGGTACAATCATACCTTGGTTTAGTCGGTGTATGTTTGATATTTTGAGATTTTTTTCATCCAACTAATTATGGGAGTACAGGTAGTAATATCTTCTTAAAGTTGTTGTGTGTTTTTTTAATCCTTTTTGGCATTATTGCAATATCTAGTGTATGCTATCATAATTTTATTAAGCCCCTTTAGCATTTTGAATATTAAAACACTCAGTGTTGCACCAGGAAGCATCTGCATGTGCTGCCGATAGCTACCATTAGTAAATGTCTCTTCAGTTGGGAATGCCTTTGAAACACTGAAAATGGAGATAAAGGCCCAGCACCTAGATGTGCACCCTCTGTAAACAAGTTGGCCTTTGGACTGAATTTATATCAGAGCACAGACCCTTCATAGAGTCTGAAGGAACTTGGCAATCATTCTCTCATCCCCTGAACACCTTCCCCTCCCCTGACCTCATTTCCAACCCTTCACCCCCATCAAGATCAGCATCCCCACCCAAAACCATAGCCATTCAGGCTGCCGAAGCCAGTGTAATACTCTTTCTGTCTCACTCTTTCTGTCAGAACACTAGCCTGGAATTTGAGGGACCCACGAACCATCTTAGGAGGACAAAAGACTCCACCCCCCGCCCTTCACTGGTCTCAGGCACTGCTGGTGATGGTTGATGGTTTCCAAAGACTGCAGTGGGAACACTGGAAACCACTGATTTGAACTGATTTAACTCAAACTGAACGATCTGATTTGGCCTTCACAGTTAGGACTTTGAAGGATCTTACAGCCTTTCTCTAAGAGAGATGTTAATCCTTTTTTGCTAGAAAGAGAATCCTTGGTGAAGGGAGAGTAAATTTAAATTAAAAGACATAGCTGGAAAGCAGCGTGCATCAATGATTTGGAAGAAAAATTCAGAATTGAGAATGAAAAGAGAAGAAATCCTTGGCGGTGGGGAAGACTGGGGCGGAGGAGAAGGACAGGATGGAGTGATGGGGAGTGATGTGAATGGCAAAGCAGGAAGCAAGAAAGATGGCTTTTCCCTTCCTCTGACTGCCCGAGAGCACATGGAAGGTCTACTGTTTAAAAGAGAGAGGCCTTCATACTTAGAAAGTGCCTACGAGTGGTACTTAACCCTTCATCCCCACGCCTAGCGCCATCCGAAAGTTTCTGAACTCAGCTTTTCTCACTGAAGGATCTAGAGTTTGCCCAGAGACAGCAAAAGAGAGAAGGCTTCGTTATTGGTCGGCACAGGACACTGCTCACCAGACCTAAGCTGCAGGCTCCCATTGGATTCCCTCTGGGAGCGCCTGTGCTGTCGCCTCTGACTTCCCTTTGCTGAGGTGCCAGCATCCAGCTTCCCCCTCTCCCTGTCTTCTGAATAAATACAGTGTTGAAAGAAATAAAATGTTCAGTGACTTCGAGGTGTCCTACCGGTTTATTGCTTTTCATAACTATTTTTATTACTGTGATTATCAGTTCCATCCAATTTTACTAATCCGCAGAGTGGAAACCCAAGTTCCACAGAGTGTTTTCACTCAGAGAAGGGGCTGCTAAAGCAAGCACAGCTGCTCACGTGCCCTCCCCTCATTCCCTGTTAACATAGACCTGCTTTTACACATTATTGCAGTATTTGTCCAAGACAGTACATGCTTGGTTCATGCACAGTAGAATAATGTTAGTGAGTAAACATTTATACATCATTACACAGTTGAACCATGTTTCTTAATTTATAAATGTGTAAACAACCAGGCTATTAATTTAACTCACCAAATTTGCACAATACCTTTATCACTATATCAAGATGAAAAAAATCTGAGATGTTCAATACATTAAACATCTAAGCAAGGATTAATCTTTGACCACCTGAGATGTTTATACCAGTGCACCTGCATCTCATTTTAAATAAACCTTATAAATAAAACTATATCATATAAATTTTAAATAGTTGATTGATTATATACATTCCAAATTTTTTTTTCATTTAATATAAATATGGTCACCAGTAAATTTTCCTATTATATTCAATATAGAATTGATTTCTAAAGTTGTTTACATAAGAGGAGACTGTTTTTACCAGATATAAAAATCTATAATAATAAAAGCATAATATGCTCATTAGACTGGACATCCTTGGATGAAGCTGGGCTGTGAGGGAAGCTGGGGAAGGAAGGCCTGATCTTGCCTGAATTTCGTGCATTGGGCCTCTAGAATGTTATAAAATACACAGCGTGATGTAGGCATTGGGACACACAGATCAATGGGACATGATTTCAGAAGTACAGAAAGAGACCCAAGAAAAATAGGAATTCATATATGAGAAAGGTGTCACAGCAAATTAGTGAAACAAAATATGCATCATTCCACAAAAGGAGCTGGGGGCGAAATAGATTTTTGTAGGAATAAAAGTGCTGGATTTTACCATTCTCCTTTCATCAAAATACATTTAGTTGATCAAATATTTTCATGAAAAACATTTAAACCCATAAAGTACTAAAATAAAAGATAAATGAATATTTATATGATCTTAAATGGGGAAGGTCTTTCTAAGCCTAACACAAACCCAGAAGCCATGAAAGTTAAATGCTCTTAAAAACATAAAAAATATTAAACTTTAAAAATTCTATAGATAAAGACAAAGCTAACCAGTAAACTTGGAGGAATATTTTCAACAGATGTGACAAAATATTAATGTCCTGGATATAAAAAATGTTTAAAAGTGACTAAGTAAAAGTTGATATAAAACAGGCAATGGGGCATAAACTAATTCTGGAAAAAATATGCAAGTGGTCATTAAATACAGAAACTACTACATATTATTTGGAATTAAATGAGATTTGTCTATTAGCTTTGAGAAAATAATAGATACAAAATGTAAAGCCTTCTATAAAAACATTAATAATTTTCTGATTTCATTTTGCAAAGTCCATATTTTTGTTTTAAACATTTAGAACAGCTCTATCAGCCTGTTGTCTTTGGAAATGATTGGCCTAGAACAGTGGTTTTCCAACTTTCACGTTCATAAAATTCCCTGGAGGGCTTGTTAAAACACAGACTGCTGGGCCCCACCCTAGAGTTTATGATTCAGTAAGTCTGGATTGGGACCTGATATTTTGCATTTCTCACAAATTCCCTGGTGATGCTGGTTTGGCTGGTCCTGGGACCACACTTTGAGAGTCTCTGGGTTAGAACACACGGAGTATTAGAAAATCATGTAATGCCATCTCATCAAGAGAACTGTATTGGTGAGAAGAGACAAACAGGATTAGTCTGAAGTTATGACAGAACACTTTGAGTTGTTCCTTTGAAAGTATTTCTCCTCCTAGATTTACATCACTACCTCATTCCTAAGCAACCAATCATGCTGCTCATAAAATTAGATTTGGTTTACCTTCTAAACTTTTTTACATTTTCCTAATGTACTCATGCTTGAATATGTTTTTTTTTTTTTCTCCAGTAAGTGTCTTAGTACTTTGAGGAATTGAAATATAATATATTCATACAAGTAAATCCTATTCAGAGTCTTAGATACCTATCATCCCTATAAATTATTATTTCTTTTAAAGAGGCTTACTTCAAAACTTGACAGTTAAATTTTTCATTTTTACATACAAAAAGTAGACTGGTGGATCAGTGGAATTCATATATAAACCGAGATTATTCAAGATTATTGTTTTTTAATCTGCATTAGCCTGGCAATACTCTCATGTTCACGCCCTTTGTGTTAGATGTGGCAGGGCATTTCTCAGCATCTCGTGGGCCCTTCGGTGTTGAACTACCTTAGAAATCAATCCCTGCAGAAAGCCATTGCTCTTCGTATGGCTCTCTGTGGCTACAATTAGAGTTTATTCTAGCTTCTGACAGAAATTGTGGAACATTTTTAAAATCCTTCTGCAGCTCTTTTCCTTTTCTAAGATTAAGTAAGATTTTCTTCAAGTATTCCCTCCAAAAGATGGACATTTGATTGTTGAGAATTGTATTAACTGCCAGGCGAACCATAAAACAAAACAAAACTTAGAAGTGTCAGAAATATCAGTTCTTCCCTATCCCCCCCAAAATTATTTCATTCAGGTCAAAGCTGTCATGGCTTTGTACAGCCACACAGACCTTTGCTGAGAAGCTGTCACCGTCTACAAACCGCCAAGAAGCAGTTATTAAGCGTTTGCACTAAAGGTAAGGGGACTTACTGTCCCCAGTAGGATGGCAAAATTAACAAATGAATTAATTAGCCCTTGTTTGCATTCTAGTTCAGAGCCAAGATTTTAAGTAGGGCTTTTGTCAAAGGTATTAGCTGAGCTTGGTTTACAAACTAAAAGTGCAAGACCTGTGAAAGCCAAATGCTTTGTGGGCACAATCAGGGGGAAAGCCTTCCTTAATTAACTCTGGGGATTAGGAGGTAAATAAAAAGATCATTGCAGGACATCCCGATTGCTCTCCTCAGATGTGAGTCCTCGGGTCTTTAGGGACGTTTTGAATAACTTAAAGGAGCATGTGGCCAGTGACAGGGAAAAGGGCCAGGTTTCAGGTCAGGAGGCTGGAATCTAGTCCACAGCTGATCACTTCACTAGTTCTGGGGCCAGATAAGCCACCAGTTGTTTTATTCTTTCTCTTCATTTTATCTGTTTACTGACCGACTTCTTAAAAATAGGAAAACAAATAGTACCCAGCTCAGAGAGCTAACGTAAGGATAATTTATGTAAAAGCGGGGGCAGAGGGCCATACAGATGCTGCCTAATTTAGATGTCTAATCTTGATCATGCTGTATTTACCATACACAACTATTGCAGTCGCTTTATGAGCTGCACAGAAACGCCTTCATCGGCCAGACATTTGGCCAAAGGAGCTGGATCTTTTCCAGTCTCTTATAATTCTAGTCAAACCAGATGGATACCTGCTTAGCCCCCATATCCCTATCCTGAGCCAAAAAAAAGGAAAACAAATTATAAGGAACACTCCTAAATGTGACAGGCCCAAGTGTATCTAGTTCCCACTCTGCGAGGAGCCACGATTGTTCTGGAATCCAACGTTTCCAGACAGCTTTACCCCCTCTCACCCCCCTCCCCCGCTGCTGCTGGGGCGGCACAAGGGGCCTCTGGCCATCCTGGCGCAGGCTGGGCTGCAGATGGTGCTCCAGGGGGAGGCGTGAAACCTGCGCCCCCCTCACCATCAGCACCAACCAAATCAGTTTCTTTCTTTTTTTAATATTTTTTTAATTGATTTTAGAGAGGACAGGAGAGAGAAAGACAGAAACATCAATAATGAGAGAGAATCATTGATTGGCTGCCTCCTGCACACCCCACACTGGGGATCAAGCCTGCAGCCGGGCATGTGCCCTGACCAGGAATCAAACCATGACTTCTTGGTTTGTAGGTCAACATTCAACCACCGAGCCACGCCAATTGGGTCATAATCAGTTTCTTATTGAAATTGTGTGTTAATCTGTCTTTACCTTAACCCAGCTATTCCCTCCCTCCCCCCCAATAAAGTGAATCGGTTACATTATATCATTTGTTTAATCATATCGAATTCATTTTATCTTAGGATATTTAGTAACATGTTTGTGTATTCTTCCAAACAGCAGACATGTATGTAAAGTAAACACATATATACCACATATGCACTTACACAGGCACACAGCGTGGGTACTATTGGCTGATTTCCTATTTGAGCACATTATAAGTTGTTTGCTGATGT
Source organism: Pipistrellus hanaki (assembly GCF_964339955.1). Taxonomy (NCBI): domain Eukaryota; kingdom Metazoa; phylum Chordata; class Mammalia; order Chiroptera; family Vespertilionidae; genus Pipistrellus; species Pipistrellus hanaki. The sequence continues at coordinate 78,492,915 of NC_140510.1, read as the reverse complement.
CACTTACTTACCTAATCATATCAATAGAAGACACCACCACCCAAAACATTAAAATAACCAGCCCCCAATAACCACCTTCCTTAGCTAAGAGATTTACATCATCATCCTGGTTTCTTGGAGAAACCAATCATGGCTAGCGGCCCTACCATAGCGCTATCTACTGAACCACACTCGCCTGCCTAAGGACGTGGGCCCACTCCCGCACAGGCCCTGCCCACCGTGGACTCTGCGGGGGGGGAGCAGCCACAGTGCTACCCCGCACTGCGGGCCTGTCCTCCTGCTTGTCAGCGATCCAGCCGAACTCCAGCCTGAATCTGAATCCCAGCTTAATATCCGAGGTCACCGCCGGAGCCAAAGATAAAAACGCAGGAAGAGTAGGACCCAGCGTGGACAGGGCAGAGCGGACGGTGACCTCGGCCGGTTTCCTGTGACCCCTGAGCAGCTTGAGTCTGGAAGGGCGCAGACAGCACCTCGTGCCTGGCTCTAATTGCTCTCACATCATCAGCATTCCAGAACAGGAAGCTGTCTGCAGCCGGGAATTCTTGCCTCTGTGCCATGATGTTCGAGAAGCGACCCTTTGCCCTGCATGTCTCCGCTCCGGTTGGTGTGTGGCAGGTTGGTCTCCTGGGCGGTGCGGGCTGTGAGAAGGACACTGTGTCTGTCCCGTCTCTGGGCAGTTCGCGTGTCAGATTTCCGGGCGCTGATCCTCTCCCTCCCCGGCCGCGGTCAGTCAGGAAGCGCATTTGCAGGTGAACGACTGTTCATCACACGTGTAGTCTCGTGCCAAGGTGCCTGCACTAAGACACAGCAAGATTCGTGTTGCCCGGGACTGTAGACATGTTCTCTGGCCCCCGGCCCAAGAAAGGGACCAGCTTGCCAGGGACCAGGGATAATGGGTGCCATTGTCCCACAGAGCCCCCACCAAGGCCCAGCCCAGCTCGCTCCTTTCTCGTCCCGCTTCCTGTGGCGTAGCCAGTGCTGACATGCACCCGGTTCCCTCCATCGCGTCTGTCCTAACGGTTAAAGCACAAAACTACTTCCGCAGGCGGCGGTAAGCGGCTGCTGCCTCCAGCAGCTCCCGCCTCCCCCTCGAGTGAGAGCCCCACTTCTGCCCCCCTCCGCACCCCTCAACCTTGGAGAGAGCTGGGGTGAGGAGCGTGGGAGAGGCTTAGAGAGAAACCCTTAATATTTCACTGTCATCTCCTGGGATAGGGGCAGCGTCAGCCCCTTCGGGCCAACTTCCTGATAGTCAGAGCTGCGTGTGCTGATTAACTTAAACTATTTCACAGCTTTTGCTTAATCGGTGCAAATAAATGCAATTTAAAGCAGTGCTTTCCACACGCAGGCTGTGGCCTCCAGCGGGGGCTCTCCCCGGAGCAGCCAGCAGGACTACATGCCCTCTGTCACCCATCGGCCGTGGGGCCAGGGCCTTTGGAAAGAGGAGGACAAAACCCCAAGTAGCCTTTTCCCTCCTGCAAAATTCTACAAGCTGAAGGCTGCTCTCTCATCCAACCTTCTCTGTTTCTGAGGAAAGCGAGGTGCAGAGACAGAGGCAGTTCCCAAGACCGCAGTGCTGCCGGGCCGGCCTGGGCCGGAACTCGGGGCCCCTCCGTGCGGCCCAGCTCTCCCGCTACTGTCAGTGGCCCTCCCCTCTCTACAATGGCTGCATCGGGCGCATAAAAGCAATTTATTTTATGAAGCAAATACAGAGCTTTTTGGTGTTGATCCACTAGATGCCCAGACAAGCCTGAAGAAGCAAAGGGGGCCGCAGAGAAACGGCCCCAAGTCTCTGGGCGACCCTGGGCCAGCCACCAAGAGGGCTGTGGGGAGGACTACACATCAGAGTGAGCCGAGAGAAAGTCAGGGTTCCTGCGCAACGCAGAGAAAATTGGTTTTAGCCACCACGGGGTGGTTACTGCTAGTGAGCTTCAGCTATTTTAATCAGTTGATGTATTAAAAATATACATCTGTGCCCAGCTAATGTGGCTCAGTGGTTGAGCATGGACTCGTGAACCAGGAGGTCAGGATTTGATTCCTGGGCAGGGCACATCTCCAGGTTGCTGGCTCCGTTCCCAGTAGGGGGCGTGCAGGAGGCAGCCCATCAACTAATCTCTCATTGATGTTTTTCTCTCTTTCCCTCTTCCTTTCTCTCTGAAGTCAATAAAAACATATTTAATGTGTGTGTGTGTGTGTGTGTGTGTGTGTGAGTATATATATGAATGATTGGGCTTTATTGATTAGTGTGAGCATAACTGGGGAGAAGAGGCTGTTTTAGCCCCCGGTACCTCCTCCACAGAGATGAGGTCAGTGGTTCTCAGCTGGGATGACTCCACCCCGGGGACGTGTGAACGTTTGGCCGTGTCTGGAGACGTTGCTGGTTGTCAGGAATGGAGGGGATGGAGGAAGGCTACCAGCATCCGGTGGGTAGAAGCCGGCGATGCTGCTAAACATCCCACAATGCACAGACCGGCCTCCCCGCAACAAAGAACCATCCGGCCCAGAATGTGAGCCGTGCTGAGGCGGAGATGCCGGGATGAAGGGAAGCCATGGATGCTTTCAGGAGAACCCGCTGGAGGGCCGTGCGGCCGGCATTGTCCGTGGCACCGAGAGGCAGGCCCCGGGCCTTTGTTCTCCAGGCCGCACGGCCATCGCGACAGCAAGGGAGCCGCTGATGGCGGGCTGGATGGCTCTGGCGCCGAGGGGCGGGCTGGCCTTTGATTTGTCCCTCAGGACTCCAAAGGGACGCTTCTCTTTCATTATCGGTGGCAATTTTCTGCACAGATGATTACACCAGTGGAGTTGCCTCATAGAAAAGACACGTTCCTGAAAAGTTGCGTTTGTTAAATCATATTTTAAGTGCAGCCAGGGCATTCAGTAAATAGTGACTTTTTTAAGTGGAAGGTCCTTTTAAATCAAGTCCTATTCTCCAAGAGGAGCAGCCCTATCGATTGCATTTTTAATGCAAATACTGTATTTTTCCTGTGCATTACGTTTTTATCTCAGGGCTCCGTAAAAATGATAGAAGAGAACAGTTTTTCTTCCTCCTTCCTTTCCCTGCCCCTATTCTTTCCCTTTAAAGGAAAAATCAGGGAAAATTAACAGTAGAGTCTCTGAATTTAGGAAGGTCGTTGATCAGTCTAGCCATTATACGGTTCAAAAGACGCCTGCTGGGTTACAAATTGTTAGAAAATAGGACTTGGCTCCATTTTGAAATCATTAATTTTTTTATCTCACTTTTTTTTTTTTTCAGTTACTGACCTTTGGCTAGAAAGAGCAGGTGCACCCGTCCCTGCAGCACCCGTGGGTGTTTTCTGCACCACAACATTTGATAAGACTCAACCTCGACCACGGGGTGGGGTGGGGCGGGGTGGGGGTGCGGGGACTGGTGTCAGCAGAGATAAGGGGTGGCACTGAAGGAACCCAGCGGTTCCCTCCTTATCAATCACTGCCCTGGGGCAACATCCCTCTGTGTATAAATCGCTGACTGACCCGCAGGGCAAGGGGCAGGAAGGAGGAAATTTATTTGATAAAGCCACCATTAGTGTCACTTCCCTGATAGGGGTTCCACCGAGGTCTGACCCAGTGGGGACAGAGCCACTGTCACTGGGAGGAGAGAGGCTCCAGGCAGACCTGGGACAACCCGCCCCCCCCCCCACACACACACACACTCATACACACACACACACTCACACACACACACTCACACACACACACACTCACACTCACACACACTCACACACTCACACACACTCACACTCACACACACTCACGCACACTCACGCACACACTCACACACACACACACTGACACACACTCACACTCACACACACACACACTCACACTCACACTCACACACACACACACTCACACTCACACTCACACACACACGCTCACACACTCACATCTAGGAAGGAGGGGCTGGGGCAGAGATGCCAGCGATGGCCGGGGCAGGGCAGGCCAGGGCGGGAAGCCCGGCGTCCCCGGGAGCCGGTGCCAGGCTTGCCTGCCCCTGGAGCCCTGGCCCTCCCGGGTCCCTGCTCACGGTCGCCCACTCCGGCCCCGCAGAGCCGGGGGGCGGAGGTCAGCCTTTCACGCAGGAGGACGCCCGCACAAGGCAGTGCGTCCGGCTCGGGCCCTCCCAGGGAGCTCCCCGCACGCCGGGACTGTCCAAGTGCTTCCTCAGGACTCCTCCGAGCTCCCCTCCTCTGTGACTCACGGCCCGGGGATCGCCGCCGAGCAGATACGCAAACCCACGGCGCTCAGAGCTGTAACTCGCTCGAGGCCGCATCTCCGTCTGCCGGGCTGTCCGACAGTTCCCCGTGTCCTCCCTCTGGGGCCTGAGGCGGGCCCGGCTGGTCCGGCCACTGCCACGGGGAGGGAGAGGCTCCGGGCGGCAGGCCTTTCCTCCGAGCCCCCGGCCCCTTCCTGGGGGGCGAACCCTGTCCGCGCAGCGCCCACCCTCACCCTGTGTTTGACCTGGATTTCTTCCCAAAGGCCCGTCTCCCCGCAGAGGAGGGTTAGGGCTTCACCGTGGGAACTGGGGCCGGGCCGGGCACAGCTCAGTGCTTGCGCGGGGCATTGGGTCAGCCAGCTCACCCTGCTCCTCTCCTGGCCACCAGGCTGGCTGGGCCGGACAGCGGGGCCGGGCACAGCTCAGTGCTTCCAGGGGGACTGGGTCAGCCAGTCACCCTGCTCCTCTCCTGGCCACCAGGCTGGCTGGGCCGGAGAGCGGGGCCGGGCACAGCTCAGTGCTTCCAGGGGGACTGGGTCAGCCAGTCACCCTGCTCCTCTCCTGGCCACCAGGCTCCCTGGGCCGGACAGCGGGGCCGGGCACAGCTCAGTGCTTCCGGGGGGACTGGGTCAGCAGGCTCACCCTGCTCCTCTCCTGGCCACCAGGCTGGCTGGGCCGGAGAGCGGGGCCGGGCACAGCTCAGTGCTTCCGGGGGGACTGGGTCAGCAGGCTCACCCTGCTCCTCTCCTGGCCACCAGGCTGGCTGGGCCGGAGAGCGGGGCCGGGCACAGCTCAGTGCTTCCGGGGGGACTGGGTCAGCAGGCTCACCCTGCTCCTCTCCTGGCCACCAGGCTGGCTGGGCCGGAGAGCGGGGCCGGGCAGAGACCGCGGGGCCGTGGAGCTTCTCTCCGTCGCTGACACTGACCCTCCCCAGTGTCCCTCCTGGTGCAGCCTGGCTAGGAAGACCCTCCTCTGACAAACGTGCCGAGTCCTGACAGAGGGCCGGGGTAAGGCAGTGCAGGCTGGGGAAGCGCTTGGAAGCCCATCCTGGTCCTGGCCCCTACAAAGGTCAAGGCTCCATCACTGACCGGGGCGTGTGTGGGAGGCACCCATATTCTCCCTCTCCCTCTCCCTCTCCCTCCCTATTTTTTTTTTTTTTTTTTTAAAGAACACCCAGAGCCCAGGAACAAAACTCAGGCTACTGTAGGAAAAGCAAAAGCAGCACAGGCTGAGCCCTGAGGGCTGGCCCCTTGTAGCCACGGCAGCTTTGTCCCAGGCCGGGGCTGGCCCTCCCGGTGCTGCTGGTTGAACACAGTCACCTGGGCCCACTTCCCGGGCTCCGGGGGCAAGGTCATCAATGCCTGTTGTGCGTGCGTGGAAGGGTGAGAAGTTAATGCACGTGGGCAAGCCACCCCCTGAGCCAGCCATCGCTGTGCTCGACGGTTCCTCGTTGTAAAGACTCTGCAGTGAACACAGCTCAGGCCTCCGGCACCGAGCCCACCCAGAATGTCTCCTCACAAATCAGAGTCTCTGTGTGCCGCTCAGACTGTGTTCTCGTCCTCGCACTCTCATGCCTTGCTGTGCCCACTTGCTTTCTAAAGGTAGACTTAAAGGGAGAGGGGAAAGTGACATGGAGCGTCCAGAGCTCTGTGGTGGCCCCGGGGGCCAGAGTCCGCCTCCTGCTGGCTCCCTCCCCGGATGCCCCAGCGTCTCCCCAGCCGGTGGGAATCGCACACAAACACGCTCAGGTGCAGCTCAGCCTGGAACAGGGGTCCTCAAACTTTTTAAAGTGGGGGCCAGATCACGGTCCCTCAGAGAGCTTGGAGGGCCGGACTATATGAACTACTATCAATAATTCCTACTGTAACACCTCGGCTGCGCTCACTGCCCAAAAAACCTGGCGGGCCGGATCAGACTCCTCTGCGGGCCGCATGTGGCCCGCCGGCCATAGTTTGAAGACCCCTGGCCCTGGAACATGGGGAGACGGAAGCGCCCGTCCCCATGCGTCACCCCGCGTCCGGCGGCAGGGCAGGGCCGTCGGGATCGCGCCTGGTGCCCGCGCGGCTCGCAGGCCCGGGCTCCCGGGCTCACCGTGTCCCGGTTGCTCTTGCAGGTGTGACAGCTGCGGCGCCGTGTTCCACGCCGAGTGCAGAGAGAGGTCGGTGCCCTGCCCGCGCTGCGTGCGCCGGGAGCTGCAGAAGAAGCAGAAGTCCTTCTGGCGGCGGCTGAACGTGGACGAGAGCCTGGAGGAGGCCTGCAGCATGTTCGAGCTGTCCTTCCCCAACACCTGACCGCGGCCAGGTCAGGCCACCTCCCAGTGACCCGCCGGCCAGCGGCTCCCCGGGGCCCGCCGGCCCCTTTCCGAGGAGTGCGTCTCGTCTCCGGCCGGACACGGAAACACACGTACACACCTACACGCACACACACACCGTACGGACGTCCTGTGGGCGCCGCGTCTGAGGTCCATGGAGCCCTGCGGCTCTAAGAGCTCCCAACGGGCACGTACGCTCGGCCGTGAACTTGCGCTGCTCGCTCCCAGGCAACACGTGGTTCACACGCAGTGCTTTCCGCTGGGGGCTGTCTTCTGTTTTGTTTTGTTTTGTTTTGTTTTGTTTTGTTTTGCTTTGCTTGTTCTTCTGGCTGTCAGGGCCACGTCATTACCCAGGGCCCAGGAGGAAGTATTGTTGCACAGAGCAGCAGGCGTGGGCTCCTTCTGTGTTCTTTATTTTCAGCCTTCCCAGCCGATGAGGCTGGCACCCAGCACCCGGTCCCCAGGACAGTCTCCTACACCCAGAGGGAACTGGGTCCTTCCAGGACCCGCCTCCTAGCCTCGGCTCCCCCAGAGGCAGGGTCCCCTGTGCTGAGCCAAAATCCGGAGGGCAGGCTCCCCCAGAGAAAACAGGCCCCCCGGAGGATTGAAGGGCTCATCCTGGTTTGGAAGTCCAAGTCAGAAAAGCTTGTTCCTCGGCAAAGAAGAGACCCCAGCGGCCAAGTCCAGCCGCGGCTGCTCTGTCTGCTGGTACGAGCCCGCCTGGCCTGGGGAGGCCGCCGCCACAGGCCCGGGCTGTCCGCGCGGCTCCCGAGCGCGGCTCCCGAGCGCGGCTCCCGGGCTCGGGGACGGGAAGGACGTGTTGGCGGAGCTGCCGGGGAGATGCCCAGGCCGCCGGGCCGCGGTGTGCGGACGGACGGGCAGATGTGGAGCGCACGCACTCCAGCAGCCCGCCTGTAGTCTCTCTCCGCAGAGTCCGTGTGGGCAGCCCTCCCTGCTCCTTGTAGATGCTTTGTTTCTCATCCTTCTCCGTTGCACTTCATTGTGACCTTTGTCAAGTTAACCACTTCTACTTTCACCTTTTCTTAATCTTAAAAAACATTCACAGGAACCTGGAACTTCAAAATACCGACTGAGACTGTTAAGAAAATACCAAGCTTATACATATAATGAGCGAATTCAATCTAATGTCATTGAAATACACAGACGTACACGTACATCATTGCCATCCTAAAGTAAAAGGAAGAGTGCTAAAACGGAACGACAGGAAGGAGGACTGGAACGTCGCGTGGCCGCCCGGCCGGGGAGAGTCTCCCGGCGCCTTGCTGTGCCCACGGGGGGGATCCATGCCCACGCTGGGGGCGCCGTGCCCACACAGCGAGCTCTGTGCCCACGCGGGGAGCTCTGTGCCCACGGGGAGCTCTGTGCCTACGCGGGGAGCTCTGTGCCCACGGGGAGCTCTGTGCCCACGCGGGGAGCTCTGTGCCCACGGGGGATCCATGCCCACGCGGGGAGCTCTGTGCCCACGCGGGGAGCTCTGTGCCCACGGGGGATCCATGCCCACGCGGGGAGCTCTGTGCCCACGGGGGGAGCTCTGTGCCCGAAACAGTGGGCACGAGGGCCCTGGAAGCCGTGGCTCTCCTCCTCCCGCCTCACCTCTTCCCGGGACAGAAAAACACGCTTCTTTCCAAACGACGGTACATGTAACCCCACTGCCCTGCTCCCCCAGGCCCGGCTCAGGACCTCTGCCCGCTGAAGGGCGTGCTGTGTCCCACCGCCTTCCGTGCGGACTGTTCGGTGTCAGCATCCCGCATCCCGCCCCGGCCCGCCCCCTCGGCCCGGACCATCCATCTCCCCTAACAGCTCAGCGCCGGGCACGCGTTTGCTCTCCGATCCCACGGCAGCTGCGTCCACGACCTGAGACTCGTTACAAGGCGGGGCCCTTCCCGGGACGCCTGGCGGAGCCTTTTCCTCCTGAGAAGCAGGCTGGCTCCCGCCACAGCCCCAGAGAGAGAGAAGGGTGGGATCTCAGCGAGCGCCTGGCACACAGGCACACAGACCCGCTCGCCGCCTCCTGCCGCCTCCCCTGGTGAGACAGAGTGTTTCTCAGCTCAGAGAAGACAGCCGGCAGGACCTTTCACGGGAGAATTATGGACCTGCTCATTCCAGAGCAGATGTGCTCCGTGGCAAAGTGCCTTCTCCCTCGCCCTCGCCGTCCTGTCCCCGCAGCTCCTCCGCCGTCAGGAATGCCCCTGCGGCTCCAGCACCCGCACCCGCACTCCGCGCTGGGGACCGGGGAGGCCTCTCCTCCCGCCCGCACCGCAGCCAGGCCTGCACCAGGCGTGTCGGGGTAAAACCCTGGGTCCCGTTCTAAAGGCCTCTGTGGCCGCAGGGCCAGCTCAGCGTCCGCAGCCCGGGGAACTGGGGGCCTTCTGCTCACCCCGCTTTCTGCTTATTTTCAAAAGGAAAAAAAAAAAAAAAAATAGATGTGCGATCGCCACCCAGAACTGGCACCGCCTCCCAGGCTCTGTTTTCTCTCCTGTGGGGCTCTGACAGCCTGGCCGGTGCCCGCGGGCCTGCACCATGCTCCCGCCGCCACCACCACCACCACCACCACGCCTGCCAGGCCAGGCCCAGCCGGCGGGGGCGCTGGGTCCGCCCCGAAAATCCAAAATGGCTGTTTTCGGCCCAGAACGCCTTCGCCCACATGAACGCCCCTCCGGCCTGGGGCATGGTTCCCCTGCTTAGAAGCTGTCTCGGCAAACGCAGGCCTGTGGTCACCACCTCTCGCACACCAAGCCCAGGGAAGATGGCAGTGGGCCTCCCGGAGCGGGCGGCCCTCGGAGCCTCTGTTCACTGAAAGGCCCTCCCTGCCTGCGGCTGAGGAGCTGCCTCCTCCCGGCCAGAAGCCAGCGTGAGCCCGTCCAGCCCCGGGAAGGCTGGCGCTACCCTGCGGCACAGGAGCCAGCTCCCAGAATAGCTGCACAGGCCGCTCCACACTTACAGCGCAGTCCACTGGCCTGCGACGTGTGCTCTCCGCAGCTCACAGCCTCTTTACACGAAAACCACGTCTACACGCGTCTCCCCGCTGCGCTGCCTCCCGGGACCGTGTCACAGCCCTCTCACGTCTGCGGCCGTCTTCCCGGGAGCTGTGCTGGCCATTCGCTGGGACGGGGGCACCCTTTTATTGTTCCGGACCAGGCCTCCCCCCAAGAAAGGCCGGAGCTGGCACCTGGGGGGGTGGCTCCCGACCAGCTCGGGGTGCCCTTCAGCCCCCGGCCAAGGGGCTGCGTGCGGCCCGGGCCCTGGCAGCGCTGGCTGTGCAAGCAGCCTCCACGGAGCTGGAGGAGGCCCGGACGGCACTGGCCTCTGTGCCGGTCTCTGTGCACGCAGGAGCATCCCCCCGGGGCGACTGCCCGGCCGCCTTCCAGAGGCTGGGCTTGCACACCCCTGGGTCTGCCCCCTGGCCGGAAAGGCCGCGGGAGCCGCTCACTGTCGGGGTGGGACCCTCGATGCCACGCGGGCCGCTCCGCCAAGGGCGCCCCCAGGAGGCCAGGTCCGTCCTGCCCGGGTTCAGCCAAAGCTGCTGCTGCTGCTGCTCGCCTCGGGCCGAGTGACTCGTGGCCCCAGCCGCCCGCTTCACGCAGGGAGCGGGTGTGAAGTCAGTCCCCTCCTGCTCTCCTGCGGCCCCGGGTCGCACACAGGCTCCTTTCCCCGTCCCTCCTCCTCCCGCGGAGAGCCACGCCCGCGCGACCCCTCTCCCCCCCGGCGCCTCCTGTCTCACCACGCTTCTCCCTCGAAGACGGCGGTCTGCAAACTCATTAGCCCACGGAGCCCAGTACCAACAGGACAACGACTGAAATTTCTTTGGAGAGCCGCATTTTTTAAACTTACACTTCTTCTAACGCCGCTTCTTCTAAATAGACTCGGCCAGGCCGTGGTGGTTTGTGGAAGAGCCACACTCAAGGGGCCAAAGAGCCGCACTTGCCGACCGCAGCTCTGAGATAGTGTGAGGAAGCAGAGCTGCGGGGGCGAGGCCGACAGCGTGGACACCGCCCTCCGTGGCGAGGCCCACGCGGTGAGAAACACGGACTCCTTCCTGCCGTGGCCGCCCTGGTGCTCCTCGGCCTGTGCCCCGCCCCCCAGTCCAGCGGGACCGACTGCTCGGGGTCGAACCCGGTGATGGGTGGACAGGCCCAGCGCGGTTCTTCGAGACAGACAGCTGGGGATTGCTCTCGTGCCGGGCGGTACATGGACAGTTAGTCCAGCGCCCAGCAGCCTTCTTACCGGCAATTCCAATTTCACCCTATTCAGCTATCTCTACCTTGAGGGGTTTCATGTGTGTGAGTGAGATTTTGCCTTAGCAGGTAAAATCCAAGTCACTGTTAGACTCTAGGTAAACGCCAGAAGAGAGGCGTGCAGTACCCCGCCCCTCAGCACCCCTGTCGCTGTGTCGGGTTTTATTTAAAACGGGTTCCAAGAGGCCGTGATGGTGGCGCTGGCCTGACGGAGCGGCCTGGGGGTGGGGGGCGGCATTGCTCAACTCCTGCTGCGCTCAGCCCAGGAGACGGCCGCCATTCCGCGTTGGCTCCTCCCTTCGGAAAGAGAGTTGTCTCACCCTGGCCGGTTTGGCTCCGTGGATAGAGCGTTGGCCTGCAGACGGAAGGGTCCCAGGTTCGATTCCAGTCAAGGGCACATGCCCAGCTTGCAGGCTCGATCCCCAGTAGGGGACGTGCAGAAGGCAGCTGATCAGTGATCCTCTCTCATCATTGATATTTCTATCTCTCCCTCTCCCTTCCTATCTGAAATTAATTAAAATATATTAGAAAGGAAGGAAGGAAGGAAGGGAGGAAGGAAGGAAGGGAGGGAGGGAGGGAGGGAGGGAGGGAGGGAGGGAGGAAGGCAGGAAGGAAGGAAGGAAGGAAGGGAGGAAGGAAGAGAGGGAGGGAGGAAGGGAGGGAGGGAGGGAGGAAGGAAGGGAGGAAGGAAGAGAGGGAGGGAGGGAGGGAGGGAGGGAGGGAGGAAGGAAGGAAGGAAGGAAGAGAGGGAGGGAGGGAGGGAGGGAGGGAGGGAGGGAGGAAGGAAGGAAGGAAGGAAGGAAGGAAGGGAGGAAGGGAGGGAGGAAGGAAGAGGGAGGGAGGGAGGGAGGGAGGGAGGGAGGGAGGAAGGCAGGAAGGAAGGAAGGGAGGAAGGAAGGAAGGGAGGAAGGGAGGGAGGAAGAAAGGGAGGGAGGGAGGGAGGGAGGGAGGGAGGGAGGAAGGAAGGGAGGGAGGAAGGAAGGGAGGGAGGAAGGAAGGGAGGAAGGCCAGTAGTTGCAGGTAGAAGGTCAGGTGCCCTCAGCAGCTCAGCCCAGAGCAGCGTCCTTCCTGCTGGCTCTAGAGCTGCAGACCAGCCACCCTCCCTGCCCTGCCCCCCCTGCCCCCCATCCTGAGCCCCAGCCTAGACTCGGCCTCATGGCTAGCACCCCAGCTAGTGCACAGCTGGCCCGTGGCTCCTCCACACCAGCCATCCCCTTCCTCCCCCGTAGGAGTGCCTTATAGGACCGCCCAGCGCTTCTAGCCATCTGCCCCCGGGGAGCCTCAGGGCCCTCAGCCTGAACGTGGGTCCCCCTGCTGCCCTGCCAGCTGCTCGTCACACAGATCCCTAGGAGCCTGCACACGCCAGCGCACGCCTGACCTTTCACCTTCGCTAACCTGGTGCCTTACGCTCACGAGTGGAAAGGATCCCTGTCAGAAACACGCGGTGACAGCAGAACGGCAGAGACGTTGGCTTCTCGGCTCTCCTCGACCAGGAAACACAGAGACACAAACCACGTGATGTTTTCACGTTACCCGATGCTGCTGCTTAAGTCGCCGTTTGCTTGCTTGCTCTCATTAACCAAACTCAGGGGAACCATGTCACCAAGGCCAGCGGGGAGATGAATCAAACCAGGTGTCCAGCTCTGAATCTGGGAGGTCTGTGAACATGGCCTTTTCCAGGTGAAGTTCCATAGACATGAGGATTTTTTTTTTTTTTTCCTTTCTGTAAGGCTGGTTATTTTGCCGCCCGTTTTCCAGTGAGAAGTGGGAAGCCTCGCGGGGAAACGGGGATAAAAATGTGTCTGCGGGGGCCAGGCAGGCCACGGCGCTATTGTTCCCCTGGGCCTTCACCGCTGGAGCCTCGGCTCTGCTTTCGGTCATCTATCAGCATCCTACGGTGGACAGCCGGGGCCCGCCGCAGAGAAGGCACGAGGCTGCAGAGGCCGAGCGCTGGGCACCGGGGGCCTGCACCCGCTCTCTCGCTCCTGGGTCAGGACTGTCCTCGCCCCTCGGTGCCGCTCGGGCACCACGCACTGACCACAGCTTGGGGTTGGGCTGTCGTAGCACTCTGTGCTGAGCTGATGTGCTCGCTGACATAGGCGTTGGTTCTGTTCCCTGAACTTCGTTGCCTTTTGTTTTGGTGTCTCTTACCCATATTTTTGTTTACATCATTTTTTTTAAATACCAGTAACTGTAATAATATGAAACAAAGTTGTATAATGGACAAAACCACTCGTTTTTATGGCTATCTGTGATATAATTTAAGCGCACCAGTTCCTAATGTATAAAGTTATCTCGCCCTCAATAAACAATGCAGAATGGACTTTCTCTTTGCATAACAACGTCATTAAATTAGGGTTTTAGGGGGAGCTGTACAGGGCGGGGGGGGGGGGGGGTATGGAGGGGGGGGAAGAAGCCCAGGATGAGCCCTGGGTCTTCATTCAAGTCAAGATTTGAGCTTCACTGACCGTGAGCTACTGGGACTTTAAAATCTCTCTTCCTGTTGCTCTCACAGAGAGACTTGGGTTTTTCTAACTCCATCCACCTATAGCCTTCTCACCAGCCCTTCCCACGTCTACGGAAGCCAGAGCATGGCGTGTCTTCAATGCGGATGCTGTGCTATGGCCTTATTTTCCTATCAAATCTGCCAGAATCCCGGCACAGCGTGTCCTGCCGCCTGAGCTCCCTGTCCGCAGACTCTGGTGCCCTGGCTTCCTCTGGCCTCTGCACTCCCCGAATCAGAGGGACGAGTGCTGGCTGGGCAAGAGCCGCCCCGCAGACCCTCTTGTGGAAGCCAAGAGTGAAAAAGTAAAGAGTGAAGAGTAGAAAGGCCACTCTCCCTGCCCGGACTGACCTGCCCCCTTCACCAGGAAACCTGCAAAAGCACCACTTACCCTGGCCTTCCCACAGAACGACACTGGCGAGGCCAGGAAAGGTGCTGCTGGTTAACCATTGACCAACGGTGAGCCCGAGCCTCCCTCCCCGAGGCACACCCAGACACGTCCCTGCTGGCTACACACACACCCTGCCGGAACCCGCCGCTCACACCCAGGCCGGCCCAGGAGCACCTGGACTTCATCCTCCAGGAAGCCGGGCACAGCCGCGATAAGGAGAGCGGGTTAATGTTTCACCGAGCCAGCTAGTCAGAGCCCCAGTGCATCTGGGGTGCAGGGCGAGGCTGCTCTGCCCGTGGGGGAAGGAGTGGCCGGGTCACGCCGGCAAGTGAGGGCATTGTCACAGAGGAGACACGCAAAGGCGTTTCTCGGAGGGGGTTGGGGGATGTGGGGGGGAGAAACACCATGGTCTCTCCCACCCTCCAGAGACGGGATTTCAATCTCCCTTCATTGCCCCGCCCCACCCAGCCTTTCCACAGTGGCTCAAGGTGGTGGATAGAGTCAGTGGTTCCCACGTTAGACACACACACACACACAAAAGCCAAAGGTCAGGAGCCAGCACAGACCCCTGAATCCGATCTCTCGGGAGCAGGCCTGAGTATCTGTCCTTCTTAAAGCGCCCTGCGTGATGCCCGTGTGTCCCGGAAGTTCAGGTCCCCCAGGGTACGTGGAGCAAGGTGCCCTGAATGGACATCTGCTGGGCACCCCGGGGCCCACCGCGGGGAGGACATCGAAGGGGGTTGGGGGAGGGCAGCTCTGGCTGCCCCCTTCCCTTCCTCCGACCAGAACGGTCCTTTGGAACTGGCTGCTCACGGACTGCACTCGTTCCCATAAAACCTCGCCTTTGTGTCCTCTTTACTCTCTTCCAGGGTGTGGTTAGTTTCCAGTTGAGCAGCCCATTCCTTCGCCAGACAGCCTGGTAAACAGACGTGGCCCGGTCACGGCCACAGGTGACTGAGCCGGCCTGCCACGGCCGTCTGTGCCCTCCCTGCCATGCCTCCTGCTTCCTGTTCCGGCTGCCATTGTCCTCCGCAGCAGCCCGGGAGAGGCCCAGGCCGTGGGCATGCACTCATCCCTCCGGAGGAATGGAAAATCACCAGGTGCCTCTTGCCCAGAACGGCCTGGAAACTTCGGGAAATCTGGGGCTGTGTCCAGGTTTGCCATGGCTCAGTAGAAGAGTGACTGCACAGAGACCCAGAGCCATTCCAAACCCAGGCACCGACCGAGTGGATGATTTCCAACCTAGCTGCCAGTGACAGGTCCTCTCCCTCACGTCCCTTCCCGACGTCAACACTGTAAGGAGGACAGTACTCCTCAGTGATGGGACACGTTCCCAAAGGGTTCAGAGGCTGAGAAATGATGTGATCTGCATGCTCACAATGCCCACCACGTGGGGAACACCCACAGCAGGAAAGCATAAACAAACAAACAAACAAACAAAATCACTGCAGGAAGCTGGCAGTGCCCTTGGGTGTCCCAGGGTCTCAGCTGAACTTGGTTAAAGCATCATCATTAGAAACTATATTCCTGATTAGGAAAAAAAAAAAAAAAAGGTTTCCATATATTTTTATTATTACCCTAGAGGCCCAGTGCATGAAAATTCATGTCCTCAGAGGGGTCCCTCAGCCCAGCCTGTGGCCTCTCCCATCTGGGACCCTTCGTGGGATGTCTGACTACGGCTCAGGCCCACTCCGCTGCCACGGAGATGGAAGACTCCCAGCCATCAACCCTGCTTCCGGCTGAACGGTGCTCCCCTGTGGGAGCGCACTGACCACCAGGGGGCAGCTCCTGTGCTGAGCATCTGTCCCCTGGTGGTCAGTGCGCGTCATAGCGACCGGTCGTTCCCGTTGTTCAGCCGTTAGGGTCAATTTGCATATTACCCTTTTATTCCATAAATTGGATTCTGATTGGAGACCACTCCTCCCCGGGAGAACAAAGGCTGCGGGGGCCACCCCAGGAAGCCCAGGCGAACACACCAGCAGCGAGACCGCGTTCATCCTGCCGCTTGCCCCCATTTCTTCCCAGCCTGGGCAGGAAGTCACGCAGGAGCACATGCGGTCCCCAGGCCGAGGATACAGAAATCCTGATCTGTGCGCACTGACTCCCATGCACCTGGACGACAGGGAATCCCATGACGCCTCCGCCTTTATTGCACACCCCTCCAGGAAGGGCTTTCGGTTTTAAGCAAATCAGCCGGAGTTCACGGGTTCACACGCCGTTTCAGAAGCTGCCGTCCACCGCGGCCGCTGTGGGCCGGGGAGCATTCCTCGGCTTTGTCCCCGCGCCCCAGCCGGACAGACGGCACAGAGCCACGCTCACGGCCGCCCACGGCCGCCCGGGGCCGGCTGTTGTTCTCCGCTGAAAAGCTGCTATTAGCACCGTAATTTCTTCAAATGAACACTGAGCTCAATTACCTCCAACGCAGGAAGGAACATCTCTCCCCGTGTTATGGAAAATTGCCTTCCCGAGGACGAGACTATACAAAGCACATATTAATTCGGGGCCCGAGGACATCCAAATTGCCTCCGCTCGCAGGCTGCAGCGCGATGACACCCTCTTAGCAGCGTCGGGGTGCGGGGACGCGAGGGGCACGCCGTCGGGAAAATAGACCAGACGCTCTGTCCGAGAGGACCGCCCAGCAGAGGCATTTTGCTCTGAGACGCGAGCCTTGTGCAGAGGAAATGAATTCCAATTGCACGGGCAGGGAAGGGAATTAGAATTCTAAACTGGGTCAGCCTCCCCGGAGGGCTTCCTCACTGCCACCCGGGAGGGAGGCACCGGAGGGAGCAGCCCCCCCCGCCTCCCAGCCCCGGGGCCCGGTCTGGACGGAGCGCCCACTCCTGCGTGTCCAAGGGGGAGGGGAGGGCGGGCACCAGCAGACAGAGCTTGCCTAGTGCCGGTGCATGTAGCGAACACGTGTGGACAGGCGGTCCGACACCGGCCCTGCCCAAATCGCCCCGGACCTGTGTCCTCCCCCCGCCCCCAGCACCCACCCCGGGCGTGTGCAAGGAGCACGACTAGATTTTGCCCGGTTTGTTCCTCCTCCTCCTGTTGGTCAGTGTTTCACGTTGCAGAAATAGCACAAAGCAAGTCCCAGACGTGGCATTCATGCCCACGTGCTCTGGCATGCAGCTGAAGAAACGTTCCTTTATTTTGTTCAACGTCACCACGCCATTACACACCTAACCAAAGGAACGGCAATTCCTTATCGTCCGATGCTCAGTTCCAAATTAGAGTTATCTCATTGTCCTAAAAGGGTCTTCTCTGTGTGTGTGTGTGTGTTCACGCAGCGGGATTTTACAAAATAAATATAAAATAGGCGAGCCCCGCCCTGATAAACTGTAAATAAATCGCTGCCCCCCCCCCAGCTGCCCTCCCTCGTCGTTAGTACACAGGTGCCCCCTTTTCCTTCAGAGGACAGCACCCCCCATTCCAGGGGGACCTGCTGGGCTGTCAGTCAAAGTCCCCTTTCTTTTCGGGCCCACAGCCAAAGCGGGGCCAGCAAGAGTTTTAGCCGAGAGGGAAGCGCACACAGGGATCGCGGCGTCTGAAGGCTCCCCGTGAGCTCCTGCGCCCGGAAGCTCCCCTGAGCCTGTGCTTTTACTGCTCAAACGCCAGGAAGGAGGCAGCCAATGGCTCCTCTCGAGCTAAGAGCTGCTTTCTGACACAGTGTCCTCCCCATGCACCGTCTCCTGCCGTTCCTCCGTCTCCCTGCCTGTGCAGCCTCCTCCTGCCCCGGGCCCCCAGCCGACAGCGCGTGAGCGTGCCCGCCGGGCCGTCCGGCTGCTGGGGTCAGGAAGTGGTACCCAGCTGGGAGGCACCGCCCGAGCAGGCCACATCCCGCCGCCGTGCGCAGCAAAGGGTGCGAATACCTGACTAGGAGAGGACGAGCTCCAGAAACAGCTGGCTCCTGCAGATCTGAGTGGAGAGAACCGGTGATTTGCAGACAGGCAGTGGCCCCCCAAGGTACAGAGGTCCCCCTGCTTCCTCGGGGTCCATGCTCCTGAGCCAGCACCCTCATCCTGGTGGGCAGATCCCGTCCGCCAAGAGGCCCTCACTGAAGACTTTAGAATTCTTTGTATATATACACATAGATGATAGATTATCGAGTTCAGAGAGGAAGAGAGGGATAGAAACATCAGTGGTGAGAGAGAACCATTGACTGGCTGCCTCCTGCATGCCCGCACTGGGAATCGAGCCCGCAACCCGGACACGTGCCCTCACGGGGAATCAAACCGTGACCTCCTGGTTCACAGGTCGATGCTTAACCACTGAGCCACACCAGTCAGGCGAAACTTAAGAGTTATTGTTTTAGTTCTCTTGTGGAGGACTGTTCCACTTTAAAGTCTAAGGTATTCTTTAACTGAAACGTAAAAGCCCAGGATTCTGTGAGCCAGACGGCTCCCCCTGCGCGTCCCCCCGGACAGAAGGCCGTCCAGAGATTGTCCGGGAAACGCCGCTGAGTGCAGGGCGGGTAGCTGGGCACACTGTGGACCGCCCTTTTTAATCAGACATTAATGACTGTTTGATGAAGACAGTAATCTAAGGCAGGCAGGAGCCTAAGATTATCTCTCATTATGGTCCAAACTTTCAACTTTAATTTCTCCTTAATAAAACGTCTGGTCTCCGGCCATGAAGAGACGGAGATCGCGGAAGGAATGGAATTCCTTGCTGCCCCGTGGACGGCGGTTCTCAAACTGTGGTCCCCGGAGCGGCGGCGGCTGGGCAGGTGCTCGCAGGGCACACGCTCAGGTCCCATCAGGACCGGGGAGGGGCCCAGGGTCTGTGCTCTAACACCTCGTCCCTCCCACCCGGGAATGCAGGGGCCTGGGGGTCACAGAAGAGGACTGCCTGTGGTTCAGCCCTCCCCCCCCCCCCCCCCCCGAGTCAGCACGCGTTTGGCGAGGAGGCACTAAGCACTCTGCCGGTCGCTGGGGTGCAGCGACAGCAAAGGCCCGGCCCCTAAACACAGAGAGAGAACAGGTCTCCCTCCCTCCCCGGACCCCAGAGACCGGGGGCAAGTTACTGAACCTCTCAGAGACACGGAACAGTCCCTGGTGGTCTAGTGGTTAGGATTCGGCGCTCTCTCAGAGACACGGAGGCCTCATGTCCCTCCCACCTCTGTGCGGACGGGCACGGAGGGGCTGGGAGATCGCGCTGGAGGGATGTGCACAAACCCCAGGAGGGGTGGCAGGTGCTGCAGTGGGAAGGGTGCGAGGGAGGGACGGAAGAGGGGTGCACTCTCACCTGACCAGCAAAGGCTTCTGGGAGAGGGCTCATTGGTGGGTTTTTTTGTGTTTTTTTTTTTTAATATATATTTTTATTGAGTTCAGAGAGGAAGCGGGAGGGAGAGAGAGATAGAGACATCAATGATGATGACTACTGATCAGCTGCCTCCTGCAAGCCGCACACAGCGGGGTCCAGCCCACAACTCAGGCACGTGCCCTTCACCAGGTGACCTCCTGGTTCACAGGTCAACACTCAACCACGGAGCCACCGGCCAGTCCAGGGCTCGTTCGGGGTGGTCTGGGCAGGTGGGTCATCCATGTCAGGAGAGCGCGGGTCGGACCAGGTGGCTCTGAGCGCCCCGGTCCGGGTGACATCCTCGTGGCCCCGAGAGCCCCAGCGCCACGTGTCTGCCACGGTGTTCGTCCACCGTCCGCCACGTCCCCGAGAGGCCACGGAAAGGTCAGCCTCGCCTCTGCGGCTCCCGATCCGCCCCACACCACAGAGGAGCCTGCTCCCTCTGGCCCTCCCCCTCACTCAGACGCCGGTGGACACGGGGTTTCCACCATCCTTCTCCCAGCCTCTCCCACGCTCCTGTGGTTCCGAGAGTCACGGAATAGTGGGCGCTTCCCTGTCCTCACCCACCCCCCCACCCGGCGCCCTGAGGCTGTCTGCAGCCAGGCTCCACGTGTGTGTTTTTCCACAATAATAACTGTCTCCTTCACTTCTGTTATTTGTTTAGAAAGCCCAACGCACACCCCAACCCCAGCACCGCGCCCCTCTCCCCCCAGGAGGGAACCTGGGCCTGGAGGCCACCTCCTCCTCCCCCTCCTCCCTCTCCTCCTCCTCCCCCTTTCCCTTCTTCCCCCTCCCCCTCCTCCTCCCCCTCCCCCTTCTTCTCCCCTCCACTTCTTTTCCCTCCCCCCTCCCCTCCCCCCTCCTCCCCTCCCCCTCCTCCCTTCCCCCTCCTCCTCCCCTCCTCCCCCTCCCCCTCCTCCCCCTTCTCCTCCTTTATTCCAGGGGCCTGCTGATTGGGAAAGAGCGGCCCCCTCCTCCCCCAGCCCCACAATTGTCACCGCCAATTAGTGCATTGTCGGCCGCACAATGGGTTACTGTAGCCAGCGGGGCCTTTGTGCCTCTCCAGCCGGCGTGGGGCGTCAGGTCTCATTTGGAGACTCAGCCGCAGCGCTGGGAAAGAAAGCACAGGGAGGAAAGGAGAAGGTGACGATGAAGACGGAGGGGAAGAAAGGCAGGCGGCCGACGCTGAAAGAAGAGAGAAACAGCCCGCTATTCAGGGGTTCACCCCGCTCGTGAGGGGCCCAGTGGCCGCTGCCCAGGCCGTCCCCTCGGACACAAAGGGCCCGGCTTCACCGCAATTAGCGGCCTGATGGTGCCGGGACTGTCTCCGGAGGGTTTTCTAACTCTTCTATGTTTTCCCTCGTCTTCACAAACAAAGGGGGTGCGGGGAGGAAGGCCGGGCGGGGAGGCAGGGCCTGCTGGCCTGACCCCCTCCCCCCAGCAGCCCGGGGCCGGGGGCATCCGCCTTTATGGTCAGGTAGATGCATTCTACCCTCTGACGCTCGTAACCCATCACAGAGCGTGTTTTCTGTAAGAGTGACATGCGGCCCATTCGGAGTCCCTGTGCATGCGTGTCAGTACCTTCGCCCCCCCCCCCATGGCCGGGCCCCTCCCCGGGCGCCCACGGCGGTGGGTTCTCCCTGGGGTCGGGGAAAGGGGTGCATCAGGAGAGCCTTCTCCTGCCCGGGCCCCTGACATTCCCGCGTCCGCACACGCGGCCCGAGAAGGCAGTGCGGCCCTGAGCGGGCGCTGGGTCCGGCACCTGCCCCCAGGGGCTCCAGGCGGGGGTCCCTCCCGCCTCCCGCCTCCCTCCTCCCGGCCGGTCCGGAGCCGATGGGAGGTGCTCCCTGCCTGCTGGCGCTCTGGGTGCAGGAGAGGACGCGCACAGAAGTCGTCCCGAACGTGGCTGGTCTCCCCCGGCCCCCACACCCCCCCGTTCCCACAGAGCGCAGCTCCCCGAGGCGGACAGGCGCCGGCCAGAGGCCTGTGCTCCTCGGACAGGCCGGCCCCACGCGGCCGTGCATCCCCATGGCCACGCCGCTGCGCCTGGTGCCTTTCCTTTCCCTTCCGACCGACCGTTAAACATGACCCCACCCCGCCCCCCGCTCTGGGTCAGACCGGACACTCATTGTGTTTAAACACGTGCATGGAGGCATCGGTCCTCGCCGGTTTAAATGAAGTCGCCCTCCTTTTGGAAACAGGAGAGTCAGAGTTTAGCCAGGACGGTCTCACAGGGGCGTGTGAGCAAAGGAACCGGGGGTGGGTGTGTATGGGGGGCTGTTTCTCTCTTTTCCGCATCCATCTCCATCACGGAAAAGGAAACAGTCAGGCTGCTGAGTGGAGGAGCTGGGGATTAAGAAATTAAGGAAAGAAAGAGACCAGGAGGCAGAAATAGATTCATCCAGCCAGTCGGGCGCTAGGTGGGCGCCATCCTCTCTGACGGGGAGGCAGCGAGCACCAGAGCCACGCAGCAGGTTTATTTATAGGGTCCAAGGAGCTTATTTGCATTCTTAACTAGGCCCTAGCATCCCCGGATTTACATATCTAGACCAGCCCCTGCTGACACCTGGACAAAGGTGAGTCAGAACTGACCACACCCCCTACCTTCTGCGGGGTGTAACACGGACACGGCTCTGCCAGTGCCTCGGGCTCAGCTGACAATTTAAAGTAGGGGTGTCGAACTCAATCAGAGAAGGGGCCAAAATCTAAAATCCAGCCTAAATCGCGGGCTGAATGGTTTACTGAACAGTCATAAACTGACAATGTCATAAACTGACAGCGGAGTGCAGTGATGACAACGCGGTGCGGGTCACATTGCAAGGCCTGGCGGGCTGGATTTGGCCCGCGGGCCTTGTGTTTGACACATGTGATTTAAAGGATGTCCATGTGCCCTCCCAGGAGGCCCTCTACAGTGTGTGTGTGTGTGTGGGGGGGGGGGGTTCCCAGGCCTTTGCTGGAGGGGGTGGGCGTGGAGGAGGCACCCAGGCCTGTGAAGACCCGAGTTCTAATCCACATCCCACCAGCACCTGGCGAAGGGGGGGGGGGGGTCACTGTGCTGCCCTCAGGCATTGTAAAGGTCACCAGAGCCGTCCTATGGAAAGGGAGGGCCTGGCGCACCCCAGAGCCGGCTCCCCATGGTCTCTCCTGCAGGAGGCGCCCTGCAGGCGGTGTTCTCTCCCCGCCTGCTGTGCTCGGGCTGCTCTGAGCTCGGAGCCCTGTCACACCCCGGCTCCCTCCCCACAGGGGCAGTCTGGTTCGGTCAGGAAATGGAAAGCGAAACCCTCCGAAGGGCCCGGGGATGTCACCAGTCCCCGGTCAGGAAACACGCACACGGAGGGAGGCCCGGACACACTGAGCCGGCTTCCTCGGGGGGCTCCTCGGACGGGGAGAGGGGGTGACTGATCCCGACCCAGGTTCGGGAAACATCTGCCGGTGCCGGTGCACCGCCTCCAGCATCCCTCCACCCGGGCCCCTGGTCCCTCCGCCCGGGCCCCTGGTCCCTCCGCCCGGGCCCCTGGTCCCTCCGCCCGGGCCCCTCGTCCCTCCGCCCGGGCCCCTGGTCCCTCCGCCCGGGCCCCTGGTCCCTCCGCCCGGGCCCCTGGTCCCTCCGCCCGGGCCCCTGGTCCCTCCGCCCGGGCCCCTCGTCCCTCCGCCCGGGCCCCTGGTCCCTCCGCCCGGGCCCCTGGTCCCTCCGCCCGGGCCCCTCGTCCCTCCGCCCGGGCTCCTGGTCCCTCCGCCTGGGCTCCTGCTCGGGGCTGACTGCAAAACGAGGGCGCAGGAGACGGTCCGGGGGGCGGCCAGGGAGACTTCCAGCCTGAAACAGCGAGTCCCAGAGCTCACCTCCGCACGCCCGCCCCGCCCATCGCTGTCCAATCAGCGTCCGGTCATCGAGTCCACGCCTGCCTGTTGTCCAGAGTCCAGTCCTCTCTGTCCACGGCCCCTTCCCCGGCCCCCGGCCTCTCTCCAGGCCGCACAATCTCTTCCTAGCCAGCCTTCCTTCCAGGCCCTTCGGAGCTGCCCCCAATCTGGTCTGTGTCAAGTGCGAGCCTGCTCCTGACTCAGCCTTCCAAGCCCCGCCTGCCCCTCTGTCACCTCCAAGGCGCAGTCCACGCTCAGAGCAGGTGGGAAGGCCCTTGCTAACACCACCCTGCCCGGCCCCTAACTCCCTCTCCCGCCACGGGGGTCCCGTGGGCACGCGGCCCGGCGTTCACACTGGCCCCTAGGCTGAGGTGCTGGAGCCCCCCAATGCGGTGGCTGGTCCCGCCTCTCGCCCTCCTCCCACTTCACTTCCCTCTGACCTCAACCCTCTCACAGGCATCCAGGGTTTTCTGTGGTTCCTCTGCATCGGATGCTCAGTTCCAAATTAAAATGATCGCATTGTCTTAAAAGGTCCCCCTGTCTGTTTGCCAAGCTTCTCATCACCTGGCTTTCACGTCCCCTTCTCTGGAACCGTCCCCTCCTCCGCTGTCCAAACCAGGGACCGCCCCTCCCAGCCTCAGCTCACCGTTCGGCAATCTCTGCCCAGCGTGCAGGCTGTGAGCTCCAGCAGTACTGTCCCGCACGGTACCAGGATGTCTGTTTTATATTTACATTAAATTAAAAAATATTTCTTTTCAATTACAGTCTGCATTCAATAGCATTCTGGATTAATGTCAGGTGTTCACCATGGTAGCTAGACAAGCACCAGGATTTCAATGCTTGTCTGGGTGACACTGAATCAAGGGCTACATTTAAGAAATAAATGCTGCCGAAGCCGGTGTGGCTCAGTGGTAGAGCGTCGGTCTGTGGACTGAAGGGTCCCAGGCCATTCCGGTCAAGGGCATGTACCTGGGTTGTGGGCACAACCCCAGTAGGGGGTGTGCAAGAGGCAGCTGGTCGATGTTTCTCTCTCATCGACGTTTCTAGCTCTCTATCTCTCTCCCTTCCTCTCTGTAAAAAATCAATAAAATATATATTTTTAAAAATAAGTAAAATAAAAAAATAAATGCTTATTGAAATTGCCAGTTGAGTTTTCACTCCCACGACCACACCCACGCTATGTGTGCGGGTTTACCGCAGCTCTGCCATCTGCACGCCAGCCCCTCGGGGCCTCACGGGCCTCACGGGCCTCACGGGCCTCACGGGGCCCCTCGGGCCACGGCGGGGTCACCGCCGTCGGGACCAGTAGGGGCCTCTGCGGAGCGCGGAGCCTAAAGCAGCGCTGCGCCTGGGACGGTCCGCGATGGCAGAGGCGCCCCTGTGGCCGCGCCGCCCAGCACAGGGGCCACCAGCGGCGTGCAGGGCCGAGCACCGGGAACGTGGCTCAGGCACCCGAGGAGCAGGGACGCTCCCTGCACTTCCCCTCCGTTCATTCACAGGCCATCGCCGGGGGCCAGAGGCGCCCGCGGGACCGCGAGGCCACGTGGCCCCCCGATCCTCACACGGCCGCCTTGGCCCCCCGATCCTCACACGGCCTCCTTGGCCCCCCGATCCTCACACGGCCGCCTTGGCACCCCGATCCTCACACGGCCGCCTTGGCACCCCGATCCTCACACGGCCGGGGAGCGGCTCTGCTCGCCTCCTCCCGCTGCAGAGAGACTCCCGCAAGCCACACGCCTGCGAGCGCCTCCCTGGGGGAAGGGTCCTTAGGAAGGGAGAACGGTCCCTCTGCCCCCCTCACGGCGGCCAGCAGCCCCTCTGCACACACTCTGCTGACAGCCACTGTCGGGGGCTCCCTGGTGTGGACACACTGGGTCTTATCTGCGAAATGAGAGGGGAAAAGCCTTCTACACCTGGGAGGGAAATACCTGTTGGAGTCAAGTGTTTCCACAGCGGTTACCAAGGGCAACAGCCCAGCCTGCATTCCTTTCCTCCAGGCGGCCAAAGGCCTCCTACCAACCTCCCTTGGCCCTCCTGCCACTGGGCCTGAGCCCAGGTCCGTGGTTCCGGGCTGGATGGCAGCGGAGAGCCATCTGCCACTGGGCTGTTAAAGGGGAAAGGAGAGGGGGAGGGGGAGGGGGAGAAGGAAAGAGATGGGGAGAGGGGAAGAGGGAGAGAGGGAGAGAGGGAGAGGGGAGGGGGTTCCATTTTCAAGGTGCACTTCCTTTCTCTCAGTGGCTGATCCAGGTACCAGTAGATCACCTGCGGACCATTTCAGAGATGAGAGCAGCTGGGCGAGTAGCAATGACAACAGATCTAGAAGCTAGAAGAGTGAGCCCCTCGGGCCCTTTGTGTTTAAAATCATCCACAAACTTGCAGAAAAGAGAAAGCCCCCCTAGGACTTGAATTGTAATTTCAAATGCTATTTGCAATCATTATCATCAAAAGGACAGATCCGTGGGTAGGTCCCCACGCAAAGGAGATCCTTCCTTCCCCTCACCTTGGCCTCCACCACTCACACCACCAGGGCCTCCCGGTTCCCAGGGGCACCCCCCCCCCCGTCTCCCCTGTTTTCACAGCCCCCCCCCCCCCCCCCCAAGCAGGAAATCAGCTCCATCTAAGAACGGGGAAGTTAGGATGAGGACGAGGGAGAGGATCATGGGAACAGGGGTGAGGGGATAGTTTTCTCTTCACGTTCTGAAAGCATCGGAGACAGGTACACAGCATTCCCTCCAGAACCGTAACATTCCGTCCGAGGGGCCTCTCCGAGCACAGCTGCTCACACTAACGACCCTCAGCTGGAGCTCTGAAATGTCCACCAAACGCGCACATTATCAGTCAGGACTGGGGTCCGGTGCTGTTTTCAGAGGAATTGTGTACAAAAAAAAAGTGACCCAGGCCTTTAAAGGCCCAGAGGCGTCGCTATGTGTCTGGTGTGACAAGGAGCAAAGCTGAGAGAGCAGCACAAGAGCTAATCCTCGCGCACCCTTTGGGACGGCACGGACGAACCTAGAAACTGTTATGCTCAGTGAAACAAGCCAATCAGAGGAAGACGGATATCACGTGATCTCGCTCGGCTGGGCAATCCAATGAGCAAAATGAACTGACCCACAGAATAGGACCTGAAGCAGGGAGGTGTGGCACGGACTGGCACACCCCGATGTGGGGTGGGGTGGTGAGGAGACAGACCAAAGAACATACATACTGACATGCACAGCCCATGGGCATGGGCCAAGGGTGGTGAAGACCTGGGGGAGGGGGGAGGAGGGGAGGGGAGGGGAGGGGAGGGGAGGGGAGGGGAGGGAGACACCTATAAATGATAAAGGGTAAAGAACTAATAGAAGTCTGTTCAGCTCTGAGGTGCCACTCCCTGCACAGGCAGCGTTGGGAAGGCACAGGTCTCTGGGGACAACAGCAGGAGGTGGTGTCACTGAGGAGGTGACAGAGCCAGCCCAAGGAGGACAGACTGGAGCCGTCAACTGGCCTGAGAGGCTCCCTGTCCTGGAGGAGGAGGAAGAGGAGCAGGAGGAGGAGGAGGAGGAGGAGGAGGAGGAGGAGGAGGAGGAGGAGGGGAAGGAGGAGGAGGAGGAGGAGGAGGAGGAGGAGGAGGAGGAGGAGGTGGAGGGGAAGGAGGAGGAGGAGGAGGGGAAGGAGGAGGAGGAGGAGGAGCAGGAAAAGGAGGAGGAGGAGGAGGAGGGGAAGGAGGAGGAGGGGAAGGAGGAGGAGGAGGAGGAGGAGGGGAAGGAGGAGCAGGAGGAGGAGGAGCAGGAAGAGGAGGAGGAGGAGGGGAAGGAGGAGGAGGGGAAGGAGGAGGAGGAGGAGGAGGGGAAGGAGGAGGAGGGGAAGGAGGAGGAGGAGGAGGAGGGGAAGGAGGAGGAGGAGGAGGAGGAGGGGAAGGAGGAGCAGGAGGAGGAGGAGCAGGAAGAGGAGGAGGAGGAGGGGAAGGAGGAGGAGGGGAAGGAGGAGGAGGAGGAGGAGGAGGAGGAGGGGAAGGAGGAGGAGGAGGAGGAGGGTCTCGGCAGTGGAGCTGTGGACCTCGGAGGACAGAGGACACACGGTGAGGCCAGCCTGGTCCCCACGTCTGGACCAGGCGCACAGGCACCACCGGTTTCCCTCCTGCTCCCCCACCACATCCGCAGGCAAAGCCGCCCACCCCTGGCCTGGGTTCCTGGCAGCCCTGATCCTGATCCACGGTTGGGGCTCCATGGACACAGAGTCACAGAGTAGGACGGTCGTCAGGGTTTGGTGACTGCCACCCAGGGACAGGGATGAACTCCCAGCTCTACTGCTCACCACGAGCTGCGTGGCCGTCAGCAAGTGCCCGGCCTTCCTGGGCCCCCGTCTGTCAAACAGTTCATGGTCCCCTGGTGGACGGCTACAAAGATTAAATAAAACGGCACAGCACTCGGCACATTACCTGACACATATAAGCGTGTAATAATGGCAGCTATTATACGTCACCTTTCTATGGAGGAAGATGGACGTTATCTTTCCTGGAGAGAGGTGGGAAGACCGAGATGAGAGTCGCTGTCCCTTTTCCACTCTTTTCTAATCTGAGCTGCTTAACCACGAAGATTCTCACTTCGACAAAGCCCGGTGCAGGCAGGCTCACTGCTGTGCTTTTCAAATCGCAGGACCTTGATTGTCTACTATTTTCATAGCCATTTGGCTTAATTTTCTTTTTCTTACTAGGCTGGTAGAACAGGTTAAACTTAGGGAAAATTTAATTAGTGTCTGGCTGTGACCCATTCCAGTAATTCCTAAAAAGGCAAAGTAATGAAACATGGGCTGCCCAAAAGGAACTTCGTCACTCAGTAAACATTTCTGAAGCACCTACTTTGGGCAGGTCCCGGGCTACGTGCAGATGGCTACCTGCCTGTGCACTCTCTTTTCATAATAAAAATTCTCATCACGAAACATTCCTTAAAGAATCAAAGATATCATGACGAGCACTTGGATCTGGAATGATGTAGAAACTTCTTTTAAATGAGTATAATTTGTCATGCATACAACAGATAAAAGAAAGAATATCCAGAGTACATAAAAACTATCTAAAATCCTATTAAAAATCACCCCCAACAATGGGAAATTCACAGAAAAGAGGACTTAAATTAGCCAACAACATGCAAGATTCGGTGGGATACTATGCAGTGTTAAAAAGAATGAGCTAGCCGAAACCGGTTTGGCTCAGTGGTAGAGCGTTGGTCTGTGGACTGAAAGGTCCCAGGTTCGATTCCCGTCAAGGGCATGTACCTGAGTTGCGGGCGCATCCCCAGTGAGGGGTGTGCAAGGGGCAGCTGGTCGATGTTTCTCTCTCATCGATGTTTCTAGCTCTCTATATCTCTCCCTTCCTCTCTGTAAAAAATCAATAAAATACATTAAAAAAAAAAAAAGAATGAGCTAACATAGAATTCCCACATGAGCCAGCAATTCCACCTCTGGGTATACACCCAAAAGAACTGAAAGCAGGACTGGATCACATTTGCACACCCATGTTCATCGCAGCATTAGTCCCACAATAGCCAGAAGATGAAACAACCCCAGTACCCACCAACAGATGGATAAACAAAACGTGATCTATGCACTGAGTGCGCAGATTATTATGATCACTGAATGCATAATAATCTGGTCACTCGGTGTATGTATAGCACAAACTATTATGTAACCTTAAAAGGGAAAGAAATTCTACCACAGGCTACAACACGGATGAACCCTGAAGACATTGTGCTGAGTGCAATAAGCCAGACTGAAGGGGACAAATGCCGTGTCATTCCATGTGTGTGAGGAGGCTGGAGTAACAGAGTTCACAGAGACAGACAGGAGAACCAGGCTTGCCAGAGGCTGGGAGAGGAAGGTGTAGGGAGCTGGCGTTCCCACCCTGCACAGTTCAGCTGGGGAGACTGGTTTGTAACAATGTTAATACAGCTGATGTCAATGAACTACATACTTGAAAATGGCTTAAAATGGTCCGTTTTATGGAGTGCATATTTCACCACAATAAAATAATTTATTTCCAAACTTGGAATAATTGTCAAACTATCATTCTTTTTTTTTTTTTTAATTTTAATTATGCTTGGGGAATTTTCTTCTTTCTCCTCTTATCACTGAGCCTTTATTGTTAAAAAAAAAAAAATGCAAGAGGTCTGAGATAAATCACTGTGTGAAAGGGGTAATTCATACAGTAGTTTCCCATTTATGTTCAGGAAAACACACACATCGTATATGTAAAAGCACAGACTGGTCACCAAAGTTGCCTCTGAGAATAAGAATGAGGGGTAAATGGGAACTTCTGTTTACGTGAGGGGAGGAGGTTTCCTGTGTGCTTTTTTAGAACGAGAGGAAGGGAGAGAGGGAGGAGAGGGAGAGAGAGAAACATCGATTGGCTGCCTCTCTTACATGCTCCAACCGAGGACTGAACCCAAAACCTCGGTATGTGTCCTAAGCGGGAATCGAACCCAAAACACTCCGGTTTATGGGACGATGCTCCAACCATCCGAGCCACACTGGCCAGGTCCTGATGTATCTTTATTGTTGAATCATTTAAAAATAGACCCATAGATCCCCAATGCCCGGGGAGGAAGCCGGGGACCGCCAGCCCAGTGGGTTTGGCAAGATGAGGCCTAAGACTGCCTGCCATATCTGAGTTTCAAAACATCCCAAAAGTGAAAAGCGAGCTAATTCAGGCCCGGGGTAGAAGGGGACCATTCAGAGCGCAAATATTATAAACCACCGTCTGTCAAAATAAAACCATATTGTGAGGCCACGAGTTTCAGTTTTTGGCATGGAAAACACGGCCAGTACAGTCCTCCTCCGAAAGACTGGAGCCGGAATATACAAGTGTAAATACCATGATGCCACATTGTATGGGTATGACGTAGACACACTGCCTCCCCTCTCCAAGCCTCAGTTTCCTCATCTGTAAAGCGGGTATAACAAGACTACAACTTGGGGTGGGTGTGGGGAGGTGTGAGGACACTCAACAAATGCCACTGATATAAAATAAAGTCTCATTTCCTTAAAATAAGGTGACCAGACGTCCCACTTTTGGCGGGACAGAAGTGGGACATCTGGTCACCTTACCTTATAAGTGTACCTGGAGGTTGAACCAAAACCAAAGCTCTTCCCTCCCCTGCACAGTGCCTGGCACGGAGGAGGCACCTATGGGTCCCGGGCCTCACCCACTGAGTCCATGGGCATCCGAACGATCTGCGGAGCCGATCGCAAATGCAGACTCCCAGGCCCTTCCCTGGAAACTGTGATTCCGTGGGGTTGGAATGTGGCCCCCGAATCTGCACGTCACCTCCCGCCCCATGCAGAGCGCAGGTCAGAGATGCTGTTCTAGGAGCAGTGGCTGGAAAAGATGAGGCGGAGTTCAAAGGCCCTCCCTCCTCCAGAACAAGGCCCCTTCTCCCAATCTGCTCGCCCTTCCTTCCCTACGAGAAAATGGCCAGCTACTTCTCTTCTCCTTCCGCCCGAGCTTTGGGATGTACGTTTCTAGAAAGGATGCTCTTGCTATTGCTGGACAAAGTCTCAATAGGACTGTCTTGAAGAGAGAAGGGGAGTGGGGGGTGAAGAGAAGGAAAAAAGGAGAGGGTGGAAGGGCACCAAGAAGGCAGAGGACTCTGACGCACTTGGCATGGACACTAAAACAACGGAAAAGCCTTAAGAGCCCCACGTGGTGGGCAGACAGACCTTTTCCATCCTCTAGGACGAAATCCAGAGGGTTTTCCAGTTGGGAGAAATAGCGGAAACGAGAGAGGAGGGCGGAATGGAGAGGGAGGCAAACGGACAGCCACGGACCCAACGACTCAACTTGGATGCGAGTCCAGGCCAAGACAAAGAGTGCCTTTTCCCGTACCTCGTCCACAGAATAAATGGATAAATACAAATAAAAACTTACCTAATGCTTTCTTTGGATCCCTGCCTCTCTGCAAACACCAGCTAGTGAACCCGTCTGCCTGGGACGGCCCCTGCTGCGGGAGGGAAGCAGTTACAGGCTCCCGGCCGGATCTGCTAAGCAAACCGGAACCACCATGAGCTCGACGTGAGCAGCGCGGGGCGAGGGGCTGTGCACGGCAGCTAACGGCGTCACGTCTGCGGCTGTTAGAGCGGGTCCCGTGGGCGGCTGTTTTCAAGTCTCGCAGCTTTCGTGGGAAGTTGAAAATGAGAACAGTTGCTTCTCCAGGAGAGCTGAGGGTCCGGGACTGAACTTTATTAAGACGAGGGCCTCAAAGGAAGCAGGGAAGCTGATCCGAGGAACTCGGGTTGGAGTTGGCCCGGAGGGTGAGCGCTGCCTGTTGGAGACTGTTTGCTAATGTAACCATTGGCGTGGGCTCTTAACTCAAAAGACACGGGCGCCAGAACTTACACGCATGGCCCATGGGCTAGGGCAATAGAGTAGTGAAGACCTGGAGGGTGGGGTAGAGGGTGGGAGAAGGGGGGAATAGGGGAGAAATGGGAGATATCTGTAATGCTATGAATTATATATATATATATATATATATATATATACACTATATATATATATATACACTATATATATATATATATATATATATAGACACTGGCATCAATACAATGCTTGTGAAGGACATTCAAGAGAATCCATTTGTCCACCCCTCGATCCAGGGGCCATCCAGCTGTGACCCCTTCCCCACGCCCCCCTTTCCAATGGGCTTAATTATTCTTTTTATTATTATTATTTTATTGATTTTTTTTTTACAGAGAGGAAGAGAGAGGGTCAGAGAGTCAGAAACATCGATGAGAGAGAAACATCGATCAGCTGCCTCCTGCACACCCCCCACTGGGGTTGGGCCCGCAACCAAGGTACATGCCCTTGACCGGAATCGAACCTGGGACCCTTGAGTCCACAAACCGACGCTCTATCCACTGAGCCAAACCGGTTTCGGCTAATTGTTCTTTTAACTGATATTTCAGACATACTTATGAACCCCTTCACCCCAAGCACTAATGACTCGGCCTCCACGATCAGCTCCCGGTGCGTCTTGTTTCACCGAAGCCTCACTGAGCGTGCATCGCCTCACCAAGCAGCATCGGAATCACCTGCGGGGGTGGGGTCACACCCTGCTGAGCAGGCCTCTCCTCAGTCTCTGGCCCAGCAGGTTTGGGGGGGTGGGGGGGCCTGAGCTTTGCCCTCCCGCATTCCCAGGGGCTGCGGGTGCTGCAGGCGGGCAGCCCCACTCTGAGAACCAGTGGTCCTCACACCTGCTGCTGTTCCTTCTGGTAGTGCATCAAGTCTGAGCTCAGCCATCATGCCGTCTGAAATAAAATACCAGGATTACACCTAAAAAATAATAATTCAGTAATAGCATCGAATCATCTAGTAAGTCTCCCATTTCCACGTGCTTCATAAAAGCCATCATTTTTTTATTTACAGTTTATTTCAATCAGAATCCAAATAAGGCATAGGCAGCGTGATCACATCATATCTTTGTCTCTTTTCATCTCAAACCTCCTCCAACACTTTAGATTCCTTGCCATGACCTTGCTGAAGAGCCTTGACCCGGAGTCAGCAAACTGCGGCTCTCTGGCCCCTTGAGTGTGGCTCTTCCACAAATTACCACGGCCTGGGTGAGTCTGTTTTGAAGAAGTGGCGTTAGAAGAAGCTTAAGTTTAAAAAAAAAAAAAAAATAGCTCTCAAAAGAAATTTCAATCGTCCTGTTGATATTTGACTCTGTGTGGACGAATGAGTTTGCCGACCACGGGCCTGGCCTGTGGCAAGCTCTCGAGTCCGGCCGCAGGCTCAGCTCCTCCCCCGCCCTGTGACCTTGTTGAGGGAGTTGACCTCTCTCAGCACAGGGGCCTGGTGAATGTTTAACAACCAGTTCTCCGGGGGGAAACAAGCCCTCGTTTGTCCATTGGTCCATTTCTGCGGCACAGAAACCCCACCGTGGCGGATGGCAAACTGCCGGAGTGGAGCGCCGGCCACGAAGCCAGCGTCTGTCCACCGGACAGACCGCGGAAGCAGCCACCGGGGACATGCATTAAGTCATTAGGAAGTGATGAACATGGAGCACTTATTCCCTTTGTTTTTATTGTAATTGATTTAGTTATAAGTTTATGTCATTTAATTTCCAAGAATGGTCGTGTTGGACCCTAGGTTGCCATATTCCTAGAAGCTGATACAATCCTACGCACCGCCTCTCTCGCCTGTGAAACGGGGGGTACGATAGCTGTCCCTTCGTGGTGAGCATGGAGGAAGACGGGGTGTAAAGGTTCCGTGGACAGCCAGTGGAGGGTTACTCCCTCCCCCGAGCTGGGCAGGGGAAGCGATGAGGGGGTCTGCGTCAGACCCACACGCAGAGGAAGCCGGTTTCAGAGTTCCAGGGGCAGAAACAGCCCGAAGGGTGTGGGCTCAGCGCCCCTCGGCTCAGGAGTGGGGCCTGGCTTGATTGCCACACAGACCCCCAACTTCCCAGAAGAAAGGCCGTTTCACTCGGCCCTGCCCCGCCCCGCCACTTTACACAGAGGCCACTTCAACTGTTTGCTAAAATCAAGACCCTTCGTTTGAGGTAGATCAGGTTACTGGGCAAGGTGATTATTGTTTGTAATGGTCTGCAAACAGGTTCTCAGCTGTTCGTCCCTCCAGTCTCTGGGGACACGTGAACAAGCCCAACTAGACAGAGGCAAACACCAGCACTGGGAGCTCAGAGGTCCGAGATGCTGCAAGCATGAGGTGGGTTTAGGAGGGTCCTGTGCCAGTGAGCGAGCTGAAGCTCAACTCTGAGCTGGGTGCTGAGTGCTTACATCCAGCATGTCAAACTCGTGGCCCGCGGGCCACATGCCTCATTTATTTGGCCCGTGTTAGCCTTTGAGTTTGACATGCTTGACCTCATCCCCCAAACTGTCAAGCACGTCTATTGGTGCCATTTTCCCAACAGACTCAATTGATGGTTGGCATTTTTCAGCTACAGCAAAGGTCCCGGGTTCGATTCCGGTCAAGGGCATGTTACCTTGGTTGCAGGCCCATCCCCAGTAGGGAGTGTGCAAGAGGCAGCTGGTCGATGATTCTCTCTCATCGATGTTTCTAACTCTCTATCCCTCTCTCTTCTTCTCTGTAAAAAATCAATAAAATATATTTTTAAAAAAGAAAGAAAAAAAGAAAAATGAAATTTAGCCCAGCTGGTGTGGCTCAGCAGTTGAGCATCGACCTATGAACCCAGAGATCATGGTTTGATTCCCAGTCAGGGCACATGCCTGGGTTGCGGGCTTGATCCCCAGTGTGGGGCGTGCAGGAGGCAGCCAATCAATGATTCTCTCTCATCATTGATGTTTCTACCTCTCTCTTCTTCCCCCTTCCTCTCTGAAATCAATGAAATATATATATATATATATATATATTTTTTTTTTTTTTAAAAGAAAAATTAAACCAAAAAAAAAAAATTCTCTGGTGGGGTGAGCTTGGGTGCTGGTGGGAATGGGACGGGCCCTGTGAGAGACTGTGGGAGGCACAGGAGGCCTCTTAGTGTTTGTAGAGGGGAACTTGGCCGTGAGCTTCAGCCTGGAGGCTGGGCAGAGAGCAGCCAGGCCTCGGCTCCGGGTGGATCCCTGGGAGTCACCCATCACCACCCACGCGGCCCCACAGCGTCCTGCACCGGCTCCTCCCGCCGCACTGTGATCGAGAAGAGGCTGTGTTTTCACTCTGTATCTCCTCACATTCCCTGTCCATAGCAAGGATCACTGGATACTGAATAAATGCATGAGCCGTCCTTCTTGTGGCTTCAAGCTGGGGAGAAAAGAGGCTGAGACAACCGCTTTCCGCCTGCGCAGGGTGGCTGCGCGGCCCGAGTGACCTAATGCCGGGTCACTATTTCCAGAGCGTTAGATTTTCCTGCTGCCAATCCCAGCAGCGGCCTCCGACGCCAAGGCCCTTCCATGAAGCTTTTCCTTGTTTATGGGCAGGAATATTTTCCCCGCGTGTTCCTGCCTCTGGCAAGGTTTTAAACAGCGTCAGGGCAGACAAGTCCACCGCTCAGAGCGGGAAGGAGGAAAAAAAGAGGAGAATGTGAGCATTCTTATTTCACAGAATTTCCCCCTCCTGGCCAGGAGAGTGTCTGTGGGTCTGATTACAATCACTGTGCCTGCATCCATTAGTTCGTATTTAATCCAAACGGCTTACTCTTGTTTTTCTTTCCTTGCTCCCGAAAGCACGGCCTTGGGAGGGAGACGGCTTGGCAGCTGGGAGAGGCGTGGGAGCGGGAGGAAGTGGAGGCTCTGGGCCTGAACTGAAGGCAGAGGCCTGAGTGGTGACACCGCAGCCGCCGCTGCACCAGCCGCCGCTGCACCTCGCACCCAAGGAGCAGTAACACCCCCACGCTTATTTTATTTCAAAACAGAAAAGCAATGCAACCTGGCAAGTGAGCCTATGCTCCTTGGAGAGAGTCTAGACGAGACAGTACCTTGGACAAGCCGCTCTGGGCACCGCATGGGCTCCCAGTCAGAAACATGGAAAGCAGTGAGCTGTCTAGAAGTTACAATGAGAGATACTAGGACTGAAGTGTAGGGACTAGAGAAAAAGCAACTCAAGCAACCCTCAGCTGTCCTCCTGGCCCCACACTCCTGGCATATGTAGATTGGGTGAGTTACTTAATCCTACTGCCCCATGGGTAAAGTGGGGCCGGTATTACCAGCGTTGGATGACTCCTGTGAGGACTGAGAGCGTATGTGTCCAGCCCTGGTTGGTCTAGCTCCGTGGCTAGAGCATCGGCTCACATTCTGAAGGGTCCCGGGTTCGATTCCAGCCAAGGGCACATGCCCAGGTTGTGGGCTCGATCCCCAGTAGGGAATGTGCAGGAGGCAGCCAATCAATGATTCTCTCTCATCATTGATGTTTCTCTCTCTCTCCCCCTCCCTTCCGAATCTCTGGAATCAATAAAAATATATGGGGGTGAGGGGAAGAGTATGTGTCTAGCTAATGCTAGCAGACTATTGGTACCCAAATAAATATCTGAGTGAATAAAAGTACAGAATAATCCATAGGTGTTTGGGAGCTGTGAAGTGTCAGGTATTATCAGAAAAGGGCCTAAGATCATGAACTTAGGGACCCTGTCTGTCTCCTTTACCTGACCCAGTGCCTGGCATATAACCGGCACTCGGTCCGTGCTTGTCCGGTGCGTTATTTACATAGAAGTCAGAGGGCACACTGAAGGCTGGTGATTATTTTCTCCCATTACTCAGCTAACATCTGTCCAGTGCCAACTATGTGCCAACGACAGCAGCTTCGGGGGATGAGGAAGCCAGGCCTTGCCTTCCAGAGGCTACAGAATAGCCGGCTCTCAGGGCTGAGTTGGCAGGAGAGTGGGATGCGCTGGAGAACCAAGACTGAGGGAGGCCAGTGGGCAGGAGGGGCAGGCAGGGCTGTGAATGTGGCCAGAGCTCCTGGTTCGAGAAACAGGCCAGGGGATAACTCTCAGCAGGAAGGGGGACAGGGCAGATGACAAGATAAATTCAGGCTTTTATAGTCAGACTTTCTATCTGTGTGCTTGGCCACTGAGAATGGGAACTTCTTTGCCAAGGTAGGGACAGGTCTCATTCCAAGAAGGCGGCAGGTTTCACATCAGAGGCAGGTGGGTTTCCAGAATCTTCGAGCCTATCTGATCCCGGAAGAGCAGAGTTTTCCTCAGGCCTCTGGAGGAGGCAGCCCTTTCACCGCCTCCAACACCTACCCCCACCCTTAACTAGAAAACCTGTCCTGCTCACCGCAGGGGAGTCTGGGCCTTCAGACAGAGAAGGATTTCCTAGTGCAACACCACAGGCCCCAGCCCGAGACCCAAGGCCCAAGCCTCCTGAGTGGGACAGGACTTGGAACTGGGCTGAGCACACAGGAGTTTAACGGAATATTAAGCAGCTTTCCCTCTACCAACCCAGGTGTTTCCGTTTGTCTCTCCTCAGCATGCAGTTAACTGTCCCCACTTTGTTCCGTATTAGTTCTCTCTCCCTCCCTCTCCCAATGGACAGATTTTTATCTATCCACTCACTTAACGATTACCCACTGAGAGCAAACATGCTGGAGATACAGAGGAAAAGAAGATAGAATCCCAGCTCTCCAGCTTGGCCGTAGTCATTACAAAGTTCAATGTCTTCGCAGCCTTTGACTCAGCAATTCAACTCCCAAGAATTTGTTCTAAATATATACTCCCACAGGTGCCAGGACTTCTGTGTAGAAGGACAATCCCTAAGCTATTTTAAATAACAATTCAAAATTAGAAACAATGCAAATGTCCACCCAATAGGAAACTGATCAAATGGATTATGCTACATCTAAACAGTAGAATACTATCACTGTCCAGAAAATGGTTGATCTCTATGGGAAGGTAGGGAAAGACTAGGCAGTGAAAAAAAGCATGCATATTATGTTACTTTTGTTTTAAAATGTGTGCAATTATATGCATACAGAGGCTATCAGCTTCTACAGATAAGCTTTCTAGGATGGAAGCCGCTAGCTCGTATGGCG
Organism: Pipistrellus hanaki; assembly: GCF_964339955.1. Taxonomy (NCBI): domain Eukaryota; kingdom Metazoa; phylum Chordata; class Mammalia; order Chiroptera; family Vespertilionidae; genus Pipistrellus; species Pipistrellus hanaki. The sequence goes on along the minus strand of NC_140510.1, from coordinate 78,455,588 downwards.
ACTGGACCCTTGAAATGGGGGCTAGTCCAACTTGAGATGTAACAGCAAATTTCAAACACTTAATACAAAAACAAGAAAGTACAATGTCTTAATAATCATTTCTTTTGATTACATGTTGAAGAAATACTTTGGATATATAGGATTAAATAAAACATGTTATTGAAATTAATTCCACTTTTCAATTTTTATTATTATTTTTCTTTTCTTTTTTTCTTTTTTTTGAGAGAGATAGAGAGAGAGAGAGAGAGAGAGAAAGAGAGAGAGAGAGAAGAGAGGAGAGGAGAGGAGAGGAGAGGAGAGGAGAGGAGAGAAGAGAAGAGAAGAGAAGAGAAGAGAAGAGAGAAGAGAAGAGAAGAGAAGAGTGGAGAGGGAGAGAGAGAGACCTAATTCCACTTTTTAGAAAACCTTTTTTTCAGTATGGCTACAAGAAAATATAAAGTTACATATGTGGTTCACATTATATTCCTATTAAACAGCAAGTACTATTCTGGAACAGGAATCAGCCAAAATGGGCCAAAGCCTGCTTTTGGAGACAAAGTGTTATTGGACCACAGCCATACCATTTGTTTAGGTGTTGTGTACGGATATAAGGACAAAGTTCAGTAGCTACAGCAGATACCATGTGGCTGCTAAGCCAAAAATATTTACAACCTTGCCCTTTACCAACAAGGGGCCATGGGGTAGCCCCAACTCCTACCATGTAGACACCATAACCTGCAAAGATTATCTTTAGGGGTTGAGACGAAGGCAGATTTTTTTTTTTTTTTTACTTTCCTTTTGCGGGGGATAAGAATGTATTGTTTTTGTCAGCAAAGAAGAAAAACAATTAAAAGAACTTACAAACCGGCATCCAAGGGTTGCACATTCTAGTGGGGGGCGGGGGGGTCAAGCCAATAAATAATTAAAGGGTCGAGGGGAAGTACAAGGTCAATGCTAAGTGTTTGGAAATGTCAGGTAGACAGGGGGTAACAACAGCCAGTACTTACTGAAGGCCTCCGAGGTGTTGGCCACCATCTGCAAAGTGGTGCTTTCTATGCCTTAGTTCCTTCCACCACGGCTTCCCCATGTCACAGTTGAGGAAACTGAGGCCTGGAGATGTAAGTGACTTGCCCAACGAGACAAGTCCAAGCTCTTCACCACACCGGATTCTGCCTGGAGAAGCAGTTTGTGGAATCAAGGAAGACTCTTGCTATCGCCTCCCTGCCTCTAGCATTTTCGTCTTATTTCCTTATCATGGGCTTGAGCCTGAGGAAGGCACTGTGGAGCTATTCTTTTCTGGAATACACTAAATGCCTTAAGAATGTCTTCTTTTTAAAATATATCTTATTGATTTTTTACAGAGAGGAAGGGAGAGGGATAGAGAGCTAGAAACATCAATAAGAGAGAAACATCGATCAGCTGCCTCCTGCATACCCCCCAGTGGGGATGTGCCCGCAACCAAGGTACATGCCCTTGACCGGCATCGAACTTGTGACCTTTCAGTCCGCAGGCCGACGCTCTATCCATTGAGCCAAACCGGTTTTAGCGAGAATTTCTTCTTTATAAGCATTCACCGGCTCGTCCATTACCACCACAATTCAAAAGCAAACAGTGACATTCCCATTCCGCCCCCTCCTTCCCACGGGCCCTGTACCCCAGCTGGAGGGTGGCCTCCCCGACTTCATACCTAACCCACATGTTCCAGCAGAAGCAGGAGTGCTACTGCCAGGAGACTTGCTCTTCTCACTTAACCACAGAGCACACATGATAGCACTCACAATCCATTTAATTTTTTTAAAGACTGAAAATAGCCAGCCTGTTATTATTTTAGTCACCCACCTTTTAAAATGAAAACATCAATTGACGTTCTGATCGATCCTAGAAAAATTACTTTTAATTACTTTTACCCGTTAGCCTTTGCTTTCAGGAAGAGGGTGTCCATTTGTGATTTCTCCATGGGCACAGAAGCAGGCGGGGTGCAGCTCTGACTGTGTGGGAAGCGTATTTCACACCCGTTTTCAGTCTGGAACCGTCGGCAGACAAACAGCCAGAGACACAACTGGACGAGGTTCTTTGGCCTCCATGTACTTACACAACAGCAGTGTCATTCACCAGTAAAACCCAAGACAATAAAACCCAAGATAATTATGACTTGTCCGGAGAATTCCCAGTCATGTCCAGGCAGGGCCGGCTGAGAAATAAAGCCTTAGTGTCTCTCTCTCTCTCTTTTTCTACTTTCCCAGCCCCCAGCCTCGTCTGGGCCTCCACACCTCGTCCCTGGACTCCTGTTGAGGTAGGTTTTCGGGCATCTCCAAACCTCAGACCTCCTCCACTGCTAACCACTTGGCACAGGGTGGCCAGATTACACTTCCAAATCCTTGCTCTGTGCATGTTGCCCCTGGTTCAAATGCCTGAGCAAAATTCCAGATCTTTATCTTGGCGTCCCAGGTCCTCCTCAGTATGTTCCAACCTACCATTCTGCTCTTATCTCTGAGCTGCCCCATACGCTCGTCTCCCCGTCTCCAGCCAACTTCACCTTGCTCGTTTTAAATTCAGTTTCCGCCAGCTCCCACAATGCTCTTGTTCTATCTAACCCTTCTCTAACTCAGGTGAAATTCTTCCGAAGGACCCCAATTCCCTGAAGCTCAGGCTTTGTCCTCGTCCCAACCTCAAGCTGATTCCACATCCATTCGCTGATCATGTGATGGTTTTAATTGTTAATGTGCATAGATTATGTACAACACCAACTAGACTGTTGTAGGTAGAGGGACTGCTCTCATGCCATGTTAGACATTTTAAAAAACATACCCGAGCACCTTCTATGTAATACAAAGTCCATAAGTGTTGGCACAGAGTAAGAGGAAACTACTGCCTCTGATCCAGCAGGTTATGGTGATCTCCTTCTGGATTCCCGGAGCCTCACCTTCTCCCCTGGGCATTGTCATACCATCTTCATCCAACAGGACACCTTGGAAATGCTCCCTGGGAATGCATAAGGAGCCTCTCCCTCCTCCTCCTCTTCTCTTCCTTCTTTCCTTTCTTCTTCATAGTTGCATGCTATTTCATCCTAAGGAGGCACCATCATTTATTTAACTGTTCCCTGTTGATGGTCATTTAGGTTATTTCCAGTGTCCTGCCAGGGGGAAAAAATCTTTTTCTTAACTTTCTACCAATGAAGTTCCAGGACCCATATTAATTTCCTGACATACTCTCAAAGCTCTCGTGGTTTTGAGTTTGCAAGCCAGCTCTGTAAGTTTATGGCAAGGCCCAGAAATCTTAAATTATCTGCCCAAGTTTGTAGAGTGATTGGGGGCATGAGTAGCTTTGAACTCAGGTCTTCAGGTTCCAGGTCCAGGATTTGTTCAACAGTCTGTTCCCTGACATTTGCAAAGAGCTCTGTTTCTCGTTGCTCATCTCATCATCATATTAGTCTCAGAGGGCATGACCTCAACACAATTGCTGGAGAACAAACCACCTCAAAACTCAGAGGCTTAACACAACCATCACTTCCTACTCCAGCTTCTGCACCTGCGGTTCAGGTGAAGATTGGCTAGACCCATGGTCGTCAGCAAACTGCGGCTCGCGAGCCACATGCGGCTCTTTGGCCCCTTGAGTGTGGCTCTTCCACAAAACACCATGGCCTGGGCGAGTCTATTTTGAAGAAGTGGCGTTCGAAGAAGTTTAAGTTTAAAAAATTTAGCTCTCAAAAGAAATTTCAATCGTTGTCCTGTTGATATTTGGCTCTGTGAACTAAGAAGTTTGCCAACCACTGGGCTGGGCAGGCCTGCCGATCGGTGGTGGCTGGGTTTGTTCCTGCATCTCTGGGTCAACTGGATGATTCTGTTCTCAACTGGGCTGGGCTGGGCGGCTTCCGGGGGCAGCTCTGCCTCACATATCTCTCATTCCCATCCTAGGCCCTGGGCCAGCCCAGGCATGCTCTTCTCATGGAAACAGTAGAGGCGTGAGGGAAGAAGTCCAGGGATGCGAGCACGCTTCCCAGCCTCTGCTGGCATCCCATCTACCAGCATCCAGAGCAGATGCCCCAGTCAAATCAGCGGATCATCTCCCGATGGAAAGAACGGCGGAGCCCCTTGGCAAAGGGCAGTGACGCAGACCCGGGGCACTTCTGCAATCTGCCCCGGGGTCAAGTGTCAAGCCGCCTTAGGCTAAGCTCATTTTTCTTCTGGCCTCCCAGCACAGACCAGTGCTCTGAAGCAGAGGTGCCCCGAGCTCATGGTGAGGTGAGAGAGGCCCTCCCTGGCCGGTGACTTCAGCCCAAAGCTGCCCTTCGGCTGCCGCCGCCGCCGGGTAAACGGAGAGCGAGGGTGACAAGCCGGCACTGGCTCAGACCTCCGGGCTCTGCATCCAGCTGCCCCCACCCTAATGGCTTCTTAGCATGTGATTCACTGCTCTGGGGAGAGAAAAGTAATGGAGGGTGTAATTTATATTGGGGAAATTGCTCCGGGAAAAAAAAGGAAAAAATTAGAGAGCAGCAGACTCAACACTCTGGCTCAGAGGGAGTTTCGTAGCCAACGAGCAGGGGAACTGAAGGAAGTGAGTAAAAGCATGTGGGGCCCGGAAGAGGAGAGGAGGGGGAGAGACCCAGAAACAGGGCGAGATATGAACGGCCCCAAGAAGCGCCATCTTCTCAGGGGAGGGAGATGGAGAGCAATAAGCCCCCCATTTTCTGAGTTGTGCTTTGCTCTGAAAGTGCTCACGAAGGAAGACTTGGAGTTTTCACTGAAAACTCCGAGAGATGTCCCCACACCCTGCCCCTCCCGCTGCCAGAATAAATATGCGAGGAGGCTGACCACATAGGACACGGAATCCAAACAACCGAGCGCACTCAGGAACCCGGAGAGGACCGGGCCTTCTCTGGCGCTCTCTCCGGTTCAGGTGGGAAGCTCCCTGCGCTCGAAGAGACTCTGACAATTACACGCACGACCATGCTCACAAGTGAACACGCTACGAAGGTTCGCGGAACTGATAATGGTAACATCACTGGCCACACAGGCTGTATTAACAGAGGCCACAAGCTTGTACAGCTGAGGTTTGGAGGTCATAATGGGTCAAGTGAAGACCTTCCCTGGCATTCTCTCCCCTGCGGCTTGGACCTGCTCTGATGTTCCTCCTTCGTCTTGGTAAAGACACCCAACACGTCCTTTCCAGGCTCGTTTCCTTCCTTAGAGAGAAGGAAGGAAAGCCCCCTGGTCATCCAGGCCCAGTCTAGCGCACACAGGTAACCATGCCTCCCCAGCTCCTCCCACTGAGGAGTGAAGGGAATCGGTGTGGCTCTCACCTTGCCCAGGTATTGAATAGCGGAGGTCGGCTGGCTGGCGTAGATTTGTGAAATAGCAAGCACAATGGAGGCACCGCAGGATGGATCTCATTCTGCAAGTTAGGCTCTGCCAGGCCCAGACTGTGTGCCCTTGGGCAAGTGGCTTGTCTCCTTATGACGAGGTGTCCTCACCTGCGGAGCAGGGAAGAGAGAGCCTCTTCCCGTCGGGTGTTGTGAGGTTGAAGAAGATAACCAGTGAAGCATTAGGAAGGGACTTGGTACTCGGGTGCATTCCATACGTGTATTTATTATTATCTGCAAATGTGATTTTGGCAATTCTGAAGGTGGCGGGTTTTCTTTCACTAAGAGGTGAGTGCTGAGAAAAGTCGTTTAGAAATGAAAGATATTGTTAAAAACACACACACACACACACACACACACTTAAAAAAAAAAATCCCTGTTGACTTGCTAATGTGAAAGTATAGCTTGGAGTTCTTATTTGCTTTCATATTGGCTTGCCTGTATCTATGCATTTGATTTAGTTCATCCTACCTTCACCCAGGAAGGCAATTGTCAGTGGTAGCTGCACATTAGAATCATTTGGGGAGCTTTAAAAATCTTAGGCCAGTCCAGCGGTGTGGCTCAGTGGTTGAGCATCAACCTATGAACCAGGAGGTCACAGTTCAATTCCCGGTCAGGGCACATGCCTGGGTTGTGAGCTCGATGCCTAGTGGGGGGCATGTAGGAGGCAGCCGATCAATGATTCTCTCTCATCATTAATGTTTCTATCTCTCTCTCCCTCTCCCTTCATCTCTGAAATCAACATAAATATATTTTAGAAGATTCTTCTTTTAGAAAAATCTCTAGGCCCAAACCATCTATGCACTATGTCTGAATAGTGGCTGGGTAGTGGGAGGGGCTGGGAGAAGGAGAGATTAGACAGGAACCTGATGAGTGCTTGTGACATTCTGAGTCTTGAGCTGGGTGGTGGGTACACAGGTACCTTCGGTTTGTATAAAGTCATTGCAATGTACACTTACAGCCTGAGCACGTTTCTACACACATAATATACTCCAATAAAAAGTTAAGCGCAAATGTCTATGCTGATGTTGCACTGAAAATAAATTAAATCAAAATCTCTAGGGGTGGGACCCTGGCATCAACATGCTTGAAAAACTTCCCAGATAGTTTTAATGGGCAGCCACGGTTAAGAGCAGCTGCAGAGGTTCTGGCCACAGTGGGCCCAGACTTTGGAACTGGCATTCAAGCCAATCATAGAACAATCCTGTGGTACCAGGAGCCAGTGGGTTGACCAAGGACTTGGTCAGGCAGGTCCCACGTCCAAAGGTCATTGGGCAAGATAGTGGGGGTCAAGAGCTCGGGACCGGGATAGAAATCTGGGGTCAGTGCCTGGGCCTCTCACTCACTGGCTGAGAGACTTGGCTAGCCACGTAGGTGACCTCACAGAACTGCCTCATCCTCAATGGCTAACTGGTACTCACACTAGCTCCTCCTTACCTCATTTGGTCCCCTATATGCCTTCCATTATATCAAAGGCTCCATACATGAGCTATTATTATAAAACTAGGGGCCCAGTGCTCGAATTTGTGCACCTTGAAAGGAACTGCAGGAAGAGAGGCTGTGGTGGGCACAGGGGCGGGTCTCAGCCCATCCTCCATGCCTCCACCGTGGCCCCAGGTCTGCTGTCTGCTGGCAGCCCTGCTCCCGCCACCACCCCTCCCATACGCTGATGGCACAGAGCAATTGAGGGCTGTGCCAGCAGTGGGTGTCAGCAGCTGCTGCTGTCCCAATTGCTTTCAGGAGCAGGGGGAGGGGGGGTGGAGAAGACCTGAGGGGGACCAGGGCTGGCAGTCACCGTTTGCACCCACTGACCATGCCAAGTGATCGGGCGCTGGCAGCAGGTGTGAGCAGCGGCTCCGGTGTTGGCACCGGCAGTGGGTATGAACGGGGCTGGCACGGGCAGCAGGTGCAGCGCTGGGTGGACCACAGTGCACAGGAGCAAGGAGTTTTCAGTAACCCATCAGAGGCTCACCCCAATGACAGCCACCACGCCCTGCCTTGGTCAGAGGCTCACCCCAATGACAGCAACCACGCCCTGCCTTGGTCTGGCATCCCCGCTCACCTGCTCCACCATCCCGCCATGGCCGACGGCTGCCATGCTCTGCATATGCCCCCTGGTGGTCAGCGCACGTTATAGTGACCGGTTGTTCGGTTGTTCTGCAGTTTGGTCTATTTGCATACTAGCCTTTTATTATATGGGATGTTGCAAATTTTCAAAAGGCCTCTTCAAAAGATTCTTTTGTCCTTGCCTTTCTGATTTCCAGTATTTTGACATTTTCACAACCATTCACTGTCTTACACATAAGGAAGGAAGAACCCATAAGGAAGGAAGAGGCGCTGATTCACTGATTTGAGTTTCTCTTGCAATCAAGGACTTGCTCATTGCAATTAATTTCCCCCAAGGGCACATGGATGGAAAACTGGCCACCGTGTGGCTGCCCAGTCTTCAGCATTTGGGTGTTCCCTTTGATGGGACTTCATCAAGTTAGCATAGCTTTGTGTCCTTTAAGAGAAAACCAGTTTCTTTTTTCCCTGCCTTCTGCTTACCTCCACCAAGATTCCTAAAGTCAAAAGATTCTTCCTCCCATGTTTCCTGATTCTTTATTTTATCTACATTTCCTTCTTCCGTTAATCTTTGGGGAAATAAAGAACAATCCTGCTCAACATAGTTCCTACATACAGTTAAACATCACCAATATGCTTTTTATTTTTCCCTCCTTTGTCTTATATTTCAGCATTTGGGGAATTTTGGATAGTTTCCCTGAACCTTCATTTCCCTATATTCTTTTCATAAGTGTGGCTCCTCAAAAATGTAATTCTCTTGAGCACTCTGTAAGTATTATTGGATAAAGATTTAACAAATGAACTCAACAGCACTTATTGAGGTTTGCTACATGGGAAATTCTGGGCTGAGTAGTGAAAACCATTGATTCCTGCCTCAAAGGAGCCCACATTTGAGGTAGATTGAAAAATAACATTAGTACAAGATGGGCTGTCAGACATTCTGTGATATAGTTACAAACAAGCCAGCCACTGCAGTATGAGGTCAAGAAGGTAAATGTTGAAGGTGACAATCACCACAGCTGCTTGATATAAAAGAACGGGGTCTATAGCTGAACAAGTGTACCTGGGAAATTGCGGTCCCTGCACATCCACATCAGTTGTAACTTGCTCTTTTGAAATTCTTCCTTACAAATGTCATTGCCAATTTGAAGTTTCTTATGTTAAAGTCAAAGAACTTCTCTTTACAATATAGAACTTAGCATCTTTAAGAAATAAACCAGAGCCCGATGGCGTGGCTCAGTTGTTGAGCATTGACTTATGAACCAGGAGGTCATTGTTTGATTCCCAGTCAGAGCACATGCCTGGGTTGTGGGCTCGATCCCCAATGTGGGGCATGCAGGAGGCTATCAATCAATGATTCTCTCTGATCATTGATGTTTCTATCTCTCTCTCCCTCTCCCTTCCTCTCTGATATCAATTTAAAAATATTTTTAAAAAATAAAAATAAAAAATAAACCAGAGTTGTTTATCTCTATTTCTGTGTTAGAAAGACTGGATCAAAAAACTATGGTACATCTACACAATGAAATATTATGCTGCCATAAAAAAGCAAGAAATTCTTACCACTTGTAGCAACCTGGATGGAACTGGAGAACAGTATGTTAAGTGAAATAAGCTAGTCAATGAAGGAAAAATACCACATGATCTCATTCATTTGTGGATAATAAAGAACATTATAAACTGATGAACAAAAAGATAGAGACAGTAAAGCAACAAACAGAATGTCAAATTACAGCAGGAAGGTTAGGGAGAGGTAGGGGAAATAAGATATCAACCAAAGAACTTGTATGCATGCATATAAGCATAACCAATGGACACAAAACACTGGGGGATGAGGGCATGTATGGGAGTGGGGGGGGGGCAATGGTAAGATATGTACACATATAATACCTTAATTTTTAAAAATGAAAAAATAAATAAATAAAAATAAACAATAAACCAGAGTTGTTTATCTCTATTTCTGTGTTAGGAAGACTGGATTGGCTGAAAAATTTTGTTGGAAAGATTTAAATACTTTGTTAGCCTTAGAAAGGTCACTTATTTAATAAATCATCAAGAATTAAGAAGCAATGATATATCCAAAAACGAAATCTAAATCTTTCCTTCTCACAAAGGTCAAACTGGTAGACTCCATGCGAGAAGATGGAAGCGATGACATGGTCAGGAAGGTCTACAGATATTTGGTTTTTATGGTTCGGGTTGATACAGAGCCAGCAACCACCTTCAGATGCTAAAAGTCCCACTTATGACATCTCCCTAGGATTTTCAAGCTTCCTTCTGGAGTCCAGTGATCTCTTAAAGTCTTGCTTCCCTGATATTTAAACACCCTTTTAGATACAACACCAAAAGCATGATACTTGGACCAAAAATTGGTAAGTTGGACTTCATGAAAATAATTTAAAAAAATATGTCTGCTCTGTGAAAGACAATTTTAGAGAATAAGACTTGGAGAAAATATTTGTAACACACACATTTGATAAAAGACATATATCCAAATATACAAAGAACTCTTTCAACTCAGCAATAAAAAAAATCAAACCACTCAATTAAAAAATGGTCAAAAGATCTGAACAGACGCCTCACCAATGAAGACAGTGTATGAAAAGATGCCGTACATCATATGCCATCAAGGATGTAACAAGTGTACCATTCTGGAGTGGGTGCTGATAACAGGGAAAGCTGTGCAAGTGGGGGGCATAAGGGAACTCTGTTCTTTCTACTCACTTTTGCTATAAACCTAAAATTGTACTTAAATATTATATTAAAAAGAAAGAAAGAAAATGTAGTACCAAGCCACAAAAAGACATGAAGGAGCCTTAATTGCATATTGCTAAGTGAAAGAAGCCAATCTGAAAGGCCGCATAGTTACATGATTCCAACTTTATACCATTCTGGAAAAGGCACAGTTTTGGAATAAAAAGATCAGTGATTGCCAGGGGTTGGGGAGGAGCTGGGGTAGGATGATTAAGTGATGCACAGGCGATTTTTAGGGCAGCACAGACATTCTGTATGACATGGTAACCGCGGGTACCTGACACAACTTGTCAAAACCTATAGAATTGTGCAGCACTAAGAGGGAATCCTGACGTAAACTATGGACTTTTGTTCATTATAACGTATTTACTTCAGTTCCTCTATTACAACAAATGTGCCACGCCGATGTGAAATGTTAATAACAGAAGAAACTATGAGTGGGAGAAAGAAGGGATATGAGGGAACTCTCTGTGCTATCTGCCCAATTTTCTGAAAACTTAAAACTGTCCTAAAAAACAAAGTCTACGAATTAGAAAACAAACAAACGTGCAACCCGTTGCTTGACCGGCTCACGATGCACTTGTTAGACAGGAAACGATCTCTGTAGAGTGCCTCTGGGCAGCAGCCAATGAGGAGGCAGCATAGCCAATAAGGGCAGAGGGTTTGGAAGCCAACGAAGTCACCCCAGCCAGAGGGCGAGCACAATGGCAGGAGGGGAACAGGCGTGGTGTTTGGTTGCACTGAGTTACCCTTCGCAGCGACTACCAGGGGGTCACTGAGCGGTGAAGGCAGCCCAAGGAGGGCAGCCCAGCTCTGAGGAACAAACCGTGGTCCTGACTTGCCTTAACCAAACAGCCCAAATAAACAAGTAATGACCAAGTAACTTCTACATGAGCTTCGGTTTTCCCATTGGTACGACTGGGCACATTACTATAAATGTTGCTGTGATGTTTTCAAGTCTTCCTTGAAAGCCTCAGCAAAGACGTCAGAATGTTCTTTTATAGCATGACTAGCCTGCAGCTTTGTCCGGAAGGGAGGACCTCCAGAAGGACGTTAGTCTAATTAGCATATTACACTTCTATTATTATAGATGAGGTAGACGTGGGTGATCATATATGACAAGAGATATGTTATTAAGGAAGGTGGAAGAGGTGTTTGCTTTAGAATACTTATTTTCAAAAGCTCTTCTGGGCAGTAGATATACTATTTTATTAATTTCACTGCTGCTATTCTCCTACTTGTCTGAAATTTTGTCTAAGATTTTATTTTAATTTTTTAAAATATATTTTTATTGATTTCAGAGAGGAAGAGAGAGGGAAGGAGAGAGGGAGGGAGAGAGAGAGAGAGAGAAAGAGAGAGAGAGAGAGAAACATCAATGATGAGAGAGAATCATTAATTGGCTGCCTCCTGCACGCCCCCAGCTGGGGATCAAGCTGGCAACCTGGGCATGTGCCCTGACCAAAATTGAACTGTGACTTCCTTCCTGGTTCATAGGTCAATGCTCAACCACTGAGCCACACCAGCCAAGCTTGTCTAAGATTTTATACTCTCCGTGAATTATATGGACCTCAAGGGTTATTGGTATTTTTATTTTTTTAACCTTGCAAATAAGCTCTGTTGAACAGGGCCTTGTCATGCAACTTGTGGCTATTGATAAAGTTTGTCCACCCACCAGTGGAAAGCAACCCTCCTCCCAATACACCGTAGCCTTTCGACAGCGGTGCCTCTACGAGGAATTTTAAGATCCGGCGTGAGAGGCATTTCTCCCAGTTGGGATTGGAAAATGAAGATTCAGCAGAACAGGATGCAGAGCTGAAGAAATTAGTTTGAGTCCACCAAGCTCTAAGACTGAAGAATCTCAGAGGGAAGGTGGGTGGATGGTTGGGTGGGGAAGAGATTAACCAAAGAACTTGCGTAGCCCATGGACACAGACAATAATGTGGTGAAGGCGGGGGGGAAGGGGGATGTAGAGGTGTGATGGAGCGGGGGGTCAATGGGGGAAAAAGAGGGAGGACATCTTTCAACAATAAAGATAAATCAAAAAAAAAAAAAAAGAGTCACACTGCTGGAGAAACAGCGACTAGAAACGTGAAATGAGCCCAGGCTGAGTGAGGCCGAACACTTTCCCTTCGGCCCAAAGGGTGGCTGCTCTTCCCTTCTGCCCGGAGCAGCGGGCTGGGAAGGCACTTCAGACTGAGATCCACCTGAGTGGCTCCTGCTGCCTTCCTCACTGGGACGCTATTCTTTCCTCCCCAAGGTGGCCTGCAGCCGAAGCTGCCACCCCATCCATCCATACCCTCTTGGCATGGAACTGTCCCAGCTCCAGTGTTCAGCAACGCAGCTCTGAGAACTGATAGGAAGCGAGACCGGATGGGCCCTCAGGAATGCACCCCAAACCAAACGGACTCAGGCTGCAAGAACTGGCACTGACAGCTACAGCAGGAATGCACTTTTGGTAACTAAAGACTGATGCGGGTCCTGTTTTTGGAGAAAAAGGTATTTGTTTCCTAAAAACTTGAGGATATTCCTAAGGGGGAGGGTGTTTTCTCCAGGCCTCCTTTAGAGCTCGGGGAACTCTTGGTCACACAAACTCTTTCTTCCCGTGAGCTGAGGTAGTAGACGTTTCATATTAACTGGAAAACACACACACAAGTCATAACGTGTGAAAGGCAAATGGGTACCCCCGGGCCCTCGGATGAGTCTCCTCATTCCGTCATTGAGGAAGACGAAGTCCAGAGAGGGGAAGTGCTGTGCCCAAGGGCACACAGCGGGCTCACAGGAGGAGACTCGACTCCAGCTTGGCCTTGAACTTGCCAGTGTTCCTCCCACTCTGCGCTCCATCTATCCACACCCCGAGAAGAAGCTCATTGCCTCTTAGAGACCCTTTCTTACAAGCCTGGCACGAAACGTGTGACTCATTAGAACCGTGGGCTCCATCCCCTGGGAGCCACCCGCTAATACCCACTGCTCCGGGTCCCAGCACGTCCGGGCCTTCTGGGCGACCAGCTCAACGAAAGACGATTGCCGCCACTCGGTGCTCTGCGTCTGGGTCCCCACGAAATGGAAACGGTGTGACTCGGGGAAGCACACGAGGACAAGGTGAGATGAAAAGGAGCCGTGTCGAAAATGGATAAAAGGAGGTGCTTTCTTCCCCGCTACACACAATTGACCGGGAACTCCCTGCAGCGGGACGTTCAGATCAAGGGCGGAGATTTGTGTTTTAGAAGATTAGACGTTTCCCATGCATATCATCAACGGCGAGACTCCGGAGGATGAAAGTGGGCTGGATGAAAGTTCTCAGGCTTCAGTGCCTAAGTTGATCACCAACTGGGTCAGGTAAAAAGAAAAAAAACGTTCTCCTCGGTCGTCTTCGATTTCACAGGAAGGCAAATTGGGGGGTATGTCAGTCATTATCGTAGCAAACCCCTCCGAACGAGTGGCATAAACCAGGCGTTGTCCCGGGCTGGTGGGCGCCGTGGGTCAGCGATCTGGAGAGGGCCCGGCAGGGACGGCTTGTCTCTGCCTCCTGCCGTCTGGGGCCTCCGCAGGGAGGACGTGAGTATCTGGGGGTGACCGGAGGCCGGGGTCTGGAACCATCCGGAAGCTGTTTTACTCATAAGTCAGACACCTGGCCCGGGGTGACGCGAAGGCCCACTCAGCTGGGACTCTCTGCCGGAGCCTCTGTGTGTAGGTTCCAAGGAGTGTCACAAGGAGGAACAGCTCAGAAAAACACGTGTTGCACGAGAACCAGATGGAAGCTGCATTGTCTTCTGTGACCTCTCCGTGGAAGTCCCACAGCATCACTTACAGCATGTTTTACCGGTCAAAACCATCACAAGCTCGCTGAGATTCAAGGGGAAGGGCCTTGGGCCTCCTACCGCCGCTCCCCTCCGGGGTAGGGCTAGGGCACGGTGCAGAACACGTGGTATGGGAGAGGGTTTGGCAACTGTTTTCAGAAAATACAATCTCCCGGAGGTGAGGCCGGGGGTGTGAGGTTGTATGAACGCATGGGATAGTGAGAAAAAATGGTAAATAAACAGAAAATCACATAACAATAAAATGAAATTTGAGGTAGTTACTTTCCCCTCTTTTCAATGCTTCCATAAGAATTTTCCCTTTTAATAAGAGTCATCACATTTAAATTTTAAAATTTGTTTTCTGTCTTTCCACTAGATTGGAATCTCCATGTATCTAGTTCCCCATGGCTAAAATTTTAACAAGCCCATAACAGGTATTCCATAAATATTTGCTGAAAGAGTGGCTGAGTAAAATGCTGTGGTCGAGGAGTGGCAGAGAGGCTGTGGGACCACAGGCAGTAACAAATAGCTCAGCTTGCCTGGCCGGCATGGCTCAGTGGTTGAGTGTTGACCTATGAACCAGGAAGTCACAGTTCAATTCCCAGTCAGGGCACATGCCCGGTTTGCAGGCTCAATCCCCAGTGTGGGGCGTGCAAGAGGCAGCGAATCAATGATTCTCTCCCATCACTGATGTTTCTCGCTCTCTCTCTCTCTCTCTCTCTCTCTCTCTCTCTCTCTCTCCCTTCCTCTCTGAAATCAATAAAAAATATTTTAAAAAATTGTTCAGCTTGACAGAAGTGCTATTTAACTGGTTCCTGAAAGAAATTGAAGAATGAAAAACAATATTTTGGGTGACAAAGGGGGAAAAGATGTTTGTCCTTAAATCTCTTCCAGAGATTTCCATTAGCTAAGCTCAAACATGCTCATTCTAAATACATAGACTGCATGTAATAGTTGTCATGTTTTTGGTTGCAAGTTCAGAAAACACTGGCTCCACTTGGCTTAGAAATAAGCAGGGCATTGTGTCACGGAGCAAGAAGTCTGGGGGCAGCCTCAGTGCCATCCTTCCTCAGTGTCAGCTCAGGTCTTTTGTAATTGCAAGATGTCGCATGGTAGGCACCATATGCAGACAAAACAATACCCAATAGGGAAGACCCCTGCTTTTCCTTTTGAGTAAAATCTTTCCCCTAAGCCCCTGACACACTTACCTCAGGGTAGGCCCATCCCCTTATTGGCCAGAATTGTGTCCCGTGCACACATGAAACCTAAATACCCTTAAGAAGAGGAGCAACATGATCCTGGGAAACCATCCTATGTTACTTCTTGGAACACAGACTGGAGCTCCTACCTCCTCCTGAAGCACATGGCTGCACAGAAAACAGGGGATTCCCAACCAAATCACAACAAAGCCAAGAGCTGGTACTCTGACAGGAAGGAGAAAGGGGAGATGGCTCTTGGGCGGAAAATCCACAGGATTCATAACAGGAAGCTTGGAGAAGGGTAAGGTTCTGTTTTCTTGGTGGATGAATGTCACCCAGCATTTTCGTCTGTTCTCTCTTGTGTGTTTTGCTCATTTCCTCTCTCCTTCTGCATTAGACTTACTAGTTGAATAAATCCAGTATTGTATCAATGAAAAAGTGTGGTGTGTGGAGTGTGTTAGGTCTGTACCACCAAAAGCAAGGCCAAGAGACATTGTGAGGTCTAAGAAGTTGTATTGCATTCTCTCACGGCGGCTGAGGCCGGTGTGTTGGTGTCAGCACAGCAGGGTGTTTATGTTCCTCTATAGGGTCTGGGTCAGGGCCACACCGGCCAGCCGGGGGAGCTGCCTGAACCACAGCACCTCCTTGGAAGATAGCAGGGTGTCTGGTGGGCCCACAACTCAGGCAGGCAGAGGGGAGCGCCCGAGTCAGCTGGGGAGTGTATCTTATCTTGTGCAGGTGCAGGCCATTGGCTTCAAGCTATGGAAAAAAACTTACAGCAATATATCTCAGAAAACGAGTCCAGACAGGAGAGGCCAAGGGTAGTGCACACAAGCATTCCTCCCTCTTTTGTTTTTTTAATACATTTTTATTATTTATTTTAGAGAGGACAGGAGAGGGAGAGAGAGAGAGAGAGAGAGAGAGAGAGAGAGAGAGAGAGAGAGAGAGAGAGAGAGAGAGAGAGAAAAACATTCATGATGAGAGAGAATCATTCATTGGCTACCTCCTGCATGCCCCCCACTGGGGATCACACCCACAACCCAGGTATGTGTCCCTGACCATAATTGAATCTGGCACCCTTCAATCCACAGGCCAATGCTCTACCCACTGAGCCAAACCAGCTAGGGCAAGAGAATAGATTCTTACTGGATTTATGCAAACAAACACATTGACACGAGAATAACGATACTCATTCATTGAGAGTTGTTAAATTCTGGAGGGATTAGGTAGGAAGAAAAAATATAAATGCTTCCACATTGCTTATGAAGATATAATTTACCAAATTGTCCTGGGGAAACAGAAACAAGCTCTCTTTTATCTGAAGGAAATGAAAACTCAAAATAACATGCTTATAGACGAGACCATAAAACCATTGACAAAGAACCTTGCTTTTCTGTAGGATATAATAGTCCAAGATAACAACTTCTTGGGAGATAATAGTTGTTATGAAATGGCAATGTAGAGTTCTTAGGTTCAATGTAGAATTTTAATATATAAAGAGCAAGCAATGTGTAAGATTTTAAATGCTGCACACAGCTTATTGGAAGTGGAGCACTGGAAACAGTTCATAAATGCCCCCAATGCTCGGACCACACACACCTGGAGCACTCCCACCAGATGCCTCCACAGGGAACTGTCACTCTGGGCTCCTCTGGTGTCCCGGGGAGGGCACCTGTTACCCCTGAGAATCTCCTGTCTGAACTCGGCTCTGAATTTTCACAAGTTCCTTCCGAGAGAGACTGAAATTTCCAGAACCTCCATTTTAATAAAAAAATATATGTATATAATTAAACATAGTTATTATTATTATTATTAATTTTTATTTGGCAAAGCTCCCCATGTAATTGTTCAAGCACATGAAATAGGCCTAATTAGTTTGAAAATGTAGGAGAGAAAAGAAATCCTTGAGGTATTTCAGGGCACACTGTAATAACTCAAAGTCATTTCTCTGTTAAAAAAAAAAAAAAGTCTTTTGAAATTTGAACTTTGGGAGGGTTGTCAAATATACTTAACCGAAAGATTATGTTATGCATCTTTTGTAAATTTAGGTAAAACGGACATACAGTTTTATGGTAATAACTTCAAAAGATATTAATTAAACTGGCGTTAATATTAAACTCATTATCTAGACCCTAGAATCTTATTTAATTCTCTGTAGGCCAACGAGCTATTATACCCTAGTAGTGCCAGCCAGAGGTAGAAAACACACCCCATATAATGTATAGATAAAAACATAAAGACTATACACGATTCAAATTACTCATTTTGTAGGGAGGACATAAGATTTTTCATTTGCTCTTGATGACTTCTCAGAAGGCTATAAAAGGCTATAAAAGGTTCCCAAATGCCAAGCAGGAAGTCCTGTGGAGACAGTCACTGAAAGTGTCACGGGCTGTGAATCAGTGTTGGAAGCAAAGGGAGTCTAGGC
Organism: Pipistrellus hanaki; assembly: GCF_964339955.1. Classification (NCBI taxonomy): domain Eukaryota; kingdom Metazoa; phylum Chordata; class Mammalia; order Chiroptera; family Vespertilionidae; genus Pipistrellus; species Pipistrellus hanaki. The sequence goes on along the minus strand of NC_140510.1, from coordinate 78,438,008 downwards.
TCCAATCTAAGGACTTAAGCAAGGCTCACGAAAAGGTTAGAAACCCGGTGACCTAGATGTGACAGGACAAGAGTAGGGTTGTTAGAAATACGAGGAGAGGAGAGTCCCTTCCATGCCCTGGCTGGTTTGGCTCAGTGGATAGAGCATTGGCCTATGGACTGAAGGGTCCCAGGTTTGATTCTGGCCAAGGGCACATGCCTGGGTTGTAGGCAGATTCCCAGTAGGGGATGTGCTGGAGGCAGCAGATCAATGGTTCTCTCTCATCATTGATGTTTCTCCCTCTCTCTCTCTCTCTCTCTCTCTCTCTCTCTCTCTCTCTCTCTCTCTCTCCCTCTCCCTCTCCCTCTCCCTCTCTGAAATCAATAAAAAATATATATAATAAAAGAAAAGAGAAAGAAAGTCAGGGGTGATCAGGCCCTGGTTCACTGGACCTCATTGCCCAGGTGTTGCCTGGGGGCGGTAGGGCCAGCCGGTGACTCAGACCCAGAGGGCAGGTTTGCCTCTCCTCTTAGGATCGCTGCATTTTGGGAAAGGACTTAACTCCGAAGCTGGACACAAAGCTCTCCCCCCCCGACCCACAAAGAGCAAGAGAACGTGTAATGAAAGCATCTGGGTCCACCAGGGAGAAACTAGGTGGAAGAAGGGGACTAGACCCTGACTGCTTTTTCTGAAAACTTAAAACCTTTACACACTTTTGTAACCTTCACCAGCTTTTATACACCTTTTCACAATTTGTATAAACCTTTTTATCTGTTCAGAAATAACTATCATTCGAATGACTCAATTTCAATCCTTGTCCTATAAAATGTGTCTTCATACTTTATGCCTTCTATCATTACAACGATACAATTTTTTTCTTAATTTGAATTCTTAATTCTTAGAAACCTTAACTTCCAATGATAACCAAAAGTAAACAACCGGCATTCCTTAAGTTGATGTTTATGAACACACTTTAAACACACTCTTATTTTAAAGGAAACACACCTTCAACAAAGCACAAGACATTCCATCAACAGTCCCAAGTCCACTTATTGACCTTCTGCAATAAAAAGCTAAGAGCAGGCAAACTTAAACTTGTCTAGCAATGGACGTTTTAGAATTTCATGTTATTCTAAAATATTTAGATGTTCAATGACTTTTATCATGTAACCCAGCAATGCTTCAAAGTTTTTAAATTACTAAAGACGTCAGAAAACTATGTATAGGCAGATATGATTATAACTGAAAAGCTTTATCAAAACCCTTATTTCAATCACATTTATTGCCTTAACAGCTCTATGAGGTTTTATTTATTTTATTTTTTAAAAAATACATTTTCATTGATTTCAGAGAGGAAGGGAAAGAGAGAAAGAGATAGAAACATCAATGTTGAGAGAAAACCATTGATCGGCTGCCTCCTGCACGCCCCCGACTGGAGATTGAGCCCGCAACCCAGGCAGGTGCCCTGACTGGGAACTGAACCGTTCATAGGTTGACACTCAACCACTGAGCCATGCCAGCAGGCACAACTCCATGAGATTTTACAGCCAATTCTTATCCAAGCTATTTTCTTGATAAATTTTGTAGCAGGGATAACATGACCTTGACAACGCTTTAGGAGGCTGGAGGAAAAGGTGGTGGGGAGGAGGGAGCGGGCCTCCAGGCTTGCCAGCCACTTGGATTTCAAAGCGCCACATTCTTTTACGAAGGGAAGGGCTGTATTCCTCCTGGTAGCTTCTGAAGGCATGACTCAAAGAGAGGTCCAGCCTGCGGGGAAGGAAGAAGGCCTGGACGGAGGGAGCTTCCGGTGGGCTGGCGGTAGCTAAGGCAGCGAAGACACTGAAATGGAAAGTGCGGTTCCCAGGCCGGATGGACTCAGGACCCCTTTGGGGCCAGGCCCCACGGCAGCAGAAACAGCCTGGGGGGCTGTGAGGAGGGGAGGAGCACCCCAGAGGGCGGGCTTTTCTGGTTGCTGGATCCCACAATGGGCTGGTGTGGTGGGCGGGGGAGAGGTGAGTGAGAAGTCTATCCCGGAGGTGAGAAGTCCCAAGGGAAGGCATCCAGACCATCTGCACTGAGCACCGGAGAGAAGAAGGCTCATCACGATGTTAGGGTGTCCCACTCACACAGGGTGGCCCGGGACCTGGCCCCAGAAGCATGGGCCCTCTGCCCCCCGTGGGCGAGGACGTTGGTGAGGCAAAAGCCAGCACATTGGAGGGCCAAGGGACGTAACTCTGAGTCACCAGAAATCCGAGTGTTCAGCGTGATCTGGAGCAGCCTGCAGTCAGCAGTGCGGGGGAGGGGGGTGTCCCTTCAGGCCCCTCGGTGAATCCGGGTTTTGGCACCAAAATCTTAGGTCTGCGCCAACAGGAGCCAGGCCAGGTGGCGTTGTGAGGGTCTAAGAAGTTGCATTCTCTCACGGCGGCTGAGCCGGTATGTGGGTGTCAGCACCGAGGGGTGTTTATGTTCTTCTGTAGGGACCGGGTCATAGGAAGTACAGATAACGGGGCACACACCCAGGTTGTGGGCTCCATCCCCAGCAGGGGGGCCTGCAGGAGGCAGCCGATCAATGATTCCCTCTCATCACTGATGCTTTCTATCGCTCGCCCTCCTCCTCCTCTCTGAAATCAATATAAATAAATAAAGTAAGTAAGCAGTCCAGAGATGGAAGTCGCTGATGACACTTTACAATAATAGCAGTCAGCAGCTGTGTGTCACTGCAGGTTGCCCAGGACCAAACCAGAGGGGGTTGGACCTGCATTACCACCATTTGCCCACCACCCAGAACTGAAATATCATGGCTGACATGTACACATAAGGAACTGTTTGACATTGAAATTGGTTCTCAAAAGAACTGGTGGCCCAGAAAGAAGCTCACTACAGACTGATTCATATGCCTTTCAGCATAACAACTATTGCTTGTCTCATTTTTGATTCTTATAAGTATATTTCCAGTAGGATATGATCTCACTCATCTAGGGGAAATGGTGAACAACATAGACTGATGAACAAGAACAGACCCAGAGATAAGGAGCCATGGGTCAGACTGTTGGACCTCAGAGGGAGGGTGAGGATAAAAGGGAGAGATCAACGAAAGGACTTATGTGCACACATATGAGCCTAACCAGTGGTCAAGGACAATAGGGGAGGGGGGATTGAAATGGGGGGCTGAGGACAAATATGTGATACCTTAATCAATCAATAAATAATTTTTAAAAATAAAGTAAATAAGCAAATAAATGAAATATGTTGATTAGACAGAGCGTTCTTTCAGGTAAAACGTTGAGCCGATGCTTCTGCGACTCCCTGACAGCCTCGGCCGCCCTGCGACCTGTCGTGCCTCCTGTGTTCCTTCCTGGCCTTCCCCTGGGCCGCTTCCTCTGGGGGGATTCCTCGCTGCTGGTCCGTAGGCAGCGGGTCCTGAGGATGCCTCTCCAGGCCCAGTGCTCTCCTTCTAGTAGCCAGGTGGACGACTGGGAACCTCAATACTAATGCCTCAGACTCCCGTGCACCGATGGATGGTCCACGTAGGAGACACATTCAGCCAACCAGGTGCCCTCTTGTGAGGTTTGCCGGGAGAAGGCACCATCCCGTCGTTACTGCTGCTGGCGAATCCCGTTTGAGAAATAACACAGGCACTGAATGCTGTTGGAGCCGGGTCCTGCCTCAGGGCCAGTGGCCGTTTGCACAGGGTGGAGAGCAGCTGCAGCAGCAGCACCCTCCTGGCTCCTGGAACAGCCCTGCAGGGGCCCCTGCACCCAAGGGCCCAGAGGCAGCTCCCAGATTTCTGCGCCTCAGGCCGTGCCAACCATTCTGTAAGCATCTGCTCACAATACCTCGAGTGGCTTCTGTTTCCTGCACGCAACCTTGACTGAGAGGTCCCCTGCTCCGATGCCACCTTCCCAGCACGGCCTGGGTCCCCCGGATGCAGCAGACTAGGCTCGGTGCCCCCTGGGCTGTCCCATCGTGCCCGGCTTGTGAGCCCGAGCCTCAGCGTGTTTCCATGCCTGGCACCGGCGCCGGGCTCACAGCACGGACCGCGTCAGTGCTGGCTGAACCGGGACTTCCTCTGCCACGACGCCGGGGGGTGCTGGAATCCGGGCTCAGGAGCATCCGCCCGAATGCCTGATCAGCAAAGCCAAAGAACAAGTTGGTGCTAGACTTATGCTGGGTCCCAGGTGAATCCAGAGCCTGCAGCTTTCCCACACCTTGGCCCCCCTCACACACTGGCACTGGATCCCACCTGGCCCCCAGGAAAGGAATGCTAACGAAGGGGGGGCATTGTTTGTCTCAATGTTCACTCTCTGGTGGGTCACAGGGACTGCGATGAGACCTGCAAGCCATGACAACACAAGTGTCGGAGTCAGGAAAACCCAAGTTGGAAGGTGTGTAACTGCGGGTAACAAGTTATTTAACTTGGCTGAACCTTATCTTCGTCTATAAAATGGTGGTAATGCCCTAGCCGGTTTGGCTCAGTGGATAGAGTGTCGGCCTGAGAACTGGAGGGTTCGGATTTGATTCCGGTCAAAGGCATGAACCTTGGTTGCAGACTCGATCCCTGGCCCTGGTCAGGGCTCGTGTGGAAGGCAACCGATCAATGTGTCTCTCACATCGATGTTTCTCTCTGTGTGTGTCTCCCCCTCCTCTCCACTCTCTCTAAAAATCAATGGGAAATATACTCAGGTGAAGATTAACAAACAAAAAAAAAATAAAAACATAAAGTGGTGATAATAACATCAACCTTACGGAATTCTTGGAAGTAAACGGGATTCTCTGTCTAACATGCTTAGCACAGTATGTGCACTTTGGCAATGCTCCACACCCATCAGTTGCTGTTATTACGGTCGTCACTGTTGTTAATGGTACCATCACTGGACCACAATTTTGTTGCTACGTAGTTTTTTCTACATAAACTTCCAGCACAGATTCCCACGCACTTAGATTAGAATGCACTTTTCTACTACCTGCTCCTGAGGTGTTCCGTTTTACATGCTGAGCTGATGGACCCCTTTTGCAGAGGGTGCAGCCAGGCCCAGGGGTGGGGCTGCACTGAGGAAATAACAAAAGCTTCCATTCCAGTGGCTCTCCACACTAGCTGATAGAGTTAAAACAAAGCAAACGAAACCAAAAAACAATGTCTGGGCCCTAAACCACAGATTCTGATTGAATAGGTCCCAAGTACCAGGGCTTCTTCAAGTTCCCAGGGCGACTGTAATGTGAAGCTGAGAGCCACTGCCCAATATGGGAAAGATTAGTCAGCACTTCCATTACCCCCACCTTGGGGGGAGGGGAGAGGAGGATGAGGATGAGGGGAGGAGAGAAAAAAAGCATTGACTTTCTATAATCGCCACACCGTGGGGGAGGGGAGAAAACTAAAGATTATGGTTGAATTGTTCCACTTCTAATGTGAACAAGACATTCTCACTATGAACCTGGACAAATAATTCATCATGTGAATCCTCTGGTTAGTGTCCTGGTTTCTTGTCTAGAGGTGTCTGACCTGATGAGGACTCATCAGAAATGCTCCAGGATGTGTACGGAGCAAGCCTAACAGTACCTGTGAGGGACCGGTGTTGGCTCACAGGTGTCTGGCTTGTGCCAGCACCGTGCACGCTCTGGGGCTGGCTGCCAATGGCAGGTGCATGCCCTTTGATCCAGGGCAAGTGAAATGATCCCTGCTTTGGCATCAAACTCGGCTGGTATCTAAATGCTAGTGACAGCTGGGAGTGTGCTCAGACACAAAGTACATCTTACACATGTAACTGTGTTTTCATTATTAAAGTAATATGTAAAAGGAAATATACAAGACTGGGAAAACAGAAAAGTACAATAAACCATAATAGAAAACAACAGCAACAATATATATATATATATATATATATATATATATATATATATATATATATATATATATAAGGCCAATAGGCTAAGTGTCCAACCATCCAATTGGTTGCTATGATGTGCACTGACCACCAAGGGGCAGATGCTTAATGCAGGAGCTGCCATGAAGCGCACAGAGAAATGGCACTGTGGACCTGGTGCCCTCAAAGCAACACTCATCTTCCCCCAAGTGGGACACAGGCTCTGTCACCACCCTGTAGCAACAGCCCACCAAAACACAGCCAACGCTGCCAAGACCCCATGGCACAAAAAGCAGCCCACAGCCCAGCCCAGAAACAGCCGCTGTGGGCGCCGGGTAATGATGTCACATAGCAATGCCCGGTTTCCTCTCTCTAGCGATGACTAGCCTCCTTGGAGTTTCTTCAGCCCAGGAACATGACTTGCTTTGTAGCCAGGTGCAAACATTTCACACTTTAACCAAATGTCTCTGAAGCGTTTTCCTGTGTCTCATCTCATTTGATGCTCACCGGAGTCCTGGAGTAGGTAGATAGGAGATTCGGTAGAATCCTATTTTCCTTTCATTAGCTGAAAATGGAGATTTAGAAAGTTTATAAACTTGACCTGACTAAAAAGAAGTAAGAAATGGTGGACCTTGAAAATGACTTCAGGTTTTCTCACTGCACGGAATACAGTCAAACACTACAATAATAACCGTTGATATTTAAGTTGAATTTCATGAACTAGCTTTGTAGAAACATATATATATATATATTTTACAGAGAGGAAGGGAGAGGGATAGAGAGCTAGAAACATGTATAGAGAGAAACATCAATCAGCTGCCTCCTGCACACCCCCCACTGGGGATGTGCCCGCAACCAAGGCACATGCCCTTGACCTGAATCAAACCCGGGACCTTTCAATCCACAGGCTGACGCTCTATCCACTGAGCCAAACTGGTTTTGGCTGTAGAAACATGTTTAATATAGCAGTAATGTCTTCAACTCAGAAGCTGGTATTTTTTTTGGATGGGTGGATGAATGGATGGATGGAATAGACTAGAATATTTGGCAATGTTCTGGGTGCTTAAAAATGCATCTTAAAAATAGTGTTCCCCTGCTGGCGTGGCTCAGTGTTTGAGCGTTGACCCATGAACCAGGAGGTCAAGATTCCATTCCTAGTCAGGGCATCCCCAGAGAAGGGTATGCAGGAGGAAGCCAACCAATGAATCTCTCTCACATTGCTCTTTCTCTTTCTCTCACTCCTCAATAAAAATATATTAAAAATAATTTAGTGTCATCTAGCTTGTTGAATAATAAATTATGACCCAGGAGAAATTTTTGATTTCTATGCTTTCCAAAGACTGAATAAGTAACTTCAGACAAGTCATTATGGGGCCAGTTATATCTAATTGTTGTAAGGATTAAATTAGTTAACATAAAGGAATTATTTAGCACCCTGCCTAATGCTTGTTAAATAGTCAGCATATTTTAAACTGTCTTTAAATTGAAGCAATATATATATTTTTAAAAAGCAAACATTCAAATGTACAAAAAGTTACGCAATGCAAAATAAATCTCTTCTGGTAAGTTTTCTGCTGTCATGACTACTTATCATTAGAGACCTCCAAGCAAAAATAACATTTCACTATTATTGATTAAGCAGAGATCGCTTTACAAACCAGCAGATAACATCACTTGAGTCAGAACTATGTGAAATAACACAAGTATTCTGGCTAAATTCCAGGGGGAGTGATTAACATTCTCCAACTTGAAATAATTTTTATTATTAGCCAACATTTGTCCGTCCCCGATAATACACACGTTGCATGAAGGGCACAGAATGAGACAGCCCTCCCCTGGCATGTCCCCTGTCCGCACATACTTTCCACTGAGGGTTTCCCTCTCCTTCTGACTGCTGGTCCCAAGCTCTTCCACGCCCACTGCTTCCAACCCTGGCAAGTGTGTCCGCCCAGAGTGCCAAGTATTTCCGAAAACACAAAGGAGATAAAATAGGAACACCTGTAGAAAGATGTCATGGCCATGTAAAACATATCTACTCATCGTTTTGATGTTTGTAAAGCTATTGGTATTTATTCCTTTTAACTCTAAGGCTGGGATTCATACACATGCCTCACGGTTTCCCCCAGAAGCCTTGTGGATAAGTGGGAGAGAGTTATCCTGCCGTGGAATCCCTCCATCTGTACCAAATGGAATCCAGGACACAAGAACGAGGACCGCGGCCTATCTCACCCCTCCAGTCCTGAGTCCTTCACGTTCCCTGACCCTCCGTCCAGCCTTTTCCCTCCACCTTCCCAGAGAAAGAAGCCGGGGGAAGAGAAACAATCCAGGCCCTCTTTGTAAGCGTCTGAATGAATGTCAAGTATGCCAAACACCTCATTCTTCCACCTAATTAGAACACGTAGGAAAAAGAGGCATTTTTTAGGACATTTAAAACGTGCAGCATAAAAACCCATCTGCAGAGCGCCGCTGTGTGTGTGTCTCCGCAGGCGGAGCGCCCAGCAGGGCTCCCCTCGGGCGGCGCTGCCCCTGCGCCCCCGGCCCTGGGCGGCTAAGCAGCCTGCAGCCCCAGGGGGCCCGGCGCCCTGCCCGCTGCACAGCCCGGAGCCAGCGCTGCTGCTCTCCGCGGGGAACCGCCTGGGATGTTAAACCCCTAATAAGGGATTAACATCTCGCGTCTTGCAAAAACAGAAAGAAAGAAAAAATCACTTTCTTGTCACCACCGCATGATGTTGTTCGGAAACGCGAGTAAAGGTTGAAACCTTGGAGATACCTTTTGCACACAGCGGGAGTGGTTAAAATTGTGCATGCATGCCGCAGCCCCTGGAACAGGTCGAGTACAGGTTTGCCACTTGAGCGCCTATCATTGTGCCAGGCGCTCGGAATAAAAGCTCTGGGAGAAGATGGGGCTGAGGTTTTCTTTGGGGAACCAGCATTACTAGCTGGGATACCTTGGGTAAGCTTCTGCACCTGTAAGGAGTACCTGCCTCATGGAATTGCTGCAAGGATCTGAGGTCTTGTATTGAGATGTAAGCGATTAACACAGTAGGGGCTCAGGTGGCATTCGCTCTTCTCTGGACGTGAGCTCACCTCGTAGGAGGACAGCCCGGAGGGCAGACAGGTGCACAGTTAAGGGCGATTCTCTGAGCGGTTCTTTTAGTGGGAAACAAGCGCTGGACTCGGTAATAATAATGCTCAGCTGCCGAGAAAACCGGCAGGGGCCCCGGGAGCAAAGGTTCCGAAGCCACAACGTCCCAGGAAAGGGAGCCCCGCACCGGTGGGGCGGCTGCAGACAACTCCCTGCAACTTCTGGCTGAGGCTTTCCCGCCCCGCGTCTCAAGAAGGCGTGATTAGCATACGCCCCGCCCCCGCCGCTTCCCGCCCCGCGATTGGCCCGCGTGGCTCGACTGCCCGCTCGGGGCGGGGCCGCGGGGCGCCCGAGGGGGCGGGGCCTCGCGGGGAGCAGGGAGGGGGCGGGGCCGCGCGGGGAGCGTGGCGGGGCGGCCCACCAACCGCGCCCCGGCCGGAGGGGGCGGGGCCGGGGCGGGGCGGGGCCTCCCGGGGGCATTAGAAGCAGGTGACCCGGCGGAGAGGGAGAGGCCAGTCCGCCCGCGGCCGTGACTCCGGTGCCGCCGCCGCCGCGCGCCGCTCCGTGCCGGCCGGAGGTGGGCGAGCGCGAGGGTGCGAGTGCGCGGGGGAGGAGCCGGGGCGGGCGCGTCCCGGGAGCGCCGCCGCCGCCCCCCGGACTCGGCGGAGCGCGGAGCCCCCTGCAGGGGAGGAGGCGAGCGGCGGGCGGGCGGGCGGGCGGGACGCGGCGGCGGCGGCGGGCGCGCACCATGCAGTCCCGGCGGGGCCAGCGCCGCCCGTTCGCCGTGCCGTGAGCGGCGGGTGCTCCGGCCGCCGCGCTGCCTCCCTCTCGCCTCGGGCGCTGCAGCGGGCGGGCGCGCTCGCCCTCCGTGCGGCCCGGGACCCCGGCGGCCTGCCCCTGCCTGGCCCCGCCCGGATCATGCGGGGGGCCCCGGAGGAGGAGAGGGCGAGCGACGGGCCTGCGGCGATCGCGCTCCGGGGGCGACCCCCGCTCTGAGACGCCCCCCACCTGCTGCCATGTGCCGCCGCCTCGGACGCCCAGCCGGCCGCCAAACTTTCCGGGTGCCAGCGGGGCTCTGAGTCTCCGCGCCTCGGAGCCGAGCGTCCCGGGGACGGAGGACCCAGCCCGGCTGTGGGATATCTGCTCCTGCCCGGAGCCGCGGAGGTGAGAGCCCGCGCCTTGCTTCCCCTTCTCCCCGGCCCCCGGCCCCGGGCCCCCCGGCCCCCGGCCCCCCGGCCCGCTGCTCTTTTCCGGGGGCGCCGATCGCTCCGGCCCCGGGTCCCAGCCTGCAGGGCCCGGGAGAGGGAGGCGGGCTGGGGCGCCGGGAGGTGGAGGGAGAGTTTGACCGGAGGTCGGAGCCCGCCGGGGGGCCGGAGCCGCGGACGCCCCTCTAACTGGGAGTGGGTGCGATGTTTCTTTTTTTAAAGAACACTTTCCCCGGAGCCGGAGCCGCGCCGCCCCGCCCGAGCCCGGGCCGGAGGAGGAGAGCCGAGCGCGGAGGGCCGGCAGCAGCGCCTTCCCGAAGCAGCGTGTCCGGGGCGGATTTCTGGAAGAAGAAAAAGAAGAGCCAACAGGTTGCCGGCCCCGGCGCTGCGCCCGAGCCGGCGGCGCGGGGGGCCCGGCGGCGCGGGGAGCCGGGCGGCCGGGGCGGGCGGAGCGGGGCGCGGGGCGGGCGGGACGGACGGACGGAGGGAGGAGGGGGCTATGGCTCGGCCTGACCCCGCCGCGCCGCCCTCGCTGCTGCTGCTGCTGCTGGCGCAGCTGGCGGGCCGCGCGGCCGCCGCCTCCTCCTCCAAGGCGCCGGTGTGCCAGCGGATCACCGTGCCCATGTGCCGCGGCATCGGCTACAACCTGACGCACATGCCCAACCAGTTCAACCACGACACGCAGGAGGAGGCGGGCCTGGAGGTGCACCAGTTCTGGCCGCTGGTGGAGATCCACTGCTCCCCGGACCTGCTCTTCTTCCTGTGCTCCATGTACACGCCCATCTGCCTGCCCGACTACCACAAGCCGCTGCCGCCCTGCCGCTCGGTGTGCGAGCGCGCCAAGGCCGGCTGCTCGCCGCTCATGCGCCAGTACGGCTTCGCCTGGCCCGAGCGCATGAGCTGCGACCGGCTGCCCGTGCTGGGCCGCGACGCCGAGGTGCTGTGCATGGATTACAACCGCAGCGAGGCCACCACGGCGGCCCCGCGGCCCTTCCCGGCCAGGCCCACGCTCCCGGGCCCGGCGGCGGCGGGGGCGCCGTCCTCCGGGGGCGCGGAGTGCGCCTCGGGCGGCCCGTCCGTGTGCCGGTGCCGGGAGCCCTTCGTGCCCATCCTCAAGGAGTCGCACCCTCTCTACAACAAGGTGCGCACGGGCCAGGTGCCCAACTGCGCCGTGCCCTGCTACCAGCCCTCCTTCAGCCCGGACGAGCGCACGTTCGCCACCTTCTGGATCGGCCTGTGGTCCGTGCTGTGCTTCCTGTCCACCTCCACCACCGTGGCCACCTTCCTCATCGACATGGAGCGCTTCCGCTACCCGGAGCGGCCCATCATCTTCCTGTCGGCCTGCTACCTGTGCGTGTCGCTGGGCTTCCTGGTGCGCCTGGCCGTGGGCCACGCCAGCGTGGCCTGCAGCCGCGAGCACAGCCACATCCACTACGAGACCACGGGCCCGGCGCTGTGCACCGTGGTCTTCCTGCTGGTGTACTTCTTCGGCATGGCCAGCTCCATCTGGTGGGTCATCCTGTCGCTCACCTGGTTCCTGGCGGCCGGCATGAAGTGGGGCAACGAGGCGATCGCGGGCTACGCGCAGTACTTCCACCTGGCCGCCTGGCTCATCCCCAGCGTCAAGTCCATCACGGCGCTGGCGCTCAGCTCCGTGGACGGCGACCCCGTGGCCGGCATCTGCTACGTGGGCAACCAGAACCTCAACTCGCTGCGCGGCTTCGTGCTGGGCCCGCTCGTGCTCTACCTGCTGGTGGGCACGCTCTTCCTGCTGGCCGGCTTCGTGTCGCTCTTCCGCATCCGCAGCGTCATCAAGCAGGGCGGCACCAAGACGGACAAGCTGGAGAAGCTGATGCTGCGCATCGGCGTGTTCACGCTGCTCTACACCGTGCCGGCCGGCGTGCTGGTGGCCTGCTACCTGTACGAGCAGCACTACCGCGAGGCCTGGGAGGCCGCGCTCACCTGCGCCTGCCCCGGCGCCGACGGCCGGCCGCGCGCCAAGCCCGAGTACTGGGTGCTCATGCTCAAGTACTTCATGTGCCTGGTGGTGGGCATCACCTCCGGCGTCTGGATCTGGTCCGGCAAGACGGTGGAGTCGTGGCGGCGCTTCACCGGCCGCTACTGCTGCTGCCGCCGGCGGAGGGGCCACAAGGGCGGCGGCGGCGGCGGCGGCGGCTCGGCCACGGCCGCCCGGGACTACGGCGAGGCCAGCGCGGCGCTCACGGGCAGGACCGGGCCCCCGGGCCCCGCCGCCGCCGCCTACCACAAGCAGGTGTCCCTGTCGCACGTGTAGGGAGGAGGAGGGGGAGGGCTGTTTGGTCGGGAAGCTTTGCCAAGGTCACTTCCGTTTGCCTTCCCCGCTGCTGGCGCCCCCTGCTGGCCGAGCGGGAGAGAGCGGGGCGAGGGCCCTTCCCGGGGAGCAGCTGTCTGTCTGTCCCAGGACTGCTCAGAGGGGCTCCCCTCACGCCTGTTCTGTTTTTACGTGTCTCGCTGCCTTCTTTAAGAGGACTCTGTGTGTTTTTTTTAATTTAATATGTATTTTTTTTTCTTAATTTTTTTTTAAACTTTGTTGCATTTTTGGCAACAAAATTTTACCTTTGCTCTGGGGGCTTTACAATCCTGACATTGGCATTATCATGAAGTTCCACCCGATGGAGGTTTCTTTCGACTGTGTGGTCCGGACTGGAAAAAATATATTTCCTATGATGTGTGTCTTTTTGGAAAAAAAGGTGAACGGTGAACGTGTGGGTTCCTGCGGCTGAGCGCTTGCTGGGTGTGCGTTTCCAGCTTGTGTCTCCTGCTGCTGCTCCAAGTGTCCGAGATATCTTAAGGTGAGCTGCTCGTCCGTTTATGAAATTCCCTCCAGGTCATGCCAGCGAGAGCATCATGTGGTCAGGGCCTCCCCAAAGTGGCAGGGTTCGGGAGTGGTTAGCGACTTGGTGTCCATTCTAGCTTTGTTTAGTGAGCTTGGGGTGTTTCTCCCCCCCCTCCTCCACCCCCCACCTTGTAATACTTGTAACCGTTCCTATCCTTAGCAGCGCCAGCTTTTGGAATAAGCCAGAGGTGGCCTCACAGCGCCCAGCATAAATATTTGGAGCAGTGAAGACCCGCGGGGTGGAAATCGGTTGAGCTTGAATTCTAGACTGAAAAGGTGGCAGCTCCACGCCAGAGGAGTGGGTGGTTCTTCACAGGCTTCAGCGAGCCCATCTTTTTTAACAAAACCTGTGCTATAATTTGGTCAAAGTAAACTTGCTCCTTCTGGAACTACTTAGGGGTAGCGGCTAAAGGGGGGCTGCTGAGAGGCTGAAGCGCTAGAATGGATGTCCCTCCAGTAATTACGTAAATTTCCAACCTTACCTGCTCCACCCCCATGCCACCTCCTTTATCATGTTAAACGGCCCTTTCTCCTTCCTCCGGCCTCCTCCTGGGGAGCTGGGATTAGGAGCCACACCCACCCTCCACCGAGGTGAGGTGCTGGAGCTGGGGGAGGGAAGCTGGCTACCTGGGAACAAGCATTGGCAGCAAAGAGAGAGAAGGAGCGTGCCTGGGTTTTGGGTTAGTGTGTAGCCAGATATTCCGAAAGCGGTGAGACAGTGCTCTCTGCGGTCTCTGAAAACAGTGGAGGCCCACAACACACTCGCGTTAGTTTTTAAAGAGGAACCGGTGTGCCCCTGCCCCCTCCCTCAAGCACATTCTTCTTTTTCTGAGAAAGCCGACGAGTTGACGAACACACACATGCACACACACACACTTTGCTGTGAGAGGATTCTGTTTGCTTTCCTAATCTGCTGAACCATTCATTCACGAAGAGAGTGAGGCTGGGACTGGGGAAGAGGGAGATGGTACACTGGCCAGCAAGACACCAATGACGAGGGCTGAGTGGGGACTAAATTTAGGAAGCCAACGTGGCAAAAGCAATTAAAAACGTGAGCGCGTCTCCCTGGGGAAACACGTCGAGGGGATTTATGCTTCATTTATACCGAAGTTGGAAAAGTCAGATGGAAGCCCAAGTTCAGTTTCTACTTCATGGGCACTGAGTAAACAAACGACTAGTTCCCATGGTGAGTTCAAACACTGAGCTGGGGTGTGGGAAGCCTGGCTTACGGCTTTAAGGACTCTCAGGAGCTGTTCGGTTAGAAAAATGCACTGCTCCTACCTGCTCAGAACGGAGTCGGTTTTCAGTGGGTTTGACAAAACTCGGTGCACACGGCTCAGAGAGCGCTCTGCACATCTTGTTCCTCCACTTACTCAGGTGACTCGGAACCTGAGACAGTTCCCCCGAGAGCCCATTCTTCTCCTGGTTCCCAAACGAGGGCCTTTTCTGAGCACCTTGACCTCTTCCCACACTCAGTACATCTTCCCAGAAAGGGCAGGTGGTTCTGTTGTCCTCAGTCACCGTGCCTAATCTGGCTTGTCCTCCCTGCCCCCTTCTTTTTCTTTGTGGAGAAATGGTGCACAGTGTACCTAAAAGTTGTGGGATGAGTGGATGAAAGCAATTTAATTCATTAAAAAAAAATTTTTTTTTTCCATTCTGGCAAACTTAAAAAGAACCACCCATTTACTTTTAAAAAATAAGACAGTTAACACAAAGCATACGAGGCCCAGGAAAGGCAATCCAGGTAATGCTCTTTGAGGTCTGCTTTCAGAGCTGCCTTTTGTTTCCAGCCTGTTTTCTGCCTCCCTCTCCTCCTTTCCCTCCAGGAGAAAGCCCGCCTGCTCCCTGAAGTCTCACTGGTATCCACTACCCCAACCCCTACCCAGGGGAGAGCAGCCCCTATTTCCATCCCGCACATTATCCCGCCCCCGTTTGCATTTTTATTATGCAAACAGTACTCCCGAGAACAATGATAAAATGGAAGGTCGTGGTTTAGCAATTTCTTCCCAGCCAGCTTTGTGAAATGGGAGAGGACTGGGGACTTCTTTGGGCCTCACCTGTGCAGCCTTGGGGCTGTTCCTTTAACAGCTCCGTTTTGAGCAGTGTCTTTCTTCCAGGCTAGGGGGTGAGGATTTAGAAGGTTGTCTAAAGGAACTAACGTGTCCTCTCAGTGAATCAGTTGTCATGACCTTCATTTCTATTATTTCCCTCCTCACGTTTTGAAGTTGTCTAAATTGGCTGAAACAATTTTTCTTGGTGCCTTATTGGTTTATCCTGGCAAACCTTTTGTCATATTTTCACCTGACCACTTCCAGTGACGGGCCTGTGCAGGTGTGTTGTGTGTAGCTGTGCGCATGTACAAGCTGAAATAATGTGCCGACAGCTCTGTTTCCAAACCGGTATTCATTAGGCCGTTTCCTCCTGGGCCAGGGCTGCACTGATCCTGACACCGGCCGCCAGGAGCAAGCCTCCTGGATCCCACACCGAACTTTAATAGCAGCAGCCGTGACCTGCACTGTCAAGTACAGAATGGGACCCCCAGAGCTAGGAAATGTAGTTGTATATTTTAATGAACTGCTACCCCTGCTAAAGAGGCTCCTTTCACTTTTGTGCTCTACAGAAAAACCAAGGGGGGTAGAAGGGACAAAGCTTTGAATAACTGCTTTCTAACACCGAATGTGGCAAACAGGACAGAGCACATCACAAATCTAGGCAGGTGTGAGGCAGAGGAGCTGAGATTCCCCACTCCCTCGGCATGTCCTTTCTTGCCTCCAAAGTCTAATCAAGTGATCTTGGCAAAGAAATGCCTGAGTTGGGGAGGGTGGTTCTGAAAGAAAAAGCTACGAAGACATTAAAGCAGGGTGAGGGGTAGGCAAGTCGCTAAGTAACCTGACACAACTCAAAAACCTTCTAGCAGCTTGATGACAATTACAGGATTGATTTCAGCCAGGGTAATGCCTGGGGTACATTTTATGACAATATTGTTCTTCATGTTGTTATAAACTGTATGTATAGTATGTATTTGATATGGGTGTGTATATACATAATATATAATACATATGTGTGTGTATATATATGTGTGTGTATATATATATATACATATATATATGAGAGATTTAGTGACTTTTGATACGGGTTTGGTGCAGGTGAATTTATTACTGAGCCAAATGAGGCACATACCGAGTCAGTAGTTCGAGTCCAGGGCATTTAACGGCATTTGATACTTTTTATGATTTCCATATATGTATAGTGCCTATCCCATGCAGTAGCTTCACAAAGACATCTCCAGAACTCATGAATCAGAGCCAGTGATATTTTATTTGTAGACAATCAACTTGAATCGATAAGTTATTATTGGCAGATGATTATAATTCTGAGATCATAGCATTAACAAATGGAAACCCAGAGCATTTTGAGTTCTTTCTCTTGTTTTGTTTTGATCCTGGAAGTCAATAGAACAGCTGTGTATGTGGTTATGTTAGTCTCATGATAATTTGCTGACATTATTTCAGAAAAATTTTGTGTATATTATATTTGTGGGAAGGTAAAATAATGCTTTGAGATTTTTATCAAATATGGAGAGTAGTTATTTATGAAAAACAAAGAAATGTCTATTTTTGTTTCTTTGTTCCCAACTAATGTAGATAAATTTTAAAGTGCATTAAAGCAATGGTAAAGAAAATGAGATGCTGTACAAGTCTTTTTCTCCTCATGCTTCTATAGAGACACACTGCTTTCTAAGAATATCTGAGGAGATACATGGATTCTAACTTCATAATCAGATTTCTCAAATGTACTTACAATATAAGTGGTAAAGTTTTTATTAATAAGTAAATCAAGCAAATTCCAATCACCAGAAACAGAATAGATACTTGTTTTACTTGAATATATTTCATGGGTTTTTCCTGCTGATCCTGTTAATTATTTCATAACTCACTTGAAGAAATGAAGGGAAATACACAGAAGAACAGACATTGCTTGAGAATGTGTTCTGTTTTATCAATCCTCCATCTATACTGTAATACCAGTGATTTTTTTTTTTAATCTCATGGCACACATAAATTACTAAAATTTTTGGCACACTAAAAATATATATTTTGCCAATCTGACAAAAATAGATATAACTTTGATTATCAAACATAATAATCTACCCTTTTTGCTCCAAAGTTGACTTTTTAAAAAATCAGATGCCTATACTTGTAATATAAGGATTTCTGGTACCAAGAATTAACAAATCAGATGCAACCTTATTCAATTTTACCAATAAGATGCAACATATGACCTATATATTTATGGTTCAAGAGAGGGTATTGACACCAGACAGCTATTGAGTTGGCTGTTGTCATTTTTTTTTATTTGACAGTAGGTCAGTGCCCCTTACTAGTCAGGTATTAAATGCTTTAACAATTCTTATAGCTCACCAGTTGAAAATTGCTGTTCTATGCCAAACATCTGAGTAGATGTTTGTGCTGTTGTTCTATGGGTCTGGTCCATCATTCACCACGTAGAACTACATTTTGATATTAAGCCATAAATACAAGTCAGGAAACCCAGATAAGAGTTGAGTTAGAGTTGGCACTTTCCTGATACGTAATCCAGGCAGATGCTCCGTAAACCTGAGATACTGTGGTCAGATTTTCTTCCTTGCTATTTTGACAAGGCACAGATTAGCTGCCAATCTACCTCATTCAAATGCCTGGTATGTTCTTCCCAGCACATTGAGGCATAAGTATGGAAGATAGGTAAATAGGAGCTTATAATGTTGTTTAGGGGAGATAAGTCCAATATAAGAGTATATATAATTCAATGTCAAAATGAGTGCTGGGAACATGATCAGACTGGTTCGTGTATGGCAACTGGGAGAGGAGAGGATACGGTAGTTGAGCTGGATTCTAATGCGAGTATTTGTACCTCGCTTACACAGGACTCCAGTCGGCACCTCTTCCCAAAGCTTTCTCACTGCTCATTCCCCTCGTCCTCCGATGAAAAGGGAGGAAAGGCAAAGTCACAAGCTGGAGCAAAGGGATTGTTGGGATTTAGATGCTGGAGAAATAGGTGGGCCCAGATCATTACTAGTCATAATGTGATTTAATTATAGGATTTTTTTTGTTTGTCATGGATGGTAACAGGACTGTTCATAGACTTGGGAGCTAGACTGACTAGGGAATCTAATCCCAGTCCCACCATTTAAGGGCTGTGTGATCCTGGACATTTTAACCTGTTAGTACTTCAGTTTTCTCATCTGTGAAAGGATAATAATAATACTCAAATCTTAGGATTTAGAGAATCTAAAGGATTAAATCAGGTAAGGCAAGATCAAGGTAAAGCAAGGTAGAAGACACTGTTCAGGCAAGGAATGCAAAGGCAATTGAAACACTAGGTTTCCAAATTTGAGTTTGTGTAAGAATCATTTGGGGCTATTGAAAATTTAGATTCCTTAGGCTTCAGCTCTAGGAATTGAGATTTGGTGGGTCTGGGGCCCAAGAAACTGCTGCTTGCTTTTTTTTTAGGTTTACAAAATAGTTGCAAAGATGATTCAGCATTCCTATATATTGCTTCCTTACCCATTTCCCCCTAATGTTAACATAGTATAGTACATTTGTCAAAACTAACAAGTCAACATTGGTTCATTACTCTCCAGACTTAAATAGGATTTCATCAGAATTTCCATCAGATTCAGGATTCTACATTCCATTTAGAGAAACTTTCATAGGCACTTGGAGTTGATGAGAGGCGGTCTGGGGACGTCCTGAGAAACGCTAGATGTAAAGGACTAAGCAAAGTCAAATTGGCCCATTCCAACATGGGAGTTGAATGCAGTGTTCATCTAATTCAGAGAGGGAGAGGGAGAGATAGAAACATCAATGAGAATCATTGATCGGCTGCTCCTGCATGCCCCCTACTGGGGATCCAGCCCGCAACAAGGCATGTGCCCTGACCAGGAATCCAACTGTGACTTCCTGGTTCATAGGTCAATGCTCAACCACTGAACCACGGCAGCCAGGCTGAATGCAGTTTTGAAGCAAAAGGGGAAAAGTTGGTGCAGGAGGTGGATTTGTGGTTGATTTTAGAATTGAGGTGGAATCCCCTCGGTTAGACGAGGGGGTCACTTTAAGAAGCAAAATTTGTATTCCTAACGCCACAGGAAATGCGTTTTGGAGTTTGGACTGTGGGATGCTGCCTAGACTGAGGAGATACACCTAGGGCTGTGGGCAGCTCAGTGGAGTCAGCAAGTGCAGTAAATTGGGGACAGCTGCTTTGGGGGACACAGGAGGACTCAAGTAGGGGATTAAAGGGTGGAGATAACCTGCGAGCCATATGAGACTTGTATTTGCTGGAACCTGGTGATAATGCTTTGGAAGTGGGTCATAGGTGCTGCCCAGTGGACATTAGCAGGAGGTCAGAGGGCAAAGGCTGAGATGGCCTGGTTGAGGGTGAGCCCTAACCTGCAGTGGTAGGGGACAGGACATGGAAGCTCTGCCTTTGGGAGAGTCCAATCCAGTGAGGCGGCAAAGGGGCCGCCGTTTGGGGCCTAAAAGTAAAGGTTAGTAGAAGGGAGGAGAGTAAGAGAAAGTAATGTATCAAGAAAATGCTAGCAGAATAATTTGGTCTTTAAATACTATTGGTAACTTCTGATGCTATCACAGAATTTCTCTAACCATTCAAATCACTTAGCTCCCTTCACAACAGTTACAATAATCACCAAACTTGTTCCTTTTAAAAGTATTAACCTTTTTTTTATTTGACTCTGGATTCCTCTTAATTTCTAAACGATTTCACTTTCCTAGTTCTTTCTGCACCCTAGAGATCCTAAACCACAAACTGGTTTTCTTAGAATTTATTTCACATGACATGTTGTCTCTTCTGACAGCCCCGTTTAAAACAGCTGAGTGGAAGAGCCTCAGACACCAAACCCACTGCCCTCTGCCCTGGGGAGCAGCTTTGCTGAAGGGCTCCACGATGTTTTGTGTTGCTTACTGACACAGCGTCAGGCTGGTCAGGGCGGTGAGTGGGCTAAGTGAAGACTTTAGGTAACCTAATCCTTAGCTTGTTGATAGACGCTAGTGTAATCTGCAGATTCTGCATTAAAACGAACACTTACCTGGAGATTTCTCTGCCCACTCTCAAGTGCTTTTCCAAGTAGCTCTGTACTCGAGAATGCAGCTTCTGGGAGAGGGAACAGGCTAGTCATTTTAGATGTGGTCAGGGAGAAGGCTTGGGTGATCAAAGATTTTAGCTAACCTACATGTCACAGCTAAACATTTCCAAAATCACTGCATAACCCGAATACAGAGTGATTTCTTTTCTGGTAAATACTGGCTTCAGCATTTTTTTTTTTTTTAAATCAAGGAATAGTGTATTTATAGACATAGAAAAACTCAACAAAAAATGAACCATGAGCTGTCATAAAACCAGGATTCAGTGCTGCTGGACTTCAGTAAAGTCTGGACAAACGGGATATAAAAAGAGTAAATAATCTGGAATCTGGTCCAGCATAGAAATTTCTCTTTAAACAGAAACATTGGGCCTTAAGTTGTTTTAGGACGAACCATATGAAATTGCTGATAGGAAACCATCATGTAATTCCTTTCTCTCTGGTATGTTTTACCTTCCAAGTATTGGCACAAAAATGAATTATTCACAGATGCCATCTAATGCACCATGCCAGTGATTGTAAGTGTAATAAATTATCTTTGGGTTGAAAAAGCAAAAGACAAATAAATAACTATCTTAGAGGCAGGGTCAAACCATCAATGGTCAGTTAAAAATGCTTTAAGGACTCACTATCAAAGCTGATGGAAACATGTACGTTCGACAGAGACATGATGCTATGTGAATGGGGAGAAGTATTACAAACATACTAGCCATGTCTTAATTAAAATAGGGTTTATTAGCTTTTCTTTTAATATAAACATGAGAAAAAACCACATAAGTTGTAGCATTCTTTTTAAAATAAAACTGCAATCAATACTTGAATCTCCAAGCTCAGAACTCCATGAACAGTGTTTCTGAGGTGGTAGATTGTAACGTTTTATACGCCATTATTTCTCGTTTCTATCCTTTTAGTGATGGAACCTGCAGCCCTCAATATAGTGTGAAGCCTTGCTATACTAAAAGTATTCCTTGGCCTAGAAATGCTTTGGTTACAGGCAAAATTTCTAGGAATACATTTGAGAAGGTAGAAGTATTTCAAATAGTTGAGAACATTAATCTTTAAAAATACTTCAAGTTTAGGCGACATTTTACCAATCTCCTAAAAGATTGATTATTTAACTCCCTGCCCTTTAAAGCCTGAGGTAAGAGTTCCTAAGGTTTGTATGCTTCCTCTTAAATAGCATGACTTATATGGGACACCTACAACCAAGTCAACGTGTAGGATAGAAAAGCTGGTTCATTCACCTGTTTTCATAACACTACTATTAGGGTCCAATTTCTTTCAATTCATTACATCTGAATAACACTGCTCCTCATAATCTTCCTTTACCAAAATTTAGGAAACAAAACAATGTTGGTGATCAAAGCATGTATACAGCACAGATCTGCAAAGAATTCTTTTTAAAGAGGGCATTCCTATGAAGACACAGGTCTCTCCCTACAGTGTTAGTGCAGTTTTAAGCAGTGGCACTTGTAGAAGTATAAATGCTACAGCCTTACAACACATTTGAAAGTTTAAAGGTCTCTTAAACTTAGTTTTGTATATTTTAAATATTAAGCTTTTGTTTCAATTTTTTGTTTCAATCCCCTCTTAAAGATGGCAAAGATAGGCTGAACCAAAAAATTAAAATTTAAATAAACTTTTTGGTTTCAGCCAATCTTTGTCATTTCAAAATTCGCTAAACTAAATAAACAGGATATTGTAAAAATCTTTTTGCCTCTATTTTTTCCCTTTGTCTACAATGTGGACATTTAATCTGCAGCTCAGGTAGTTTTATGGGATTTTGAGAATAGTTATTAAGGAGCGTAGAGCAGAAATACAGAATATACACCTCTGCTGATTTTATGGAATAGCCATAACAACTCTTGTCTTCCTGCTTCCTATATTTTTTATATAAAAATGAAAATAAACTTATTGTTGAAAAACAAAAAACTAAATGAGAAATTTAATTAAACTTTCAAATTAAAGTCTGTAGCATTTATACTTCTATAGGAATGCCCCGGAGGGCCAACCACACCGTTATCCAAGCTTAGAATTGCACCAGGGGACGCCTATTTCATTATCTGCTTATCATCACTGGACCACCATGTTGGTTGGAATTATGAGAATATCTTTTGATACATCTATTTCACAAAGAAAATCATCACAAAATGTGAAGCATCATTATACTTGTTGTTTTAAAATCCCATTATAGTTCTTAAGATATGCAGGGTGGACCCAGTCTAAGTAAATAATCAATACTGACAATTTCCCAAACATGCTACTGTACTAATAAGTAGTACTTGCAAAGAATTTGATGAGAAGTGTTATTCAGCAGGTTTTTTTTTAAACTGTTTGCCAATAATGACTAGCAACTTCCACCATGTAACATGAAGAATCCTTTAATACCTAACAATGCTACAGTCTGTCCCCAAGTGGCTTTGTGAGTTGTTAGGCGTCCCATGTTTTAATGGTAATACTGCACTGATTGTGAAGGAATATGTAGCAATATTGGGAAAGTTTATTCCTTTTTTTGGAGGGGTGATTCAGAAATATAGAAAAGACATAAGTTATATAGTTAGTGCTTTTTAAGCCTCAACATTTAAATTTGAAAAAAAAAAAAAAAAACTTCACCTGGTTCACAGCTATCAGGCTACATTGTAAGCAGATACCTGTGTGGGTTGGGAGCTTTGCTTTTGAGTGATTTCTGTAACTGAAGGACAGTGTGTCACATTGACAAGGTCCCATTCTTTATGAGCATAGTCCCTGCCGCCCACGAGTCTCTTCAAGTTGACGTCTGTCTGAGGTGAAAATACTAATTTTGCTGGTTTTTGAGCAGAGGTGATATTTCTCCAGTCCTTGTAGATGAGGGGCGGCTTACGATATTACCACCCCTCTCTTCTCCCTTAAGAGAGGATGGCTTTAGAACGCTGAACACCAATAAAATTATCAGCACTAAGAGACCTTCTCAGAGCAGCTCTGCACAGGTCTTTGTCTTCACACAATCTGGAAATGGCCTAGGAAAGGCAATCAAATAGAACACAGGTACAGTTAAAAAACAAACAAAAAACAAGAGTTCCAACCTTCACAAAAAGCATCACTGATAAGCCACACATTCTCACTCCTTTCTAAATCCATCGTTACTGCTGCTTTCGGCAGCTGAGGTCTACACTGCCAGGTTATGGGGATGTACTTCCTGCTAATTCAAGAAGGTGGTAAGTCTTTTAGGGGCTATGATTAGATTGAGCAAATGGGAACTTAGAGTCATTAAAAAATTTGATTCTCAATAAAGTCAAGAACGTATTAGGCTCCTAACAGCAATATCATCTATTGCCTGTACACTTGTTTCTTAAACATTAAGAGCATACCCTTGGGCAAATTGGTACTTGCTCACTATTCAATTTCTATCCAATCTTCATTAGCTATAATATACTCTAAGCAAACTTTGAGGAGGCAAGTGTGTGCTATATTTTATAAGAAGAAAGGGAAGGTCTAATGACTGAAGCACCAAAAGGAACTATGTCACTTGCACATTAATTATAGTAGAAAAACATCTTTTTCTAAAGTAC
Organism: Pipistrellus hanaki; assembly: GCF_964339955.1. NCBI lineage: Eukaryota > Metazoa > Chordata > Mammalia > Chiroptera > Vespertilionidae > Pipistrellus > Pipistrellus hanaki. Next base: position 78,414,299 of record NC_140510.1, on the reverse strand, counting down.
CTCCCAGGTACCACCATTTTAAAAGAGTCCATTTCAGTTGTGAATAATTTTGTTGTATACTAACCAAAAGTCATAAGCTATAAATATTACTTTGCAACCATGTAATTTACCATTTCCATTAAAAACCCATGTACTTTCTACACCCAATATTTGAAACACACATTATACATTGTAAGTATATGTCTCCCAGGTTAGCCACTAGTACTAATAAACTCATGGGACTGAACCATGATATATATATATATATATATATATATATATATATATATATATATATATATATGACATGAATTTTCAAACTGAATTAACCTTATAAGGAAGGGTAAAAATTCAAATGGAAAACTAACAGATTAAATGTGATTTAAAACATTCTGAATTATGGTCACAGAAGAGATCTATAATTTTTTTTAATGTGGGAGTCTTGTAGAAACCATAAGATATATGATGTGAAAGGGTTAATAAACTCTTCTTCAATTTAACTTAAAAAAGCTTTTCATTTTCCTAATCACTGCTTAATATGATTTATCTACAGATAGCTTTGGTAACTGACAGAAACCCCACTTGGTGACTCCACAGCCTTACCTCTAGGTTTTGGGCTCTTTCTCTGCTAAGAGGGGCGAATACAAAAGGCAGGTCGTTGTCATCAGCTAAGGAGCGGAGGTCAAAGTAGTATTTGGCATAAACACTGGCAGGAACATTAATATTAAACTGAAGTAGCTCTAAAAAGTGCCTTTCCATCTCATTCCTGAGGGGGAGGAGACAAAACCAACACAGGACAATTTTAGTCAATTGGACTACTATCTTCAAAAGTATCATTATGAGCTACTAGGATGGCTCTAAATTCTGTTTTGAAACAAGTAAAGGCTACATGCTGTATTAATACACTAATGTTCAAACAAGGTACAGCTGTTTGTGGTCGTTCCGGCACCCCAGCACTCTGGGTTCGGGACAAGCGGGAAGAGGTGGTGGTCCTCTGTGCACTTGTGCTGCTGACTCGGGCTCATTCTTCAGAGTTCCATTAGTGCAGCTGTACGCCTCCTGCTCCCCGCTCCCTCACCAGGCCCCACTATAGTGCTCAGATGAAAGGAATGATGTACGCTGTTTATTAGCTCTGAAGAACTTGCAGACATTTTCACCAGGCCGATAACAGGAAGGGACTTATTGAAGTAGAGAGGCGCCAACAAAAGGAGTGGGCACATCACCACGGCAACAAATGGATGCATCGAGAGCCACGGCTATTATCCCTGAGGGGGAAACTCTTGAAGCAGCAAGAATTCATCTCAAGTAAATAAATAAATAAAATAAGCCACATTCGATAGGAAAGCCGCCCCCCTACCCCAGTGTGTGGGGCTAATGTCAGAGGGCATAATTCAAGTTTTTGTTCACCTTCATCTTATGGGTGAGCAACTGCCACTATGACAGGTCAGGATGCACTTTTTAAACTGCATGGCAGAAAGATGACTGATAGATGTCTTGGCTGGACTAAACCCACTCTGCGATATGAACCCTGACAGAGCACTGGACTCCCAACTCCAACCTGTTTCTCCCACGCTGGGAATGCTCAGCACCCAGCACCACAGGGGTGAGCTCAATCAAGTGTGGAAGGAAGCTGGGAGCAGTCCTGTGCTATGTGACCATACTGCCATCCCCTGCCAAGTGTTTAAATATAAAATTAGAGCAAGTAATACTACTACAGAAATCCCTTGATAGAGTTAAATATATAAAAATAAATGAGACTTATTTTTTAATATATTCTTTTTTTAAAGCTTTAATAGTTTATCCATTGGACAAGTCAACGAAGGCTTGATGTTCTCCTGTATGGAGAGCAGTCAGAATATGGGCAGAGATGAGGTTTTCTCATTTGGTGAACTTTCAACCTGACTGAACCTAATTCCAAAATTAATTTCCTATTCATATAGCCATAAGCCTATAGAAATGTAAATCAGATAATGTTTTGATAATAAGATAATCAGGACTTAATTTACTACAGGAATAAATGCACTTCAGTATCCCTTTTATATTTTCTCCACTAATACCTTTTAATTGTGTTGAAATACAGTACTTCATAGGATTAAAATGTCTATTAATAGAGGTTTAATGATGGAAGAAAAGCATTATGCCTACAGAATATGCAACTTCTGATGGTTTTTTGTTGTCTTTTCAATGGCTAGATGGTTGAATAGCACACCATTTACAGGCACAGCAAATTTTCTGAATAGCAGCTGCTCAGTTTAACTTATTCTTTTGAAGGGAAATATATTTTTAAAAAGACACACAGATGTTGGAAAGTTGAAGAAAAAGCAGAGACACCAATTTTTCAATTTAGACTCAAAATAAGATCATTACAAATAGTAGTCAACAGCAGGGGGATGAAACCAGTGTATACTAAACACTGTTGTAATTAATGCCTTCCCTTTTCAAAGATCAAAAACAAAAGCAGCCTGTTATAAACACAGCTCCTCATGTTTCTGTTCATATACAAAAAGCATTGTTTACTACTAGTCACCGGGTAGCTAGACACTGCCACCATCCTCTGTGGCTCGAGTCTATGAAAACCCACACGTTGCCTGTGTGTTCTGATGTTATAACTAGAGCCAGAGCCTCAGCCAGCTGAGGTACAGCTTTGAGACTAGTTCAGCTGTCATCATCATGGCAGAGCGAGTGTTCATGATCACAAATCCTCCATCCTTCAAGGGGCCAGTTTGAAGACTCATGACAATGATGATCGAAGTCACTTGAGCTTCTGCAACTTCTTAAAGTATTTCCATTTGTTTGCCACTATTTGCTAAGAAGGCTACCAGCAATATCACCAAAACTACTAAGTGTACACTACTATCAAAGTGGGCATTTACCCCAAAAGCTACTTTGACAGATACTGACAACCACTGGGGTCCCTCCTCTTGGTCACAAGTATCCTCAATTCAGTTGTAAAAAGAACTCTGGTGATTCTGAATGAGTCTTATCTGGAGTAATAAGCAAAAGCAACAAAAACAAACTCTTGCCTCTGCCTGCTACAATCTTGCTCTTCTTATGCTGTTCAATATTATTAAGAGGAGTTCTTTCACATTTTCCTAAATGCCACCCACAAAGAAAGACATTCTCACGGTCAGGTGGGCAGTCGGCAGTCTGCTGGAAGTATGTCTTTGGCGCATCCTGCCTACCATCCTCAGGGCCCTTCAATGTGGCCAGATCAGATGCCCATGGTAAGTTTAGTGTTTCACTCTCATGCTAGCATGCCATCTCTGAGGAGCACGCCCTCAGGGTTACCTACAGCCCCCCACAATGCACTGCTGTGGTTGCTGAGTGCCGCAGAAAACTTTCAAATGGCATGGGCACTAGGTGGTGCCCAGGGATGCTTTGCCAACTGACTGAGAGGTAGGAGTTTCCTAACTCATCAGACTTATTTTTAAACACTTGCCATCCTCTTAAAAGGGCAGGCAAGAGCACAGGGATGAAGCCTTTATATACAGCTAATTTTCCACAGTTAATCTGAACTTCAGATAAAAGGAAGCAAAGACCAGTTAAAGCAAATATTAGAGTGTGACTCGGGTTTAAGCCATCACCTCTCAATAGTCTAGTGGCCATAAGGCATTAACAGTGGCCAAGCATTTTTTTCAAGGGTCAGATGTATACCCCTGAAAAATGGACTGGATCTAGCCGAAACCGGTTTGGCTCAGTGGACAGAGCATCGGCCTACGGACTGAAAGGTCCCAGGTTCAATTCCGTCAAGGGCATGTACCTTGGTTGCAGGCACATCCCAAGTGCGGGGTACGCAGGAGGCAGCTGATCAATGCTTCTCTCTCATTGATGTTTCTCTCTCATCAATGTTTCTAACGTTCTATCCCTCTCCCTTCCTCTCTGTGAAAAATCAATAAAAAATATATTTTTTAAATGGACTGGAGCTAATAGGTGGCTTTAAGAAAGTCACAGTGATTTATTATACTGTTGTTCTGGTAGTGAGCTTGTAGAATGTTTGTCAAAAACCACTAGAGACATAATTATCAAACAGACTAGAGGCCTGGTGCACAAAATTCATGCACTGGTAGGGTCTCTAGGCATGGGCAGCGATCAGGGCCAGCCAGGGCCTCCCTTCCCCGGCTGCTGGCCTGGGCCTTCCTTAATTCCACGCTGCTCCCTGTGGTTAGTGCATGTCATAGTGAGTGACGAACTCCCGGTCTCCCAGTAGAACTCCTGAGGGGACACTTTGCATATATATATTACTACAATAGCACATCAAGACCTAGTAAATAATGAGGGATATGAATTATTATACCAAAGGTATAGACAGAAAAAAGTATATAATTTTATGCCTCTTTCAGTTCTCTGCACAAAGTAACCTTTACAAATAATTCTTAACATATAAACTTTATGGGAGCAAATGAGGTACTGAAAACTGGTTAGAAAATTCACCAAAACCTTAGGAACTCACATGTCCTCAACGGTAATGTCCTTGAGGATCTGGCAGTAGTCCACATTCCACACAGCCTGGTCATCCCAAACCTTGGAGGCAAGAAGAACGGCTCCCAAAACAATTCTCTTCCAGTTCGTGGGACAAATGTCAATCTCAGCATAAGTTAAAAGTCTTTCTAAGTAAACCTGCAAAAGTAGAGCACTGTCTTTGATTTCAGGTCAGTGTAAGTGGTGTGATAACAAGTCTTAGAATGACAGATTTCATCTATTTTTTAACATGTCTTTTATTCTTAGGTTCTTCAGAAGCTGCTTGGCCAGCCAAAGCTAGAAGCCAAGTCACAGTTGCAAATCAGATACTTCTGTTGCTTACTTTGCCTATGTGAATTTCCAGCTCAATTTTTGGTCACAGAAATGAATGTACATCTTAGCAATAGTCATCCTGAAGAAATGCAGTGTGTATTACTTCTCCACTTGTGAAGGACAGCACATATAGGCCCAGTATAGATTCAAGTTGTCCGATAAATACTGGAGTGTCTACCACATACAATGTTTCCTACCTGCTGGTAGTTATATGGTGATTTTAAAAATACTTGAACACGTGAATTCCTGATAATACTGAGCACATTTAGATCTTTTCACAGTAACTAGTCCTTTTGTGACACAAGCTGAAAATAAAAACTGGGTCAATGGAGCCTCCCAGTGGCTGCTGTGTGGTGCAGCAGGACAGGCGGTACAAGTAGGTGTGCTTAAGGCCGGACTGTACAACTGTCAGATCTTCCCATTTTAGGGCCCTTTATAAGGAACACACATGCATATAAAGGACAGTCCTTCTTTTATCCCCCAGTGCTCACATCTCCAAGATCATTTTGTGAAATTCATCTCTGTCTTACATAATCAGAAACTTAGCGTCAATTCTGTTGGATTCCAGGTGGTAACAGAGCTGCCAGCCTCTGTATCCCTGTTACTCCTAAACCTGCCAGGTAGCTTATTTCTTTTACATGCATCATGTCTGTTCTACAAAGAACTCAGAGAAATTAACAGCTAAGTAAAGATTATAGAGGTAAGCTGTGATTTGTTGTTTCCTCAAAGGTTGCTCTGCAGAAGAGTATATATGCTATTTGACAAAAAGAAAAAAGTCCAATTTTAAAGAATGTTTACTGTCTGAAAGTTATCAGATTGAGAGCTCAGATTTTCCAATGTTCTCCAAACTCAACTGTGTTTTCAAAAACAAATGGTTACTGAACTATGTTCTTAGTGAAATTCTGTACTTATTCCCCAAAACTCAGCACTCTAAGAACGAATCTCCTTGCAAGGTTCAATGCTACTTTATAGAAAGTATCAGAGGCACTTCCACAATACTGGCATTCTCTCAACTTCCTGTCATCTTTACTGGCAGACTTGGAAGTGCCATTATTCATTCATTCACAAACTTGCCCTCCTGTGTCAGTGGAAGTAGACATTTCCCTTCTCACTGAGGCTAACTCTTAACTCTTTTATCAGTGAAATCCACCCCATCCCACGTCTGCAGAACACTGTTCCCACAATGACCTTTTTGAAGAATCCTCTGTCTGCTAATGCTTTCTCTGCATTTGGACAGCTACTCTCAATTCCCTACTTATAGCTCAGATTCATGCTCTAATTCCATATATTCAAATGATCACTACACACTGCCACCCCGCAGTCTCACAGGTGCATCTAGCTTAACGTGTCTAAAAAGAACTCCCCTCCTCTTCTAGCCCAGATGCTCTCCCTCCTGTATTACCTAGCTCTCTATGCGGAAGCACCGCTCCGGCCATTCTCCAGCACGTGCTATGCACTCCAAACAGTTGATAGCTCCATGAAGAGGCATATGTCTGACCCAGTGCCTCACTAACATTTTAACAGGGCACTAAAAGAAGAGGCCTTGACCTACGTATTCTTTCCTTCCAGACCATGATGTTGACTTTTCCCTTTGGGTTTGCTGTAGGAAGGGGTAATATAATTCTAACCACTTCTCAGTAGAACAGGACTTACTCCAAATGATAAAATCTTACCATAGGAATTCTGTATCGATGACACCCAGGTCCTCACACAGCTGTAGCTTAGCAGGCAACTAGCAAAGCCTTTTTAGGCACTACTGGCACTATGATCCTGGGTGACTTCACAGGCAGGCACAAGAGGACAGCAGGGATAGATAAACACCCATCACCCAAGGAACAGAGAATTTAAAGCTATAGTTTTCAAGCAGGACATATTAGAACTGCCTGGGTCATACAACCTGCGCTCAGCTTAGACCTACACTGATTCATAAGTTACAGCTTGGGGACCAGATGGTTTGTATTGCCCCATCCTACCCACCAGCACACCTTGTATGTGTGCAAGTGTGTGCACTGCACGTGTGTGTCTCCCGAGGTGTGGAGGGGGGGGTGTAAATTTCTCCTGCTGCTTTTAATAGGAATTGTTTGTGATGAGAAAAGCAATGGCAACATTTTAAATCATGACTATTTAGCTTGAATGTGTGTATTTTACTTCCTTTGATAGGTTTCTCTTAATAAAGTCTTGATGATCATTTCAAGAACCTACTTTTATTTAAAAAACAGAACCACACCCTGTGTACAAAACAGAAAAAAAAAAATGCTTTCTGAAAGAAAAACTCTCTTACCAAAGTCACTATAGCACATTCAGCTGTTAGCTGTGCAGCACTGAAGAGAGTCCGAACAAATCTGTAAATAAATTTGTGCTCAGGATCATGCCGAAAATATTCTTCTGGAACTGTTTCTCTCTGAAAGGAGAAAAACATGCAATATAAGTATCCAGGGAAGAAAAATACCTAAATCCTCTTATGATAGCAGTCTTCTACTTGTGCCCACATGTCCCTTAAAATAACATTTTTATTGGGTGACATGTCTTTTTTTTTTAAAATATATATATTTTTTATTTCTGAGAGAGAGGGATAGAGAGAGATAGAAACATCAATGAGGAGAGAGAATCACTGATTGGTTGCCTACTGCATACCCCCAACTGGGGATCAAGCCTACAACCCAGGCATGTGCCCTTGACCAGACTTGAACCCAGGACCCTTCAGTTCACAGGCCAACACTCTATTAAATTAAACCAAACCAGCTAAGGCATGCCATCTTTTAGTAATTTAAATATAAACAATGGGATCTTAAAAAATAATAGTGATTCAATACTGACTACCACCATTCATTAAAGGAAAATATAGGCACAACCTCGAATAATTTGTGTTCCTTCTACCTTCCTGCTACAGAATTTTATTTAAATGTAAGTTATTTTTAGGTTCAAAAGTCTTGATCACCATGTCATGCTTCTCTGCAATCAACTCTGAAAATAATTTTGTTTCCTGTAACCACCAGGTCTAAGGTTATACTGCCTTATACAGTTGTCACCAGCCACATACTGCTATAGAGCATCTGAAATAGTGAAATTGAAAGTATTTGTTTTAATTAACTTAAGACTTAAATAGTTGTTTAATTTTCTTCATAGAGATGTTAACATCTCTATTAAGTTTATTTACAAATATTTATATTGTTTTTTGCTACTGAAAATTATCTTTTACAAAGATAAACTTTGGGTGTCTTTTATTCATTTACTTATCTTAGCTCACTAATTATACAAAGCTGCAACTCAGTACTTGCTGACATACCCTTATAAAACACTTCTTTTTTAAAATAATTAGATACATGGGACGGGGAAAAGGATTTAAAAGGTGACTTTGACTTCAACCTGGGAGTAATTTTCGTTTAGTAATTAATTTCAAAGCAAATTGGTATGAAATAAACACAGCTGTATGAGAGAAAAATATAACTTCAATATAAAACTGACTTACTGTGAGTGGATGTGATCTCTCATCGAAAATATCCAAGGATCTATTTGCATCTCTAAAAAATAAGAATGTATTTTTTTAAAAACTAATTCAGAAATTGATAATATCTTAGCAACACAACTGCTGGGAGTAGAGATGGGTAGAGGGAGAAGCTTAACCTTTGATAAAAGCAGTTTTACAAATTCTCCTCTGGGAAGAGGATTTCCTGATCTCTTTACTCAGCATATCAAATTCTGTGAGAACATTTCTATGATGGCCAGCTGGAGTTGTCTTAATAAGCACTGACCCTCCCTAACGGCAATGCTAGTCAACTAAACACATTTGCACTCTTCTGTCTTCACGATGGAATACATATGGACATTTTATAAAGCGGTAATAGTAGACAATAATGTCCTTCAAATTTTAATTCATGTGAATATGAGATTCATGTTATTCCATTTCTTTTCCTCTCATTAGTTTCTTTTATTATACTAGAGGCCTGGTGCATGGATTCATGCACCAATGGGGTCCCCTCAGTCTGACCTGTGGGGATGGGGCAAAACCAGCTCTCTGACATCCCCAAGGAGTTCTGGGTTGCAAGAGGGTGCAGGCCAGGCCGAGGGACCCCACCAGTGCAGGATGGGGGCCCGGGAGGAGCACGGGAGGGCTCCGGGCATGTCCCTTCTGTCTCACCCAGTCCCAATCGGCTGGACCCCAGCAGCAAGCTAACCTACCAGAAGTAGCATTTGCTTCCTGGTGGTCAGAGCATGTCATGGCAACTGGTTGAACAGTTGAACAAACAGTCAGGCACTTAGCATATTAGGCTTTTATTATATAGGATTGTTATTATGTATTTCTTCTTGTCTCTTTTAAATAGTTTAAGTTAAAACTTGCCTTTTAATTTTAAAAGTGACTTTTGATTTAAATGTTCACCACACCAATACTCTGCTCATTTAAAGAGTGGTGCTCCAAGCATATTCTGTAGGCCTCTGGGGTTCCCCTAGAACCTTTCCTCCTCAGGAAGCCCAGAAGGTCAAAACCATTTTTATAGAAATATTAAGGCAGTGCCTGTCTTTTTCCTGACATTTGCAATCTTCTATCTATATACATAAAAAGCTGAGTGACCAGCCAGTAGCTGTGTGTGCACTGACCACCAGGAAGCAGACGCGCAATGCAGAAGCTGCTGAGTGACAGCAACTTGGCAGAGTGCCCTCTCACACTCCAGGACCCCTCCGAGGATGTCAGACTGCCGGTTTCGGCCTGATCCCTGCAGGCCAGGCCAAGGGACCCCATTGTCGGAGGGATCCTGCTCACTCTGCAGAGGAACCATGGGAGGTTAGCTCCAGGGAGTGTCCAGCTATCTTGCCCAGTCCTGCCTTGCCAGCCACCTTTTGATTAATTTCCTTTCAATGTGCACGAATTCATGCACCAGGCCTTTAGTGATTGTATAAAAGCAAAAGTTAGTAAAACTGATTTCTGAGTATGAATCAAGGACGTAGAACCACACTATACTTATAGTCATTCTATTCTTCACTGCCTCTTGGAGTTGAAAAAACAAAAAAACTGCTTTGCTTAAAACATCCTTGATAAAGAAGTAAAAATTGATAGTTATTAAACTTTGATCATTCTTCTTAAATTCTGAATAAATAGAAAGTATGCATTAAGCATTTCTGCATTATAAAATGTGGTTGTGTTAAGGAAAAGCACTTCTGACTTAGTTGTGAGCTAAAGAAGCCTTTTTTTTTTTTTTTTTTAAATAGAATAACATCTTTATTTGATAGTACAACTGTCATTCTCTCAAAAACAAAAAATGAGCCTGGCACTTCAAGGAAAATAATTTGTATGTTTGTTGCCAATGACACAATTCAAGCACTTAAGCTAAAAGTCAGGATTTGAGAAAATAAGTACCTTCTTTTGTGAGCTTGACAGCTTTTCAATACTTAAGATTGGTGGTGATACTAACAAAATTGAGCTTTTGCCCTTTATAAAGAAATGTGAACCAATACTTTCCAAATGACCAACACATAATATTATAATAAAATCGTGTGCAAATAAAACATTCATTAAACATACAAGATAGATCAATGGGTACTAATTTAACAAATTACCTTCTATAAGTTTGTGGATATAATTTTAAATTCCATTGTAATTAATGGAATTAGTCCAGCACTTACGGACTTTTGGCATGGTATCAAAGAATATCCACAATTATTTGAAGGCTTTAGACATACACAATTTTGTAGTATATAACTACAAGAGACTGGGTCTTCATGTTGGTTTTTCAAAACAAATGATTGAAGACAGAGCATAAATGAAAATCACTGTCTTCTATTAAGCCAGACATTGAGATTTTCAAAAATGTAAATAAATGACACCCTTTCCAGTCCATTTTTTTGTTGCAAAAAATAATTATGTTAATACAATGGTCCTCAATGGGGTGATTTTGTCCCCCAGGGGACATTGGGTCATGGTTGGAGATCTGTTTCTGGTGTCACAATGTGGACTGAGGAGAGGCTGTTATTGGCATCTATTGAGTAGAAGGCATAGAGTGGCCAGGGATGCTGCTAAATATCCTCTTATGCACAAAAAGTGTCTAATTCAAAATTTCAAGAGTGCTATAAAAATCCTGTTTTAACACACAATGGACTTATTTTTAAATTCTCAATTTTAATTTCTAATACAAACAAATATTCTTTAGGATCCACAATAATTTAACCGTTAAAGAGTTCAGAGACAAAAACAAATGATTCACTCCAATAATGTCTATAGTTGTTACCTAACGCTAAACTTGATAGCTTGTAAATTTACTGCTAGAATAATGAGACGGGTTTTTTAACTCACCTGTTCTTTATGTGGTAATATATTGCTAACGTCACACTGTGGAGGGAAGAAAATCGTAACAATTGATTTTAATATGTTAAGTATAAACACATTTTTAAAAAGGGGTTAGGGTGGGGGAAGACCTCCCAGCTGCCCAGTGGCCTTGAAATCCTCATTCAGAACACTATCATATGGGTACTTTTCCCTTTGTTTTAGTTCTTTGGTTTTTAGCAAAAATGAGAAAACCAAAATGCTAAGTAATATGCTGTTAGAAGACATGTTTGGGTTGATTATTATAATATATGTTATTACATATTACCCATCCTTTGCCCTTTCACCCACCGAACCCTTCATTCTGTACAAGTTACATTTGTGCACATGCTTCAGTGTAAGCTATATAATAGTTTTTTGTGCTTTTTAAAGAAGGTTGTTAGGCTCTGCATTTCAGTTAATTTAGTTCACTATACCCCTCCCCACCCATTTCCATCGTTTCTGTAAAGGAAAATAACATGCTCGATGTCAAATAAAATCTAAGAGCAAATATAAGAACCCACAAAGTAAACAGTCTATCCTGAAATAAGCAGTGCTAACAATGCAGCATAATACTACAGTGTAACATTTAATAAGTTACTTCCAAGTTAGCCTAAATGAAATACTGAGATGTAAATCCTCAGATATAACATGTAAGTTGCTGTATTCCTAACTGAATAACTGTATGCTATTCAAAGATATTGTGTACCACACACCAAAGGGGTTTTCCTGGTTAAGTTATATGCTTCTCCTCTTTGTCCTCAAGTGTCTAAAATGAAGCTCAAAATAATTGAGGGAAGGCAAATCTGAATTTTATAACTAGGCCGATATAATATTAGCACTTGTAAAAAAGGCCCATACCATTGTTAGCACCAAAGATGGATACTTCTATAGTGCTTTGGTTTCATCTTCAAATTGATTTGAAAAAGCACAGAATTCAAAGTATAAAATTTCAAAGCTAAAAGTGACCACTGAACCTTAGATAACATTTAATTCAACAACCCATTTGACAGAAGGAAACCAAGGCTTACAACTGACTTGCTCAAGGTCCCACAAATAACTAGAACCAGTTCTTTCCCCTCCAGGCTAACCAGGCAGAGGTTCCCAAGCTTAGCTGTACACTGGGATCATCTGAGGAGCCTTAAAAACTGTTTCCACCTCTCGATGTTCTGATTTAAATGGCTGGGGATGCTTTTTAAAACTCCCCGGTGATTGCAATCTGCATCAAAGTTTGGGAACATGTAAATCAGGGTTAAGATCAGAATCATCCTGGATACTTTTGTTCATATAATCATGCCAAATACCCTACTGGTTACAAGGTGAAGGGGATGGGAGGAGGGAGAAGAGGGCCTAGAGGAGATAGTGATGGAAAAAATAAAATAATCAGAATCACCCTGGATGCTTTTGTTCATATAATCATGCCTCACAGCCTTCCAAAAGGCTTGTAGAGTGTGTGTTGAGGGAGTCGAGAAAGATGCATGCTTTAGAGACATATATTTTGGGAAAAAGTTGCATAAGTGATTCTATTCTAATAAGGCTCACCCACCCCACTGAGAATAATGTGCTACTATCCCATGACAAACATTTTTCAAAATCATCCCTAAAAGCCAAGTAGCTCTAATAATTTTCTCAGTCAATTTTTATTTCACCAATAGTGAATATACTGAATGATCATTTTCAAAACTGAATGAAATCAAATTAAAACTTATTGTATTTTCAAAAATTAGACTAATTTGGAGAAATAAGCATGAAACCTACTTGTCTGAGCAAGATTAATCTTTAAAACTACTCTGTAACATCAGAATCTTTTTAATTCAAAAGAATCTACAGAACGTAGCCAAAGTCGAGTTTCTTGCTCATGATTTAGTGTCTTGGCTGAATAAAAATATTCAGTGATTACTCAATAGGTGCCAAAGCTCAAGACTCTAGAGAGAGATGAGGCTGTAACACAATTTCATTTCAACTACTATTATATGTAAGAGAAGAAAGTTATATTATTATGATTGTGAACTTGCTATTTTTAATTAAAGTAAAAATACTGTTAATTAGCAAAGAAGCTGGTACATCAGAAGCAAAATGAAAATTATGAGCTAATTACGTTTTTAAGACTGGAAAATAAAATTAGGGATGAGGGTTGTCAATATTTTGAGATGGCATGTTCCAAACAAATGGTGTTCTGGAAAATAAACACTCATATCCCAAGGAGACATTGGTTATGTTCCTTGGACAGCTCCAGTGGGGAGTCAGGAAGCTCTATATCCTGTTTTGGTTTAGTTCCTTTTAAATATGCTTGAAAGGTTCATATTAGAGTATTTTTAAAGTGCATCTCCACCAATCGTGACTATGTGGTACTCCCAGAAATCGATGAAGTTTTCATCATCATGTTTGCTTAAGTATAAACCTGACTGGGGCTATGTTTCCAAAATTTCACCTTTCTCATTTTTTCTGTTGTGATTTTCTTATACATTGATTGATTTAGGGTCTTGGAGATATATACTGATTTGATGCATTTCCCCCTCTTTGGGGGACAGGAAGGAGAAGTGAATTTTTATACAGAAATAGTGCAGGGGAGGGGGAATGTATAATGGGGAAAATCAGACAAAATCCAACTAAATTTAAATGCACATACACTCTGGTGCCAGTAGGAGACAGGCTGTTCCTCCTTCCAAGAGTAGCTTCCAAAGTAGTCCTCAGTATTAGGTTTATAGCTCATAAAGAAATACTTTTTTTCCTAGAAACACCCAATAAAAAGTACCTCTCTTTTTTATTATGTTCAATAATGTCTTAACAATAGAAATGTTATCAAGTAAAGATAAGTACTTTTCCTGGGATTTCTTATTTGCTAATTGGCCTTCCTTTCTTCCATCCACTCTGTTAAAGGCTGAAAATTCATATTTAGGTCCTTGAAATCAATATATAGTTGGCTTCAGCTCCTTAACCTGGTCACTAAAAAGGACAATCAAGTGACTGAAATTATGTGTGGCTAGAATGCTTTTAGCATAACGGGGTCTGTCACTCAGCCCTTGGCAACCTAGTTGTACTCACCATTGTACTGTGGTTCTAAGATTAGGCTGGCTGACTGTGCTGTCATCTAGAAATATAGTTGAGCATGAGCTATATTTTTTAGTAAGGTGCCCTGGAGATACCTGAAGGGGAAGGGAAATAGAAGAAAATGTCACAGTAAGTTAAACCTATAAAAGTGTGTTTTTTCCTTGGTTAAAATGTCAAACAATTAAGTATTAAGATTCCTCTTATATCCATGAACTGCTGACAGGGAATCCCCCTCATTAAAAAGTAAACTTCTCTAGGGAAAGAGGACTCGTCTCTTCTCCCACCTCCAGCTGCTGAGCACTGAATCTGAGACAAATTAGAAAGAAGTTCAACTATTGTTTGAAAAAGTATTTAAAGTTAATTACAACTGGAAGGTAAATCTTAACTACAAATACAAATTAGAATTTATCTGCAGTTGTATTGGAGAGGTGACAATGAACTTTTTGAGGCCCTCTAGAGAATAAACTATCTTCAAAACACTTTAGAAGTATCCATTTATTTTGGAATTATCCATTGATTTGTAAAAAGCCAATAGAGCAATAATCAAATACTGAAATAGGTTATACTATGTTAGACTATTCTCTTCCTTAAAGCCAATAACTAATCCCAGGCATTATTAAGTCGTTGAAAGTAAAAGTAGCATTCCTACTATTACAGAACAGTGACAATTATAATTCTCTTGGTTTTATTGTATTTTAAAAAACGAATTCAGATGAGCCTTCCTTCTTTGTATCAATATAAAATAGTTTTATCATGCTGCCCTATTTGCTGAGATGGAAGACGCTGACGACACCTTGTTATACTAGCAGTCAGCAGTTGTGTATCACTGCAGGTTGCCAAGGACCAAACCACAGTAGGTCGGACCTTCATTACCCCATTTGTCCACCATCCAGAACTGAAATATCATGGCTGACATGTACATATAAGGAACTGTTTGACATTGAAACTGGGACTCAAAAGAACTGCTGGCCCAGAAAGAAACTCACTACAGACTGATTCATTTGCCTCTCAGCACAACCATTATTGCTTGTCTCCTTTTCGGTTCATATGAGTCTCACATGAGCTCACTCATCTAGGGAAAATGATGAACAACACAGACTGATGGACAAGAACAGACCCGGAGACAGGAAGTATTGATCAGACTGTCGGACCTCAGAGGGAAGGTAGGGGAGGGTGGGGAATAAGGGGGAGAGATCAACCAAAGGACTTGTGTGCGTGCCTATGAGCCTAACAGACAACAGGGGGGTGGGGCATGTGTGGGGAGGGATTTAGGATGGGAATGGGGGGATGAGGTCAAATATGTAATAGCTTAATCAATAAAGAAAATTTTTTAAAAAGGAAAAACATATTCTGAATATCATTATATTGAGTTAAAACTTTAACTTTAAACTTAGAATCTATATTTTTTAAATGTTTTTAGTAATTTTTTTTTTTTTTTTTTTTTTTAGCAAGAAAGGAAATGAGAGGGATAGAGGTAGAAACATTGATGATGGATAAACATCGATCGGCTGTCTCCTGCACACTCCTTACTGGGGATCAAACCCACAATCCAGGCATGTGTCCTGACAATGAATTGAACTGGTAACCTTCTGGTTCATGGATTGACACTCAATCACCGATTTACACCGGCCAGGCTAGAACTTATATTTAAAGTGTAAATCTAAGTTCAACATGATGGACTGACAACAAATCTATTTCCTCTCCCCCTTCCTTTCAAAGATTCTCATTAGAATTAAAGGCATAAAAAAAGGTTATACACAATATAGGTCGAAAAGCATGTAATTTTTAATGTTTTAAAGCTGAAGACTAGATAAAGGAGTGATAAATGACATGACAGAAGCACAAACTTGGTGCTTATAGAGTGGCTGGGACAGGAATAAGAGAGCCGGTGTATCTGACAGAACCAAAGGCCCATTCCAAATTCAGAGGCTTGATCCCAAAATCCTGCAATAAGGACTATCAGTTAACAGAAGTCCTGCTCACTCCTGGAGCTTCCAATTACATCTTAACATACAGCCAGGGGCCACCACACATCTGAAGAAAGCAAACAAGCAAGAGAGATCAAAACAGGAAGAAGGAAATTAATGGAAGTGACAAAATAAAGGAGCAAATGAAAACTTTAAAAAAAAAATTCTTAACCTCAGAAAGACAAAATATTGTATTGGTGGAAAAACTGATGCTATAAGAAAAATGACAGAATAGAACTCAATAAAGTAAAAAAGACAAAACAAAGAATTCAATAGAAAGGTTGGAGTATGAAGTCAAACAAATCTCTAGGAAGTAGAAGAAGAAGAAATGGAAAATAGGAGGGAAAGTTAGAAATTCATGCAGGAATACTGGATGAACTTCTGAGTTGGAACTCTTAGACCAGTATTTTCAGTTCCAAATATTAGAAAAAATACAGAAAATATGTATTTTTTAAATTCACTGCTCTAAGTGAAGATCTGCAGGTTTAATGGACTTTTTAAAAAAAAATGAAAAGGTATATATCAAACCACTATAAAGTTTCAAAATTCCAGGAACAGAGAAGGTACTAAAAGCTTCCAAAAAGCTCTGACCAGTTTGGCTCAGTGAAAAGAACGTTGGCCTGTGGACTGAAAGGTCCCAGGTTCAATTCCGGCATTTACCTTGGTGTGGGCACGTCCCCAGTAGGGGGTGTGCAGGAGGCAGTTGATGGATGTTTCTCTCTCTTCCATGTTTCTAACTCTCTATCCCTCTCTCTTCCTCTCTGTAAAAAATCAATAAAATATATATTTTAAAAAATAAAAGCTTCCAAAAGAATGGGGGGAAATGATTAAAATTATAAAAGCAATGTATCACATAATGTCAACAGATTTAAGAGCAATTCCACAAATAACAGTAGAAATGGTCTGGCACTGCAAAAATTAGTTGCAACCTAGACTTCTATACTTCAAATAGGAGGCATGTCAGAAAGGCCAGATCTCTAACAACTGCCCATGTACTCTTTCCATGGAAATGTGCTCCAGAAAACAAGGGAGTATAACAAGACAAAGGGAAACACAGATCTAGGACATAGGGATTCAACTCAAGACTGCAGTTATGTGAGATCTCAGATGACTTCAAGGAGATATGCCAGGAAGACAGGCACAGAGCGGGTCTAGGGAAAACCAGTTTATACTAGAGTGGGATGATAAAAGCTAAGGAAGGTTGTTTCCAAGAAAAAGTAAAACAGATGGAAAATATTTTTGATAGGTAGGTGACAAATGTCACAACATTTGGAGGAAAAATCATTGTTAGAAAACAGGCAAGAGAATATAGTCAGGAAACTAATTCCACACACACAGAAATGAGTAAGTATTAAGATAATGTAGCATAAATGTAGTATATCTGTCTGATGGTCATCTTTGTCAAACTGCTACAAAAAATATGGGGGGGGGGATATTTTGTTTTGTTTCTTTCTTTTTTTGCAGCAGGAAATCCAGCCTACTTACTGCATTTGGCTATGTGAAATCTTGGCTAGGAAGAGGGGGGTTAGATTATCCTGGATAAGTATAAAAGTGCTTAGATTTCAGTTATACTTGAGAAAAAGAATGAAGGGTATTAAAGTAAGTGGCACAGCCAGAGAATTATAAAGCTCGATAGTAAAAAAAAAAAATATTTGTATAGTCATAATAATGTAAACACTGATTCTTTGGTTTAATAAAAATAGTGTAACATGCTGAGGGAACAGAGAGGGAAATAAGATCATGGTGGAGAAAGCTATGGCAGGAAGTCAATAAATAGTGCTAAAAATTAACTTAGCTATTATACTTTTGTTACTTTAAAAAAAAAAAAGATTTAAAAATTAAGGCCAAAAAATTTAAACCACAACCATGTTATTGAAACTTAAGTTAAACTTAAGTTAAATGCCAGAACCCTTTAAAAATGAGTGTTACTAAGCTAAAGACTTCCTGGCTACATATTTGATAATTATGAAAACAAAAGAGACTTATAAAATCTACAAAGAGATGTCCATACTAACGGTACTGGGTCCATTATATTTTCTAGAAATCATCACAATTTTTATTCCAAACTGTTAGTTTCTTACTTAACTTTTCAACTGTTTACTTACATGGTTTACATAGTTGTTCTTCTTCTTTTCTCGCACTAAGAATAAAAAAAAATTAACTGATCAATTCTGATACAAATACCATAGGAAAATAAAAGTTGCTGATTATGTGACAGATTACCAATATACAAAATGAGACAAAATTCCATTCCATTTTAAAAATAACTTTTAACAAAAATAATAATTTAAATCACCTGGCAAGATGAGCTCCACATTTTCTGACCTAACAGATACTCTATATTAGGTACAAACGAGAGACTTGCCATGTACCGAAGAATAGGCAAAGCAAATCAGGCCAGGTGAGAAAGTTAGCTAATAAGTCTTACTTGTTACATGTCTGAACAACTGCCCAGTAGTGGTTCTAATTCTACACTTATCCCCACCTTCCTGAATCCCTAGGATCTACAGTGGCAGCTCTGAGAAGCAGTTCTGGCCAGGCACCAATCCCTATTTGCACCAGCACTCCCCGAGCGTTCTGGACCATTCATTCGTAGTCCATTAAAACACCTTACTGAAAATAAATGTCATGGCTCAGTTGGGAAGTAACCTATTTAAACTTAAATTTAAAAATGTGTACTAACCTAACTGATCATATCTACAACACCCACAATCTACGGATTTGCTCTAACCAAGGCCACTTCTTTACTGGAGAGCGGGTATCACAGACACACACTTCTGCGGACTGAAGAGAGGGGCATGGGATCGTTTTTCCTTCACTATTGCCACTTTCTCTCATGTGAGCAACCCATGGCTCTGGAAGAAATTGAGAAATACAGCAATTCTAACCAAAAATCATTGGCTCAAGGCAGGCAAAGTACACACACACCATGAAAAGGCAGGTTAGAAACCCCCATATTTCATTGTGCTGTATCACTTCAAACAAAATAGAAACCTCATTTATTGTACTTCTGCTGTGGGAGTCAACTAAAAAACTGGTCTTAAGTGGCTTTTTAAGCAAGTAAACTAGATTTAACATAACATAAAAGGAGTATAATCAAGCAAGCAGGAGTGTTAAAATCCTACAGTTCTGATCATCCAAAAATTAGTAGGATACCCTTGCTGAGGAGGCTAACCTTCTGGGCAACCCTAGAGGGCTATGTTTGCCCTGCTGTACTTTGGCACAATATTACATTATGATGAGAAAATTCTGAATAACTTAAAAGTTCTTAGTAGCATGAATCTGGATGTGAGATAGCATCATTTGGTTGAGCCCTATATAAAGCAGGGCAAAAATCACAAATTCAATCTTCATATATAAGCTGATTTTTTTCATTTGTTCAAAATGAAAACCTAACTGGGACCTAAATCCTATCACTCATCTTTAAAATGCATGCCTTTTGGAGCAAGGGGAAAGGACATAGCTGTTTGGAGAAACAGACCACATCTAAATCATGTGGCCAATTGACTGTGTTGATAAAGAGGTGGCAAATGTGTAAACAGACAGCCTACCAGTTCTCCTCCCTGAACTTTCTCTAATATGCAAACAAAAACAGTTTCAAACTTCTCAGAGGAAAAAAATACTGTCTTACCATCCGTTTGAGATTTATTCAAGAAAATTGTGCTTGCCCTTGGATGGTCAGAAGGGTTTGATTCCAAAGCTAACTCTGTATAAAAAGAAGAGAAAAAAAACATGATAATTTAGTTGAGTAGAAAAACATACGATTTTAAAAAGAGCTATACATCAGTATTAATCACTTTTAACAGTGTTAGTGATGATAACAAGCCAATTTTAGTAAAGGCAACAATATGAAAATTCTACTGAAAAAATGCAAAATTATAGAATCTCCTTATACATTGGAATAAAACCAGGCTATGTCTTAGACTTTTTAAAAAACTTGCACCTAAATAATTTATGCAACTTTTACGTGAATCATATGTGCTTTCTTCCTACACATATGTACTTTCTTCCTACACATATGTGCTTTCTTCCTACACATATGTGCTTTCTTCCTACATATATGTGCTTTCTTCCTACACATATGTGCTTTCTTCCTACACACATGTGCTTTCTTCCTACACATATGTGCTTTCTTCCATTAAAAATACATAGTCCTCTCATTTACGCTAATATCGCTAGCACATTCCAGGAACAGTCAGTCTCAAGAAGCAAATCACGCTGTGGCTAGTTACAGATACCAACTAATATGTTAAATATGCTAAAACCAAGTGAGTTGTTTTGGGCAAATATTTGTTAGACATTTACGCTAATTCTAACTCTATTCAACAAAGGAACTTATTTAGTTAGCTGGGGTTTATTTGCGGCTGTTCATTATGGCAGATTTAAAAGGAAAGCATAAAAGTTCAATGTTCTAATTAATAGGAACACTTTCATGATAGTGATTTTTAATACTTTTATAAAATGATTTTTAAACATTTTGCCCTCAATTTCCAAAGCTAAAAAGTTTTACTTCTTCCTTCTATGCCACATAATTACTTGGGGCTTCAATACGAATGCTTTCTGGAGCTGGTCATTGGGCGCTTGTAAAAAAAAAAACTGTGCTGTTCCTATGTAAGTGTAGGTCTGCCTGCAGTCCACCTTGCACCAAGGTGGGATAATCTATTTCAGCAAGAATATAAAAAAGGTACTTATATTTCCATTAAACAAAGTTTGCCACCATACAAAATAATAAAGTTATCATTAAAACAAACAAAAAATAAATCCCTACGGTACTCAATAATGTCCATCCACTTAACCAATCTTATAAGAAAGTGGACCAACATCCTGGTAAGAGGAATGGATAAGGCACTATTTCTCTAACCACATAGTAACGGTTCTACTTTTTAAAAGGATGTTTGGTGGTCAAATCTAAATACACTATAACCCTGTTACTGAGGGAATCAAAATTCAATTGCTATGTTAAAAACTAATCAGTCCAATAATGTCTAACAGCATTTCACAATTTACCTAGTAACTAGAACCCCTTCACCCTCCAAGGAATACAGTTATAATCTTGCACAAACGTAATTTGGGACTTCCTGGTTTAACAGGAATCTGAACCATCCATTTTATTGGTATTGCCAAACTGGAAATTTATAGAGCTAAAACCAACTGCTTTGTTTTTTAAGGAAATTCCTTCAAGTTTATTAAACTGCTTCTGGAACTTCTATTCAACATTTTTCTGTAAAAGGCCCATAAAGTTATTTTAAAGGCTTTTTTTCACATATTTAAAAAATGAGACAATGCTAGCTACTTGGAAAATAAATTATTCAGTTGACAAAGTGACAGGCAGAGAATTCCACAGCTGCCTCTAACCTCAGGCTTCTGAAAGGATTCAAGACTAATTCCTACCAAAAATAAAGCAAATATATTGCATCTCAATCTAAAAAATAAGCAGAAATGTTTGCGGAAGTAGCCACATCATGTATCAGTGCCTATTGCATGACTGATTGCCCTAACCAGTGTGGCTAGGTAGATAGAGCATCGGCCCTTGGACTAAAGGGTCCCAGGTTCAATTCCTGGTTGGGCACTTGCCCCGGTTGCAGGCTAGATCCCTAATGTGGGATGTGCAGAAGGCAGGCGATCTATGATTCTCTCTCATCATGGATGTTCCTATCTCTCCCTCTCCCTTCCTCTCTGAAATCAGTAAAAATATATTTTAAAAAATAATTTAGTGATTGATTGATTTTAGAGCAAGAGAAGGAGGAGAGGGATAAAAAAAGGGAGAAAGAAAGAGAAGGGAGGGGGAGAAGGGGGAAAGAGAGAAAGAGAGAGAGAGAGAGAGAGAGAGAGAGAGAGAGAGAGAGAGAGAGAGAGAAGTCAATGACCTCAATTTGTTGTTCCACTTATTTATGCATTCTTTGTTTAATTTTTGTATGTGCCCTGACTGGGGATTGAACACTGGTAACCTTGGCATATATTGGGATGATACTGAGCTACCTGGCCAAGGCCTAAAATTTTTAATGGGAAGTCCAGGAAAAGTACCATAATCAAAGGAGGAGGCTTAAACACACACACACACACACACACACACACACACACACTCTCTCTCTCTCTCTCTCTCTCTCTCTCTCTCTCTCTCTCTCTCATGCACGATGTTTTTCCTATACATACATACCTACGATCATCTAATTTACAAATTAGCCATAGTAAGAGATCAACAATAATAAAATCAGACAATTATAATAAGGTGACTTGAACACAGCACAGTGACACCGCCACAGTCAATGTGACAACTGAGACCTTCAAAATAAGATGACTAGACCAAAAGATTAGATCAGTTTCATGGCTCAATATATAACACTAAGCTGCTTTCTAAAAAGGGTGGCGGCATATTGGAGTATGCCACCAATCATACCAGTTTTAGTCCCACTCCAGCATTGGATACGTGAAAAAAAAAAAAAAAAATCCTAGTGACGTGAATGAGGAACCTCAGGCTCTCTCTAATCTGCATTTCTTTGATTACAGTTTGGCCACAGTTAACAGAGCTATTTCCACTTTGGTGAGTTGCCTATCATTTATATGTACTGGTACTGTATGTATTGTACCCACTAGGGACCTAATGTTGTCAATTCGCATGAGACTTTTCTGAAGTATTTTGTTTATAGCCTAAAACAATGTTTGTATATAACTTGTACTTTTTGCTAATAACAAATACTGCATCACTATTCGATAGAAAGGATATTTAAGCCTTAGACAGAAACTCATACACACACAGTATTTCTGTATTCTCCATTAACTGTTTTCCCTGAAGCCTAAGGAGACTGATAAACAAAACTATACTGTTTTCACTATCACAAAGATAAGTCTGAAAACTATTAAGCAAATCATGACTGCCCCCTCAGCATGCACACACAAGAAATTACTGTGCCTCTTACTTGTGACTCCTTGCCAAAATTATTTATTTAGACACTTCTAAGAATGTTTTCGAAGAAATATTATTGACTCATGATTAGGGGTTGTGATTAAAATTCTAAAACCCTATCAATTTAAATCACAACTTAATTTGACAACATAATAGGTTGATGTAGGGAAAGTATGACTTTAAAACATTAAATTAAGTTCTCAATGTAAATATTCCCAAAAGAAAGAAATATGTAAAACCCCACTGACATCGCATACTGCTTTCCCCCTTAACCTAAGATTCTATCAATTTTAAGATCCATTTCAATTGCACAGATGTTAAAAATATGAAGATTTAAGCAACCTTAAAATAAATAAAATGCATTACTAAAGGCTAACAGTACTAAAGTTTTGCAATTGTTAACTGTCAATTAATTGTTTTTCCTTTTCAAAATATGAGGATGGTGACCAAGGAATTACTTGACAGAGGCAGCATATTTCAGAAAGACTGTGATGTCAATGTATTCCAATTAAATAGAAATGTCAGCAATTTCTGGGCCTACAGCTGACACCTGTTTACTTAAGGCTTTCTGCATTTATTGAAGTGCTCTATCATCCCTATACTACACATTGCATTTACTATCCATTATATTAGTTTCATGGCCCAAACACAAAATTTGGGGTCTAACAATGATCATAGATATTGGTGATTTTAATCGAATCCACACTTCTCACCTCAGTCGGTTAATGGCCACTCAATGGCTTGAACTGGCCTGATGCACAAAAGGGCATATAGCACACTCCTGGGCCCCCCCAGTCTACCCCTCTTTGAATCTTGCTTCTGATTTTCTAGCCTCTGACAACCCTAACTCTGGCTTCCAAACAACTTCTTTAGCTGCCTCTACCTTGGTTCTCAGTCTTACTTTGTTATAATCATCAATCCATGTTTTAGTGACCAAGATGTGACACTTCATATAGAGAAGTGCATCTTTCTTTTTTTTTTTTTTTTGTATGTCTAAAAAGCACTTTGCTTAGTGTCGCAGGCTTTATTTATGAGTTGCAATTTACCTCAATTTTATTTCACATTATGCAATGTTACTATTGTAACCCTACAGTTTAATTACTTTAATAAAATTTTAAAAGGGAGTGAGAAAAAAGGTAGTATCCCCAAAGCTGCTCACATGATGTGCCGATATATAAATTCTATTCCTATGTGCCATGAATCTGGAATTAACATTCCTGCTCTAGCCAGCATCATTTTTCAAAACTTGGACAACTCAAACTTATACAATTCAAAACCTGTCTTCTCAAATGAAAAACGAATATAATTCCTATACTAAACCATTGTGAGAATCAAATGAAATGTAAGCACAATCTATATAATCCTATCATATACAACAAAAGGCTAATATGTAAATAGACCAAACGGCAGAACAACCAAACAACCAGTTGCTATGACGTGTGCTGACCACCAGAGGGTGCACATGGAACATGGCGGGTGTCAGCAGCAGGCGGCAGAGAGTGGAACATAGCGGGCGTTGGCCACGGCAGGATGGTGGAGCAGGTGAGCGGGGGCGCCAGACCAAGACAGGGTGCCCATCTCTGTCATCAGGGTGAGCCTCTGCTGCAGCCATCCCCATGTCCTTATGTCCTTTTGCCTGCACAAGGGTGTATTGCCATCGGAGGAACTCAGCATGGAAACCTCACCTCCATCCTCACATGGCCCCCTCTTGATGTCACTTAAGGAGAGCCGCTGTCTTTAGCCACCCTGACTTTCTTGTCTGTTCATGTAGTCTGCCCCGCGGCTCCTCTGGACTGTAAGGACCTAAGTAGGGGCTTGTCTTGTATAATACTGTTTGTCCTATATCAGGAATGGTGCCCAACAGACATCTAACCACTTCAGTGCACCTAAAACCAATCAAGTCTCTCCCAATTTTCCTATATCTTCTATAGTTTCATCAAATGCTATCCTCTAAGATCAGCATTACTTTCATATCTTAGAGTAGTCGTTATTCAGAATTAAAGACATAAGAACCACAAAAACCTAAAAGGGGTTTAATGTCCAGTGAAAATCAATGGTTACTTTAATTTGGGGTAAGAACATTTAATGTTAAAATCCCTTAACTACAAAATGACATCCTAATCCTATATAATAAAAGGATAATATGCAAACTGTCCCCTTGACTCATGCACCAGGCCTCTAGTTAAATTATAATAAAGAATACTAGCTGAATTCTACTCTTTTATTAGATAGGATGATGATAAGCTGCATTCTAAAGAGGTTTTTAAGCACCACAAGAACTGAACTTGGTGTATCTCTCACCTCCATGTCAGCCTTTCTGTCCAGTAGTTGTGTTACACAGTCATTTCAGATCTCTTTTTTGAAACATATTTTTATTGATTTCAGAGAAGAAGGGAGAGGGACAGAGAGCCTCCTGCACCAAGCCCACAACCTGGGCCTGTGCCCTGACTGGGAATCGAACCTTGACCTCTTGGTTCACAGGTCAATGCTCAAACATGGAGCCACCACAGCCAGGCTCATTTCAGATCTCTTAAGTCTTGCTTTCCTCACTGGTAATATAGGGAGAACATATGCATGGGTCTTATTTGCAGTTAGAAGGGACAAATGAGATATACATGAAATTGTATTATACATCTTAAAAGAATACATAAAGGTCCTATTTTGGTCTCTCACCCAACACTACCCCTCTACCAACTGGTTCGTAACCTTACGGCACCTAAGAGCAGAAGTTTTCACAAGTGTTTAAAGGTACAATTCATTCACATAATTTGTGGGGTTTTTCCCCCCACAACATCTGAATATTCTGAAAAGGAAGTACTTCCCAGTTACAAACCCAAATCCACTAAAATTAGGGTAAATCCACAGGCTTACTATCCTAACTTTTAAAGAAATTAAAAGCTCAACTGAAGTTTAAACCGAGTAAGATCTATAAAACATTTTCTCTATGAAATAAAATAACCTCTGGCATTTAAATGACACAAACGGGCCTTTAACATCTCCTTTACCTCATTGTTTTCTACTTCAAACAGCAGTCTCTATGAGCCCTGTTGCCACCCAGAATTATTTTAAAACAGACATTTCCTCTCTGAGCCCTCCACCCTACCCAGCTGTTTGATCTTGACAACTTATACTCAACATTCTGAAAGGTGAACGGGAGCTGTGGGCCGGAGGGGAGAGGAAGGGGAGAGGACCATGGAGGCAGCACTCCTGCGCAGGAACTGGCATCTCAACTCCCAACCCTTTCCTGATGTCACCAGTGTAAGTCTGAATTTAAGTTTGCTTTTTCTCTCTTGAGACGTTGACCAACAGTCTCATGAACCCCGCCATCTCTCCCCTCTCCCTTAGCGCAGACAATGTGAAAGTGAAGCTTGTACAGTCCCTGGGGTGAGACAAGGCACATTTGTATCCAAGTGGGAATTTAAAGTGATCAGACGCCCTGGGTCCTCCTTTTTTATTTCATTTTATTTTATTTTACTTTATTGGGGGGAGGGGGGAGGGCATATTCTCTACAGCACTGGCAGTTAACATTTCACACCCTTCAGTCCCTTTTAAGTTCCCTCTCCCACATCTTCTCGCCTTCTGTATCCAAAGTACAGCTGGAAAAAATAAAGCAGCTTCTATTTGCTGAAAACTGCGTGCTTGACGCACACAGACCCTCCGGTGCCAGTCTCCATTCTGAACTTCAACCACCAGCCCTACAATGCTGGCGCCCGAACTGCCCCGAGGCACCAGGACCTCCGAGGGCGGGAGGCCGGGAGGCCGGGGGCGCCGCCGGGCCCGGCGGGTACAGCCCGGGGAGATCGGATGGACACCCCCACGTTGCGGCATCGCCGTTTCCACTGAGCAGAGAGAGAGAAAATACACCCAAAACGTCCTTACAAAGTCCCTCCAGGCACCAGACACAGCCATCAGCCGGCGGGACGGAGCACCGACGGGTCCCAGGCGCCCTGGGCCGGGCATGGGAACCGGGAAAGGACCGAGCGCGGGCCGTCCGGAGGGCGATGGGCCCGGCAGGACCGGGACGGCAGGAGGGGCGGGGACGCCGGGCACGGCCGGCCCGCCGCCCCGGTGCCCGCCGCCCGCCGCCCGCCCCGGGGACGCCGGGCTCCGCGCAGGAAGGAGCCCGGGGCGCGGCTCCCCCCGGGGGACCCGGCGCGCCCCGCCGCCTTACCGTCCGGCATCTCCCGGTCGCTGATGTGCTGCAGGTGGTGGCCCTCGCCCGTGCCCACGTCCCGCTCGGCGGGCTCCAGGGCGGCCGGCGAGGGCGCCACCGCCACCGCGTCCCCGGCCGCCGCCGCGTACACCTCAGACTCGTAGCCGGGCTCGGCCGGCCCCGAGCGCCGGCCCACGTGGGGGCTGGCTTCGGGCTTCCCGCAACAGGTCAGCGCGTTCCCCATGGGGTCCGCCTCCGCGCCGCCGCGGGCCCCCTCCCCCAACAATGGCGCGGCCGGCGCCGCCGGCACCCCGGGCGCCGCGCAGGCAGGCGGGCGGGCAGGCTCGGCCGCGCCCGCTCCGTCCGCCGGCCGCCGCCGCCGCCG
The DNA here is from genome assembly GCF_964339955.1 of Pipistrellus hanaki. Classification (NCBI taxonomy): domain Eukaryota; kingdom Metazoa; phylum Chordata; class Mammalia; order Chiroptera; family Vespertilionidae; genus Pipistrellus; species Pipistrellus hanaki. Next base: position 78,386,774 of record NC_140510.1, on the reverse strand, counting down.
CCGCCGGGCCGCCGGGCCCCGGGCAGGGCTCCGGGCCCGGCCGCACCCCCGCCGCCGCGCCGCTCGCGCCGCCCCGAGCCGCCGAGTGTGTGCGGGCGCGCCCGGCCCGGCTTATTTAAAAGGGGTGGGGACCGGCCGGCGTCCCCGCGACAACCACTGCGAGCGGAGAGCGCGGCGCAGGCTCCTCCTCCGCCCAACCGCCTCTCCGCGGAAAGCCGTTGTCCGAGCCCGCGCCGGCCAACCGGAACGCGCCCTGCGGCCACGTGGTGGCGAGGGGCCAATCGCGCCCGGAGTCCTCTCCGCGCGGCCCGCCTCCCGGAGGAGGCGTGGCTCAGAAGGCCCGGCCCCGCCCCTTTCCCGGCGGCCCCGCCCCCCCAGCCGGCGCGCGCTCCACGGACCTGGGTTTCCGTGCACCGCGCGCCGCCCGGAGCGCCCGGTGGGTCCCGCGGGGAGCGGAGGGCGGCCATCCGGCCGCTGGGCTCCGCGAAGCCCCGGTCAGCGAGAAGCCAGGCGCTTAGCGAGTCGGGTCCCCGGGATCTGACAGCGGACTGATGGGATGTAGTTGCTCGGGAGTGGACTTCGTTTACCCTAACTCGTTGACCGTTGTTGAAACTAGAGGCTGCTCCGCTCTGCCTTCCAAACGGGTTAGCGGTCGCGGGCGGCTCGCCGTGGCCGCCCCCGGGGGCCGTGGTCCAGCTCGCAGACCGGCTGTGACTGTGCCGGGAATGGACTGGAGGACACGTCACCCTGCCGCCTCCTCATCAGCCAGGGGGGACCCAGCGAGCCCCTCCCCGGAGCGCTTTTCCACCGCAGGAGTCCCCAGATTCATCCTCTCTCTCTTTCCTCTCTCTCTCTCTCTCTCTCTCTCTCTCTCTCTCTCTCTCTCTCTCATTTTCAATTTATCTTTTTTTCTTTGACAAAATCTGCAAACTCAGAACACCAATCCATCAGCCAACTTGTCATTCGGAAAATTCTGAAAAGAATCATTTTCTTTTTCTTTTTCCTTTTTTTTTTCTTTTTCTTTTTTTACATTTATCCATTCTTGCACAAGTCAATTTTAATACAGAAAGGAATGACTATCTTTGAACACATCCTCTGAACGTGATTGTAAACGCATGAAGCTGATGTCAGGGAAGCCCCAACTCAACCTGAGAACTGGTCGTTTCACAAGACTTGGGTTTCAGTTTCTGGAACACTCCCGGGCTCACTGCACTCAGTTATTGGTGTGAAGGCTGTCTAATGATTGGCAGTGAGCGGCAACAAGGATAGCTAGCCTCTCTCAGTTCTTACGGCACATTTGCTCCCAGCCCTCACAATTATACCAAGTTCTGCTGCTGGTCTTATCCTCCAGTTAATCCAGAACTAACCAGGGACGCCCAGACTAGATGGTGTTACCCAGGCACCAGAAGCTTCCTTTGGGCACACACTGTCTGTAAGCTTCAAACTGCTTCTTCCATATTATTTACAAAGGATAAGATTTCCATACATTTTCTCCCTTGCTAGAAAACGTTGCCTTCCATCTACTTTTAAAAATATTTATTTTAGCCGAAACCGGTTTGATTCAGTGGATAGAGCATCAGTCTGCGGACCAAAAGGTCCCAGGTTCGATTCCGGTCAAGGACATGTACATTGGTTGTGGGCACATCCCCGGTAGGGGGTGTGCAAGAGGCAGCTGGTCGATGTTTCTCTCTCATCGATGTTTCTAGCTCTCTATCCCTCTCTCTTCCTCTCTGTAAAAATCAATACAACATATTTTTAAAAAATATATTTATTTTATATTGATTTTTATTGTTAACACTATTACAAGTGTCCCCATTCCCCTCCCCCACTTCCCCTGCCTCCACTCAGTTCCCACCCCCGCCCCTTCCCGGCTTTACTGAAGTTAGAACCATTTTTCTTGCAGTAATTTAACTTCTCCTCCTCTTTCTCCTAGGATCCTTTTGACAGCAGCCTCCTCAGATCAGGCTGATGTTAGAAACGCTGTAGGAGTTTCGTTAAACTTGACAGCAGGGAAGCTTGAAGAAGTCTTTTTAACCAAGTCTGCCCCCTAGAAACAATGCTCAGAGGCTTCTGGGCCATCTTTTCCCCAGGACGACCCTATTGCCCTCCGGTGCAGATCCCCACTGGGGATGGAGCTCACAGCTGGCAATCCGGCGTGTGCCCTCGACCAGAAATTCAGCTGCGGCCTCCTGGGTCATAGGTAGACGCGCAGCCCCCGAGCCATGCTGGCTGGGTGAGACAAGTCTGTTTTAATCCTCACAGCATAGCATCCGCCCTGAAGCACCTCTAGAATTTTTCTATCAGAAGCAAACTGGATGGATGTTAAGAAGCCAGGAAACCTATTTGAAGAGTCATATTACATTTGACACCTGAAACTAATACGGAATATTGAGTATAAACTGTAGTTGAAAAATTTAAAAAGTCGTATTTGACCAGGAAGCACGCTTTTAAAAACAAACCAAAAACTTTGTTTGCGTTGCCGTGGGGGGAGAGGAGGCAGGGGGGAGGGGGAGGGGATCTAAGGCCTTGGCTCCTCTGCTGAGCAGGCCAGGCCGGGAGGGTGCTCATTCCATGAGCCTAGGTTGACTAATCCTCCACACCCCATGAGCTGTTCCTTCTCAGTTGTACTTACCACACAGATAGAATACTTCTCTTTAAAAAAAAAAAAAAAAAATGGTTATGCAAGCAGCACTCTGCCCAGGAAAAGCAGAGGAAAACTGAGACCACAGTGTCCAAATCCAACCTGCCCTGTTTTTCACAGCCGTAGCATTAGTGCCTCCCCACCTTGGCCAACTAGTATACCTCTACTGGTCCTTTTCCTAAAATTTATTTTATTCTTGAAAATATTACAGACGTCCCCTTTGTATTTTTTCCCCCATTGACTCCCTTTAACCCACACCCACCCCTCCCAGGCCTCCACCCCACTATTGTCTGTGTCTGTGGCTTATTCTACCTGTTCTTTGAAGCTTATCTCCAGGCAGAGCCTTCTCTGCAATGCTTCTCTGATTCCCTCAAGGCTGGAAGATTCTGCATCTTCCGTGCCATTAGTTCTCTGCCAACCCTTGCTGCAGAGCAGCCCTGAATCGTGTGGCAGGGAAACTGCTTACATGTTTGACACCCCCATCAAACTAGACACTCCCCAAGAACAGACCTGTTTTATTCTTTCTCTGAGTCCCTGGCACTATGTATAATCTCTGCCTTGTAGCTGTCTCAATACACTTTTCTTGAATGAATGAATGAATGAATAAAAAGTGGAATTGAGAATACCAACAATCAGAATTGGGGAGCTGTTATAACTAATCCTTATTTTTTAGCGTTCTTTATCCTTGTTTGTGCCTCTGATTTTTGTATCTGGGCCTCCAAAGCATTTTTTATTTTTTATTTTATTTTTTTTAAATATATTTTATTGATTTTTTTACAGAGAGAAAGAGAGAGGGATAGAGAGCTAGAAACATCAATGAGAGAGAATCATCAATTAGCCGCCTCCTGCACACCCCCCACTGGGGATGTGCCTGCAACCAAGGCACATGCCCTTGACCAGAATCGAACCCGGGACCTTTCAGTCTGCAGGCCGACGCTCTATTCACTGAGCCAAACCGGTTGCGGCAAAACGACAGCCATTTTATAACGCTCTCAATTTTGTGGATCAGGGAATCAAGCAGGCACATTGGGGACCGTTTATTTCTGCTCCAGGATGCCCAGGGCCTCAGCGGGAGTGTATCTAGCAGCTGGCTTGGCCTAGATGGCTCAGCTGGAGCCATACTCTGGAGTGTCGGTTCCAGGTGTCAGCTGGGTTGCTCAATTCTCCACATCATGTCTCCTGCGTCCATAACGGCTTCTTCCCTCCCATTCAGGTGCCTGGCCTGTGAAAGCGGCAACATGTGCCCCCCAAAAATATATACATAAGTTAACAGCTGATAGCCCTTTTTGAAAATGAAATATATTTTAGTAGACTGCCTTTAACATTATTCAAAGTGTATGTATTCATTTGGGGAGGGGAGACACCCGATATAATCCGAGTGTTTTACTTTTTTTTTTAATGTAAATGCGTGAATTTAAAAAGGGAAAAGTATGGTGGGCAACATTCCTTCAATAAGAATAAAAAATAAAAACTTTCAAAGCCAGTTTCTTCACTGCTGTAAGCTCACCCGGAACATCCCCTTACAATGGAGGACACTGAACTTGCTCCAAGTCCTGTACACCACCTGGCACCCGAGGGATCCCCTTCCTTCTGGTCTCTGAGTGTTGTAGTAGCCAGAAACAGATTTCTGCCGGTGCTTTCAGAAACAAATGTGCCAAAGGTTAAGTTTATTCCGTGATGCCTCGATGTATGTGTTTGAGAACAACATTTATGTTACATCGAACTGAGAAGAGAGCAGACATTTTCTGAAACCTATATGCTAAAAACATTCTAGTTTTCTCTAGTGATTACTCCAATAGAGCAACGTAGAATCTATGGTATCAGCAGATGCATTGTCCTCTGTCAGACAAAACCATTGCATGCAACCTCGCTTTAAATGTTATCTTTGCTCCTTTTAACTCGCAATTTCCATGTGAATGTGCACCGGGAAATGCTTTACATGCACAAACTAATGCCCGCAGAATCTCCGCAGGAAGCCCAGCTGGCCTCATCGCAGAAGGATTTTCCCTTCTCCTGGGAAAAAGATGGAATGAACACGCTATTTGCTGTTGCCAAGGTCAGCGTGCCCTCTCCCAGAAGCAGCGGAGTCTGTATCGTCTGCAAAGTCTGCTCAGTGCTCTTTTGGGTAAAAACCATGCTTTGCTGGCACTTTCTGTTTCTATAAAAGAGCAGGAAAAACTTTGCCCCTCGGAGTCCCTCTGCGAGATGCCAAGGCTGTGATTAGGTAGCCACTGGGATTAGGTGTCTGAGGAGGAGAAAGAAATGAACAGGGTTAGAAAAATACACATTCCCTTCTGGCAGCCTTCCAGGGCTCTGACTGAAGGCCAGACAGTCAGAGAGTGAGCCAAGCCAGTTCTGTGACTCAGAATAATTGGATAATTGATTGTAATTAAGTAGTAATTAATAATGACTTGAATTCTTGAAGGTTTCCCTACCTTCAGGCTATGGCTGGCTGGGGAGCTGTGCGGAGGGATGGATCCTGAGGGACAGGAGAAAACAGTCATACTTGCCTTTATTAAGATTTTTGATATTTTTGCTCATTGTAGATTTTAACATGATTTAAAAAAATAGTCCACTAAAATCTGACTGGTCTTGATTAGTCAGTTTTTTGGTGTCTCTTTAAATTTGGCACCTTTGGCAAGGGCCTTAATCACCTCCCCCAGTCCAGGTCCTGAGTCCAGAAGCAAGGTGTGGGTATCTGGACAGTGCTTGGCCTGCCCTTTAGGAGAAATAAAGGGAGAGCCGAATACTTGGGCTGCTCTCTCACTCTTCATGTCCTCAAATTTCCAAATCACTGCTCTCTAATTCCAGTCTGCTCCAGAGTTTAGAGACAGCCCCAGTCTTGCGTGTACCGTTATCACCCCAGGCTATGGGCGAGAGACTTAGGTCCAGTATGCAGGACACATACGCCTGAGGAAGGGCCAAGGGAGACCTGAATGCAGCTGGCTGGACTCCCCAGGTTGTGATCTCAGTCACAGGGCTGGGAGCAATTGCCTGCCTGCTGTGTATCCCACCGTTCCGCATTGAAAAAGATAAACCATGTATTTTTTTCTCACTTATTAATTAAAAGTTCGGACAAAATATTTTCTAATAACTTAATAAGTTGTGTTGTCTTTTTCCTTCTTACGGAAGTAAAATATAATCAAGGGTGAAATGAGAAAATACACATAAATGAGAGAAATCAAACTAAATCAAAACCCCACCCCAGGAGCCAACTACTGTTAGTATTTTGTTGCATAGCCCTCCATGCTTTATTTTAATAAAGATAAATGATATGTATATGATTTCAAAATAAAACTATGCTACACATGCATTTTGTAAAACTGCTTTAGGAAGAAAAATAGTACACCTTTACCATCTTTCTCTGTCATTGCTATTTTGCAGAGTAATTTGTAATGGCTTCATAAGATGCATTCATTTGGTCATGAATATTTATGAGGGCCTGCTACTCTCCAGGCTTAGGTAAGCCAAGCACTAGAGATATATCAATTAACAAAACAAAGAATTGGGACCTCTAGGGTTGACATTTAAGTAAAGAGAGGCCTTAAAAAAATGAATGAACAAAAGTGTGTCAGCCTATAGGAATACTGTTTAGAATGTATCAGGGAGCCTTCTCTGAGAAGCGGCTGTTATGGGCTGAACTGAGCCTGCTCTCCAACCTTCCAAATTCCTATGTTGAAGTCCAAGTTTCCAGTACCTCAAAATACAGTAATAAGTTAGAATGGGACAAGTTAGAATAAGGTAATCCACTATGACTGGTGAGCTTTTAAAAGAGGGAGTGTAGACCCCAGCACAGAGGGAACAGGTAGGACCATCTACAAGCCCAGGAGAGGGACCTGGGGCAGGTCCTTCCTCATGGCCCTCAGGAGCAAACAATCCTGCAGGCACCTTCACCTTGGGCCTCCAGCCCCAAGAACTGTAAGAAAATCAATGTCCGTTGTGTAAGCCACTGGTCTATGGCACTTTGTACGGCAGCCGTATCTAACACAGGGGCCGAGAGAGAGGTCCGAATGACGTGAGAAGGTGCTCGCCCTGCGGTATCTGAAGAGCAGTGAGTGCAAAGGCCGGAGAGTGGAGTTTGGTTCTCTGCCGTGGAGGAAAGCAGAGCCAGGTTTCTGGAGGAGTCTCTCAGGGGAGAATGGGAGGCGATGAGGTTAGAAGAGGAAGCAGGGTGCCACTGGGCCCTAGAGCACTCTTAAGGACTTCAGGTTATTTCTGGGGAAACAGGGAACCACGGGAGACCATCAAGCCTGACACCTGAACAGAGGTCCTTGGCTCCTGAGAAGCCCAGACTAGATGTACCAAAATATGTGTAACCCTCTTATGAATCAAGTGAATTATTTAGCAGTGTGTCTGACAAGTTTGCAGTGAGAAGCCGGGGGAGGGGCATCGGGGACATTGGCCCCAGGTGCTAAGCCCTCTTGTTCCCCCTGGCATTCATCCCACGTGGCCGTCCTGCTGCCCAATCTGATAAACAGTAATTTAACATAAGCCCTGACTTTTCAATGAGTCCTTCTCCACAGGATCACTCAGCAGGTCCGCTCCTCTCCCATTCTAAGGCCAGCTGGTTGCCACCCCTCCCCTCCCTTGTGTCTGTTCCCTCTCCCTGTGTTTTAGACCCAAGTTCCAATCTTCACCCCAACTCAAGCTTTCCTAACTCAATCGTTCCAACTGCCAAGATTCCACCTTACTCCTCTCTCTCTCTCTCTCTCTCTCTCTCTCTCTCTCTCTCATTTCCTCATTCCTGACTTCCCAGGGAATGGAGAAATGAAAGCCTATCTGCAAATAAAAATTCAGGGAAGTGGACAATCTCCATTACTCAAGTATGGGAATGAAGTTAATGGCTACCCCGCCCAATTTGGACATCTCCTGATTTCCTCTCAAGTCAGCGGTCATGCCACCTGAGCAATAACACAGCCAGTGTTGGCTGAACTTTGAACTGCCTGCTCCTCTCAGGAGGCTTTTGTTAGCTTCCGGCCCCCTCCTGTTACTGAGGAGTCCTCTCTCCTGGAGAGAGCCCCATCAGTAACTTCCTTTAAGAATGTAAGTAACTGGGTGGGTGGGAAGAGATTAACCAAAGAACTTGTATGCATAAATGCATAACCCATGAACGCAGATAGTAGTGTGGTGAAGGCCTGGGGTGGGGGAGGAGGGGCAGGCTAGAAGGGGTCAATAAGGGGAAAAGGGGACATCTGTAATACTTTCAACAATACACGTATTTTGAAAAAGAATGTAAGTAACTTACTCTTGCCTCCTACTTAGTCTTTCCATGTTCTGCACAGCCCCCTACCCAAGGCCTACTGTTTCTATTAACATTTACTTGTCATTCTTCTATAGGCTGCATTTGGATTATTATTCATGGAAAACAAGAGACCAAACTGATTGTTTTTCTCAAAGAGCAACAAACCCATAAAACTGATAGCAACAAACAAACAAACAAACAAAAAACAAGGCCTGGCCATGGAGCTCAGTTGGTTAGATCAGTGGTCGGCAAACGGCGGCTCTCAAGACACATGCGGCTCTTTGGCCCCTTGAGTGTGGCTCAGCGTTAGAACCACTTCTTCAAAACAGACTCGCCCAGGCCGAAAACTGACTTCTGCGCATGGGCACGAAGTTTCGATCGCACTGTACGTGTGCACCTACATTTGGTATTTTGTGGAAGAGCCACACTCCCCAAAAAAAATCAATGGAAAAATATCCTTGGGTGAGAATTTAAAAAATAACAATAATAAAATAAAATATACCACAGAGGACATTTGATATCTTGCTCCTGGGCATGTGTCATCAGTTTGGCCCGAACTCTTTTTTTTTTTTTTTTTTTTAATGTATTTTTATTGATTTCAGAGAGGAATGAAGAGGGAGAGAGAGAGAAACATCAATGATGAGAGAGAATCATTGATCAGCTGCCTCCTGCACCTCCCCCTCCCACCCCTTCTGGGGACCGAGCCTGCAACCCCGGGCATCTGCCCTTGACCAGAATCTAACCTGGGGCCCTTCAGTCCACAGGTCAATGCTCTATCCATTGAGCCAAATCAGCTAGGGCCCAAACTCTTATTTAAAAACAACAACAAAAACCCACAAATTCAGTAAACCTCTTTTGGAATTTCTTTTTCTTTCTGCTTTTGGGTTGGTTTGCTTTATTATTTCCTCTTGACCTCGGAAAGGCCTTCGGGAAACCTGAAACCCAGGCAAGGGGACAAAGCCGGGCTATTCAGTACTAAGGACCTCCTCGTGTTACTTCTTCCCTCAGAAAAATACAGAGCTATGTAAAAGCCCCAGAGCCACATGCCTCCTTCCCGGCTGGTCAGTTTCTGAATTCTTAGACTTTTAGTGTAATTTCACCGTTAGGAGATTGTCTGCACCAGAAATACTGAGGCAAGGCCAAAAGAAAACCTCGAGTGAACCCACCCCTTCCAGGATGAGTGAGTTAGAAATGCCTCCGGGATGAGGGAAGGGAGGGAACTGATTTGCAAAACTAGAGCTTAATCTTTGTAATTTGCTAACTAGACACTAACAGGACCCTGTGTTCAGTACGGAAATGACAGCATACCACCTTTTAGCCACGTTTGTACTCCACAATAATACTGTCATCTTGGGCTTGAGGGAGCATGACATTGTCTGTCCCTAGTTTGAAATTCCCCCGGTGATGCCAAATATATTTCTGTCAGCAGACACTGTTCCAGAGTGTCAGAGCTCACTTTAGCTGATTACCAGGGCCTGACTCAAATCACTGAAGGAAACAAATATATCTTTCACTCACTCGCACAGTAAAACATTGAAAACTCAGAAAGTCTGTGTTTCAGAGCTGGGAAGCAGTAAAATAAGGCATTTTAAGAGAGGCAAATCCATGGCGTGTTTTTCTTTCATTATATTATTGTAACTCTTGTCAGTTCAGATCTTTCCTCACACATATAAGAAAACACTGTTTATAGCAGGGGTGGGGAACCGTTTTTCTGCCAAAGGCTATTTGGGCATATCTCTTGTACCATCACTTGCTTAATATAATTCACTTATTATAAGTTCATGTTGCGATGAAGAATCTCCTAGATTTATTGAATTTCGAGTACGGCCTGCGGTTGCCTTGACAGGGTCAGATCAAATGATTTCTCAGGCCTTATACAGCCATGGACCAGATGTTGTCCACCCGTGGTTTATGCCAACTCATGATAGCATCTAATTAATTACTAATAACACGTCATTGTTGGTAGAAATGAAAAAAATCTGTCATATACGACAGAACTATGCAATAGAGTAAAATACCAATAATCATAGTCAGAATAATCACCAAAGTTTGAGTACCTCATATGAACTAGAAGCTTTCTTATGTACTTTTGTGGGTTGTTTTATATAACTCTCCCAACAACCTCATGAGATGGGAAAAACAATTTGCTCATTTTTATTCTAGGGAATGGCTAAGGTTTTTATTGAGGACTGACTGTGTGCCAGTCGCCATTCTTCATGCTGTCCGCGTATTAACTCATTCTTTCCTCAAACCTCCCCAGGAAGCAGGCGCTCTCTTTGTTCCCGTCTTAGGGATGAGGAAATGGAGGTGCAGAGTGGAAGGGGCCTGCCCAAGGCCACACAGCGGTTAGGGACAGCCCGCACTCAAACCCCGGCAGTCCGGCTCCACGCTCAGTCTCTTCCTTACTTCGCAGCCGCTCAATGACTGTGTGCCAAGCACTGTGTCTAGTGACCTTCGTGTGTCATTATCCCTCCTCGAGGAGCTCACTGTTCTCCCATTTTTCAGATGAGGAAAGTGAGGCCAAAAAAAACAAACCGGGTCTTGCCTGTCCCCAACTCCATATCCTCTCCATTTGAGCACACAGGGACGTGGGGATGAGTTTGAAAGGTGCATCCTGACTCCAAGGAAGAAGTGAACACATGGTGAGGGTGCCATTCATCGGGTTTTGAAACAGGAGAAACACGCCATACACGTACGAGACAGAGGAGGTGAGAAGGAGACAGCACAGGCTGTTTGTCTCTGCACCTTCCAGGGTTCTGGCCTCGAGACAGAGTGAAGAAGCTGCCGTCTTCAGAAATCTGCCGAAGAGGCATCATCCGCGGTCTCCAGAAAGCCTCACTTTGTATGGACTTGCCCGGGGCTCGGAGACATGGGCTCAGGATCTACCCTCGTGGCTTCTGATCCCAGCCATTTCTTAGATCTTTGAGTCGTCACAGGCTAGTGGTGGAAACAGAAGAGAAACTGTTCCTGCAGAATGAAAACCAGCTTGTCGTTTTCCTGTTATTCAGTTTGAGTTTCCTCTTCCTCACCATTGAACATTGTTAAGGAACGTTACGGTATTTAAGTCCTAAGTGGCAGTCATTTCTATGTCTTTTTCCCTTGTGGAGTATTCTTATTTATTTTTTAATTATAGTTGACCTACAATATTATATTAGCTTCAGGTATTCAACATAGTGGTTAGCTATTCCATAGATTTCTATTGCTTTAAATTACCATTTGACATACATTCATTGCCTCATCTTTTGACAGAATTTGGCAATAGAGCCGGCCCCGCCTGGTGTAAAAGACATCCATGTTTTAATTTTTTAAAAATGGTTGCTGTGGAGTAAATTTGGTTCATTTGATCACAGGGTCAGTGTTGTCCCTCTCAGTTGAAATAGATGAGATGGAGTTTGTGGCTCTAATAGGTGGGTTTTGGTTGAGTAGACATTTTGGTAAGCTAACATAATTATCAAAATGTAGCTACAAAAGTTGTCATCAAATCCTAGAATTATAGGAGAAGAAAGTCTGGGAAGGAGGTAGTCTGATGTGCCTGGCTGGGTCACTGCAAACATATTTTAAAGGCCAAATGGAATAAACCAACACTCGGTCACCTATGCATCTAACCAGTAAACTTGTTTATTCAAATGGAAGTGCTCTGCAAATACTCTTCTAATCGTTGTTTTCTATTTGCTGGTTTAGATCCTAAAAACTGAACAAGAGGACAGCTTAATCCCCTCATTTCTATGCTTCCTCTTTTACACACACACACACACACACACACACACACGCACACCAAATGTTCTATAGTACAAGAAATGATTTTGACAATGAGAGGAAAAAACACCATCATAGCTTTATAGGAAAAAGCTGTCTGGCATGTAGTAGATACTCAACAAATTTTGTTGAATTAAAATAAAATACACTTGAAAACATAAATTGTAGAAGATCAAGGCTTGTTCCTAGGATTTAAAAAAATCCTAGCTATAATCCTTATATACCTAAGGACATATAAAAAGACATGTACAAATATTTCTTGCAAAGTTATAGCAATGAAAAGTTGAAGCAATTGATATATGTAATATGAAATACATGATATATCCATGAGAAAATATTATGTAACCACTTAAATTTTATTTTTAACAAGTTTTAAAACTATGGGGAAATGATTATGACATATTATATTTATAAAATAAAGAATATACTACATGTTATTTCAGTATAAGTTCAGCCCCATAAGGACACATTGCTCAGCAAGAACTGGAAGGAAATATACTAAAATGTTAATTGCCTTTCAGGATAGAGAGACTATTAATTTTTTCTTTTTTTTCCATTTTGCAGAATTTGCCTCAAATAATAAAGATGGTTTTTATAATTAGAAAAAAATTAAAAACTAGAAAAACATTCCTATAAAAATAATTTATTCATATAGTAGCTGAAAAATCAGTGAAATGTTTATGCATTTATGACCTAAACTAAACCCATCAGATGCTTTTAAACATAATCTTATGAGGATCACATAATTGAGTTTCCATAAACCCTACAGATAATTTATTCCAAAGTATAATAATAAAAATAATGTCATTTACTTTCAATTCTTTGATTTCAATTTGAATCCATTATGAATTAGTGACTTTGGAGGAATATATGTCCATTTATGTCATATTCTAACATCTTTCTTTTTTTTAAATATATTTTATTGATTTTTTTTTTTTTTTTTTTTTACATAAAGGAAAGGAGAAGGATAGAGCTAAAAACATCGATGAGAGAGAAACATCGATCAGCTGCCTCCTGCACACCTCTTACTGGGGATGTGCCTGCAACCAAGGTACATGCCCTTGACCAGAATCGAACCTAGGACCCTTCAGTCTGCAGGCCGACACTCTATCCACTGAGCCAAACTGTCCAGGGCTAACATCTCTTTCTTTTACTAAGCAACCCATTCCTTTCATCTTTTCCTACTTGTGTTTTATTTTATTGTCACTTGGTTGCTTTAATTACTCTCTATTACCTCAAGTTCTTATGGTGCTAATTCTCCCATTTATCGTGTTCTGACCCTCACAGTTTTCTTATGAAGTCTATAATTTTTAATTATGAGCACATCTTTAGCAAGGGGCCTTGAGTCATGAAAGCGTTGCTGAGAGAGATTTTGCGTTTGCTTCTGTCACAGCTCTCAGGGGTTCCTTCTATTCAAAATCTATTTTATATTAATATCTGGGCTCGGTATTCTCATGCCATGTGAACAGGACAAATTTAGACCTAATACATTTTTTACAACCTTTTTTATCCATTCAGAAATAACCATTACTGGAATAATTTAATTTCTTGTCCTGCAAAAATGTATCTCTATACCTTATGCCTTTTATTATTAAATCTATATAATTTCTTTCCAACTTAATTTTAAAATTTTTACAGTTGTCTTTAATTTATCTTTATTGTTGGAAGTATTACAGATGTCTCCCTTTCCCCCCACCTTGTACCCCATCCTAACCCTCCTGACACACCTACCGCAGACCTTCACCACATTATTGTCTATATCCATATATGCATATAAGTTCTTTGCAGGGAGTCTTCATTTCTCAAAGGAAATTACTTCTTAGGCACCCAGTGCCCAAGGCACATACTTCCTTTAGGCCAGGGATGTGGTTTATCTGATGCTCTGGTCACAGAGGGTCGGTATTTCCTGGATCCTGTTCTTACGCAGAGGTCTTGATTCCAGCTCCTTACCTGGTGTGAGCCCTCTGCCATGGCCTCCATCCTTGTTCCGTACTAAAATGTCAGCCCACAGTCACTCCGACCTACAATTGGGTGCAGGGTTCCCAGCACTTCTTTGACATCATCTCATACCCATATTGCTCTAGTCTTGAGCAATTCCTCCTAGTTTGGCACCTAGGTAGTATTTCCTGTCCTGGGCTGGGGAGTTATCCAGAAATCCTACTGTTGGGAGTGGGAACAGCTCTGCAGAACCCTTGGAACTCTGAAGTGGGAAGAGCGGCCTCAGCTGGATTTTGAGTCTTCAAAAGTTTTCTACACAAGAGTGTCTCGTGCTGTATTATTAGCTCTCCTGGTGTGTGGCCATCTATGTTGAGGAGAGTCACAGAGATTAGTCATTAACAGTAATTAGAGCATGAAAGGCTTTCACTTTTTCGCCTTTGAAAATCAATCCAAGGCTCTTCCTGTTCGATAACAGGATCAAACTTCCTTAAATTATTTACTAGTAGAACTGCTCTAAGACCATCATCCTTCATGTGCGTTGCGGTGGGCAAAAGAGCTAGAAAGTTACTCTGGACTCTACTCACCACCCTCCACGCCAAACCATTATGTGATTCTTAAACAGTAAGCACCATGCTTCATGAAGACAAACAGGAAACTATCGATAGATTTACTTTCTGTACCTTTTCTAAGATTTTTCTTATGATTAATCCTTAAGTGCAGCTTCAGCCCAATAAGACATAATTTGTAAAGCATGTGCTATGGTTGCCTAGTTACCATAAGGGGGAAATTAATTGAGCTTCTTCCCTCACCAAAAGTCCCGTCCTGAACCTAGGCAAAGGGCTCATTGAAGGGTAAATGGAACCTACCTCAATGAAGCACCCTCACCTGTGCACCCTCGCCATGCCAGTGGCCTCTCTTGTGCCTGAGATCTCTGGCATTTGCACCCCCATTCTCCACACTGGTGATGGGAAATTGAAGGCAGAGAGGGGCTGAGTATAGATAAGCACAACCCACCGACGATTGTTAGGTTCTGATTTTTATTGTCATCCCTAAAAATGAATTTTCCTCAATTATATGACACCTCAACAGGGAGCAATGATAGGAATTATCCTTTTAAACACACACACACACACACACACACACACACACACACACACACACAATTTGTTTCTTGCTGTGTAGGACATCACCAAGATTTTTGTAAGTTCTTTTTTTAAATACATGTTTATTGATTTTTAGAGAGAGAGGAAGGGAGAGGGATGGAGAGATAGAAACATCCATGAGAGAGGAAGTAATTGATTGACTGCCTCCTGCATGGCCTCCACCAGGGATCTAGCCTGCAACCCAGGCATATGCCCTGACTGGGAATCAACTGGCAATCTCATGGTTCCTGGGTCAACGCTCAACCGCTGAGCCACATCAGCCGGAAAATAAGCTCTTTTTGTCACTCGTCACCTCAGTGCTTTCAGAGGGTCCCCTAAGGAAAGGAGTCAGTACTCCTTTCACAGCAGAAGTTGCCCAGTGCCAAAGGCCCTTACGTGTCCGTTGGGCAAACCTTGGCATCCGGGCCAGCACGGATCTGAAACCTTCAGGGATTCAAGTTCCCCTTTTCAGGCAGAATCTCGATCCAGTGGTTCTCTTTAAAATTTCCTTCTCTTAGCTCAATAGGTGGGCCTAACCCTCTCATTCCAATTCCTCCGCATCTCAACTCCACGGCTACTAAAATTCCCACACGTATCACTAACTTCTCATCATAAATCTCCCCTGTTATTTCAGAAACGAGTCTACATGTGCTATCACTTACATTTGTGTTGACCATTGGCCAAAATCTTCTAAACTATAGCAGATTACCCAGTGTGATTCATGCAGGGATGGTAGGAATGAAATGGGAAAATAGTCTAACATATAAAAGGCATCTGAATTTATTAGGTTAGTGTGGTTATAATGTAACTACGAATATGAAGGGCTTTTCTCACAGACTGATAACAGCTTTATTGCATGATAGCCCTTGTCATTTATTGCTTTCTTTGACTATAAAAACTAAAAAGGTGTGTTATGACTTGCCTGGATGACTTGAATTTGTGGCTTTATTTGATCAGAATGATGGCACTTCAATTTATGGCCATAGTTAGTTTGACAGTAAATTAAAAAACATAATTAGAGCGAGGGTTGGTGTGACTTGGTTGGCTGAGTATTGACCATGCACCAGGAAGTCTCCAGCTCAATTCCCCATCAGGTACATGCCCAGATTGTGGGCTTGATCCCATAAGGGGGCATGCAGGAGGCAGCCCATAGATGTTTCTCTTTCTCCCTCTCCCTTCCTTTCTCTGAAATCAATTACATATATATATATATATATATATTTTTTTTTTTTGACACTCTGCCAGAACCAAACTGGAAATATAACTAAAATACAGAAAACCACTCTGAAAAATCAACTGAAGACTAGCCGGAGAGAACCCTGATAATCAAGGATGGAAAATGGAGACCGCATAGAGGCTGTACATTAAGTCCCCAGAACTTAGTCACCTTATAACAGGAAGTTTATACCTTTTGACCTATATCTCCCCATGTGTTCTGCCACTCAGAGCCTGACCACCATCTATCTGTGTCTTTTAAGAGCTGTGTCTTGCGGCACGTCTAACTCAGTGCGATGGTGCAGTTCAGGGGATCTATAACATAATAGTGATGAAAAGAGAAGGAATGTCCAGGAACCCCAGAGAGGAAGAGTTCCGAGAATCCCTCCTGTTTCCTGAGTTCAGAACAGCACCTATGTATCTCCTGCAGACACGTACCTAGGACAAGGGCCTTTCTTCTCTTTGGGCTGGTGACAATGACAACTTTTATGAAGGCTACTTCCTGCCCAACTTGTCATGCTGTCTTCCTTAGATTCCCATGCGTCCGGCCCACAGAAACACCTACAGAAACCCGTAGAGCACCTCCGAGGAGACTCTGGTGGCCTGTGGAGGGTGGGGTAGAAATGAAAAGCGAGAAGACTCCTTAAACCTTCTCACTCAGGATGACATTTTTCAAAAGGTATATGTAGCGTTCCTTATCCCCACGCTCCCGGTAGGTTATTCACTGGCCAACATCTTTTCTTTTCTTTTTAGGGTTTTGGGGAGCAGGCTCAGTGATATTGCTTCTGTTATTCAATCTTTTTAGCTAATGATAGCCACTTTCTGTCCGTAAATCTTTTTTTATTTTCTATAACTATTTTGAAAAGATAACTAACTTTACCAGAACTTCTTTCCCCTTTGGCTAATAGCTTTCCCAGTCAAGGAAAAGGGGTAAGGGAACTTCTGGGTTGCTTGTGGCCTTATGATTCCAACCACCAGCCTAACGTTCACATCCATATCCACATCACAAAATGCTATTTGTTGACTTGCATTTTTGACAGATAGCGGAAACCTTTTTATATAACTCAGCAAACATTTCACATAGGAACACTTCGCTAGGTTATTGTGAAAGAAGTAGGTGAGTAAGAAACAGTCCTAGCCTTCCAAGGAAGATAAGACACGACACAGATAACTACACATGGACTAGTTCAGACATCTCCTCTGACTCACCACTGGCAATGGATCAGGCCTTAGACAAAGAAAAACGAAACCTAAGATTTAAAATTAAAAAGTTCTTTCACCTTACTGGACAAACAAAACCACGAGCTTCTCAGATCTTAGATAACAACACCAAGGATCTTTACTGACTGTAAATGCGCTCTTCGAGCAGCACAGTATTTTTTCTGTTGTAATGACAGTGCTGTGTCGGTGACTGTGTTTTATACCTGGGCACAGATGTGGAATTCTGCTTGTGTCCAATGGTGGAAGATAAGTGTGTAACTTTCCCTCTCCCCATTGGGAAAAACAAAAAAAAATCAGGAAGGAACTTAAATACAAGTCTTTCCTCCAATTTTATATTCAAAAATGTCTCACAGGAAATGAACAAATAGTGAGCCTCAAATATGACATTGTGCTTCTATGTGCTGTTCCGGAAGTGGAGATTTTTAAGGACAAATGTGAAACTTGGATTTTCACTTCCTGCAGAATATAAACGCCCAATTCATTAGCCTAACATTCATGATCTCCAAAATCTCATCTTAACTCACGGCTGGCCTTATCTGTGTCCATCTTTATTCCGTGAACCGGGCAAACAACCTACGTGTAAATAACTGGAAAGGAGCAAAAGGAAGGCCAGACATTAGAGTCATTTGTGCAGTTTTGCCTGGAGGCTGCAGTGGAACCCTCCCCAGGCCGCCTCCGATCTATTCCTCCGGGATCTCTGGGGGAAGGGACTGGAGTGGGAGAAGAGAAACATGCCCAGTCTAGTCCAGGGGACCTAGGGAAGGTGGCCTGTCTGTCCGTCACACCTGGGAACAGGTTATTGGCCAGGGTAGGCATGGCTGCGGCCAGCTCAGGAAGACTTGAGGTATGTAATCTCCTAAACAAAGAAGCTCGCACTCGTGTTTTCGGGACTCTTGTTGCAGGGGCCTGCTCTCCTGCGCCTCTGCATTCGCCCACCTTGCTCATGGCCACGGGCCCCACACAATGGACTGATGGGCGACTAGCCAATGTACCGATCCGTTTCCAGCATGGAAGGAAAACCTTGGGCACTGGCTTTTCTGTTAGCTCTACTGAGCCCCAGCTGTGCCTCTTTCAGGACTGGACTAAGGGAAGCGGGGCTTTAGAGACACAGGGGTATCATTCCACAAAAACAAAGCTTTCTACTCTATCTTACCCCCCTGGTGGGGGCCTCTGGCAAAGCTTTTCCCAGCGTACCCCAAGAACCCCACTCCCCCCAGCGATGGAGAAAGCCCATCCATGCCTTTCTCTGATGACACTGTGAACCATGTTGAATAGTTTTATTTCCACACCTCTGCTTCCACCTTTGGAATGCCCTGCTATCTTCCCTTTCCTCCCTCCCCACCCAGTTCCACTGTCAGAAGTTCTTCAAGGCACTTTTTTTTTTTAAAGGCACCCATAAAGCAGCTGGAATTTCAAATTGGAATTTCCAAATTGGAATTTCCCCTTCTTTCTTGAGTTTTTATAATTTTCTATGGCTAAGGGTTACTGCCTAAATTTAAAACTAAAAACTAAACGTTACTTAATACAATATCAAATAAAACTTGAACCTAGTTTTTTGAAAAAGGCAAGAAATTCCTTATAACCAAAGAAGTACACTCCTACCTTTAAATGCTTTCACGGACAAGGAAAAATAGATACAAATTCCCACCAACATACAAAGTAGTAGGAAGGATTTTCTATGTATGTCTCTGCCTTGATATCCTGCTTCTCATCATGCCTATTGTGCCAATGTGGAGGAGTGAGGGCCGGGACTAATCAAAGAGGTTTCTGTAGAAATGACAAAAGACGTCTCTGGCTATAGATAACTAGATATAATACTGTTTTGGATAACTCTAGGATCTAGAATCTTAATCTCAAGAATAGAAAGTAAAAGAAAAATGTGTGTTGAAGGATTGATTATTCATCTTTTCTGGGTTGGGGAGGCTTGTTAAAAACCTCAATTCAATTGTTAGTTATGAAACACTCACGGGGATGTAAAGTAAATCAGAGGGAATTCAGTCAATAATACTGTAATAACTATGGATGGTGCCAGGTGGGTACTGAAAACATTGTCAAGTATAGGATTGTCTAACCACTATGCTGGTGGTGTAGTCACATGGCTTCTGAGGCAGGGGTCACGTGATGGCTTCCTTACTCACAGATTAGACACGTGGACCAGCGTGGCTAGAACAGCTGGGTGCTGGCTGGGCCTCTGTTTCTGCACAGGACCGCTCCGTGGGGCTGGCTTGGTGGCCTCACAGCACGGTGGCTCAGGGCTTCGAGAGTGAACTTCCAAGAGACAGAAAGTGGAAGCGGCCCGTTTATGAAGACCTAGGCACTGAACCGCTCCTGCCATGTAGCCTCTGATCAGGGCTGTCACGGAACCTGCCCGGGCTGAAGGGAAGGGACACGGACTCCACTTCTTGAATGATGTGATGAATGACAAAGAAGGAGGAGCCATCTTACATCTGCCCAGCTCCGCAGCTCCTCTGAGGCAGGGCTGGAGACCTCCAGTAGGCACAGTGCAGGGGCTGATATGACAGACTTAAGAATAACCACCACTCCAGCAGAAGAGAACATCAGTGACATGATAACTGAATAAAGGCTATGTAGGCTCATAGATACAGACCTTTATTAGCGTACTAATATTCCTTCAGTGCATTAACCAAAATAAGAAATTCAAAAATTGCTTTTCTCCACTGCCACTCGGCCCACCCCCTGGCAGGAAATGTCTTTCTGTTGACAGCTCCTGCTTCCAATGACTGACCTCAGAGCTGGGTGTGTCCTTCCACTGTGGCTATGTAGGAATGTCAACTAAAGGTGATTGACCGGAATAGTAAAACACATCTTGCTGATGGCTCTAGAAAGAACTTTAACATATCATAATCTCTGGTTTCTTCTTGGAAAATTCTTTTGTGTGTGTACTATTGTCTTGTGGTATTACTTCCAAGTCTTTCTGGAAAAAAAAAAAAAATACTAGTTTCCCTTTTTTGTTTAAGTGCCAGGTGGTTAGGAAATATCTTCTTCATTCTTATAATTATTCCCTTAGTTTTTCTCCTTTAAAGAACAATTACCCTCATGCATAATCCTTCTAAGTAGTTATTTTCTAGCCCCTGAAGAGAATAATCACTAGGAAGGCACTCATCTTATATCCGTCATGGCTTTTCTTAGCATGAAGCGTCTATTGAGTATAATTTGTGCCTCAGTTACGAACATAGACACTTAAATAAGTGCTTGGTAGTTCATTTGTTTCTTAAGTGGACCATGTTTTCAGATAAAACACTCATCTGCTTTACAAAGGTTCATTTTCCTGGATCCTATCCAAATGTACCTCAAAAGAAAATTAGTTATGTGACTATTGTACTTGAAATATTCTTCAATGAAAAACATTTTTCCTCTGGTCTGGCTGGTATGGCTCAGTGGTTGAGTGTCAACACATGAACCAGGAAGTCCCAGTTCAAGTCCCAGTCAGGGTACATACCCAGGGTGTGAGCTAAATCCCTAGTAGAAGGCATGCAGGAGACAGCTGATCAATGATTCTCATCATTGATGTTTCTCTCTCTCTTCCTCTCCCTTCCTCTCTCTGGAATCAATGAAAAAATACATATATTAAAAAAAATTTTCCCTTTGGCTTAAATTCCCTCACATTTATACTGTGTTTAGTATTTTTTAAAATATGCAAATTATCTACTTTAATGGGATGTAAAACCCTTCTGGATTTATTTCTGGTTGCTAGCAATATTGAAAAACAATTTAATTTATAGTATACAAAAAAGCTTTGGATAGATTTAATAATAAAAATATAAATTAAGTCATAGCAAAGCAGCAGAAAACAGAAACAAGCAGTTATAACATCTTCAGTGGAATTACAATTTATCTAAATTTGAAGCAGTAAATGAAATAACAAAGGACAAAAACAAGGGATTTGATGGTTTGTAAATTGTAATACAAAGGGTGATTTTTAACAAGCAACATTATTTACTGAAGGCCACTCATGATTAACTCAGAAGAAATTCTTGGCCTTTGGCATTCAATAACTTCCACATTTCACAAATAACCCCCAAAGCCAATGACATAAAGAACTATGTTACTCTGCTGAGTGAAAATGTGAATCGTGCCAAGAGTGTGGTATGCCTCCCAGTCCCTCCCTGGAAAGAACCCTGTGTGACCCCAGCACCTGAATTTCAGGGCCTTGTTTTTTTCTCATCCCTTATGACGCATTCTCCACAAGTCACGTGCCAATGGCATTTGTACAAAGCAAGCATTCACTGCAACTGTTTTTCTCAACTGTGGAGATGCAGAAAGGTTTCACCCAGGACGCATTTCTGGAGAATGATATCACTGTTGGGAAATTTCATGGAATGGAGATAAAAGAAAAATAAATAGAAAGTTACTGAATTTCCAGAGATATTCCCTGAATCGGTACTTTCTCTAATTGGCTTTAAGAGAATTGTAACTTGGTATATGAATGACAGTATTCAAGAGAATCAATGCTACTGTTCAAAAAGAAGAAAAGAAAAGAAATAAATAAAAGAAAGAGAGAGAAGGGAGGAGGAAGGGGCAGAGCACAAGCAGTCCATGTGATCCTGACTCTTGAATCAAATGATCTCTCTGGGCAATATTGACCACATGCCAAGCTGGAAAACGCCCAGGATGCCCAGGGGGCAGTGTCCACAGTTATACACTCGGGAACAAAGAGCCGCACCTGAATTCCCAGGCGCCGGCACACCTCCTTCCTGTTTCTCTGAGCTCATCACACCCTCATCTACCATGAAAGGTCCTCCCACTGCTCTCCCAGGCTCCAGTCCTCCCACCACCAACCCTGGAAATCCTTGCCCTGAGGCTGCTGTCTGAAACGCAGGTGTGGCCATATTCCTCCCAGCTTTAAAATGGCCACTGCTTTCAACTCTTCCTTTTTTAACTGTGGCCAAGTTGGGCCGACGTTGGTTCAGTGGTTGAGCGTTGACCTATGAACCAGGAGATCATGGTTTCATTCCTGGTCAGGGCACAGGCCCGGGTTGTGGGCTCCATCCCCAGTGTGGGGCGTGCAGGAGGCAGCCAATCAATGATTCTCTCTCATCATTGGTGTTTCTTTCTCTCTCTCCCTTCCTCTCTGAAATCAGTAAAAAGAAATTGTTTTGTTTTTAATTAGACCCAATCGCTTATTTACTATTCAAACTTCGACGCCAAGCACAAACTGTCACGTAATCTGTCTTGCTAACTGTTTTCTGAAGGGAAGGGAGGAGGAAGAGAGTCTGGTGGTCAGGTGAGCAAGCAGGCTCGGAGGAAAAGCATCTGCTCAGGTTTCGCCTGTGCCCTGCTTGATTCCCTGTGCCGCCTGGTTCTCTCAGCACGATCTAGAGCAGTGGTTGGCAAACCATGGTTTGCGAGCCACATGCAGCTCTTTGGCCCCTTGAGTGTGGCTCTTCCACAAAATACCACGGTCTGGCGAATCTATTTGGAAGAAGTGGTGTTAGAAGTTTAAGTTTAAAAAATGTAGCTCTCCAAAGAAATTCCAATCTTGTGCTGTTGATATTTGGCTCTGTGGATTGATGAGTTTGCCGACCGCTGGCCTAGAGAACCCCGAAGGCCTGGCCACACGTGCTGCTGCACCAAGGTCCCACCTGAACCCCTGTCTCAAGTCTCAGAGCTTTAGTGGCTCAGTCCTCATAGAAGTCCCCCTCCAGGTCCAGCTGCAGGGCTCAGAATGGGGGTCTAGACCCAGCGCCTGCAAACCGGTGGTCCAGCGCAACCCAGCAACGTGCTGAGCGAGTGCTGGATTACTGAGAAAAAGGTCATTTGTGAAGCAGGTACTCCATGCCAGCCGACATGGGAAGACCTTCCGATTTGTTATCACATTTCAACCCCTTTCAAAGCTTTTGAGAGAAGGGTTATTATCCCCACTTTTAAAATGAGGCCCAGCCAGGATACTAACCAAGTTTTTTGTTGTTGTTCTCACTGAGGATATGTTTATTAATTTTAAAGTGGGGGGGGGGGGGGAGTGGGAGGAGGAAGAGGAAGGGAGAGGGAGAGGGAGAGAAACATCAATGTGCAAAAGATCGATCGGTTGCCTCCCCTATGCACCCATTTGGGAATTGAACCCACAACCAGGTCTGTGCTTTTCGGAAAGTTTGTTCTTATTTCAATTAATAGCATCGATAAATGAGAATGTTCATCTCACAATGTCCTCACCAACTTTAAATATTACCTTTTAACATTTTTGTTAATGTCATAGTGGAAAATTGTCTTGAGTGTGAATTTATAAAAAATGGATTGTTGTGAAAATTATTGCTTATAATTTTTATTTTATAAAGCCAATAAGATTAAATATATAATATTAAGAGCTCTGTATACCTAAACTCTGTATCATGCCTACATAGACTATTTTAAACCAAAGTAACAATGGCTTAAAAAAGAGTTTTGCAAAACTGCATTACATTAAATGGAATGGAAAGAATAAGAAAGTACCAGGTGAGGTCAACGACCTCAAGTAAGACTCCTGTGGCAGCATTTCTCTGAAATCTATTTGTTTCTTTCTTTCCTACCCTGCTCCAAAATGGAAAGACAACAGCGATGCATCAGCACAATGCAAATGGTCCGACCCCACTTACAATCAGCGTTTCTTAAGTGTTCTACCTGGGTGTATTTTAAAGCCACCGCGGACTTGGAGAAATAGACTTCAAAGTCACAATTCACAGAACACTGGTGTTAGAAACCAGCACAGCTTCAGAAAAAGTTCCCTTTCTAGGCCTGTTCCCTTCCTACGGCTCCCCATGCTGTTCTATGTGCCCCTCCTCTCTCTCCGCACCTAAATGTTACCAAACAGATATTCACTCATGCCTGTCAAATGTCTGGTCTGAATCACAGGCCATTGTTGACCCCAATATGGTGGCCACACAGTCTGCTGAAGAAGAAGGAGATCACATCTATGGAATGTGCAGGGTCTGGTGTGGGCATTCAGAGTTCACAGCTCTGGGAGGGTCCTGTCCCTCCTGAGAGGAGGCCCCGCTGGCTGTGGAGTCAGTGCGTCAGGCTTCCCCTGGCATCCTTAGATAACTATGTGAAATCAGTTTGGGAGAAGGAGAAAGTCTGATTGCATTTCCCAAATATCAACTCACAGGGGAACAAATGCGAAATTTTGGACTCTATCACGGCCTGTAAATGCAATCTGATGCGGTCATTATTGTTGCTATGGAAAATGAAACCCCTGCCTCCTGAACGTCTTGTCTGCTACTTGTCAGGGATTAATGTTATCCTTGTCCGGTGCCCAGGGTGCAGAATGCATGACAATCGTGATAACGGAGGCATGGGATTCGCTTTCTCCGGACAATCCAGGCTTTACCCAACAGTGACTCTTCACGCCTGCTCTCTTCCCGATGCAAAGCTTCGCTCCAGGGAAACTGGGTCCTCAACCTTCCCTCCCCACCTCCATGCCTTGTTAGTGCCTCAGCCACCGGACAGCCCCTCTTACCAACCGGTTTGGCAGTTCTGTCAACCGAGGATCACCTCAAACGCCACCTCTTCCATAATATTTCTCTCCTGTGACCTTTTTCCTCTGCTCTGGCGAAGGTTCTTTGACTGTAGAAGCCACACACCTTGCACTACGTGGACAGAGACCTCAAGTGTGTTGCCTCCCTTCCCGAGTGTCAGGTTGTTGCAGGAAAGTGCGGCCCCGCCAGGGACTGCATTGGCTGACACGTCATACATCCAAGTTACAATATATATAAATATATATATATATATATATATATATATATATATATATATATATATATATTTTTTTTTTTTAAAGATGGAAGGAGCCCTAACCCTGGATCTCCAGGTACAACAGCATCGCTGAGCTGGTAAGTAGGCGTGAACTTAACTTCCACTGGGTTAAGCCACCAAAACCCAACTCTTACAGAGTTAGAGCCATTTCAGTGCTTGGCTCATTCCATTTCATGTAGCTGGAGTTCAAATGGTATTTGTTAAATTATATGGAAAATTCAGGGACAAACACAAAGAAATGTAAATTAGGTCATACTTGAGAACATGGTTTGAGATATTTGATGACACCAAAATGCTCTTCCGATCCTATTTTCTTAATTTAAAAAAAAATGCCACCTTCAAGACATTTGTTTTACTTAAATACTTACTCTTTGAAATCAGTTGTTACTTTGTTTTTGGCAAAGAGAAAATAAGATGTTTTGAGAACTGCTGGCCATTCTGGTTGAATGTGGGCGCCAAGTGTTCTTCTGGCAAAATGAGCCAGATGGCATAACTGTGGGGGGGAAAATGACAAGATGGAAGATATTTGTGTTTCATTGTCAGATATTTGGGTCAGATTTTCAAGTAAGACATAAGCAGTTGATACAGGCCTTTAGCCAATAGCACTTTTATTCACATTCCAATTAGACTTCCATTGTAAAATGCTGGTATTATTTCCTGGAGCTACTCAGCTCCTCCCAAAATGTCATCAAGACAAAACAAGATCGGGGTCATCATCCCTCCAAATCAAACCTCAGTCCACTTCCCGAAGACTGGATATTGCAGTAGAACACCCGAGTGAAGCTTAAGAGTGAAAGGAAGGTGATAATTTTACCAGAAAATTGGTCCTCGGTTTTTCTTGAAATTGCTGTCTCCTCTCCTCTCAGTGTGCTTCCTTTTCCTCCTCCTTCACCCATTTTATTTCTCTTGCATCTCAATAAGCAAGCATCCCCATGGAGCCCCACTCCTGACTCTGTTCAGAGGTATTTTCTCCTTATTAATTTATCTTCATGTCTACACTGTTTGACTTACTTGGTAAGCCCATTCTGTACCATTGATTGTTCCCCGTAAAAATGCTAGTGAACATGGGTATATTGTTTCTGATACATTTTCTAAATACTTTTTTTTTTCTAAAACAAAAAGTTGAACCCATATTTTCTCATAGCAAATGAACTATGATTTAGACCCACTTTATATATATATATATATAATTGATTTTTTTACAGAGAGGAAGGGAGAGGGATAGAGAGTTAGAAACATGGATGAGAGAGAAACATCAATCAGCTGCCTCCTGCACACCCCCTACTGGGGATGTGCCCGCAGCCAAGGTACATGCCCTTGATTGGAATCTGGGGACCCTTGAGTCCGCAGGCCGATGCTCTGTCCACTGAGCCAAACCGGTTAGGGCTAGACCCATGTTTGGGGGCCGATCAGTGGCACATAAAAATAAATTTACTGAGTCACAACCAACATTTCCAAAAAGTAAGTAGAATAAATAAAGGTGTATCAGAGGGCACTGCATTCTGTTTATGAAAACAGCAGCTTAAAGTGCCCTCGATGGCACCCCACAGAAAGTGCTGGTCTGTACACCAGCTGGCCAGTGGTGGAGGAAGTCTGCCTCCCTAAAACTGGAAAAAACCCACCTGCCAGGACAGGAGACACCCCACTTTCCTACAGACACCCGGGAGGAGACAATCACTGTGCAAGAAGGAGCGTTACAACTGCCAGCTGCGTATGTCTCTTTAAATCTTACTCTTCAAAATGTCTTAAATGTGCAGAAGCCGGTGTGGCTCAGTGGTAGAGTGTCGGTCTGCGGACTGAAAGGTCCCAGGTTCGATTCCGGGCAAGGGCATGTACATTGGTTGTGGGCACATCCCCGGTAGGGGGTGTGCAAGAGGCAGCTGGTTGATGTTTCTCTCTCATCGACATTTCTAGCTCTCTATCTCTCTCCCTTCCTCTCTGTAAAAAATCAATAAAATATATTTTTTAAAAATAAAATAAATAAATAAGAAATAAAATGTCTTAAATGTAAAACTTCTGTTGCAAAAGGTCCATGTTCTATTTGATCATTTCCAAGTCTACAAGGCAACCAAATGGGTTTACCTCTAACACAAGTGGGTACAGCTTCAGGTCCTTCCATAATCCCACGGCATCGGAAGGACCTGTAGCATCATTAGCAGATTTTTTTTTTTTTTTAAATTGCAGGTAACGCTAGTGTTCCAGAAATTCACATATACAGCAAAATGCACACTCACACCTGCTGAGAAACACACAAACAGACCTGTTTTATGAGAAAGCTTCTCCACTCAGCTCTTTCTGCTCAGGTTTTCTTTCTGCGTATTCAGTCCTGGAAATACAGGTCTATATTTAGCCCCTCTGATTCTCCATACGCCCTTCTGAAACATTTCCTGTTAAGGAGCTTTCCATAGCTGATCTCTTGGAGAACAACGGAGTGGTACCCTGTGCAGGTGTGGGCTGATTTGCCTGCCAGTGGCATCATGACTAAATCGGGAATCAAGAAGGCCCCTCGGAAAACGTGCAGGCGAACGATGTTTTGCTCTCATCGATTTTCTCCCTCTCTTCCTCTCCCTCGTCTCTCTTCTCAAGCCAATAAACACATATTAAAAGATAAAAGAGTGGCCTTCCGTGGCCACCTCACTGACCTCAGGCTGCTCCTGCTCTCAGGGAAGTCAGCACAGAAACGGGCCATCACCCTGGCCAGTGTGGCTCAGTTGGTTGGGTGTCATCCAGTGCACTGGGAGGTTGCTGATTCGATTCCCGGTCAAGGGCACACGCCCAGGTTGTTGGCTTGATCCCTGATGGGGAGCATACAGGAGGCAGCCAATCAATGTTGCGCTCTCACATTGATTCTCTCTCAAAATCAATAAGCTAGTCTTTAAAAAGGGGGAGAGGGCATATACTAAACCTGACAAGCTCAGGGGAGGGGAGAATTGGTGGGCCTTACCAACTTAGAGACCGAAGGTAACCATAAAATGGTCGGAGCACAAAAATTCCTAACTAAAAGCAATGCATGGCGGGTGGCCACATCCGAGGCCTGTAGCTTCCTAGACAAAGGTCAAACATTTTCCCCCTACAAAGGGCAATCTTTACCGTAAGTGAGCCTGTCTACTGTCTTTCTGCATCTAAGATATACACCTTTGAAATGTCCGTGTTTCTCCTTTCCCACACCCCTGCAGGCAGGCCCGCTGCACCAGAGCAGAACACAGACCCCCTCACTGCGATATTACTTCCTCCACACTGTCTCGCTGTGCTACAAATGTCCATTATTAACCATCCCATACCCACCGATGTAAGAGAAGTGTCTCTCCATCTTACTCTTTAAAAGATATGTGGACATTTTTTATTGATTTCAGAGAGGAAGGGAGAGGGAGAGAGAGAGTCATCGATCGGCTGCCTCCGGCAAGCTCCTTCCTGGGGATCGAGCCTGCAACCTGGCATGTGCCCAGACTGGGAATCGAATCGTGACCTCCTGGTCCATAGGTTGATGCTCAACCATTGAGCAACACTGGCCTGGCTTTCCATTTTGTTCTTTTTTTTTTTTTTTAATATATTTTATTGATTTTTTATAGAGAGGAAGGGAGAGGGATAGAGAGCTAGAAACATCAACCAGCTGCCTCTTACACACCCCCTACCGGGGATGTGCCCGTAACCAATGTACATGCTCTTGACCGGAATCGAACCTGGGACCCTTCAGTCCGCAGACCAATGCTCTATCCACTGAGCCAAACCGGTTTCGGCTCCATTTTGTTCTTGATCCAGTCCTACCGATTCTCTGTTTTGCTTTCTTCTGCCTCCATTGTGGGCATTTAGACTCACTTTCCCCAGATATTTCAACATTTCAAGGAAAGCCAGGTATCTTGATTTTTATCTGACATCTTTCTACTTTTTAAAAGTTGACAATAAGCCCTGACTGGTTTGGTTCAGTGGATAGAGCATTGGCCTGCAGACTGAAGAGTCCCAGGTTGATTCCAGTCAAGGAATGTACCTTGGTTGTGGGCACATCCCCAGCAGGGGTTGTGCAGGAGGCAGCTGATTGATGTTTCTCTCTCATCGATGTTTCTAACTCTCTATCCCTCTCCCTTCCCCTCTTTAAAAAAATTAATTAAAATATTTATAAAAAATAAATCAAAATAAAAGTTGACACTAAAACTAAACAAACAAAACACAATTAGGGCCAAGTTGGTGTGGAACTAACAAAATATATCCCCAGGCCAAAGCTGTCTGCCTGGCCCCTTAATGCTGCATCCTCCTGGTCTCACCAGCATACCGTGTTTCCCCAAAAATAAGACGTACTTACAGGTTTCCTTCTGAGTGAAATAGAAGGAATCCCCCCGAAAATAAGGCCCCCCTAGGCTCTGTCTCAGAATGAAATTAATTTACCGTAAACTGGTCACTAGGGCCGCCCCGGCTGGCCTCTAGCAACCAGTGACGTAACGTGGAGTCCTGACGTCACTTCTGTGTGGAGGCGGAGCGGACAGTTGCATTACAAATACACAGTGAGCAGGCTACCTTGACAAGAAGTACTCATTTAAAGACAGTGCTATTGCTAAACATGAGAGATTTGGTCCACTGATTCTGAAAGAAATGGAGTCAAAAGAAATTCACCAGGAAATTCAGGAATTGGATTGTTATGATGTTCCAGAAGATGATGACATGATTGTCATTGAGTAAATTCTTGATACTGCAGGATTCACAGTTTGTCTGGTTTGTGTTGACATCTACCGTACTACTGTACCGTATACAGGTAATAAATTTCCTTTTTTTTCATTTAACAATAAATGTGTACCGTATTCTTCTTCATGGAAAAATAAGACATCCCCTGAAAATAAGACCTAGCACATCTTTGGGAGCAAAAATTAATATAAGACACTGTCTTATTTTCGGGGAAACAGGGTAGGCATCCCCCCCCCCCCCATCTCATCGGAAAAGCTGACCTCCAAATGCCCTGTGTCATGTGAGGAGGGCCCTGCTGTGCGTACACGAGTTGTTTTAGAACTAGAAGCGAGCATTTTTAATGGGTAATTTACTGCTCTCTTTACTTAACATGGAACGCACTTTTCTAGTTACACACAAATGAGCATGCAGAGTATGAAAAGGCAAACGGCTCTGAGGCAATGAAATGCTTGAACTCTGACCTTGTTGGAAGCCTGCTTGGCTCCCATGGCCTGACGGCTCACGGCTTCCGCTCGGCCTCGCGTACAGACAGGCTAAGCGTTAGAGGAATTCTCACTGTAGCTCGAGGAGATGAAGGAAGTATGAACTGGTTAGCAAAGGATACCGGAACTTGTTCTGACTCACATCGATTAGGACAATCTTCCTCAGACCCCGGGGCCACCCAGATGTCAGCCACGGCCAGTCACCACTAACCACCCCCACTTCTCTTTCCCACGGCACAGAAGAAGCCTGCGTCTGCACTTTCTGGAGATGAATGTGAGGTACCGCTAGGGCTCCCATCTTCTTGGTTGGCGCCTTGAGAATCAATAACCCTTTCCCTTCTTTGACATTTGGGGTTTTGGCCGTTTGCAGCATCAGGCACATGGACTTTGAACAGGGGACAACTCCATCCCTTTTCTTGGCAGCATCAAAATTTGAACAGTCAGTAGCTTCTTGCACAAATGGATAGCACACCTGTGGATTTTACTGACACCCCCTCCCTCCCCGCCCAGCTTACTGAAACATGTACAAAAAAATGCAAGTGACCACTGATTCTTCAGCATCGTTAACTCGAAGGCACCTAACACGTGGAATTCGAACTAAAAAATTCTTACAGTGCGGTGGGCAGTAATTTGGTGTGATGATACTGAATCTCACATTTGGGGAGGAGGAACAAACTCTCCTCTACCCTCAAGGCTCTTCTGGCTGGTCAGATAATTTATATGAGATGAGACAGATCAGCAAGAGAAAATAACCCAGTTTTAACACATACATATGTATGGGAAACGCACATACATGAGAGTCAGGGACCCCACATGCAGAGACAGAAAAGGAACATGGGCATATAAGACATCCTGAGCTAGGAGGCTCCAAAGGGTCATTGTAGGAAAAAGAGCAGAGGCTGACTAAGCAGAGCTTTGTCCTGCCCTACAGCGAGGTCAAAACAAGTTATCTCTGCTCATCTCTCTCTTTTTTTTTAAATATGATATATTTTTTAAATATGTATTTTATTGATTTTTTACAGAGAGGAAGGGAGAGAGATAGACAGCTAGAAACATCGATGAGAGAGAAACATCGACCAGCTGCCTCTTGCACACCCCCTACCGGAGATGTGCCCACAACCAATGTACATGCCCCTGACCGGAATCGAACCTGGGACCTTTCAGTCCGCAGACCGACGCTCTACCACTGAGCCAAACCGGTTTCGACTCTGCTCATCTCTTATTGTGGGCAAAGCACCAAAGTTCTTCTAGGTGGGGTCAGAGAAAGGGAGGGGGCAGACGTTTATCTAACGTTTGAAGCTAAAATTGCCCTTAGCTCAGAGTAATGTGTATACCACTGAGGCACTTCTTGGGGTGACTGCTTCTGAACCTCCACACATTCATCAACAACTATTTATTCAGCATTTCTCTGAAGAGCACAGCTGTGATTGCAAACCCAAGCCTGGAAGCTCCTGCCCACGCTGCTGCCTCTGCGGTGCTGCTGAGCGAGGGCCTGGGCAGCAGCTGCCACGCAGCTGCCGGAGCCAACGCTGCTGTTCCCGCCGCATAGTCCCTCAGAGCCGATCCGGGCAGCTCTGTCCTGTCCTCCAGGCAGGGAGGTCTGGCAGAGCTTTGACATTGAGAAGCTAGAGGAGAGCTTGGGAAAATGGTGGGGAATGGTTATGCCAGGAGCCGATATGGTTACCTTTCTGTGGCACCAACTGACCCTTATTGCTTAAGCTTCTTGAATATCCCGAGGGCAGTCACTCTTTGGCTGCACATTCGTGTCAGCAAGGGCAGTCAGCTCACCTCTGGGATTCCCTAGGTTTCCTGGCCTCTCACAGAAGGCTTGGTAGTGATAATGCAGAAATGGCTACTTCAAACGTTCCCGTCCTGGGTGTGATTTCCCCTGGCTCACACTGCCCTCCGGATGAGTTCTCTCTTCTGCCCGCAGGTATTTGCATTCTCTGTTCCCTTGTTTGGACTGCCTTCCCCTCTCCGCCCTACCCTAACCCTTTTAATCTTTTAAATGTCTAATCTTTCCAATGCCTCTCCCTTAGAGCCCTCTCCTTCCACTGTATTCAGAGGACCTGCCCTTAGAAAGGAAAAATAAATGAGGGCAACATGTTAATGAAAATACCTTTAAAACAAACAAACAACAACAAACACTATGGCTTTGCTTTATAACCATTTTAAAGTGGAAACCAGAGTAGGATAGTGGTTGGAAGCATGGGACACTGAATCATATAGCACATGAGTTTAAATCCTGCAAAGATCTCAGTGGCTTACTTCAATGATGGGGCATTTCTTATTCATGTCACAATCCAGTGACTCGAGCTGAATTATGTCCCCTGGCACGGTATGTTGAAGTCCTAACACCTGGTACCTGTGAATGCGACCTCACTTGGAAATCGGGTCTCTGTGGATGTGATGAAGTGGAGAAGAGGTCATACTGGATTAGGAGGGACCCTGAATCCAATGACTGGCGTCCTGATAAAGAGCGGGAGGTTGGAGATGCAGACACGCAGCGAGAAGGCTGCCATGTGAGGATGGGGGCCGAGCTGGGTTACGTTGCAACAAGCCAAGTGCCAAGGACAGCCAGAGCTGGAAGAGGCAAGGACGGTTCTTCCCTCGAATCTTTGCAGGCAGGCTGGCCCTGCCTACGCCCTGGCTGCAGACCCCCAGCTTCCACAACTGTGAGCGGGTGTTTTTTATAGGCCACTCGGTTTGTGGCACTTTCTACGGTAGCCCTAGGCCACACATGCTCTGATGCAAGTCCTTCACAGCATCCTGTGGCCTGAGGCAGGCCCCAGGGCAACGGCCTGGGCTGTGGAGGAGTCAAGGAGAAGGCTGAGGAGGGGGACAATCGGGGCCCTTCCGGGGCGGGGGGGGGGGAATGAGTACCAAGGCCGGTCCCTTGAAGACACTTTGGTCACCAAAGCCACCTGAGCAGTGAGCCAACAGATTGAAAAATATGGGTCCTAAGCCCTGGCCGGGTGGTTCCATTTGTGGAGTGGCATCCCATGCACAAAAAAAGGTGGCAGGTTCGATTCCCAGTCAGGGCATATACTGAGGTTGAGAGTTTGATTCCCCAGGTTGGGGCACGCTTGGAAGGCAATTGACTCCTCTCTCTCTCTCTCTCTCTCTCTCTCTCTCTCTCTCCATCCCCCCCCCCCTCTAAAAATCAATAAAAACATCTTTGGGTGAGAATTAAGAGAAATGATTTTTAAAAAGAAAAATATAGGCACTGAAAGGTAGGGAGGTTACAAGTCTTGCTGACAAGGAAAAGCTAGAGCAGCAGACAACAACGAGGAATGAAGCAACAGCAATGATTTAGTAAGTGCTTCTTGGTCTAAGCCCGAGCCTGTCTCAACCTCCCTCCTCCTGACATTGAGCCAGGCAGGGTCATGTGTGGATAAAGGGGCCACGTACCAAACCTGACAGGCGCAGGGGAGGTCTGCATGGCAGCCTTATTAACTCAGGGGCTGAAGGTAACCACAGGTGATGGTCTGAACATAGGAATTCCTAACCAAGCACGAGGCAGGACGGGAAGTCACGTCCTAAGCCCATCGCTCTCTTGACGAAGGTCAGTCTCCACCTTCCGTGAGCCGGGCTGGCGCCTTTTTGCATTTAAGATAACATCACCACTGAAATGTCGGAGGAATCTGCTCTTCCAGACCCCTCAGAGTACACGTCACCGGACTGGAGCACCGGAGTCTGAGGTCACACAGGCCCCTCATTGTTCTCTGGTTCACCGCATACCACCTGCCTGTGCCATGAATGAACTATCCTGTACCCGCCATTTCACTCTTTCCCCGGTCCCAGAGAGTCCCTGTCCTTCCTCTCTAAATCTGCCACTGATAGATTTCATGCAACCGTTCTCCTTTCGTTCTAATGAGGACATCAAACTGCCATTCTTGGGAGTGCCTTCTCAATCCGTTGAGATTTTGCTTCCTGGCTATCAATAAATTCATAAAGTTAGTTTGGCTCCAATAAATTCATAAAAATCCTCTGTGGGTTTGAACACTTCTTACGGTGACAGCGGTAAGACCCCTGTTTTGCAGAGGACGATGGTGAGGCATGGAAACACAGCACAGAACCCACTAGTCCCGGTCACACAGGCAGGAAGGAAGTAGACAGGGAGGAATCGGTGCTCTGACTCCCATTTACGGATGAGGAAACAGATACGGTGAAGGAGTGGCAGGGACTTGCCCAGGGTTTCCTGATTAGGGCCTAGCACAAGTGTGGGGCTGGGGGTCAAGTTGTGTAATCTCAAATTCCTCTCTTTCCCTGCAGCCCTGTGGCTGCTCAGCAGAGCCCTGGGCTTGTGTGGAAGTGATAGTTTTTTTGTTTTTTTAATCCTTACCAGAAGACATACTTCTTGTGTTTAGAGGGAGGGAGGGAGGGAGAGAGAGAGAGAGAGAGAGAGAGAGAGAGAGAGAAACATTGATGAGAGAAACCTTAATCAATTGCCTTCCTATAGGTGCTTTGACGGGATTGAACCTACAATTTAGGTATGTTCCTGACTGGGAGTCAATCGGAAAACACAGATATTTACATTATGATTCATTAACAGTAGCAAAATTACAGTTATGAAGTAGCAACGAAAATCATGTTATGGTTGGGGGTCACCACAACATGAGGAGCTGTATTAAAGGGTCTCGGCATTAGAAAGGTTGAGAACCACTGACTTAGAAGAACTTAAATTAGGAGCCGTGACGAATCTATACGGCACAAAAACGTCTATTCACTAAGCATCTGTTCTTGTCATCCTGCAATGATCCTAGAGGTCCTTAAAGCACCCAACCTCATCCCTAACTCGAGATGTCTTCTACACCTCAGTCCCCCTTGCTGTCTCTGAACCTCTTTTGCATGTGGGGTCTCTGACTCTCGTATGTAAGGCTCCCGTACATATGCATGTATTAAGCTTGGTGAATTTCTCTTGCTGATCTGTCTCACGTGGGTGTGATTGTTAGACCAGCCAGGAGAACCTTGAGGGTAAAAAGGCTGTTCCTCTCCCACAAACCCAAAGGCAGTAAGCATGCACCACTCTTAAAACCCTGCATTTCGAGATAACAGGGACTCTTGTTGTTTGGCAAAAAGAAGTCACTGGAGGAACAGGTTGGGGACAGCCCCTTCAGGACTGGGGAGGGGACAGAACTCCCAGGCTGGGTGTGTGGAGGTGCTGGGGGGACAAGCAGGGGCTGCTTCCTCATCCTAGAACGGACAGGGAAGGTGTAGCCAGAGATCATGCTTCCATTTCACCGGGTGGAGTTATCTGCTGTGTTAACGCAAGTTATCTGCTGACAGTGAGTATGAAGAGGAGACGTTTGTCTTTCAAACACAGGCCCATCTCTCAGGATCAAAGCTGCCGTTTGGCAAATACGATAGAAATTCGCCATCACCAAATTATATACAAGGGCCTTACGGAACATTTGTATGTGTCTACATTACGTCCTAAAGACAAACAACAGAAGTCATACTGGCCGTTAGAATTCTGGTTGCCTAAACCAGGCCCTCAAACCAGCTTAAGCAGGAAAGGGAACTGTAGGATCAGGTTACCCTGGTGACCCATGGGTGCTAGGAGCCCAGGTGCAGCCAGGAAAGGCTCGGGCCAGGAGAGCCACCTGGAGCCTGGCCCCCTGCCTCCGGCGGCTCGGTCCCATGCTCACTCAGTACATGGAGGAACTCACACACAGCGACTTCCCACCCCCTTTGTCCAGGGACCGTCCAGACGGAAGGAATCAGAATCGTCTTTCTTTTGCAGGCGACACTGAGAGCAGCTCAGGCCGGCGTAAGCTAATGAGGGGATTTAACGGTTCAGATAACGGAACATCCCCAGCCAGCGGGGCCCAGGGGCTCACCGGGCCCCAGGAGGCCGCGGCTCCCTCCGCTGGCACCTGTGCCCACTCCGCCCGCTGCCGGCTCAGCCCTCCTGGGACAAGATGACCTGCAGGAACGCTGGCTTCTGTCTGTGCGGACGCTCCGGTTCTCTGAGAGTCCCAGTGAGTTTCTGGATGGATGGTGAGTAAGCCAGCTTTGGTCACACTGCCCGCTTCAGAGCCGGCCAGCCCAGGTCAGAGACAAGGAAATGGTCATAGGCCAGGACTGGAGCCAGGGCTGAGGGCAGCCCCACCCAAACACCCTACAGGAAGAGCTGGCACTGGCATGGCGTTCCCTGATGGCTGGGCACCGTCCTAAGCACTTTAGACAAATTAGCTCCTGTTAACCTCGGGTTACTATCTGTTTACTAATTTAGTCAGCACGTTATCCCCTTCTTATATGTTCATTTAAAAATATATTTTATGGGTTTCAGAGAGGAAGGGAGAGGGAGAGAAACGTCAGTGATGAGAATCATTGATCGGCTGCCTCCTGCACGCCCCCTACTGGGGATCAAGCCTGGGACCCACGCATGTGTCCTTGACAGGAATTGAACCTGGGACCCTTCGGTCCACAAGCTGACACTATCCACTGAGCAAAACCAGCTAAGGCACATTATCTCCATCTCATAGATGGGGGAATGGAGCACAGGTGAGCGTGTGGTACCCGCTAGGCCTCACAGCTAGGGAGCTGCAGAGCTGGGATTTGAGTGACACAGACCCTTGGGCCCCAGATACTGAGCTTTTGACCATTAAGGAATTACAAAGTAGCCTTAGCCGGTTTGACTCAGTGGATGGAGCAGCGGTCTGTGGAGTGAAGGATCTGGGGTTTGACTCCAATTAAGGGCACATGCCTGAGCTGCGGGCGGGATCCCCAATAGGGGGATTGCAGGAGGCAGCCAATCAATGATTCTCATCACTGATGTTTCTCTCTCTCTCCCTCTCCCGTCCTCTCTGAAATCAATAAAAATATATTTACAAAAAACAAAAACAGCAATGAAATGTCACTACAGACCTAGTAAGGTGGCCCAAATCCGAAACACTGACACCACCAAACGCTGGTGAGGCTGAGGAGCGGCGGGGACTCTCATTCGTTGCTGGCGGGAAGGCCACGTGGCGTGAGCACGGGAAACAGTTTGGCAGTCTCTTAGGAAACTGAAATACTCTGCGATCCAGCCGTCATGCTCCCTGGTGGCTCCCCGAGGGAGTAACCAAACTTCGGTGCACACCAAAGCCTGCGCATGGGTGTTCACAGCAGCTTTATTCGTCATCGCCGAAACCTGGAGGCAGCCAGTACGCCCTTTATTTGGTAAGGGGACAAACCGCGGTGCAGCCACACAATGAGATGCTACTCAGCACTAAAAAGCAATGAGCTGCCAAACAATGAAAAGACATAGAGGAACCTTAAAGGCACACTGCTACGTTCACGAAGCCGACTGGAAAAGGCTGTGTTTTCCATGATTACAACTGTATGGCATCCTGGGAAAGGCAAAACTACGGGAAGAGTGAGGAGATCAGTGGTCGCCAGGAGTAGCGGAGGCGGGAGAGCTGGACAGGCAGAGCACAGAGGATGTTTAGGGCAGCGAGACCACGGTGCGTGGTAACATAATGGTGGGTAGACCTCATCACACAGTTGTCCAAGCCCATAAAATGTACAACACCAAGCATGAACCCTAAGGCAAACTGGTTTTTGCGTGTTCATGTGTCTGTTAGGTCCATGGATTGTAACACACGTACCTCTCTGGTGGGGATGTTGGTCATGAGAGGCTATGCACGTGTGGGGGCGGGGAGGTAAGGGAAATCTCTGCACCGTCTCTCCAGTTTTATTTTTATTTATTTATTTATTTTTTAAAATTTAAATACATTTTATTGATTTTACACAGAGAGGAATTGAGAGGGACAGAGAGTTAGAAATGTCGATGAGAGAGAAACATCAACCAGCTGCTCCTTGCACACCCCCTGCCGGAGATGTGCCCGCAACCAAGGTACATGCCCTTGACCGGAATCGAACCCGGGACTCTTCAGTCCGCAGACCGACGTTCTATCCACTGAGCCAAACCGGTCCCGGACCACCTCTCCAGTTTTACTGTGAACTTAAAGCAGCTCTCAAAAAGATATCCTGTAAAATATTAAAAATAAATAAAAATAAACCCAGCAAATAAATAATAATAATAATAATAATAATAATAATAATAATAATAATAACCTTCACTGCAGACCTTCAAAGTTCAATTGCGCCCCCAGGCCCAGCCTCCTGCTGGACCGTTAGGGAAACGGGGAGAGGCCTGGCGCGCCCCCTGCGGGATGGGAGCGGGGGTGCGCCAGGGAATCCCCGGGAAAGCTCTTCAAACCCCCGCGCCGGTCCCGGCGCACCCGCACTCTCGGGCGGCCCTCCGGAGCCGGTGCCGGGGCGAAAGCACTCGCGTGCACTCACTGCACCGTGCAGCCCGGGGGAGGCTCCTGAGGGCGGCGGCGGGTGGGGTGACGGAGCCGGGGGTCAGGGTCCGAGCAGAAGAGGAAAGCTGGCATCTCTCCCCTCTCCCGTGTGCTCACACCCTGGGGTGCTCGCTGCAGCCTCTGGTCCGCAGCCTCCGCCGGGCCAGGTGGGGCCGGGTCCTCGCGGCGCCCCGCTCTACAGCCCGGGCCGGGCGCCCGGGGCCGGCGGCGTCTGCGCTCTGACCGCACCGGGTGCCGCGGGCACGAGCGGGGGACCCCGACTCTGCGGAGCGAACTTCTCCGCCCCTGCCAGCGGCCGCCGCTCCGGGGAGGCCGCAGCCCCCAGAGACACCAGAGCGTGGAAGCCGCCCGCGGCGCAGCCAGGGCCACGCTGGCGCTCCCTCCCCGGCCGCCCGCGCGTCCCCAGCCCCGGCCACCGCGCTCTCCCCAGCGCTGCCCCCGGCGGAGACTGACTGCGCGGCCCAACACCCTGGCCCCGGGGTGCGGCCGACCGCCCAGCAGGCGGCGTCCCACGTCTCCGCTTCCCGGCCCGCGCACCGGCCCCGCCCCCAGCGACCGCGAGCATCGGTCCCAGCGGCCGGGAGCCCAGAAACGCGTGCGGCCGGGCCCCGCCCCCGCCCGGCGGCCCCGCCCCCGCCCGGCGGCCCCGCCCCCGCCCGGCGGCCCCGCCCCCGCCCGGCGGCCCCGCCCCCGCCCGGCGGCCCCGCCCCCGCCCGGCGGCCCCGCCCCCGCCCGGCGGCCCCGCCCCCGCCCGGCGGCCCCGCCCCCGCCCGGCGGCCCCGCCCTCCGGCGCCTCCGCAGCCGCAGGGGGCGGGGCGCAGCGCGCACCACGTGGCCGCTGGGAGGTGAGTAGCGGCCGGGCGGCTCCTGGGCACCCGGTGTGTCCGGCCCGCTCCGGGCGGCCCCGCGCCCCTGGGCCCTTCCCCAGGCAGCCCCTGGCGCCCCGGGTGGGTGGACGCCCCGCTTGGCCTGGGGTCCCCAAGGGCCCCGTGGGCCCCTCCGCCGCCTCTCATCTCCACCTCCCATCTCCACCCGGATCCCGGGAGCTGCGGGCCCGGGGAGGGAAGTGGCGCCTGCGGGCGCCGTGGAGGGGCGGGCGGGCGGGCAGGTTTGGGGGACCCGGGAGGCCTCCTCGCCGCGGAGGACCCGGTCGGTGCAGGACCCTCCCGGCCAGGCTCCGGCCTCCAGAAGGAGGTCCATCAGCCGGCCTGGGTCTCCGTGCCGGCGCGGCCCGTGGCTGCACAGTGAGCCCAGCGGGGAGGGGCGGAGGCCAGACCGGAACCCACGGCGGGAACACTGCCCCCGGGGCGGGGCTCCCTGCGGCCTGGCGGGGCGGAGAGCGCCGCCTTCTGCCGGGTCCTGGGCCGGCACCGCCGCCCGCTCAGGCCCCAGCCCCCGGTCCTGACCGGCAGTGTGCAGGCGCCCTGCAGGAGCTGTGCCGGTCTGGGCGCTTTTGCCCAAAGACCCCCTTTGGGATGAATTCAGAGCCACGTCTCACTTCCCACGAGGCTGGGAGAACCATGGAAAAGGAATTGGACAAAAGCTTTCCACATCTCTGTGCATTCCTTTGAATCCACAAAAGGACCTTAAAGAAAGCATTGGGACCGCCTGAGAGAACCGCTCTGGCCAGAGCACGCAGGATCCTTTCCCAGCAGGTTGGAGGAGGCGGAGAGCTGGCAGTGCACATGGCCCTGGTGCCCTACGAGGAGTCGGCGGAAATGGGGTTGCAGAAATTCCACAAGCCTCTCGCCACCTTCTCCTTCGCAAACCACACCATCCAGATCCGCCAGGACTGGAGGCAGCTGGGAGTCGCAGCCGTGGTCTGGGACGCGGTAAGCAAATCACTGATTTTTTAAAGTAAAATCACCATGCTCAATTTTTAAATATTTTCACAACCCCATCCCCTCCAAAAATACTCTGCCCGCTAGAATCACTTTCCTGATCGTCTTCCCCAAAAGAGACTGCATTGTAAAGGTGGGTAAAGGAAAGTTGAGGGAAGTTAAAATAATGCACAAAGGATATTGCAAAATGATAAAGCCCAAAGTGAAGGTCATGTGTTTTCTTTTTTTAAAATAGTTTTTTTTTAATTGATTTCAGAGAGGAAGGGAGAGGGAGAGAGAGAGAGAAACATCAATGATGAGAATCACTGATCAGCTGCCTCCTGCACACCCCCTGCTGGGGATGGAGCCCGCAACCCAGGCATGTGCCCGACTGGAATTGAACCCGGGACCCTTCAGTCCACAGGCCAATGCTCTCTCCTTTAAGCTTGCAGGCCTGGTCCCCCCCAACTGCTCTCCCCTGCAGACCTGGGTCCTGCCCCCCCCCCCCCCAGCTGCCCTTCTTTGCAGAGCCTGTCCGTGCCAGGGAGTCTGGGGGGCCTCGAGTGTGAGCAGTGACCCCGTGTCCTGTAGGCAGCGTCGTGGACCACTGCCGTCCCCATCGGGGCCTGTGGGCCGCTGGGCCGCGCTTGCTCTGTGCGGTCACCTTGGTCTCCTCCCGCAGCACCTGCGTCCGTGCGTGCTGATCGCCTGGGTGTGGACCCTGGCCGCGGGAGAGGGGTGCCAGGATGTCTCCTGCCGGCGCCCCTGACGATGATGTCAACCCCAGCACTGGTTGACGTCACCCCCCCCCCCCCCCCCCGTGTTTGGACGCAGGCCGTCGTCCTGGCCACGTACCTGGAGATGGGAGCCGTGGAGCTCCGGGGCCGCTCTGCCGTGGAGCTGGGTGCTGGCACGGGGCTGGTGGGCATCGTGGCTGCCCTGCTGGGTGAGTGCGGCGCCGGGCCATCCTGGGTGGATATTCTGTTTTTAAAGCCTGTTAGTGTCTATTTCCTCACTCGCGTGCAGGCTCTGGGAGGTGGGGGTTTTTGTCCAGGGGCCACTCGAATGTTTGTGGAGTTGACAGATGTTCCGGGGCAATGATCAGCCGTCGTCAGGATCCTATTAAGACTACTGGAACGCCGAGTGGTCAGAAGCAGAGGAGGCCTACATCAGAGAACTATTGAAATGGCGAGCACAGTGCTCTCCGACTGTTAAAAATCCAGAGCCCTAACCGGTTTGGCTCAGTGGATAAGAGCGTCGGCCTGCGGACTGAAAGGTCCCAGAGGTTTGATTCTGGTCAAGGGCATGTACCTTGGTTGTGGGCACATCCCCAGTAGGAGGTGTGCAGGAGGCAGCTGATCGATGTTTCTCTCTCATTGATGTTTCTAGCTCTCTCTCCCTCTCCCTTCCTCTCTGTAAAAAAATCAAAAGAAATATGTATTTCCAGAGATAGCACTAGCCAGCTTGGCTCAGTGGATAGAGCACCAGCCTGCGGACTGAAGGGTTGTGGTCAAGGGCATATGCCTTGGTTGCAGGCTCGATCCCCAGTAGGGGGCATGCAAGAGGCAGCCGATCAATGATTATCTCATTATTGATGTTTCTCTCTCCCTCTATCTTCCTTTTGAAATCAATCAACATATATACTGCATATAAGAAATCAGAGGTAAAATTCTGAGTCGAGCTGGGAAAGGCTGTCTGATTTCGGCAGAGATGAAGGATCACCGCCTCCCCTCCCAGGCTGCCTAGCAATGGACAGACAAAGCGGGAGGTCCGGGCTTGTCACATCTGACAACTGGAACATGCTCACAGCCCCACACTCAGGACGGCAAATGTCCGAGTGAATTACATGCCGTCCTCACCTAGTGTCGCAGCTCAAGATAAGAAACCTTGGGCACAGCTGCCTCTGAAACGGTGCTTAGCACAGCAGCTCCGGAAGCCGGGGGAGTGCATGCGAAGATAACGGACTGAAGAAGGGGCCAATGGGAACTTTAGGAGAGAATGAGACAGAATTTCAAATTCCAGAGCTGATAGGGCCAAAATTCCACAGGATCGATTACACATGCCAGGTTGTTGTTCTAATGTAGATGAGCAGGGTCGGTTCAGGGCTGAATTTACGTGGAGCTTTATTTTAAGGATTCAGCCTCTCTCACATATTTTAGTTCAAAGAATTGGTGGGTCTTTTGTTCACAGTCAAAACCCACAAGGAAGAGATTAGTAAAATACTGCCTCACTAATTTTATACACTGCACGTGGAGACCTGGCACTTACAGGACATGCTCCCACGTTTTAACCCACAGCCTAGTAATTTCTTTTCAGATTGCGAGAGAATGATCATTGAGAAAGTCACAGAGGTAGCAGGAGTGAGCCAGCTGGGCTGCGTGGGCTCAGGAAACAAGACGCAGAGGCAGGAGAAGGGCCCTTGGATCTTAGGAGAGAGAGAGGCAAAAGTAAAAGGCCTGGGGGTCTGGGGGGTGCGGGCAGGGAGAGGAGGAAGGGGAAGGCAGGGGTATGCTTCTGAGAGCCAGAGAGTACACCACCAC
The DNA here is from genome assembly GCF_964339955.1 of Pipistrellus hanaki. Classification (NCBI taxonomy): domain Eukaryota; kingdom Metazoa; phylum Chordata; class Mammalia; order Chiroptera; family Vespertilionidae; genus Pipistrellus; species Pipistrellus hanaki. The sequence continues at coordinate 78,344,042 of NC_140510.1, read as the reverse complement.
CTAGTAACTTCTAAGTTTACCATTTTTCAATAACCCCTTGCGCGCACGCGCTCTCTCTCTCTCTCTCTGTCTCTCTCTCGTAACATAAATACATATAGATTGGCTGCTTTCTAACAACATAAGGAGTAGACTAGGATTTTTTTTAAAATATATTTTATTGATTTTGTACAGAGAGGAAAGGAGATAGAGAGTTAGAAACATCGATGAGAGAGAGTCATCGATCAGCTGCCTCTTGCACACCCCCTACTTGGGATATGCCCGCAACCAAGGTACATGCCCTTGACCGGAATCGAACCCGGGACCCTTCAGTCCGCAGACTGACGCTCTACCACTGAGCCAAACCGGTTTCGGCGGACTAGGATTTCTTAGTAGCCAGTTAATCTCCTTGGTTCTTTTTAAAGCTTTAATCCCAGAAAGTAGCCCTCCCCTTGTTTCTGCTGTCTTGTCATCTTCATAATCATTTGCTCCCAGATTTTTCATTGTGGGATTCCGTTTCACCCAGAAGCCTCCTGACTCCAAGAGTGCAGCCTAATGAATGACACGTAGAGGTAGACACCTCTGGAGGGAGGGCCAGCTCTGCCTGTAGAATGGAGATGCCCCCGCTTGCTGTCGCTGGGGACCCTGCACTTTCTAAGTTTCGCGTTTACAGTAGGCTGTGCAGGAGGAGCCACTGGCCAGTGTTCTAATGGCCCGGAGGGGCATGACCTGCACATCAGGGGGATTGTCACAGACCCCACCCTGCCCTTTAACTGGACCCGAGACCTGTTAGTTGTACTGATGGGACATTACTCTCTCTCTGTCCCACGTTCTAGGTGCTCAGGTGACTATCACGGATCGAAAAGTAGCACTAGAATTTCTTAAGTCAAATGTTGAAGCCAACTTACCCCTGCATGTCCAGCCCAGAGCCGTGGTGAAGGAGCTGACCTGGGGGCAGGATCTGGGGAGCTTTTCACCCGGAGAGTTTGACTTGATACTTGGAGCTGATATCATCTACTTAGAAGAAACGTTCGCAGACCTTCTTCAGACTCTGGTGCATCTCTGCGGCAGCCAGTCCGTGATCCTCTTAGCCTGCCGGATCCGCTACGAACGGGACAGCAACTTCCTAGCGATGCTGGAGAGGCAGTTTACCGTGAGGAAGGTGCACTATGATCCTGAGAAAGACGTCCATGTTTACAAAGCCCAGAAGAGGAGCCAGAGGGAGGGCTTGTAGTTTGCTGCAACTTACAGGAATATTGTCATTAAATGTTGTCCATGAAGGTCTTAGCTGGGGGAATCTAACCATGAAATGGCTTACTGAACAGAGTCTAACCAAAGGTTCTCGAGGCACAAACTGCTGTGAGTTTGTAGTCATTATCTCCCTCACTCTGAAACCCAGTTAACATTCCAAAGGGTGAGCTCTGGTCCCTGTTGTTCCTGTATCCCATGTGCTCCCTCCTGGTAAGCGGTTTTCACTGGTACCGTGAAGGGCTGGCGTAACGGCATCTTCAAAGCAGTGAGCCCGTTTTCTTTAGTGAGATCCTACAACATGCAAATCACTTCGAACACATTCTGAGATACATGTTGAGCTCATTTTCCTAATTTTCCAAATATAAGACAAGGTTTAACATACATTCCCTGAGCTGTTAGTGCTGTTGAAACCTTTTGTCTGCCTGTTTCGGTCTTAAAAACTTTCAGTTGTTTGAAGATTGGGACGCAAGTTCCCTAGTCTCATAGCATGCTTTTTGGACTAATTTCAGCTGTAGGTATATGAACAAAGGGAATCAGGAAAAATAACGTTTCAGCTACTTTTGAAAGCATGTGAAACCTTGGACCTCCATGGGCTCTGACTAGGTTATCTATCGTCTTCAGATCAAAAGCCACAGCTTTTCCCTTCTCTCCCCTTCCTCAGATGTTTTTGTAGTTCTTTCCTGGGCTTTCCCTGCCTCCTCAGAGTGCACAGGATGACATTGAACAAGTTTTAAATCTCAGCCCTCCGTGAGGTTCCTCTCCAAGGAGAAGTTCCTCCTGGAGGGCACTCGTCACTGCTGGTTTGGGTCCCTCAGGTCACCGAGCTTCCCGAGGACCACCAATGCTCTGCCTTTATTTTGCCTCCCCGTGTTTGGTAGTAAATTTGTTGAGTGAAAAAGATGCATTCCATTTAGACAAATTTCTCTTTGGGTTAAATGATTGCTACATTGTTTCATGATTATCTTTGTGATAGACCTGATGAACCAACATCCCCCCATCCTTTTTTTATGATGTAAAAGCTTAACATATGTAGACCACAAAATCATTATCGTCTCCGTATGGTATTTGATGTTACAGATTTTCTTTGTAAAACATCAGAAACAAGACCTCCTTTTAACCTTTGAAAGAGTATTTGGATATGAAAATACCTGCTAAAGTTATTTTCTCCATATTGTAAATAGAGGATTTAATAAAGGTGAATTAAAGCCTTAGCCGGTTTGGCTTAGTAGTGGATAGAGCGTTGGCCTGCAGGACTGAAGGGGCCCAGGTTCGATTGCTGGTCAGGGCACATGCCCAAATTATGGGCTTGATACCCAAGTGGGGGGCATGCAGGAGGCAGCTGATCAATGATTCTCATATTTGATGTTTCTGTCTGTCCCTTCCTCTCTAAAGTCAATAAAAATATATTTAAAAATAAAGGTGAATTAAGTTTTGAGTATTCTGTGATGTATCAGTTCAACACAATTCTGATAGATGCCCAAGAAATAGAAATACGCATTGTTTACCAAATCCATAAAATGCCAGTATTGTGCATGAATGTGGTCTTTTAAAACAAGTAACAGGAGCCCTGCAATATCAGCACTAACAAAAGGCCAATCACATTCAGGCATGCTATTAGAAATCATTGTATTCACCTCCTTTGCTTTAAAATCCCTAAACTTTGGCCTGGCCGGCATGGCTCAGGTTGAGCATCGTAGGAACCAGAAGGTGACGGTTCAATTCCTAGTCAGGGTATATGCCCAGGTTGTGGGCATGTAGGAGGCAGCTGATCAATGATTAATGATTCTCATCACTGATGTTTCTCTCTCCCCGTTTCTGAAGTTAATAAAATAATATATACATATCTACACACACACACACACACACTTTGAATGATATATGTAAAATGATTTGGGGTGGAGAGCTCTACCAAGAAAGCACTGATAGGGTTGTTTTACATTTTCATAAAGCATTATAAGCCCTGGCCAGGTAGCTCAGTTCATTCATGTCCGTTGTCCCTATTAAAATCCCCTTTTCACTCTCAAAAATGCCTGTCTGTATAATAAATTATGTGGTGCCCACTCTCCATAGAAGAAAAAAAAAAGTCAGAAAATTCCTTTAATACAATGGCAGGTGTAACAGGCTTCATAAACACATCGTGTACTTAAGAATAAGTGCAACTGCTGTTTTCAGAAACTGAGTCAATAGTATGAATCTTTTATTCATATGCTTTAAGCAAGGAGCAGATTAACACATTCCCTCCTTTTATAGGATCACAGAACTTCAGAATCATAAGGGGACCTGAGAAGTTAGCAATTATTGTTCTTCCAATGCAAACATGCGTTTTATGACATCAGAGAGCTGGTCACATGTCTCCCTTGGGTGGTCTCAATAGGGCAGTAACATCTCCGAATCTTCAAATGGGCACTGATCAATCTTACTGCACAAAGAAATCTTGTGCTAAAAATTAGGAAGACAGGAAAATTAACTGAAGATATGTTCTTGTTGCTTGAATTAGTTTCCTGTTGCTCTGCAACACAAGCTTGTGATATATTCTAACATAACCTTTGCTCATTTAACAAAAGTAATAAACATAAGTCCAAGAAAATATAGCTTAACACGACTAGCAAAAAACTAGAGACCCCATCCCAAAAAAAGAGACTTTGAGTTTTTAAAAGCATGTTTTATGTGACTGCACATAAATGTGTGTAAAAGGGCAATGACAGTTTTTACCACAAAGATTACAGTAAGAAAAAGCACTTTATGACAATATTTCACAAATTCACAAGGATCACTTTAATATACAAAGCAATGCTACCATTCTGAACACAAACCAGCTATGTACATAGTGTTAATAAAATGCTTTATAATTCAGTACATTTTATTTCTTTACACAGATAAAGCACAAAAAGATTTAAGTAAAAAAATTAAAACAGGGATGTTTCTAGAATGTAGGAAATTGTATTAGAAATGTATTTTCCTCATTATAGTTCTTTATTTAGTATTCAACTCCAATAGCAACATCAGAGTTGAAAATCAATACCCTGTTTTGTGCTGATAATTTTGGGGGGAGGTATTTGTTACCCCAGTCCTCAAAGGAAAACCAAAAAACGCAAACACCTTTCTCTCTAGAAACTTCCCTGATTATTGTTTCTAAAAATTTTCAAGTGATACATCCAGGTTAGGATCATTCCTTTTTGGGGTGGGGATGATAACCAACATGTGGACAAATCGGTTAGGAACAACTTTACATCGGAAAACTGCTAACTAGCACTCTTGTTTGCCACCCCTGATAAATCTATACTCACAGAAAAATGCCGACAAATTATTTCCCACTTTTAATATAAATAATTTTATTACACACACAAATTGGAGTGGCACCTGGATAAAAATACATCTATAAAGCATTTACCGATTCAGCTTTAAAAACATAAGAAAATAAAACCTCCCAAACACAATGCTAGATCGTTTCACTTGGCCAACTAAGTAAGCTAAGCTGCAGGGATTTTCTCCCATCCTTACCAATTTTTCAACTATCTCTGATTTACTTCCACATCTCTGAAATGCTTCTCAGACAGAAGCTTGGAAATACTATACTTCTGTAGGCAAATATTAAATAATGCCTGTATAAAGTAGGTAACATTTGAATTCCCTACTGCTTGACCCTTTCAAAGACATTTTCTGAAGACTGTTCCTTTTCCTTTTTCTTGCTGGTGAGAATTAAAAATGTATCGTTATACCAAGCTAGGACCTGCACCCACAGTACCAGAATGCAGACAGGTCAATATTTTCTCTGTGCTAAACAACTCTGCCTGTTTTATATTATCAATTTTGCTTCACAGGCTTTGTTCTATTCTCCCCCCCCCCCCATTTTTATTTTTAAAAATAAATTTCAAGCTAAAACACCTGAAATATAATCCCTCCATTTAAACGTTATCTGGTCCCTCTTGAAGTCTGCCCCTGAGGACACATACAAAGGCTTAAGCTACATTCACTAATCAGTAAGAACTTACCATGAGCATGAGACAGATGGAACTGCAGCACCCTGTTTGATTTATTTGAAATTCTTCCATACTGACTCAGCTTCAGGGTATGTTCAACCCCGCAGGGATTAGTGCCTCTCTTAGCCAATGATTCTAGAAAGTCAAGGAAACCAGTTCCTAGTACATACAGTGACTGTGCAGTCAACTTAAAAAAGTCAACACATCAACATTAAAAGTATTCAAGATGTATGAAGTCACTTCAAGTAAGCCACTCACAAGTCTGGTTGTGCTTTGTACAACGGAGTGAGCAAATTTTATCCCACCTCTCTCCACCCAGAGGCTTACTAAGCACTTCTTTCTCCCTCCGCATCTGAAATCAGTCAAATTTAGGCAGCATCTCTTTGACGTTAACCAGGCCAATTTTAAGTGAAGTAAATTTAGTCAAATGATTACATGTGGCCTCCACTATGACAATAATTGCCTTGAAAATTCTTTTACCATTCTGGACAAATCCATGGATATCTTGGCATTCTATAGACAGTGTTAATGTTGGGGTGAGGATAAGACACTCATTTAAAATTGGAAATATTTATTCACTTGAGTTGCTTTTCTTCCCATCTTTATCCAAGATGAAAAAGAAAAGGGCCTCATCTTCTAGTTAATGGGGCTAGACAAATCTAATTTACTGGTATTTTTCTTTTACAACTAGAAGGCTAGACTGTAGGTGCTAAAGTATTTTAACCAATGAAAAGTTTTCATTTTTAAAAAGTCCCATTATTTGAAGGAGAAAGACATAAGTCAGTTGACAATTAATTGATGAGGGAATTTCTCAAGTTGATGATACCCAAACCGGGTAATTTTTAAAAGTGCAAGTTATACCAAACATTTACAAAGAATATAATGTCAATATAATCCAAACAAATATACAACTTTTGTATTAAGTCAATGGGAAACAATATACCAACAGTCTTCAGGGCTACAAAGGCAATAAAATAAAGCCTCTTGAAAATAACTAAAAATGTATATAGTCACTGTTTCTAAAACACACTTTAATGAAAAATAAATCTTAACTTTAAGATATAAGCTTTATTTAATCCTGCAAAATGAAGCAGCCTTTTTTTAACCTTCAAAATAAAGAGACGAATTTATGCTGACTGTATCTGATCACAGAATTTAAAACATATTAAAAATGAAAAGAAGGAATCTAGATTGAAGTCACTTCAAGTAAGTAAAAGCATCCTGGTTTAAACAAACTTATTTCTTCCTAAGCCTTTGTATAATTCCACATGTCACCCGAATGGTCCGAATGATACTAAGGATTAGGCCTGAGAGACAGAGATAAACTTCTGCCAGGTGACTTCTGATTGGACAGCCTGCTGGCTGGCACTGTGCTTTCAGATACTAGCACTGCTGCTGACCTTCCACGAAACACATTTTCTGACAAAATCCCTGCTCAAACGAAAAGACCAAAATTCCTGCCCCAGGATGATTTCTGAAATGAGTGGTACCTTCTAGAAGCTATCTTTAAATGTTCTTACCACGGTTATAGCTGCCAGAGACAAAGCATAAAAACCAAATACTCTGGGGTGGAGGGAGTTTTCAAGTGACTAGTAACATGTTTAAAAATATCAAGCCAAAGAAAACAAACAATAATGATAATTAAAAAAAACACTTGGAAGAAAATTAGAAGACAAAAATCAATCATGAGTGCTGGAGTAACGCAGTCCAAGAAACTATCAAAAGGTATGCACTAGAAAACGCAAAAATGTAAAATTTCACCTAATCTCAATATACTATAATACTCGGCATTCCTGACTTAAGAGCTCTCAGAGCTTCAGATTATATACTATACTGTATGTATATATATATATATATATGTATATATGTACACATATATCATACAAATGCCATTCCCCCCGAGAATATCTAAAGAACAGAGCACCTATGACAGTATTATGGTTGCCAATATGGTACTTCAGTTTGAAAGAGAATGAACTTAAAATTACATCTGATATCAATTTTTTAATGTGAACACATTGGAGCTAGCCCTTTCTAAACCACTTTTCAGTTACACACTATCAAAGCTTGAAAACTAATAAGAGTAATATCAAAAATAAACCCCTCCCACTTCATTTTTATTAGTTATTCTGTCCTATAGATAAAAGTGCCACATGGCCCTATGTTTGCAAAGTGATACCAAACTATTTTCTAGGCAAATCAGTAGCATATGTACAAATTCCTATGATAACATTTCCATTCCCTTTTGGCCAACATAAGAGAAAAAAAACAATTATTACTAGTAAGATTGCCATTTATGTTCTTGGCTACAATATTTTTTTCATTATGTCATTTTCTTAATAAAAATTCTCAAAGTTGCATGCATAAAAACTAACTTTCCCCCCCAATTCTTGTTTTAAAAAAAAAAAAATCTGCACAAAAGATGCTTAATTTCTATAAACTGAAATCTTCAAGTCTCTCCAAAGGTCTAAAACAGATTTAGCAACAGAATACATTTGTTATCTCACCATTTAAGTAACTGACTTCAAACCAGTGCAATCATCCTCAGGTATAAAGGACTGGTCTTTCTAACTTACAAATCCAACCATCTAATATGGAAGTGATTGCCTTGATTCATCAGGGATTAAGAGGACCACCAAATTTCTAATTAAATAGAAAGCCTAACTTTTAAAAAAGAAATATCTTCCATTTACAACTTGCTAAATACTAGGCAATTTTCATTTATAAAGCTTATGACATTCAAAATGTTCACTTTGACTAATTACGAAAGAATTCTAGTTGGTGAACAAATTTGTGATTTTGATTGGTTTCTGTTAACCAATTTTGGAAAATGACATCTCTATACTGGTATACAAGTAATTTTTACATTCCCCATTAGCTCAGCAGGATAAACATCAATCTTTACAACTGTTTGAAAGCCTTCTTGAGAATATGGTATACTGTCAAAATACACTACATCACTCAATTCTTAGGATGATACTCCTTCATAAACTCTGTCATCCTTGAAAAAAGACAGTGGTTTGTTACAAACAAAAATATACCTTTTACAACTATTAATTAAAATTTTCACTTTTAAAAATGGACCCAATAATTAATACCGATCTGCATACTTTAACACATTAACAAAGTAAACTTTAAAAAATAATCCATAACTAAACATAAAATATTAATTTTCTTGACTCTCTTCTAAAAGAAACAACCTTCTCAAATGAGAAATGATATCTAACATTATGTCAGTCTCCAATTTTTTAAATTCACCTTAGTTTTATTTTTCTTTTATTAGTCTTATTTTTCTATTCAAGAGTAATTTTTAGATTTACCAGGCTTAGTGATCAAATGAATAATTAACAAAAAGTAGTATTGGAAACAATGTATGATACATACAAGCACAGACTGTTCTAGTCAGGAGTTAAAAAAGGTATCTCCTTTATAGAATGACAAAGACCATACTAGTATAGCTACTGGAAACTGAAAGCATAATTATCTTTTTTAGGATACTTTGCAAGAATAATAATCTAAATGTTGTAGAATACAGCAGTCATTCAAACATGTCTAAAGAAAATTACTTCCCTTGTCACATCTAATAGTGTACTTTTCAGAGCTATATTCTTACAACTTCGTTAAAAAAATTCAGTAGAGATATTCTGTTAAAGAATGTTAATACGGAAAAGATTTAAAATAAGTATTTTCCTACACATTTTATAAACAAACATATCACTTTGCTTTACTTAACATTTTGAAGGCTTTCCTACTGGTGGTATAATGTAAGTGCAAATGGGAACAGTTTAAATAGAAATTGTTTTTAAGTAAATGAGTGACAATATAAATATTTTTGAAGGCGATGACAAAAACATTTATTTAAAAACCTTGCTATATAACTCAGAGGGCTGGTTTTGAGTAAAGCATCTTTTTACTAAGAATTTTGAACTAAAACAAAATTTGTACTTACATTTATTTCAATTTAATTTAAAATTAAAATACCATGCCTTTTCATTCAGTTGGTTACTTCTCTTAATGTATTCAAAAATGTTGAACACATATACAACTAAATTAAGAAGCAACAACTGCCCTACAGAAGAGCTGTAGTTAATACAGAATGTTTTTAAGAATCAAGGATGTTTTCAGTATTGAAGAGATTGTACATAGAAAGCACTCCAAATTCATTCTTACTTTCTTCAACACCATTCTTTAGAGGGTATTTCTTTTAATGAGTTTACATAATTCACAATGAAACTGTAGAAGCATCAATTTGGCAATCACTTCTTCATTGCACCTTACTTACTTTATGCATGTGGCCCACACATTACTTCAGCGTAAGAGGCTGGGGTAATTCTGTCCCTAAGGCAATCAAGGCGCTCAGCACAAATCTTGAAATTAAAAAATGTTTTCTTTTCCTCATTTCCCCCATCAATTTACAAAGTCAATCAATTATTACTTCTTGAGGAGGATGGGGGATGAATTGCAGAAGTCTCTTCATGATTCCTGGTGCCGAAAACTTCTTGAAGGAAAAAGTGGAGGCAGGTTTAGGAACATTCACAGTTTAATGCAAAAGCACAAACGAATGAAATTCTGTAGTTGCTTTCAGGCAGTTTTGCGCATAGAAAAAAAGAAATGTTTAGAAAATAAAACGTTTATTTTGTCTTTCTGGTTGTGGCCAAGCCAGTTCTTTGTCCAATGTAACAGGTGAGATTTAAATCCCAAATTAATCTGATTTGTGGCAGTAAAGGTCCTTAAGTGCTTTTAGCTCCTCAATCAGTGTCTTGTTTTGGTTTTCAAGCACTGCCACTCTGTTTTCTAAACACTTCACATATTCTTTCTTCTTTCTACGACACTCTCGTGCTGCTTCCCTATAAGCAACAAAAAGGAAATATTTTGTAACATTTCTATATCATTTATTGTGAGTTGGAATAGATTTCTTTTTTTAGAAAGTTAGCTCATGTTATTTTAATATATTATAAATTTAGCATTTGAAAGAAATACAGAATGAATTGGAAGTTGCCTTACATAAAACATTTAATTTTAATATACCACAGAAATTTGATTCAAAACACCCCAAATGTGAAAACTCCACAACCAAAAGGGCTGGACAGTCACTTAAAAATCGTATTTTTAAATGTTTATTAAAATGTTCTGCATCAGCCGAGACCGGTTTGGCTCAATGGATAGAGCGTCGGCTTGGGGACTGAAGGGTCCCGGGTTCGATTCCGGTCAAGGGCATGTACCTTGGTTGCGGGCATATCCCCAGTAGGGGGTGTGCAAGAAGCAGCTGACCGATGACTCTCTCATCGATGTTTCTAACTCTCTATCTCTCTCCCTTCCTCTCTGTACAAAATCAATAAAATATATTTTTTTAAAAAAATGTTCTGCATCATAAGTATAAAACTTGAAATTCTATCAATATCAGTAACTAATAAGTGATTAAGGCAAATTTTAGTGTGAAAAATCATCCTTTAAATCAGGGGCGGGGAACCTTTTTTTGCCAAGGGCTATTTAGATAATTTGTAACATCATCTGCAGGCCACACAAATTATCAACTTGAAAATTAGCCTGCTATATTTGGTCAAATAATTAATTTTAGTATATGTGCTGCCAAAGCGAGCACTGGTCAAATAATTAATTAACTCACCCTTAATGCATTGGCAGGGCCAGACCAAATGATTTCATGGGCCTTATATGGCCCGCAGGCTGGACATTCCCCATCCCTGCTTTGAATAGAAAGATCTCACAAACTCATTATTTCAAAGCATTTTAAAAAATCTAACACAAGTCTCTTCAACAAATGATGTTGAGAAAATACACAAAAGAAGACAGTTGAACCCTTATCTTATACCATATACTAAATTTAAATAAAAATGGATTAAAGGCCTAAAACATCTAGAAGAAAACAGTGGAAAAGCTTTAAAACAACTCAGTTAGGCAGTGATTTCTTGGCTATGTCACCAAAAGGACAGGCAACAAAGTAAAAGTAAATATGAAAGCAAATATGAAAATGTGACTACATCAAACTTAAAAACTTCTGCATATCAAAGAATACAATGAACAGAGTAAAAGAGATATCTATAGAATAGGAGAATATTTGCAAATCATACGGAGTTAATATTCACAATATACAAAGGACACCTACAACTCAACAAAATAACTGGATTAAAAAACAGGCAAAGGATTTGAATAAACATTTATCCAAAGATATACGGATGGCCAAAGATATACAGATGGCCAACAAGCATATAAAAAAAAAAAATGCTCAATATCAATCTAATCATTAGAGAAATGCAGATCAAAACTACAATGAGGAATACCCTCACAGCCATTAGGACTACTATAAAACAACAACAACAACAAACAAAAGCAAATAACAAGTGTTGATGGGGAAGTGAAGAAATTTAAAAACTTGTACGTTGCTGGTAAGAAGGTAAGATAGTGCAGCCAGTATAGAAAACACTATAGCAAATCCTCAAAAAATTAAAAAGAGAATTTCATGTGGCTCAGCAATATCCCACTTTGGGGAATATATCCAAAAGAATTGAGAAGGATACTGCAGAGACATTTGCACACCCATGTTTCTAATAGCATTGTTCACCATAGTCAAGAGAGAGAAGGAAAGCAACCTGAGTATTGATTCATAGATGAACACATTTTAAAAATGTGGTATATATATAAACAATGGAATATTATTCAGCCTTAAAAATGAAGGAAATCCTGTCACACGCTACAACATGGATGTATTCTGAGGACATTATGCTAAGTAAAATAAGCAGTCACAGACAAATACTTTATGACTGCACTTCTATGAAGTATCTAAAGTAGTCAAATTCATAAAAACAGAAAGGAGAATGGTGACTACCAAGGACTAGAGAAGGAGGGGGAAATAAGGGAAGTTGTTTATTATGAAGTATAAGTTTTGCAAGATGAAACAGTTCTGTAAGTCTGTCGCACAATAATGTGAATATACTTAACACTATTGAGCCTGTATACTTAAAAATGGCTAAGATGGCAAACTTCATGTTTTCTTACCAAGATTAAAAATAAGTTTTTAAAAAATCTAAGATATTAAAAGTAATAAATATTTTTTAGCAAGCCATTAAGTCACTAGCCGGTGAATATGTTACTGACATGGTAAAGGAGGAGTATGGCTGCAAGCAGAATTAAGGTTGTTAATCAGCTGATCTTAAAATAAGAAAATTATCCTGGATTATTATCTGAGTGGGGCCAATGTATCAGAAGGGTCTCTAAAAGTGGCAGAGAGGCAGAAGATCCTATGTAATAGAAGAATATACAAATTGACTGCCCCCAAGTGGACACAAGATGGCTGCCACAAGATAGCCAGCAGGGAAGGGCAGTAGGGAGGGACCAGGCCTGCATGGGAGGGCAATTAGGGTGATCATGCCTGAAGAGGAAGGAAGTTGGGGCAATTGGGCCTGCAGGGAAGGGCAGTTGGGGAGGACCCAGGCATGCAGGGGAGAGCAGTTGGGGGGGGGGGGGGCGGCGCAGGAGACCAGCCCTGCAGGGGAGGGCAGTTATGGGTGATCAGGCCTGCAAGGGAGGGCAGTTAGAAGCAATCAGGCTGTCAAGGGAGCAGTTAGGCATCAATCAGGCTGGCAGGGAAGTGGTTAGGGGGTGATCAGGCTGGCAGACAGAAGCAGTTAGAGGCAATTAGGAAGGCAGGCAGGCAAGCAGTTGGGAGTCAGCAGTCTTGGATTGTGAGAGCGATGTTCCAGAGTGGAGAAGGTGCAGGCTGGGCTGAGGGACACCCTCCCTCCCACCAATGCACAAATTCTGTGCACTGGGCCTCTAATATGACTATAAAAGGAAGACACAGCAAGATGTTACACTGATGACTTTGAAGATGGAGAAGGAGCCATGAGCCAAGGAATGTTAGGTAGCCACTAGACACTAGAAGGGCAAGGAGACACTCTCTCCTGGAATCTCCAGAAAGGAGCGAAGTCCTGTATACTGGAAAATGGAGTATATATTGTGTTCACAGAATGAAAGCATCAGTATTGTTAAGATGCTCCTCAATTTGGCCTATAAACTCAACACAATCCTAATAAAAACTTTCTCATAGACATCAACAAACTGATTCTAAAATTTATCTGAAAATGCAAAGGAACCAGAATGGCTAAAACAATTCTAGAAAAGAACAAAGTTGGAGGACTCATATTATCCAATTAAAAGATTACTAATAGTAATCTAGATAGCATGATATTGACGAAAGGGGAGACACAGACCACAAAGCAGATAACAACTTGTGCGTTGTTGGTAAGAAGGTATAATAAGATAGCGCAGCCAGTATAGAAAACACTATAGCAAATCCTCAAAAAATTAAAAAGAGGATTTTAATCACTTTCCCATCAACATTTGTCCAGAAACAGACCCACACAAATAGAGTCGGTTAATTTTCTACAAAAGTGCAATGGCAATAGAGAAAGGACAGTCTTTGTAACAAATAATGCAGGAAAATGAGTGTCCATATACAGAAAATGAAACTTGACACACCTCACACTTTATACAAAAGTTAACTCAAGAGGGATCATAGGCCTAAATGTAAAACAATTTCACATTTGATATAGAACAATTGGATCTCATACGTTGTTGGTGGGAGGGCAAATAGTACAACCATTCTGGAAAAACAGTTTGGCTGTTTTCTTATAAAGTTAAATATATACTACTGTTCCTCTCAGTAACTTTATTCATAATCCTCCAAAGCTGGAAACAACTAATATGAACTTCAGGGTAAACCAGAGTAAATATATACAATGAAATATCGGAGATAAAACCAATTATTGATTCATGCAACACTACTTAGTGAATCTTGAATGCATTTTGCTATGAAAAAAGCCAGATCCAAAAGACTATATACTGTATGATTCCATTTATGTTAGATTCTGGAATATGCAACCCTGGATGGGCTGTGGGTTCCTGTTTTATAAGAGAAAACTGAGGTTTAAAAGGTTAATATGTTCTTCTAAAATCACAGTAAAAGGGGTAAATACAGGACTTGAATTCAGATCTTTGATGTTCAATCTCTGTTTCTTTCGATTTATTCATAGTGTTTGAAGATTCTTGGGGTTAACAGCAGAGGCATATTTTTACCAATTTATAACTTGTTATATCTTTATATACCTCATTTTAATTTTATTAATATTAAAATCCTAAGGTAAATATAAGCAAATAAAAATATTGTTTTTAAATGACAAAATCATTTATAGCTATGAACTTACTTTATGATATGTAGCATTTGTATTGTTGATGACTAATTCTATTTTAAAATTTTGTCAATTACAAGGTATTCTTAGACAATCTATTTTCAAAGAATATTTAAGTATTAAACTATTACTATTTTGAGTAAAGGTAATAGTCATTAAGCCATGGATTAGCTATCATACATTTACTATTTTACAAAAAAATTTAACATTTAATTTTATTTTTTATTTTATTATTTTTTAAAATATATTTTATTGATTTTGCACAGAGAGGAAGGGAGAGAGATAGAGAGTTAGAAACATCGATGAGAGAGAGTCATCGATCAGCTGCCTCTTGCACACCCCTTACTGGGGATATGCCCGCAACCAAGGTACCTGCCCTTGACCGGAATCGAACCCGTGACCCTTCAGTCCCCAAGCCGACGCTCTATCCATTGAGCCAAACCGGTCTCAGCCTAACATTTAATTTTAATAATATACATGAAACTATTGATCTTGAAACATACTGCTCATGAAAAGAAACAAATTTAAAAATACGTATATATATATTTCCAGCCCTAGCCGGTTTGGCTCAGCGAATAGAGCGTCTGCCTGTAAACTGAAAGGTCCCAGGTTCGATTCTGGTCAAGGGCACATGCCTGGGTTGTGGGCTCAATCCCCAGTGGGGGACTTGCAGGGGCAGCTGATTCTCTCTCATCATGGATATTTCTATCTCTCCTTCTCCCTCCCTTCCTTTCTAAAATCAATAGGGACCTAGGGACACACACACACACACACACACACACACACACACACACACACACACACATACATATTAATTGATTTCAGAGAGGAAGGAAAAGGATGAGACAGAAACATCCATGATGAGAGAGAATCATGGATCAGTGGCCTTTTGCACACCCCCTGTTGGGGATCAAGCTATAACCCAAGCATGTGCCCTTGACCAGAATGGAACCCAGGACCCTTCAGTCCCCAGGCTGATGCTCTATCCACTGAGCCAAACCATCTAAGGCAAAAACAAACATTTTTTTTTTTTTTAACAAACTAGCCAGTTGGTTAAAGCATAATGAATATATAGCAAATTGTGCACTAAACCTTTCATGGGGAAATTGCAGAAAAAGAATACTACTTTATGATCAAAGATTAATCCATAATACTGTTAGCCATTTCGTAAGTGCAGTTTATTAAATAAAGAAGTTTTAGCAAGATCCATCAATTCTACCAGAAAAAATTCAGCACCAATATCCTATTGTCAGCAGATGTAAAAGACACACATCTGGAAGAATGTGAAGACGTAGCCGACTTACAACCATCTCAGTAAACAATGTAAGTACCTGTTCTTCATTAGCCGAACCTCTCTCTTCCGCGCGGCTTCTTCAGCAGGCTGTGTGGGGAGCGCGGGGGAGGAAGCCATAACAACGCCAGGGGCGATGGTGCTAGTGGGCGCTGTGCGAATCTGGTACGTCTGCACATCTCCAGAGGCCGCTGGAAAGAAAACGGTGAATGGGCTGTAAGACATGGAAGCACTGTGCCCTGTGAAACTAGGTATGCAATCATCAATCTAAACATACATTTTGGATTAAAGGGGGGGTGGGGGGGGGAGAGAAACATGATTCTGACTAAAATGGTGAAAGAATCAGCATTACTGAGAAGTAATTACTGAGAAATAATTCCCAACTTAATGTATTTATTAGTATAGAGCCTTGGGGGAAGAGGTCTTAACCTACATCTGGTGGATTTTTAATTTATATTTCATTGGAATGCAGTTCTATTCTGTTGTTAACATGCTTACAAACCTTAAGTCTAAAAGGTAAGCAGGGCACAGCTTGGTTCATCTTCCTAGATATAGTCCTCAATGTCTTCCTTTGATATTGGTAAATTCATATTAAAAAATTTCAAGTAGACTCTTGCCACGACATAAAAACGACCATGATTTTTTCATCAAATAGCAAAATAGAAGAAAAAATAAAGCATTATGGTCAACTATTATAAATTTCTAATTGACACAAAACCAAGTATGAAAAAATATACCAAATGATGACAATTATATCATCTGTAAACATCGTTTAATGTATTAGTTATTCTTCTAACTAAATGATCTATTATTTGTGAAAAGAAATATAATCACTACTGGTCAAACTGCTTCTAAAAACAGCTTAGTAATATGCCCTCGTAAGAATAAGGAACCTAACATTATCTGAGAGAATTTGAAGGTCTTTATAAAATTATCCATATTTGTTAATATCAATTAAAATGTGTAGTTTGAGTGGAAAAGATTTATATACTAAACATGTTACCATCTTCAAACTGACGTTCAGAATTCAAATTCACTGACATCCTGCTTTACAATTTTTGAGTACCTGCATGTAAAGTGAAAAGGTGTTTTACTCCCATTAATAAGCAAAATATTACCTTCTTCAACTATTATTTTTTAGTAACAGAATATATTCTGTAAATACATTAGGGCCCTTTAAGTAAATTATGACTCTCTCTAATTGATGTTTTAGAATTATTTAAAAATTATCTTCCATGATGAGGGGATGAGGCACAACTGTCATTACCTAACAGAGGCAAAACATATTATCAATAAAAACATTTTCAGAAACATTTTTTATTTCCTCAATATGCAAATTTCCAATCTGGTATAAACCATGTATTAAAATATTAAAATAAATAGTTTAAAAGAAAAATGATCAACTCTTATCCATAAAAGATTCCTGAAACAAATCGGAAAAACAAAACTAAATTAAATTAAATAGAAAAAAAGCTATTACTATAATTCATCAAGGACTTAACTACTGCTTTTCTACATAGACCAGCAGAGTTACATACCGGTATAAGCTTTTTCAGAATACAATGCTTTCATCAGAAACAAAAAAATGATAATCTTAGATGATGATGATGTAAATTTCTTTTGAATAAAACAGCAGAGAAACAGAAATTTGAATCTCCAGTTTCTTATCAGTACAACTCTCCCATTTGACACAGGAAAAAAAATGAGTCCAGGGAAGCTGAGTCTTATTCCAGGTCACATAGCACATCTGTGCAGAATATAAGCTAGAATCTAGCTTTCCTAACTCCTGATTTTATTGTCTTTCCATTTATCCTACCCCATTTCTCCTATCCCCAAATTCTAGAGGTGTTAAAAATAGAAGTTATATTTTTAAAACTGAAAATAGTTGTTTTTATGCCATGACATTTTGGTCTAACTAGAATAATGGAAGATTTAGTGGAAAATTTATTTATAATGAAGAAAAATTTACATTTCAACAGTGTTTTACAGTATCATACTTACTTTTTCTGAGCTTACAAACTTTCAACCTCTCAAAGAATGTACCATACCTGTGAAATCTGAATTCACTTACCTTGAACAACAACTTGGTTGCTGGGCACTAAGATCTGCTGTCCATCAGTGGTCTGTGCGTACTGCAGAATGGTGGTACCCGGCTGTGTGGCGGCTGCGTTGGTCATGGTTAACGTTTGCAGGCCCTGCACCCCATCGGTACCATTGTTAGCCAGTTGTATTGCTCCTCCCTGGGTAATGGCAACTAAAACCCAATGAATTTTATTGTTACAAGTTTAATTAATACCATATAGGACTTTTCCAACACACTAAATTCAAAGTAATTTGTGAGACATAAACTCGGAGAAACTATAACAGCAAATAACACCGGTAAGAAGGATTTGGTACTCTGAAGTACCTTTCTGCTCAGGAAACCCACAATCAATTTCTGTAATATAAATGCACTCTACGTACCACATTATAATTTATAATAATGCCTGTTAATTTTTTAAAAAGTAGTTAAATGAGAAAACGTAAGAATTCCTTTGGAAGTTTTTTTGGTTTAGAGGAGGTACCATACTTGCTTTATTCTAGCACTACCTACCTAATATTCTGCTTAGTATTGGCTATCTCACTCAATTTCCTGAGGATAGGAAATGTGGTTTTTCTTCTCTACTTACATATTCTTACTGCAATAATGGGCATGTAATAGGCACCCAGTAAATGGTTGTCTTAATACATAATTAATAAAGTAGCTCAGTAGTACCTTCTTTTCTCTAACCTGCTAGCAATACACAACCATAACAAAGTCCACTCAATGAAACCACTGAAATGTCCCACGGAACTTAATTATTAGTCTCTCATGGATTTTAAAATCAGAGCTTAAGATCATCATCTAAAGAAAAATAACTTGATTGCTATTTCTAAGTTACTTATCCACACATTATCATATAGGATTTTTAAAAATATTATTTAGCCGAAACCGGTTTGGCTCAATGGATAGAGCGTCGGCTTGGGGACTGAAGGGACCCGGGTTCGATTCCGGTCAAGGGCAGGTACCTTGGTTGCGGGCACATCCCCAGTAGGGGGTGTGCAAGAGGCAGCTGATCGATGACTCTCTCTCATTGATGTTTCTAACTCTCTATCTCTCTCCCTTCCACTCTGTACAAAATCAATAAAATATATTCAAAATAAATAAAAAAAATAAAAAATAAAAATATTATTTACTAACTAACCACACATCATTCATCTGTTACAAAGTAATCAACTTTGGCTCATGCTATTAGATATTTCACTTTATATAGACAACTAGAGGCCCGAGGCACAAAATTCGTGCCGGGGAAAGGCTCCCTCCCCTCCCCGCCTCTGTGGTGGCCACCAGCCTCTGTCTCAGCGGCTTCACCTGGTCTAATTAGCATATTATGCTTTTATTATTATAGAATTACTATAGATGAATTCACCTTTATGGGAGAGTGCATAAAGTTAATGAAAAGAAACAGATCATTATTTTATTTGGAAGAAGTAATCCTTTGGATGCCAGCATTGAGATAGTTGGATCCTTTTCTAGACTCTCTTCCTGTTTGAGTTCAAGTTTTCCAAAGAGACTAAAAATTAATTACATATAAAATTGCATAACAGATTTTTAACTAAACAAGTCAACATGTCTGACTTAAGCACGCTACTTTTTGTGTGTTAGAAAGGAATTAATTTTTTTAAAAATATATTTTATTGATTTTTTTTTTTGCCCCCCTCCCTAAGGAATTAATTTGGGATTAACTCTCAGCTAGCTCTAGTAACTAATATCCTGAGTCATCCGAATATGGAAAATTGATTATCTATTGTTCAGTCAAGAAATAATAAAAGTTAATGGCTTTCATCTGGTTTACAAATAATAGCTGTAGAAATTAAGATACTGGCAAATACAGCCCATTCACTTTAGCTAATCTTGTAAGTTTTACTTATTTCTGACAATGATAAAAAAAAAATCTGAGATTAATATTGCAAGATAACTTGAAAGAATCAGAAGGTTAAGAGAACCAAGCCACAATTTTTCATGTATAGAGTTTATTAATAAGCAAATTCAATTGTATTTAACACATACAGCTTTCTTGGCTACCTACCCATGAACTCAAGGTGGGAGAAAGAAGTAGAAAACTAGATATCAGGAGATCTGGGGTCTAGTCCAACTTCCATCACTAAACTGTTATTTGAATCTGTTATCTCTTCTGTAAAAATAAAAATATCTGGTTCTAGCCACTAAAGTAAAATTGTTGTAAAAATCAAATGAGATAATGTATATGAAAGTACTCTGAAAACTGAAGTCTGATTCTACCAAACATGGTTTTTCTCAATATTTATTATACAATAATTATTTCTTAATTATTCCAAAAGGATTTCAGATAGCTTTCAATAAAACTAAATTCATTAAAACAAGAAGAAAAAGATAAAAGTTAAGTGACTGATGTGTCTCTAGGTGTAAATAATAACCCTACCAGAAAATCTAGATGGAAAGAATGTAATTAAACATACACTTAGCTGAGATTCTCAGTAGCCAAAATAAAAAGGAAAACAATCTGTTATAGTTTTGTTCAGTGAAACAAAAAATTCAAGTTCAAAATGATAAACACATGTTTTCTAACTAAAAATAGAATCTTTCAAGACTTTATTACCAGAGACAGTGAACCAAGTATGAAATTACTAACAGTATTAATAAAAACCATAACCAATTTATGGAAGGAACAAAAATTGGCGCAGCCACTGGGAAAGGCAACTGGGAAGGATTCAACAATTCTACTCCTTGGATGCTACTTCACCAAGACATTACAACATATATAAGAATGTTCATATAGCATTATTTGAAACACTAGAGATGTTCTGTATGTTCATCAGTATGTGTGTGTGGGAGACTGTTTAAATAAATATTATATTTATACAATAAAATACAATATAGCTGTTAAAGACACAATACACATAACTAGTGTATATAATGTCTATATAAATAATGCAGTTCTCACTTGTATAAAAATACATGATAACATGTGTCTGTATAAATAGAAAGAAAAAGAATGAAATAATATATACCAAATTTTTACTACCGGGAAGGGGTGAAAAAGAATTTTACTTCTTATTAATAATCTGAACCTATACCACTTGATTTTCACAACCATGTGTTCGTTTTATAAGTTAAGAAATACAAATAAATGTTGTGTATGTAAGTAGGCATTATATTGGTTCTTAATGACAATCAAGAACATAACATTATGTCAGTTCCATCAAGGCCATGTGTGTATATATACACTCAGAATAAGAAAGTTAATGATTAAGATTTAAAAACCTTTAAAAACTAGTAATCTCAGTTGCTGGAGGAGAGCAGTTTGCCCAATTAAACATAAACATTGACTTTTCTGAACTTTGCTTTCCTATTTGAGATTCCGATGTCCCTTTTTCCTAAAGAGCATGCTTCCAAGTTCAAGCCGGACTTGCTTCACTAAGCAAACCACCGTCACTCAGAGGGGCATGCTCTCTCCCCCAGGCGTGCTCAAGCAGGAAAAAAACAAAGGTCATGGCCGAGGCCGGTGTGGCTCAGTGGATAGAGCATCGGTCTGCAGACTGAAAGGTCCCAGGTTCGATTCCGGTCAAGGGCATGTACATTGGTTGCGGGCACAACCCCAGTGGGGAGTGTGCAGGAGGCAGCTGGTCGATGTCTCTCTCTCATCGACGTTTCTAGCTCTCTATCCCTCTCCTTTCCTCTCTGTGGAAAATCAATAAAAGTATACTTCAAAAAAAAATTATTTTTTTAAAAAAAATAAAGGTCATGTTTCTATGTCTTAGAACACATATCTTAAATAACACAAATTATCTGGTTATAAGGTTAAGAAATACACACATACATGTACATAGATAGTACCTGTTTATCTCTGCCAACAAAGAACTTAGAAAGGAAAAAGATAACTGAACTCTCATTAAATTTACAGAGTGGATAATAAACTTAGTAAAAAATGCCTTCCTTCTACTTACTATGAAAAGTTTCAGCTTTGAGAGAGCTAAAAAGTCTGCTACTTGCAAATTTGTTGTTAATCCAGCTGAAATGCAAACCAAGTTTGAGTTATAACTGGAAAACTATTAACTTGGAGTCAAACTTTTATACATATTCCTGACATAGGTTTCCCCAGGGTATTAGGAAACTAATGCAGGAAAGGAGTTTCAAAGTGTACATTTAATTTATAATTAAGGAAGGTATTGGAAAAAAACAACAGGCAGTACTGAAGTTAATGAACAAATCAAAAGGAAAATATAATCAATATGAGGCACATTAGGAGACAAAAAGATACGAGGGGGGGAAAAAAAGAACAAAAAAGTACCACTCACACAAATGCCTTTGATCAAACAAAAGCAGAACTCAAAAAATTACTTTATACTATTATACTATTTAGGTAAAAGATAAGTATTATAACAGAAATGGAAACTTTGAATTTTGCAGAAGAAACTTTTGCTTTTTATAAGCCAAAAGGATGTAATTCAGCAACCCTTATGCTTCCATTATCATACTTCACTACACTTCCTTTCATATTAAAAGAAATATCCCCACCGCGGTGTCTCAGTGGTCGAGCGCCAACCTATGAACCAGGAGGCCACAATTTAGTTCGATTTCATTCAGGGCACAAGCCTGGGTGTGGGCTCGATCCCCTGTAGGGGGCACGCAGGAGGCAGTTGATCAGTGATTCTCTCTAATCATTGATGTTTCTATCTCTCCCTCTTCCTTCCTCTCAGAAATGAATAAAAATGTATTTAAAAAAAATTAAAAAACCTGAAGTAGTGGTTCAAAAAGCTTCTAAGACTCTCCATGCATCGGCATCAAACATAGGGCCATCGAAAGGGCTTACATACTTGAGCAATCCAAATTAAAACCCTGAAGAAAAGAAAATACTGCCGTTACAGAACTTAGCGTATTAAACAGTAAAGGAAATATAATGACAACGAGACTGAGAAAAGAATTGGCATTTTTATTTTTATAATTCCTTAAAGGAAAATGCAGACATTAGTTTTTCATCTCACTTTCCAAAACAGAAATATCTGTTACTCACTATACTGTCCACTGCTAGTCTGGTAGATCGGCGTTGGCACCGTTACGGTGGTGATGGCGGGAGCTGAAGTCTCCTCTTCAGACTTCTCTTCCTCAATTCTCGGCACTCCTGGTGCATCAGAAGATAAGTCATTCAAAATTTTCCTAGAAAAATAGAGAATTATATTAATTAAAATAAAAGTGACATTTAGTAGTATTAGCTAAATACATTAATAGGAAAAGGTCAGAAAACTGGGAAGCAGCAACTAGTGCAGTGGTTCTCAACCATTCTAATGCTGCGACCCTTTAATACAGTTCCTCATATTGTGTGGCGCCCAACCATATGTGGGGTCGAGGCATTAGAATGGTTGAGAACCATTTTTTTTTTTTATAAAAATATAAAAATTTATAAGAATAAACTAAAGCCCCGTTTGTCTCAGTGGATAGAGTGTCGGCCTGTGGACTGAGGGATCCCAGGTTCGATTCCAGTCGGGGGCACATGCTTGGATTACGGGCTCGATCCCCAATGGGGGACATACAGGAGGCAGCTGATCGATGATTCTCATCATTGATGTTTCTGTCCCTCTCTCCCTCTCCCTCCCTCTGTGAGGTCAATAAAAATATATTAAAAAAAAGAATAAACTAAAAAAGGATCAGGGATCTATATGTCAAAATGAAACCATATAAGGACCAGATAAACACAGATGAATTTTTCTCCCCCCCCCCCCCCAATATATTTTTATTTATTTCAGAGAGGAAGGGAAAGAGAGATAGAAACATCGACGATGAGAGAGAATCATGATGAGCAAGAATCATGGATTGGCTGCCTCCTGCGTTGCCCCCCACTGGGGATGGAGCCTGCAACTTGGGCATGTGCCCTTAACTGGAATTTAACCTTTAGTCCGCAGGCAGATGCTCTATCCACTGAGACAAACCAGCTAGGGCCAGATTAATTTTTCTTAAACCTGAATGTAAACATTGTGATTCAAAAATCTGGGTATAAAAGGAGATTAATAAAAATAATTAATGAAATTAAAAATCATTTTGTGTGACAAAGAATATAAAAAATTAAGTCAAGAGATATCATCAATACTAGGAGAAAATGTTTACATATATTACATACAAAAGGGCCAATTAAACATTGATGGGGGTGAAATATCAAAGCCATGAGAAAACAGACACTCATACACTAATGCTGCGAGTATAAAATCAGATTAACCATTATGGAAGGAATTTGGCAACATCTAACAAAACTGTATGTTTACATAGCAATCTCCAAGGGATTTACCCTTAAGAAATACTTCCAACAGCATGAAAATATGTATGCATAGGGTATTCATGGTAGTACTGTTTGTAACAGCATATACCAGAAACAATCCGTATGCCCACACATAGGAGAATGGTTGAGTAATTATGGTTCATCCCAATAGTGGATACACATGGTATTTTAGTATATGAAAGTGAAATATGAAAATATGCATGTTATCTCCCTGTCTGTTCGAGAAAGAGGGAAGGGGGGGGGGCAGAGTTTGATGAAATTAGCATCAACTGGAGATGGTTGAGGAAAAAAAGTGTAGAAGAAGCAGGGACCGGTTTGGCTCAGTGGATAGAGCGTCGGCCTGCGGACTGAAAGGTCCCGGGTTCGATTCCGGTCAAGGGCATGTACCTTGGTTGTGGGCACATCCCCAGTGGGGGGTGTGCAAGAGGCAGCTGGTCGATGTTTCTCTCTCATCGACGTTTCTAACTCTCTGTCCCTCTCAATTCTCTCTGTGTAAAATCAATAAAATATATATTTTAAAAAAAAAAGTGTAGAAGAAATGAGTGAGCAGGGACACTTCTGAGTATATGTATATATTTTTTGGTACAATTCTAACTTTCAGAATCATGCTAATGTTTCACATATTCAGAACAAATGAAAATAATATCAACAAGGATGGTGAAAGTCTAAAAATGGAATATAAACAAAAACGAATTTTACCATATTTCAAATTAATAACATAATGACAAAAGAGAGGAAAAAACCTAACCCAAGTAATTTTTGACATCTTAAATTTCCAATAAACCAGTCTGCATTAATCCCAGTTTGGAGAGGGTGCAGGCTGGACTGAGGGACACCCACCCTCCTGTGCACGAATTTCGTGCACCGGGCCTCTAGTCCGGTTTGGTCCATTGTGGAGGCAAGGCATGGACCAGGTAACTTCTCTAACTGATTATTAAAACTATTATAAGGTGCCCCTAAAATTAGGGGTTATCAGCAAAGCATCGCCTTGAAACAACTATTAACAGTTATCTGCCAAGTACCATCGCACATGTATTGCTAAGTAGATGAATAGTACAGTGTCAGAAGTGATATGTAACTAAAAAATACTATAACCTTATTAAGTATATTTCCAACTTTTAAACAGAAAAGCAGTAGCCAGCATAATCTACAAAAACAGAAGCAGAAAAAAAAAATATCAGTGTTTATCCAGGGCTGTTCAGAGTAAGAAGTGCACTTATTCTGTACGATAAGCTTCCAATTTCTTTTACTCACGATGAAGGAAAGTAAGCTCCTGGGTCCTGAGTGAGCAGCTAATTGTTTTCCTTATATCTCTGATTTTAAGTTCTTTTGACGATTAAATTCCATACCTGTACGAAGGCCTCCTTGAAAGAATCTCTCTTCGTTTTTGGGAATCAGTTACACTATCCACTGACTCCTGTGAATCTTCACTTTCTGCAATAGTTGAAATCTGAAAATAAAGAACTTTATCTTGATAATCAAATTTCATTCCCATAAAATATTTATGAATTTCAAGAAAAAGTCAAATAAAAAAGGATATACATAAGCCTATACATGCTTCAGTAGATTAATAAAATCCCTTTTTATGAGAGACCTCCACGATCACTTTCCCCTCCCATTTACTTATTCTATAGAAGTCGGAAGACCTAAAAAAATCGTCAAAACCACACTTTTGTGATATCCAAATTCAGTTTAATCTCTTCCAGGACTTCATGTAATCAATCCTGAATGCATCGATAGTACCTGTCAGTCGTTAGAAACAGTTTACCAAGTAAAATAAAGTGTCTGACATGAAGGTAAGCAAAAGTGACTAAATATTTGGTCATATAAGTCTATATAGTGACTTTACCAATACTTTCCTTTAACTACTGTGTAAATACTTATAAATATATTTGTAAGTGTACAAATAAGATTGGTGACACCCCAATAAATTCCAGATGGCTAAGTAGTAAATTAGGAAGAAGCTCTGTTACATATAAATATGGTTCAAAATTGGTAATCTACAATTTTTATTAAGCAAACTCAAGCACAAAGAAGAAACTCACCCAGCCACAAAGCTAGGAAGGAGTGGAGTCACTGTCAGTACCTGTCCTCTCAGTTTTAGACATCCTTACTGGCACCCAAATCCTATTGGTTCCAATCTCAAACCAGTTTTTTTCAGGAGCAGCAACCCACGGGTGTTTTGAGACCACTTTCAGACTAGAAGTTCATTCACCTCGGCAAGCTTTCTGTCAGATTTATGCTGCCAAGTTTCCCTGTCTGCTCCAACAGGAGCCTCCTGCTCTCTCCTGAACTAGGTGTGCATGATGCTGTCAGAGTGAGATTGAGATTTAAACAGGGCTAAAGGGTCTACATGGGTTAGCTCTCGGTCAGAATTTATGGCAATAACAGTAAGAAAAAACATATTCAGAGGAACCAGAGAAATCCCTAAGGTACTATGTACATCAAGCATGTCAAACTCAAAGGCTAACACAGATCAAATAAACAAGGTTTAAGTTTATATGGGCCACAAAAAGCAAAAGCTTCAATTTTCATAAAAATGAAGGTGTATTTTGATAGAGATATGCTCAATACAAAGGGCTGAAATAAATGAGTTATCGTTGACATAAAATAATAGAATATTTAATAAAAGTTAATATTTTTTCTTGAACATTAATTTACCAGACACTGAATAACAGCACAAATCAATAAGTGTATCTCAAATAGGCCTATTTTTCTTGTTCTCCAAAAGCAAAACAGTTCCTGGTGTGCACTCCAAACAAGTCAGTCCAAGACTAATGACGTAACAATCGGCTGCTAAAATGTTCGCTGCTTAGTATTAGTGGAGAGAAATGGTGCGCCTGTGCGTAAAGCGTGTAAGGGAAATGAATGCAACACTACATAGCAATCAGTCATTAGCGTATGTTGTCGTTCATTACTAATAATTATGTATAACAGGATATTGTGAAAATTAAGTTACAAAATTTTTATTAAAATGTTTCTTACATACCGTTATATTGGCTAGGCTGCAAAAATATTCGTTGTGGGCTGCGAGTTTAACATGCTTTCTGTACAAGGTCTGAGCCTAAGAGTTAGAGTGCAGGCACTCTTTTTGACAGGGCTTTGTGATATGCACTCACTTTAAAATGTCAGTATAGTCCTTAAGACCTAAAATATAACAGGAACATCTAAGGAATCCAGAAATGACAGACAAAAAGATGGGCAAGGCTGAATTTACTGTGATTCTCTGTGGAGTAATAACACTACAGTTACTGCCAAAGGAGCACACAGAACAATTTCTCACTAATCTGGACCTGCTGTAACTAGCCCACTCAGTGTAGTCTGCACAGACTTTCTCACAGAGGTAGAGCAGATGAGGAGCTGTGAAAGGCCTTAACAGGTCAGAGCTTCAAGGAATAACAAGTGTTTACCTTCACTAATATTTCTCAGAATCTTAGGTCCTCTATTATTCTTTCTGCCTTGTTTGACTCTCATCCTTACAACCTTTTCTTAAGGATATACAGTGACTTAGGCACACTCTCCCAGGTTGAACGTCATGAAAACAACTTCAAAACATGTTACGTAAGCCACCCACATGACAAGTTTCAAAATGAAATAAATTAATGTTATTTTTTTATGTAGCCTTTAATTTTTCAAACTCAGTGGATCTACTGCTCTTAGTAGGAGGAAAAAAACAACTCTTCCTCTGATCTAAAATATTTTGTAAATTCAGACAAAAGGAATTAACTTACCATATTGTAATTATTTAGAACTATGAGGCCAATTTCTACGAATTATCTACCCAAAATAAACAAACAAACAAACAAACAAAAACAAAAACATCCAGTGGACCCACTTTCTGAGACTAATAAAAATCATATCAAAAAGTCCTTTTTAACCCTGGCTGGCTTGGCTCAGTGGATAGAGCATCAGCCTGCTGATTAAGGGTCCCAGGTTTGATTCCAGCCAAGGGCACATGCCTGGGTTGTGGGCTCAATCCCCAGTGGGGGTCATGCAGGAGGCAGCCGATCAATGATTCTCTCTCATTATTGATGTTTCTCTCTCTCTCCTTCCTTCCTCTCTGAAATCAATAAATTTTTTTTTTTAAAAGTCCTTTTTATGTGCCCTTGCTGGTGTAGTCAGTTGTTTGGGCATTGTCCCATGTACCTTAAGGTTCATTTCCCAGTCAGAACACATGCCCAGGTTGTGGGCTCAATCCCTGGTGGGGGGACATGCAGGAGGGAGCCAATTGATGTTCTGCATTCACATCGATGTTTCTTTCTCTCTCCCTTCCTATCTCTCTAGAAATAAATAAAAATAGTTTTAAAAATCCTTTTTATAAATAAAAACTTGAGGTTGAGTGCACGAAATTCAGGCAGGGTGGTGGTGTATGTGTCCCTCACCCATCCTGTACCCTCTCCAATCTGGGACATCCCTCTTACAATCCAGGATTGCTGGCTCCCAACCGCTTGCCTGCCTCCCTCCTGATTGCCCTTAACTATCCTCCCCTGCAGGCCATCTTGTGGTGGCTATCTTGTGTTCACATGGGGACAGCCATCTTGTGTGTTGGAGTGGTGGTCAATTTGCATATTACCCTTTTATTAGATAGTATTAGTAATTATAGTTTAATATACTTAATAGGCTATTAAAAATAATCATGAAAAATTACATCCCAATTTTAAATATAGACTACTTCATTCCAATGATAGACCACCTCCGTTGAGCCTCATCCTCTGTCATCCCACTTGTAAACCCCTTCTAGAGCTCCTTAAATAAATTTTTAACCTTCGCCACTTATAAGTCAACTAGAGGCCCGGTGCAAGAAACTCATGCACAGGGGAGCGGGGGTGTCCCTCAGCTCAGCCTGCACCCTCTCCAATTTGGGACATCCCTCTCACAATCCGGGAATACTGGCTCTAAAACACTCTGACTGACAGCCCCCTAACTGTTCCCCTGCTGGCATCATCATCCCCAGCTGCCCTCCCCTACCAGCCTGATGGTCCTCAACTGCCTTCCCCTGCGGAGCTGAGGGGACTGGAGGACTTTGGCTGGATGCGATGGGCTGAGGGGACTGGGTGCCACCATCTTGTGGCCATGGGTGATGCCATCTTTGTGAGGATGTGACAGTCAATTAGCATATTCTCTATTGGCTGTGGATGGCACCATTTGTTGTATTTCTCAACTCTCTTTTACTTTGTTAAAAACTTTTACCTCCTATTGATATGGAGGGGAAAACTTCCTATTCTGATTTTTTTTTTTAATTTTAAAATAAAATATCAGTGAAAATCAAAGCACTGATAATATTAGATGCTTTCTCAGACTATACATAGTCTGAGAAAACTATACATAGTCTGAGAAACTTAAACACTTTTCCTGGGGAGGGTTCCCACTCATGGCTTAGGCAGTTTTTTATTCAGTGGATCAAGATGTTTAATAATAATCTAGAACAATAGCTTCCAAGCACTTTTGATCTACAGATCTCCCTTATAAATAAGAAAAATTTACATAAGCATATATTTCTTATTTGTAAATTTTACATATAAAACAATATTTTAAAGAGATAGAGCAAGTATAAATATTAAAGTGTATCTGTAAATTTCTTAAATCATTTCATTTTTTAATAGTGAATGATTTGCTTTAATGTGCTTTGTCAAAAATCATTTAATAATTTGTAACAGTGACTCAAAAAATATGATTCTAAGCTTGGGCTTTTGAAATATGATTTAAAATCTGCTATTGTTAAAAAAAGAGACCCCTTGAGATGTAGTTATAAAATAAGTGAATTTTTGGCTGCACTTAACAATGAGGACGCCACTGTTAACTTCTATTCATTTATGTCACTCCCATAATATGTGAGATTTAACTCTTATGTATACATAAGGTAAAGTTAGGGTACCAATGTCAAGTAATAAATGAAATATCACTACAGCTTAGTTTATGATATTCTTAGATTAAAAAGTATAAACAGAAGTCCTAATATGTTATTCTCACACCTGAGAAATGTGCCTTGTATATTTTGGAAATGCTGTTCTAGAATAATACTATTCTCCCATCTAGAAGTTTGAGAAACCATTTCTCTACTGTTGGATCACCTCTTTTGATGTAAACTACTTCCTAGTTATTAATACTACTTACTGTTAACCAGCTGAAGTGACCATTAAAATGTAATAGATTCTCCATGGTTTAGGCCCTTTTTAAAAAATACTATATTTATGTCTCTGTTCCTAGAATTCAGGCTTTCAATTATAGGCATAACGCACCTTAATGGAAAAAAAAACACGTATTCTTGAAAAGATGAATCCATTTCCACAGTTAATGGCCTATGACCCCCAGGCCTAAACTATTGTTATTGTTGTTGTTACAAAATAAAGATTAAAAATAAGAATAAACAAATATCGCATATTATTACCAAAAACTGTAATTTTAACAATTTTGTGGGTATAAATTTGGTAATTTTTTGATGTTCTTTATAGAAAGGTCTCCTACTATTAAGTGAAAAAGAAAAGTATTAATGTGAGCCTTGGAATCTTTCTACTATTATCAAGAAGAAGATATGAGCAGGGAATTGGTAATGGCATAGTATGGAGAATGTAAGATAACATTAATGAAATAAAAACAGAGGCAAAGTATAAGAGACTGTAATCCATCTTCTGTGATTCCATAGAAATATCAAATTCTTCCATTTTTAACTGGGCAATACTGACTCCTACTTGGTAAAAAATTCCCTTCCAGGTATCTTCCAGTATGGAAATTCCCACAATTTGACAATTTCTCCGGAAAACACCCTTTTCCCCCACTAAGTGTTCCAGCAAGCCCAAAACACAGGATATAATGAAGCGGGGGTGGGGGCTGGGAGGTGGGGGCGTTAATAGCAGCTCAATACACAAAAGTATAACATGGCAGACAAGATCTAACAAGTCCTTTCAACATCAACAGAATGCTCCCAGGACAAAGGAGGCACTTCTCCCCTCCACAAACACCCATCAGTCTGGCTACCATGCCCAAGGAAAACCCAGAGCTCACCCACAAGAAGACAACGAGGATAGTAATGAGGAATCAAAGCTACTCCATATAATAATGACTGAAGAAAAATAGGCAATTGTTTGGTCTGATTTTTTTTTTTTTTTTTAATGGGAAGGGGGTGGGAGATGAGGAATAGGAAGCAGTCTAACAGAAAGGAGTTAAAAGTTGCTTAAAAGACCTTAACCGGTTTGGCTCAGTGGATAGAGCATCGGCCTGCGGACTTAAGGGTCCCAGGTTCGATTCCAGTCAAGGGCATGTACCTTGGTTGTGGCACATAACCAGTATGGAGTGTGTAGGAGACAGCTGATTGATGTTTCTCTCTCTCTATCCCTCTCCCTTCCTCCCTGTAAAAAAAAATCAATAAAATAAACGGTATATGTTTTAAAAAAAACCAAAAACTTGCTTAACTGGCTGGGATCACCTGATAAAAGGCATACCTGGTCTCTGTCTGAAAATCAATGGAAAAAATGTCCTCGGTGAGGATTAAAAGAAGAAAAAAAGAGAAAAAAAAGTAAGGCATACCTAGTTCATCACATGGAACAATATTTTAGCAATTATCCCTAATTATAAATTGGTTACTTCAGGAGATAATAAGACCTTCCTTCCTTTGAAAACAATGCTGGGTTACAATTTGGAGGAAGGCAGAAAAGACATAGAGGGAAATTAAGCTACAGACTAAGAGTTGGATAGGTAACAAGTTTGGCTAGACTTATAAGATCTCTAAGATTTTTATTCCAAGCTGAACCCCATGTTTACAGAGGACAAAGACAAAGAAAAATTTCTCACCTTCCTTTCTAAAAATAGTTCTCTCCAAATCTAGGACCTAGGACTCACCTGAGTTCCGGAGAAAAGTCTTTTTAAGTCCTTACAGGAAGACTGTGAAGCAAAAAATATGAAATGGGAGGCTGGGGTTATGGCCTACTTGAATGAATGTTCAAGTTTTTTGTTTTTTTTTTCCTTCAATAAGCTCACCACAAAGATTGTACGTATACTGCTCTAAGTTTTCCCTACAATTGAGTAGTCACCTTCAGAGGTCTACATGCCTCTATTTCCTTTGGATCCAACTCAAAGAAACAATCTCTCTAAAGAATGAGATAATGTGTAGTATAATCCCTGATTCTTAAGGTGCACTTTCTGAAATATCATTATTTCAAAGTTATATTCTGTAACTTAGAACCCTAAACATAGCTGGTATTACAAATGCTTTATGTAATCTCTAAATTAAAATAATATCTTAGGTAAGGTTAGTAGTTAATTTTAGGCAAGGGTTTATTTTTTTAGTTGCATGTTTAGAAAATAGTTATAAAGGTATTAATTTTATTTCTCAATTTTCCTTGAGGCTCATGAGCCTTACAGTCTCTCCCAAACATTTTCATTTTATCCCATGTACTTATTAAAGGTTTCCCCCAATCAATTCTCTTTCTTCTATAGCTTAAGAAAGTCTTTTTCATCTATGTCTATTCTTGGGTATATGCAGCATATTCCTTTCTTGTGAAGTGAAATAAATTCTGAACTACATAATGCCCCTATTTTCATAACTAATGAAAGAAGAGAGATATGACTATAAATCACAGTTATAAAAATAGATGCAGAACTTTTTATACACATACCTGAACTGTCTGGACTTGTGGAGACTGAATAACTGATGGCTGGGCCGCCTGAATAACGCCATGGACTTGAACTGTCTGCCCATTGGGCAGCTGTACTAACGTGACGGTGGGAGCAGATGATGTCGCGTGAGCTGCTGGCATAGATACCTATTGTGTTGAACATGGAAAAAAAATCACCATCACAGATACCTTCTTGGGAGTACTCATGTATGAAAGAAACTAATGATTAAATTTAATATTATTAAAAAATAAAAAGACTTCAAATACCACCCCCAGCCCCACTTTTTAACTCCTCCCAAATGACAAAAACCAAAATACTATTTTAATGTAATATCAAAATATATAATAGACTTCCTTTAAAAACTAAATACAGTACTACTTTATTTGTATGGGGCTTTTTATTTTCCCACTTGCTTTCATACCCAATTTCTCATTTTACTCTTGAAAAATATCAAGCCTGGGTGATCAGGATTATATCTATTTTAGAAACAGATCAAGCGCTCAAAGATTAAGTAATTTACCGAAAGTCAAGCAATATCTTAGACTTAAACATAAAAGTCTTCTTAATGTCACGTATTAAATAAACCACATTCTCAAGTATAATTGCTTTCAAGCTTGGGTAAAACTTAGCTACTAGTCTATAATAAATACACATTTTATAATACACAGCATAGTTTTACCTTAAACTAATTACAAGTATGCCTTTCTTTAATGAGAAAGTATTAATAGTAATAATAATCTAAAAATTTCTACTACCCTCCCAAATAAATCACTAAACTGGTAATAGATATTTTAAGGATTTATTTTCTTCTTGTAGGAATAAATGAGCAGAGTTTAGAAAATATAAGAGAAACCATTTCCCCCCTTGAGGCACAAAAGAAGGCACTATTAATCAGTCAATATGTAAGAACAAAGGGCTCTTATGCGATGTCTATCAGATGGTACTTAAGTATTCATATGCTAGCTCAAATTTGGGGGTAGGAATTTTACTTGCTCATTTGGTAAACAGTTACTGGGGGTCTATATGCCAAGAACAATGTTAGAACTGAAACTACAAAAATGAGAAAGATATAGATTGGGGTATGTGTGTGAAGAAATGGGGAAAAGGACACAAATAAATATAATTCAGTGAAATAATGAGTTTTGCAAAGATAAAAATCAACACATTGAGAGCTATCCTATCCCACCTAAGAGAGGAGGCTACCAGGGAAGAATATAAATTTGAAACAAAGAAAACAAGTTAGGCATGTTGCTAGAAGCACAGAATTCCAGGCAGAGAGACTAGCCTTGGCAAAAGCAGAGAAACGGCACGATCTGTAGATAGCAGAGAGAAATGACAAGCAGTCAGTACCATTGGAGACGTGTTTTACTCTAAAATGTAGAAAGTAAGGAGATTAAATATCAGGCAGGCAGGAGTGAATATGCTAGTCATGAAAACTCTTATATATGTCATATTAAAGAACTTGCACTTTATCTTGAGGAGATTGGGAAAGATAATTGAAGGGTTTTGAACTCCTGAACATATGGTGAGGTTTGCTAAATTTTAGATAGATCTCTCTTGTGTGGTGTGAAAAATATTTATGTTACAGGAAGAAAAAAGTGAAGGCTAGGAGACCAATTGAGAAAGCCTAAAAAGTTTCAGAGAGATGATGAAGGCAGAAATAAGGTACTAGATGTGGTAGGGATGGGAATGAGAAAAGCAATTTAATAAAAATTCAGGAGGCAGACCAGTAAGGGCTTTATGAATGAGGTTGATCCATATGAAATGAATGAAAGATAATCCATATATTTCATATTTGGGTAAGAAATGGTAGACTCTGCTATCAACTGAACCAAGAAGTAAGGAGAAACTTTTGGGTGGTTGGGGTGGTGGTGGAAGATGAAAGAATTGATCTGATATTTGACTGTGACACTTGTGGAGATCTCTATTGAAGGTAGAGGTTAAACCCATATTTGGACAGTTAGAAGTCCTTGATAATTAGTCATTTTTCTCTCTTTTTCAGTTTTATCTGGTTCTCAAAATGTGGTCCATGGACTACCCCTCCATTAGCTACATAGGGACGTGTTTATAAACACTCATGGACCCAAAGATACGTTTCCCTATACTGAACCACAATCTTGTTATTCATAATAATTCAATTCCATATGAAAGCTCTTCTAATATTTGAATTATGTTTTCTTCTGACTATTCTCTAGGGCGAATATAACATGCTAAGTAACTCAGTGAATAATTTCTTTTCTACCTTGACCATTCTACATAATGGCTCCTCTCATTTTAAGTTTATAAAATATAGACACACAAAAATTTAAGACACTTATATTCCTACCACTCAGAGCTAACCACTTTTTATAATTTTGCTGTAGATCTAGGTGATTTTAAGAAACATATACACTCAATTTTTATAATACATTATCATGGAATCTACTTTATCATATGAATCCACTATAAATATTTTTCCCATTCCATTAACAGTCTCCTTTGTTTTAATGGCTGCATAATACTTAAAGTATATAATTTATTCAATAAATTACTTATTATTATATTTAGGTTATATATATTATTGATTTCAGAGAGGGAGAGGGAAAAATAGAAACATCAATTCTGAGAGAAAAATCACTGATTGGCTATTGGCTGCCTCCTGCACATCCCCTAATGGAGATCAAGCCCACAACCCCAGTCACATGCCCTTGACCAGAATCAAAACCAGGATCCTTAAGTCCGCAGGCTGATGCTCTATCCACTGAGCAAAACCAGCTAGGGACATATTTAGGTTTTCAAATTTGTTTATTTCAAGAAGCTACAACAATTACCCTTATATCCAACTCTTAAGTTCATAAAAATTTACATTCTCATAATAAAAACCAACAATATATCCCTTTTCAAATTCTAAAAATAAAATAAGACATCTCATTATTGTTTTAGATTTTCTCCCTTCATTAGTTAGGCTGAAATGTTTTTTCCTGTTCACTGATCTTGGATTTCACTATTTTATTATATTTTTCTAGTATTAAAGACTGACAATAAATACTGGCCGGAGTGACTCAGTTGGTTTGGAGTCGTCCCGTGCACAGAAAGGTTGCTGGTTCCATTCCTGGTCAGGGCACACACCTAGGTTGTGGCTCAATCCTCAGCAGGGAATGTGCAGAAGGCAGCAGATCAATGTTTTGTTCTCACATCAATGTTTCTCTCTCTCCCTCTCTCTTCCGCTCTCTCTCAAACTCAATTTAAAAATCTTAAAAAAAATAAAATAAAAACAACTAACAATGGAAACAAAAGCAGATATTAGAATGACAAGAGGAAATTATATTGACAATGTATGATGTATGTACAGACTTGGATGAGCAAGTGAAAACAACTGTAATTAGGGATAAAAAGAACAAAAATATATATAAATGGGAATTAGCTTTTCTAAAACTCAAATATCATGCCACTCTGTTTTCAAAAGTCTTAAGTGCTAGAGGACTGTTTGGTAAGAATGACATATTCAACAGGTGTGTAATAATTTTGCTCCTTCCTGAATCTCCAATTAAATCTCGTTAAACTGATTTTGTTTTTACAGGCATAATCATGCAAGCATGACAATGGAAAAGAATAAGAAATCTGGAGACTGGCCCTAGCTGATTTGGCTCAGCGGTTGGAGCATCGGTCTGTGGATTGAAGGGTGGCAGGTACATACCTCATTTGCAAGCTGGATCTCCAGCCCAGTCAGGTGGGGTGGGGATGGGCAACCAATCAATGTGTCTCTCACACATCAATGTTTCTCTCTCTCTGTCTCTCCTCTCCCTTCCACTCTCTCTGAAAAATCAATGGAAAAAAATACCCTCAGATGAGGATTAAAAAAAAAAAAAGAAATTTTAAGGCTGGAAAGCAGATGGATGAATGGTATTAAACTTAGAAGGCCTCAGAAAGGTGGAGATAGGGAAAGCATAGTCTGCTCCATAAAATCCTTAAGGGCTCGGGATCTAAGACACGCTGGAAGGTGGAGTGAAAGGAGAGGCTAAGGATAAGGAAGGCTGTTTCAGAAGCAATTGAATCCCCTCCTCCCCCTGTGGAGAGAACTAAGGTACCCCATGCTGCCAGAGAAGCGGAGATTTCCTGGATAGAGTGTCTCTAGACTTGACTGCCTAACAGCGGGCACTGCTGAAGGTGGAGGACTAAACCTCAGTCTTCTCTCACTTGGCTCGTAGACCTTCAGCATACAAGCAGAGTATTAGTGAAGCTTTCTCTGGGGAATCTGACCAATGTCAAGGGGCAGAAAAAAGACCTAAAATATACTGCCAGTCACCCTAAGTGAAGCTCACAACTTATCATGATAAGCCCCAAACATATCCACAGAGCTTCCAATGGAGCTTTTTGGTTTCCTACTTTTAAATCTGAACAGAAAATCACAAAACACATTCTAATATAAAAGATGAAGAGCAGAACAAATGGAAGGGAGAAAAAGCTATAAAGAAAAATCTAAGTGCAGAGGTGAAAACTTAAAATAAAATCTAATTAATATTCTGATATAAGAAAAAATATTGCCTCTGTGAAACATAAACAGGATGCTATTAAAACACAAAAGGACTATTCAGAGAACAAAAGGAACTCTTAGAAACATGACAGTAGAAATTAAAAAACTCAACAGATGGGTTAGAATGTGTGTTTGAGGAAATCTCTCAGAAAACAGAACAAAGCGATATAAAACAGGAAAGAGATGAGAAAATTAGAAAAACAGTTCTATAGGTATAACATCTGTAATACAAGGATCCTAGAGAGAAAAAGCCATCAACCAAATAATTTAAAAAATTGAAAGCACGAATTCCCACTACAAAAGGGCCCACTGAATACATAGGACAATGGATGAAAAATTGTCCAAATCAAGGTCCTAATAACCAATTAATGAAATAATGAAGCACTAGGAACAGAGATGAGATTTTTTAAGAT
This sequence comes from Pipistrellus hanaki, assembly GCF_964339955.1. Classification (NCBI taxonomy): domain Eukaryota; kingdom Metazoa; phylum Chordata; class Mammalia; order Chiroptera; family Vespertilionidae; genus Pipistrellus; species Pipistrellus hanaki. Next base: position 78,306,469 of record NC_140510.1, on the reverse strand, counting down.
ACCAGAGTTACAAAATAAGAAATGCATTTAGTCTTTCAAACAGCAACACTAGAAGTTGACTTGTTTTCAAAATTTGAAAGAAAAATGATTTCTTTACCAAGAATTCTTTACCCAAACTTGCTTAAGAAACCACTGGAAATCATGTTTTACTATCTAATTAGTAAGAACATGAACTTCTCAAGAAAGTCAGTAGGGAAAAGGAATTTCCAGAATGACATCAGGCCAGAAAGAATAGTGTGATGTGAGAGAGAGAGACATGTTAAGCGCTGTCACCATCAAGATCCCCGGTGGCACTGTATCTTCTTACTAGAGGGCCAAATGCTTGGACGAGCCCAGATTGTTGTGTGTGCATGTTTTCCAACCATGTACTGACAAAGCCCTGGTACTCCTGGTTTGTGCCTGCACCTGCCTCAGATGAGTACATTTACTTCATCCTCAAGTGTCTTCTATTCCTCAAGGCCGGAAGTGGGTCTGGGTGCTTTCAGAAGACAGATCAACCCAATTATATTCCTGCTGGAAGTCCAATTTTGGCCCACATTTTAACTCAGTGTGGTAACCATCTATGGTTAGCCCTCTATCTCCCAAGACACTATTCCTGCTCAGTGAGTCCTCTGGGAAAGCTTTAGGATTCTTTGGGAAGCTGAGGTAGGATATCCCGGAGCCTCTACCAGGATTGTTTTCTTCCGGAGACTTCACATATCATCCTCTTACCTAGCATATTTATTTTTGCTATTTAGTGTTTATATTAGCAATCTTTCTCATATATGTTCAAACAGTTAATAAAATAAACTATTTAAGAAAAAACATCTAAGAACAAAAAATAAGAATGAGAGAATACCACCTTAGAGACAGACTTTCAGACAAAGATAAAATGAAAGAATCATGGCCCTGACTGGTTTGGCTCAGTGGATAGAGAGTCAGTCTGTGGACTGAAGGGTTCCAGGTTTGAATTAGGTCAAGGGGTCAAGGGCATGTGCCTTGGTTGCAGGCACATCCCGGGGGGGTGCAGGAAGCAGCTGATTGATGTTTCTCTCTCATCAATGTTTCTAACTTTCTATCCCTCTCCCTTCACCTTTCTATCCCTCTCCCTTCCTCTGTAAAAAATCAATAATATATATATATATTTTTAAGAAGAATCATGAATTATATTAAACAGCCGAAACTGGTTTGGCTCAGTGGATAGAGCGTTGGCCTGCGGACTGAAAGGTCCCAGGTTCAATTCCGGTCAGGGGCATGTACCTTGGTTGCGGTCACATTCCCAGTGGGGGGTGTGCAGGAGGCAGCTGATTGATGATTCTCTCTCATCGATGTTTCTGACTCTCTATTCCTCTCTCTTCCTCTCTGTAAAAAATCAATAAAATATATATTTAAAAAAAATAAAATAAAATATACAGAAAACAAAATCTATCATCCTTGAAATTTACTTGTGTGTCAATTTATTTACTTATCCTATATTTTTAGTTTAAGCACATATAAACTTAGCCTTTCAGATTATCTGTGTTCCTATGTCCCAAAATAAATTTGCGTGATATGAAAAAAAAGTTCTGTTTTCTTCCCTTGTTTAAGAGAGACAATCTGCCAGGACCGGTTTGGCTCAGTGGATAAAGCGTCGGCCTGCGGACTAAAAGGTCCTGGGTTCGATTCCGGTCAAGGGCATGTACCTTGGTTGCTGGCACATCCCCAGTAGGGGGTGTGCAAGAGGCAGCTGATCGATGATTCTCTCTCATCGATGTTTCTAACTCTCTATCCCTCTCTCTTCCTCTCTGTGAAAAATCAATAAAATATATTAAAAAAGAAAAAAAAGAAAAACTTAAAAAAAAAAAAAAGAGAGACAATCTGCCCACTAGTTAAAATGTGATTTTCTGAATCATGTTGTTACAAACAGGGAATCAGTGTTTAACAAATCACTTTTTTTTCCTGATATGGAACTGAATTAATACTATCATTTCTAAAATTAGTCTAATACTAAAATAGGAATTGTGATATTCTAAGAATACCTGTGCTCATTCTATGCATATCTCTAATAAAAACGAAATTCTCTTGTCTGAAACATATTCCTCTCAGACGAGAAGCAACTTGGGATCTCTCCATCTATTTAATACCTGGGCTAGTGTGGCAATCTGTGGCTGGGCTTGAACGGTCATTTGCTGGTTTTCAGCTTCTGTTACGGCGGCATCTCCACTCTGCTGGTTCTCTGCTCCAGATTCCATGGTCATTTAGCCACCTACAATAACATGGAGGAGTGTTACAAGCACTACAGCGCTTTGTGCTTCTGTGACTTCAAAGGCAAATTTCAAGTTAATCGGTATTATGTGGTGGTTAGGTTAGCAAATACACTCACAAATCCAGTTAAAATATAATGTAGCTTAGTTATTATAAAACTTGTCCACATTTGCTGAGCTGTAAATGTTTCAGTACCTTCAAAAAAGAAAAACACTTTTTCCTTGCCATTTCTTCCCAATGAGATTATTCTAACTAGATTATTCCTTCTCCCATGAATCTCCCCTACTGACAAGGGGAGGGAAGGAGCAAAGCTGTAACTTTTCAAACTGTACCAATCAGGTATGAAGAGAGAGCAGAGAGAAGTGAGCTGATGATAGGGCCTATGAGATACTGGCTTCATGATACCTCCTAGAAGAGTATTCCCTCCTATTATAGGCGGGGGGGGGGGGGGGGGGGGGGGGGGGGGGGGGGAGAGACAGAAAAATTATAAGCTACTTGGAGAGGGTCTTTTACTCATTACATAGCTCTCACTGTAACTGCTATTATAGTTGTTAAATAGTTTAATAGTCCCTTCACTTAATTTTCAGAGAAGATAAAGCAGTTTTCCCTTTCCATCTTAGAAGCCTTCAAGAAATGTATGAATAGGGCTGTATCACTTTACACGGTAACGATAGTAGATATTTAGAAGTTAGGTTAGTAAACATCCCAATAAATGCCAAATGAGCACTTCCATGACATTTAAAATAAGAGAATGTGCTCTGCAATATAGTTCTGATAACTGTTGGAGGAAGGATAACTTTTCTAATAAGAAAACTGGTAGGAGCAAAGTTTTATTTTTGAAATACCTTTGATTGTTGATAGTATTACAGATATCTCCCATCTCCCCCCCCTTTACCTCCTCTCCCCAGTTCCTCACCACTCCTCCCCCAGGTCTTCACTTCCCTATTGCCCGTGCCCATGGGCTATGCATATAAGTGTATGTTCTTTGATTATCTCTTCCCCCACTACCACATCAAGGCATGTCAGTCTGTCCCATGCCTCCATGCTTTGGGTCTTATTTTGTTGGTCAATTCATTTTGTTCATTAGATTCCATAAAAAAGTGAGATCATGTGATATTTGTCTTTCTCTGATTGGCTTGTTTCACTTAGCGTAATACATTCCAGATCCATCCATGCTGTCCCAAAGGGTGGGTGAGATCCCTCTTTTTTACAGCTGCATAATATTCCATAGTGTACTAGTATGTTCCTCCTGAACTCTTACCAATCCAGAAGTCCAAGGATTTAAGGAAGTCATATAAGCATTAGTTTAGAGTCTCCAGGGTAACCATAGCAAAAGGCACATTTGGGCATATAACTTTAAAACTTAAACAACTATTTTGTCATTCTCAAATGTAGTACTAAAAATATTTTGCAGAAGTATACCTAGAAACATCTATGAGCAACACATAATACTCTCTACAGTTATTTGGTACTTATTATTTAGTTTTTAGGATATCATAACTGTTTGAAAGCCTTGCTAACACATTCTTAACACCTTCAACATGTCCTTATTAATTTTCTAAAGTGTTAAGATTAACTTACTAAAGAAAGCGGTAAAACATTGAGGTGCTAAACAACAGACTTCAGCTTTCCACTAATCAATAACTATGTTGCACTGCCTTTGCCTTTACTTTTTTCCTTGTACAATTTTTCTTTTTCTTTTTTTTTTCTTTTTTAAATATTTTATTGATTTTTCTTACAGAGAGGAAGGGAGAGGGATAGAGAGCTAGAAACATCGATGAGAGAGAGTCATCGATCAGCTGCCTCTTGCACACCCCCTACTGGGGACATGCCCGCAACCAAGGTACATGCCCTTGACCGGAATCGAACCCGGGACCCTTCAGTCCCCAAGCCGATGCTCTATCCATTGAGCCAAATGGGTCCCGGCCAATTTTTCTTTTGGTTGTTAACCTTACATATTTGTCATTTACCTTCATCACTAGAGGACCCCGCAGCCTCGCCTGCACCCTCTCACAGTCCAGGATCCCTCAGGGGATGTCCACCTGCCTGCAGCAGAGGCAGGAGAGGCTCCTGCCACAGCTGGCAGCTGTGCTTGCCAGCCATGAGCCCGGCTTCTGGCTGAGCGGCACTCCCCGTGGGAGCGCACTGACGACCAGGGGCAGCTCCTGCATTAAGCATCTGCCCCTTGGTGGTCAGTGCATGTCATAGTGACCAGTCATTCCTCAATTCTGGTGAAGTATGTATTAGGATTTTATTATATAGTATACTAGAGGCCAGTGCACAAAATTCCTTCTGGGGGCGGGGGAGGGGAGGAGTCCCTCAGCCCAGCCTGCACCCTCTCGAACCTGAACCCCGTGGGGGATGTCCAACTGCCTCTCGCAATCTGGGACCACTGGCTCCTAACCACTCGCCTGCCTGATCACCCCAATCCCACTGCCTGCCTGCCTGCCTGATGGCCCCTAACTGCTCCCCTGCCGATCTGATTGTCCCTAACTGCCTCTGCCTAGCCCCGCATCAGGGACCCAGGATTTCCTCCTCTGGCTGGTCATAGGCACCTGGGACGCAGGCTGGCTACATTCGGGCTGGCCACAGCTGCAGGGGACCATGGGCAGATGGCTTCACCCAGGCCACAGGCACTGGCGCCCAGGACTACAGGTCAGGTGGCTTGTGCCTCTCCTGGGCCACAGGTGCAGCCACTGGCACCTGGAACTTTGGGGTTGGTGGCTTGTCCCTTTCCTGGGCTACAGCCTGGCTGGTCCCCATTCCTCTCTCCCCAGTGTTGAGTGTCTGAGCCATTATGGTGCGACAACCATTTGCATATTAGCTCTTTATTATATAGGATGCCCAATCTAGCACAATGAGATTTATAAAATCAATACTGGAGATTTAATAATGCTCCAGGTTTCTGATGCTAATAATAGTCTTCTGGTATTAAATACAAGGTATCTTCACTGAAACCAGGTAGGTATACCACAAATTCAAATATATGTGTACACATAGATATCAGTATGTATATAATGTACACACACTCAATACACGTATCAACTTCAACTATAAAAGCTTTATTAGATTATACTGATCACACCTTAACAAAATGAGGTTATATACATTTTTAGGAAAACAGTAAAAGAACAGACAATGTAATAAATAAAATAAAATAAACTGGTGTCTTTATCAAGTTAAGTATTCTTACATAATTTTCAGAAATAATTTTCTCTGTCCTCTTACCAAGGTCTTTCTCCTTTAATTGAAGAACAAACCCATACCTCAGTCTCTAGTCTAGGTATTAAAGCAAGCATGTCAAACTCAAAGGCTAACACGGGCCAAATAAACAAGATTTAAGTTTATATGGGCCACAAAAAACAAAAGCTTTAATGTTTATAGAAATGTAGGTTTATTTCAATAGAGACATGCTGAATACAAAGGGCTGAATGAGTAATCGTTAACATAAAATAGAATATTTTAATAAAAATACTTTTTCTTGGACATTAACTTACCAGACACTGGATAAATGCACAAATTAATAAGCGTAACACAAATAAACTTATTTTTCTTGATTTCCAGAAGCAAAATATTTCCTGTGGCACACACCTAGCAAGTCAGTACAAGACTAATGACATTGCAATTGCCTGTTGAAATATTCACTGCTAGTATTGGTGGAGAGAAATGGCTCGCCTGCACATAAGGCGAGAAAGGGAAATGAACTGCAACACGATTATAGTAATCAGTCATTAGTGAACATTGTAGTTTGTTTGTTATTAATAATTATGTGTAACAGGTCATTGTAAAAATTAAGTCACGAAATTTTTTAAAAAAATGTATTTTATTGATTTTTTTTTTACAGAGAGGAAAGGAGAGGGATAGAGAGCGAGAAACATCGACCAGCTGCCTCCTGCACACCCTCCACAGGGGATGTGCCCGCAACCAATGTTCATGCCCTTGTCCGGAATCAAACCTGGGACCTCTCAGTCTGCAGTCCAATGCTCTGTCCACTGAGCCAAACCGGTTTCGGCAAGTCACGAAATTTTTATTAAAACATTTCTTACATACCATTATATTGGCGGGGCAGCAAAAACATTCGTTATGGGCTGCAAGTTTGACATGCTTGTATTAAAGGAAGGCAAGAAAAGTTATATATGAAGTTAATTCTCTAATTACTTGAATTGGTAAGATTTAATCATTTATAAGACAAATACAATCTGAAAATGTGTTTATATATTTTTATAAATTCTTAGTATTAATAGAAAATGCCAGCCTAACTGGTTTGGCTCAGTGGATAGAGCATTGGCCGGCAGACTCACGGGTCCCAGGATCAATTCCAGTCAAGGTCATGTACTTCGATCTCAGGAACATCCCCAGTAAGGGGTGTGTGGGAGGCAGCTGATTGATAGTTCTCTCTCATTGAGGTTTCTAGCTCTCTATTCCTCTCCCTTACTCTCTGTAAAAAAATCAATAAAAAAAAATATATATATTTTTAAAAATGCCTGTACCAATGCTACCAAAAAAGAAGGCAGCATACAGCAGGGGAATCTTTTCAGTGTTATTTAATATTAATTACCTCGGTACATTTACTGAATTGAACTCAGAGAAACTGCTTTAAGTTCATTGTTTATATTTTCTAATTTATTGCAATTTTGTGAATACCAAATTATTTGCACGTTATTTTTAATAAACCAAGTTATTTTTAAATATATAGCATGCACTATAGGAAAGATACTGTCCCCTCAAAGTATTTAATATAAGTTAATTAGAAAAATGTTATTTGATTTATAGAAATGTTCTGCATGATTTATGACAACTATCCTTGAATATGTGGCTAATTAATTCATCTATAGTACCTTTCAATAAGAAAACTTTAGTACTTTCTTAAAACAAAGTTGTTATTTTTTAAGTATTGGCAAAATGTATATGCTTTGTTTTCCTGCAGGTAAGACTACTGCAACTATGACTATGCATTATTTCAGATAACCTTTTATCCCATTTCTTCCCATTCTCCTTTCTTTCCAAAACACCCATCTGAAACTATGTTTCCAGATTTTTACACCATAAGCCTTTCAAAGAAGTGATCCTATATATACTTCTACATATAAAATTCTACTAAGTGGAGTTTTGGAGCTGAACTGTTTTCCAAGGAAAGATACACCTCCTACATAGTTACTTCTAGAAAAGCAATTTTTGTGTTGACTAAAGAGTGAAACTGTCTTCGAATTTTAAATTCTGCTTCATAAACTACCTCAATGCTGAAACTGTAAAGACCCACAGAAGTTGTGACCTATTCCACTTACTCAACAAAACCAGAGGGACTTTGTGAAAATCATGATTCAAATGGGAACAGTGTCCAAGTGCTTTTGAAAAATAAGTTTATAAAATAATCAACAATTTATTATTTTAATAGTTCTATTTTAAACTAATTCAAAATGTTATATTCTTGGCTAATTATTTACAAATCAGGCATGGAAGATTGAAAATTCAGTTCTCCTGAAGTGAGTCAGCATATTATAGTAGGAATCGTAAGACAAGAATTTTGATTTTAGCACTGATTTAGATAAAGAACTAGAGATGTTAAGAGATTTGTAAGGAATTTACAATACTGTTCAGGGCTATACCACATAGTCTCCAATACTAAAAAAGGTTAAGAGTTCTTTGCACTTAGCAATGGAACTGCATATTAAGCAACATACTAATCATTTTAACTATGTCTTTCTTACTAAAAAAAGCCCAAGCATTCATGGAACCAAGGACATATTGGGACTATACTTAAAAATTAGCCATGGTTAATATATAAAGACGATAGATGGCATGCAGACAATAGCAAAGAGTTTATGTACAGTTTTGATAAAAGGCTCACTTCAAACTCAGGTACTTTATTTTTAATGCTAAAAGAATCAGCATCAAGTCTAAACTTTCAATTAGGTGTACCATTTTTACCAGCCTAGTAATGATTTCTGGTAAAGTCATTTTAATTAGTACAATCTCATGTCTCATAGATGGGACAGGATGAGTTAATAAAGCATCAGGGTTAATAAAAATCCATACTATGAAATCTTTTTAAGCAATGAAAAGTGAACCTAACTTCCTTGGCTTAAAAAAATAAATCTGCAAATTGAATACATTTTAATTATATGAAATTTATATTTCTACTTCCTTTAAACTGTGCAACTCTAAAGGGGCACTGTTTTTAACCCTTTTAAATTTGTGACCCTGCAAGAGGGAGTCATTCATTAAACAAATACGTGTTCTGTGCCTATTACATATGTAAGTGTTCTGCTAAAACCTATGGGAACTAAAAAGAAGCAAACAGGAATCTTTTTCTCATTGAGCTTACAAGCTAACAATGGATAAAATATAGAGTGAAACAACAGTAGGTTTACAGTTTTGAGGATGGAGAAACAGTTTATTCTGGTATTATTTTATTTTTATTTTTTTGTTAACCCTCACCCAAAGATATTTTTCCATCAAGCCTGCAACTGAGGTATGTGCCCTTGACCAAAATTGAACCCACGTGCCGAAACCGGTTTGGCTCAGTGGATAGTGTCAGCCTGCGGACTGAAAGGTCCCGGGTTCGATTCCGGTCAACAAGCCAGGGCAGCAATAAATTATTAAAATTCTCCAGGGCTCAATTTAGCTATTGTATAAACAAAGGAGTTACTACCCTCTTCATGGTAAAAGTTTGTAAAGAATGAATTCCCCAAACGCAGCAGAAGTTATGAGTCATACATCACACCCACACAAGTGTCATAATAAATTCTCTCATAACAAATAATTCTCAAATGTAGTACTTAAAATTTTTCACTTAAAGTTGTCATTTCTTGACTTTTTCTGATGAAAAGAAACATCATCAGTTACTCCAACTAAGGAATCTGCACACAGAATAAATGGAAGTCCAGAGGAGACAGGGTATAAGTCCAACTATGCATTAGTAGTGGAGGCGAAGATGGCTGCCAACGGGAAGTCAGACTGCAAGATAGTGTGTGAGTGAGAGAACGAAAAGAGAATGTGTGGTCAGAGGGGGAGTATTTATTTGTGAGTTGAGGGATAGCTATAGTTCAAGGGATTGTTAGGACAAATATGCATTAGTGGCTTTTGTTATTTTTCATCAAATAATGTCCTATTTGTCTGGATTTTCAGGGATATTTAGAAAATCTACACTAATAAAAAAGTGCAAATTGTCTGTACCTTCACAACGCCCACCAGCCAATCAGAAATGGGTATGCAAATTACCCAACAAAGATGGTGGGTTGATTTGCATTTGCAGGAGCCAAGTGGCTGGGGCGGGACGACAGGCGGCCAGCACTGCCCCAGCTGCTTGGACCTCTGGGCAGGGTAGGAAGGCGGAAGGCAGCTCCGGGCCACAGCGAAGGTGGTGCCAGCAGCCAGGGGAAGGAAGGCCCATCCCTGCACGAATCTTCGTGCATCAGGCTTCTAGTGCTGTAGTAATTAAATAAGAATTTATGATGTCTCAAGATAGGGACACCATAAGCACAAGCAAAACAAGGAAAAATATATGAACTGGAAATCATTAACATTACAAACTTTTGTGCCTCAAAGGGCATCATCTAGAAAGTAAAGACCTGGTCAGAGCCTTGGCCTGTGCACTGACAGGTCCTGGTTTCAATTCTTGGTCAAGGGCATGTACCTGGGTGGCAGGTTTGATGCCTGGCCTGGTAGGGCACGTGCAAGAAGCAACCAATAGATCTCTCTCTCCCTCTCTCTCTCTCTCTCTCTCTCTCTCTCTCTCACACACACACACACACATACACCAATGTTTTACTTCCCCCTCCCTCCTCCACTCTCTAAAAATCAACAGAAAACATATCCATTGAGGATTAACAAACAAACAAAGAAAGAAAGTGAAAAGACTGACCAATCAATAGTGTGATAGTGTGTGACCCCAATCAGGACCCTAAGCCACCAGGAAGCCAGGTGTTGGAGCATGAGGGCACCTGTGTCTCTGGGTGTGGCAGCATTTCCTTAATTGGTAAACCTTTACTTTCTTGGCTGGGAAAAAAAAGTAAGAAGACAATCCACAGAATGAAAGAATACTTTGTAAATCATGTATCTTGTTTCTAGAATAGTAAGAACTACAACTCAATAAAAAGACAACTAACCCAATTTAAAAATGGGCTAAGGATCTGAATAGATATTTCTTCAAAAATATACAAATAGCCATTAAGTACATGAAAAGATTCTAGACATCATGTCATTAGAGAAATCCAAACTACAGAGATACCACTTCTCACCCACCAAGATGACTATAATGAAAAAGAATAACAAGTGTTGGTGTGGATGTGAACTTAGACCCTCACAGCCAATAAAAATGTAAAAAGGTATAGTAGCTTTGGCAAAGTGCCAGTTCCTCAAATGGTTCAACAGTCACCACATATTTTTTAAAATATATATTTTATTGATTTTTTACAGAGAGGAAAGGAGATAGTTAGAAACATCGATGAGAGATAAAGCTGCCTCCTGAACATCTCCCATTGAGGATGTGCCTGCAACCAAGGTTGCAGAATCAAACCCAGGACCTTTCAGTCCGCAGGCTGACGCTTTATCCACCGAGTCAAACTGGTTTCGGCAACAGCCACCATATAATTCAACAACAACTCCTAAGTAAATACAAGTATCCAGGAGAAATAAAAACATCATAATATAGAGGGAATATGCAAATTGACCATTACACCATCACAAAGATGGCAGTGCCCAAAGCCACAAGATGGCGGCGCCCAGACCCCTCAGAGTTGGGGGGCAGTGGTGGCAGGCAGGTGCCCTTAGCCCCTCAACCACCCAAGCCAGCCCAAAGTGCAGGCAAGCTGCGATGGCAGCTGCCCAGCCGAGGCTTGAGGCTTGCGCTGCCGGCAGTGGCAGCAAAGGTGTGATGGGGGCGTCACCTTCCCCTGATCACAGGGTCTCCTTCTGCTCTTGAGGGCTCTTGGACTGTGAGAAGGGGCATGCCAGGCTGAGGGACTCCCTACCCCCAGTGAATGAATTTTCATGCACCAGACCTCTAATATGCAATAAATGAATATTCATGGCAGTTTTATTCATCAATAGCCCCAAAGTCCAAAGGTCATGAATTTATTGATAAAATGTGCATCCATAAAATGGAATCTTTAGCAATATCAAGAAATGAAGTACTAATATATATTACAACTTGGATGAACTTTGAAAGCATATGCTAAGTGAAAACGGTTAACACAATGAAAAACTTACTGTATATGTCCATTTATATGCAATGTCCAGAATAAGTAAATCTATAGACAGAAAATAGACTTACTGGCTGTCTGGTGCTGGGGGTATGCAGAGATTGAGGGGTGATGGCTATGAGATGCTAGGTTTCTTTTGGAAGTAATGAAAATAACCTAAAAGTGACTGTGGTGGTAGATGCACGGCTTTTTGAACATGCTAAAAACCAATACATTGTACATTTGAAACTGGTAGATTGTATGGTACGTGAACATTTAAATAAAACTACTAATACCTATGATGTGCAGTGTTTACACTGCAATATAATCTACCATGAAGGAGAGTGAATTATGAGTCAGGAAATTTATGTTGTAGCCCAATTTATGTCATTCCTGTTTATATTGTTCCTCCTCTTATATGAAATTTAAAGCTTCCTGCCTCACACTCAGGGTTTCCCATGAGAGATTTATAGTTAATGTAATACTTTCTTCACCAACTTGTGAGCAGATTAGGTTTATTCTACTTCCATGTCTTCATTTTTGTTGTCCTTGCCACAGCCTAGAATACACACTCTTTTATCTCTATTTATCTAAGTTCTTCAGTATTGTTTAAATTCTTTCTCACAAAACTTTCCCTCACTAAACTGTTTCTCTTTTAAGCTCCTATAGCCCTTCAGCACAGTAGTGAAAACTGATATTCTGCCCTGTATAAATCATTCCCTCTTACACAATGTGACCCCATCTCCATCATTTCCACTACACCATAAGTTCCTCGAGGATGGGAGCCAAATAATCCAGGCTTTAGTATTTAATACCAACTAGAGCAATCCTTCATTTAATATCTATAAAAATACTTAACTGAATAAATTTTCTTGTGATTATTTCATCAACTACAAAAAGTTTTTTAATAAATATTCTTTGAGCCCTAACCGGTTTGGCTCAGTGGATAGAGCGTCAGCCTGCGGACTCAAGGGTCCCAGGTTTGATTCCGATCAAGGGTAGGTACTTTGGTTATGGGCACATACCCACTAAACAGGGTGCAGGAGGCAACTGATCGATGTTTTTCTCATCGATGTTTCTAACTCTCTACCCCTCTTCCTTCTTCTCTGTAAAAAAATCAATTAAAAAAATGTTCATTGAATAAAGGACTAGATTGATAAAGTCAGTAAGTAATACCAAAGTATTACTAATACTGGTCAGAGCAAACAATAAAGCTGCTGATATTATATTTTTTAAAAAATACCCATTTAAGAATACAAAGTGAGAACAAGCAATATTTTTTGCTTCAGTGATTTTAAAAAAACACAAGATACTTCTCAATCTCCTACTGTCAATCACTTATACAGAGATGACGACCTTAAAAGATAATGTTTTTGCCAAAAGTGGTTTGGCTCAGTGGATAGAGCATCGGCCTGCGGACTCAAGGGCCCCAGGTTTGATTCCGGTCAAGGGCATGCACCTTGGTTGTGGGCACATCCCTGGTAGAGGGTGTGCAAGAGGCAACTGATCGATGTTTGTGACTTTCTATCCTTCTCCCTTCCTCTCTGTAAAAAAAGCAATAAAATATATTTTAGAAAAAAATAAAAATAAAAAATAAAAAAAAAGATAATGTTTATTCAGCTTTGGCTAAACTACAAATATTTTTAGCTATATCTAATATTGTCATATAGTTCTAACTAGAAACTCACATGCAGATAACTAGTTCATTAGGAATACACTTAAAATTAAAGAACTAAATCTTAGTTTTAGAGAAGATTCATTAATATTTGCGCAAAACAATTTCTTTTACTACTGGCAGAAGTCAACTTTCAGGATCACCGCCTACTTCTATCCAGGTCACTACTTAGCTATTTTAACTTCTGCTAAATCCTCTCTTCTCCAACCAAATGTCAGCCTTTACTTCTTTCCTTTTGGGAAAACACACACACACCCTCAATATCCATCTCTTACACTCCAAGTCTTTGCCCCTCGTTAGATTCTTCAGAGATCCTAGATAAATTCGGCAGCACAAAGAAAACTCTTAATGTGCTCTTTTCATCTTGATTCAGGCAGCTCATCTCCTTTATTACCTTACCGCAACCCTGAGAAAAAGCAACTCAGGCATTTAAAACTTTTTCAAGGAGTACTACAATACTATGGTGTTTTTTGTCTTTTTTCTTTTAAAATTGATATTCATGTAACTAGCTTCAAGAATAACTATATAAAGGTAATTTTTCATCACTGGACAACTGTCTTCTTCTCTGTTAGGATAAACACCAGAATATGAATGATTAATTTTGTCCCCTCTTCCTGTTGGTAACTTAGTAGACAAGTGAACAAAACTCTGGGTAAATTATAACAACACATCTGTACAGGGCCATGTCTAGCAGATCTCAAAGTATGCAAAACAAAGCAAACAGGACACAAGACATGAGTTATTTCTCTCGGGCGTATATACACTGTGTGGCCAGATTATGATGATCTCTGAACGCATAATAATCTGGTCACTCGGTGTATATCCTGTATAATAAAAGGCTAATATGCAAATTGTTACCTTAATCAGGAGTTCGATCATCAGGCAGGCCAGTGTGACCCCATCTATGCACAAATTCATGCATTGGGCCTCTAATACACATACACACACACACACACACACACACAGGCCAGTGTGACCCCATCTATGCACAAATTCATGCATTGGGCCTCTAATACACATACACACACACACACACACACACACACAGGCCAGTGTGACCCCATCTATGCACAAATTCATGCATTGGGCCTCTAATACACATACACATACACACACACACACACACACACACACACAGGCCAGTGTGACCCCATCTATGCACAAATTCATGCATTGGGCCTCTAATACACACACACACACACACACACACACACACACACACACGCCAGTGTGACCCCATCTATGCACAAATTCATGCATTGGGCCTCTAATACACATACACATACACACACACACACACACACACACAGAGGCATACACTGAGTGGCCCGATGATTATTTGTTCAGATTGTATATTAAGAGGAGAAGAGCATTCTGAATAAGAAAAATAAATGCCCCTCAAAGAGTCCCAGGTTTGATTCCGGTCAAGGGCATGTACCTTGGTTGCAGGCACATATCGAGTGAGGAGTATGCAGGAGGCAGCTGATGGATGTTTCTCTGTCATAGATGTTTCTAACTCTCTATCCCTCTCTCCCTTACTCTCCGTAAAAAAAAAAAAAAAAAAAAAAATCAATAAAATATATATTTTTTAAAAAGAAAATAAATGGCTCTTCTTATCTAAGTTTCAAATGTCTCAGAAACCTACATTTATAAATATGATTGTGCAGATTAAGTTTAAAACCATACTTCCTTCTTAAGACTTCAGAAAGTTGACCAGGGCAACCTCTATACAATGACTGATTTAGCATTTATATCAAATAGCAGAGGAAAACAGCCATTTTCTCCTTATCAGTTTGTTACTTTAATTCATTATCTTTACCTCCTCTCCAAAAGGCAATTCAACGATTCCATATTCTGAGGAATTATTTAATTCCCTGGCAACACACAGACATATGTTCCAGAAGAAAAATATTTTGCCTTTACAAACTTTATTTTATTTTTTTTAAAATATATTTTATTGATTTTTTTTAGAGAGAGGAAGGGAGAGAGATAGAGAGCTAGAAACGTCGATGAGAGAGAAACATCGACCAGCTGCCTCTTGCACACCCCCTACTGGGGATGTGCCCGCAACCAAGGTACATGCCCCTGACCGGAATCGAACCTGGGACCTTTCAGTCCGCAGACCGACGCTCTACCACTGAGCCAAACCGGTTTCGGCACAAACTTTAATTAGCCCCCCAAGTCTTTAAAAGTGCTTTGTAAATGTTTCAGATAAAAACAACACATATTAGCCCTAGGCAGCTTGGCTCAGTGGATAGAGCTTTGGCATGCACACTGAAGGTTCCCAGGTTCAATTCCAGCCAAGGACACAGGCCCGGGTTGCAGGCTCGATCCCCAGTAGAAGGCATGCAGGAGGCAGCCAATCAGTGATTCTCACTCATCATTGATGTGTCTCTTTCCCCCTTCCTCTCTGAAATCAATAAAAAAATAAACTTAAAAAAAAGCACATATTAGTATTTTACATAAAACACCAACAAATCCTCAAAATAATAGTAAGGCAATATTTTTACATTAAAAACTTCAGCATGTGTAACTGTCAACTTGAGTGCACAAAGAATGAGATGCACCGAGACAGCATCAATTAATGATTTGTTTGTTGGAAGACAGGGAGCTTATCTATGTCCCTTCTGCTAGATTATTAGTTATCATTTTCTTTCTAACTTTAATCAACTAAAAAATATATATAGCATATATAAATATAAATAAGCAGCATGTTTATTTACAATGTACTATGGTTAAATGCTGCTTAGAAGAGAAAAAAAAAAAAAGGATAGAGATGCTGAAACCTAATTTTATGCTCTACTTGAAGTATTTCTTGGTCTAACTGGTAGACCAAAGACTTCTGGGGGTGAGGTGGGGTCATCTAAACAGCAAAATCTCAGTACAGAATCATAGAGGTGAAACTATTTATTTAGGCATCTATATTCTATAGAATAAGTGCAATATGCTAATTAGACCGGTGTCCTTCCAGACGACCTTCTGGACGAAGCTGGGCTGTGAGGGAAGCCCGGTCCCGGGTGCCAGAGGGGAGCTGGTGCTGGCAGCCGGGGAAAGAAGGCCTGCTCTTGCACAAATTTCATGCATTGGGCCTCTAGTTAAATATAAAACTGACAATTACACTAAAAAACTTTAGAAAATCGTCAAAGAGTAAGTTAATGACTATGTAAAAAATAAGTACAGGAAGAGAGCTAGTGTCCTAATCAGCATTACTGGGCCAAAATTTCCCATGAAAACAGTCTGCTTAAGAAAAAAAGACTGCCCAGCTGAGCCGGCTGGTGTGGCTCAGCAGCTGAGTATCAGCCCAGGAACCAAGAGGCCACAGGTTCCATCCCGTCAGAGCACACACCGGGAGTGAGGCTTCATTCCCAATAGGCAAGCGGTCAATGTTTCTTTCTCACTGTTTCTTTCTGTCCATCCCTCTCTAAAAAGAAAAATCACTAAAGACATTTTTTAACGGACTGAACTACATGAGATGTTCTCTCTCATTTAGAGAGAAAACTATCGAGAATGTTTTGGCTGAAACAGCAATAGGAGGGAGTATAAAGAGCCTCAACAGGAGTTACACTCAGGCGAGCTTCACTTCCATAGTTAACCCTTACCCAGCCTACTTGCCTTTTCATGCACTAACACCTAACAAGGTAATAAAGTTCAAATGACAATTTCCTGTCAGAAACTGTTATTTATCAGTCAAATGAATCTCTTTCATTTAAAGAAATAAATGCATGATAGATCCTTTGGTTTAAAGGGTCAGGTAAGACCTAAAAATAAAATCAGCTCACTAACCGGTTAATAAATACAGGTACATTCATATGATAAAATGCCTCATTGTTAAAAAACAAAAATGAAGTTTTGCTAAGCAATATTAAGTGAAAAAAAGCAAGATATGATAGTGTATATAGTAGACTATCACTTGTATAAAAGGGGGGGAGAGTATGTATTTATTTGCTTGTGTATGAATATATACATCTGAGAGAATAATTAGCAATACTCGGATGACTTGGTTGGGGGTGACAGACACACACACACACTTTTTCTATAAATTTTCTTTTGAATTATGAATTATCTGAATGACATTGAAAAATAAAACTGAAAATATAAAACTGTAATATTCCTCTTTTCCATTATTTCACCAAGTATGATCCCTCCTTCTTTTGATATTCTGCCTTAGTCATCATGTCCTCAAAGTTCCTTTAGGGTAGCGACAAGACAGTGCAATTCATCTTTGGATTTGCTGTAGCTTCTACTCCAGTGTATTAAACATAGTAATATTAATAATGAATAATTTAAAAGTAGAAAACATTTGTTGGGCACATGTGAAATGCCTGGCATTTAATAAGTATTAACTTATTTAACGTAAAGTTTACCTGTATTACTTTATTTAATTCCCACTTTTCTTTGAGGTGGATATGGTACCTTTATGACCAAGCAAACTGAGGTATGGAGAAGAAACCAGCTCAATGTCCCACAGCTAGGAAGTTAAAATAAAGTTTAAAAATGAGTATCTATCACTGAGTCCCGAAAGGAGGTACTTTATCTCATGACCCTATTAAAAAGGTGGTATTATTCTAATTTAACAAATAAGAAAATTGAGGCTGAGGAAGATCAAAAAATTTCCGGGCAAGTCACAAATTCCCTTGAGGGTAGGCACATGACAATAGTGTCATCAGGGATTCTAACACCTAATGCTCTTTCCACTATGTTCTCTCACAGTGAATGCTAGCTAAATCCTTGAATTACCACCAACTGTTGTCTCCAGTGAACTGCAGTAGAAATGAGTTCACACATAAAAATGAAAACCCTTGCCTTTTTTCTATTCCCTATCTACTATATTTCTTACATTCAGATTTGAGCTCTTCGCTATTCAATTAAAAAGCTGTCACTGTGAGTGATACTGTACATCAAGAAAGATATGCTTATGAGAATGTGTTACAGGCTGATATAAACAAGTGCATATAACTGAATCTAGTAAGGTGTTTATAGAATAAATGAAATTATAAATTTCAGTGATACATTGTAAGCATTAAGTTACAAGAACATTTCTTCTGTAGAAGAGGAAAACTATTTTTAAACTGACATGAAGTGGGGCATACATACATGTGGGACAAAAGTAGGTTGCTATTCATATGGAAAATGACATAATAATACCATAATTAATAAATTATAATACAAGAATAAACTCTTGTACTCACAACTGTAAACCTATTTTTGCCCAACTGCAAGCCTATTTTCCCCATCCTGTACTCGGTTTTAATATAACCATATTATATTCCAAAACGTCTTCGAATGTGACAAACTAAAGCTACTTCTCTTTGAAGAAAATGTTCTGTTTATCAGCTCTAATCAAGAATATAAGTTTTAGAAAGCAGAAAAAGGAAGTTGCCATTTTATAGATGAGGTTTCTAAGTTTTCTCAGGCTCTTACGTGAAAAAAAAAAATCATTCAAAAGAGGTATTAGCTTTAAATCCCATAAGTGCCTTTTAACATTTTTCAGTCAATTTGTGTCAAAGATTCATTTTCTGAATATATATGTCCATTAATAAATTAATCAAACTTAACTGAGATTTTTTTTTTTTACTGGTCCGTGAGAGGGGGTAGAAGTATAATTTTTAGTACCATGCTCCATGTGAAGGTTCACATATTTAATTAATATAAAAGTTTGAAAAGTTTCACCTGGAATTGCTAAGGATTAACAGATTATGAATTTATAGATAAAGTTTAAATTGTCACAGAGAAAGAGTTGTTATCCTATAGTCTCTGTAGGAGAAAAACATTACTCAACTGATGCTGGGTTTCAGACCTTTCTTAAGGAAAAACAGTCATCTATAACATCATCAATACTGTAATTTCCTCAGTGTTTGTCAAATAAAATCATCTCCTCGGTCCTTATGGAAAAAGTCTTTATTGCATTTTCTTAATTTTTTCCAACAATGACAAATTGCTAACGTGTTTTATTATTTTTTTTAAAGACTTGCAATACAGCAAAGTAGGTTTTGAAAAAGTACTTGGCAACAAGAAGGCTTCTATTACCAATCAGTTTTTATTCCTAACAGAAACTCTGAATAGTAACTACAGGGCTAGTGAAATGTGGCAGACCAAGTGTTTTTAAAACAAATGATTCGTTCATCTTTTGCAACACCTAACAATAACCGTTTTTGTTTTTGTTGTTTTTTTTTTTTTTTTTTAAATCTGGAAATAAGCAGTGAATGTGAAAGATTTCAATAGCTGGCAACCAAAAGTATCTTTTATACAAAACCTTCATGAGGCAGAGCTGATGGGAGCTAAGGCCAGAGTGAAATTCTAACTTCTCACAGAGGGTACGACACACCTGAACGGGTCGTACGGCAGGTCCTCTAAAAACTAGCTTTTAATCTCTACTGTGTTAGTGACTTTCCGGCCGTGCCTTTTGCAAACGAAGAAAAAATAATAATAATAAGCCTTGTGGCTTCAATGGTCAAGGCTCCGGTTAGGGTTGCCCACCGCCTGGGAGACAGAATAACGGATATTTTTAAAACACCCATTTTTAGAATTAGCGTCCATCAATACGTTTCAGTTTGGACAGAAACGTGTGGGAAACATGGCAGAAAGGAGGCGGGGTGGAGGGATGCAGAGGACCCACACCAGTTGGCACGGTTGGCAAAAAAAACAACACACACACACACCACCATGCACACAAAGTGATGTAAAGCAAAAGCACACCGACTCGACACCCAGTGTTTCACCAGGATGGGTCTCAAGTGATCACCTTCTTGAAAAAAAGGGTTAAAAGCGAAACTGCTTTTCAAACGCCAGCTTCCCTTTTGCAAGATCCCAACTGCTGCAAACTTGGGAGAAATGTTTTATTTTCTTAGCAACCCCTTGCTCCCAAAAAGAATGCATTTCCATGACTACTGCCTTAAAAAAGAGAGACAGAGAGAGAGGTGAAGGGGAAAGAGCGAAAGCTGCCTAAAACCCTGCCCCAGCCCCCCCAGGGCTCCCCGGGGCGGAGGGAACAGGGTCCCCCCGGACGGCGCGGAGGGGGGAACGGGCACGAAGAAGAAAACGCAGACGAGGACCAGCCTTGGGATGCGAACTTTATTGCACCAAGAGCGCGGGCAGCGCGGGGCGCTGGCAGCGGGCACGGCGGGCGCCCTCGGCGGCCGCGGGGCCGGAGGCGCCGTCACCTCCGCCGCCTCCGCCGCCCCCCGCGGCCCCGGCGGCGCGGCCCGGAGCGCGGCGGGCCGGGGGCGAGGCGGGCGGCGCCGGGGGCAGCGGCGGCGCCAGCCCCGATCGGGCCGGGCGGCCGGGCGCGCGGCCTCCCCCTGGGGCGGCTCCGGCTCCGGCTCCGCGCCCGGCCCGGCCCGGCCCGGCCCGGCGGCTGGCGGCGGCGGGAACGCGGCGCCCGCTCCGGAGGCCGCCCGCCCGGCCGCCCGGCCGCCGCCCGCAGCCCGTCCCCGGCCGCCACCCCGCCCGCCGCCGCCCCCCGCCATGAGCGCCGCCGCTGGCTGCAGGCAGAGTCGCTGCCGCCCGCGGCCGCCGCTGGCTCCGGTCCGCCGCCATTATTCTTTGTTCGCTGCGAGCCGCGGCGAGGCGGTGGGGCTCGGGCGGAGGCTCCATCTTTGCCGCGGCCCCTCCTGCGGGGGAAGGCCTCGGCGCGCGGCCGGCCGGCGCCTCCCCGCTCCCCCCGCGGCCCCCCGGCTCTCTCGCGGGCTCCTGCCTCCTCCTCCTGCTCCTCTTACCGGTGGTACAAGCTCCTCCGTCACTGCTTTCGTTCGCCGCCCGGATCTCGCTGGAGTTTTATTCTCTCCCCCACGTAACACACCGCGTCAAACTACACCTCCGCCGCGTCACTCACCAGCACTCGCTTCTCCCAGCGCCCGGGCCACAGCAGCAGCCGCCGCCGCGGACGGAGGAGCCGCAGCCAGGGAGCAGCCAGCGCCGCCCAGCGCCGAGTGCGCAGCGGCCGCGCCCGGAAACTGCCGAGCCCGCCCGGAGGCGCTCGGCCGGCCCCGCCCCCCCCCGCGCGGGCGGCGGAACTTGCCGAAGGCGTTCGGCTCCCCTTCGGGCGGGCGGGCGGGCGGGCGCGGCGCAGGGGCTTCTCCCGCCGGGAGTGGGAAGGCGAAGGGTGGGCTGGGACCCGCGTGGGGCGGTCGGGGGAGGAGGGGGAAGGAGGGTTCGAAGCCCCATCGCCGCGTTTCGGTGGATTAAAAACCCGCCGGCGGAAACGTGCAGGAGGAAGTGGGGCTGGGGTGTGCGGCCCGCGGGGAACCCCAGGGGGGTGTGGACGGCGGGGTGGAAACTCCCGCGGCGGTAAGCGGCGGGCGGGCTCCGGGGCGGCGGCGGGCGCGAACTTTCAAACGCCGGGCGGACGCGGGAGGCGCGCCGCGAGGTCTGGGCTGCACCCGAGGGCGGGAGGCTGGCGAGGCCGCGGAGGAAGGCGGCTGCCCACGCCCCCGGGGCCCGGGGCCCGGGGCAGGGCCTGGCTGGGACGCGGCGCGGCTCGGGAGCCCCGGGGGAGGGTTTTCCGTCTCCCCGGGCGGCCGGGCTCCGAGCACCCGCGGAGAAAGCTGGCGGCGGCCGGCCGCTCTGTTCTACTGCGGGGCGGGGGGCGGGGCGGGAGGTGCCTGGGGCTGCGGAGGCTCTGGGACCTGGAGCACCTCGCGGGGTTCAGCCCGGCTGCGCGGGCAGCCAGGGTCGCCCAGGGCCTCTGAGCAATCACCTGCCCTGACCCAGGTTGCTCTTCCACAATTTTTCGAAATGCTTTCTCTCCCCCCCCCCCCCCCCACACACACACCTGCCCGCCCGCCCTTTTTTTTTTCTTTCTTTCTTTTTTTTTTTTTTTTCTGGCACCTTCCTGTGTCGCTTTCTTTCCGCAGCCGGTTTCTGCCGCGCGGTGTGCACTCGCTGCACCCTGTCCTTCCCCGCCCACCGCGCCCCAAGCCCGCCGGGGTGTCTTCCGCTGCCTCAAAGCTCCTGAGATGGCGCTTTCAGAGGGCACCCAAGGCCGCGATCCTGATCTCTCAGTCTCCTTTGCATTGAGCTCTGCAGTCCTCTTTCATAAGCGTCTTTCTGCCCTTTAGAAAGCTAACCTGCCTTTAGGAAGCAAAACCCACATGGTGCAAGTCTGAGCTCCGCCCCTTACTGGCTTCCTGTTGGAGACAGTTGCCCTTCTCTGTTCTCTTGATCGATCTCAGGCTGCTTTCTCAGGGACTTTGGGCCAAAGAATAGCCACTTTTCTTTCCGTTATTCAACCTTTTCTAGTCTCCCGGCTTCCCCATCTTACTATAAGCATGCTTGCCTGGCCGGCCTGGCTGAGTGGTTGAGTATCGAGAAGGTCACGGGTTGGATTCCTGGTTAGGGCACATGCCCTGGTTGTAGGCTCCAACATCCCCCGTGTGGGACATGTAGAAGGCAGCCAATGGATGATTCTCTCTCATCGTTGGTGTTTCTGTGTGTGCCTCTCTGTCCCTTTCTAAAATCAGTAAAAATGTATTTGAAAAATAAATCAATAAACATGCTTAAGTCTCTCATTTCTTTAAAAAGATATATGCATAACCATGCACACAGACAATGGGGTGGTGAGGGCCTTGAGGGGCAGGAGGGGGCTGGAAGAGACTAATGGGAGGGGGGAGGGGGAGGACCTATGTAATAGTTTCAACAATAAAGATTTCTAAAAGTAAATAAGACTTATCTCCTTAAATCCTTCTCCAATGGGTAATTCCAATGGTCTCTTACCCTGTGGACATTGTCTCACGGCCACTACTTAACCCTTTTCTGTCTAGCGTCTATTCCAGTCATTCACCTGAAGCAACTCTAATTTGTCACAGACAGTCTTCAGTCCCCATATTTCAAGACTTGATTCTAGCATTTGGCACTACTGACCACACCTTGAAGTGAATATGCTCTTCCCTCTGCTTCACCTCCTTTATCCAACTCTTAAACATCAGCATTCTGCTGAGCGAGGTCCTCTTCCTGAGTCCCACCCTGTGCACTCTCCTAGGTGATCTCACCCTCCTCCAGCAGCTCCACATACCCTCTGCCAAAGGCTGTCCATCCCGTAACTCAAATCTAGATCTTGCTTTTGAACTCAGGGTTCATATTTCTAACTGCCATTGCTACAGTTTCATTTGGATGACTGGGGCATGTCAAACTCAACCTGTATGTTACAGTCGCTCCAAAACCTTCCTCCCTGAGCCCTGGGATCAGTAAAGGGCATCCTGTTCATCTACTGAGCTCAAGCCAAAAACCTAGCATGGCTCCGACACACATCAGAATCCCCTAGACCCCTGCGCCTTAAAAAGCGGGGTTGTGGCCACTCTCCATTCCTGCGGCCACTTTCCCACCCCCGCTCCAGTCCTGCCGCCTGCATCTCTTGCTCGAAGTGCTGCACATAACTACCACGCAGGTCCTACAAACCTTTCACTCCCATTCAGTTCCCACACTGCAGCCGCGGTAATTTTAAAAATATAAATCTGATCATGATTCCTGCTGGAATCCCTTCTGTGGCTTCCCTTTTGCTTACTGAACACAGTCTGAGCTTCTTATCATGGAGACCAGCCCTCCACCATCGGGGCTTGTCATTCTCTCCAGCTTCCCTATCTGCACTCCAATCATATTAATCTTTTTTATATTAGTCTTTTTTCTTTTTTTTGGGGGGGGGGGCCTCTTTTTCTCTCTCTCTTTCCCTTCCTTCCTTCCTTTCTTTCTTTTTTTCTTTTTTTCCCTAGTGTAGGCTCTCACCTCAAGTCATTGACGCACACCATCCATTCCCTTCCCCTGGAATTCAGTCACCTACTCCTACCTAATTGCAACAACATTTTCTTTTCTGATACATCATATTGTAACTACTTGTTTAATGCGCATGTAAGGTCTGTGCAGGTGGGGACCATGTCTGTCATATTTACCTCCTTCCCTAGCACCAGCACAATGTCTAGAATGCAGTGGTACTTGTTCAATATTTAATGAATAAATATTGAATATGCGTGTGGTCCCAGGATAAGTTCCTTAATATTTTTGAAATCAAATCCTGGCTCATCCACTTACTAGCTATGTGAGTTTGGGCAAAGATGATAATAGCACCTACATCATAGGTGATAATTATTGTGATAATTAAATTCACTCATGGAAAGCATGCTTGACAAAATGTTTGGCACATACTAAGTGTTACTAGCTTTTACATGTATATATCATCCTTGTGTCAAATACATTTCAAAATTGAGTTTACCATTTCCCTGTTCTTATGCTGTCCCTATACATGATACCAAAATCTTGGAATTATTTACTCAGAGCCTATATTTATCACCCACCAAATATGGTCATTTTTTAGTTTAAAATTTCCTCATATCCTGACCTTTCTTTATATGATCATCTCTTCATATCTTGGTGACTTTGCTAACTTCCTAGGAGCTTTCTGACTGCAGACCCACTTCCCACATTCACCTGTGCCCCCCTGTCAGACCAGCGGGCCTCAGTTAGTAAATCTTCTCTCCTGGCTCACTTTGTTCATTCACTCATTCATTTAATCATCCAGGCACTCAAATGCAATTGATCTTAGTAAACATTTTGTATATGCTTCAGATTTGAAACCTAGTCTCCCAATTTCATTTATTCTACTCTAGCATCTCTATAAACAATAGAAACATCAAACTTGTAGCATCTATTTTTTGTCTCTGGGACTTAGAAATTACTTTAGTTTTTTACTGTTTTTCAGTCGGAAAATATGGTCAATATTGGGGAGATGAAGGTAGAGAACACCACGTGGATATAACTTGACATGGTATAAGATAACTGCCTGAGAGAGGTCCAGAAAAGGTGGCGATCTCATGAGAAGATTCTAAAAGGCTTCAAGGAGAAAGTGGTATTTGAGAACTTTCCTCTAACCATGGCTTCCTTTTCCTGTTATTTTTCTCTCTTGCTTCCACTGTTGAACCTAATTCTCACTCTCACTGCGATCTCAAGTTTCACAGACCCTGCCTACTCTGGTGCATCACCTCTCATGACTCAGTTTGCTTTCCTATCTAACCCCAAAGCCATGGTGACCTTTCTCTTCAATTCTAAAAGTATCTGTTGAGCACTTGCTTTGTGCCATGTACTCTCAGAAACGGATTCAGTGCTATCAGTGTTATCAATGCTCATGAAATAACCTTGTGATTTGAATTGTACTTTCCGAATCGTTTTTTCAAAGCAGAAGAGGGAGCACCGATTTGTTATAGCCATTCCTGATCTGTTTACCAGTTACAGTTCCCACCTAGGTTAATATACACTGAGTGGCCAGATTATTATGATCTCTGAATGCATAATAATCTGGCCACTCAGTGCATAACCTATATAATAAAAGGCTAATATGCAAATTGTCCCCTCGACCAGGAGTTCGACCAGCAGGCAGGCTGGACAACTGCCCATGTCCCTTCCCCCTGGCTGGCTGGCCAGACTCCACCCATGCACGAATTCATGCACCGGGCCTCTAATATAGATAGATATAGATATAGATATAGATATAGATAGATATATAAATATATAATGATCTGGCCATTCAGTGTATTTGCTTCTTAAAGTTAATCTTACACATAAGAACCACAACAAACCCCATCTTTACTTCCACTTCCTCTTCTAGCTACTGTCCAATTAATTTTTGCTCTCTTTACAACAAATATTTTTGAAAGAGTACTCTATTTACTTCCCCAATTCCTTTTCTTTTATCTTCTAACTAGCTCTTGCCCCCAGCATTCCACCATATCTCTCCACGTTACTTAATCCAATGGCCTGATCTCAGTCTTCATCTCACTGGACCTGTGAGCAGCATTTGACACAGTTGATCACTCCTTTCCCCCTGGAAGGCTTCCTTCACTTGTTACATTTGTTTCTTCTGTGTTTCAGGACACTTCACTCTCCTGGTCTTTGTCCTCCACTCCTGTCACTGTTCTCAATCTCCTTTGCTCACTGACCTCTTAACATTGCGTGTCCCTGGATTCCTGGTACCTGTTCTGTACTCTCTCCCTTAGTGATCTCATTCAGTCAATGGCATTCAGTCAAGGGCATTCGATAGGATAAATACGCTCACAGGTCCCTAGTCTCAGATCCACACTTGTATATCCAAGTACCTCAGCATCTCTACTTGGATGTTGAATAGACCTCTGATTCTATTATGTCCAAAACTAAACTCCTAATTGCCCTCCCCTCAAAAACCTTCTCTACCTACAACCTGGTCTGTCTCAGTTATGGCAACTTCATCATTCCCACTGCAGAGGCCAGCTCAGCTACTCTTACTCCCCACATCCAATCTGTCGTCAAATCCTGTTCTTCCCTTCTCCACTCACACCACCTTGGTCCCAGCCTTTGTCCCCTTTGACTAGGATTTTATATCAGCCACCCTTCCCCTTCATTCTGTTTTCAGCACAGCGGTTAGCGTGATCCTTTCAACACATAAAGCCAACCACCCCATGATTCTGTTCAAAACCTCTAGACACTCCCTATCTCATTTAGAAAAAGCCACAATTCTTACGTTAGGCCTGTGAGACTCCATCTCCTCTCTGATCTCCTGGTGTTTGGTTAGCTTAAACAGACAGGACTTGCAAGTGTTCAAATAACCTTTATTTTACTTACTGCCACATCCACATAACTTACATTGCCGTGTATGGTTATAATTGTTTCACTTTATTATTATTTGTTGTTGTTCATCTCTTTTTCCTGCCTATTTTATAAACTAAACCTTACCATAGGTATTTATATATAGGAAAAAAAACAGTACACACGGGGTTTGGTACTCTCTGTGGTTTGAGGCCTCCCCTGGGGGTCTTGGCATACACCCCCAGTGGAGAAGGGGGGGCTAATGTAACCTGAAAGAAATGGGGACTTCTTTGAAGCTTTCATATCTCCCCACTCAGAGTGAGAATTGAAGAACCGATCAGCAAGATTCTGGTTGCTTTTCATTTCTATCTTGATGATGACCAAGTGGTAAGCTGCAGCCTCATCTTTCCTGTGACTGAAAGCAATGCCATGTAAACGAAGTGGCCTCTTCTCCATCTAGAAATTTCAAAAAGACCCGTGGTTGGCAGTAAATCCAGCTGCAGGAACCAGTGAAGATTGACTGGGTGCCTGCTTTGTGCCAGGAACTGTTCTAAACATTTCCGATGTGTTAACTGATTTAATACTCATAACTCAGTGAGGAAAACAGTCCTTTTAGAAGCATTTTGTAGGTGAGCAGGCTGAAGCACAGCGGGTGGAGAAGTGTGGCAGGCAGTCTGGCCCCAGAGCCTGCATTCTTAGCCATGGTGCTCCACTGTCTGGTTGTGGAATATGAAGGTGGGGGAGTGGGGAGGGCTTTGCATTGAAAAGAAAGCAAAATAATTATAATTCCATCCATGCAACTCTGTCCTGCTGAAAGCACCATAGTAACCCAAGTACTGTTTCCTGCATCAGCCTTACTGCCATTGTCATGCATGACACAGGAATCAGGCTAAATTGCTTCCAAGATACCTTTTCACTCTCTCCAGGCGAAGGAGGAGGCTCCTTGAAACACTGCCAAACCGCTCCCCTTCATCTCTGCTTGCCTGGCTCCTGCTCTCTAGCTGAGCTCTGAATGGTATGGCATTGCTCCTGAGCGCCTTGCCTAAGTCCCTTCTCTCCCCTCGGCCCTCCCACCACCACCACCACCACCACCCACACACACACACACACACACACACACACACCCCGTTTCCCTTCCCCAGGTCCCTAACAACACCCTAGTCTGGTTTAGGTGCTTGAACACATGTTTTTTGTTCCATCAAAGTGCCTATCACAACTTCCTGCTATTTGTTTAATGTCTAGTTCTCCACTAGATGGTAATCTTTGTGAGGGCACAGTTCAGAACAGTTGTTTCGCATGAATAAAAGCTGTATTTCTATAGACTATCTTCAATCAAAACCATGCATGAAGGTGATTTTTCTTGTGTCCAGGCTAGTCCATTTTTTTTTAGAAATGGAAAGGGTAGCTTGCCTTTCATCTGCCTCCCAGTTGTTGGGTTTTCATGTTATCACTGTCTACGCCCCAAAGCTGGTTTCCAATTAGTGCCGCTCTTGGCTTCCAATTCAGCCGACATTCAGCTGTTATGTGATGTTTCCCTCTTCTATCTATATCTGCTCCTTTAAAGCGAGATACTTTCTCAGGGTTTCAGTTTCCTCAGCCATACAGCCAACCGGATTGACTTGTGGGAGATCAAGCTGTAAATCTGAGAATTGGGTTTGAATTTAGAACTTCCGAGTCTATACTATAGACTCGGAAGTTCTAAATTGATTATTACTCAGTAATATGTGTGATAGCCATGAACTCGTAGCCAAGATCAGAGATGGGAACAGAAAGGCATATTCTGTTCCTATCTCTGATCTTGGCTACGAGTTCATGGCTATCACACATATTACTGAGTAATAACCATATTTCATAACTGCATTATATGCACCTCCTTCAAAATCTTTTTTTCTTCTTCCTTTGTTCTGTTTTCCACTTTTATTCATTTTCTTTCCATTTTCACTCTGCCATTTTTTTATCCCAAACAGTGGCACTCAGGGCTTTTGAAAACATTTTTGGGGCCTATCCTAATCCTGTGTATGGATTGAAGGCTTTTGTAATATTTGTTTATTTCTATCATTCCCACACTATCATTATATTTATTTCAGAAATAGATATACAAGTCCCAGGGATCCCTGGCTGGTTTTGCTCAGTGGTTAGAGCGTTGGCCTGCAGACTGAAGGGTCTCGGGCTCAGTTCTGGTCAAGGGCACATACCTGGGTTACAGGCTCTTCCCAGGCTCCAGACCCCGGTCATAGGGTGTGCAGGAGGCAACCAATCAATATACACCCCCCTCTCTCTCCTTTCTCTTCCTCCCTTCTACTCTCTAAAAATCAATGGGAAAAAATATCCCTGGGAGAGGATTAACAACAACAACAACAAAAACCCCAGGGATTGGAAGCAGGACACATACTATTGGGGCTTCTGGTTAAGCAAGGTGGTTGAACACATGCTTTGGCTTTGCTCATTCCTGACCCCTCACAGTAAAGGAATAAGACAAGTGTAAACCCCTTTGGTAGATAGAGTATGGTTCCCCCATAGATACTCCTGTCCTAATTCCTGCAAATATGTTATTTTACTTGGTCAAAGGGACTTTGCAGATATAATTAAGATAAAGATTTTGAGATAGCCTATTATCCTGGATTATTTTGGTGGGTTCAATGTCATCACAAAGATTCTTATAAGGGGAAGAGGGAGGCAGGGGAGAGAGAAATCGGAAGATGCTCCAGTCTGGCTTTGAAGAGAGGACATGAGGTCCTGAGCTAAGGGCTGCAGACGGCCTCCACGAGCTCACATAGGCAAAGAAGCAGTGTCTTCCCTGGACTGGCCTCACGTGCTGCATTCCTGCCAACGGCTTGATTCTAGCCCCCTGGACTGATGTTGAACTTCAGTCCTCCAGAACTGTAAGATAATATAAACTGTGGTTGTCTTCAGCCATGAAGTCTGTGGTAATTTGTTACAGTGGCAATAAGATTCTACTACAGCCCCTCAGGGAGCAAAATGGGAAAGGAGGAGATAAAATAGTTGAGAGAATTCAATGCATGTTTGGAAGACAGGACAGTTGCAGGAAAGGCAGCTGACTCGGCAGGAGAAGGAAGTGGATACCTAAGTGCCCGCAGGAGGGATATCACTAATAAGGAAGTCAGTTTGCCCTTTACAAGCCCAGAGCAGTTTGGGGAATTAGGGGCCATGCCTCCCTCTCTCTAAAAATCAACGAATATGCCAAAACCGGTTTGGCTCAGGGGATAGAGTGTCGGCCAACAGACTGAAAAGTCCTGGGTTCGATTCTGGTCAAGGGCATGTACCTTGGTTGCGGGCATATCCCCAGTGGGGAGTGTGCAGGAGGCAGCTGATCCATATTTCTCTCTCATCGATGTTTCTCACTCTCCATCCCTCTCCTTTTCTCGTAAAAGATCAAAAAATAGCCGGCACCGGTTTGGCTCAGTGGATAGAGCGTTGGCCTGCGGACTGAAAGGTCCCGGGTTCGATTCCGGTCAAGGGCATGTACCTTGGTTGCGGGCACATCCCCAATAGGGGTGTGCAAGAGGCAGCTGGTTGATGATTCTCTCTCATCGATGTTTCTAACTCTCTATCCCTCTCTCTTCCCCTCTGTGAAAAATCAATAAAATATATTTTTAAAAAAAAGATCAAAAAATATATTTAAAAAAATAAAAATCAATGAATATCCTCTGTTGAGGATTTTAACAATGGTCCTTTGCCACAGATAATTTTAGAAGCATTGATCTGGGATATAAAATTAAGGCTTTGGGCTGAATATATTTGGGAAATTACTGTGCTAGAACCATCAGCAAATGACCCATGCAACATTTCCCTCCACAGTTATATTTTGAGAATTTTATATAGAACAAACAGAAGCATATTGAGGCCAGCATTCCCCATGTTCATAACATTTTCCTCATCCTCCATGTTGCTTGCCCTCTCAATACCATATCTGGAAAGAACCCAAAGGAAATATCGGCATTTTCTGAGGAGCCGTGGGAAAACAGCATCACTAACCCTAGGAAGGTGGAGACATTTGACTTTGTAAGGTTAACAAGCTTTCAGTCCTGTCCAAATTCTTAGTTTTTTGACTGCATTACTCTCAGGTGAGTGTTGCTAGTCAAATAGTAACAATAATATACAAAGATTGGAATTCTCTCGCCTTTTAAACTGTCTCACTAGTTTCTGACTCCTTTTCCTTCAGGTTTTATGCCCATGCTACCCTGTACTTACTCAAAGGAAACAAAACATTTGTACTGCATGTCTTTGGGGCTTGCAAACTGGTGCTGTCGTGTGATAATGTGGAATACAGTTTGCCAGGGGAGGTATTTCAGAAGCACCCGAGCCCGGATCTTCTCCAGAAGAGTGACATTTCTTGCAACATATGAGTGAAAAGGAGGAAGTCGTCATTAACGGTCAATCCCAAGGCTGAAGTTCACATGCATCTTTTTTTTTTATTTTAAAAAATATGTTTTTATTAATCTTGAGAGAGAGAGAGAGAGAGAGAGAGAGAGAGAGAGAGAGAGAGAGAGAGAGAGAGATTGGATTGGCTGCCTTCTGTACAGCCCCTATTGGGGATTGAACCTGCAACCGGGCATGTGCCCGGACTGGGAACCGAACCAGTGACTTTTCGGTGCATGGACGAAGCTCAGCCAATGGAGCCTCAGCGGCCAGGACTCGCATGCATCTTGATTAAACTTTCCTGGTCTCTGTTTGGTTGTTCAGTCGTGTGCGTTGTCTTGGTGATGCTGGAAACAGCACCGCTGACTCACGGCCTTCGTGTTGCGGCAGGATGCAGCGGCGCCAACCCCGTCCCAGGAAGCACCCCCGTGTCTGCGTCACGAAAGGCTCTCCGCACCTGGGTGGCGTCGGAGGTCAGAGTCACTGCAGCTCCTACAACTGACACATTTACATCCCTAACACCCAAAGACGGCGCGGGGCTAAGGACCCAGTCTGTTTTCAAAAGCTCCTTCCACCCAGACTTTTATCCCCTCGTCCTCCTCCTATAAGGAATTGAGAAAGAGGTGACTTGTTGGGAGATGGGGAAGGAGAGAAGAAATATTTTTTAAAAAATATATCTTATTGGTTTTTTACAGAGAGGAAGGGAGAAGGATAGAGAGCTAGAAACGTCGATGAGAAAGAAACATCGACCAGCTGCCTCCTGCACCACCGCTACCGGGGATGTGCCCGCAACCAAGGTACATGCCCTTGACCGGAATTGAACCTGGAACCTTTCAGTCCGCAGACCGAGGCTCTATCCACTGAGCCAGACCGGTTTCGGCCAGAAGGGAATCATTTTTAGGGCTTATGGTCTGTCGTCTTTAGTCCGGTAGCATATGCCCCTGTGGCCCGTTATGCCGCAAGGTATGACAAGGCTGTAATAAAACCCCTGCCTAAGTGGCTCGCTGCAGCTCAAGAATGTTTACTCGAGCTGCCCCGAAGCCAGAGGGTTTAACAAACATCCTCTCTTCCTTCCCGTCAGGGCTTGCCCTGCGCTGTCGGTTCGCTGCCGGCGCTTGCTGCCCCCGCGGGCCGGGCAGCCGTCGCGTGTTAGGAAATATATCGCCCGTTCATGTACTTGTCCAGCCCGTTAGACTTCAGGTGCCTCAAGGCCAGATAAAGTTTTACTCATCCCATGGTAAGGATTCCCTTCTCAAAATTCTTACAGGCGAGGAATTACTCAATAAGAGGCTGATCATGTCTTCCCAGGGGGAACAAAATAGCAACGTGCAAAAAGTTTTGGGGATGCGCAGAAGACACAAGGGTTTTCTGTGCTGTTTGGAGCTTTCTCTAGAAAAGGGATGGAGGGGGGTGAGGGAGAATGCGTGGGAGCTATGTCATAGGATTGCTACCGGGACAAGATGGAAAGTTTCCTATATGGGACTTAGCACTGCCCCTGGCTGAGGGTAAGCGATTAGTAAGTATTTGATATTTTTATTGTATTTCATTACATCCAATAGGTGACAATTTTGTGTCACTAAGAAAAAACGGTCTAGTAAACTATTGCACAATGATTTCTTATCATCAAAATTATTATTATTATTATTATTATTTTTAATTTATTTTTTTTTCCTTCCGAAACCGGTTTGGCTCAGTGGTAGAGCGTTGGTCTGCGGACTGAAAGGTCCCAGGTTCGATTCCGGTCAAGGGCATGTACGTTGGTTGCAGGCACATCCCCAGTAGGGGGTGTGCAAGAGGCAGCTGGTCGATGTTTCTCTCTCATCGACATTTCTAGCTCTCTATCTCTTTCCCTTACTCTCTGTAAAAAAATCAATAAAATATATATTTTTAAAAATTATTATTATTATTATTTTTTTTTAATATATTTTATTGATTTTGTACAGAGAGGAAGGAGAGAGATAGAGAGTTAGAAACATCGATGAGAGAGAGTCATCGATCTGCTGCCTCTTGCACACCCCCCACCGGGGATATGCCCGCAACCACGGTACATGCCCTTGACCGGAATCGAACCCGGGTCCCTTCAGTCCCCAAGCCGACACTCTATCCATTGAGCTAAACCGGTCCGGCTAAAAATTATTTTTTTTAATTTCACTTTTAATCTTCATCCAAGGATATTTTCCCTTTTTTTCTTTAGAGTAGAAGAGAGAGGGAAACATCGATGTGAGAGAAACACATCGATTGGTTGCCTCCTGCAGGAGCTCCAACCACGACCTAGGCCGGGGAGGAGCCTGCAGCTGAGGTACGTGCATGCCCTTGACTGGATTTGAACCCAAACCCGGGACCTTTGGGTCCTCAGGCCCATGCTGTATCCACTGAGCCAAACTGACTAGGGCCAAAATTATTTTTATTTATCGAAGAACGTTTAGACTTATTTAGATGGCTTTTTAAAATCACTGAGTCTAGTTCTTCAGCATCACTTTTTTGATTTCTGTGTGGTTTCCCCCCTCCTAATGTTGCCTGTGATATCAATTGCGAGAAATGAGAAACGCAGCACTTTTAAAATGTCTTCTGCTAAATCCCAGATTTTCTTTCAAACCGCCGACACCCACTCTCCTCATGGTCCTCCCTTCTTCCCAGGAGGTGCCAGCAGAGTATTTTCAGACCACAGCCACATCCATATTCTGTTCTGAATCCCTGCTCCTCATCCCTAACCTGCTCCTTCCAGGGCCATCCCCACGTTAGGTCACGGCACGGCCATGGCAGCTGTTTCTCGGGGCGGGGCAGCATCCCTGGAGTCCTTGGCTCCCCTCTGTCTGTTCCACCCACAGCCCCTCAGACTGCGACTCTGGAATCCGGCTCCATCTGCCCTCCTCTACTGCTACTTGTCTAGCCCAAGGCCTCCTCAGACCTCACCTGTAATTATCTCCTGACAGGTTTTTCTGCTTCTGTCTTGGCCCCCTGCAATCCTATTCTCAACACAGTGGCCCCAGTGAATCTCAAAAGTAAGTCTCCTCTATCCAAAACCCGGCACGGCTCCCAGGAGCAAAAGGCAGAGTCTTTGTACCGGCCCTCTCCCTCCTCTGCCCTCTGGAGCGTTCTGCTCCCCTCTCACTGGCTTCCAGGCTGGTCTGTCTCACTAGGCCTGCTCCTGCCTGAGAGTCTGGTCTTCCCTCTGCCTGAGAGCCTCCTTCTTCAGGATTTATAGAGGTAACTCTCTCACCTCTCTCAAGTCTTTGCTGAAACCTATTTTGGCCTCTAATTAATAATTTTCCATAGCATTTATCAGTACTGTTTAACTAGTATAAAATGTACTTATTTATTATAGTTTATTTTCTGCTTTTCCTCACAAGGGTAGGCATTTAAAAAAAAATCCTCACCCAAGGATATATTTATATTGAATTTTTAGAGAGAGAGAGGAAAGGAGGGGGGGAGAGAGAGAGAGAGAGAGAGAGAGAGAGAGAGAGAGAGAGAGAGAGAGAGAGAGAGAGAAACATCAATGTGAGAGAGAAACATCAATCAGATGCCTCCTGTACCTGCCCCAACCAGGGTCGAACCCTCTGGCAATCTGGGACCCTTCGGGGGATGTTGGAGAACTGGTTTCGGTCCAATCCCCACAGGCCAGGCCAAGAGACCCCACGGGAGCACAAATCCATGCACTGGGCCTCTAGTCTTCCTATAAAAAAGGTCAGCTGAACTTTTAAGGATAAGTAGTGAGGCAGCTGAAGGAACCATAGGGTATTGTTTCCCGTAGCTTATTAAGTGGAACCTGATTGCTGTTCAGGGTATGGAAGTCAAACCCCATTGATAATACACTCTGCAAAAGAAATTTTCATGGCTTATGTATGTCCAGGTGTACCACATCATCAGTGATCGCTCATAACATTCCGTGATCAGATTGCATGGGCCAGGAATGTCAGCTTGACCAGCCCAGGGGCCACATCTTTGCCAACATAGTGGTCAGTAAGGGAAATGTACAGGCCTGCTAGCCAAAATAGTGGCGAAGGAAGTTTACAGTATTTATCTTTAGAAAGGAATGCAGTGACATAGAGATCTTTCTCCTTCGAGGTGTTCTTTCAGTTTGGACCAGGGATTACCCTCAGAGATAGAGCCTTAGCTATTTTGGTACCTGGGATCAGACACAAATCCACTCTCGAATCAGCTGTGTCACTTAGGAAATATGATTTATGTGTCCTTAACAACATGTACCATCTGGTGGCTTCATATTTAAATAACTGTTCTTGGTAATTAGATGTCAAGCTTAGTTGTTTATAGCCGTTGGAGGGATGTATGTGCTGTCAATATATAAATATAACACATTTTAGAGTTGTGTACTCTACAATGCTTGCCTGTGCCCTTTAAATTTCAGTAGGCAGATACACACCCCTATCTGCCTTTCCAGTATTGATTCTTTTCATAGAATCTCCTAAGCTCAGTCTCTGAATGGCACAGTAACCAATCCACATTATTTAAATGACTGAATCTAATGAATTTTGATCCAGGAAAAACACAAACTCTAAGCCTCAGGACTTGGGGAAGCTGAACTTTGTACACTCTTTATGTCTGTAAAAAAGGGCTCATCATGGCATCTATCTTAGTCTTTATGAGTATGTATGTAATAGAAGTTAATATATGTAAGTCTTTGGCATATTTATTTTATTAATAGACTTTATTTTTCAGAACAGTGTTATATTTAGAGGAAATATGAGTAGGTGGTACAGAGAACATATACTACTTATATCTTCTACCCCACCCCATGCCCGGTTTTTTTTTTTTTTTTTTTTAATATTTTATCGATTTTTTACAGAGAGGAAGGGAGAGGGATATACACCTAGAAACATCAATCAGCTACCTCCTGCACACCCCCCGCCGGGGATGTGCCCATAACCACAGTACATGCCCTTGACTGGAATCGAACCCTTCAGTCTGCAGGCCGACGCTCTATCCACTGAGTCAAACCGGTTTCGGCACCCCATGCCCAGTTTCCCTATTATTAACATCTTACGTTAATATGGTACGTTCGTTACAAGTAATGAACCAATATTGACTTATTACTGCTGACTCAAGTCTGTAGTTTATTTGGGTTTCCTTAGTTTCAACCTTGTGTCCTTTTCTGTTCTAGGATCCCATCCAGGATACTACGTTATATTTAGTATCTTGTCTTCTTAGGCTTCCTTGGCTGTGAAAGTTTCTAAGACTTCCCTATTTTTGATGACCTTGACAGTTTTGAGGAGTACTGGTTAGGTATATTTTAAGATGCCCCATTGGAATTTGTACGTGACACATGTTAAGGCATATTAAACTATTGGTTATTATTGTTATTGCTTTATATGCAGATTAAAAGAGGGAGGGATAGTTTTGCTGCATGTTGAATATTTAAAAGAAAGATTTATTTTAAGGCTTGGTCGAGTTATCAGTGCTGAAAGACTGTCTGGACAAAATTTTGTTTGCTTACATTTCTCTTTCCATCTGTCCATTTGACTCAGTAAATATTCACCAAGGCTGTACTGTGAGGGCATAAGTATGTTGGATGCTGGGGACTGAATGATAAAGCAAAACCACCCTCATGGAGCTTCCAGTCAAATAGGGAGAGAGTTAAAAGAATTAAC
Source organism: Pipistrellus hanaki (assembly GCF_964339955.1). Taxonomy (NCBI): domain Eukaryota; kingdom Metazoa; phylum Chordata; class Mammalia; order Chiroptera; family Vespertilionidae; genus Pipistrellus; species Pipistrellus hanaki. Next base: position 78,269,861 of record NC_140510.1, on the reverse strand, counting down.
TAGGAAATAATCTAAAAGATATCTTGTGACAAGCAAAGAAAATAAATTTATTCTTAATTTTTAAAATATCTCAGGAGAGGGGAAGGGGGGACTTCTTTGTTAGGATGGTGTAGAAGTTAGGATCATTTTTAACAGTGAGGGGCAGGACTTTAAAAATCAGGGGTTTAAACAAATACAAGTCTCTCCCATGTTCAGGAAGTTAGGGAGTCAGACTAGAGCTAATGTAGCATGTCTATAGTGTCCCAGGCTCCTTCCATCTTGTTGCTCAGCTATGCACACATTTACTTCCCAGATCACTTCATGATCTCAGACAGTTTCTGGAGTTCTAGCCACCACATCTGAATTCTAGTGAAAGGGGCAGGGAAAGGAGCAACTATTCTCCCATTTCTGCTTCTAAGTGGCTAGAACTCAGTCATGGCCTTTACCAGCCACCTTCGCTAGTCTTTATGCAGGTGGCCAGGTTCGCCAGTTAAACATCAGAACTCGGATTGCTATAGAGCAGTGGTTCTCAAACTTCAGCACGCACCACAATCATCTGCAAGACTCCTTGAAATACTGATTGCTGGGCTCCACCCCTGGAGTTTCTCATTCAGTAGTGGGCCAAGAATTTGCATTGTAAACAAATTCCCATGTTTTGTTGACAGTGTTGGTCCAGGACCACATCATAGAAGAAGGGGAGATGGCTATTCAGAACAGTCTGATTCAGAGCATGATTCAGACTTTAATCATTTACATTTTTGTATTGAGACACATTATGCTTTCTGGGGTCAAGTATCTCACCTTTTACGTGTCAAATCTGGATACTTGTACACCATTCAGTAATTTTTGTAGGAGGTCAGTGTTTTGGCTATCTGCTGCTGGATAGCAAATAACCCCCAAACAAAGTAGCTGAAAGCAGTCATTTGCTCATGATCCTATAGATGTGCAATTTGGGCAGGACTCCGTGGAGAAGGCCTGCCTGTGCTCTACCTGTGCTGCCTGGTCGTGACCAGGACTGGAGGATGCAGGATGGCCTCACACGTCTGGGGCTGTCAGCGGGGGCACCTCTTTGCTCCGCCACCTGGACTTGCTTACACGTGAAGTCTTGGGGCCCCACGAGAGCTATTGGGAAGTTCAAAGGCCTCTTAAGACCTAAGCCTAGAAGCCACACTCAGTCCCTTCTGCCAGATTCTCTTGGTCAAACTGAGTCACAAAGCCAGCTCCGATTCCAGGGGGGAGGAAGTGGACACCAGCTATTGATGGGAGGAATGGCACAGGCACATGGAAGAAGCAGCGCGCAGTTGTATCGTGCTGTCTCCGGCAGTATCTGCCACAGTCAGGAGTGAGGATGCCAGTATTATATAATAGTAGCAGCCCCTTATCATTGTGAGTGTGGACACAAGATCTGTCATTCAGGGGGTTTTACCCCTATGAGGACCGGAGTGTGGCTTGGGTAAAACATTTCCCACCCAGTAGAAAAGACGCGTGGCAAGATCAAACAGGGTTTTAGAAAGGCTTTCTCATACCTTTATTGATAAAAAAGTTCAAACATGAGGAGGAGAACACAGATTCAAAAACAAATTCATCCACATTTTTCTGCTGGCCTTCTTTAGACGCGTGGCTATTTTGATTGAAAAGTTGCGACCTCAACTTTGGAAAGTCAGCATTTTAAAAATAATGGTCTCACACAGATACAATGTGGTTTAATGCTCTAAAAGAGGCCAAGTTGATAGAATATTTTTATAAGTGGTATCATTTAGGGCGTGGCTAAGAGACTCACCCCTTGCCCCCAAGGAAATCTCTACAAGCGCCTGAAGTTTTACCAGGAGTGAGTCATATCTCAAGCCTTGCTCGTTTTCACTGGATTCTTACATAGCAGATACTTCTGGGAAGGGATGGGTGGGAAGTCAGGTGCACTGTACTATGAATAATTTAGAGGAACACTCTTCTCTCAGAGATGTCTGAGAGTCCTGGATGACTATGGAGGAAGGGGGTGCTAAAGCCAGGAGCTGGGTGAAATGGGAGGGGGTGGATGAAGGATGGTGGACAGAGTCAGGTACTGAGCCCACATTTTATTTTATTTTATTTTATTTTTATTTTTTTATTGATGTCAGAGAGGAAGGGAGAGGGAGTGAGAGTTAGAAACATTCATGATGAGAGAGAATCATTGATTGGCTGCCGCCTGCACACCCCACACTGGGGATTGAGCCAAAACCTGGCAAGTGCCCTGATGGAGAATGGAACCATGACCTCCTGGTTCATCAGTTGGTGCTGAACCACCGACTCACGCCAGCTGGGCCTGAGCCCACATTTTTTTTACATCACACGGACTGCTGCTTAGGTGGCATGCATTAGGATTACGTGATGTTGAAACAATCAATTTCATAACGGCTTTTTGTCTTGAAGAGAACATTCTGTTCCTATCCTATGCACTCATGCACTCTTTGTGTTTGTTTTTTCCTTAAACATTTTTCCACAAAGAGTATTTCTTTACCCTTAAAATAGCTCCAACTACCTGCTTTGAGGTCCTTCTCTCTCCTTATTTTATTTATTTATTTTTTAAAATATATTTTATTGATTTTTTACAGAGAGGAAGAGAGAGGGATAGAGAGTTAGAAACATCGGTGAGAGAGAATCATCGATCGGCTACCTCTTGCACACCCCCTACTGGGGATGTGCCCACAACCAAGGTACATGCCCTTGACCGGAATCGAACCTGGAACCTTTCAGTCTGCAGACCGACGCTCTATTCTGAGCCAAACCAGTTTCAGATCTCTCCTTTATTATTATTATTATTATTATTATTATTATTAAATATATTTTTATTGATTTCAGAGAGGAAGGTAGAGGGAGATAGAAACATCAGTGATGAGAGAGAATCATTGGTTGGCTGCCTCCTGCACACCCTCCCACTGGGGATTGAGCCCACAGCCTGGGCGTGTGCCCTTGACCATGGCCTCCTGGTTGACCCTCAACCACTGAGTCACACCGACTGGGCGGTCTTTTATTTTGTTTTGTTTTGTTTTATCTGAGGTCCTTCTCTCATAATAATTTTTAACTTCTGTGATTCTTTCTTTGCAGTAAGTATCTCTCCTCACCCCCTTTTCCAAGGCCCCCTGTGGGAAAGTTCTGCCTGGACGGAGGCACTGTTTGTTCAGCAGGTGTGAATCAGCCGAGGGACTGCCCACTGGCCTGGGCTTTCCTCTTGTGAATAGAAGCTATTTACTCCGTTGGCTGGCTTAGGGCCAGTCTCTCTCTCCTTTGAATGTGCGCCTTTCCCCAGCGAACACCGAATCCAGCTCACACATTCCCAAGAGCTACATTCCGGGAAGCTGCTTTTGTTTGAGGAGCCAATATAGTGCAGAGACTCGATTTAATTCTTCTCGGAGAGCAAGAGCCTGCTCTGCGGTTCAGATGAAAAGCTCTGTGACTAACAGGATTCTTTCTTCCTTTTTTTTTTTTTTTTTTTTTTTTTTTGTGTGTGTGTGTGTGTGTGTGTGTGTTGGGGAGAGGAGGGGTGTGTATCACGGTCCTCCCATTAGCAGCCTGGTCCTTTCATGACACACCTGGCCGAAGTGATCTACATACTTATAGGGTGAAGAAGTGGGGACTGTCTGTGCCCTGTGACCCCCCAATGAGGGGCTTCCAGGCCTGCAGTCAGGGCCGGCCAGTGGCTGGCTGCTCAGGTGGTGTGAGCTGAGGCCGGGAGGCTTGACTCACGCCCATGGCAGTTCTGGAGAAGTCCCGGACGTGGGGTCGCGAGCCAGGGTGCAGTCCTCCCTGGTCCTCCCTTCTAAAGCCACAGGCCTTTGGAAGACAAGACAGCTGTGCAGCCCACCCGAAGGCGGGCGTCCCCCTGCGGTAGTCCTGGGCCTACTCCATGCGCTTTCACAGCCAGCCGAGCCTGCTGCACACTGCACGGACAGCGGACCAGGCACTTTGCCTCTTTCCAGCCTCTGCGGCCGCATGCTCCTTGAGCCCAGCTGGTTGGCAGCATGCCAGGGTGCCCACAAGCTGCTGACGTTTCCTCAGTGTCGGAGTGCCCTGTCGTGCCCTCCTTGGTCCCTGGTTTCTCCCCAAACCCCTCATTTGGACAAACATGTTTTTAAAAATATATATATATTTTTATTTTTTACAGAGAGGAAGAGAGAGGGATAGAGAGTTAGAAACATCAACCAACTGCCTCTTGCACACCCCCTACTGGGGATGTGCCCGCAACCAAGGTACGTGCCCTTGACTGGAATCGAACCCGAGACCCTTCAGTCTGCAGGCCAATGCTCCACTGAGCCAAACTGGTTTCGGTTGGACAAATATGTTTTTTGAAAATACGTGGCAATTGGACAGATTCAATTAGCAGCTTAGTGTCGTGACATTAGCTGAAGAATCGTGTGCTAATAGCATCTCTAGTCTTGACCGCTTTGAGAGGTCCCCCTGAAAACCAGGTGAGCCCCTAAAAACCAGGTGAGCCCCTGAAAACCATGTGAGCCCCTGAAAACCAGGTGAACCCCTGAAAACCATGTGAGCCCCTGAAAACCATGTGAGCCCCTGAAAACCAGGTGAACCCCTGAAAACCAGGTGAGCCCCTGAAAACCAGGTGAACCCCTGAAAACCAGGTGAGCCCCTGAAAACCAGGTGAACCCCTGAAAACCAGGTGAACCCCTAAAACCAGGTGAGCCCCTGAAAACCAGGTGAGCCCCTGAAACCAGGTGAGCCCCTGAAAACGAGGTGAACCCCTGAAAACCAGGTGAGCCCCTGAAAACCAGGTGAGCCCCTGAAAACCAGGTGAACCCCTGAAAACGAGGTGAACCCCTGAAACCAGGTGAACCCCTGAAAACCAGGTGAGCCCCTGAAAACCAGGTGAACCCTGAAAACCAGGTGAGCCCTGAAAACCAGGTGAGCCACGGGCAATGAGTGAACTGGAGGAGAGTACTGACTTGCTAGCAAGATGGGCCACCCAGACGCCAACAAGGTGTGGCGAACAACCGTTATGTGATCTCACATCCTCTTGGAGAAACCTCTGCCTCCGAACCTGTCACCTCCCAGCCTCTGTGAGGGACCCCCCCCCCCCAATCCCGGGACCCCTCTCCGTCTCCCCCCCCAGTTTCTGAGCCAGTCCTGACCAGTGGGCAGGTATCAGTGCACTATGAAAGTGTGGCCAGGTAGAGAGACATCGGGCTGAATAGTTGAAATGGGGAATCTAATGCAAATAACTGTTGATGCAGGAGCTGGAAGAGCTGGGAAGCCAGTGGATGGCAAGATGACCTAAAGAACAGCAGCAGCAGGAGGACGAAGCTGCTTCTAAACTGGAGGCGCACAGAGAGGAGGTGCTTTCTGACAAAGTTGGGGCTGGCACAGGCGGGAGTCCGTGTGGGGGTGCAGGGCAGATAGCGCCTAATCTAGGCTGTGTCTCCGGGGCCAGGGTGGCTCCGCGGCCTTACCTCCTGCCAGCACATGGCCTGGCAGAGGGCAGTGGATAGGAGCACCCTATCGTCCTTGCCAGGAACGTGGGTCACATAGATGCATGCGTTTATTCAAACCTTATTGAACTGTAAAATTTAAATTTTACCTCAGCGAAATAGAAAAATATACACGCAAAAAGAGTTAGGCTCTGCCGTAATCAGAAGGATCTCTTTACCCTTTGAAGCAACGTGGAGGGACTGGAGAGCGTTATGCTGAACGAAATAAGCCAGTCAGAGAAAGGCAGGTGTCACGTGATCTCACTCATACGTGGAACCTAATGAACAAAATAAACTGAGAACAAAATAGATCCAGAGACATGGAAGCATAGAACAGACTGCGGAATCTCAGAGGGAAGGCAGGGGAGGGTGGGTGGGAAGAGATCAACCGAAGAACTTGTGTGCATTTATGCATAACCCGTGGACACACAATAGGGTGGGCTAGTATGGGTTAATGGGGGAAAAAGGAGACATATGTAATACTTTCAACAATCAAGATTTAACAAAAAATTAAATTAAAAAAAAAGAGGCTCTGGAGTCAGACTGTCTGTGTTTGCTACCTACTAGCTGTTAGGGACTGAGCCCTGTTCCTACCCCCGCCCTCCATTCCTAGGTGGAAGCCCTCCCTCCCAAAGTGCTGCGTTTGGAGATAAGGCCTCTAAGAAGGTAAAAGGTTAAGTGAATAAGGGTGGTGCCCTAATCCAATTCGACTGGTGTTCTCACAAGAATAAGGGAAACGGGCCAAAACCGGTTTGGCTCAGTGGATAGAGCACCGGCCTAAGGACTGAAAGGCAAGGTGGGTCCAGCAGCTTTTTTTATTTTTTATTTTTATTTTTTAAATATAGCCGAGACCGGTTTGGTTCAATGGATAGAGCGTCGGCTTGGGGACTGAAGGGTCCCGGGTTCGATTCCGGTCAAGGGCATGTACCTTGGTTGCGGGCATATCCCCAGTAGGGGGTGTGCAAGAGGCAGCTGATCTATGACTCTCTCTCATCAATGTTTCTAACTCTCTATCTCTCTCCATTCCTCTCTGTACAAAATCAATAAAATATATTAAAATAAATAAATAAATAAATAAATAAATAAATATATTTTATTGATTTTTTACAGAGAGTAAGGGAAAGGGATAGAGATCTAGAAACATCTACCAGCTGCCTCTTGCACACCCCCTACTGGGGATGTGCCCGCAACCAATGTACATGCCCTTGACGGGAATCGAACCTGCGACCTTTCAGTCCGCAGGCCGACGCTCTATCCATTGAGCCAAACCGGTTTTGGCGAGGGGGGTGCAGCAGCTTTAAATAAATACCATTTTCTCTCTCGACAGTGTCGTTAGGTGGCTTCTGTCAAAGGCAAAGCCTGGGACCCAGGCTTGTGTCAGCAACTTGGGGAAGTGATCACAGGGAGCAGAAGAAAGGACTGAGGAGGAAGGGAAGAGAGAGAGAGAGAGAGAGAGAGAGAGAGAGAGAGAGAGAGAGAGAGAGAGAGAGAGCGCTCATATAAAACACCAGGAGTGGGGCAGTGCTAGGTGATGAGCTAGGTCCTGCTGGCATTGCCTGAGGGATCTTGTGGCATATACCTCAGAACTGTCCCCTGGGGGCAAGGAGAGCAGCATTGAAAAAACGTTAAGTGTACTTCCCCCACAACAATGAACGTACCAGTTAGTGTATGTGTGGTATACTCAGCTCATAGCTGCGTGGTTTTCCATCAGCAGACAAGCCATCCTTTGTATGGTCTTTAATGCGCCTGCAACCCTGGTTTCATATCAAATTGCCCTAAGCATTGGAAGGTCATCCTTTTCCTCTTCCCCTGGTCCCTGGACTGAGGAACGTTTATCCCTTTTCAAATCTCCGGCAAATTGGAAAAATACAGCAGTAGTCCATCTTGCCAAAACAACTGTTTCACACTAACCTATTCAGAGCAAAAATAGAAGCGAGGTAAAAATAGCTCCCAAGTAGCCAAAGAGATGTCAAACTGTCACACATTCCAGATGGGACCGGAGGTCCTGTGTGCAGAGTCACTCGGGTTTTGTCTTAAATCTCACACGCTTGTGAGAGGGAGCTTACTAGGGGCCTTTTTAACCTCATTGTCACTTAAACTCACTAGCTTGGTATCCTGGTTACTGTTTCCACAGCAAATGAGAAAGGGAAGGAAGCTTTGAAAGGAAGCCACACTGGCCAACTCAAAGTCAAGACGTGACCACGGACAGCAACAGAGGAGGTGAGAGACCAAAACAACTGCAGTAACAAAAAACACCCCCTTCGCCTTTAAGAAAGGAATATTGGTATTCTGTCTACTCTGCGGAACAGTAAAAGAACTGAGACTCACAGCCAGAAAGCGTTGTTAACATTGCCTTTAGAGTACTCTTCACAAGCAAGGAAATGAATAATTTATTCCATGCTATTATGTCCTCTGACGCAGTATTAACTCGGTATGGTTATTCTTTTTGTGTAATATATTTTAGAGAATTTCCCAATACATAGGTTTAAAATAACGAGAAAAGTAGCTTCTGAAACCCCCGGGGAAGCTCACTCTCAACACTGTTCTCCAAAGTCAAGGAATTCCTCCAGGTGGGGTAGCCACAGGGGACGGTTTCTCCGCTTCCCCGCACCAGGGGGCGATGTGGTCCAGCCTCCCCTCTGACTCAGCCAGCGTGCTGCATCTCTCTGCAGGGCGCTTGGACAGTCCCTAGCTGTTCTTCTACACAGGGACAGGCTAAGCAGGGCAGACAAATGCTGAGACGTTTATCCAGCCTCCTAGACATTTTCCAAAAATACTAGAGGCGCACTAGACTGGAAGGGGCAAGAAATTAATCTTCCTTCAGGAAGAAAGGAACTTGAGAACATTTGCTACTAACATGACAGTCATTTCTTGTTTAGTTTGTCTGATTAGCTTGACAATCATGTTTGACATGACAGTATTATCCCAGCTGTGGCATCAGCTAGCCAGGATATTACTGTGTGTGTGTGTGTGTGTGTGTGTGTGTGTGTGTGTCTGCACTTGCACTTAGCTGATTGCTTTGGATAGAAAAATTTTTTTTTGCTTTGTTCCAAAATGTTATAGTCTAATGTGCCAACCCTTATACTCTCTAATCTTCTTACTGTTATTAATATTACCACCTCATTCTGCCCATTCATTGTCATTTCTCCCTCTATTCTTCTTCCTTTCTGTTTGCTTTCCATGATGTGGTGGGCAGAATAAGCTCCCCTCCCCCCAGCCTGTGACTATGTTATGTTACCTGGCAAAGGGAATTAAAGTCATTCGTCAGCCAGCTTTAAAATATGGAGATTATCTTGGAATATTCAGTCACATGTAATCACAAGGGTCCTTAAATGAGCAAGGCAGAGACAAGTTAGACAAGGAGAAATGGCCTTGTGAGAAAGGCCTGCCGTCGACGGCTCTGAAGATGGGAAGGCGCCGTGGGAGCCTTTTGAGGCTGGAAGAGACAAGACCACGGGTTCTCTCCCCGAGCCCCCAGAACCGGGAGCAGCCTTGCCAGCACCTCACCTAGCCCAGGGAGACCCACTTCGAGCTTCTGGCTTACGGGACTCTGGGATGGTCCATTTGCATTGTTTCAAGTCCCTGAGTTTGTGATAATTTGGTCTAGTTGCGGTAGGAAACTTAATACACGTGGTCATAAATTACATTTAAGGCGCTGAGACTGGTTTGGCTCAATGGATAGAGCGTTACCTTGGGGACTGAAAGGTCCCGGGTTCGATTCCAGTCAAGGGCATGTACCTTGGTTGTGGGCATATCCCCAGTAGGGGGTGTGCAAGAGGCAGCTGATCGATGACTCTCTCTCATCGATGTTTCTAACTCTCTATCTCTCTCCCTTCCTCTCTGTACAAAATCGATAAAATATATATTAAAAAAATTACATTTAAGGCATATTTATGAAGTGTTTATTATAGACTCAACATTGTACACGGGGAAAAGATACAAAAGTAGTATTAATGATGTCACACCTCACAACCACTGATATTTCAGAACATACAAACTAGGGTTTGATTTCTATTACACAGACCTTTAGCCAGCAACATGTGATGCTCATAGTTGCATAGGTAACTTCTGATTTCATCTACTCATCCACATGTATTAGTGGCTTCTCACTGCCAGGCATCGTGCATACAAAGATAAGTGAGGTACACGGATGAAAAAGCTGCACTTACCTAATACGACCAAGCAGAATTCTTCATCTCCACTGTGCCCCATATGCTGCCCCTGCAATTTTTTCCCACCCTCCCCATTCCTCAGACTTCTTCAAATCCACAAAAGAGAGGCGCCGAGGTTTTCAACCAGCGATGTAAGCGAAAGTCTTCGCTGTGGGTGTGGAGGGGCAGGTAAAGCTACAATGCCTGGACCTGCCCCTGAGAACTCTGACTCAGTCGTCTGTAGAAGCGTTTGGCTGAGTTTCTTCGGTAAAAGCTCCTTAGGTTGCTCTAAGATAAATATAGAGGGGAATAAACAGGCCAAAAAAATTTCAACAAGTTAAACATTTAAAAAAAAAGATTTTTATAGATTTCAGAGAGGAAGAGAGAGAGAGAAAAACATCAGTGATGACAGAGAATCACTGATTGGCTGCCTCCTGCACACCCCGCATTGGGGATCAAGCCTGCAATCCAGGCATGTGCCCTCTCGGTGTGAAATGATGGAGCTGGACGTGGCGGGGCCCTGCCGGCAAGTTCTGGAGCTCTTGGGGGCTTGGCTGCTGGGCTGGGAGGACTCAGGCTCCCGGTCTCCCAGGGGAGAAGCCCGGGGAGCTGGATGGAGCAGTGTTTGGTCTGATGTCAGGGGCACTCACCCTGCATCTGTGCGACCTTCCTGGAGGCCTCCTCCTCCCGGTTAGTCAGCCACGTGCTGGGATGGGAGAGGGCTGAGGGCTTTTGGCAGCTGGTGGAAGCTGGGAGGGTGGACGTCAGCCTCTGGCGGACACTGAAAGGTGTCAAGAAACGGGAGCCTGACAGCAGACGCGGGCAAGGTCAGCGCCACAGCTGCAGAGACAAAGGCAGGAGTGAGCGCCGGGTCTCTGGCCCCCGATACCTGTGGTTGCTGCATCACTTCAATCTATTTTTGTGAATATGTATTTTTTTTTTTTTGCTTACACAATGCTTTCACAATGAGCAGAAAAACTGTCTTTCCCCCGCTGTGTCTTTCCGTTACTCTCACAAGACTATCGCATGCACAGCACCTCTGGTACTCTGGTCACCGGTGTGAGGGTATTCCCCCCCTCACATGTGGTTTCCTCCCCGAATGTGAAAAAAAGCCCTATAATTCAACTCAGTTCTGACACTCTCTACGTGAAGATAGTGTCAGATCCCACAGGTGAAGGGCTCAATCCCAGGAGACTACCCTCACTTCATGAGTAGTGAGTCTCCAGGTCACCCGCAACATCTGCCCAACTGGGCTATCAAGTGGGAGTTACAATAAAAATAAAAATAAAAAAATGCTGCTGGGCTGCATTCCTTTGTGGAACTGGGCTCTTTTTCCAGCTCACATGGTGTTGGCAGGACTTGGTTCCTCGTGGTTACAGGCCTGAAGGCTCCCGGAGGCATGTTCAGTTCTTGCCACAGGGCCCTCTCTGTAGGCAGTTCACGTCATAGCCACGAGCTTCTTCAAGGCCAGCCTCGGATTTCCTCTCTCGCGTCTCTAAGATGCAGTGTGGTATGACATTTTGAGATTTCACCTGGAAATCTAGATCTTTCAGGGAATCTGGGCCCACTTTCTCCCTGGGAAAGAGCTGGTGGGAGCTGAGGAGCAGCAGCAGCTGAGCAGCTTGGACAGGGAGGGACTCCAGGTTTCCAGAGTCCCTGCCTCCCCTGGGACTGCACATGCATGGCCTCCCTCCACCCTGGCCCCCCCACACACACACCGAGTCAGCCACTTACCGTGCCCTTCTGTCTGTCATGGATATTGGAGTCTGTAACCCAGGATTGCTTTCTTTTCTTTTAAAATATTGGGTCGGCAGCTAAGTAATTGCGGATTTTTTAAAGAAAATCAAAGACAATTTTTTCATGGAACTAAATAACTTTATTCTTTAATGTATTGCCCATTTTGATCAATGACCTTTTGCCATCTTTCAGGCAGCATCATAATCCCACGTTCAAAAAACTTCTGTTTTTTATTAGCAAAAAACTGAATCAGGTACGATTTGACATCATCATCATTATTGAAATTTTTACCATTCAAGGAGTTTTGTAAAGATCGAAACAAAAAGTAATCAGATGGTGCAAGGTCAGGACTATATGGTGGATGTGGCAAAACATCCCAACCAAGCTCCATTAATTTTTGCCGAGTGACCAAAGATGTGTGTGGCCTTGCATTGTCATGATGGAATACAACACCTTTTCGATTTGTCAATTCGGGCCACTTTTCTTCAACTGCATTGTTTAATTTCGTTAGTTGTTCAATGTAGACATCAGAATTGATCGTTCGGTTGGGTGGTAAGAGTTCAAAGTAGACAATTCCTTTGTAATCCCACCAAACTGATAACAAAACCTTCTTTTGATGAATATCAGCTTTTGATGTTGTTTGAGTTGGTTCACCTGGCCTGCTCCACGATCTTTTCCGCTTGATATTGTTGTAAACAACCCATTTTTCATCGCCAGTTATCAGTCGTTTTAAAAATGGATCATTTTCATTACGTTTCTTTAGCAAATCGCAGCTGCTAATGCGTTGCGTTAACTGTGATTCTTTCAGTTCGTGAGGAACCCATGTATCGAGTTTTTGAACATAGCCAAGTTGTTTTAAGTGATTTTCAATGCATGTATGTGATACATGAAGCTTCTCTGCAATCTCACGTGTTGTACTGTGACAGTCCGAATTGATTATTGCTTTGATTAGGGCGTCATCAACTTCAACTGGACGACCAGAGCGTCTTTCATCTTTGAGTGAAAAATTACCAGAACGAAATTTGGCAAACCAATTTTGACACTGCCGTTCTTTTAAGGCTTCGTCACCATAAACAGCACATAACTTTTTATGAGCTTGTGATGCGTTTTTCCCTTGCGGAAATAAAAAAGCAAAATATGACGAAAATGTTCCTTTTGATTTTCCATTTTTCAACGAACGCCAAACAAAAACTACAAAACAGATCAAAAAACTTTTTTTACTGATTAACAGCTGAATAGTCAACTATCAAATACAAAATGTGTTTTACATTTGTACTACGTCTGCAAACCTAAAAATTCAACTGAAGCCATATATGTGTGAAACCCGCAATTACTTAGTTGCCGACCCAATATATTTTTATTGATTTTTTACAGAGAGGAAGGGAGAGAGATAGAGAGCTAGAAACGTCGATGAGAGAGAAACATCGACCAGCTGCCTCTTGCACACCCCCTACCGGGGATGTGCCGCAACCAAGGTACATACCCTTGACCAGAATTGAACCCGGGACCTTTCAGTCCACAGACCGATGCTCTACCACTGAGCCAAACCGGTTTCGGCCAGGATTGCTTTCTTGAAGAAACAGACATGGAACAGGAGGCTGTGATTGAAGATAGGGGGTGGGGTGGAATATGACCTCAAATATGACCTCATACCCTCTCATTTGTCTAATTATAACACAGAAGAAGGTGGGTTTGAGTAGATATGTGTTCTGCACCTGTCTCTCACACACGTGAGGCTTTCTGAGCCTCAGAATTAATTTAATTCCTCTTCCCACAGAATTAAACAGGTTGGGGTCAGGGCCTAGGAATCTGGAATTTTGGAAAGCACCCACGGTGATTCTTCGCTTAGCATCAGGCACTTTTCATGACGAGTCCATTCCCAACTGGACATTAGCCAGCAGCTATGGGCTCAGGAAATAAGAGCCAGTTCTTGGGGAAAGGCATTGGCGATAGGACTCATCTAAGCATGCTAAAATTCAGGGAAATCTTTCAGTTCCAGAGGAAATATTCTCAGGGAGAAAATATTAGGAAGTTAGGAAGAACCTGGGAAACCAAGTCAGAAACCAAACCATATAGACCGGGCTGCCATGGCAGAGTAGGGGAAGTATGTATCCTGGGTTTCCCACACCACCACCACCACCACCGTCCTTCCGCTTCCTCCCCAGCCCCAGAAGCTGGATCCTAGTATGTAAGCTGCGGATGGGGCAGAGCCACCCGGGCCAGGCCACAGCAGGGCCTCAGTGAGTGTTGGTTGAGGAAGTCCATGAATGAGAGGTGAACAGGGTCTGGTGCTTGATGCCACCTCATGCACTCTCCTCCTCGTAGCCTCCCTGAGAGCGTGGAGAGCAGCTCTCTGTCTCTCAGCACTCCCCCCTGGGCCCCGTGCACTCTGCAGAGGTATTATCATTTATTTAGAGAAAATCTTTCATTACTAGCCAAAAGCAAACTAAATGCCTCTGATGCATCGGTTTAACACGCAAGGCTTTATTTATTTATTTATTTATTTATTTATTTATTTATTTATTTATCCATTCATTCGTTCGCTTGTCTGACCATCCATTTGTTTGTTTATTTGGAGAGCTAACTGGCTTTATCGATTTGTGAGTCAGACAGCATCCCATCTAGCAACTAGGACACTGGCCCATTTTTTATTAAAAATAGAAATTCTTTTGGTTTCTGAATCTCAAGTTCTGGAACACATTTCCCAGAAATTTCCCAACCAAGGGGAATTTCTAGTAAGTTACAGGTGTGGAAAGCCTCATTGTAGACACACTTGGATTTTATCATTACACTATCATTTCTTTTTTAATCCTCACCCAGGGATATATTTTCCATTGATTATTTATTTTTAAATCTTTATTATTGAAAGTCCATTGATTTTTTTTTTGAGAGAGAGAGTGGAAAGGAGGGAGGGAGGAGAGAGAGAGAGAGAGGAACATCATTGTCTGAGAGATACATTGATTGATTGCCTCCTTCATGCTCTCTGTCCAGGGCTGGGTATTGAATCTGTAACCCAGGTACACACCCTTGACCAGAATTGAACCTGTGACCTTTTGGTGCAAGGGCCTACGCCCTAACCACAATACACACTGGCCAGGGCTACACCATCATGTTTGAACATGGAAGAGAATTTTAAGGAGTCCAATATAAGTGTTAATTATTATAAAGCTTTGTGGTTTAAGGAAAGCTGTACAAACAGAGGGACATAAAGCACAGGACACATGTGCTTTATGAAGTCCCTCTCCGGGTGAGACTTTGCTTCCCCTAAAATATAGTTTGGTCAATTGGTTCATATATTTTTTGGTCCTATCTCTTCTTTTTAAATACATATCTTTTATATCAGAAAGGAAGGGAGAGGAAGATGGAGAGATAGACATATCAATGATGAGAGAGAGACATTGCCTCTCTGCACGCCCCACACTAGAGATGGAGCCCGCAGTCCTGGCATGTGCCCTGACTGGGAATCGGACCCTGACCTCCTGGTTCATATAATAGGTTGATGCTCAAGCACTCAGTCACATCCGCCGGCGGCCCTATTTCTTTCTAATACACAACATTGGTTTGCTTTAACAACCCAAGAGAGCCTTTAAATATTTCACGGCTGATTGTCCCGATGAGACGTACCTCGCATCAAAGCTATTTTTCATTGATGGGCTTCTGGGCGTCCGCGGTGCTCCATGAAGCGCGGAGAAGACACGTTTATGCTAGACCTTCTTAGTGAGTGCTTAGCATTTAGATGGCAGCGACGGGGCTGAGCATGAGCGGCTCTGGGAGTTATTCGGGATGATGGCCTCTGGGTAGGAATGACATGATGTCCTGCTTGGGGGAAATGATTACACCGGGGATGGTCACCAGTCACTGCGTTGGGAGTCATTTTTCTACAAGTCGTGATGAGCATTTAAGGGACAGGCGGATTGGGGAGGATGGATGGGGAAAGAAAGGCATTTGCAAGGAGGGAAACAGCATGACCAAGACTCCAAGGTACCAGACCTGGTGTATTTATGGGACGTACGTGGGGGGATAGAATGAATTGAGATCGAGCAGTGAGGGAGGCCCGGATTATGAGGGCTGTGGAGAGGCCGGCCTTGGGATTCTGTCAGATGGAAATGGAAGGGTTTCCTTCTTATGAGTACCACGCGGTCACTGATTGCACCACTGGAGCTCCAAGAAGGGTTTCTTTCTATTGAAGGTTTCAGAATGGAGGAATGCCATCATAGTTGATAGATCCTCCCTTCCTCCAGTTAATGGACAGACGCAAACCCACCTGCGGCCAGACATTCCTGAGCTCTGAACCACCAATCAGCACCTGCCAAATACCCTAAGCCCCCAATTCCTAAGTCCCTGGGTCCCTAATCACCAATCATCGTGTGCTGAGTGCCCTGAGCCCCGCCCCCATCCTTAAAGGTGCTTGTACCCGGGCTCTAGATATCTTCCGCCCCTCTCTGTGGAAGCAGCAGGCAGGGGTACTCTTCCCTCCAATAAAGCTTGTGTGTCCTGCCATCCGGGTCTCTGGCTACCTTCTCTATTTAATCTATCAATAGTAATTGTTGTTGAAGTATCACCGCACAGAGGTAATGATACGAGTGCTCTTACATACTTGGGCTCCCATCCTGAGTTGCAGGTCCAATCCCCTGTAACTATTTTCAGTATCTCATTTTTTATTAATTTAATTTAACTTTATTATTTTTTAAAGATCTTGTTTCATATATATTGATTTTTTTTACAGAGAGGAAGGGAGAGGGATAGAGAGTTAGAAACGATGAGATACATCAATCAGCTGCCTCCTGCATGCCCCCTACTGGGATCGAGTCTACAACCAAGGTACATGGCCTCGACTGGAATTGAACCCGCGACCTTTCAGTCCACAGCCAGACAGTCTATCCACTAAGCCAAACCAGTCAGGGCAGTGCCTCATTTTTTAGATACAGAAAAGGGCACAGTAAAGTCGCTGAGGTAGGATTTGAACTCAGGCAGTTCAGCTCAAGCCAAAACACTTAATCAGCCATCTATCTAGTAATCCTCAACGTGCTGAGTGGTATTGAAGCAAGTCAGTTTGGCCCTCGCTGGCTTGGCTCAGTGGATAGAGCATAGGCCTGCAGACTGAAGAGTCCTCGGTTCAAATCTGATCAGGGGCCCATGCCTGGGTTGGGGGCTTGATCCCCAGTGCATGCAGGAGGAAGCTAATCAATGATTCTCTTTCTCATCATTGATGTTTGTATCTCCCTCTCTCCCTTCTTCTATGAAACCGATAAAAGTATATTTAAAAAAAAATAAAGGAAGGTTAGTCTGGTGGTGTTGTTCAGGGTTGATTAGGAGGAAACAAGCCTTGGTGATGAGAAATCTGGTGAGAAGGCTGTGGCAGTAGTTCTGGACATGCCAGAGACCGTTTTAATCTTCGCTTCCTGCCTTCCCATCACTGGGTTTCATCCATCCCTTCTTGTTCTTTGCTAATCCCAGGCCCCGTTATTTCCTGCCTCCTGTCTTGTTCCCTTGCAACCCATCCTCCTCTCTGCGGCCAGAGGGTCTTTATGAAGAACAAGTGGGAGCATGTCACTCTCTGGATTAAATCTCCACGTAAAATCCAAGCTCAGGTTCAAGGCCCTTCCTGCCCGCGTCCTCTCAGCCCCATCTCTAGGCGTCTGAGCCCTTTCACACCAGTAAACGTTGGCTGTTGTTATTACCCCGTCACAACCGGCTTATTAAACCACTGAACGAAGAACGTCAGCGAGCAGGAAGAGAGATTCAGCGATGGATGTGATTAATAAGCAGATGTTTGGTTTTAACATTTCCTCCCCACCTATAGGCCCGAGGCAAAGAACCCCATTCCGGGGCCTGGCAGTCTTTCCTTCTAGAACCTGTCTGGCAGATATTCCTCCTCTCAGCTGCTGCCCTTTGGAGGGTCAGTGTCCAGGCCTCCATCCTGTGCATCTTCATCGCCTCCCAGCCCTGCTGCCCCCTGGGCCTGGTCACTTCACTGCAGTCCCAGGGCCGGGAAGCCAGCCTCAGAGACCCCCCCCTTCCCCCCCCCCTCCCCCGCCCCCCAGTCTGCAGCCTTGGGAAGAGAGTTCAAATCATTTCAAGGAAAAAGGACGGGGTGATTCAAAGACGAGTAGATGGTTTCAAGGTGACTGACTCAGAGGATGACGAAGAGAAGAAATCTGGAGGGAGGACGATGCCTGGACCTTGAAGGGCAGGAGGACTCTGGAGGCAGCAAGGCCAGACTTCAGTCCCAGTGCTTGACCTTGGCACCATCAATCCCTCTCCCTTGCTCCCTCCCCCCTTCCGCAGCCCTGCTCACTCCTGTAGAGCAGGTACTGCTGTGATTGCCCCCTTCTTCCCTCCCCCCCTCCCCCCCTCCCTCCCCCAGCCCCAGCCTCAGCCCACTCCCCTCCGGTGGGCCAATCACAGCAGTACCTGCTTTGCAAAAGTATTCTGAGGGTCAAAGGGAAAGTGCTCTCAGGCCCTGAGCACAATGCCCAGGGCCGGAAGCACCCGGAAAAGCCAGCTGTCATTCATTGGAGTGAGGAGTGACCACAGGAAGGTATGCCCTCCACCAGAGACGTCCACGTTGTTTGGTGTCAGGAGGGCTCCTTTACACTCAAATTATTGAGTTCCCCAAAGACCTTTTCATGCTTATCTGGTGATAGTTACCACGTTGTAAATTAAAACTCAATATTTAAAAATATCTATTAACTCACAGCAGAACAATAAAAGCCCATTGACACATTTTCTAATTGTAGTATTCTATTACGTAAACATTCTAATTCTCCTGAGGAGTGGGAGATCTGGGTGGTAGAGTACGGAAAAATTTTTCACTATTTTAAAAATATTTTTATTGATTTTGAGAGAGAGGAAGGAAGAGGGATAGAGAGATAGAAACATCCTTAGGCTGCCTCCTGCACGACCCCTACTGGGGATAGACCTGACCGGGAATTGAACCAATGACCTCTTGGTTCCTGGGTTGATGCTCAACTGCTGAGCCACACCAGCCAGGCTGGACATTGGTCATGTCTAATAAAGTGGTTGCACCATAAAATGAAAAATAATCACGTTTTTCCAAAAGTGTTTGGAAGAGCGGCATGGGTTGGTGTTTCCTGTAGATCGCCTTAATGTCTGCTTCACTGAAGACGGCCGGACAGTCCTGCGGCCTGTGGCAGCATCATGCTGAGTAGCCTCCTAAAAGCACCACCACACACGGTGAGAGAAGGAGAGTCACACAGTCAGAGGGTGTCTGGGTGCCATTGTGAAACAGTCGGGGCCTCCGAGGCCGCCTGCAGGGCTCCCCAGACCACACTTAGAGAACCATCCACCTGTACGGTCCTCTTGAGAAACACAAAAACAAAGCCTTTTCAACCCGTGAATGAGGACCAGGCCCAAAATGAGGCTGCATTTCTCCTCCATCCCAGGAGCAGAGTTTAGTCTGACTCCATCCAATGTGTCCGAGGGTGCAGTCACGGAGGGGCTGTGGTGAAAATGACACTCCAGTCATGGAGGACACTTCAGCGGCTGAGGTGGCCTCGGTGGCAGTGAGATGGCTGTCATGGATTTGGTAATCGGGGAAGTGATGCTGGAGGAGGCAGAGGCTGCAGTGAATCTGGCAATTGCAACCCTCGCTCTTCAAGTTTGGAGCCCATGGAAGGAGGGCCCTTTGGAGGCAGAGGCGCTGGCCCCTGTGGTGGTGGAGGCCAATTCTTTGCCAAACCACGAAACCAAGGTGGGTGTGGCCGTTCCAGCGGCAGCAGCAGCAGCAGCAGCTGTGGCAGTGGCAGCAGGTTTTATTATATTACCGCCAGGAAATGTTCAGCAGGAGAGGAGAGCCACAGAAGGGCAGCTGCAGGTTACAACAGATGTGTGACCCCAGCCAAGCTCCGTGGTGGCAGGGCCTCGCTGCTGCAAAGACATGTCTCAGACAACACTCATGTGAATGAGCAGAAACCCGCCAGGGCTGTTTTTGTGACTAATTGTAAAACAGGTTATTTTGGTTTCTGTTCTGTGGAAAGTGTAAAGCAGTCCAACAAAGGGTTTTCGTGTAGATTTTTTTTTTTTTTTTTTTGGCACCCATGCTGTGGATTCTAAATGTCATAGTCTGATCATGAAGCTGAATAAATGTGCCTTCAGAAAAAAAAAAAAAAAAAGAAAAGAAAAAGAAAAGAAAGAAAGAAAGGAAGGAAGGAAGAAGGAAAGAAACACGTTCAATGACTTAAAAGGACATTTTAAGTTATATTACAAGTTTTTTAAAAAATGTATTTTTATTGACTTCAGAGAGAAAGGGAGAGGGAGAGAGAGATAAAGCCTCAATGCTGAGAGAGAATTGTGGATCAGCTGCCTTCTGCACGCCTCCTACTTGGGATCAAAACTGCAACCCCGCATGTGCCCTGACCGGGAATTGAACTGATAAAAAAGACTCTACTCATCATTCCAACCCAAATGCTCTCCTTTTTGGACCTTCCTTCTCAGGCTTTCTTACACTGGCATGTTTATATGGCTGTAGATGATCAGGGCATAAGCTTTTTATCTCACTATTCTCACTCCGCATTTCTCGATGCTCCTTCCTAGTCCTCGTACTTATTTTTTTTCTTTTAGAAGCAGCTCTGTTTTTTCCAGTTTTATTGAGATATTATTGACATATAACACTGTGTAAGTTTCAGGCAGATCACATAATAACATTTTATATATACTATTGCAATAATCAGTTTAGTTAATGACCATCATATCACAGAGTTACAATATTTTTCTTGTGATGAAAACTTTTAATAATTATTCTCTTAGCAACTTTCAAACATATAATACAGTATTGTTAACTATAGTTACCAGGCTGTATCTTATATCCCCAGAACTTATTCATCGTATAACTGGAAAATTATACTTTTTGACCTCCTCCATTTAACCCCCACATCTTCTGCCTCTGGTAGCTACCAATGTGGTCTCTGTTTCTATGAGTTTTTTTTGTTTTTGTTTTTTTTAATCCTCACTGGAAGATTATTTTAGAGAGTGGGAGGAAGGGGGGACTAAGGAGAGGGAGAGAAGAAAGAGAGAGAGAAACATTGGTGTGAGAGAGCCACATCAATTGGTTGCCTTCAGAATGCTCCATAACTGGGGCAGGAAACCTGCAACCCAGGTATATGCCTTTGACCGTAATCAAACCCGAGACCCTTGGGTTTGTGGGCTGACGCTCTAACCATTTAGCCACGCAGGCTAGGGCGAGTTTGTTTTTTTTATATTCTACACACATTTCCTAATGCATGGCAATAGTCTGCTGAGTGCATATTAATGAGTCAGAGAAAGTGTTCTTTGTTCTAATTCAGGGAGACCATGAAGACCTCTTGGAGTTGAGTCAAGAATTAAAAGTTACACTAGTTACAGCATAGTTGTAACGGTATCTAGACAGAATAAAGGCTGACTGAGTGTTGGCTGTTATTATCTATAGCCATATCTTCACATGTGTTCTTTTAGGAAACCCCACCCCTGTAATGAAAGTCCGAAAGTCTGGGCCTCTTCAGTGACAGCTGCTGCTGCTTCTTATCCACTGGGAGACAAAGGTGAGCATAGTTGATAACTCTGGATCTCAGTAACTCAATTATCTTCATCTTCCTTCTTCCACTAAAGAATAACTTTCAATGGGTCAGTGGGGCTAGAGCAGACAGGCATTTGCAGAGGTCCCGGGGCCATTCATTCTCATTCATTTGTGCTACAACAGATATTTTTCCAGCAACACCTTTGTTTTCCTTTTTCCCTGAGCCATTCACCAAGCAAGGCTGCTAGGGCCCGAAAATACAAAGGAAAGACTTGTATTTCTGCTCTCCAGTTGCTCACTGTGCAGAGAGGGAGATATTAAATTCAGGGGGAAGATGCACATCCTAGGAGCTCAGGGAGGGGCCTAACACATGCTGGGCTGGTGCTCAAGCTGAGCTGGAAGACTCTTCTTAGGAATAGTCAACCTGTTAGACTTAGACATTAGGAAAGATACTCAGGAGCCAGGTCCGGGGGCACCTCATCTGCTGTGATAGGAGGCTCTCTCGCCCCCACAGGTGATGTAGGAAGTTGTAAGGGACAGAAGGAATGGATGATGAAGGTTTACTCTTTTCTCCCTCACATCTTCTTTTGTTTCCTCTTCTACGGCCCTTCCAGAGATTCCTGCAATAGCCTACAAGGGTCATAGTTGGGGAAATGAGGAGGAAAGAAGAGACAGAAGAAAGAAACCAAGTAATGACAGCGGAGAGGAGAGGAGGAGAAAGTATTTGGAGCTACCTGGCTGGCACTGTCATTTGTATTTAAGACATGCATGTAATTTAGGCATCTGAAAGCCAGAGACTGTCCTAGAAAATAAATTTCCCATGCTGCACAGCAATTCATCAACCCTGAGCCTCATCTCCTGGTTATTTATGAGTTTATATAACTCAAATAAACACCAGGCAAGTTTTTTTTTTTTTTTTTTTTTTTTTTGAGTTTGGGTCTTCATTTAGTAAGTTTATTTTGGAACATTTTTCCCCCATGACCAAGTTAAAAGTTAGGTCCACACATTAAACGGTGAAGAGTTTGGGCAAATAAGGCCATGATTATGATAACTCTTAATCTCAAACCTTTTTTTTTTTTTTGCTCAATAATGAAGCGATTAAAAGTGAGCTGGTGTTTTTACTTGAGATATATGAATAACTGTCACTAGGTTTAGCAGATGATATATTGACATGTCAACTTTGTAAGGTCTTTAAAAACAGCTCTTCTAACTTTTTAAACTCTGTTAAGAAATGTATAAAGTTTTTTTGTTTTTGTTTTTTTTAATAGAGGTTGTTTTAGCCCAGCTGGTGTGGCTCCGTGGTTTAGCGACCAATGAACCAGGAGTTCAACACTGGATTTCCGGTCGGGGAACATGCCCAGGTTTTGGGCTTGATCCCCAGTAGGGGGCGTGTAGGAGGCAGCCAATCAATGATTCTCTCTCATCATTGATGCTCTCTCTCTCTCTCTCTCTCTCTCCCCCTTTTTCTTTCCGAAATCAATAAAAATATATATATAAAGTAGTGGAACTTGATTTAAATACTTTTGATTCTACAATATGAGTCTAAGCCTATCTAAGTGATGCCTAGGGTACTATTTGAACATCTGAAAGAATGTGTTGATTCCTTTAGCAATACTTTTTAAATGATCATGTCAATGAATTCCTTAGAAGTTATATGAAACTTTTTTGGTGCTGTAATTTAGGAGTGATAAAAGTTTTCAACTGTAAGAATAAACTACATAATCTTTATCCATTGTGGTCCAAAATACCTAGATGTCATGATAGAGTTCAGTTATGGAGCAAGAGATAGTAATTAACACCGACTGGAAAAGTCCATTGGGAGATCATTCAAAAACCTCCTGTTAAACAAACGGTGGGAGGAAAAGAACACGAAAAGTGATTTCATCAAAATGTGGTGTCAAAATAAACAGATGGAGGACATTGCAGGAAAAAATGTGATCACATATCAACTGTTTTCTTTCTAAATAATATCCAAAAATAATAAACTTGTAAGAGTTACATAATGTGCAATAAATAATGTTTTATTGCACCTCTTTTAGTTTTTCTTCCCCCCTTTCCTCCTCATATCTCTGCCTGTGGCCATAGAGGCAGAATGAGAAGACACATGCTTCTCAAAACCAGTAAGAGGAGAGAAAGGACAGACCCAGCAAGCAGGGACCCTCAGTCGGGTTTATGTTCAGCTGCAAGGCTGAGCGGCCTCGCTCCTCTGGCTCCGAGAAGGAAGGGGATGTTTTCTTCTTGTGTCCAGGGTCTGGGCTAGGCAGTCCAGAGCAGGTGTCACCGAGGACCTGGGCTCCTTCCTGCTGCTGTCCCGTTATCTTGGCTCACTACCAGGCATTCTGTGTATGCTCCAGGCAAGAAAACAGGATCATCCTGGTGCGCAGGTGAACGCCAGAGGCCTGTGGAGTTGGTTTCCTGGGCTCTCCACCCTGTGGCTTTTGTTTCCATTTGTAGGAATCAGCCAGCAGTGATTCCCACGGCCCCCGCTAACCATAAGGACATCTTAGAGAAGGGAGGGTTTCTAACCAAGTACTGTTAGCCCAAATAGAGTCAAGTTCTCTTGATAAGGAAGAAGGGGAGAATGCTTTCATTCTTGATTTAAAAAAATATATTTTATTGATTTTTTACAGAGAGGAAGAGAGAGGGATAGAGAGTTGGAAACATAGATGAGAGAGTATCATCGATCAGCTGCCTCTTGCACGCCCCCTACTGGGGATGTGCCAGCAACCAAGGTACATGCCCCAGTGCCACGTGAGGGCAATATTCTGAATGTCCAGCTCCCTCTCTCTGTTGCACCAAAGCCGAAGAGTGAGGGCAGGGGTTCGAGGCTTAACTCTGCTTGTTCATCAACAAAGCAAGGAGGCTCTTTGGCGTTCTTTCTCTTCCTCCGTTTCCTCCAGCACCAGGATTAGAAATTGGATGCTCTGTAACGTAGGGGTCCAAAAGAAAATAATCGGGCAAATGAATTTTTATTATAATGACTATTTTGAACATAATATATTCATAACAAATATCAAGGATTCAGCTCAAAAACAATAAAGGCAAAGTCTCCATGAGCCTCCTCTCCCTCCATTTTCCAGTTCTGATTTCATAACTTATCTCTAGAGAGAATGGGGATAGGCTTTTTTTAATCGAGGAAAATTTTTTTACCCCTAAAAACAGCTTGCTAATCTTGATCCTGAAAAATTCCCTGACTGAGGAAGTCCCATTTTGTGCTGTTTGCAAACAAAAAACAGAACACGAATCCACACTAATAAACAAATCCGAGAATGCATTTATATTCCATTTATTTTCCTAATTACAGACATTTCTAGAGAGTGATTTTCAAAGGAAAACCGTTACAGCATTTGTGTCTAAATATATCTTCCTGTTTTTGTTCTACTTCAACCTGAGTGTTTTTGAAATCCTTGTGTAGAGTTGATCTTCCTTTGTGAGAAACACTGTTTTTGCTAAATTCCTTTTTTATTTGTACAACCTTGAGGTTCCACATTTCTCGATGAGAGTATTTTTCACTCTGAATGTGAAGAAAGTGATGTCTTGTCAGCGTATCTGCCGCTGCTGTGGCTGTGGGCTTTGTTTTATTCCAGCAAAGCATTTAACAGCTCATTCTCTCGCTCATCTCCCTGGCTGGAGAGAGAGATGTCAGCAGTGACAAAAGGAGCTCTGCCCCTGAGTTTTCCTGGTGGGGTCACCTTCCACAGAGTTCAAATGCATGTGATTTTAGGAAGGAAGAACCTCATTTGATAGTAAGCAGTGACTATAATGAGAAGCGGACTGGAGAGTATTTTTTTTAAATACTAAATTATCATATAATTTAAATCTGCCACCTCCCCTACACCCACCCAGTTTTGATTCTTAGCCACAGCACTGATAACCTTCACCCCTATGATTCCAGAAAGACCATTGCTATATTTACTATATATGAGCTTAGAGCATTTTTCATTTAACAAGACTTTCACCCCTTTACTCGGAATTCTTTCTGTCCTGTGGACACCTGGACAGGGAGCAGCATCCTTGGTCTCTGCCCACTAGATGCCAGTAGCATTCTCCTCCAGTGTGACAGCCCAAAGTATGTCCAGACGTGGCCAGTTGTGCCCTGGGGAGCAATGGCACCTCCAGGTAAGCATCTCAGTGATCTTCCATCTGTGGGCAGAGTGACATCACTGAGGTTGTTAGGGATAAGAAGCCCTCATTCCTGATGTGGAAACACAGGCACAGAAGTTTACGCACATCATCTCATCTGTGGTAAACAGGGAACTGGAAAGTTTGACTTCCTGCAGTGCTTGGGTCGGTCTGCCCCATTGATTCCGATCAGGTGAGTACCAGAAGGGGGAGGCACAGAGCATCCAATCAGGCTGCACTCTGAAGTGGCCAGTTACTCGTTAGCCAGCAGTGGATTTCCCAGGGTTTTCTAATCTCCAGTTTTCTAACTGTAAAAAGGAATTTTAGAAACGGTTGCAGTAAAAATCAGTGACCATTTGAGTCTATTAACATGGAAAATGTAGAAGCTGTCTTTTCTTTCTCCCAATCTCTGCCTTTTTGTTTTGTTTTTAAATATATTTTATTGATTTTTTTACAGAGAGGAAGGGAGAGGGATAGAGATTAGAAACATCAGTGAGAGGAACATCGATCAGCTGCCTCCTGCACATCCCCCACTGGGGATGTGCCCACAACCAAGGGACATGCCCTTGACTGGAATTGAACCTGGGACCCTTCATTCCACAGGCTGATGCTCTATTGAACCAAACCGGTTAGGGCACCAATCTCTGCCTTTTTGGTAATTATTATTATTATTATTATTATTATTATTATTATTTTTTATAACACAGCTAGCACATGTTCATGGGGGCGGTGGGGGGGGGAGGAAGAGAAAAAATAGGTATAACCAAAAAGGGGAATCATCCCAAATCCCATTAGCTGGATATAACTATTAACATTTTGATGTATATTTTTAAAAGATATGATTACATAGCAACAGCTTCCTTTTTTCAGAAAGTACTCTTCGAATAATACTCTAATATTTACTTTAAATCTAATACTACATCATGGTAATGCTGTCTTAGTCTTTATAGGATCCATTTTTCTTGTAGACTCAGATGCCTTCTGATTTACGGTTATTGTTACAATATCCCAGTGAGGTAGAAGGAACAAGTATTATTACTATCTCTTATTTATGGAGTATTAAAAGGTAAAGAGAGTTTAAGTGGATTATTTAATGCCATAGAGTTTATCAGGGGAAAAGAATTGAATAAGATTCCAGGTTTTCTGCTTCCTAATTCAATGTGCTTTCCATTAGTCTGTTTTAATTATTTTAAATATATATATATATATATATATATATATATATATATATATATATATATATATATATATATATTTCCTTTATCAAAACTTTAGGTACTTTAACTCAAATAATCCCTAAGATCCTTATGGAAACTTATTAATGATGGAGACAAAGGAGGAAGAGTATAAGCAACACAAAAAGAGATAAATCAGAATCAGTGCTTTGCAAACTTTGCCCTCCCCCTCCTTAAGCTGAAGTGCTATTTAAATGTGCTGAGGTCTATGATTTCTAAAGTATTAATGCGTGCATCGCAATTCTCTGCGCTAGAATTGCAGAGAAAGATATGTGACTTAAAGGCCTACGAAGCGTAGACAAGTATTGTACATCAGTGAAATGGGCTGGGTGTGTGTTAGGGAGTGGTAGGGACCGTGGTAAACCAGAGTGTGCATGCTCCATGTAAAGCAAGCATGTCAAGCCCGGGGCCCGTGGGCCACATGCGGCCCACAACGAATATCTTTGCAGCCCAGCCAATATAACGGTGTGTAAGAAATGCTTTAATAAAAATTTCGTAACCTAATTTTCACAATATCCTGTTATACATAGTTATTAGTAACGAACGACAATGTCCGCTAATGACTGGTGACTATAATCCTGTTGCATTCATTTCCCTTACTCGCAGGCGCACCATTCCTCTCCACTAATACCAGCAGCGCATATTTTAGCAGCCCATTTCCATGTCATGAGTCTTGGGACTGACTTGTTTGGTGTGCGCCACAGGAAATATCTTGCTTTCAGAGAACAAGAAAAATAGGTTTATTTGCATGACGCTTATTAATTTGAGCTGTTATTCAGTGTCTGGTAAGTTAATGTTCAGGAAAAAATACTAGTTTGTATTAAAATGTCCTATTATTTTATGTTAACAATGACTCATTTATTTCAGCCCTTTGTATTCAACATGTCTCTCAAAATAAGCCCATGCTTCTATGAAAATTGAAACTTTTGCTTTTTTGTGGCCTACATCAACTAAAACATGTTTATTTGGCCCGTTAGCCTTTGGGTTTGACATGCATGGGGACAGCCACTCCTCAACTCCTGTGAAAAAATGGGTCCAGGAGTGCCAGGCTTATGATGTTACTGAAACACCAAAAATTAGAATATTCTGTAAAAGTTTTGATAAAAAAAAAAAAAAGTGGAAGTGACACTAATCTATTAGCAAGTGAAATACGTCTTTGAGGGCTCAGTCTTCTCTTGGCATATTTGATTTTTGACTTTCAGATTTAGAGTTCCAAAAAGAATAGCAATTGGATGTGTGTGGGGTGGAGGGAATGGGGGAAAAAGGGGGCATCTGTAATACTTATAACAATAAAGATAAATTAAAAACAAACAAACAAAAGTATAGCAATTGATCTGGCAGGTGAAAAATTTCCTTATTCCGAGGAACCTTGATGGTGCCTGATTCCTTCCACTTCACAAAATGCTCCCCAACTTTGTTTCCCTAAAAGGCATATCCCCTTCTTAGGGTGGCCAACCCCATCGTAGCTCCTACGTCTCTGTGTCCTCTCATAGGACAAGGGCTCATGGCATAGTCTGGGTGGCCACAGTTGACCAGTTTGTTAACCTGTAAATCTTCTCTGACCACCTTCCTGGTGCAGTCGCTCTAATTACAGATGATGTGTCCTTGCCGGAACCAGAGGTGACTTTGTAGTCACAACCTTGAGCAGTTGTTTTCACTGAAAGGTATACTTCTGAACAGATCTGTTGTTTCCTTCAACTGTAACGATCCCTTTTCTTTAGAATGGAAGGGGGCAGTCCTTTCTGTCAGATCGTGCTCAGACTGGAGACACTCAAACACCCTCTGTTCCAGCGCTCTTCTAAGCTTCCTGTCCCGAGGGAGACATTTCTTTCCCGAAGAACTGAATTCTGAAAGTTCAGGAGCCCAGGAGCACCCTGGTTTATTGTCCATTTATTTCCCACAGTGCCCTAGAACACACACGGGAAATGGCCCAAGCCCAAGCCCAGGTGAGAGGTAAACATTGGAGAGGGTATTGTGCTATGCTCATAATATGTTACATGCGCATATCATGATGCTAAGTCAGTGGTTGGCAAATTGCGGCTCGCGAGCCACATGCGGCTCTTTGGCCCCTTGAGTGTGGCTCTTCCACAAAATACCAGGGCCTGGGCGAGTCTATTTTGAAGAAGTGGCGTTAGAAGAAGTTTAAGCTTAAAAATTTGGCTCTAAAAAGAAATTTCAATTGTTGTGCTGTTGATATTTGGTTCTGTTAACGAATGAGTTTGCCGACCACTGTTAAGTGGATGTAAAATTCTTCAGAGCACTTGGGAAGAAAAAGGAGCTAGAAGCGTTCCAATTTTAAACACAGAATTATGTTATGAAGAAGTTGGCCATGGGAGGGCAGCATTGCCTACATAAATCACAGAATGGCGGCGAAAGCGCTGGAATCTCAGCTATCCTGAGGTTGGTTCTTCCACCGTTTGGATTCAAACACAGGAGTGATGCTAGAAGCAGCATTATTTATGCTTAAAATGTGCATTTCCCCCCAACAAAACATCTTTATCTCTTGGTTTAGGAGGCTGTTATAGCCTAACAATGTCACACACACACACACACACACACACACACACACACACACACACATTAACATTAATATTAATATTTCTTTCTCTTTCCTTTTCCAGCATATCTCTTTCACATTCTACTCTTGGTTTCTGTAGTTTGATGATTTATTTAAAAACAAACAAACACAACAACACTCTGCTCTTTTCCTGGTCACATGCGTGAACTCCAGGGAGTTGGATGAGGCTTCTTTATCTATAAAACTCCCAGGCAGTTATGCAGTGGATGAAACATGGCCTTAGCTGTGGCCAGGTGATGGTTCTCCCACTTAGAGACTCGCTTTTCCCCATTGGCGAATGGAAGGTAAGAACATTTAAAAGTCTGGAGCAGTGCCATCATATTTCTCATGCATCATGCTTGCCTGGCTTCTGTGGACACCGGGGTTGACGTCCCTCCTGAAGTCCTCCCGTCTCCCACTGTCTAGGCATTGTCTTCAGATGACGATACACACTGCGCCAGGCCAGCAAGGTCAGCGAGGGGAGGACAACTTGTATCCCCCCCCCCCCCCACACACACACACACAGGTTTCGCAGATGATTTGCTCAGCCCTAACGCCTCTACAGGCTCTTTAGTCTGAGCAATCCGTAGTCCTTAGCGCTGCAGTTCAATCTGGTTTATTCCTTTTGTCAGTTTTCATTTTGAGGTTGAAGCCTTCAAGAGACTAGGAAAGGGCATTCCTTATGGGAAATTTAGCTCCATTCATTTTAGGTCGCAGGTTGGGGGAGAGGAAGGGGAGTCAGGATTGTCAAGCTGGGGAGGACATCTGGGGCCTGATGGCAGAACCAAAAAGACTTAGGGCAGTTACGTTGTCATGTCCTTTCTCCTTCCCCCTCACCCCCTTAATTTCCTATTCTTAATTTTAGTCTTAAATTTGGAGAAGAAAAGAAATTTGTAATTTATAAAATATGATTTAAAAGATCATGTCCTCAAAGCAGGGGGCTAGGAATGGAGCTTCCCAGGAGCGCGGGCCCCTCCTCTGGCTTCCAGAACGGGGCTCAGTTACCAAAGGAACCCCCTCATTCACCCGACCCTTGGCAGGTGCATATTCAGAGGCGGGTGTGCTTGTTGGAACTGCTCTCGGGGTGGCAGCAGACACTCAGGGTGGTGTTTCCACGTGGAGGACTGCGGTCCAGCTCATTGGGATACGGAGCACATCGGAGGGCTGCGCGAGAACACTTTTCAGACTGTAAATTGGGGCCGGAGGAGATGCCTAATTAAATCAGGCCGCAGTTACAGGAAGGAAGAGCAAGCCTCTCCCTCCCAGACTTGACCTGGTTCAAGCCACGCGGCAGCGAGGGGATGTGGCAGCACGTTGGCAGGGCTCATGCAGATAAACCAGAGCTGGGCGCTTCTCTGCCAGCCCAGCAAGCGAGAAGTCAGACGGGGAGATGGACAGGGGCCCTGACCTTCCGGCTCCATGCTGTGCACGAGGAACATGCATGTGAAGATGGCCCAGGAGGCCGAATGGCTGTGTTTCAGGTGACAGTGCCAAGGCCAGACTCTCCCAAAAGAACTTACTGCTGCAGAATCCTGCTGTGTGCCAGCAGGGACGTGGGCAGCCTGAATTTGGGCTCTGTTGGAAAGGGTAAACCATTAACTGAAACCCACCACCAGTTCATGAAGGGAGAACCCTGAGTAGAAGGTGGGATCCTAGACGTTGGCGTAGGCAACGAAGAAAGCACATCTACACAGCGGGGAGGACAGCAGGCGTTAGTAAGGCTGGGGCACCGAGCATGTCACCCCCAGCGTGCCACCCTCAGGAAGGCCCCTGCGGCCCAGATGGTCCCTCCTCTCTCACTGATCTCTCTTCGGGGCTCATGGTTCACATGACCCCTGTCCATGTGACATCTCTCAATAGCCCTGCCGCTCCACGCCTCCCCAAATGTAAAGATAGGATCGCATGACTGAAAGAAAGAGACCAGGACACGAACATGAAATCACAGCATTTGGCTTAGCCAGAAGGCAAGAAGCCGAAGACATAACTAATTCCGTCAGCCAGTCAGCGAAGGTGCTGGAACCCTGGCCATCGCGGTGGGGCCCCGTCCAGAGCACACAGGGGGAGGAAGGGAAGGAAGGGAAACGTCTCCCTGCAGCCTCACAGGGTCCCTGGCTGGGCCAGAACATTTCACTGACCAGGAAAGTCAAACAGGAGAAGAGCACTCATGTGTATTTACTCTCAGCGTTAGGTCACCGGGGAGCCTTCGTAAGGAAATGAAGACCCGAAGAGATGGTTAAACCTGAGTGTGTTCATGCCGGGTTTGATGGAGAGCAGAGGCTCATGGGAAAATGAGGACAGAGGGTCTGAGCTAAGGGTGGTAATCCCAGCTACACTTAGCAAGGCCGGTTGGTCCAGTTCCTTCCCCGTGTCCCTCCATCTTGGAGGTGAGCAGGCTCCTCTCCTCTGGGTGCGGGAGCACAGCTCTCACACGAGGCTCGTATGACCTGCGTCAGGGAAGAGGGTGGAGTGGGCGAGGGGGAAGGTCAGAGGGCACTTGCTGCACCTGCTCCTTCAGCTTAAATTCTCAATACACCAAGGTCAGTGTGTCCCAGCCCCCCCTACTCCTCCCCCCCCCCCCATGTGAAACAAAGGACTTGGTGCCTGGGGATTGCTACCAGCCTCCTCACATCGTAGTCATGTATCGATCGCACTCGCTTTTCATTCATAATTCCCCATGACTCATTATTTCCCAGGATACATCCGTATCAACCCCGTTAGCCCCTTTGGATCTGTCTGTTAGCTGGATCCATTCTTGCTAGGACTGTAGGTGAGTCGTCAGGGCAGGAGGGGAGGAGAGCTTCGGGGGAGGCATTTATCCACACCCGCTGTGTCAGAGTCCCTCCCCACCCCCCCACCCCCCTTTCTCTGATCCCGTCCTCTCTCAGACCTGTTTGCCCTTCACCCCTCTTCTTCACGTTCTCATACTCACAGATGACAAGGCGGGTCTAAGCAGCAGGGCCAGCATTTACGATAGAGGTCCGGTTTGCCTCCCTGTACGCCGTTGCCCCGTCCCCCTACACCTGTGGCAGGCAAACTGTGGCTCTAAAGCCACATGCATCTCTTTGGCCCCTTGAGTGTGGCTCTTCCACAAAAATACCACAACTTGAGGGAGTCTATTTTGAAGAAGTGGCGTTAGAAGAAGTTTAAGTTTAAAAAATTTGGCTCTCAAAAGAAATTTCAGTCCTTGTACTGTTGATATTTGGCTCTGTTGAATCATGAGTTTGCCGACCACTGTCCCATCCTCTCTATTGAACAGCCAAGAAATGAAGGGATGAATGATTAGAAGTGGAGAAGTATGAACAGCAAGAAAGGAAGTGTGGGTGGGGCAGGCCTCAGAGTAGGGGACTGAGGTAGGTGCTAAGACCCAGTGCTGAGATGGCGAGATGTGTGACTTGAGCCGTCACACGTTTCTTGAGCCTCAGCTCAGAAATTGGGGGGCCAGGCTGGATGTGCTCTAAGTCTGGCTTTGGGGTTCAGACCCTAAGAAGCAGCAGTGTGCAGGGTGAAAACCCTGCAGCACACTTGTAAAGTTAATTTGTTAAGACGAGAACTTCCTCCGATCTGTATATGTAACCTCATTGGCCATGCAGTCATATCTAAAGAACTTATTAAAGCCGATTTCAGAAAAGCACCCAGAAGGCGGAGTTATGAAGCAGGTGATGATGCCGGGCTTATTCTGGCGAGCAATTGTTTATTTCCTGTGTCCTGGGGGTTGCCACTCAATCCTGACTGGAGAAACCAGTAAATATTTTCACTGTGACATGAACATCAAAGTATTCTGCGCACTGCACACTGTTGTCACTACAGGTTTTATCTCTCTCTTTTTTAAATTTATTATCAGCCATAACGTTTTGTGTCCGATCTCGTATAAGAGCCCGGTGCAGTCCCCAGCGGGGCGGGAGGCCCCTGGAGCTGTCGCCACGTGCTGGGCTTGACCGTGGCCAAGGCCCCTTTGACACGGTGCAGAGAGCCGACTTGTGGCACAAGCCAAGAGCATGTGTTTTTGTTGTGGTGTTACCATATAAATCTTAGGCCAGCAATCCAGAGGCTTCAAACCTCTTTGGATCCATCCACATTTCCCACCCAGCTCTTACCATTCGCATTGCCTATCTCCATCCATCCACTAGGAGGTTTATTCTCTTCTTTCTCCAGTGTATTAAGTAAAGGAAATACACACACACACACACACACACACACACACACACACCATCTGCCTAGCCTTGGGAAAACCTAATAAAAATAATAGCAAAGAGAGGCAGGCTTTATTCAATTTGGTATGGACCTGGGAAACATTAATGCTCCTGTCTTAAGACTGCCCATCTCTTCCAGGAGGTCCTATGAACCCGGTTCAGCCAGGGCACAAGTCAAGCTGGCGAAGTCCACTGCGTGACTCCTTCCCCCTGGTGCGGAGAGAGTTAACCCGACAGAGATTTGAAATGCAATCCCGGCTCATGTTACCCATTAGCTGGACATATTGACCAAACTTATAGTCAGATAATGCAAACAATAACAAAGTTATTGATTGAGGAGATGTCGGGCAAATAGGTACTTATCATGATGCTGCTGATAAGCTTGGGGTCTCTCTCAAGTGGCAGCGACAGAGGCCTATTGATTCCGCACTTGGTCATCGGTGGCCTCCAGCCGACCTGCGCTCTGCAGGCTGATCCACCGCAGGGGCTGGGGGGGCCGGGGTTTAGCTGCAGTCACAGAAAAGAACGCTGTGGGCAAAGGAACGGCTGGTTCCACATGAACAAGAGGAGGCTGTGAGCGGAGCGGGCAGGGCCATGGGTCACAGATGCTGTGGGCTGTGTCCTCCTCAGGGCCCACTTCTTCCCCCGTGGCGGGGGGACACGCACCAGAGCAGGCCCCTAAGCAGCTGGCGTTAGCGCCGAGCTCTGAGCTGACCAGTGGGGGTGCGGGAGACAGATGAGACCCACAGGCCTTCCCCGCTGAACACCAAATGTGTCACCTCCATGGCACATCTGCTCCCCACGCTGGGCCTTCCAGTTGGCAGGGAAATCTGGCCAGACGTATTATTATTGCTTCTCCCAGCGTGGGATCGGCCCGAGGCATTCATGGTTGATTGTCTAAATGTTAGATGCGAACCAGCAAAACGCCATCTCTCCTGGTGCGCTTAGTATTAGCCGATTACAGGGCTGTGGAAGGGATGCAGAAATAATACTCATTATATGTTGGACGGCCTTGCAAGCAAGGGAGGCTTGGTGTGTGCCAGACAGAGGTGGTGATTGCTTTGACACTTGACTTGGTGTGAGCGCGAGCGGGACGCTGACACGGGGCGTGGTGGAGAGGAGGAGAGGAGGCGGGGCTCATTTCCTTTCCCGCGAACTCACAGACGGTTCTGTAGGTGAGTTACTGGCCTCGTATGTGAGGGAACAAAACACTTTATATTCATCGTTGTCAGTTCTTCTTTATGGAGAACGACACCAAAGGGTATGGGGTACTTACATAAAGGTTATGCTTTAGGAAGAGAGAGGAATTTCTTTCTTCCTTCTTCTTTTTTAAAAAAAAATATTTTATTGATTTTTTTCAGAGAGGAAGAGAGAGGGATAGAGAGTTAGAAACATCGATGAGAGAGAATCATCGATCAGCTGCCTCTTGCACACCCCCTACTGGGGATGTACCTGCAACCAAGGTACATGCTCTTGACCGGAATCGAACCCGGGACCTTTTGGTCCACAGGCCGACGCTCTCTCCACTGAGCCAAACCGGTTTCAGCAGAGAGAGGAATTTCATTCATTCATTCATTCATTCATTCATTCATCAGGTACCTGCTGAGGGTCTATGCGGTGCCGGGCTGGGTGCACAGGCTGGGTGAGGAGTTGGGAAGGACAGCCAGTCCTGCCCCCAGGTTGGTCTCCCCCGGACAAAGGGCAGGGTGAGGTGGAGGCAGGCAGCACACACACACACACATTATTTACTAGTTGCCCTATTTTTGGAGATTTGGGCTGTTTTCAATTTCCCTGCTCCTATAGACAAGCTGGGGGCTCCTTTTGGAGGCCTGGGGTTCATCTGTGGGGAAGCAGCTGCTGGTTTGAAAGGCATCAGTTTCTGAGTCTTTTTAAAAAATATATATTTTATTGATTTTTAAAAATTAATTAATTAATTAATTTATTTATTTATTTATTTCAGAGAGGAAGCGAGAGGAATAGAGAGTTAGAAACATCGATGAGAGAGAAACATGAATCAGCTGCCGCAAGCACACTCCCTACTGGGTATGTGCCTGCAACCACAGAATCGAACGTGGGAACCTTCAGTCTGCAGGCTGACGCTCTCGATCCCTCTCCCTTCCTCTCTGTAAAAAAAATCAATAAAGTATATTAAAATAAATAAAATAAAATGTGTGACTCTAAAGTTATGCGACTGGTTTGGGGAGGGGGGAGGCTCCTAAAAGTACAGTAAAGGCAGCTCTGAGGAGGCTTCCCAGGTGTTGGAACAACGGCAGAATCCCTGCTGCAGGAAAGCCGGACGGAGGGGAGCACGTGGGCTGTGACAGAGAGCTCCCCGTGAGGCCTCCACTCCTGTGCTTCCTCCCCAGGTAACGGGAAGCCCGGTACTGGGCCCCTCTAAGCCTCAAGTCGAGCATTTACCAAATGAAGCTAATTTCATCTACGACACAGTTATTATGAGGATTAAGTTACATAAAATAACTAAGAATAAAGCATCTGGTTCCGTGCCTGACATATGGCAGTTGTTATCAATAATACATGAAGCACTTCCCACAAGGAATAAATGGAAGGGAACTACTTTTTTTTTCTTCTTCTTCTTCTTAAAACTGTAACTCCCCACCTGTTTATTAAAGATACCAAATCAGCTTGGGGTAGTTGGACGGATGGATCTGTTTGCCGCCCCAGCTCTGCTCTCCACGCTCCTCCAAAGCTGCTCTGTGTCCTGTGTGGGTTGCACGGGGCAGACTCTGGCTTCCTGGCTTCTGGCTGGATTCAGACCTAGGTGATCGGAAGGTTGGAGAAGCCAATGGTTGGCGAGTCTGTTCTCTCTGCTTGCTTTTTGAGAGGATGCACCCCCCTCTGAGGCCACAGCTCTCAGGTACCAGCAGGTACTTCTGCTCCCCTGCTACCCCCTTCACCTAGGGCTGGTGACAGCTCTGCTGTGGCTAGTCACAGGGTGCTTCCCCATGCTTGCTGGCTTCTTTGAATCCTACCCACACTCACAAATGAACTCTTCTTTAAGTCTCTTCTAGCTAGATCCCTCACTATAATCTTTCAGTGTTGATCTCTTCTTGCCCTAAGGCTGAGATAAAAAATGATTTGATTGTGTTGATTGCATCCAGAAAGAATAGGATCTTCTAAATTTTGAGCCATGCAAAAAGCAGAATTTAACAGGTTTGCTTTCTAGCAAGCCGTGGGACTTGGTTCTCTCCTTCCGCCCCCTCAGCGTTACCTGTTTTCATGGGAAGAGCCTGCGTTGTCACAGGAGCACTCAGAATAAGTAATGCTACTCAGTGAGTCACAAATGGAATCCATGTCAGCCGGTGTCGTGAAATGGATCTGTAACTGGCTTTTTGTCCCTCAATTTGAGATGATCTAATTCAATTTCCATGATTTATGGCTTGAGAGAAGACACTTTCTGTCTCCCTCCTGAACGTTCATTCTGTGTCTCTCTTACCCCCAACTTTCCTGGGATCTGAAGGAAATTCATTTCTGAAGACAAACTTGAGCCTACTGCTGAGTAATTAGCGTTACAATCACATTGTTTTATTATTGCCGCTAATACAGGGGATAGGAAGTATCACCAAAACCAATCTGTACCTTCAGTATTAAGATGAGATTTCTGTTTGTTTGTTTTTAACACCAGGTTGAACTTTAATAGGAGACTAGTGTTTCCTTGTCATGAATGGCAAAGATGTTTTTTCAATTACAGTTAACATACAAAATTATATTAGTTTCAGACGTACACCATAGTGATTATATAACTTTTGTATTTTTTGTAACTTACAAAGTGACCACCCTGATAAATCTAGTACCCACCTTACATAGTAAGATGAAGTTTCTTTTGTAGGAAAACCAAATGGTTTTTTTAGATGTTGGCTGTGAAAATCATGAGGACCGTGTGAAGGTAATGGGCTGGTCTAACTGTGGTGGACTCTGTCCAGCCTAGATCCTCCATGAGGCTGGCACACATCCCTGCCCCTGACGGGACACGTGTGGGAGGCAACCAATCGATGTGTCTCGCTTTGATGTTTCTCTTTCTTTGTCTCTCCCCCTCCCTTCCGCTCTCTTGAAAAACGAATGAAAAAGAAATCCTCAGGTGAGGATTAACAAAAAAAAAAGGAAAGAAAGAAATTTTAACCTTGAACTTTTGTTGTAGTTGTAGGTTCGTGGTATTTTTTTTTTTTTTTAAATCTTTATTGTTGAAAGTATTACATATGTCCCATTTACACACACACACACACACACACACACACACACACACCTGCCGTTGACCTTTTCTAGCCTACCCCGGCCTGTGGTGTTTTTAATGACGTGGGAAGATGGTCTTAGACTATCTGGGAAGCTCCTGCTATTCCTTTGAGGGGAATGTCCTCTCCCTTCCTCTTCGCCAAATCAAGTCCCTCACGGCACAGAAACCATACTCCTAGGACATTCTCTGAGGGACCCTGCCCCAACTCGAACCACTCCAGTCACCCCTGTGCCTCTCTGACATCCACTTGCTCTAATTCCACAGAGCTATACTCAATCAACCTATGTATGTGGTATAACACACATAAAGGGCATGCATCATAAGTGTACACCTTGATGAATTTTTACTTATGTATCTTCCCCGGAAACCAACACCTGGATTTAGAATACTTCCAGCAGCCATGGTCCTTCATAGTTCATCATTGTCCACCCAGTAAGAGGCAACCGCTGTTCTGACTTTTAACAACAGAATAGTCATCCCCATTCTTGAGCTTCACAAAAATAGAATCATACAGTAGGTTTGTGTATTTGGCCTCTTCCACTCATTGTCAGTGAGCTCATCTACATTGTTCTTTTGTTGATAGCATTTCTTGTTATGTTTTTATGTCTTATTCTGTATGTTTGTGTCCTTCCTTCCCTTTCACCTTACACACCTCTTAAAGTGCAAGCTGTCTTTTATACATTACACCTATTAGGATACTGTGGGCATTTAAAACTATTACATGGGCGAATGCTGACCAGATGCAAGTTCATGTTGCTACTTAATGAAAGCAGTCTTTGTCTTCTCTCCCTGGTTGCATTGCCTGTGTAGTCAAAAGAGTTGTGTCTGGGCTGAAGCATGCTTTACTGAAATAATAACAACAGTAGTAAATATTTATAGAACCTTTATCCAAGGGATTCAGTGCAACCTGCAGTTTCTAGTTCCTTTTTTCATTTTCTCTTAGAGGCTGGCAGGAAAGCCATCGATGTTCTTTTGCCGATGGATGAGCAAAGATGCTCTGAGGTTAAGCCACTGACCCCAAGTCCTAGAGAACATTGGTGGCACAACTGAAGGTATAATCCAGTTCTAGCTCACTGGCTCTCTTGGATTCAATTCCAGGCTTCTCTCACCATGGGGAGTGTTTTAGGACTATACCCATGGAAGGTGACGCATTAGTACAACCACGGATATCAGCAGAGAGTTAAAGTTTTGGAGTTGTATTATTATTATATGAGCTCTTATTATGCTGTTTCATTCTGTGTGTTAGAGGGTTGATGACCTATCTTTCAATTTATTTTGTCCTCTGCCTTTCGTGGTACTTTTAAATAAACCGGATGTAGGAAGATACCAATTTACAGACATGATAAGAGGACGTGTTAATCAATGCCTTTCCATTCTAAAAGTACAAGATGTTCTTATTTTCTGGGGAGTTCAATACATTGGGGCCCACAATTCAGGAGAGGCCACAGTGCTGATCACCTTCTTGTCATATCTTTTTGTTTTTCTTTTTTGGCCATAAGCTCTCTCTTGTTGTTTCATGTGGGACTATATTTTCTATTTATAATAGAAATGAATGGGAACAAGTATTTATTTGATAGAATAAGAAGTGATGCCCAGCTTGGCCAGATATTTGAAGTCTTTTAAGACATACAAATACTTTCTATTAGATTCACAAATATATGCAATTGGAACTATTTCATGTAGATAACACACAGTAGGCACTTTTCAAAAAATTTTTCAATTACAGTTGACATACATTATTATGTTAGTTTCAGGTGTACACCCAAGTGATTAGACATTACATAACTTACAAAACAATCATCCCGATAAATCTCATACCCATCTGACTTGATACATAGCTATTACAATATTATTGACTATACTCCCTATCTGCATAATTTTAAGACATGGGGGCAAGAGAAGCGTATTGACAAATTTTGAGAGAATTCATAAAACAATCCATCTTCTCTTTTCTTGTCCTAAGTTTGGATTTTGTTTTTTAGTCATGTTGCTTGATCTTTGCTTTGTTGTGTGGGAAAGAAAAATATCTTTTTTTCTTCTAGGTTTTCGGGTGGGGCCCCTGTAACAAAAGACAGATGAACAAGAGGAAAACATACATATTTGTTTAATATTATAATATAAGTTTTATGTGACACAGGAGCCTTCACGAGTAAATGAAGATCTGAAGAAATAGTTAAACCTGAGTGTTTATTCTAGATTTGATGAAAAGTGGAAAGTTGTGGGCAGATGTGCTAGAACAAGGGCTAAGGGTGTGACCTGAGGGAAAGTTAGCAAGGCCTATTCATACAGATTCCTCTTAGCATCCTTCTGTCTTCAGAGATAAGGGTGCTTCTTTCCTCTGGATATAGGGAGGGCACCTCTCAGTTTGAAACAAGACAACCAACCAATGGGCCCAGGCTGCCCGTCACTATTTGAGCCAATTAAGCAGAGACAGGTTGAATTATATATGAGCATTTTTTCCAATAATGCCGGCAGTAGGGGAGAGCAGCAAGTCATCCATGAAAGTCTGCTCAATCCTCTCTCTCCTCCATAACCAGCTGCTTATATTGGGTAGAAGGACAAGTGGGCAGAAGGAATAAGAATGGGTATGATGGTTGCAGGTTACAGCAAAAGGGTTACTACTCACTCTCTTGCAGGGTCTGAAACCGAATCCACAGTATCTTTGAGGGATGCCTGTGTTCAATACAAGGTGGCCTATTTTTGGGTAGTGTACTCTGATCCCTGTCATTTGTTATCATGAAAGCTCTTGATATCAACAGCATTTCTTTCTTTTTTTTAAAAAAATATTTTATTGATTTTTTACAGAGAGGAAGGGAGAAGGATAGAGAGTTAGAAACATCGATGAGAGAGAAACATAGATCAGCTGCCTCCTAAGCACCCCCTACTGGGGATGTGCCCACAACCAAGGTACATGCCCTTGACCGGAATCGAACCTGGGACCTGTCAGTCTGCAGGCCAATGCTCTGTCCACTGGTTAGGGCTATCATCAGCATTTCATTGCTTCTTTATAAATGGACTGAATGGGAGTTTCTCCCAGTTTTTAGCTTCTTTCCACTTTTCTTAATCCAAATTCATGACTAGGATAATTTTCTTAATTCCTGGGGTGGTTAAACAAGAACTTTTAAGAACAATTACACACACACACACACACACACACACACACACACACACACGTATATATTAATGGCAACTGGTTTCCCAATTTTGAGATCTGTGTGTTGTTGACCTCAAACAAAAAGCCATGTGTTCTTTAAGCAAAAAAAACAAAAAAACAAACAATCAACCCCCCCCCCCCCCCCCCACACACACACACAAACACATTTATTTGTGAAAAATGAAAGAATGGCAAACTGGTAGGTACAGTCAGGGTGAGCCAGTGAAGTCCCTCTGAAAATAAAGGAAAGGAAGTTCTTTTCTAAAGAGAATGGGAAGTTGGGGGGCAGAGGACTGCTATGACCATAGAGTTCTTCCTGTAGGGCTTTCTAGAGGAAAATAGTGCACAAGAGCTCCTCCTACAGGTCCCTGTCAGTCCTATCTTGGTTAGAGTCTGTCATTAAATTTTAAAGTGTTTTTGATTCCTCAAGCTCAAATCATGAACTAATAAATAACTATTCTTGGAAAATCACATAATAGTAAATATTAATAATGTGCTGGTGATAGCACATATTAAAACTGAGGTAATTATGTTCTTACTGTCTGTAAAAAAGCTCAATATGCCATGTAGATGCTCAGTCCAGGAAGGAAAGGGCTTTACAATCTACTTTGTTCACGAGATGCTATAACAATAAACAAAACTGCTATTCTAGAAGCATCTGTTAAACCAATTACCTGGCTAATTTTAAAGTTCTAGAATGATTGGACTTGTAATTGGTGAAGAATTTGAAAACCAAGAGACAACAGAATCTAGAGGAGAGGGCAAATGATGAGCAGAGAGTGTGTGAGCAGGACCTTGAGGGTGTCTATGTTTTCTTGCAACCTGGAGATTAGACACTTTTACATGCAATTCAACCCCCCCCCCCCCCACACACACACACACCACACACATAACAGTTCCCAAATAAACAGTTAGAGTGGTTTTAGGTGATTAAAGCAATATAGAAGATTAGTTTTGTTATGGATAATCACCTTTGCTTCTCCTTTATTGATGAAAAGAGCTTTTCTCAGCGGGTTGTGTTATCTATTTTAGATGTTGCCTGATCTTGTTTTTTATATGTAAATCAGCTTTTTAATCTTTTTTTATGTAAATTTGATAGCCGGTACCAGCAATTATTCTGCTTTGTTGCAACTCCCTCTTTAGAACTGTCTCTGTTTTATATTTAATTGTCCTAATTGTCCAGATTTGAATAAACCTGGAGAACAGCAATGGAGATCATTACTTGTTTTTAAATTTACAAAAAAGGTTTAAGTACTCCTTCCTGAACTTCCCTTTAATTCTTCACACTGTTAATTATGATCTGGGAGATTGGAAAACCTTGTTATTGTCCCCGGAGCTGCTGCTCCAAATTATAGGTTTGTTTATTCTTGTTTTACTACTTTATAGCAGACTTCTCCTTCTTATGAACATGATAAAAAGCTCAGCAGAGACAATTTGCATTCACTTTTTAATCAGTGCAGGATTTTAACAAGTGAGCAGCTACATTATGTACTCTGAGAGGTTGGAGCCAGTAACCATAGTCCATTTAATCTATTCATCTATCATCCATCCATTATCCACTATCCATTCATCCTCCCACCTATCCATCTATCTACCCATCTAGCTGTCTCTCTAGCCACCAATTTTTGGAAAGCTTGGACTGGATGACACAGCAATTCAAGGAAATTATGTTCTTATTTAATAGTTTTCAGAAAATGAGTATATTAGATTCTAAGTCAAATTTGACTGAATTTTAAAGTTGATTTAGTGCATAATTTAATTGGAGAAAACAAACAAAAGAAGAAAACCAATGGGAGAATTATCTCTGTTTATTGAGGTTCTTAGCAGAGTGGGATTTTATGTTTTGATTCAGATAAAGGCTGTTAGGCCCCTAGAGCTGATGGGCCAGCTACAGAAACTCACCAGGGCAGAAAGCCCCAATGCCTAGCAAGGGAAAACAAGAACCTCACCCCTAGGGTAGCCTATCCTCCCCTAGCATGTTACTGGTCATGCACTTTATACCCCCGACCTTTTCCTTCCTAAAGGTAAGATCTAGGCCTCCGTTGTATTTCAGCTCCAGGCCCAGAAAGGCAGCAAAACCAGACAATGGCTGCCTCAGGACCAGCTACACTGACTACTGAGCCCCTGCCCTGGCACTGACCATGACCAGTGGAGACCATGACATTGAAAGAGCACACCTGGAAAGCTGGTGAATATTCTATTAAGACTTCCCATGAGACCTCCCCTATGTTTCCTACTTGCAAGAGAAAGATAAATATGGTCAGGACAAAGGACCCAGTGCGTGCTCTCCTGCCGAGCAGCACACACACCGGCACCATTTCCCCACAGGCACATATCCCCCAACCTCTCAGGGACCCCATGGATCTGGCAACCAGGGGAGCAATGGGCAGCGGCAGCTTGTCCTGGGCTAACCTCCTGAACCTGTCTCCAAAACCCCCTTTTCTCTGTGTAGCCCTTCCCTTTGGATATCCCCATCTCCCATCCCGTTTTTCTTAAATAAATTCAAATTTTCTTTATCTGCTGTCTGAGATGGCTATTTAGCCTGCCTGTGCACCCCAGAGGCTAACCTTTCAAAGGCCTTGGTCAGGAGACACAGTCCTTGATTTAGCAGTTGAACATAGGCTAACCTATGTTTAGCACACCTATGTTCTGTACAGCGTCTCTAGCCAGGACACTTCTCTTGTGTCCCCTTGTTCAAGAGAAGCCATCATCACAGTTTCACTCAGCAGCTGGAGACACTTGGAATGAACAAGGAAGTATGTTAGTTGACAGTCAATCTGACATTCTGGCTGGGTGGGCTCTGATATCAGTGAGAGAAATCCTTCATATAATATAGGCAATCACATATAGGTAGCTAACTTTACTAGTGCCTGTGGTAAGATCTATTCAGGATTGCCTAATGAGACAGAACTTCTGATGACTTAGGCAAGTCATTGACATCCTCTCTCCCCCCTCCATGGGGCCAGGGAAAGTTAATTCTCAGGGGTGCAATATAAGGAGGACAGACAAGCGTCAGTGTTTAAAGAAGCTCCATTATCATACACAAGGTCAGATCATCTTATAGCATCTCTGAGTTTCAGAAAGTGAATTCTAATCATGCTTTGTGTTCACAGACAGGAAATGTCTATTCAGAAGGAATGAATAATAGATAACTACTTTCTTTGCTTTATACCTAGTTATAATTCCACAACTAACATAATATTAAATGAGTTCTCTTCCTCCCTGTGATGTTTCATATTCGAGTTACATACTGTAACCTCAAAACTCAACAGCATGAAAAATCAAACAGCTGGGGAAAATGTATCTTTAATTTTCCCACCAATTTACCACCCCCTGCCCTGTGGCTCCAGATTATCTGCCCAGTTGTTAGGCAAATGGTGTCTTCTAAGTCCCTCTACTCTCATAAAGATGATGGACCCAGCCAATCTTAGCTCCCGTTTTCAGATCCAGTTTCTATTTGCTGGTTCACTCTCACAGTGGTATGTGACATACCTCATTTATGGAATCATAGCCCAAATAAATGGACCCAAATTGTTTTTGAAATTGCACAGAGTACAGCTTTTAGTGTTACACAGCTCATGAATAGTAATTCATGTTTAGTAATAAATAGTAGTAGAAACTTAGCCTGGTTTATGAAAATTGTAGGCTGTGTTGTTATATATATGGTTTACGTTAATAGCAAGAAAAAAAGGGAATCAGTGCCAAAGGATGGCATTGCTTTGACTGGAAAGAAATCATGGACACAATATTGTTAACTGTTCATTAAAGAATCGAAGGGACAACAGTTCTGAGATGAAATGACTTGTTCAAGGTCACACA
This sequence comes from Pipistrellus hanaki, assembly GCF_964339955.1. Taxonomy (NCBI): domain Eukaryota; kingdom Metazoa; phylum Chordata; class Mammalia; order Chiroptera; family Vespertilionidae; genus Pipistrellus; species Pipistrellus hanaki. The sequence goes on along the minus strand of NC_140510.1, from coordinate 78,225,698 downwards.
GCTGGTTAGCTCCAAGCTGGCCCTAAACCTCCCAGCTTTTGGCATCTAGTTCAGCACTTTCCATCACCACAGACAGCCTCTTCATGTGTTAGTTTGGGGTCAGAAATACAATTAACACGGGGCAGGAAGCCTAGATTAAGAAAAACTTGGAGGAGAATCTAATGAAAATCAAGCTTTGATGAAAGGCCTGGGCATTGACCTTCTAGGATGTGTTCATGGGTCCAGCTGCAGCTGAGGTTTGGTGACTGATTCTTCTTTCCTTGTTTTTTTTATTTTTTTATTTTTATTTTTTATTTTAAAATACATTTTATTGATTTTTTACAGAGAGGAAGGGAGAGGGAGAGAGAATTAGAAACGTCGATGAGAGAGAAACATCGACCAGCTGCCTCCTGCACACCCCCTACCCAGGATGTGCCCACAACCAATGTACATGCCCTTGACTGGAATCGAACCTGGGACCATTCAGTCTGCAGACCAACGCTCTACCACTGAGCCAAACCAGTTTCGGCTCTTCTTTCCTTGTTGACCTCCTGCTTTTCTTCCTAATCTGCTGATATAAGAATCTACACAGAGGGCACAAATTTTAGCAGAGTGACAAAAGAAACACGGTAATAAATAGCCATAAACAAACAAACAGAAAAGGGAAGGAAAAAAAGAGAAGAAATAATACCATAATAAAAGTATCACAATTCCAACACTTCTGATAGGAGGAGAAGAAGCAGTGGCTGGGGAATACCCATTGCAGAAGTTTCGCCGTGATAAGTAAGAAAAAGTAGTGTTTGGCATTGAAGGGGAGCTGGCTAGGCCGTCCCTAAATGTGCCAGTTTGCATGTGGATTACTTTGCATTGAAGGCAATCAAGTTCCAATAGACTCCTTGAACTGCCTAAAAGAATCCTAAATTCTTCTAGGGGACTGGCCTAGAAAGAGAGCTATTACCACAGGTAACCTTATCTGAAACACTTACCTGCATGGCAGGGAAGCATATCATTACCAAACATCTGCTCTTCTTGTTCTGTGAATTGCCCTCCTCCCCCTTTGAAGCTCCTTAGCTAAGGATAGCATCTAAGCCTCAATTGCCCAATGTCTTTGAGTCTCATATTTTGGAGGCTCCTATACAAAAGAAATTAAATTTGTTTTTTCTCCTGTTCATCTATTTTATGTTGATATAATTATTAGACCAGCCAAAGAACCTAGAAGGTAAGAAGGGGACATTCTGGAGTCCCTACAGTGTCAAATGATAATGTCAAAAGTATGGCTGCTTGAAAACCAAGATAGTATAGATAGAAAAGGGCAGGATTTAGGTCTCTGGATGACGTAAGTGCTCCTAGACATAATCCTTCTTTGGGTTATTGACTCATATTACCAATTCCAGTTGGCATCATAGTGCCATCATCTAAACTTATATTTAATTTATCTTAATAGGTATTTATAACTTACATTTAAATATTACTTTATACTTATATTTAATATGTATTTTAATTTCTATTGACTTAATTATTTGTATTCTCTATCCTGAGAAGTCCCTTCCTGATATCAAATTCCCTGGGAGATTAATTTTAATCAGAATGCTGATTGGTGAGCAGAGGGTAAAAATTGCCTTGGAGGATGTTTTATGTTAAACATCTGGGAAAACCTGATGAAATATTTCCACTTCATAACCAAATACACTGCTTGGTGACCAAATCAAAGAATTCCCAAATTCATTAGTAGTATTCATTCATACTTTTACCATCAAAAGTATGAATTATTTTGGATTGGAGAAAGTGATAAGGAACAAAATTGAGAAGCTATATGTGGTCCCATAAATGTCCAAGCCCCGAACCCTGGAACCTGGGAATGTGTTTCCTTACATGGCAAAAGGGACTTTGCAGATGCGATTAAGGTTATAGATGCAGATTATCCTGGTGGGCCCAATCTAATCACGTGAACCCTTAGAAATAGTAAATTGTATTATCTTTTTCCATTTCAACATTAAAAAAATTATTCTTTATGATTAGAAAAAATGTTGTGAATTTAGATGTAAAAAAATGGGGAGGGGGCAGATAGAAAATAATTCCCCAAACTATAGGACCTGAAGGTGGAGCAGGATACTTATAGGTAGGCAGAGAGGAGATGGCAGAAACTTTATTATCAAGACTATTTAGGCCACAAGTGACAGCAATTAACTTGGGTCATATGCCCATTCCTGGGCCAATTATAACTTCCGGGAGGGTGGTGCCCCGACTCAGAGTGGAAGAGCCACCAAATCCATGTGGAGTGTGGGAGAGGCTGATACCCGAAGGAGAGGAGCGGCTGCTAACAGAAGGAGGAGTAAGGAAATGCTTACTAGTCAAAACAGGTTTTCTCACCATGTCTCCAACCCTGGGTCACAATGAGCTCAGTTTTATTTATTTATTTATTTATTTATTTATTTATTTATTTATTAAAAATATTCTTATGGATTTATTACAGAGAGGAAGAGAAGGGGATAGAGAGTTAGAAACATCAATGAGAGAGAAGCATTGATCAGCTGTCTCTTGCACACTCCCTACTGGGGATGTGCCCGAAACCAAGGTACATGCCCTTGGCCAGAATTGAACCTGGGACCTTTCAGTCTGCAGGCCGATGCTCTATCCACTGAGCCAAACCGGTTTTGGCTGAGCTCAGTTTTAAACACATGCAAGCCGTGGTGTGAGAAGTTGTCTCCAGGTTAGATGTTCTTAAGGCAACTGGATTTTTATCTTTCTCTGACTGGCTTATATCAAGTAAGCCAGTCAGAAAAAGATAAGTACAGTATCACATAATCTCACTCATAGTGGAATCTAATGAACAACAACAACAACAACAACAACAAAAAAAGTAAATGGATGAACAAAATAGATCCAGATAATAGAAGCATGGAACAGACTGTTAAATCACAGAGGGGAGGGGGGTGGGAAGAAATCAACCAAAGAACTTGTATGCATAGATGCATAACCCATGACACAGACAATAGGGTGGTAAGGCCTGGAATAGGGGGCAAAAAGACATCAGCATTCAGCTAAGTGACTCCAGCAGAAAGAGATCAGCACCGCTGCACTGTCCCAGAAAAAGTCCTGGTGCTCTTTGGTCTGTGTCATGACCACATCTTGAACCAAGTGAGGAAAAAATACATGGGTGGGCCAGACCTGGATCATATGCCCAACCCTGGAGCCAGGAGTGAGGGCCAGCAAAAATGGGTCAACAGAAGGTGAGTGATGAGCATAAAAAGTGGGCCCAGAGAGAAGTCCTCTCTTTTCTCTTTCTTTTGACTTCACTTCGGTTCCCACCCCGTATGTTGATTGAGGTGGCCTGTGCCTTCTTCTGGGCACCCCATGACGGCTCACTTACTCACCCAAATTAAATCTGTACCTCCACATCCTTGTCCTTAGAAGGTGGGGAATGGTGCAGTGTCCTAGTGTGACACCTGCATAGTTCTTCCCTGGTGAAAATCCTAATGCAGTTGGTTTTCCTCCATATGTATGCAAAACATATTATGCTCCTTTGATCAAAATTATGCAAAGAGCCAGATGTTTACATTTCATTACATCTTACAGATAACAGTTGGTATTTGAATGACCTTCCTGGAGCTTCTCTGTCCTTGTCCTTTGAATTCTGTGGTGGGGTGTGTGCGCACAGGCACAGCTGTGTGTTTTTTCTTGGATTATTTTCTTAGATAACTTTCTCCTCTCCAGTCTGACTCTTCAGACCTTTATAACCTAATCAGAACTCACCCCTTTCTAACCTGAGTTTGCTCTCTCTCAGTATTTATGTACATAGGAATTTAAGTTTTCTAATAAAATAGCATGAATGATAACAACCCCTTACTTAATGTTTACTGCAAGCCTGCTTGTCACGGAACTAAGTCTTTTGCATTCATTAGCTCATCTTTACACAGAGGTCTATATATTCTCTCCAATTTTGGATATGCTTATTCAGTACAGTCTGACTCTCCTGTAGACTTCACACTTTCTGACTCTGTGGGACATATCATCCTTTTTAAAAAAAAATTTTTTTTTATTGATTTTTTACAGAGAGGAAGAGAGAGGGATAAAGAGTTAGAAACATCCATGAGAGAGAATCATCGACCAGCTGCCTCCTGCACACCCCCCACTGGGGATGTGGCCCCAACCAAGGCACGTGCCCCTGACCGGAACAGAACCTGGGACCCTTCAGTCCACAGGCTGACGCTCTATCCACTGAGCCAAACCAGTTTCGGCGACATATCATCCTTATTCATCTGTATTCTCACCGGAACTATGCACGTGGTGAGGTGCCAGGGCTCGGAGCCTGTTACCAATTGACTGACAAAATATTAATAAAAGCTGAAAGTATAAAATATTACACTTCTTTCATCAACAGATATTTATTTATTTATTTATTTATTTATTTATTTATTTATTCAGCTAGCTGCATCCTAGGAAGACTTTGCTGGCCTGAAGACTTTTAAAACTGATCTGCACCATAACTAGAAGTAATTGTTCTTGTGATTGAAACTAACAACTATATAATGCCTCCTAGGCATAATGCCAAGACATGATTTGATTTCAGGTTAAATTTGCAGCTAAGTTGATTTTGCAAAATGTGCCCACATGTGCTCAGGCAGTATGGATGCTCTCCCTCCCTCAATTCACCCTAAAAATGCACTTGTCTACAGAGTTGGATATCCGTCACTTGTTGGAATCTGATCCTGTGCATTTAAGGCTGAGGCTTCCAAGACTAATAGAAAAAATTGTTGTTGATCAGTGTCTGCCAAATATAAAATGCCATACTCAGATGCCTTTAGGACATCTATAAAATCAGCTAGAAATGGGGCCATGGTATTTGTCAAGTCAAGGGAGGCTCATGCTTCCTAACAGTGAGTTGTTTTATGCTATTAAGAAATGAGCAGATCTGTCAGGAGAATGTTCAACATAAGCTAATGTCAAACTTGCTGGAATAACTTACTCACGGCAGGGTTCCCATCTGTGAAGTCACTGGGGACATGACTGCCTCCCCGTGATTCTTTAGATTTGTCAGTTAAATTAGACATCCAAGGGCAAAACCAACTGACAGGGGCATTATGGGACATTCCTGGAGGATCCAGAATCCCAGGGGTATGTCCCATTCACAATTGTGTTCATGCTGATACTAGGGGTCATGTCATTTTTATAAGGAAGCAACGGATACAAAGAAAGCCTGCGGGTCAGTCCACTTGAGACTGTCAGTGGCAACATGCCTATGTGCATATTTTGTAAGATTGAGGAGAAGGGAATGGCCTTGTTTCCCAGTAGGAGAGTCCCAGAATACTATCTTGAGAGAAGAGTTTGTAGGTTTTTAGGAATTTGCCTCTATATCAAGGCAGGCTAATGTTAGGAAAATGATATTGATGGCATACTGCTTGAAGCTTTATTAATGTTTCCCCATGACATACCAATTTGATGGTAAAAATAGACACAACAACAACAACAAAACCAGAGCAAGTTTCTGTTTTGATCTCTTTTAGCAGCTGTAAGGAGAGCAACCATTTCATTTATTCTAGTTTATTTTGTTCTTTTTAATGCTCTCCTTCACCCCTACTATTCTCCACTAGAGGGCCTTCAGAAGATCATGGGTGTGGAGTAAGGATAGAGATATACTGAGTAAGAGAATGTAGAGGGTATATGAACACACTACTCAAAACTGTCCCAACCCACTTCATCTCTACCCACTAATACTGGACCAAGTTGGTAGGTCTCAGCTTTCTCTTCCTTTGGGGTAAGTTATTTCCCAAAAAATCTCTCGAACCTTAATGAAAACATGTTCCTGATGGGTTTATTCCATTAGTCTCCAGATCCAACCAGATATGTCTAGGTTGCAGAGTAAACAGTCTACTGAGAAAGCTCTGCCCCACCACAGTAAGCTAGTTGTCTCAATGATCTAACAATTTAAAAGTCAGATGGTAAAAGTCAAAGATTGACCAGATCACAGTAAGTATTTTACTTTAGGTTCCTTGGAAGTAGACCTTGAGACAAGGAGTTGAGGGAAAGTGATGTATTGGGGAGATAACCCTAGATAACTTTTGAAGAGGAGTGAGAAAGTGAGATAGGTAAGGGAGAGGCCAATAAAGTGTTTACTATCAAGCCAGTCATCATTTAAAGCTTAATCTGCCAAGGAATTTAGGGAGAGAGTATAAAATATTTCTTAGAGTTGTCCCAACAGCAAAGCAAGGAGACTGGGATATTTATCCTATAAATCTCCTCTGTCATTGGTTGATTCCAGGGGCATCAACACCCCAACATTTTCAGTTTGCCCAGTAGGAGTGCTGACCCATCTCTTAAAACCAGAAAACATAAGCAGAGAATTGTAATTATTCACAGTTAGCATCCTTTGTTGTGCAGAGGTGAGTGGATACGGGTGGGATACTGACTGAGCCTGTTATAGCAACAGTGAGGAAAGGAGCGGGAGGCAGAGTAGTTATAGTAATCATCTGAGCCTAGTAATAATCAGGATCAGCATAAAAGCCATCTTTTGGTGCTTTCCTATCAGTGCATTAACAAAAATTCATCGCAGACAAAGAAACCGGGGCACTGGCAAATGAAAACTTTAAAATGATTAGAGTGTATATAATTTCTGCAAGGTAAAAAACACTCATTTGCTAAAAAACATAGGTGCACAGGAAGTTTTAGCAAGAAAAGAGGAATTTGATCGACAGACAGGCTCGAAGAAATCTGATTGTAGAATACACTTGGAAATTATCCATTGTGGACTTAATCTCTCTGCACAAACCCAAGAGTCCTTTAGCTAATTCCTTTCCCAATGAAGGAGCCAATCAATGTGCTTTCATGGGAGAAATTACTGGAGAGCCTAGTATGTGTTTTGATGCCCTAATGAGGCACTATGAATTACCCAACCCAAACCAATTAAGTCTTAGCCAGATAGAGGGCTACCGAGGAGATGAGGACACAGCATGCATTTAGGGCAGAATTAACTGCTTCCATAGCCTGGAAATATGCTTGGGGGAAAGCCAAACCTTGCAGGCGTTCTGCCGTCCTCAGAGCTGGCAGTCAAAATGTGATCCGGCCCAGTGTTAGCTTTTGACGCTTTTGCTTCTTTGGCCTCAAATTTTTAAAATGTCTGTAAAACATAAAGTATGTTTGGAGCATTACATAAGGCTATTAAAAGAGGGTGAATCATGAAAACATGGTATGTCAGAGACAATAAAGTAAGTGAAATGAGCTGCTGCTGACTAGCTGCTTGACCTTGGACCAGTTGCTCAGTCCTTTCTTGTCAATCAACTAGGAAATTATAGCCCAATAATGTGGTTTTGGATTGCAGCTCAATAAGCAAGCTCTAATCTCTTGGTTATGCCGTACTGTACCATGGGAAACCGAACACTTATTTCCATTTTAATGTGATCTCTTCCAGCGGACTGTGACTTCCGAAAGCACCCAGCACAAGGCCCGGCTTGGCTTGGGGACTCGGGAGCTATGCGTTGAGTAACTGTGAAATGAATAGTGGAAGAAGTTATTTCAAATATGATGGTGCACCTGGAAATATGCGAATAAACATACCATCAACACAGATAATTGTTTTAAAGAGAATGATGGGTATTGAATTTTGATATGGCTCATATACATTAGTGGTTTGGGGGAAAGCATAGCAGAGGGGTGCTATGAGTGAGGTGTGTTGTGTGGTGACTAAGACTAAGATACAGCCTTTCTAGTCAGGCAGCCCTGGGCTAGAACCTTTGCTCTGCTATTGATACTTGCTAGCTGTGTGTCCTTGGGCAAGTTACCTAACTTCTCTGGGCTTCAGTTTCTTCTGGACTTTATGGGTTACAATAAGGATCTTGTAATCCTGCAGCATCTAGAAGGACTTGAGAAACAGTATTTTACTTAAAAGAGCTCAGTCTAAGATGGCCACAAAGATACACAAAGTCCAAGTGAACTTCAAAACTTCCTCCATTAGGTTGCCTTTTAGCATTCTGAGTCAGTCTTTGGTGGGTACCAAAGCATACTTTTTTCCCCAGTTTGTTCTGCCTCTTTCATCTCCTCACCCCACCTCTGCCTCTCCCCAACCCCCAGGGTCCTAGCTCCATTCTCCTGCACTAGGATTGCCCAAGGTTGGTGAATGCTTGTTCCTGTCTCCGTCTTTGGAAGGCAATGATGATGGATCGTTGGAAAAGGTGGTATGTTCTCAAGGTTCTCCATGTGTGGAGGTGTTCCCCAACCAGGATTCTTCAGAATAGACATCCTTTTGCTCATATTGACCACTTCTTGTGCTATCACTTTGAATAACTATACTGAAGGAAATGCATTTTTTTAAATCTTGCCACATAGTAGATGCTCAAGGCATAGTGGCTATGTTCAGTTTTCATGATGTTAGATTGGCGATCAGAGGACACTTCTTATTTCTACTTGTTTCACCTCTTTAAACTTGTGTTTTGAGTCCCCGCTCCCCCCCTCCCCAGTTGTAAGCAATTCTCCAAATCCCACGAGGACAACAAAGAGGATGGTTGAAAATCACACTACTTGGGGCAGTGCCAACCCTCAGGCGAAGATGTCTAATCAATGGATTAGATTTACACTGTACCTCCATCAATCTCCACATGAAGTTTGATATTTTGTCTCCCTTTCTGAAAATGAGGTCAATCATTGCTGTGTGAGGCACTTCCTCTGGGGGGAAGTCCCTCTCTTTTTCCCACCCTGACCAAGCACCATGGGTCCCAGAAATCCTGGGACTTTCTGTGCTTAGGTCATTTTAAATAAAGGCTACCCACGAGAAAGCCTTTGAAAAAATGTCTATTTTATCTTTCATGAGAAAATAATTTACCACTCAGTTTGCTTTGTGTTTTTGTATTTCATTAATTTAAGCAGTACAAGGATCTTAAAGCAAATGTAGTCCAACTCTTCACTTTAAAGAAGAGAAAGGATAAAGTTGGCTTTGCTGCAAATCCTCCATATCTTCCACCCCGCCCCTCTGTATTTCTAGATGCTAGGAGCTTTATCTTGGGATGGGGAGAAATCTAGAACTTACATACCTGTAAGCTATTTTTACACAGACTGATGCTTTTAAAAATTCCTTAAGAGAAGACAAAATGCACAGTTGAAGCCATGTCGCTGTTCGGCGAGGTGGTGACATGGCATAATGCTTAATATGGCTTTTATTTATTTATTTATTTACTCCCCTGTAATAGCAAAAAAGACACGATGACACAGAGAACCATAAAGTCAAACAACTTTCCCATTTCATTTTACAGCACGAGGAGGGGAAAGGCACAATTTGGTATCCTGACCATTTTTATAGGGGTTGGGAGACAGGTTAGACATGCCTGAAATATGTCCTTCAATTCTTAGAGCTCTTTCAGGCCTTCCTGCTGAAGGATGCTCCTTGGAGAAACAGTCCTATAAATACAGGATGTTTTCATTACTGCATGTGGTTGATTCAGCCTGTTGGCTACATGACAGTGAGAAGAGTGCCTGAGAAACGACTTCATATAGGCCGCGTTCAAACAGTCCCTAGAGCTCCCGGATTAGAATGACTCTAGTGGGAGTGCTTGGAAATGAATGTTCATATATCACCGGGGTCTTTAAAAAAAGGTTTAAGGTTCTGTAGGCTGTCTCCCTTAGTACAGTGAAATGGAGATGAATTTCTGCCTATGAAAATTTTTGCTTCTCTTTATTGAGGCAAGATATAAAATCAATGACTCGGGTAGCAAGACAACAAAACAAAACCCAAACCATGAAGACAAAAACAAAACCCTACCCAAGGAGATAGCAGAAGGATTTATTTGGGGTCAAATAGTAAACATGGGGGGTACATATTGTAAGTTCAATGGGGGTGTTTTCTTCAGCCAATGGTTTTAAAAAGTTGTATGTTATTTTAAATAACAAAAACAACAAGACTTTCATGCTTATCCAGCTCCACAATTTTCAAATATTCTTACTTTTTTTTTTTCATTTGAATAACCTTATAAGAGAGGTGATTTTTTTTTTTTTTTTTTTATAGCTCAGAAAGATAAAGTGATTTGCCCAAGGTTGCACAGCTAATAGGTCTCTGGAGCCTCTGACTCTTAATCTGATGCTTTTCTACCACCCCATACTGACAAATAAAATATTGCCTCTCCGTTTTTGTAATATTGCCAGTGTTGTAAAAATATTACAACTCCCACTCCCCTGATCAAAAATTAACTACCTTTTATTGAACAGAGATTTTATGGTGTGAGAGACTGAGGAATATAGGACCCTTGATGCAGGGTGGGAAGGAATTGACTTGGGGATGCATCATTTTCAGAGAGATGCTGAACTGGTAATGAAACATGCAATCTTTGTAGTAGCTTATTGGAATAATATAGAAAATAATGGGCAGCTTGGAGAATAGCGGACTTGTGAATTGAGGAAATTATTTACTTTAATTAGATTGGTCTGTGGGTGGGATAAAATTTATGAAGAAGGGTAACCTTTGCCTGCCAAAACAAGTGTAATGCAATCTCATGTGCAGAATAAAGCTAATTATCATTAGAAAGGACTTTTTCTCTTTGCTTGTTGTTGCTCTGGGTATTATAAAAATGCCTATGCATCCATCTATCTTTATGTTTTATTATTGCAGCACCCTAAACAATTTAGGAACTGTTGTCAGTGAAGTTCAAGAAGACACAAATACAGATAAGGCTATGGAAGAATTGGATTCTGACTTGCTATAGAAAGCTCATCATTTATGAGCATGTGTGTCCTTTTAAAGAAAATGTATTTAGGACTGTGAATTGAAGAGTGATCTCTGGGTACTTAATAGATATAAAAGGCAGCCAGCTATAAAACAAACAAACAAAAACAACAACAAAAAAGCCCTGGCCAGTGTGGATCAGTGGTTGGAGCATCTCCCCATGCACTGAAGGGCGACAGGTTCGATTTTGAACAGACCTTCCTTCAGGGCCCAGACCTCCCTGTAGGTCTCAGACCTACATTCAGGCCTCAGACCTTAATGGAGGGTCCCAGAAATCCATCCAGGGGCCTAGACCTTAAACAGAGTATCCTGTCCTTTTTCAGGGCCCAGACTTCTACAGTGGTCCAGACCACCAATCCATGACCCAGAGGTCCACCTCTGATACAGACCTCCACCCAGGGCCCAGAACACCCTCCAGTGCCTCGACCTCCCTTGAAGGAACTATACCCCCATCAGGAACCCAGACATACATCCAGGTTCCTGACCATCATGCTGGGGCCCAGACCTCGAATCCAGTATCCAGTCTTTTAAAGAGGTCCAGACACTCACAGTGGTCCAGACCACCATTCCATGATCCAGAAGTCCTGCCCCTGACCCAAGACTCCATCCCAGCCCCAAAACTGCCTCCAGTGGGCAGACCTCTGTCCCAGGACCCTGACCTATGTCCAGGCATCAGACCTACATCCGGGTTTCAGATCTTCATGCCAGGGCACAGAAGACCATCCTGGGACCCAGTCCTCAAACTCAGTAACCAGTCCTTTACCAGAGTCCAGATATCCACAGTAGTCCAGACCACCATTCCATGACCTAGAGGTCCAGCCCTCGACCCAGATCTCCACCTGGGGCCCAGTCCAACCTCCAGTGCCCAGACCTCTCTCCCAGAACCCATACCTCCATCCAGAGCTCAGACCTACATCTGGGCCCAAGACCTTCAAGCAAGGGCCCTGAAGGCCATCCTGGGGCCCAGCCCTCGAATGCATTATCCAGTTCGTTATTAGGGTCCAGACCTCCACAGTAGTAGAGACCACTACTCCATGTCCCAGAGCCAGCCCTTAACCCAGACCTCCACCTCGGGCCCAGACTGCCCCCCAGTGCCCAGATCTCTCTCTCAGGACCCATACCTCCATCTGGGGCTCAGACCTTCATCAGGCCCCCGACCTTCAATCCAGGGCCTTGAAGGCCATCCCAGGGCCCAGGCTGCATACACAGAATTCAGTGTTGAATCAGGGGACCAGATTTTCACCCATAGCCCAGACCACCATTCCATAACCAACAGATCCAGCCCATGAGCCAGACCTTCGCAGAGGGCCTAGACCTCCCTGGTCTAAACCGCCCTCCCAAGACTCAGACCTCCATCTGTGGCTCAGTCCTACAGCTGGGCCCCAGACATTGATGAACCCAGTATCCAATTCTTTTTAAGGGTCCAGACCTCCATAGTAGTTCATACCACCATTCCATGACCCAAGCCTATTGCTGCTCTGCTCCTGCTCATCCTGGCCTCACTGTGCCTGCTGCCGTCACTTAGTAGCACTGAGGTGGAGGTGGGAGAGGCTCGCACCACCACAGACTCGCTTGCCAGCTATGAGCCCCACTGTGGGAGCACACTGACCACCAGGTTGCAGCCTGTGCATTGAGCATCTCCCCCCTGGTGGTCAGTGCACATCATAGCAACCAGTAGTTTGGTCGTTTGGTCATTCGGTCGATTGGTCACCTAACCTTTTATATACATAAATATAGATATGCATAAGCCATGGACCATAGTATGGGGAAGGCCTGGAATGGGGTGGGTATTTGGTGGAGGGGGACAAAAAGGGAGAAAATGGGAAACATTTGTAATAGTGTCAACAACAAAAACAAAAGGTACAATGAATTTTCTTAAACATTAAAAATAATTATGTTTACACCATTCATTTACATGATATATCTTTTGTGTCAGATAATGGTCTGCTAAATTTATTATAAATTTCAAATGAATAGAATGTGACATAAAGATGGTTTTCCAAGAACAAGAAGATGTGTTTGTCTATCTTCCCTTATTTAAAGTATACAATTCAATGATTTTTTAATGTCCTAGCACCATTTAAAAGAAAAAAGACTACTTCCCCTCATTGAATGGTCTTAGCACCTTTGTTGAAAATCAGTTGACCAAGATATGTGGGTTCATTTCTGGACTCTAAAATTTAGTCTTTTGATCAATAGTCCATTGATCTACCCTTAAGTTAATATCCCACTGTCTTATTTACTGTAACTTTGTAGTAAGTTTTAAAATCAGGAAATGTGAGTCCTCCTACTTCATTTTTTCTTTAACAAGATTTGGCTCTTCTGGGTCTCTAGATTTCCATATCAATTTTAGAACCGGCTTCTCAATTTTGGTAAAGAAGTTAGCTGTAATTTGGAGAAACCAAAATTTTAAATTTTATTATGTCATTATTTTAAAACAAAAATCTTGAAATATCAGAGGAAACATTTAGAAATACATTGTGGTTTTATAGCACTAAAATCCAATTTCTCCATTAATGAACTTTGGTAACATGGACACAAGGTTGAATAGAAGCATTTCCCTTTAATCAAATACACATCCTGGCAAAGTCACTGGGCTTCTCTGAACCTATTTATTCATCTAGTAGAAAGTGAGATAAACTGGACTACATTAAAGTAAGAACTAGACACTATTAAAGAGTGGAAAAGCAAGCCGCAGAATGAGAGAAGAATCTGCAATACGTCTACCTGACAAAGGATTTGTATTCAGAAATCAATAAGAAAGGTCAGACCACCCAATAGAAAAGTGGACGAAAGAGCAGGCATTTCACAGAAGAGGACATGCAGATTAAAAGCCCCACCTGTAGGCTGAAAATGGTCCTTTCAAATCTATTCTTCACTTTCTATGCCCAGAATCTGTGAATATTATTATACCTTCTATGGGAAAAGAAATCTGGAGGAGTCCTGTATGCAATTACAATGTGTCCTTATAAGAGAGAGAGCTTTGACATACACACATAGCAAAGGGGACATAGTCAACAGAGGCTGAGGTTGGAGTGTTGCCGTCAGAGTTCAAAGCACATTAAAGCCACCAGACACTGGAAGAACCAAGAAGGGAGTACAGCCCTGCTGACATCTTGGTTTCAGCCCCCAGAGCTGTGAATGAATAAATTATAGTGTTTTCAGCCACCAAATGTATGGTAATTTATCACAGCAGCCATAGCCAACGAATAAATCACCTTTATTAATTGTTAGGGATAAGCAAATGAAAAGCACAGTGTGATACACCTACCCACTCCCAGACAGCTAAAATTAAAAGGACATAATTTTAAGTGTTGGTGAGAATGTGGAACCACTTGAACACCCATCTGTTGCTGTTGGAGTGTACATTGCAGGCACTTGGCTAAATTGTTTGGGAATATCTTCTAGAGCTGAGTAGATGCTTATCCTAGGATTCAGCCATTCCACGTATAGATGATATACTCAGGAGAAATGCATACTTTCACCCAAATTCATGAACATAAATATTTACAACACTGTTCATACTAGCTCCAACTCGGGAACAACTCAAATGTTTCTTAGCAGTAGGATGAATAAATACATGATGGGCATCGATACTGTGGACATTATACAATAATGCGAATGAGTAGCTGCAGCTTAACACAGCAGATTGGATTCATCTCATAAACATAACGGTAATGAAAGAAGCCAGACACAAAAGGGTATGTACTGTATGATTTCATTTATACAAAATTTCAGAAACAGGCAAAATGAATTCATAGCGTTAGAAGTCAGGAGAGTGGTGACCTTTCAAGAGTAGTAATGCCTGGGAAGGGGCATAAGTGGCTAGGGTTTAATAAAAGTTTATATTAATAAAAGAGATGAAGTTAATAGGGCATGGCTCATTTATTTATTAGCACCACACTCTAACCAACTGAGCTAACCGGCCAACTGACATGGCTCATTTATTTAGTCAATTTAACAAATATTCATAATTTTTGTGCTTATATTATTTGCCAAGAGGTGTTCTTATGCTAAAGTTATAGCAGTAAGCAAGACAAAGTGTCTACCCTCATAGAGATGACATTCCAGTACTGGTTTCCTCTCCCAGTACTAGAGTACACTGTGACTTTGTTGATCTCTGATGATTCACATCTGACATTCACATCCCTAGGTAGTCCTCTCCCCAACTGATTCTGGATTTGGGTAGGTGGCTTGCTTTATGAAAGCAGAAGCTTTGAAAAGTGCTTGCACACTGATCATTTAGCTTTTGGCATGTTTCTTTCTGGAAGCCAACTGCCATGCTGTAAAGATGCTTAGACTTGATGGCTGAGTGTTGAAAGGTAGGTCACATGGAGGAAGTGTAGGAAAATAAGAGTCCATCTTGGATGTTTCAACCAAGCCCCTAACTCAAGAAAACCACATAAGCCCAGCTGGCATGGCTCAGGGGTTGAGCATATGAACCAGGAGGTCAGGGTTCGATTCCCAGCCAGGGCACAAACCCTGGTTACAGGTTTGATCTCCAGTGTGGGGCATGCAGGAGGCAGCCAATCAATAATTCTCTCTCATCATTGATGTTTCCATTTCTCTCCCTCTTCCTCACTGAAATCAATAAAAATATATTAAACACACACACACACACACACACACACACACACACACAAAACCCACATAAGTGACCTCAGCTACATTGTATTGGGCAGAAAAACCACCCAACTGAGGCCAGGCAACCACACACTTGAAAGAAAATGGTATAAGAGAAGCAATAATTTGTTATTTATTTTAACCATTAAGTTTTGGGGGTTTGTTACACAGCACCTGACAACTGAAACAAAAATGAATAGGCGAGTAAATAAATAAGGAATGTAATTTCAGAATGTAGTTTGAGCACAAAGAAATTAAACAGGGTCATGAATTAAAAATGATTGAGGGGAAATTCAGGGAGACTGGTGTGAGCACAATTTGAGGACTTTAGAGGTACATGTAAGGCATTTCTAGGGCATACTTTATAGGAACTGAGGAGTTAAGTGTTTCTTGTTGAGAGTGTCATATTGTGAGGGACCGACCAAAGAGGAAGAAGAGCTGGATTAGAAGAACTGGGTGGAATTAAGACCGCTGTACACCTTGGGCAAAGCACTGTGAGCCTCAGTTTCCTCATCTCTATTATGGGGGTAATGACACTCATCTTGCCTACCTTCCAGGATCATTGGGGAGGTTGTAATCAGTGATGTTTGCAAAAATACCCCATTGTGTAATTCATATTTATTTATGTACACTAGGCAAATAATCTGAGATGGCCAGGTTTGTCATTTGCCCAGATTGTGCCAGTTGTCAGCGACAGCAAGTAAACTATTCCTGCTCGATTACATTCTCTGCTGATGGAAACATACAGTGTCTCCTCAAGGAAAGCAAAGTGTAAGAAGACCGTCTCCTTGCCACTCTGCTATCCCAACCCTGTAATTATAACGTTAGTTATACATGGTTGTAGTTTTACATGGTTCTTCATTCTTTGTGTAGGCAGTGCATTCAATCACTTGTGAATTAAGAAAGAATTACTCCATTTGGCCAACAATTCACCTCGGACAATATATACATTTCTGAAATGAAATAATTAAATTTTAAAAGAAAATGCAATTTCCCTGAATGACTTTATTTGGTCTAAACCTTTTTATTTAAAATTTATATTCTTGCTGAAACCGGTTTGGCTCAGTGGATAGAGCGTCAGCCTGCCGAATGAAGGGTCCCAGGTTCGATTCCGATCAAGGGCATGTACCTTGGTTGTGGGTACATCCCCAGTAGGAGGTGTGCAGAAGGCAGCTGATCTATGTTTCTCTCTCATGGATGTTTCTGACTCTCTCTCTCCCTTCCTCTCTGTAAAAAAAAAAAAAAAACCATCAATAAAATATATTTTAAAAAATGTATATTCTTTTACTTTACAATTGTAAAGGGAAAAGAAAATAATGCTGACATATTAACCCTCGTAGAATTAAGAATATCTTGTATTAAAAAAACAATTCTTGGCTAGTTACATGGACAGTTAAACTTCCCTGCCACTACCTCCAGTCAGCTTTTATTTAAATAAATATGACAAAGTAGGTAAAAACATTTCAATGTATGGTACAGTAGAAAATGGTATAAGATATTAGTCTTCAGGGAAGCTTATTATGCTAAGAAAGCATAAGAAACTAGACAGTTACATTAAACATCGATAGTCATATAACGAAAACCAAGTTGCTAACACCAATTATAGAGGTGCCCATTTATTTGGCAACATGGCCCCAGTATGGTCTAAAAAAGATTCTTGTGGAGGAAATGAAACTCTAGAATAATAAAAATAAGAAAAGGCAAAAAACCCTCTAGGAACACAAGAGGGAAGAATTCCAGAAGGCTTCCATAATCACAGATGGGTATGCTTCATGATACAGAAAGACAGTCCATTATGCAAGTTCTGAAGAAGCGAGTAGTAATTCAACTAAAGAGTGGTAACCAATAGCAATGAGAACACAAATCAGTCAGTTATCCATGTTACATTTATCACAGAATACAATCTGAAAGGAAATTATACCAATGACAGGATTTTCATTTTTTATTTTGCAAAAATTTAAGGTCAAAGTGGCATAAGTTTCAGATTCTCGCTTCCAAAGATGGGGCTTCATTCCTGACTGACTGCATTCTGAAAAAAATCAAAGATGTTCACAAGATAAAATCACCATCTCTGATTATAGTTTTTCTTCCTGTTTTAAGGGCTTCTGAGCCATTTTTAATTTGTGTAACAAATGACTCAGAGATGCAATTTAAAAAAGTATAACAAAACGCACCAAACATTTTAGATAGAAGCAGTAAGAAAAGTGATCTTAGGGAGACAGAAGATTTTTTTAAAGATGCTGTTCATGATTTGGTGGAATTAGGACTTTGCTACCATACTGTTTAACAATTACGTGTGTTGCTCATTTTCTGAGATTTCGTTCCAACAAGAACTGCACACTCTCAGCTTGGTGTTGTGGCTGCTGATGGTCATCCTTCCTTGAAATGGAATACATTTCCATTTGCTGTCTTAAACGAATTTTGCTCATTGTGTCATAAAAGTTGGGCTTTGACAAAGTTTCTGCTGTAGGTGGCACACTGAATATTCTCATAATTTTCCTCTTATTCCTTTTGGCATCCACGAAGAGACCAAAGCTAACGAGGATCACTACCAAGCAAATGTTGGTGGCTTCGTTCCAGGCCTCAGGAACGCTGTGGTCACCCATGTCACCCTTCACTCCGCAATCCCCAGGCATGGGTGCTGCTGGCTCTGGAGGAGACAGGCAGCCAGGCTGATCAGTGCAGGGCCCTTTCCGTAGGGGTCGGGGAGGGCTCGCTGGAACCGTTACCACATGGACCTGGATGACTTCTGCCTTCCTCTACCCCTTATTCCATTGTTTTAAAATGTTATTTAAGTGAAAGCATCTCTATGAAAACAGACATTTTGATCACCCCCTTTGCTTTCTGAAGCTCATTCTCTTGTCCGCAAAACAATACATTCAAAGTCTGTGAAATAAAATTTCTTGCCATAACCACAGTCTGTCTGTACATTCTATTGGTCCACGTTACACATTAGCCTTTCTATTTGTTTTATTCGTTGGGACCATGGTTCTGCACTTTTGAATAATCCACGGAGTTGTCACTGAAAGCTGATATTTTCCATGTTGATAATGAAGAAAAACACCAATGAACAGCCTCATTAGTGGAAAAAGTCACACAACCCAAAGCCTCTATCCCATTAGGAAAAAAACTCAACATATGTCATGTCACATTAATAAATACTGCATGTGCAAAGCGTACCTTATATTAGCTGTAAGTTCCCCGTGGAAAATTGATTTGCTTTTAAATTTTAATCTACTTCTTTTTTCTTCTATAGATCATGGTTAGGTTTCTCCCCCTTCCCTTTTCTTCTACAAACAATGTAAGTTTGTATAAAAAAGGCATCATTCTCTAACCCAAACAGAAAAAATAAAGAGAAACAAATGCAGAAAAAAAGAAGATGTAAGGAGAAATAAAAGTGAGAAAATAACAAATTGGTCATTAAAAGGAAAAAAGATGCACGAGATGAAAGAGAGGGAGGTGCGAGGAGCATCTACTCGGCTGGGCTTCTGTGCAGATGTAAGTATAAAATGCTCCACAAGTCCTGTAATTGAGAAAATCTATCAAACGTCCTGACAGCTGCTCGGGCATTTCCAGAAGCGATAAAACTTGAATTTATTTCACTCCTAGAAAAGGGGCAGTATCACCTTCTGGCGGCTTTAATGAAATGCCATAAAACTCTAGGAAAAACTGTGTTGTAAAGTCATAAAAAGGTAGTCGGAAGTGGATTGTTGGAAATTCGGTGGGAGGGGTGGCTGCCTCTGAAGAGTGACTGAATGGGACCAGAGGCCACGGCTTGTCGCCCGTGAATGGTTCAGGTCTCCTGTCCGCTCCTGACCCTGCAGCCGGGCCCCGGGCGCTGGAGAGGGTGATGAAATGAGAAGCAGTCTGCCGTCTGTCTGCCCCTCCGCTCACTCATGCTCAGAACTTGGCCAGTGGCTTCATTCCTCTCTGGCTTTTCACTTGTGCGATTGCGACTCATAAACTCATAAACCCTTTGGCGGCTCATCCACTCCCATTGTGTTTTGCAAGGGTCACCAGTAGGAGTCCTCTCACCTGCATTCTTCAGAGAGAAATCACTTAGTAAATTGCAGTGGATGGTCTCCAACCATGAGGTCACCTGTCCTATCTGCAGACCTGGAGAGGGGCTCTCAGAGCTACTGGTTCTGGGGGCAGGATTTAGAACCACGACTAACGGACCTGCACATTCTGCTTAATTTGTTCCAATTCCCTCTGGCTTTGGTTCTACTATCTGATATTTCAATGGGTCTGCTTCCCGCCCTCCCCCCCTAGATGATAAGCAACTAGGAGGGCAAGGATTGTCTAAGTTTTTCTTTCACCCCTTTGGCATCTTGCATCACAATCTGTAGATAGTAGGAGCTCATTGGCTGTTTCGAAGGGGAATAACATTTTGGGGGAGCCTCAGGTTGCCAGGTAACGTGCTCTGTTGTCCAGCCACTCCTGCGGTGGAATAACCACCCTTGGTATCATCTACAGAAGCACAAGCTAAACTCACGTACAATTATTGCACAGGGAGCAGTTGCATAGTATTTTATTTCATCTTTTAAAATTTTGCTTTTTAATAAAGTCCATTGGATCCATATAAAGAATTCTATTTCAAAGATTCACAGAGGCCCTGAGTCATATAGCAAATTATTTTGGTTCATCAAGCATTATATAAAGGTAATGAAGTACATTGTAAAGGTAGAGAACAAGGAGCCTAAAATAAGCGTTTTAGATGAGAAGAAGGTAAAGATATGCCTAAGAGATAATGTTATTCATGAAAGAGATAGTGAGGAGAAAGGTATTCTGTCAGCAGCTCAAAGAAAACTTCTTGAGGCTGTCCTAATAATAAAAAAAGGAACTTAATAAATGAAATTTAAAAAATGATGATTTTAGGACAGTGCAAGGACGTGAGAGGATCAGTAAAGTTAATAAAGATTAAAAAAATGGATTGTGCAGTTTGAAATCAAGAATGGGTATGTTTTTTTTCCCTTGGTGAACTGACGACCTTGAGCCCTCAGCATAAAGGGGAAATCCCTACAGTATATGTTTGACCCAAACCATAGGTTAAGGAAATATCAGTAAGAGTGTCAATCTTTGGAAAATCCAGTGAGCACTATTATTGAGTTATGACTGTCACTTGAGCCGTGTCTTCAATGGAATGGGATATAAATCTCCCCAAGGCAAACGCAAGTGCTTGGAAGCCAGCAGAGTTTAGCAACCCGCTTTTCATTTTCCCACTCGCAAGTCCTTTGTCAGCTTCAGAACTGGGACGTCAGCTATTAGAGATGAAATACCGCCAGGCTCCAGATGTGACTGCCTCACACTCCTGACTTTAGCCAGATGTGCCCAAACCATGGCATTCATAATCGTTTGAGGGAAGGTGGTGGGGAGGGGCCCTAGACACACCCACAGGAATCCTGACTTCCAGCTCACTCACACCAGAGAGACGCCCCTCCTAAGTGGAGAGACCCTGCTTAAGGGGCCGGGAGTAATAGTGAAGGTGCTTCAAAAGTCCTATAAATAAAGTGTAAATTTTGTTTTCACAGATCATTGAGCCCAGCTTTAAGGCCCAATGATCTCCATGAGGTCATTTAAAAAGCTCTCTGCACAGCCATATGTAAGCAGCCATCCCTTGTCCTGCCTCCTTGGTGCAGATGTATCCTTGCTTAATTGCTTTCAGTTTTGAGGTAAAGCATCCCACATTCCTCTTATCTCTCTTCACCCGCTTTTGATTGGTGGAAAGCTTGAATCAGCACCAATGGTATGGGAACTGTGTTGAGGGCAAAATGAGAGGACTTCCTTCCTCAGCTAGACTTGGAGGTCATTGAGGGGTTAACTGAAGTTCATGGTGGTGGTTGTTGGTGGTGATGGGGAGGTGGAGTGGGGAGGGGAGCTGGGCAGACTTATTAAGGGCTCTTAGGCACAGATATCTGATCGAGGCCTGAGCTGGTCTCCTGGGTGACACTAACAGGTCACAGATGATCACTGTCCCTCCGATTAGAACCTATAAATCAGCCGCCTTCACAATTGCAGATGAGCCTGCAAATCCCTAAAGGGTGTGAGAGCCTGGAGGCTGCTTTTTGGACCTTCGAAGTCTGCAATCCACTTAACTATAGCAGGTTCTGTCGAGTGTGAGTTGAGCCATTGTTGGAATGTGATTGGGAAGGAGTGAGCCCATCTTATATGTAGTTTAAGGGTCATATTTATCAGGAAT
The DNA here is from genome assembly GCF_964339955.1 of Pipistrellus hanaki. Lineage (NCBI taxonomy): Eukaryota > Metazoa > Chordata > Mammalia > Chiroptera > Vespertilionidae > Pipistrellus > Pipistrellus hanaki. The sequence goes on along the minus strand of NC_140510.1, from coordinate 78,204,195 downwards.
AATTTTTACTTAGAGCCATAAACTATCCTCTGAGATTTCTTCGTTCAAGGAATGACTTCTTTGTTGAATGAAATGATAATAATTATCTGGATTGAATGGTCCCTTCTCATATTAACTAAAGCAAAATGGACAATGGAGACATAAAAGGTCATCTGCAGGTTCCAGGTGTTTTCTGCTGACCACACATGATGGGTCACCTCTAACATTGCCCAGACACCATGGCACTTTTTATTAGAGCAAATATATCAGGATTACTTGCAAAGAGTCTTTAGAATATTGTAGCATGTCTAATTGGCATTCCACTGATAAAAACTCACATTATTCTTTGAAATGTTTTTTTTTAAATAATATTTTTCACCTTGACGTGTGGAAAAACTTCAATCCCCTCTCTTTATGCAAGGCAGAGGGAGGGGAGGAGGGAGGAAATGAGAAAAGGGGAAGAGGGAAGGAGAGAGAGAGAGAGAGAGAGAGAGAGAGAGAGAGAGAGAGGAGGGCAATGAGAATCATGGACAATTTTAGTTCCTTCGGAAGTTGAGGAGAGTTATTTTTCAAATGTATTCTCTCAAATCCAGATTCCTATAACAGATGCTCTCAACTCCCAAGCTCCTTCCATCTGTAATTCAATTTCCTCTTAAATGTGATGCCGACATCTGTTACAATGCAGATACTACTCAAGTACCTGCAATTGCTCTGTCAAGCTCGGTGTCATGTGAAAGAACTATGAACTCTGCCGGGTTGGGAGCAGACACTGGAATCCAGGGCTGCTGGCAGCAAGACATTTAACATCTCTTTCATGGTTCTGATGCCTCAGCATCTTCTCCTCTCTCTTGTTAAAAGGAGGCTCTTGTTAAAGGTTTTCAAGGGATCATAAAGTGTTTCTTTAAGAGTGCAATTAATTGTTTTAGCTTCCTTCTGGGGCCACCTCAAATCTGCATACACTAAGATTTAGCAAGGAGGTAGGACTGCACCCTCAGATTCTTCCTGACAGGGTGGATTAGGTAAATTACCACACAATTCTCCCAAATACTTGGAAAACAAAGACAAAGCCCTGTGACTTGCATTTAAAGATGCTGATCTTTGTCCTCTGTCTTTTTTTATCCCCTTCCCTCAGCATTACTATAAAGCAAGACCAATTGAAGCGTGGGTTGAGTTCAATCATTCTGTCATTAGTTCATTCATTAAATAAATATTTGTGGAGTCTATTCTGTGACTGACAGTGTGCCAGGAGCTGGGGCTAGAAAGGTTGATATGTCACAGCACCCGTACTCAGGGAATTTCAGTCCTGTTCGTTTTGGAAAAAGTAATGAGCCTTACCAAAGGGAAATTTATAAATTCCGATAAGGAGACAAATCTATTGTTGGATTCGATATTCTTCCTTTAGCAGAGACATCTTTTTGAGCTTCACAGATAAGTGTGAATCCTTGCTGGGTAATGAACTCATTTGGAGCTGATGGAGAAAGGGAAGATGGGAATATTGCTTCTGACCCCACCTTTCCCTCTGCAGACAAGCAGCTCGCATCTGAAGCTTGATGCTTGATTATCCATGTCACTTCTTTAGGTGGCTTCGCTGGGGCTGCGTCAGGATCATGAAATCACCCAGGCCTTTAAAAAGGTTTGTCACAACATTTAACCTGGATACCTTCTCTACCAATTACCATCATCTCAGTTTTGTACAACACCATCAACAGGCTCAATGGGCTGTGCGAGTGAATGGTTTAGAAGAGTGTCATTTTGTACTGACTCAGACTGAATCTTGCTCTGAGAGCCAGTTGAGTTGGGGTTGGCCACAGTTAAACAGGATTTTTTTTTGGGGGGGGGAGGTGAAAAAGACAGGTTTTAGGAAATTTTTAGCAATTTTGGAAATTAATGGGACCATGGAGGAAGCCAGAGCAGCAGAAGGTATGTTGAGCTGAAAGGCTGCAACAGGTACATTTCCATAGAATGAGGGAGCTGGGAGCAGCAAAAGGGCCACATTTACAAAATAAAGAGAAGGAAGCCCTTCATCCAGAAGGAGAAGGAGAAAGGCCAAAGGGAATAGGAAAACAATAAGGAAAAAAGGGGGAGAACCTCACATGTCCCATGAGAGGTTCACCTTTGAGTTCAGGAGTTACTATAGTAACCAGTCTAAGGGAATAGTGACCAATCAGAGGGGATATCAAGGCACAAAGACCTGGGGCCTTTATAAGCCACAGGGAAAAGGATCTCAGTGGGACCCTTTCCCCTCCCCATGCCGGAGTCCATTCTGTGGGACTCTTTCCCTCTCCCCACGAGAGTCTGTATTTGTTCTTCAAGAAATCTCCACCTTTGCTACACCACTTTCTGTCCGTGGATTCATTCTCTGATTCAGGCGGACAAAGAATCCAGGTTCCAGGCCAAAAATTCAGCAACTATAGGAAGAGACAGCCTAGGGCTGCAGGACCTGTCACAGACCTGCTTGAAGGTGAGTCTGGTGTGGAGGGTAGCTAGGAGAGTCTGAATGACTCATCACTTCTCAGGAATTTCCCTTAACTAAGACGTTGGAAACGGTCTGTCTTGGACTTGTCCTGGCCCACAGATGTATTATATTGGGCCTGCTTTGCATTGCAATTTTAACTTTTTAAATTGGTTGACAGCATGTAGAACAAGGAAGATTTCACATGAAAAATTTATCTTCTGTTTGAAAACTGGAATGTCTAGCAAAACAGGGCCTGAACTGCTGCAGGGCGAGCGTGTATTAGAGCTGGTTTCCAGCTATCTCCTTAGATAGGATGTACCTTTTTTTGGTGTGGGTGTGTGTGTGTGTGGGGGGGGCGGGGGGAGGGGAGGTGCTAAAGGCTTTACTGTTTCCATTTGTTCCAAGGCATCTGAAGCTTGATGCTTGATTATCCATGCCACTTCTTTAGGTGGTTAAAAGAATGCCCAGTAGTTTCAGGGAGAGGCTCAGGCAAAAGCCAGACAGCAGGGGGCCCCTCACAGGCCTCCAGGCTCTGAAGTCAGGCTTGTGGGTGGGCCTTACCAATAGACACTCACCCAGTCCAACCTGCGGAGGTGAGGCAGGTGTCATCCATCTTGTTTTTGCTTTGTTGCTTTTCAAATATACTCTAGGAAGGGAGAGGGATAGAGAGTTAGAAACATCGGTGAGAGGGAAACATCCATCAGCTGCCTCCTGCACACCCCCTACTGAGGATGTGCCCGCAGCCAAGATACATGCCCCTGACTGGAATCGAACCTGGGACCCTTCAGTCCGCAGGCCGATGCTCTATCCACTGAGCCAAACAGGTTGTGGCCTGGTCCCAGACTTTTATGGCGAGGACCAGAAGGCCACTCAGGGGACACAGACTAGAAGCTATTGCCTATGCCTTGATTGCAGTCTAAATATTCAGTCCAGAGCAATATTTCATCATCCCCAGGCCCTGCCCTTTACCCAAACCTCCCACCTGGGTCCATAGCACCCCCTATTGAACACACCTGCCTACAAGCACTCAGACCTACATCTGGGGCTCAGGTCTACATCCGGGTTCGAGACCATCATGGTGGGTCCAAGAATGCCAACCCGGGGCCCAGGCCAGAAACACAGAATCCAGTCTTGTATCAGTGGACTAGATTTCCATATGGTACCCAGACCACTATTCCATAACCCAGATGACCACCTGAGTTACCAGACCGCCAATAGGTTCCCAAACCTCATTACTTGGCCTGAACTGCCCTCCCAGGACCGAGACCTCTATCGGCGGCTCAAACTTTCATCCCGGTCCTAGACCTCATTTTTTTTTTTTTTTTTTAAATTGATTTTTTCACAGAGAGGAAGAGTGAGGATAGAGAGTTAGAAACATCCATGGAAAACAGATCAGATGTCTCCTGCACATCCCCAACTAGGGATGTGCCCGCAACCAAGGTACATGCCGGTGACTGGAATCGAACCTGGGACCCTTCAGTCCGCAGGCCAACGCTCTATCCATTGTGGTCAGTTCCCAGACCTTTATGGTGAGGACCAGAAGGCCTTTCTGGGGACCCAGGCTAGAAGCCATTGCTTATCTCTTTATTGGAGTCTAAATATCCAGCCTAGTCCAGACCACCATTTCATCATCCCCAGGCATGCCCTTGACCCAAACCTCCCACCTGAGACCATAGCGCCCCCTATTGACCACACCTGCCTCCAGCACCCAGACCTACATCTGAGGCTCAGCCTTACATCAGTGTCAGACCATCATGATGGGGCCTAGAATGCCAAACCAGGGCCCAGGCCACAAACACCGAATATAGACTCCAATAAAGGGATAGGCAATGGCTTCTAGTCTGGGTCCCCAGAATGGCCTTCTGGTCCTCGCCATAAAGGTCTGGGAACTGACCACAGTAGATAGAGCATTGGGCTGTGGACTGAAGGGTTCCAGGTTCGATTCCAGTCACCGGCATGTACCTTGGTTGCGGGCACATCCCTAGTTGGGGATGTGCAGGAGGCATTTGATCTATGTTTTCCATGGATGTTTCTAACTCTCTATCCCAGCGTTTTTCAACCGCTGTTCCGCGGCACAATGGCTTCTAGCCTGGGTCCCCAGAAAGGCCTTCTGGTCCGGCACACCAGGAGATGTTGCCTGGTGTGCCGTAGGTGCAGACAAGACAAGAATTTTATAATTTTTCACTATTTTGTTTACTTAATATTTCATAATAAAGTAATTATAAAATACTTTCTTTGTGTTTATTTGATTCCTATTCAAGAGAATTACTTTATATATAGCCAATATAGGCACAGAGTTAAATTTTTTAACATTTTCTAATGGTGGTGTGCCTCGTGATTTTTTTCATGAAACAAGTGTGCCTTTGCCCAAAAAAGGTTGAAAAACACTGCTCTATCTCACTCTTCCTCTCTGTGGAAAAAAAAAAAAAAAGGTCTAGGACCCGGATGAAGGTTCGAGCCCCAGATGGAGGTCTCAGTCCTGGGAGGACATGGTTGTTGGTAAGAAGGAGTAAAGCTCCAAAAATGGATTTGGCTGGTCTCAGAGGCCCAGGATGGCTGAGGTGGTTCCAAGGTGCTGACTGGAAAAGGTTGGAGGGTGGTCGGAGGCTGGAAGAAGAGGCGTCCTGGTCTGTTCCATCCAAACAATGTTGAAACGAGAGACAGATCTGGGACCACCGAGGACACTGTCAGGACGTGCATTTTTCGTACAACCTCAGTCCCCACTGCTCTGTATTGTCGCACACCCAGCCTGGTCATTGTTCAGTTATCCCTGGTCCCGGTTCACATGAATCAGCTGAACAAAAAGTATTTTCAGTCCATCAGAACGTTTTATGGGGTCAGTGCTTTCTTTTTGTGAGCTTGTTAGGTTCTGTGGAAGAGGCAAGTGATTTTCCTGTCCCCAAGGGGAAGTGGAGAGTGACATGCGCCCCAGGTAGAGACATGATCCGGACATGATCAGGGCGTGACCACAGTCAGCATACGGATTTAGAGAAAGGAATGCCATGGGTATTCTTAGTCATCAGGCTTCTGTATTTTATTCTTCTCTGTTCCAGAAAAATGAGAAAAAATGATTTCTCATGCCTGGAAAGGATGTTTAGAATATAGTATTTAGGACATCAAAGTACATAAGGCATTTGTATTCTAATCACCTGTTCAAGGAAATTTTTTTGTTATGCAGAAGAGCCCAATCCCAGGCAACGGGTATTACTTACACCTGAGAGAACATAAAAAGAAATGACGTGGCATAGATGCTAGAGATTTGGAAGAAGGATTAATAATACTAGTTCTATTGTGCAACCCTCGGGGAGCCCATACAGAAAGCCTAACGCTTAAAAAGGATTGTATTATTGAGAAAGACCTGAGCAATGTTTTAAAATTCTAGGTTTAATTTAATATCGACTCTCTGGCTAGACTTGTGGTCTGGGTTTGCTTTATGAGAGGAAGGCTGACATAGAAAGAGGAAAGGTCAAGGTCTCATTGGCATTAGAGAGGGCGCAGTTGGCTACTTTCCCCAGGAACAAACTCATAGTCTATCACACCATTCCTTTGCTTTCCTCTGAAAAGAAGAATGTGTCAGCACAGCTGGACAACTTAAAGCGGATGGCTGGGAGAGCGTAATTCTCACGTGATTTAGTGCATCCATGCATATGCATGAGATCCATGCTCCATTCGTGAATGCTGATCAGTGAGGACATGGAGCAACTAAAAGTATCAGTGAAGTCCTTGTTTGAGGCTTAACACGCACTGGCCACTTATTACGCTTTAGACCTCCTGCTAAATGCTTTATGTGTTTTATTTAATTTTCACAACAGCTGTATGAAGTAAGCTTGAATAATGCTCCCTTGACAGATAGAAACAGGAGGCATAGAGAGGTCAAGTGACTTCTCCAAGGTCACCAGCTAACGGGAGGCACCATTGGGAGCAAAACCCAAACTCGATACCGGTATCTATACTGTTTTGACCATTAGAGGTTCATTGTGCCTTTGTCTAGCACTGTATAGACGACCAGGCCTCAAACGTTTCCTTTTTTAGAAGAAACTGGATCATTTTAACACTTTGGGGGCATTTATGGATTTGCAAGCAGCCCCCAACACTGAGGAAAAGGACCCAGTCATTTTCTTTAATTCTACGTCTGTGCTCCCAGCCATTGCAGGAGAAAATCACAAAATCACAAATGGTTTCACTAGGAAGACAACATAAGCTCAGAAAGGCCCGCAAAGCTGCTGAGCATTGCTTACACTCACTCACAGGGAGTCCCTCACAACAGCTGTTTCAGACAAGGCAGGTCTTAATCTGTAGCTCCAGCCCAGCCCCTCTAGGATTGGAGACCTTGGCAGATGACCTTAGCGCTAACTCGCTGCGGAAAGGAGGCCGTTGTGACATGAGCTAGCCTCTCCTTCCTGGCTAGAATGCCCTGGTGTGCTCAGATTCTTTACTCTTTCCCTCTTCCTTTCTATAAGACTAATACTATTCGTGCGCCCACCAACCTTTCCCTGCTGCTTCCAAGCCGTGCTCCCCCAGTTCCTTCTGGTGTTGCTTGTATCTGGAGTCTTTCTCTGCCTCACTGTTCCTTCCAGGGAGGCAGGGAGGCAGTGGCCTGAGTGACTAGGAGCTCAGCCTCAGGACCAGGCTGCTGGGCCATGTGTCTGTTTACAAGGAACTGCCACTTCACTGCTGCCTGGCCTTGGGCAATTTTCTTAATTTCTGTATGATTAAATTCCTTCATCTTCAAAATGGGAATGATTGTGAAGCCTTAATATAATTGTGAGGATCAAGTAAGACAGTTCACGTCGAGAGACACTCATGACCTTGATCTCTCCACTTTCAGTGCCAACTTTCTTCACTTCCTGCCTCAACCAGCTTACATTCATGACCAACGCTTCAACCAGTCTCTGTTCAGCAACACCACTTCCTGCACAGTGGACTTGAGTTTTCACCAACTGTCTTTCCCACACCTTGAGTTGGGCTTCTGGATCCACTAGGAAATATTCACTTCCACCTCCCACTGAATCCTTACTGCCCAGTGTTCCATCCCATGCTTCCAGGAAGAGCTAGTGGCTTTCACTTTTGGGACTGTCACTTTCCATGGTCCTTTTTAAAAAACAAACAACCATTTTCATTCGCTCTGTTCTGTTCCCAATTTCCTTTGAGTAGCACAAACCTCAGTAGTAGCAAAGGGTTTATGTAAAACAGCAGATGCCATGGGCTCTGGGATCAGACTCTCTGGGTTTAAATCCCACCATTACCTCTTGTTCTCTGTGATCTTAGGCAAGTTCCTTAACCTTTCACTGTCTCAATTTTCATCTTCCTGTAGGGTCGTTGAGACATCTAAAACTAGTTATTATAAGTGAAGTGCCTAGAAGAGTGCTCGTTATGATTAGGCACTTGGGTAAATGTTACTGATTATTACAAGAAATATGGCACTTGGAGACCTCTTTCTCCTCCTATTTTAGTAGATCAAGCAAATGCACAGAATTACATGGATCTTAACATCAGATTCAGAGACAAAGGAAGCTGAGGTTGTCCCCGAGAGGCTCTGTTGAACAGATTAAGGAGTATGAAGCTATAGTGGCATCAAATTCAGAGAAATAAAGGGTTGGAACGCAGGCTCATTCCCAGCAGTTATGGCCTGAGAAACTTTCCCAGTTTGGTTCCAAGTCCTCCTGCCGGTCTCACTTGATTGGTTCTGCTGGAACTCTGCTAAGGGTGGTCTGCTTCTTACAGGAAGCCGTACTAAAGCTGATCCTTCGTCTAACTTCCAGTTTCCTCAGGCAAAGGAGCCCGTGCTGTACCGCTGGCTTCCTCATTCAGAAAAGAGCGAGGTTCAGACCTGGGGAGCCCCTCTTCCAGACAGGGATACGCGGAGGCTCAGAGAGACGTGTCCTGGCCGTTGACTCACTCTGTGCATTTCCTGTGTGGTTCTTGTGTTTTCCATCTACGTTACTGACTCAGCTGAACCTGCTTAGCTTGCAGGACCTTTCAGGGAAGTCAGAGCAGGAGATGCAGCCACTGCAACTTATCAGACATGATTAAGGAGCCGGAGGGAATGATTTATGTGCAAAGCTTAAAATCCCTAAATATGGACGGCCAGCACTGCCCTGATGGAGCGGCGCTTCAGGTCATTTGCAAACTGCCCTGTGGGGAGCAGCGGCTTCAGCGGGGGCAGGACTGCTGGAAAGGAGTTGAAGGGCGAGGCGGGCGGCAGAAATGTGATGATACTGGAGCAGGTGACTACTTCCTGATGAAGCTGAGAAGACCAGACTCAGACAGGATTCTTCTGTGGCTTTTATTTTGTCAGGCCGCTGGCTACAGGGAGTGTCTGCATGTGCCATTAGAAAGACAGTGCTCAGTGACTCTCACCCCTTCCTCTGCAGTGTCCCCATTCCTGGGGTCCCCTTTGCCTCCTGCCTCTGTCCCTCCACTACGGCCCCTCCCCTGAGTGTTTCTCCTGCTACCTTGTTGCCCTCACCTCCTCAGTGCCCCTCTGCCACTACTTTCTTTCCTTTTTTATTTTTAATATTTTATTGTGGTTTTTTTTTTTTTTTATAGAGAGGAAGGGAGAGGGATAAGGAGTTAGAAACATCGATGAGAGAGAAACATCAGCTGCCTCCTGCGCACCCCCTACTGGGTTGTGCCCGCAACCAAGGTACAGGCCCGTGACCGGAATCGAACCTGGGACCCTTCAGTCCACAGGCCGTCGCTCTATCCAATGAGCCAAACCGGTTAGGGCAAGGAGGACTTCTTAAGGAAGTGAGGCTGAAACCAGAGTCTGGGGATGAGTCTGAGTTAGCAAGGCCAGAGGGTGGAGGGAAGAAAGATGTTTCCTGAATATCTAAGGAGGCCCTGTTTTCCAATAGTTTACCCCATATCACGATTTGGACAACATGGTCACTCTCTTAACTGTAATAGACTAAATAAAAGTAGTGTCATGGTCTCATTGACTCTCTTTTCTAAGGAACAAGTCAAAGATGATCTATCCGTACTTCTTCCTGCGCCAGGGCCCTCGTATGGCACGCTGCGCCCTCTGTAATCTTCCCCTGGCCCTTCTCTAATGGGCCGTGTGCTCCAGGCTTGCAGCTCCCAGATCACAGCATCCCCGCAGGGCCTCTGCCCCACTGAACATCCTTTCTCCCATTTCCAGATTATCCCCCCTTTGTTTGAATTTGTCTGCCAAGCTCTTGACTTGTCTGCTAAGAGCCACCTACAATGTTACTTCTTCGAGGAAAATTTCCCTGGCCGAGTTAAGGACAGATTCCCATATAGCATCATAGTGCCTTGCATTTGTCTTTATTTGGCAACATCATACATATTTGAAATATAAGGGTTCCTTCTGGCCCATGAGAATGTCCTTTTCTTGGGTCTTTACTGTCTAGCGTAGTGTTGGGCACAGGGTAGATGTTTAGTAAATGCTTGTTGAATAAATGAATAAATATTGGCATACCTGTGCACATTTTATAATTGTAGTATATATATGCATAAACATTCATGGATGAACCATGAATTAGAGCTCAGGTAATGGAGCAGTTGGATTTTCTGTTTTGTTGAATAATTGAAACACACATACCACCACCACCACCACCACCACCACCAACAACAACAACATAACCATCATGTGCACATTTAATCATTCAGCCCAAGTAGTATAATTCTGTGTTTTTTTTGTTTTGTTTTTTTTTTATGGATAAATTGCAGGTGCCTCTCTTTAAAAATAATTTCCTTACATGTGACAAGATTTATTTTTTTGGTTCATTCTGTTATGTTATTAGAGTATTTTTAAATATCTCGTTTACATCACGTGACACCCTTAAATTATTCTTTAAGCAGCTATTAGCATAATGATATTATCTATTAATAGAGATTCCTACAGCAGGAAAGGTACCTGCAATTTACATGAAATCAGAAAACTCGGTGTGATTAGGTGGCATCACAACAAACCCAGCATGACCATTGTAATAACTGCATTTCCCGTCACTGTAATTATCTCCTGAAACTTTTATTGGGAACATTGATTGCCATTTGCTCACTCTCCTGCGTTGAGAAAGTGGAGTGATGAACGGGTGCCAGGAGAGCGGAGGGCCGCGCAGGGCCTGCGGAGAATGCACGCTGCAGGATTGCAGAGAGAACTCTTCCCATTGGCCAGGGCTGGGCGACCTTTCCAGGTTCATGATCAATGATACTCACGTGGAAAGTCTTTCAATTACCAACGGTTTCATTGAAGAAGAGTGAGAAATGGTGGTTTTCTAAGAGGACATAGAACATGATAATCTGTGTTTGAAAAACATTAGGCAACAATGCCTGTACCCCCTTCTCCTCCCTCCCCCGCCGCCCCACAGTGCATCATTCCTACTCCTTTGAAGGAAGGTGGGGATTCGGCTTCCTCATTGTTACTTAAGTCTCTACTTCTCTCCATCCTGGTGAGTCTAAGCCAGGCCACCACCCGCTGCCCCTGGATATGGAAGAGGTAACCTGGCATATCCAGTTATAGGTAGGCTGGGTATATTGTGTTGATTATTAATTGCCTCTACTTAAAAAAAAAATCTTATTGATTTTTTTTACAGAGAGGAAGGGAGAGGGATAGAGAGTTAGAAACATCGATGAGAGAGAAACACGGACCAGCTGCCTCCTGCCTAACTAGGGATGTGCCCGCAGCCAAGGTACATGCCCTTGACTGGAATCGAACCTGGGACCTTTCAGTCCCAAGGCTGACACTCGATCCACTCAGCCAAACCAGTTCAGGCTAATTGCCCCTATTTCGGACTACTTCTCTCCAAGCCTTCTCTCTGTTGCCCACAAAATGCTCTTTCTAAACTGCAAGTCTGATCCTGTCACTGCCCTGCTTAACGTACTTCCCTGACTCCCTAAACTTCTACTTCTCCTAGGGCCTCTGTTATCTGGTCCCTTCTTAGCCCCGGGTTTACCGCTCACCATGCCCCAGGGCACTTCCTCAGCCACCAGGAACCTCCAGGGGCCACAGGGACTCCTGCTGGGCTCTCCTGCTGGGCTCTCCTGTGTGACCACAGCCTCTGCTCTCCTGTCTGTCCTCAGGCTAACTCCTACCCACCTTCCAGGTTACACATTCCCCTTAGCTCTCTGGGGCATCCTTTACTCACCCCCCTTTCACACTTATCACACAGCCCCACATGGCCTCTCGGCTTGTCTGTTTCCGCTGTCGGTAAAGTCAGTGAGAGCAGAGCCGGGGTCTGTCTGGTTGTCTGGTATCCTTAGCGCTAAGCAGGGAGAGATGACAGCCAGACAAGGCTGAGAGCAGGAGCCAGTCTTTCTCCCCGTTTGGCTCTTTGCTGCCTTTAATTCAGGTCAAAGGCTCTGTGTTCATTGAGCCCCAGTATCTATTTCTAGACATCGCTCCACGCTTTCCCTGGACAAGTAGATTTTTTTTCTTTCTTTTTTTCTCAGTCTATTTATTAAATTTTTTTTCTTTTCATTGAATTTATTGGGGCAACACCTTTTTACCAAAATATATAGGTTTCAGGAGCTCAATTCCACAACACATCATCTGTACACTGTGTTGTGTTTACCCTCCCACCCCCAAGTCAAGTCTCCTTTTATTACCATTTATTCCCCCTATACCCTCCCCCTCTCCCAACCCCCTTCGCCAACCCCCTTCCCCACAAGTGGATTTTACTTTTGGAAGATGGCTCAAAACACAGAATAAAGATGAGACTTGAGTTCAGATCATGTTCTTCTGAGTACAGAAAATGTGAATATGGGTGAGCATGTTTAGTCTGTTTCTCCTTCACCCAGGCAGGAAGGACTAGAGGCTGATAGAGCAGAATTGCAGTGTGGGTGTCTGGGTATATTGTGTTGCCAAGCATGAGGATGGGTTAGCTTTGTTAGAAATTAATGCATGTGACTTCTTCTGATAAAGCAGTTCCTAGCTCTGCTTTCTTTGCCAGAGAATGACCTATGGGTGTCCAAAGGGTATATTGCAGTAGGAGAAAATTCAAAAATCCTAGCAGGTTACCCTGAGATGTCTGATATCTACTGTAGCCTAGATTTTATGACTATAAGATATTTTTTAGTCTCTTTGAATAGAGCTGTGTGTGTGGGGGATATATGTGATTGGCATTGGGCCAAACCAAATTAGAAGAATGTAGCTTATATCAAGAAAATGAAATTGCAAAACATGAAAGAGGTAACCTGGGATATCCAGTTATAGGTAGTCTGTAGAGACCTTGATTTGATTCTAGATTGTATTTATTAAAATTATTTTGCATACCACATATTTTTTTCCAAAACATGCCTCCTGCATGTCCCTCACTGAGGATTGAGCCCACAACCTGGGCATGTGCCCTTGGCCAGAATCGAACTTGGGACCCGTCAGTCTGCAGGCTGATGTTCTATCCACTGAGCTAAACCAGCTAGGGCAATTCTTTTAAAAAGCTCTCCTTTTGTGCAACAGGAGCCTGAATAGTGAGGAGTTGGCCAGGCATTTTCTGATGTTTATTGAAGCAGCTGTGGAAATAATTTTGTACCTTGGATTCTGTGATTTATTTACATTGTGAATATATTTGGGATTTATTCTAAGGCTTTGAAAAACTGGGAGTGCTGTGGTTTTAGAATTATTTTTCATTAAACATTGTCTCTCTGGCTGCATTTTAGGTGTTGGCTGAATTTTGCACAGTGGGCTGTATTAGCATCAGAAATGCTGTTGAATAATAATAATTATAATAATTACATATATAAAGGATGAAATTTGGTTTCAGTTCTATTTAGATGATCTTGATATTTGACTTTACTGACTCAGTTTTGGATTTAAAAAATAAAGATAATTGATAAGCAGCCTGTCATCTCTGAAGACTAGGCACACACATGCTTGAAAAGAGATTCAAACCCTTGAATAAAAGTGCTTTGAATGTAATTGTTGTTTATTTCAATCAATATGTTTTACAGACCGAAACCGGTTTGGCTCAGTGGATAGAGCATCAGCCTGCGGACTGAAAGGTCCCGGGTTCGATTCCGGTCAAGGGCATGAACCTGAGTTGTGGGCACATCCCCAGTGGGGGGTGTACAAGAGGCAGCTGATCGATGATTCTCTCTCATCAATGTTTCTAACTCTCTATCCTTCTCCTTTCCTCTCTGTAAAAAAATCAATAAAATATATTTAAAAAAATATGTTCTACAGGTTGACATCTTAGACAGGAGGGAAGTCTTTCCTATAGTGACTTCCAAATGATAGGAGGTGGGCAGGTCTGATTCTCTCTGGAAGCAGTGCTGCCACCTTGCTGCCATCATGACCTGGAACTGCCATCTCTTTGTCACATACCCTTATTCTTGAAAGACAAGTTGCTCTTTTGGCTCCCAATACACAGCCATATATCCCAATTTCTTATTCTCCCTTCTCATTCTCTTCTCCTCTCAAGCTCATTAATTCCATGTCTCAGTGGGTGCTTCCAAGAGAGCTGGAGTGAATGATTTAGCAAGGAGAAAACATCAACCATCTAGATCAGCAGTCATCAACCAGTGGTCCGTGAGGTTCGACAGGTTGGCAACCACTGCTTTAAGGAAACTTTGGAGCAGCGTTCGCCAACCATTGGTCTGTGGACTACAGGTGATCCATGAGGTCCAAAAAATTGGCGACCGCTGATCTAGACTCAACATTGACTTAGAATCCACTTTAATATGGCTTAAATCGTGACTAAACAATAAACAAGTGATGGAAGACCTAGGAAAGAGAAAAGTGGCTCATCAAATGAGGCCCCTGGAAATAAACTAGAATCAACTGAGCTCACACTGAGTCTGAGCATTTCCTAAAGAAAAATATGAAACATTCAAAATTCGTTCTTGGCCTCCAGGAGCAGAGAGACTAGCAGGGGGGGAAGAGCATGCTAATAGTTTATGAGATACAATGAGACAGTTTATGGCTCTCACCAAGACCATCACTTCCCTCCCATCTCCATATACAAACCCTCTCTCCTGACTCCCAAAGGGACCTGGAAATCCAGATGCTGTCTCTCTCACTGTCCAGGAGAGGATGCTGGTAGCAGAAGGACATCTTGCCTGGGTAGCATCATCTCCTATGGATGCTACTACCTCTGGCAACATGATCCGTTATGGCAGACTCTCCCTGTTCAATTCATAGCCACTTCTAGCGGTTCATCCTTGGTCTTAGAGTGCTGACCTTTTTTCCTTCTCTGCTTCCTGACACTTTCCAGAGTCAGGAAATGTCTCCTAGATCTTTTAGACACACATTGATGAAATCCATGTTCCTTGGAAAATGAAACAGTTCTATTCTCCTAAGGATGGCTATTTTGATGATTATTATCTTAAGGACCACCAAGGTGACCTTCCATCACGTCTTCTGTTAAAGGGAAGAAAAACAAAGAAAAATATGAGAATGGTCAAGTATCAAGTAATCAACGATATATGTGCTGAGAAGCAACAAAATGATATTTTCACATATCTTATTCTATTTAATCTCCATGATAAAGCCCACAAAGTAGTTGTAATTCCTCTCATTTTATTGAAAAGAAAGCTGAGGGTCACAGGAGGTAAGCAGCTTACTCAAAGTTATACATAGAGCCAATATTGCATATACTCTCTGTGGCCTGGGGCTGGGTTCCCACCACAGCGGCTCCTAGGTCAGAAGAAGAAGCACTTCCTGAGGATTGGGATGTTCTGGGGGCAGGTTTATGAGGAGGAGGCATTTGAATTGGCTCCTGACTGAATTATAGGCTTTGGCTAGACAGTGGAAGAAGACAAGGCTATTCCTGGCCTGGGAGGATTAGCACGGCTACAGCCACAGTTTGGGAGCGTGGAAGGTGTACTTGGAAGATTGTGTATAGACTGTTTTGGCTGGAGAGGAGGGTTCATTCATATAATAGAATGGCTCCCAGCCAAAGAGACAAGAACAATGAGGACTGTTCTGCCAGGGTTGTGATTCGGGAGTTTCAGGAATCCCTGTTACATGAGGATAAGCAGGGCTGACCTTCCCTCGCAGGCAGTCTGGGATTCTGAATCATCAGCGACTGGGAAGAGGCACGCTCCGTTATCGGAGGCATGATATTATATCCACCCGCTATTTTGTGCAGTTGGATTTTTGTTCCATTGAAATGGCTCTCTCCGTGGGAGCTCAATAGCAGCGGGCATGGTGGTGGTTTTTCTGTGTTGCCAGAAACTAGGTCTGAATTCCTTCCAGCGCCTCCTGCTCTAAAGCACCTCTTATGATTAATTAACCTTTTGTGGAGTAACTAGGACATCTGTGTGGGATGAGATGTACTCTGGTCAGACTTCACTTTTCAGTTGTTCGGCGAGAGGATAATTAATTAGAAGAGCTGAATCTGAACATAAGATTGTTGGAAGAAATCCAAATGAAGCAAAACATCTAATTATCAATGAACAGGAAGTTTTCTTTTTGTTTTGTTGTTGTTGGAGTGAATACAATACTTAATGCCATTCAAAGAAGAGGTAGTAACAAGAGGCTTGCTTGGGGTGTACACATAACTCTAAAAATGTGAGATATTTGTGTGTTTGGCAATTAAGTACAATGAACTAACCATAACTAGACAAATAGGAAACAAAGGCCAAGTTAGTGTCTAAAATAAATACGTATTCCCCTTTGAGGTAATTGTTGTGCTGACTTGAACAAGGATGTATCTAGAATCATCTGGCTGTTATTACCAGAGAAAAATAACAATAATACCTCTTGTCTAGGGAAGCAGGTTAGATTAAGATGCAAAGTAAGAGATAAAACGCAGGAAGCCAAAAACAGTGCAAAATCAATTTCTTGAACATAAACTGTGACTATGATAGAGCTTCCCAGTGCTTAGCTATCTGAGGTGAGTCGCCTGCAAGTGAATCACCTTCTACACGATAACCATCTCCCACAAAACCCCTACGTGTGACACAGCCAGAGTTTCTAGCTTAACTCTCATGAGGGGAGTACCATAGTGAACATGTGAGAAATTTCCCCTTTCAAACAAAACGATCTTCAGAGTGGGTTGTTGCCCACATTCACGGTCAACCGCCAAACAAACGCTGCGTGATTCTATTTCGATGGGGGACGGTGATTTCAGTTCATGTTTATAAATATCACCAGGCTTCCGTTGGCACGACGATGTTGTGTCCTTTCTGACTTATTTCTCCTGCTGCTATGAAACAGTTTTTATTCCCATTTTCTTTCTCTCTGTTTCCGCGGCCTCATGTAAGCACCTGCTGCCCATTCTTTGTGTGAATTTTGGTCTCCACAGCTTTCTATTGTTGGGAGACAATTCTTCATGTGTCTCTTGTATCTCTGCACCTCTTGGGAGCAGAGACGTTGAGAGCCTTTATTCTGAGCTATCTTTTCTTTTTTCTTTTTCTTTTTAATATATTTTATTCATTTTTTTACAGAGAGGAAAGGAGAGAGCTAGAGAGCTAGAAACACTGATGAGAGAGAATCATAGATCAGCTGCCTCCTGCACACTCCCCACCGGGGATGTGCCCACAACCAAGGTACATGCCCTTGATTGGAATCAAACCCGGGACCTGTCAGTCTGCAGGCCAACGCTCTGTCCAATGAGCCAAACTGGTCAGGGCTGGACTATCTTTTCATGGATGTTTGTACAGCAAGCCGACTTGGAAAACTGATAGTGCCTCCCTCCAGAGCAGAGGGCAGCTTTATTTGAGGACAACCATGTTTCTTTTAGGGGCAAAGGTAGGGCAGGTTTGCTAGTAACCCATTTGAAAAGATTTAGTTTTCTGAAATTCGAGGTTCCTCAGTCGTGATGGAAACCTACTGCATCCCATGGCTGCTCTGCATCACTCATCTGAGACCTAGGTGGGTGAGGGTCCAAGGAAACTAAGGTAAATAGGAAGCTCACATTGCTTGCTGTGCTGTGAGTTAGTATGTCCTTTGTCTCTGACCCAGGTGTCTGTGTCTTCCACCAGCATCCAGGAAAGAGTGGCTGGCTAACTTGTTAGCAGACTTCTTGACACGTGTGTCTTATATCCAAACTTCCTGAGGGGATCTGCCTCAGTGAGTCACAGGGATCCTTGTCGCCCTGAGCTCTCAGTGGTTCTCAACCTTTCTAATGCCACTGGTGGTGACCCTAACCATAAAATTATTTTCGTTGCTACTTCATAACTGTAATTTTGCTACTGTTAATGAATCATAATGTAAATATCTGTGTTTTCTGATGGTCTTAGGCAACCCTGCAAGTGGTTCTCAACCTGTGGGTCCACAATAGGGGTGTCGAACTCAATCAGAGAAGGGGCCAAAATCTAAAATCCAGCCTAAATCGCGGGCCGAATGGTTTACTGAACAGTCATAAACTGACAATGTCATAAACTGACAGCGGAGTGCAGTGATGACAGTGCGGTGTGGGCCACATTGCAAGGCCTGGCGGGCTGGATTTGGCCCGCGGGCCTTGTGTTTGAAACATGTGGTCCACAACATGAGGAACTGTATTAAAGGGTTACGGCATTAGAAAGGTTGAGAACCACTGTCCATCTCATAGGCCAGTCAAAAGATTGCTGCCTTTGGGTTAGGTACTATTGCTTGGATCAGCCATCCATGGCCAACCTGTCAGAGTCACTTTGTTCAAATATTGGGACCTATGAATGAGGGACAGGAGCTCATTCAAAGGAGCGATGATCTTGGCAAACCCTTTGAAGTTGTCAAAAGCAGACATTGCAACGTGCACTTTTCAAAGACTGTCCAGGGAAATGTTATTGAGAACAGTGATGGGGAAGGAAGAGGACGAGGGACAAGAGTTGGGCAGAGATGGAACCATCCCGGCCCTGGGACACATGAAAGAGAACAGGAAATAGTGAATTCATCTTAACTCTCCCGCCTAATCTGAGATTTTTGTGAACAAAGACTAATGTATGCTTTCTTCTGCAACTTACGAGTTCTCTGCCTAGAGAGGAAATGTTTGGAAAAACTTGTTCCTAATTCTGGATATTGGAGATGAATGCTTAGGTTCACCATAGAGGTTCTTTCTTAGCATTTATCCTGCCCCTGGCAGAGCAGCTGTGCAGATTATATATACAGCCAGGTTCAGGCATGGACCCTGATTGATCTAAATCAATCAACATTTTATCTACTGTATTTAATGCAGAAAAGTGGGCTGGTGACTTCAGGGCATTGATTGGGAAGCTCTCTCTATTTTTCTGGATGAC
Organism: Pipistrellus hanaki; assembly: GCF_964339955.1. Taxonomy (NCBI): domain Eukaryota; kingdom Metazoa; phylum Chordata; class Mammalia; order Chiroptera; family Vespertilionidae; genus Pipistrellus; species Pipistrellus hanaki. The sequence goes on along the minus strand of NC_140510.1, from coordinate 78,185,642 downwards.
CTGGTATGGGAATGTGAACTCCAAACTATAGCTTCCATTTTTGTCCCTGTTTTAGAGTTCTTCAGAGAACTATAACCAATATAACTATATAACAATGTTAGCATAAAACATACTCTATCTGTGTCTATATGTGTGTGTCTATATAATGTACTATGTATATGTTTATATATAAAATTTCCATACACACACACACACACACACACACACACACACACACACGTATTTTCTGGCATATAAGACGACCCCCTAATTTTACAATTAAAACATAGGTTTAGGCCTATATTCGCTGTATAAGACTACCCCCCACTTCCGAGGCAACACCAGTTCTTTTTTTAATAGACCTCCTTTTTAACTCAGCCAATCCAAGCAGGCTTTTTATGCATGCAAATTATACATATTCTGTACCCAAAGCTACACTGTGTTCTAGTAAAAGGCCTGCTCAGATTGGCCAGAGTCAGAGAGGCGGTCTATTAAAAAAAGAACTGGTGTTGCCTCAGAAGTGGGGGGTAGTCTTATACAGCGAATATAGGTCTAAACCTATGTTTTAACTGTAAAATTAGGGGGTCGTCTTATATGCCGGAAAATACGGAAATATATATGGAAATTTATTATGAGAAATTGGCTCATGAGAGATTTTGGAGGCCAAAGCAGTCCCATGCTCTGCCTTCTGCAAGCTGGAGCCCCAGAAAAACCGGTGGTATAATTCAGTTTGAGTCTGAAGGCCTGCGAGCAAAGGGAGCTGATGCTGTAAATCCTAGTCTGAGGGCAGGAGAAGATGAGATAAAATGTCTAACTCAATCAGTAAAGCAGGAAAAAAGAGACAAATTCCTCCCTTTTCTGACTTTTGTTCTCTTTATACCTTTGATAGATTGAATGATGCCCACCCACATGAGGAGGGCAAGCTACTTTTCTGAGTCCACCAATTGAAATGCTAGTCCTATCTAGGAACATCATCACAGGTACATCCAGGAGTAATATTTAATCTGGCCACCCATAGTCAGTTAGGTTGACACATAAAATTAACCATGAGAATTACCAAGAGGGAAGTCATCTTGGAAATAAAGCTGACCCCTTGGAGGAAGAAAAGTCAAAAGAATAACTACAACTGGAGCCAGAGCCCTACTCAAACTATCCCTAAAGTCTATATAATTTCTGTGCTTTGCAGTTGTGTGAGCCAGTGAATTAACTTGCTAACTAATGCCAGTTTGAACTGAGTTTTCTATTACTTACCAACAAAAACACCCTAAGTGATTTATTTACTACTTTTCATAACACCTGAGGTCACTCAAGACTTCATGTCCTGAACCCTGGACAGTGTGGTTGAATGTTGTCCCATGCAATAAAGGTCACTGATTCAATTCCTGGTGAGAGTACATTCTGGGATTGAGGGCTCCATCCCCAGCAGGGGACATGCAAGAGGCAGCTGATCGAATATTTCTGTCTCTAATCGATGTTTCTCTCTCTCTCTCTCTCTCTCTCTCTCTCTCTCTCTCTGTCTCTCTCTCTGTATGTCTCTCTTCCCTCCTTCCCTCCCTCCCGACTCCCTCCCCATCTTCCTTCCCCTCTCTCTAAAATCAATAAAAACATATACTTACTAGAGGCCTGGTGCATGAATTTGTGCATGGGTAGGGTCCCTAGGCCTGCCTGGTGATCAGGGCCAATTGGGGCCTTCCAGCTGCTGGCCAGGGCCTCCCTTCCCTGGTTTCCAGCTGCCAATTGGGGCCTTCCTTCATTCCACACTGCCCCCTGGAGGTCATTGCCTCATAGTGAGTGATCAAACTTCCAGTCTCCCAGTTGAACTCTTGAGGCGACACTTTGCTTATTAGACTTTTATATATATAGATTAGATATTTTAAAAAGAGTTCATGTCCTGAAATTTATACAGCTAATACAGACATCCTGGAGACATCAGATGCAGTCGGCTTACATGTAATTAACTGCTGTTTTTCCTGGCACATGGCAAATGCCCCAAAACACCTGTGGTTTGAATCCATAAGTACTGCCTATTGCTCCCCAGAACTCATCTGTTCTTTCCCGATGATGATCATACCTCCTTGATAATCTTGATTTGGATTTTGTTGCAGAATTTGGAGTATGAGGTTAGTTACTAAAGAGTTAAATGAAAAGACCAAAAAAAAAAAAAAAAAAATCATGCTGATTCCACAAAAAAACAGCAGCCACTCATGTCATCTTGGGCTTCACATTCTTCATTGATGGGTTTCCCCATTGGTGATTAGGCCATACTACTTAATCAGAAGTTGTAATTTTGGTTTGAACTCAGTGGTCCTTTATAATCTGCAGCTCACATCTTGTGGTAAGAAGACAGACTGACTAGTTTTGCTGAAGTACAATGTTATTTTCTCCAGAAAATAATCAGACCTAGAGCCGTGTTGTTAGTTTCAGCACTGCCCCCTTTACAGGCAAAAGAATATTGTCTAACTGAAAACTGCCCGATAAAATAAAACCAAGACACAGATGGCCTTACCCTGTGCACAGGTATCACTTCTGTCTATTGTAAGTGGAAACACTATAGAAATCACACCCAAAGCGGGAAGATAAGACAGCTTTGCAAACTGCAGCTGAGCCAGGTTGAAATGATGAAGAATCCTGGAGGGACCGCAGGCTAATGCTCCCCGCTTGCCAGGCCACATGCTTGCTGATATCAGGGTTTTCTGGTGGGTGTGGAAAACAGTTGAAATCAGAATATTTGGGTCAGCATAACTTAATGTGCACTGACTGACAAAAAAATCAACCTGAACAGCCTTCCCCGAAGTGCATGTGCTCTTTCCCTCTTTCAAATGCTTTGTGATGTCCAAAGGATAGGAGAATTCTCAGAATGCCTCCGGACCATGAACAACAGCAAATCCAAATGGCAACAAGAAGGAAGCAGGGCTATCAGGCAATGACTGTCTGGGAATAAGGCAGAAAGGCTTCTCTCCCCAGAGGTGTGTCATCGATACCACTAAACCCACCCACTCACCTCGGAGCATCTTCCTGGAATCACAAAGGTGGTTCAGAAGGAAACCTAGATCATGTAATTGGCTTCTGGGTAGATCTAAATCCAAGGTCATGTGTCACTATGGAGGGCAGAGCCTGCTGGAGGTTCAGACAAAGGGCTTCTTGTCTAGGTCCAGCTTGAATTCAAAGAAATCCTTTCACCAATGGATCTCTGATTGGGCTGCGCTTTAGTCTTCACATTTCGTTAATATAGTTGTAGGCACACTTATTTTCTCAAACACCGGGCTATTTCCATTTATTGCCTTTAGTCCAAAATATCGTCATACAGCTGCCACTTTCCCCGAAACAGCTTGACAGGGTTATTGCCAACTGACTTTTCTGATCAGGAAAAAAAAAAAAAAGGACTTCCTGTTAACCATTTTCCTATGATTTTCTTTTCAGAAGTAAAACTCTCAACAAGGCTCCATAGAGGAGCCTACCCTCTTATTCTTATTTTAGCACTTGATTATCCTTACTTTGCTCTATTATTCTCTTCTCTGGTGTTTGTTCATTTTTTTTTTCTTTTAAGCGTGGGTTTATTTCATTTCGCTGATTCCAGGAATAGGAACCATATTTTTTAATTCTTCTTATGCCGCTAAATACCACTTAGCACATTGAAGATGGCTAATAACTATGCTTCTCCGGTAGCATCAGTTCACTGGGCTTGGCTTCATTTGTATTAGCTTGCTTTCCCTTAAAGCCTCTCTCTCAAATTTATTTATTATAATTAATATTTAAACTTTTTAATAAACCATTTTGAGGCTTCTTATAAGCTCATTTCATGCGACTGCAGATATATTGAAACTGGATTTGACTAGAAAGCGATCTTAGATGTACGGACTGTGACCTGATGTAGTTCTTGTATTTAACTCAGTATCTCAGTGTTTTTGTTGTTGTTATTACTAACTGGCTGACTAAATGTGCAACCCTGACTAAATGTGCTAACCTTGGAAAAGGATTAACCAAAAACGCACACTTATTGTTCTTCCATAAAGTCCCTTGATTATATGTGGTCAGATCTCCCTTCTCTGCCTTGGTGGTGACAACATGGGTCAATCTCAGAGCTTTCCAGTCAATTTCAAAATGTTAAAAAAAAAAAAGGGCACTTCACTTTATTTTTTTTATTTTTATTTATTTTTAAATATATATTTTACTGATTTTTTACAGAGAGTAGGAGAGAGTGATAGAGAGCTAGAAACGTCGATGAGAGAGAAACATCGACCAGCTGCCTCTTGCACACCCCCTACTGGGGATGTGCCCACAACCAAGGTACATGCCCTTAACCGGAATCGAACCTGGGACCTTTCAGTCCGCAGACCGACGCTCTACCACTGAGCCAAATCAGTTTCGGCGGCACTTCACTTTAAAGTATTATATAGCACAGCCCAGACTAATATAAAAACTTTTATCTCTTCACATCTGAAGCGAATACAGAATAGTGTTGAATGTGAACTGCAATTGAAAAATTAAAAAAATACGTAAATATATCAACAACTTTCTCATGAACTGAAGCCTCTTTCTCAGCACCCACCCCTCTCCCTGCCTCCTGCCTGGCTCAGAGGAGACAGGACCCCTCACTGCTGTGGATGGCCGGGAGGCATGGCCTGGTCGCCTCTGCTTCTCCACTTTGCTTTTTCACACCAAGTCTCACCCAGAAGCTGCTGCTTCTGGATTCTTACGGGTTGAGCTGCAAGTGAGGAGCAAAGGTAGATGATGAGAGTTTCCAGCGTGGCTGATACTGGTGCAGTTGATGCCTGTTTTCCGTGTGGCAGATGCCCCAGTGCTGGGTTTCTCTCAGGAGTGTGTTTTGTGGGATCTTCGCTCTGCCCAGGAAATGTGTTCTCTGGCTGACAGCTTGTGACGCCCTCTCAGTTCTTTGCTCTGGCTATCCACCTGGCTACTGAGCCTTCTTATTTGGGGGTGAGGGAGGGAGGGAGACCCCGTGCCCTGCAAGCAGAGCCCCTTCAAGAAGGTGCCAGCCTGGCTCCCCTGTGTGGTAGTCACATGGTCCAGATGTCTCTGTACTGCTGCAGCTGGTAGAAGAATGCCTGGCTAACTCTGTCATCTTCTCCATTTGCTTATTCTTCAGCGATAGCTGCTACCTTAGGGGATAGTCCACGTTCTCTTAAAAACTCTAGCCCTCTTCCTTAAGACCCTTCAGTCATGGACTAAGCCGCTGCTATTTCTGTATGCTAGTGGGTGTGCCCAAGCCCCTTCCAGTTGGCTGGGTGTTTTGTGTGGGGGAGGAGGAGAGGAGGCATAGCTGCCCTTCCCCCCCGCCCCCCCCCCCCTCCCTATTTCCTTCTCCATGGGACAGGGACTGGAAAATCCATCCCATGAATTTCTCTAAAGAGCCTTCTCACTTTTATGCAAGCAGGCTGCGGGTGATGGGCTAACGTTCCCAGAACAGGTTTTGGCCGCTTATTAGCTAGTCCTACAGGAAAGGTCTTTGTAATAGGGGGCAGGTAGCTCCTTGTTCTCAGCTCTGGGTCATCAGGTGAAGTTCTATTTAACACCATGTCATGACACAGAAAAAAGTTATTGCACTGAAGGTGAGCGTACTTTTTTTTTTTTTTTTTTTTTTTTACATAGAGGAAGAGAGAGGAATAGAGAGTTAGAAACATCAATGAGAGAGAATCATCGATCAGCTGCCTCATGCACACCCTCTACTGGGGATGTGTGCCTGCAACCAAGGTACATGCCGACGCTCTATCCATTGAGCCAAACCGGTTTCGACAGAGCGTACATTCTTTTCGTGTTTATTCCAGATTGTTCTATATGGTTTTTATAGATAAAGCAAGGCACTTTGAAAGACTAGATTTTTTTCTTCTTTTTTTGATTAAGAGCACACCTATTATTACCAAATTTAAATCATATGATTAAGGAAACAGGAATTAGAGAGATGAAAATAATAGTGTAAATTTGTTGAATGGTGATTGAATTCAGTATTCTTCATATTGACTCCTCTTTCAGTTGAACAGTCAGTAATTTCAATTAAAATATTTGGTTGAGAAAACCTATAAAGTGAGACATTTTGTCTGTGATTCTTGGCTTTAGATATTCTAGTTTCTAACAGTTTCAAGATGTCTTAATGCTGACATTGGATTTGTAGTATTGGGTTTCAAGTCAGGTAAACAGTTTTGCTTTGTCACCTTGGGAAAGGCATTTTTTATAGGACTAGGTTTGTATAATTTTTAAATTGAGAAGATTTTACTGGGTAATTTTAAAAGTCCTTTAGACATCTAATAGTTTGCAACCTTTGGATAATATACATTCATGTTGGTGTGAATTAAAAAAGATTTTAAAAATAACTTATCAACTTAAAAAATGATAACTGCTTTTAAAAAATATCTGATTGAATATTCACATTAACAATAGTGTCGTTAGAATTTCATCATTCACCATATAATTCACATAGCCTTTAATTTCATTATTTCATTATTCTGTACTTTACATAATGGAAAATATAATGATCAGTGACTTTAATTAGACACTTAATCTAATACTAGCTTTCCCCCTTCACTGGTTGTAAAACAAGTTACTAAGGGTTTCCTTTAGACTACATACTATAAATAAACAATTTTTATTTTTATTTTGTACAACTAGTAACTATGAGATTTTGTTTTCTCACGTAGGCAATGGGTGTAATAACAGCCAAAACAAAGCCCAGCATGTCTCTCGCACATGCTCCTCAGGCTCTCCTATCAGAGATGTGATGCTCAGTCATAAGCCAAGGGTCTCCTATGTTTCTCCTTTCTCTCACCCTGACATTCAATCAATTAGGAAATCCTTGGCTCAACCTTTACAGTAGACCTCATATTCATCATTCCCTCCTTCTCCTTTGTTACCACCCATTCCATTCCGTTTTGCTGGGATAAGGTAGACAGTTCCTCAGGGGTTTCTCAGCTTCTCTTGTCCATAGGCTCCATTCAGCAGCCACTGTGGTCCTTAAACATTAACCATGTCCCTTTCATCCTCTCCCTAAAACCTCCCAGTGGCACTTGTTTGCAGTTGGAATAAAATCCAAACTCCTTAACAGGTACAATAGTAAAGATGATTCCAGCTGTGGTGATAAATAAAACTCAAAATGTCAGTGGCTTACTACATGAAAATTTACCCCTGGCTCATGGAACAGGTCAGTGCAGGTGATCTCAGTTTTGAGCAATTTTCTTCCACATGGTGATTCAGGGACCCAGGTTTTTATTTTATTTTATTTTTACCTTGTGGTCCTTGTGATTGGCTAGCTGCCTCAGAGCTTCTGCAGCCAGCTGGAAGATGGGGTACAGTGGGTGGAGAAGGCACACTTACTCCTTACCTGCAGTGCCTCTAATATGACCACTGACCAGTGCTCACCTTCCACTGGTGAGGGCTGATCGTACGGCCCCACCCAGAAGCGAGGGGAGATGGGAAATGTAGTATCTGGCAGGGAAACATTTCCCAGGCACAACTCTTTGTTCTGGAAAGGGCAGCATGGATCATAGGGGACAGCCATCCTGCCACATACAGTCCTCAAAGCCCCCAAAAGTTGCTCCTGTTCACCTCTCCCTCCTCCTCTCATACGCCTTCCCCTGACTGAGTTCCAGCCACGCTGATCCTCTTCTAATCTCAAGCTCATCCTTGCCTTGTGACTTTTGTGTTCTCTTCCTTCTATCTGGAAAGTTTTACCCCCACACCTTTTTATTTTGGATAGTTCTTTTAAATTCTCAAGTCTCAGTTCAAATACCATCATCGCCTCAGGGGTCCCTGCCTGCCTTCCCAATATGGTCCCCCACCATGTCACCAAGTTCAGTTATCTTCACAGCACAGATCAACAACCAGGAATTATCTGTGTTTATTTCCCTAGTATTGTCCAGTGTCCCCATTCTTCATCTGTGTCATGCAAACGCCATGCCTGACTATCTTGCACACTACTGTATATATTTCTAGTACACGGAACATGACTGGCACACATAAGTCACTCAATACATATTTATTGAACGAATGGATAAAATCTTTTAGTCCTGGGGTTTCAAAATTCATACAGAAGAGTTGATATGGGAAGGCTGGCACCACTCCACATTTTCAATCACTGGGATTCAGTTGGGCTAATCAATCAGTCAACCAGTAAAATCCACCATCTCTGCTGCATTAAATCTGCATTGTAACCATCCTGGAAGAACCTAGTGGGATATGTTAATCTAACAAACAAACATCTCTCTCTCCTGTGAGATACCCTTTTTTGAAAATCTTTTAAAAAATGTACTACAAGTGGTACATTTTGTTTATAATTCTTACTGCTAATAATAATGCCACTGGGGAATACAAATGAAACAACACAAAACAATTCTGCTTCAATTAGCAGCCAGTTTTAGAGCTGTTAATGGAACCTGAGGCAATTGAAGTTTGTGTGTGCTCAGGATTTTAGAATGACTACTTAATCCCTTTCTCTGTTATTTTCAGGGAAGAAATTCAAAGCCCTTTTGTATTCTCTCTGATGAAATTACCAACATGGATGTAGCGTTTTATGAAGATGCATCTTTTTCTACTAAGAGGTGGCATTAGAGGGTAGGAAAAATATTTCTTTCAAAGCCAAAAACCTTGAGTTTGCATTTTTGTATTTACTGGTTGTGTAATAACATTGTGTAGGTTATTAATTTTTCCTGTGTATCAGCTTCTCAATCTGTAAAAAGAGAATAATAATATCTGCCTCACAGGACTTTTGTGAAGGCTAACGTGAATGTCTAGCTTAAAGTCAGCACTTAGTAGGAGCTCAAAGATTATTAGTTTTTCTTTATGGCATTGAAGTATTTCTGTACTCAGTTTAGCTCCAAGTTCTTTAGAAGACAAAGGCTGGTGGGACAATTGTTCAAAACAATATGTAGATCAATTTCACACAAAATTGCTCTCACACACTCAGGTTCAGATTAGAAATGTTGGAGTCATTTCTTCCTCTCTTATCACATATTTACTACATTATAGGTGATGTCCAGTCTACTGAATCATCTATGGAGGCCACCCACTCTTCCCTGGACACTTCATCTCTGGCTTTCTCACTAGATAATCCCCAAATGGTCTCTTCAGCTTCTTTATGTTTCGAATCTATCCTCTACATTGTGTTAGCATCATTTTTTCTAAAATACAGCTATAATCATATTATTTTCCTTCTCACGCCTCTGTGATGGTTAACATGACTGGGTCATGGGATACCCAGATATCTGGTTAAGCATGATTTCTGGATGTGTCTGTAGTCTGTGTCTGGAGGAGATTAGCATTTGAATTGGTGGACTGATTGCCTTCCCCAGTGTGGGTGAGCCTCATCCTATCCACTGAAGGCCTAAACAGAACAAAAAGGTGGGGGAAGGGAGAATTCACTCTCTGCCTCACTGCTGAACTAGGACATTGGTCTTCTACTTTGGTCTGGGACTTATACTAGTTCTCAGGCTTTTGCACTTGGACTGGAACAACACCATGGCTTTCTTGAATCTCCAGTTTGCAGATGGCAAATTGTGGGATTTATCCTCCATAATAATGTGAGCTAATTCTTCATATGATATATAACCTAATACAGTTGATCCCTGTACAACATGGGGGTTTGTGGTGCTGATCTCCCATGAAGTTGGAGACATATACATTTAGTCAGCCTTCCACATATGTAGATCCCTAACAGCTAGTTGACCATAGGTCAATTGAAAAAATTCCCGTATAAGTGAACCCAACAGTTCAAACCTGCGTAGTTCAAGGGCCACCACACACACACAATTAGTTATATATGTCCTATTGGTTCTATTTCTCTGGAAAACCCAGACAAATACAGCTTCTGAGCCTCCAGTTGCTTATAGGTTACAATTTGCCTACACAAATGCTTAGCATGGCTTATCTCTAAGCAACCTTACTAGCTAACTTTTCTTCCTTTCTACCCTTACACATTGTACATTTTTGTTATAATGCTTTTCATATTTACCCAAACACTCTGTCCTCTGTGAGTCTTTCTGCCTTGAAAAGTAGTTTTCTTCTATTTAGAATGTTGTATTCTTCCTTCTGCCTAGTGAACTCTGACTCATCCTTCAGGACTGAGGTCACCCATCATTTCTTTAGATATATTGATGAAGGTCCAGCGTTCTACCCACCAGTTTAGGCTTATCTAGTGGATACTAAGTATTGGGGCAGGAGTGGGTATTTTCTTCTGCTAATGATCTAGTAATGACATAAAACATTTCATAAAATTCAAAATATTATTAAATTTATTTTACATTATACTGTTTAATAAAGCAGTTCATATGTTCACAATTGAAAATAAAATTCAAACTAGAGTGTATTATAATATTAAAGATGCTATAAGAAACCACATATTTCAATAATAGGTCTACAAAATCAGTCAAGGGAAAAATAAGATAAACCAACTTCAAAAGCAACTTAGTCAACAATAAAATACTATCACAAGTACATTAAAATCAGATACTGCTGTGTATGTTACTTATAAAGTATGTGAAATTCTAGCCTACAATGAAAATCTCTGGTCAAAGGTAAATGAAAAAATAATACTTAAGTTGATAATACTATATTTCCTGATAATAAAAATATACCATCTTTTGAAAATGTGGTCTGCAAACTTTAAATAAATCAGTTGTTAACTGATCTGCATGCAGAGAATGTTGCTCATCTTTGCTTTAGTCAATATTCCAAAAGTCACTCGACAAACATTTTTAGAGCATTCTCTATGTTCTGGACACTGTGCTAGGCATTTGGTGATTTTAAAGAGGGCCTCCTGTCCTCAAAGAGCTTTCAGTCTATTCTCTTCCTCAGCTTTGTTCTATCTCGGATTCTCTCTCCTACCCTTGCACTTAAGACTATGATTAATGAATGCCTTCTTTTGCAGGACAACATCAGCACATGAGTTCTTTCATTTTTCTCACCAGCTCATCAAGTCACACATTAGGAATACCTTCATCGGCATCTGTTCCTCTTCCAAAGGTGCATTTTAAGCTGGTTAATGCTGTAAACATGGCGCAGAGTTCTCACCACTGTTTATTAGAGTTAGTGTGCCGTGCCAACACAGCCAAAGGTTTGGTGAGGCTGAGGGAAGGCCGGTAAAGGATGAAGAAAAGACAGACAAAGAATAAGCTGGTCTAGGTGGATTTTCTGTGCTTTGCTGAGGCCACAGAACAGATCCAAACTGCAAAGCTGATGCTTTATTTGTAGTCAGGGATAAACAAGATAATTTACAATGTTCTTGTAAGTTTCACTTGTTTTGGCAGCACTTGCTGCCCCTTCCCCAGCCCATTAGCTACCCAGGAAAGATCTAGGGAGCAGTCACAAGATCAAGCTTAATTATGCTTAGAGGATTCTGCCCTCTGAGCTGGGACTTGTTTGCAACACACACTCATTTTTCTGGAAAGGAATGAATCACAACCCCGTTTTTAGTTCTTTACATCTAGAAAGCCTTTCTCTCTTTTTTTTCCAGAAGACTCTTGAGGTACAAAATGACTCAGGGAAGATGTTGTGTTACAACTTAGGCTCTTTTGTCTAAGTCTTCACAAACATCTTACTAGGAGAGTGAAGAGTGAAACTAAGAGTATGTGGATAGTGTGAGTTAAAAAACCTGGAGGGGAGTACAGACTCCTGAAGAAAAGCAAGAGAAGCTCACTGGATTGGTGGGAGGGTGAACCTGATGCTGTCTAATTCACAGTTTCACTTCTGGTCCTGAGTAATTAAAATGGCTCCTCTCTTGAGGATCTAGTTTCATGAACTCTGCTGCTAGACATTTTTTTTTCTAGTGAATATTTATTGTCCCAACCATAATCCTTCATTTAACATAATATAAAAATTGTAGAAAAAGAGAGTAATTAGTAATACATCATCATCTCATCCATTAGCAGTAAATAATGCCACTTTGTCAAAGTCATAATCATCAAGCAGTCAGCTAGAGGTGATTTTGTGTGCTGCCCAACTGGAATCGGTCCAAAAACAAACCACAGTTCCCATTTATTATCCTAATAATGCCTTCATATGACGCCATCTTTTTCTCCCATAAACTTGATAACAATAAAAGAATAACAATGAAAATTGACAGGATAAATGAGCAAAAAGGGTAGAAACTTCCAGCCCAGCCACTCACAAACCTTTCTGATGCTGAAAAGGCTGTAAGACTTGAGGAGAGAGCTGAACAGATTAGGGAAACTCTTGAGGTGTTAGATGTAGGACTATATAGAATTTGCTTTTGTCCATTAGTTTATTAATCAAATTAGAAAGCAGATAATTCTCACTTTGCGTGATACTATGTTAACTGAAATGTATGAGTATTAGAACCGTGTCATCATTTTGCATGGTTCATTGGTAACTGAGATTGTTGCAATGGAATTGTGCAAAAGAGAAAACATGTTTCCGATATGCTCACAATTGAGTTAGTGTGGTAGAGAGAACTGTCTGTAGTTTGTTGTAAAATAACTTCTTCCCTTCAAATCTTTGTTAACTTGAAATTTATCAGACTGTTTGAGAACAGTGGAGTTGACAGAAAAATGAAAGCAAAAGATTTAAATGAGAATTTCTATGACATCCTAACCTATTATCCAGGATAAAATATACTCATCATCTGGGTTGAGTGAATCCCTGATAGGAGGATGAGACTTCTGTGGTGGGGAAGGGTAGGCTGGGGGCGCAAAGAACAAGTCCTTACCTACTTGTTTCTATGCCTTCCTAACAGACTCATAGTTTCTTCAAGGCAGAGAGTAGGTCTTAATCATCTTTATTTCCTCAGTGTGATCATAGTTCCAGAACCACATTATATGCTCAGCGAATACTATTGACCTAACTTAATGAACCGCCTTAAGCTAGCATAATAGATGGAAATTGGGTGTGAAGGGTGTAAGTGTGCTGATTGTAGACTTGCCAAGGAAGACACATGTATAGTGAACAGGGGTGGGGTTTCTAAGGATTCCTGAGGAATAAGACTGGAACTGACTCTGGAGGATGAGTAAGAGTTAAATGATGGAGAGGCTGAAGGCATGCCGGGTTATCACAAATGCAGAAGCATGGGAGACATTAAGCAGCTCAGGATGATGGGAATCAAATGTACATGTGGGAGAGTGTGTGAGGTGATCATAGAAACATAGGCAGGGGGCAACCACTAGGGACTTGAGAATTGGAAACGTGGCAGGAATTTATGAGGCATCACTGAAAGATTTTTAAACAGGATGGTGACCATTTATTTAAATTTCCTAAGATATATATATTAAAAAAGCCATGACCATACCTGGGGCTAATAATAATCGCATGGCAAATAAGAAAATGAGCAATTTCTCCTATCTGTAGGGTGTTATAGGAAAAGCCTTAACTATCTATGAGGCTCTGATCAACAGGGCTCCCAAGGAGTTACAGGGTCATTGTTCTCATGGGGCTTAACCAAAGGCCTGGAGCAGAGACAGCACTTTGAGAGAGGAGGCTTTGTACCAGAGGGCAGTTACTGATTCAAATTTATGTGTGCGGAGTCCCAGCTGAGGCCTTAACATTGATCTTCTGTGCTCCTGGATCTAAAATAAGCTCAGAAATATAGTCCTTTGGAATGAAAGCAAAAATAAGGGTGAGAAAGAAAAGGGAAATACAGGAAAGAATTAGCTTCACTTTACGTGAGAAATTCCCAGTAGGGTATTCTTTTAAGTAGCCTGTCCTCTGCTCTATTTCATTAATTTTAAAAGGAGGACCACTAGAAATGACTTATCTGAGTAACCCAAAAGATTCAGATCAGCTAGTCAACTAATGGGCCCCGGGTCACCTTTTACATGAATGATGCATGAGTAGATGATAGATACAAAGAGCCTTGCTAAATCTGCTGATGTTTAGTGTCTAGGAAATTGAGGAGTTTTAGTCAAATGAATAAGAATTCTTCCAGTGATTTCCTGTGTCTTTACAGATTAACTAGTGTATGCTTTTGCTGGCAGTTTATTTTTCTGTTTTGAAAAAGATTAAAGAAAGGTCGGTGTGTACACACACTAGAAAGATAGAAAGATGGGGGATTTATAAAACTGCACTATTTTAAGGTTTCTGAACGACACTTTCTTTTTTTTTTTAATGGAAAAGAGACCTGTGACCTTATTTGCATTTCAAATATTCCTGGAGTAGAACAGTGAAGATCAATGAATTGATTGTCAGAGAAACAGCATGAGTGACAAATATCTTAGTAAGGAAAAAAGAAATTCAAAGAAGGAGAATAGTAAGGTCTTCCCAATTCAGAAGTAATGGAACAAAAAGGTCTCAGTTCTATTCTTGGTCTCATTTTTCTAAAATTCAAATAATCCATGAGTATAAGAAAAATGCTGACCTGAAAAGTGTGGTTAAATATTTTCACACTGCATAATTATGTGACACTTGAATAGGTTCCAACATGTATTTTGGGGATGGGTTACATTTCTCCTTGTCTGGGGGACATTTTAAAGTATATATAATTTTTATTGATTTCAGAGAAGAAAAGAGAGGGAAGGAGGGAGGGAGGGAGGGAGGGAGGGAGAGAGAGAGAGAGAGAGAGAGAGAGAGAGAGAGAGAGAGATTAAAACACCATTGATGAGAGATAACTATTGATTGGTGCCTCCTGCATGCTCCACACTGCAGTGTGGGGATTGAGCCTGCAACCTAGGCATGTGCCCTGACTGGGATTTGAACCATGACCTCCTGGTTCATAGGTCGATGACCAATCTCTGAGCCATGCCTGCTAGGCTGGCGGATATTTGGAAAGGCAATGCAAAATAATAGAAAATGGGTTGTATTTGGATGTTGAAAACCACCCTTCCAGAAACCCAGACTTCAACCATTCCAGGCCATAGAATGGGCTTTTCAGAATAGTAGTTATTTATAGAAACATTTATTATATCAGAGGAAATACCTATCCATACGAAGAAGTATATGCTAGGTCTATCTTCATGTCCAAATGGGGGGACCATGAAAAGGAGCCGCAGCTCCATAGAGCTGAAGCTCTAACAAATAATCACTTCAGCATGTAATTGTCCAAACTGGACAGTCTACAAATACTAATCTGTGAAGTCGCTGACTGGATCAGGGTATTTTGATTGGCATCATGTGTGGGATGGCAGGAGTCCAGTCCTATGGAGCTGCGGCTCCTTTTCATGGTCCCCCCCATTTGGACATGAAGATCTGAGATAAGAATCTACCCTGATTCTTGGTAAAGTCTAATGGCTTGTAGGTTGGCCAGAGACTTGTCAAGAAGATTAGAAGATTGTAGGCCTAGGCAGGGATGGGGTATGTCTGGTCCAAGGACCATATAAGGCCCGAGAAAGCATTTGGTTTGTCTCTGTTAAGACATTAGGGGTGAGTTAATTAAATGTTTGACCAAATATAGCAGGCTAATTTTTAAGTTGATAATTTTGTATGGCCCGTGAATGATATTAAAAATATTCAAATGACCCTTGGCAGAAAAAAAAAAAAAAGGTTTCGCACCCCTGGCCTAGAGGACTATGGTTAGAAATCTCAGAATGAGCTCAGAGTTAGAGAATTTGTGTGTTCTATGTTGATCTAATTGTATTGGGTTTAATTGTGTTCGCTCCCCCAAATACATACCCAAGTCCTAATTCCAGATATCTGTGGATATGGCCTTATGAGGAAATAGGGTGCTTATAGATGTAGTTAAGGATCTCAAGATGATACCCTAGATTTAGAGTGGGTCTTAATCCAATTACTGGGGTCCTTATAAGAGAACTAAGAATGAGAATCAAGACACAGAGACACACAGGGGACAAAGCCATGTGAAGACGGAGGCAGGGATTGGTATTAAGCTGCCATCACCAAGCAACATCTGGACCTACCAGGAACTGGAAGAGTCAAGAAACTTTTGGAAAGAACATGGCCCAGCTGACGTCTTTATTTTAGAAATATCCAGAAAAGGCCTCCATAATCTCTGGAACTGTGAGAGAATACAGTTATGTTGTTTTAAGCTACCAAACATGTTGTAAGTTGTTACAGCAGTCCTAGAAACTTTATATATTCATGAAAAGAGCCTCACTCTCAAGATTCCAGTTCCAACCTCACGCTGACTGGGTGAGCGGCTCTCCTGCTGGGCTGACTGATTCTGACTCTACTAGGGAAATGGGACCACTGCTAAGGAGAGAGACAGGGAGGAGAGTGGACACCCAGTGGTAAACGTTAAAGGAAACACAATCATCTGTACAAATAGAACCTCCAATGCCTCAGGTCCCTCAGGGGTAAAATTCTGGGTCACTCCATGAGGCCAGGAATCCCTATCTGAGATTAAGAAATACAAACTGGTAGTTACAAAATAGTCACAGGGATGGAAAGTGCAGCATAGAAAATATAGTCAATAGCATTGTAATAACTATGTATGGTGCCAGGTTGATACTGGAAATATTGGAGGAATCACTTTGTATAGTATATGACTGACTAACCACTATGCTGTATACATGAACTAATAACAAAATAATACTGAGTATAAACTGTAATTGAAAAATAAAATAAAAAATGTTGATGTTGAACAGCTAACAAAAGCAGACATCTGTTAATTGTTTTGACACCTAGCACCTGAAGTCGCTGTGTAGGAGATTCACTCCCTTGTAAGTTTTGGGGGAGTCGGAGCATGCTTCCTAGAGTACGTCCTAGCCCCTCTTGCATGTAGGATACAGGCACATGACCTTGGCTCCACCAACTGGACTCATCCACCCAGAACTGGAAGCAGAACTGGAAAGTGCCAATGAGCAGGAGCCATGAGGACAGCTGGTGGCAGAGCTCTCCCCATCCTCAGCGTGGCGGGGTTCTAGGGCTCTCCCCGGTGCCCCAAGTTGGTGGCTTTGGAGATGGAAGCTGTGGTGTCTGTGTTCAGGGATGTCTTCCAGGCTAGCTCTGCTGCCTGAGTTCTTGGCTGACTCCCTGACTGGTTGTTTGATCCTTCCGGTTATTCTGTGAGCCATCTAATGCCTTTTTCTTAAAAAAAAAAGAAAAAAGAAAAAAAGAAAAGAATTTATTAGAGTGACATTGGTTAATAAAATTATATAGGTTTCATTAAGCACCCAATGACTTATTAATAAGTTACTTTTTTCTTTAAATAAGCTAGAGCTAGTTTTCCCTGCTTGTAAAAATATGACTGATACAGTGCCCCAATTAGGGTTCTTACTGTCTTTTAAAAATACGTATTTTTATATGATACATATCAAAGAATGTGATAAGGTATACATTAGTTATAAGTTCAATACTTGTAAAATTTTAAAGTATAATACTCATTCAAGGTAACACCTATAACATTACCCCTTCCCCAAGAGAAAACCACTATCCTAAATTTTGTTTTTATTACTCCCTGGCTTTTTTACGTTTCCCCCCTTGCTTCTAAAAAAAAAAAAAAAAAAAAAAATTTTTTTTTTTTTTTACATATCCAGATATGTCTAAGCAATATAATTTTTGAGCCTTATCTCAATAGTGCCTGGTTTGTATATGATTTTCTCAGACTGCCAATTTTCTTTTAAACTCAACACTAGTTTATACTTATAGGTAGTACAAGAATGAAATTAAAGATACATCTACTTTTAGACATTTAAAATACACATCAAAGTTTGAGGTAAAGAATCTTATTTATTACAAATGCTTCACTAGAATTGCTTATAGGAAAATCTGACAGACCTGGAAAAGAACCACATATTCTAGGGAATGCCTGGTGCTTTTTCCCCCTGAGCAGCAAGGGAAGAGACACTTGGTACTTCTGGGCCATCTAGGTTTCTAGAGGGTTGTGACTGGCTGGGGCAGAAAACTTGGTGGTGACACATTTGGGGAGGACTTGGGGTGGAGAATGAGGACACGGGAGAAAGTATTGTGTCAGCAAGGGAGGACAAGAGAGAAAAAGCCATGGTTCCTGGGAATCAGGCAGTGTGTATGTGTGTACATGTGTATGTGCATGCGTGTGGATGTGCATGTGCATATGAGTGTGTAGAGATTTGAGAGAGTATGAGGCTTTGGAGAAATTTTAGGTTGTATATCTGGAGAAAAGAGGAAAGGGGTTTTAATGCGTTTGTGAATAATTATTTTTTTCTAATACTCTTCTAAAGATGAAAACAAAGTGAGGGTTGCCAATATTTGGTTTCCACAATAAATTTGTGGGGTAGGTAAACTACGCATTAATGTCTTGGTGGTATGGGAAAGAGAAGGGCAGGAGTTTAGGTAACTTGTCCAAGTTTACATAACTCCTACCAGGCCAGCTAGCTGCCAGTTATTACTCTGGAGTATTAGTTTGTTGGAGCCGCTGTAACAAAGAACCATAAACCAAATGGCTTAAATGAGAGAAGTTTATTGTCTCCTGGGCCTGGAGGCCAGAAGTCCAAGATCAAGGTGTCAGGAAAGCCATGCTCCTTCTGAAGGTGCCAAGAAAGGGTGTGTCCCAGGCCCCACTTCTAGCCACTCGGCTGTCTTTACCTGGCTCTCCCCATGTGTGCACCTGTCTCGTGTTCCCACTCTGAGAGGCAGGCCACACTGCCTTTCTCACTGTCCTTCCTTTCTTTGACTAGCACCTTGCAGTTAGGCTTCTATCAGCCGCCTGGCATCGAGTTTGGAGGTGCCTCCAATTTCAGGATCTCAAGGTTGTCTCTCCTTTGAGGGGGAGAGACTCTTCTCCGAATCCGGTGCAGGTGTTCCCCGCGCCCTGCGGACGGGCTGCCTTTTAAAATGCCAGAGCCATTAGCTCCAGGAAATCTGCTCCACTTCGGAAGAGCGGTTGCAGTCAGCAGGAGTAAAAGCCATGCCACTTATTGTTCTAAAAAGGTGTTTAGCAGCTACAAATAACCCCCTGGATTAATGGCATCCACAGTCGTGAGGCCTCCAGATGTAAAGGGGCCATTTATTCGACATCCATTCATTTATTCAACAAGCCATGGTGCCGGCGTGGGTCGAGCTCATTCTGAATCGAGGCTGCCGTCCTTCCTCTCAAGGCTTCCTTCAATAATTACGCTGTTATTGACACATCGCTGACCCGGGATGACTAATGGTTCAGTATTACTGAGAGATGCAGCTAAAGGTCACCCGGGGCGGGGAGCGGGGAGCCGAGCTGACATTTCCCTGGCACAATGGTGGAGCAAATGGAGATTTTAAGGGGACAGACCCCACTCGGTTTTTACAGGAGACTGGAGTGCCATTACGGTGCTGCATAATCGAATTTCTTCCTTTTCTGAAATCTTTGTTCCGCTTATTAATTAAGCGAAACGACACACGAGGGTGCGCGCCGGCGGCCTGCGGCTCACTTAGGTGGGCTGTTAGGGCAGCGGCGAGGCTGATTGCAGCAGCGTGAGCAGTCGCAGGTTACTTATTGGGCAATAAGACAGGCCCAGGAGTGTCTTTGAAAGACTTGAAAGAGGGATTTTCAGATAAACGAGGGGAAAAATGTTTTTAATGAAATTTAGAAAAGGGGGTCAGAGTGTAATTTATGGACTAAATCTTGCCCTCCAGCACCTGCAAAGATAAAAAAAGAAAACACACACACACACACACCCACACACACCCACCCACACACACACATACACACATACACACAAACTACAAACAAACACACACACACATACACACACATACACACACAAACAACAAACACACACACACATACACATACATACACACACACTAAACCACATCCCACAAACAAACAAAAACAAAACAACAAACACACACACACACACACACACACACAAGAAAAAGAAAAAAGAGCAGGGCAGGGGAAAGAATCCGTAGCTCCAGGATATTTTTTTCTTAGCTCGATCTCTCCTTTGCATGTCATCTGCAACCCACGTCAGGGGATTGCATGCATTTCTTGGCAAAGTTTGCTAGCATCTTCCCGAGTTGCCTTTTTCCCTTTTTCTCTTAAATACTGGGGGGCTTGCCTGTGAAAGACTCTGACTGATTGAGTTTCTCCATTGTCAGTCTTTCTACCTGTAAAATGGGCATGCGAGTCCTTGACACAGTCTTGCCTCACAGAGAATTCCGGAGAGGGAGTGAATGTAAACCTCCCGTGTTCTGTGCTCGAAGACACTGAAGTCACCAGCCATCATAGACCAGCGCCATGCCCACTGAATTGAGGCCAGAAATGTGCTCTGAATGAATAGATGAGCTCCCAAAGGCCTTTTCTGTCTGCTCGCTCTGGTGGAGGGGGAGATGCTGCTCGCATCCTCCTTGGGGGCTGAAGGTCTGACGCCCCAGCTCTCACTGCGCTGTAGGCAGCCTCTGTGCCTAGTCGGCCTCTTCCAGGTTGTCTCAGAGGAAGCCTCCTTCCTGGGTGGCTCCCTCCAGCGGCTGACTGATGAAGGGGCCGAGAGGCCTGGGCATCTCGTCTGATTGGAGCAGCGGCAGGCCATCTTCAGAAGGCCCCGGAGGGTGGCCTGAGCTGCCCATTGAAATTGCACTGCAGCCTCGCTTCTTTCTCTGCCCAATTACGCTTCTTCCCTTCTCTTCCACAGGCGTTAGGTCCCCAAAGTTCTTCCTAAAAATGCCCTGCATGCTAATCTCTGTCCACCCAAGCTGCAGCATCCATGAAATTATGTGGGTGTCATAGACTACGTCCCAAATACGAAGAGATTTGAGGGATAGCCGGAGAGTGTGAAAAAGACACGTGCTATTGTTGACTGATGAGAGAACTCTCGTTTGTGATTTGAACTTCCAGGTGGAATTTGCCGGCTGGAGCACAGCAAACTCAGTCAGCAGCCACACCCTGCCCCCAAGCTCCCCACTGTAATCTGGTGTCTTATTGGGCAATAAGACAGACCCAGTCTCCTTGGAACAAAACAGGGAAGTGAGGGTCAGAAGGCCGTGTCAACAAACTTGTTACGTCTTTAGCCACATTTACCACCCCAAGCCCGTACACCTTTGTCTTGTCAATACTTCACAAATGCATTGTTTGTCTAAAAGGCGTAAGAAGCTGCCTGCCTTAGTTACTCCTTTGAATCTAACATTTCTAGGAGCTCCCGTAAGTATGAAATTATTTTTTTCTCCTGTTCGTCTGCTTGATGTCCATTAGGCCGGCCAAAGACCCCGGAAGGAAGAATGGAAAAGTTTTCCTTCTCTGCACCCTGTTAAGGCTGGGCCCCGTTTACAGCAGATGCTCGTGAAGAAGAGGCACATGAGGTTAATAGTCCTTTCTGATTGGCTTATTGCATGTTGAAGGGAACATTGAAGCTATTAAAACGGGCGATTGGGAAACCGAGCCTAGGATGCCATCTACATGTTTTTGTGACCTTGTTCGAAGGGTTTCATCCGGTTCTGTACTAAGTGAAGGAAGCAATGATGACAGCGCCTTCTATCCCCCCTCCCCCCACTCCCTTTGTGCTAGGGCAGACGACTTAATGCAGGCCTTCTCTGCGTCCTGGGTCTGTGTTCATTTCCTCCTGCCATTTGCTTGGCGTTATTGCCAAGAGAAGAGAACACGAGAGAAGAAAAGTTATGCTCCTCAGAGGCTTTTTCTCATTAACTGTTTGAAAGAGACTTTTTTTTTTTTTTTTTTAAATTCCTGAGTGCGAGGTTATTTGTATGCCTAATTTTGTTTTTATGTTACTCTTACTTTTAAGTGTAATTTACCAAGGTTTAACACTTGTGTTCTTTCAGGGGCATTACAGAAAGCATCGCACATTCATTACCGCCTTTTAAATGGTTGCGTTTCATTTCCATATGCTTTTTAAATGGCTATTGAGTGGATTTGGTGCTCTTCCTCTAGTTAAAGTGCATTTTTTTAATTGTAAATAATTGATACCTGCCATATGCTTCTCTCTCCCGTCCTGAGCTCTCCGTCCCCTTCCCCTCTTCATTCGCTTCCCTCTCTGTTCCTCCTGGTTCTTGCCCTCATCTTGTTCCCTGTCCCTTCCTCTCCTCTCTCTGCAGGTCTCCATTGTTTTCAACACCATTTTCCTTGCCCCTCAATGTGCTCATTTCAGAGGAGGTTTTAAATGGATTCTTGAGACCATGTCATTACTCAGTGGGGGTGAAGAGGGGGTAAGAATACGCAGCTTTTCATTAGGTGATGCCTGGATCCAGAATTTTAAATGACAGTGGTTTCAGAGAATTTTCTTGAATCCCCCCCCCCCCCCCCATTGTTAAATTGATACAGAGCTTATTCTTTTTTGTTGCCTCTGCTTCTCTCACTAACCAGGGACAATATCCAGAATCTTGGAAGGAAGGAAGCTATGGCCAAGTGTCTGAGATCATCCTTAGCAGAAAAAGCTTCTCACACTCAATTGTTTTAAAGACTTTCTTATTAGGGAGAGGGGAAGATAAATAGAGAAAATGTAAATAATATTTATTTTGGATGAATTTGTTTTTGGGGAAATTTCTACTTTTTAAAGCCACAGAAATATAGAAAGATTCCTTTGCTTTTAAATCTCCAGGAGGCAACAATCAAAGCCCATGTATGGATATTATAGCCCACCAACATTAGAATCGTTTTCCTTTTTGAAAAGTTAAAAAGGAGTTAGAATTTTATATTGCAATTCAAAGGACCCAGAATAATCAAAAACAATCTTGAAAAAGATGAACCAAGTTGGAGGACTCATACTACTATGTCTCAATGTCAAAACTTGACTACATAGCAACAACAACAAAGACAGTGTGGTACGGGGATAGGATTAGACCTATTTATCAATGAAATATAAATAAAAGTCCAGAAGTAAACCTACATATCTATGGTCAACTCGTTCTTTATAATAGTGCTGAGATAATTCAATGGAGAAAGAATATTCTTCTTAACAAATGGTGCTGGTACAACTAGACAGCTGCATGCAAAAGAATAAAGTTGGGTTTCTGCCTTATACCATATACAAAAATTAACTTAAAGTGGGTCAAATATCTAAACGTAGAAGTAAAAACTGTAACTTTTAGAAGGAAACATAGAGGTAAATCTTTGCAACCTTGGATTTGACAACAAATACTTAGATATAACACTAAAAGCACAGGCAGCAAAAGGAAAAAAAATAGATAAATTAGAATTCTCTAATATAAAAAATGTTTCTTCTTCAAAGTGAAATAATACCTGAATAATCCCCACCAGAAACCAACCTCTCCAGAGCTGTGAGAAAATAAATGCCTATCTTGTAAGGGGAAAAAAAAAGTCCATGAATTTTGCATTTGACTCCCAAGTTTGCATTGTACTCTAATTTGTAATGCTCTAAAATAATGGCACTTCCCCTATTATTGGCACCTCAGGAAAATGCACCATGTTTATCGTGTGGCTTCTTGTTCTCCTGACACGTGGCCGTATACTCTTCAAGAGTCTGTCATTTCTGGCTTGAATCGGGTGACCTGATATATCAGCTAACACACTGGCGAATAAAGCTACAAAGGAAATAGGACACCCAAAGATGACTCCAGTTGTGTCATGAGCCCATTGAGCCTGGCGATATGAACACCTAGGCTGCACTAAATCTGTAGCTAGGAACCATGCTGATTTTATTCTCAGAAAGAGGCAAAAAGAAGATAGGAGGAGAAGGTGTATGAGCACTAATTTAGGAGTTTTCTGATGTTCTCAGCCTCTTGAGAATATGGCTTTAAATCTGAGGTCTTCTCGGACATGTAAAGAATGCCAAGGGATTCTAGTCCTCCTAAAGAGGATCTTTATCAAATGCAAGCATCCTGGGCCCCATCCGAGAAGGTGAGAACTTGAAATGGTACTTGAACCCGAACTATTCTTTCAGGTAAGTTGGGGCCCCTGAAGTTCTCAGGTCCTCTTGGTTCCAAGGTGCTAACATTACTTTAAGACGGTGAGAAAGGTATTATCTTGTCCTCTGTGGCCATTAATTTAAAGATCCTGCTGTCATGAAAAGGTACTGAGGGGTTAAACAGTCCTTGGAAGAGGATCTTTTCAGAGTCATCTCTCAATAAGTTGTCTTATGCTGCACAGATTGTCTCAACCTTTACTAACAGATGCATCTGCTGCAAAAGACAGTTTGCAAGCCCAGGCAGAAAAGAACTCGTGCTTTTCTGAAATCTTTCCCTTGGCTCATATTAAAACTAGCCAGGAGAAGAGACATAGCAAAGTTTATTAGGGACAGTTCCCTGAAGGGGAAAATAATGGAGATAATGAGACAAATATTCTTAAGGCATCCTGGGGCTTCTGAAGTAAGCACTTTGGCCCACTGAAATAGCTGGTAGAGAAATGGCTTTGTTATACTTAATTTTACAAAAAAAAATGTATTCTGTTGTTCTATTCCAAATACATTTGAAATTCCCCAAAGAGACTCTAGTCGCCTCTAAAAGCATCATCACCAAGAGTATCCAACTGAGTAAGAACCAGGATGGCATTGCTGATGTAGTTGGGTAACACTATTGCCTCCTTTGGTGGGTAAAACTACCAAGGCTACAGAAATGGCCAGACTGGGCAATGCTCACGTTTGGAACTGGAGCAGCCTGCAAGGCTAGGAATGTGCAGAGGTGAAGAGGGGAGCTCTCATTTCTTCTCCAAATGTGATTTTCCTTAGAAAAGTAAGAATGTAGGCTGGGGAAAAGGTGTTGGGTCAGCTATTCTGTTTGAGAAGTTTGGAACCACACCTAGTATAGTCTAATTTTAATCAAGAAGGGATAGATGGAGTGTTTGTCTTCTCTCTCTCTCTCTCTCTCTCTCTCTCTCTCTCTCTCTCTCTCTCTCTCTCTCTCTCCTTCCTGGTTAAGATGAGAGAAACTATTCACTTAATGGTCTAAAAGCCAGTGGCAGAGGCATGCTAGCTCCCAGTAAACGCTACCAAAGATTCCTCAAATAATGTAAGGTCCAGATATGAAGAAGGAACATTTACCTATTCCACATCATATCACAAAGCCTTGTTCAGTGCATCTCTATGGCATCATAGATAGCCATGACTCCATAAATATAATGGAAAAATGCAGAGTGTCTCCCTACCAACCATGGAGATTCCTTCACGCATTACTTCCAAATACGTTGACCATTTTCCTATAGGCCTAGCCTTGGCACTAAGTATCTGAAGTTAAGTCCGGACACATTGCATTTGAAGAGCTTCTGGCCTATTGTAAGAGATTCATGTCAAGGCATTATGTAGTAGTTAGAGGCATATACTACAGTGACCTTAAATGTAGTGGTTCAGCTCACAGGCTTCTGAGGTCAGCTGCCTGGGCGCATACCCAATCATCTTCACTAATTAGTAGTTCAAGCACACTGAATCTCAATTGTATCATGGTAAGATGTGAATAATAGCATGTCCTGTTATAGGATTATTTTTACTATAAATGAGCTAATACATATAAAGTTCCAGACTTATAATAAGCATTCAATAAGTGAAGCAATTATTATCTTATATAATAAAAGGCTAATATGCAAATTGACCAAACAGCACATACTGACCACCAGGGGACAGACACTTAATGCAGGAGCTGCCCTCTGGTGGTCAGTGCATCCCCTGTGCACTCAGCCAGAAACTGGGCTCATGACTGATAAGCACAGCGATGGTGGCAGGAGCCTCTCCTGCCTCCACGGCAGCACTAAGAATGTCCGACTGCCAGCTTAGGCCCATTCCCAGAGGGCTCCCAAACTGAGAAGGCACAGGTCAGGCTGAGTGACCCTTCCTGAGTGCATGAGTTTCGTGCACTGGGCCTCTAGATATATATATATAAATACTACTGTAGAATATTGACATTCATGGAGAGAAAATATTTGCCAGGGGACCTTTGCTAACCCCAAATTTGGGGATAATTATGTAATATAACTTTGGAAGCAACATTAAAAAAAAAGTCCTTTATTACTTTTGGGAGGAAGGGGTAACTAAACCTCAGTGAGATATTCTAGTTTCACAAACCAATTCTACACCCAGGCAGGGCAACATTCAAATCAGTGCTCAGCAAATGACATGGTTTTCACCATGGATTTTTGGGGTGAGACAGGAATTGTTAAAATTGGGGCTATTAAATTTCTGAGAATATGGAAGGTCCATAAAACAATAAAACCATCACAAGGATACCCATTTGGTCTGGAAACGAGATTTGTGATGAACTTGGAAATAGCAGCCCTGCAGGTGAGATGGGAGGAGGCAGGGGTTTCAGGAGCAGAGCTGGGTTTGGGTGTTGCTGGCTGGCCCAACCCTGAGACTCAATTAGGCTCTGACTGCCTGGCATTCTGTAGATGCTTCCCATTTTTATCAGATAGGTATTTATTTCCTGTCTGATGTTGCATGGATATAACTGGACACATCATGAATTGAAGGGTAGAGTGGGGTCAAGCCAAAGTGGAGATGAAGATCCAGATCCAGAGCCAGATATTCTAGCTTCCTTTTCCTGCAAATTTCTCTCTCCTCTGCTGATAGCTCCCTTCTTCTTAAAGGGCCATACACCCTTTTATATTTTTTCCCTCCCCTTCATCAATTTGTTTCAGCAAGAGATTTGACACTCATTTATATATCAGAGTGAATTTAAGTCAGCATATTACTTGCCTCTAATATTAGTGGCAACTGAACTCACTTTTGTCCGCCTTTGACTTTGCTCCTATGTTTATAGCAGCATGAAAACAGCTTCAGGGGCTCCGCAGTAGATTTCAGTGTTCCACCACATGGAATACATTTTGGTAGCAGCAGGATTCTAATTCACTGGTTTTACTTTGACCAAACAAAATGGTATTGGTACCAAGAAAAAGGACAATGTTTGTAAGCAAATCAGAAAAGTCCCTCTATACCAAACTGAATTTAAAAGCAAAGGAAGGAGAATAAGGAGAAAGGAAGTTGAGGAGGAGGAAAACTAGAGAGGAGAGATAAATAGGGGAAACATCGTCATTTCCTCCTGGCAGCTAAGAACAAGAACCCAGATGACAATGGGAGGCATGGAGCCTGCAGTCAGAGCTCCTGCGTAAACAGATGCCGTGGGGAACTGTGCTGATTTTTTCAATTACTTTGTCCTGTCCTTTGCTTTACTAATCTCTGCCTAGGAAAGGACTGCAAAAGCAACTTACCACATGTTCTCATTTCCTTATGTTTTTTACTCAAAGCTTGCTTGCCTAAAACACATGTACACAAAAGAACAACACCCACGCCATTTTAGGACTTTTCCATCACTTCCCATTCTTATTTGACTTATTCCCATTCTGCTCACCACCTAGTCCATTGTCTTGCTAATTGGTTCATTTGAAGATTTCACAAGATCAAAGTTGATTTTATTATCACCTTTAAAAAGGTACTTTAAAAAAATGGAACAAGGGATATCCTGAGGAACTAGAGAGTTTCTGTGCAAACCCAAAAGTTGTCCCAATTACGACTTAACAAAATTTAAAGTTCTACTTTTGAGCAAGATAGAACGAAGGGTTAAAAAGAAAAGGGCATCATCAACACAAAAAGAATTGGAAGTGTTCAAAAGTATTATGTTAGCTTTACTTTTTAACAGATTAAAAGAATCCAAATAATGCCTGAAACGTTGAAAATCATAAAAATGTTTTTCTTAAAAATAGCCCTTTTCATACTTATAGTCTCAAACTGGTGATAGTGTAGATGAAGGGGAATATGTAGCTTGAGGAAACTAGGTAAAATTTTATGAAGTGATGGAGAGAACACAGCCTGATTTAGTGAAGGCTATGATGGCAAAGATCCCAATACCAGTCACATGTTCTAATTAAGTTGTCCAATCAGTGATTTCACTTTTTTGCGATGTTCCACCACTTTAAGGGCATAAAAAATTGGGGTTTCTCTCAGCAAAATGCAGGTCCATCCATCTGCCGTTCTCTGACTGCCTTAGTGCTAACCTTCCCCTCTCCCCAGCACTAGAATCCAACACAGAGACTTTTTAAGAAATCTGACTAAACTTCAGAGAGTGTCGGGATAAAAACTGTACAACAACAATCACTAGTTGTTGCTTTTTATTCATATGGTGCTTTGTATTCATTCTTCATTATCAACCTCACAAGTCTGCTAAAATCAACATCTTAAGTCACATTGCTGATCTTTGACAGACTGTGTCTTTCCTGTTTAAGCTTCAGCTTGATCCTTTTTTTCTATTAGCAGGGCTTTTCCATTTGGCCATGGTGTTGGCTTGCTCATGGTCAAGTTGACAGTGAGTAGGCAGGTGGGGGAGGAGTAACCTAGCTCAGGCTCACCCGAGTCACATGACTAACTCCCCAAACAATGTAATCCACCTGCAGATAGCACTGTGCAGTTTTTGTCTTATATTTGAGCCCATTTTTTTGTTTGTGTGTTCTGTCTGAAAAATGAATGAAGAACATAAAAGCTATTCTGTTCTTGTCTTGATGTGACTGATGCATGAGCGTCCTCACTCACTTTCTCATCCTGGGCCACTCTTTGCCACTTGCATGTAGAACTTTGAGGAGATGCCTGAAATGACCATGGATATAGGGTCTAAACCTCGAACACCTGGCTTTGAACAGGCTTGACCACTTATCAGATGTGTGACCGTGGGCAAATCACTTAACTTCTCTGAGTCTTGGGAGCTTCCTCTGCAAAATAAGGGTTGAATGAGACACATAATAAATGCAAAGCTCTTAAGGTAGTGCCTGGCACTTGGTAAGCATTCAGGAAAAGTTACTCATATCGTCATTCTGATCATCAGTCGAAGAGCCTGTATTTAACAC
This sequence comes from Pipistrellus hanaki, assembly GCF_964339955.1. Lineage (NCBI taxonomy): Eukaryota > Metazoa > Chordata > Mammalia > Chiroptera > Vespertilionidae > Pipistrellus > Pipistrellus hanaki. Next base: position 78,157,129 of record NC_140510.1, on the reverse strand, counting down.
ATGCTGCATGGACGACATGCCTCTGAATGCAGATTATCCGCTTTGTTAATCACGTTGGAAATACACAATGGGGCTGAATAGTTTCCTTTTATAGAAACACAGTTGTGATGCTCTTACCCTTTGCTTTCCTTTGTCTTTTTCTCTTTTTCAATGCTCTCTTACAATATGGATCATCAGGCAATTTTATGTAAAAATAAGCAAGTATAAATACATAACTAAATATATAATGTAAATATGCAAATAAAATATATGCAACTGCCTAGATAAGCTTGCCTTAGAACATAAAATCCTATCAGGCATATTAATTTTTTTTGTTGCTCCCTCCAAAATTATAAGTTGATTAGAATTTTTCTTTGGGTTGCAAAAATGGCCAACAATGTGATAATCTGGATTTAGAAACATGCCAGGTACCATGCCGTGTATGTGCTGTGTGTGTGTGTGTGTGTGTGTGTGTGTGTGTAAATATACATAACTTAAATCACCACCTTAAGTAAAACATTTTAAAATGTAACTTAGCCTAAAATTTCTTAGACAAAAATAAATTGATTGTTCATTTTGATGCCATTTACACTGCAGAAAACACACTGACCAGTTAATGTAGTAAATAGAATTATCTCTGAGGTCCTCTCATATCTAGAGCAGTGGCTTTCTCCCGATAATTGGCCAATTTGTCAGAATGCTTTGATTCAGTAAACCACGAACATGCTTCACCTGTTGATGAGGTAATTTAAACAATTTATTCACAGAAGGGAGAACTTTCTCTAAATTCTCTTAATGAGGAAGTTGGTTCTTTGACATGGAATGACTTTTCTTTGAGGGACTGTTTTCTGATAAAGGGAATTTAGTTGTGTGTGTGTGTGTGTGTGTGTGTGTGTGTGTGTAAATATACATAACTTAATCACCACCTTAAGTAAAACATTTTTAAATGTAATTTAGTCTAAAATTTCTTAGACAAAAATAAATTGATTGTTCATTTTGATGCCATTTACACTGCAGTAAACCCTTTGTGTGTGTGTGTGTGTGTGTGTGTGTGTGTGAATATACCCTCCAAATATGTTAAAAGCTGGTTCACTAGTATGTTCCATTTATTGTGTCAAATAGTGTGAAAAAAATTTAAAAAATATATTTTATTGATTTTTTACAGAGAGAGGGATAGAGAGTTAGAAACGTCGATGAGAGAGAAACATCAATCAGCTGCCTCCTGCACACCTCCTACTGGGGATGTGCCCGCAACCAAGGTGCATGTCCTTGACTGGAATCAAACCTAGGATCCTTCAGTCCACAGGCCAACGCTCTATCCACTGAGCCAAACCAGTTAGGGCCAAAAATTTTTTAAATATCATAGTTAGTTCATAGGTCACTAAATGCAATAGATTGAGCACCGTGTCAGAAAGAGGTGCACCCTGTGCTTTTACTCATTATAGTGGTGTGTCCTTAACCTGTTTGGAAAATAAAAGCTGAATTTTTGAAAAGTAACAAATAAAAAATTTGAATTAAAAAGTGTAAATGAATAATAAAGCAGTCTATATTATAAAGTGTAAATGAATAATAAAGCAGTCTATATTATCTTGCACTAGACCATGACATTTTTATTAAACATGTCCATTATTTTTGTTGAAACCATCAAACAGATATTCTTACAGAAATTAAAATCTGGTTAGCAGTTTTCTTTGGGCACAAAAGTGAAAGCTAGACCCAAATGAAGGCAGCGTCTGAGGCTTGGACACCAAGGTGCAAGTTGTATGTGGATGATACTTGATCCTATTTCAAGTCAAAACTATAGAAATGCTTTAGAAAGGTCAGCTTCTTAGTTTTTATAGCATCTTCCCCCCCAAAAAAATTTTATTTTGAAAAGTGATGAACCTACTAAAAAATTGAAAAAGTAATAGAATCCTGATACTTTGACTCAATGATGGTTTTTAACATTTTGCCACGTTTGTGCACACACATACATCTATGTTCCCTGACTTGGATTTGTTTGAATTTTCCCTTCATGATGAGAATCAAATGAAAGATCTTTACAAGATTGTAACAGACAGAGGTAAAAAAGCTTAAATGAGATAGGAAGGACATTTGCCTCCTCATAGAAGTAGCCCTTGGGTCAGGTGATGTGGGTGATAATGGCACATTGTCTACTAGAGCAGTGTTTCCCAACCTTCTCTCATGATGAGAATCACCTGGTGGAGTTGTTAAAACACAGATTCCTGAATCCCAACTAAGAAGTGCTAAACTAGAATTTTTGGGAACATATAGGTAAAATTGCATATCTAACTTAGTGCTCTGTATATAAAATCTGTCTTAGAGCACTAGTTAAGTATACAATTTTACCTATATGTTCCCAAAAATTCTAGTTTAGCACTTCTTAGTTGGGATTCAGGAATCTGTGTTTTAACAACTCCACCAGGTGATTCTCATCATGAGAGAAGGTTGGGAAACACTGTACTAGAGGACCTTAGAGAGTTAGTCACTCAAGGATTTAGTGTATGAGAAGGGAGAGACAGAATGAGGTGGCTCCTGCCAAGTGGTACGCTTAAATACTTTAATATCCTTGAGCTTTATATATACATATCATTACTTCATGAAGCTTTCTCCTCTCCTTCTGCATTTCCATGGCAAAATCCTGATGCTGTCCCTATCATATCTAGTCGAAAATCCTAGGATGACCTTTCAAAGGTTTACTTCAAGGATATTTTTGATAGTAATTTATATAAAGTTTGACTTAAATAAAAGATTTGTGAGTTGAGGTAAGGGCAGGGAAGGGAATATAGTATGATTTGCTCCAGGCTTTGTAATGATTAATGTCAGCTCAAAACTTTGTTTTATTTTTCATTTTAAAACCATGCTTCTCTGGGGGTGAGGAGGATGGTTAGCAAAATACTCAAGAATTGAAGAGTTGAGTAGGGTTCCTTAAGAAACCATGGTTGAAACCTTCAAGAAGAGATGAAACAAGTAGGAGAATTGGGCCAAAATGCCTGAAGTCCTAGAGTCTCCAGGAAGGACTGTAAATAATAGATAGTTCTTCTTAAAATAAAACTAAAAGAATAAATGACAGAAACAAATGATAAATTTCAGAACCCTTTCCAGAATTATCTAGTTATTTTTCTTCCTCTAAACTTTTGTGTCTTGGGACATATTAGCTCTATGGCTAAGATCTCAGAAAATTGAATTTAAAAAAAAATATTGGCCCAACCCTCTGAACAGCAATGGCAAACAGCCATCATGTAAGCCTGGGGAGGATGAGCAGTCCTTGGGCTACTCTCAAGCTCTGCCTTGAGCCCCGAGCCAGATCACAGGACACAATGATTATCATTAGGATTTTCCCCTCCAGATGGGTCTACATAAGCCATAGGGGAAATTGATGGGATATAAATCCGTTGCCTCTGGCTGTGCTCCAGGCCTTAGAATCTCCTCTCCCCCAGCAGATAGCAGAGACAGCAACACAAGAGTGAATTCCCTGAAAAAATCGAGTGTCCTACTTTTTGTCGTTGTCAATGGTTTCTTGAAGGTTATCACTGAAGTCATTGCCGAGGCCACAGGAAGAGTGGCACGTTGGCTGTGCGTTAATTACTGATGTAATTTCCACCCCCCTCTTCCTTAGCCTCCACCAGCCGGTGGCTCAGGCATAAGTCCTAAAACAGGCTCCTGAAGCCCTGGCCGGGTTGGCATGATGTGAAATGAGCTATTCGCCTCCTCATACCATCCTGATCAGTAGCTGTGATAAAAAAACAACTGTCCCGCGAAAAGTCAAGGGCAAAGGTCGCCTGGCATTCCAAGGGAACTCTCCCGCAGCAGGGAGCCTTCTAATTGGCTGGTATTGATCAGTAAATTGTGCCCCTTTTGTGATGAATTCTAGCCTGCACCGCTCCAAAAACCCCCTCTCACTGCATGAGCATGATAGGGCAAGGTTTGGGGCCTCTGATCATCCTTTACAGATGGCGCTCAGGTCCTTAAAGGGGCCAGAGAAAGACTGTAGCTTGTTAACTCTCTCCTGGCTGCTGGGCTAACCCAGGAATCCTTTTCATTCAGTCTCCCTGGTCTCACTAATAGCGGCTTAATGGGATGCTAATGTGAGGAACAGAAGTTATCAGATGGCTTGCACGATTTATGATGGATTTATTACCACTCTGAGTTCCCTTGATGTTCAGTGCATCCTTTCCCCATCCATCCCTGTGATGGGCCTCAGCAAATGGTTTCATAATTAATTAATTTTTTTCCTGAAGGGGGTTAAATTGTTTTTGCCCTGCTGCTTTCCCTCCATATCTAATTCCCAGTGGAGGATCTTCCTCGTGTGCCTACCAAAGATGGAATATACGAACAGCTGTTCTCTCCGTGGCCGCCTCTCTCCCCCTACCTTTCCTGCCAGCTACTGCCTACTCATCTTTCTAGAATAGTAGTTCTCAATCTTGACTCTTCACTGGAATTACTTGAAAGAGCTTTTAAAATACATATGCCTGGGTCCCATGCCCAGAGAGTCTGATTTAATTGGTCTGGGAATACTGTCTGGGTATCAAGAGTTTGAAAAGCTCCCCAGATGATCCTAATGTGCAGTCAAGGCTGAGAACCACTGAAGTACAATCTAAATTCATCTTGACTATTTCCTTCCCATGATGCTTTTCCCCTGTCTCCAATAGGCGTGATCTCTCATTCCTTGGAATCTATGTAACACAGATATGTTCTTGGAAAAATAGCACTTTGTGTATTTCCATTGGCAGCTACCTTATGGTTTACCTATTTGTGAATTAGTCTTATTATCACAATTAAATGATGGGTTTCTTGGGGGGCAGGGAACAGTGCCTGAGCTGTCCTGGGGTCATTGTGGTGCCTTGCACACAGTAGGAACTCGGTAAATATTTGTTTACTTGAGTTTTCCCAGTGACCATGGCTTTATGGGAAATGTGCCTGTGGACCCCGATCTCACTCACATCTCAGACACCGTGAGTGGGTTCCCTTCTATGGCTTTTCAGATAGATTTTGCCTGCCAGCGTGGCCCTGCTGCCTTACACCACCCTTTCTCACCAGCGTGGCCATCTCTCCTGGTTTGTTGGGGACGGTCGCTGCGTATGCCTTTTGTCCCAGCATCATTGTAAATGGCGCTGCCTTTCGCTTTCAAAGGTGTTTCTGTTTGGATGATGAATTACACAGTTCCTCTACTTCTCCCTCTTCTCTTTTTCCTTAAGTTGGCCTGAAAAGACAGTCTTACTAAGGACTCTGACCTTCTGTATGTGGCAAGCTTAAGGAAAGTACAGAAAGGCCTATACTAATACTAATCCCATGTGTAAAAGAATATAAAACAGGTTAAACTAATCTATAGCATTCGAAGTCGAGCTGATGGCTTTCTTTGGGGTTTTTAAGTTCCTGCAATGGGGCACACAGGGGCACTTGTGGATGCTGGAAATGCTGTCTCTTCATCTGAGTGTTGGTTACACAGGTGTGTTCATTTGGTGAAAATTCATCATACTGTAACATTTATCCCCCTCTTCCATATACATGTTATATTTCCATAGGCAGTTTTTTTTAAGGGAAGACTAAATTATAATCGGTACAGAACTGCACAAGCCAATGCTTACCTTTATTAACATGATCATTCTGATTGACGAATTCATGTCAAGCATCAGCAAAGTGCTACAATACACACAGCACCTGAGAAATCTAGTGTTTATCTTTTAGGAGGCATATGCTGTTATCATTTTATTAAGAAAAATGTATGTTATCAATCACTCAAGACAGTGTAATCTTGCTTATTATATAATTCTTCCAACGATTTGATGATCTGACCAGGTATTTTCTCATAGTACAGACGAGGAAGCTGTCACAGTGCTGGGGAAGAGTGGGCTGACTTTCATACAGGCTAAACTTACTAGCAGTAGCTTGAAAAACGAGTGAATTTTTCTGCTGTTTTGATGACAGAAGCAGATTAAATGTATGACCAATTTTATTGATTGGACACAAATCAAGTAAGAGAGCTTAAAAAAAATTAATCCACAACTAGAAAACAAGCAGTTTCACAGCTTTAAGTAGAAAAGACCAGAGTCAGTGTCTGAAGCAAGGTTAGGACTGATTGTTTCTGAGTTTCCAGAAGTGTTATAAAATTCCAGGCATCACGAGGGTCTTAGTCTCAAATGGAGAAAATTTGAGACTCAGTGGTTGGCTCAGTGGTTGAGCACGCATCTATGAACCAGGAGGTCACGGTTCCATTCCCCATCAGGGCACATGCCTGGGTTGCAGGCTTGATCCCCAGTAGGGGGCCGTGCAGAGGCAGCATGATTCTCTCTCATCATTGATGTTTCTAGCTCTCTCTCCCTTTCTCTTCCCCTCTGAAATCAATAAAAAAATATATCCTATATAATAAATGCTTGTCAAGCCCTCACACTATTGCACCCTAGCAACTGGGTCTGGGTGACCTGAGGCCAGGCTGGGGGACCTGAGGCTGTACCCCCGCTGGGACCCGAGGCTGTGCCCCCACCCTGCAGGGCTTGACAGGGGTGGGGCTGGCCAGGCCTGGGTCTCTGGAGATTTTGAGGCACACACGGGTGAGCAGCGCACCCCAGACTCTGACAGAAGGAAGATTTTCATATACATTTTACCATTTTTCTTTAATCTGACACTTCTATTACAGAGAAAGTGCAAATAGCAATATTAAAATATTTCCTCTAATTAATTCCCTTTTAATGTGCACAAATTTTGTGCACCGGGCCACTAATATATACATATATACATATATATATTTATTTTTTAAATGAACCCAGCCGTGTTTGAGTCCTGTTTGTCTAATCCAGAGCAGAGGTTGGCCAGTATGGAATTTGCTAATGACTATCTCCATCTCCCTTCCATTCTCCACCCACAAGCATGACCAAGAGAGAAATGTCTTTCCTTTTTTTAGATGTAGCTAACTTGGGCAAATGAAGTGAATTAGTTTTCATTGTTACAGATAACAAATAAGTCTTGTGGAATCCATAATATACTATGTAACAATGGACTAAAAAAAAATATGGCTCAAAACACCAAAGCTGGCTATAAACAGAAACTGTCAAAAGTCAGGGAGCTATCTATTCAAACATAAAAAGAAGCAAAATCCCAGGGGTCTCACATACAGTACTGAAGTGAGCTTTAGCTACTCCATACTGTGTGAACTGTTGATGAAATGTCATTGGACTTAAAATAAAACAACTTTGTAGTCCCAGATAACACTCCACAATATCAAATAATGTTAGGCCACTCTACCCAGTTACATGAAGAAATCACTCATAGCAATGCACCAATGTGTCAAGCTTTACCACGGCAGGCAATGTGAAAACTAGCTGGATGGTGTCAGGCTTGTTTAAAAGCTCATTTGCTCCCCTTAGTCACTGTCCTTTCACCTTTCCATGTCGTATATTTTGGTCTCTTGTCGATGTGGTTGTCAAAGCACCAGCTTAATAATGCTGGCCCTTCCACAGAGATGTGTAATGTAAAGATGGCAAAGTTCCCTGCAAAGAACGGGAGCCAGCTGAAGCCATGAGATATCAGGTGACAATAGGACTGTGTCATCTTCTGACACGTATCCCTGCGGTACCAATGAACTTTACCTAGAGTTATTTTTTTTCTGTTTTATTATTCTGACATACTGAAAGAAGGAAAAAAAAAAAAAGACAAGGAAAGACATTTCTATTCTGAACAAAGAGAAGCTTGGACTCAAATAAAATGAAATGCTGTATGTCATATGTCACTTTAGTGTTTGGGATTTCCTGGTTTCTGTAAACAACCACCAATCTGCTGGCAACTCTCACTCTTACAAGCACACACCTCTCTCCACACTCCACATAATTCTTGGTGTTCAGAGGAGCAGGTTTAACATCTGGGATGGAAGGGGGTGTGAGGTGAGTGAGAAAGTCCATAGCATCCTGCCTCCTAAAATGATCACAACACGAATCGTACACATAATCCCCTCCTGGTTCAAGGTAACAGATGCCTGCTTCATTCCACTCAGCCTGTTTGGGGTTCTCTTCCACCTACAGAATCTAGTGACACTGAGTCACGGAGGCCGTCCAATGAAAAGACAATCCACTTCCCGGCTTTTCAGTCACAAGACCCGGGATCTGCTTCAGCCCCATCCCCTTTCCATACCCGAGTCTGTCTGCTGTCAAGTGGTTGAGTAGCCTCTTTCGGTGTTTGATTTCTTATCTCAAAGGTTTTTAGGGTAATTTATTGGGCTAACCAATGTTAAGGGGTCTAACACAGGAGTTGTCCAGGTACAGTCTGCCTGCCCCCTATTTACAGAAATGAAGTTTTATTGGAACTCATCCATCCATGCCCATTCACTTAGGGCCATTGCTTGTTTACTGTCTACACTGCTTCTTTGCTACAAAGTCAGAGTTGAGTAGTTGACACACATATAAGCATACATTATATCTGTATATATCTGTGTATATATATATATGAATATATATACACAAATATATATACACAAATATATACACGAATATATATACACAAATATATATATATATATATATATATATATATATATATATATATACAATGTTTTTTTTTTTTATAATATATTTTATTGATTTTGTACAGAGAGGAAGGGAGAGAGATAGAGAGTCAGAAACATCGATGAGAGAGAGTCATCGATCAGCCGCCTCCTGCACACCCCCTACTGGGGATATGCCCGCAGCCAAGGTACATGCCCCCGACCGGAATCGAACCCGGGACCCTTCAGTCCCCAAGCCGACGCTCTATCCATTGAGCCAAACCGGTCTCGGCTATATACGATGTTTTATTGATTTTTTTTTACAGAGAGGAAGGGAGAGGTATAGAGAGTTAGAAACATCTATGAGAGAGAAACATCGACCAGCTGCCTCCTGCACACCCCCCACTGGGGATGGGCCTGCAACCAATGCACATGCCCTTAACCGAATCGAACCTGGGACCTTTCAGTCCACAGACCGACACTCTATCCACTGAGCCAAACCAGTTTTGGCTATACCTGTATATTAATTGCTTGCTCCTTTTTGTTTTTGTTTTTATGTTGGTTCTTATTCTTAAATATGTGCTCCTAGTCACTCACTCTCTGATCATCCTATCCCTCCCAAGAAATAGATTGACTATGGTTTCTTTTAAGTTATTTCCTGAAGAATTTTGATATTATTTTGGGACGTCTACATCTTCCAAATAAAGGGAAATTTGTCTGGGGTGGCCAGGGGTTGTGGGGCATGAGGATAAGGGTAAATAGGAAGCATTCTATAGCTCCTTACTTGGTGAGTGGGCTCGGTGAGCAGTTACACAGACACGAGTCAGTTTCATGTGTCTGTGTAGCAGGTCTATTTTTTTTTTTTTTTTTTTTTACCAAGTTTTCTGTAATTTGACTTTTAGTATTAAAATCTTTAAATAACTACACATTTTTGTTTATTTTTAGCGGGCATCTATAGTGTAAGGGGCAAGTCTAATTTTTTATTTTTTTATTTCAACATCACCAGAAAAATAAAGTTCATTCTCTGTTGCTTCGTAAGAACAATACAGTAAAAAAAGGCCTGCTTTGGGAGGTCAGAAAATCTGGTTAAGTGTGGGTTCCTCTTAGTTTAATTATGGAGGGCACTTAATTTCTGAGTATTAGTTGCTTCATAAAAATACCGGGTTAATAATACTTGTTTCATTGCATGATTTTGAAGCATAAAAGATAATGCAGGTAGAAAGCTTTGTAAACTATAAAGCCATTTTATATATGAACAGGATCTGTTCCAGGTTTTTTAATTGCTTTCCTTGGGTTTATATTTTTACATTTATATCAAACTCATAGTTTTTATTCATGCTTTACAACAGGTTCTGATACCTGACAAGATTGATCCCTAAGAATATTTCTGGGTAGTTTTTCCTGTTTAAAGTTTTGAGTCCTGCTTATAAGATAAGCCCCAAGCTTAGCAATTAGTTAATGCTAATTCTAATGACTTCCAAGAAAAGTCCAGTTGTATATTTGAATATAGTTATTTTAATAGGGTTGAGAAATCTTGACATTTTTAATGTTGAAATTTTCCATCTAATAAAAATATAACTTTTCCTTATTAATTATTGAAATTGTATCTCTCAATCAAGCTTTTAAAAGTTTTAATACATTTCTCACTGAGTTTGTAGTATTTTATATTTATTGCTATTTGAATAGCATTTCTTTTCCATTATGTTGTCTATCTGGTTATTGCCAGTATACTGTTATAATATACAGGAATAATATTGCTTTTTAGGTATTTATTTTATTCCAAGACACTTTATGACTCTGTTAATTAAGAAAGCTTTTAGCTAATTCATTTGGTTTTTCCAGATGTACTTTTTAGAATCTTAGTTCACAAAATTGATTCCTTTGGTTTATGACTCATTGCCTTAGCCAGAGAATCTAAAGTAATCATGATACTAAAGGATGCACTTTGTGTTTGTTTCTGATTTTGAATACTTCCAGTGTTTACCCATTAAGACTAATCTTTATTTATTTTAGGCCAAGAGCACCTTTATCACATTGAAGGGGCATCCTTCTATTTCTATTTATTTACTTATTTATTTTAATATATTTTATTTATTTTTTACAGAGAGGAAGGGAGAGAGATAGAGAGCTAGAAACATCGATGAGAGAGAAACATTGACCAGCTGCCTCCTGCACACCCCCGACCGGGGATGTGCCCGCAACCAATGTACATGCCCTTGACCGGAATCGAACCTGGGACCCTTCAGTCCGCAGGCTGACGCTCTATCCACTGAGCCAAATCAGTTTTGGCTCTGTCTCTATTTAAATGTTTGCTTATAATTGGGGAAAGGGGTGGATTTTATCAGATGTGGTATCATGAAATTATCGCATAGGTTAATTATTGTTGAATCAGTGAATACTTAGTGGATGATTTTCTTCTTGGAAATCAATCTCTGTGGTCAGTTGACTGACGCTCCTTAGTAACAAATGTGTAAATGGTGACTTTGTGAGTTTAAACATCTGGGGGCCAAACTCTGCACACAAGAAAGTGAGCCAAGGCAGAAGCAAGAGCTGTGGGCGGACAGCCCTCTGAGCTTCTCTCCTTGGTCACGTTCTCCACAGTTGGTAGCGTTGACCAATTCTTTAAGGTGATGACAGCTGACATCACAGCCTTAACACTGAAGAAAAGACATGAGAGGAGGCAGCATGGACTATGACAGAGGCATTCAGGACAAGGCACCCAAAATACGCTGCCTGGGCACATTGATTACTTGGAGTTAAAGGCACTTGAAAAACAGTGGATGCAAAAGGGCAACCAGACATTCCTTTTCCTTCCTAAAAGCAGGAGATAACATCCCCATGGGATGTGCCTTCCCTGTGCCAGGAGAAAGAATTGCTCTTGCCTTAGCTGGTTTGGCTCAGTGGATAGAGCGTCAGTCTGCAGACTGGAGGGTCCCAGGTTCAATTCTGGTCAAGGGCACATGCCCGGGTTGGGGATCCCCAGTGGGGGGGGTGGGGGTGGGCCCGTGCAGGAGACAGCCAACTGATGATTCTCATCATTGATGCTTCTCTCTCTCTCCCCCCTCCCTTCCTCTTGAAATCAATAAAAATATATATATTTAAAAAAAGAATCGCTCTTATCAGCAGAGATGAGGCAGAGAAATTTGTACAAGCAGACCTGTTAAAATAGCTCATCTTCTTTTAGTGTCCCCTTATACTAGAGTTTCTTTCCACAATTGCTCCTCTTTGTTCAGCCGATTATATAATTGCTTAGGCCTCGTCACTTCTCTGGGTCTTCATATTTCTTGAGAGGGCTCCCATTTACAGGTAACAATGTGCTTACTCCCCTCCCCCTCAACCCAGTTAATCTGGTTTATGTCAATCTCAACTGGAGGTCATGGGAGAGTGGAAGGAATTTACTTCCTTTGCATGGGAATGAGCATTGCGGCCTGCTCATGAGATATGGAGTCAGACAGATGTTAAAGGAGGTCCTTTGTACGTGCACCTCTGCCTCCAACTGAGGGTGCTCCCTCAGTCAGGCCCGGAGACCCCTCCCCCCCCCCCCCAACTGCATTCCCCTTCCCCACTGGCTTGCATTCTCCCCTCCCTCCCCCTCCCCCACTGCAGCATGCACCCTCCCACCTGGCTGCATTAGACACCCCCCCGCCCCCCCAATCCCTCCTCTTCACTGGCTCACATTTGGAGCCTGCTTATACCGCTGGGCTTAACACTAAGTGTGGGATCTCAATGCCATGGGCCTCGCCTTTTGAATGCCAGGCCCCAAAATACCCTCTCCAATGCGGACAAAGGAGCCGCTCACATCAGTGTCTGCGCCGGGTTCCTGCTGGCACTCTGGCCCCTTGTATGACCTTTCAACGCAGCATTTAAAGAAGGAAAAAAAAAGAGCAGTGCTTTCCTCTTCCCCTGGCAGCTCAGAATAGCTCTGCTTCCTTTCCTATAAACAAGTCATCTCTCTGGGAATTTCGAAAGCTGAGCACCGTCTGCTCAGAAGCCGTGACTCACACTCTTTCCTGGCAGGCCTCGCAGATTCGTGAGCACCTCTTGAGGAAAGCATCCCAGACAGAAGTGGGCTTCGAAAGCCTCGGATTCCTGCCCTGCGGACTCAGGAAGCGGAGAGACAAAGGGAAGCCGGAGCAGTGCTCCCTGGCCCGGCGGCACCCCCTCTTCTTGGCCCAGCTCACAGTGTGGCCGACAGAGCAGGAAGGGCAAGCCCGTCTGCAGGGCATCGCCCCTCTGGGAACTCACTCAGCTCAGCCTCCTCGTGATTCCGGGGAAAGGCTCCCAACGGGACTCCCCGGGGAAACACCCGAGGTCACGCACACTGGGCGGCGACGGGGTTTCCTCTGCTCTTCCCAGGAAAGCCGCAGTGTGCAGAATCTCCGCAGGGCACGTCCCCTCAATACTTCCCTCCCCTCCCCCAAACCCCGTCTCTCCATTTTTTTTGGTCCCTCTTTAGTGCCACGACATTTTCCTCATACTGCCTACATTGTCAAGAAACAAAGGAAAACATGTTTATTGGGAGACTCCCATCTCAACAGAATAAAAACCCCTGTGTGTGTTTGTGTCTCTGAGTGTTTACATGGTGTGTGTATCTTTCTCTCTCTCTCTCTCTCTCTCTCTCTCTCTCTCTCTCTCTCTCTCTCTCTCTCTCTCTCTGTGTGTGTGTGTGTGTGTGTGTGTGCTATGTATATAAACAATAATGCAAAGTCTTTGGTTGAAGAGGCTGGATGAGAAAAAAAATTAAAAAGTTCTGGGTAAACTGGACATTGCTTCAGCTCTACCCATGTGCTGGCCTCCTACCAATGAAAGGACAGAGGACTGATCGTCTGCAAACGCCCTGTGGCGGAAGGTTCCCCACGAGAGCCTGGAATTAGTCTCACTGTCACTACAACCCTGAAAACCTGAAGTACCCACAGCCGTGTTATCCATGAGCTAAGACATGCTTACCCCTTATAAACTGACATGTCAGGCATGGTCGTGAGCACTCCACATGCATTTTCTCAATGGTCACAACGTGATGGTTTTTGGTATTTCACAAACGAGGAAGTGGCCCTGGAGCAGTTTAATTGTCAGTGTTTTTAAAGAGCCATGGCGACGCTGGAACTGGGAGCCGGATCTTCTTGGAACCTAGTCTGGTTCTTAGCCAGCGTGCCTGGAGTTCCCCTCAGAGCGTCGGATGGGCTGGCCAGGGAGGGGCGGAGGACCAGCATGTGTGTGAGTGTGATATTGTGATGTAGAATGAAAAATACACATTTGGTCTTCACCTCTGTTTCTGGCACAAAGCTCCCAATAGCTTTAGAATTTCCTAGGTGCTATGTGACAACGCCTCCATTAACCCCGAAAGGCTGTTTGGAGAGCTTCAGGTTAGTGAAAGATCCTGTGAAAAAATAGACCCTTTGTAAACTGTATTTTTCCATGCACTGGAGCGGCTCTCTTCTAGACCCAGGATATCCCTCATCTGGTTGGTTTTGCAAATGTCAGCGTCAGACATACAGTTGGGACGCTCAGTGAAAGTGGAAAATACCTGTGCCAAAACACTGGGGGCGGGGAGGTCGAGAAACTTCCAGAGAGATGGATACTCAGTTGGTGGACCTGGCTCTGCCCTGATATGGGTTTCATCTCCAACAAAGCCATTTCCTGTTTTCTCTGGAAATACAATAGAAAGGACCAAGTTCCTTTTCTCCAGTGGCCGTCTCTCTCACCTCAATCTGAAAACTACCCAGTTCAGACACCTGCTTCCTCTGAATTTACCGAGTTTTTTAGGAACTTTGTGATGTGATGTGTCTGGGTTTTATTTAAACAGCATTCAAAGAATACCAGGAAACGGTTGCAGAACAAAGTAGGATCTTGATGCTGTAAGGATCTTTCTCCTGCAGGCACGGTCTGGGGTGACCAAAGTGGTATCAGTTCTAAGCAAACCCCGAAATGTGATTAACCTCTGGCTCCGTTCAGCTCAACCCTCTCTCCTGTTATTGGATAGGACCATTGTCCTTCCATCTAGAGAGAGTAACGAAGACCTTAGACACCCTTCACAGTGGCAGAAACTTAGTTTCTAGTGGCATCAATTGTAAGGAAAAATCTGGGACAGCTCCTTTTCTCCTCTTATTTTCACAAAAGCAAAATACAGCAGTCCCCCTTATATCTGAGGGGGATACATTCCAAAGTCCTAGTATATGCCCTAAACCTCAGTTAGGACTGAACCCTCTATATACAATGTTTTTTCCTGTATGTATATACCTGTGATAAAGTTTAATTTATAAATTAGGCACAGTAACAGATGAACAACAATAACTAATAACAAAGTAGAGCAATTATAACAATCTATGCAATGAAAGTTATGTGAATGCCCTCTCTCTCTCTCTCTCTCTCTCTCTCTCTCTCTCTCTCTCTCTCTCATAACCAATCTGATAATGGAGATGACCACTAATTGACTAACGATTGGCTAGTGTATGCAGCAAGGTTACACTGGACAAAGGAATGATTCACATGCAGGCAGGAGGGAGCAGGAAGGCAAGAGATTTCATCACACTACTTAGGATGGCAAGCAATTTAAAACTTAGCAATTGTTTATTTCTGGAAATTTCCATTTAATGAGTTTAGCTATGGTTGACTGAAATCTTGGAAAGCAAAACCGCAGCTCTGGGGGACTGCTGTAGAGCTCTTGGGACACCCCTGGGTACTGCAGCCACTGCCAGGGGTGAGCATCTGCTGGTCTTTCTCAAGGGCCCTTCCGTGGCTCCCGTCCCCCACAGTGTTTTAAAAGTCTGAAATAGGCTTGACCCATGCTGGGGAAGGTCAGCCTTCCTTTTCACCTCTTTTCCAGGTGAAAAATGAGACAGACATAGTTATGGATTTTTGTTACTTTTTTTAGTAAATGCCTTCTTGGGATTTGATTTAAAGCACACTGTCTCCGAGATGGTGACTGAGCAGCCTTAGCCACTGTGGTGAGAGGCACTCCGCAGTGGCGTTTGCGGGAGACCAGAGGTTGTCAGGAAGGCTCCTACTGACTCTGCCCAGAGCTGTGTGCACGCTGGCCTGAAGGATGAAGAGGGACATGCCTTTCCCCTCCACTGTTTATGCTGACTGTCATTTCAAGTGCAAGAGAGCTGAAACAGGCCCACAGCTCCTCACACTTCCCTGAGAATCTGAAAGACTGAATTGGAGCAGAATTTCCTCCACTTCTTTTTAGGGTGGCAGTTCTCTCTAGGGGACAAGAAATAATGACTATGAGTATTTCCTGGGGTGTGGGAAGAGGAAGGAGTCTCTTCCTGATGTCCTTGTATCATTTCCGCATTTATAGAGATGAGGAAACTGAGGCCCAGAGAAGCAAAGGATGCCGCCCTAGATCTCACAGTGTGTTTGCATGTGTGACTCAGGCCAGAGCTTGGTTTCCCCTCTGCCGCCCGAGAATAAGCAAAGATGACGCACTCCAAACCCTGGGACCAATGCACCAGCCCCGCCCCTTCCCTTTTGCAGCTTGCTCACCTGTGCTTTGTTCACCGATGGCCCCGCTGTGGCTGGTTTGCCAGGTGGCCCACGGCTCCTCAGAGAGCCTTGGTCGTGGGCTCTTGCCCCAAGGGCCCTGATTCATTCCTGGCAATGATTGCATCAGGATCTCCGATTTCTCCTGCCCCACGTGGGAGAGTTTGCCAGAGCTGCAGCCAGGACCCTCCCTCATCACACCCCATCAGCCATGGCTAAAGAGTAAAGCCACGGAGGAGACATCCACTTAGCCTTCTTACAGACGAGAGCCCCGCTCCTCTTAAGGATTATAAAGGCTGCCATAGGAAACATTAAGCATTAAAATCATGATTATGTTGGGAGTTTGCTTTGACATTCTTACCAGCATTTTGAGTGAGTGAATAAAGTGAGGTTGGCAATTTAATTGGCCCCTTGCAAAAGTGGCTGGGCAGGGTACTCATGCCTGTTGGGAAAGTGCGTGGAGATCTTGAGATAAAAGGTTTTATATGAGGGAAAGGTTATTGCTATTATTTTGAACTTTCAGAACAGCTTCCTTTTTGCATATTTATGATATTAACATAATCTTAATAGAAGGCTTAATGTGCAAGTTGCTAAGCACATTGCCTAATGGAAAAAAAATTATACAACGCCTGCAATGATAAAGCAGTTTTCAACCACATTGAATGATCTCTTTCTTAAGAAGAAGAAATCTTAAAAGTATGTGGGACATTTTTCAAGAATTAAATAGTTTAATTTTATGTTTTAGGTAAAGATTAAGTATTGTTCTCTCCATTTAAAAAATTAAATAAAGTGAGGTTTTGAAATTTCATAATTATGTGATATATTACTATCCGGGAAAGTGGATTCTTGGATAAGACTGAAAACCAAAGTAGAAAAAAAGGGACATTTCTAATACTTTCAACAATAAAGATAAATTAAAAAAATATATTTCCCAATGCAAAAGTGAATAATTATTTTAAGGCATAGAAGATAAAAACAGCCGGGACCGGTTTAGCTCAATGGATAGAGCGTCGGCTTGGGGACTGAAGGGACCCAGGTTCGATTCCGGTCAAGGGCATGTACCTTGGTTGCGGGCATATCCCCAGTAGGGGGTGTGCAAGAGGCAACTGATCGATGACTCTCTCTCATCGATGTTTCTAACTCTCTATCTCTCTCCCTTCCTATCTGTACAAAATCAATAAAATATATTAAAAAAAAAAAGATAAAAACATATGTCACTTTTTTTTTTTTGTAGAAAAAATATTACAGGCCACACTTTAGTTATGAAATATGAAGTATAAAGTGAATTAAGACATTATCTCTAGAAAAAATGAGGGCCAGGATATTAGGAAAATTTCCTCATCAAATCACATGATGAAGTCACATCATATCAATGACTTATAAGGTGAGAGAGAAATTATAATCATGTGTGAGGACTAGCAGAGAGTTTGATTTGGCTGAGTCACAGCACATGTGTGGTACATGCATGCAGAGGCGAAGTGCTTGATGACTATGAGTTATACTTTTCTAAAACTCCGTGCTGCTGGGAGAGAGAATTTTCTTTAGTTAACAATGGTGCCACGAGGCATCCTATCAGATGCAGAGTTAGGATGGGCAGCTGACTCTTGCACAACGTAGGTTAAACTGCACAGATCCACTTACATATGAATTTTTTTCTATCAAGATACAGTCTGTCCTTTGTAACCCTGGGTTTACATTCCCACATTCAACCAACGGCGAATCAAAACAGTATTTTCGATCTGCGGCTGGGAATCTGAGGATGCCGAGGGCCAGCTTAAGTTATCCACACATTTTCCACCACATGGGGGTCAGTGCCGTAACCCCAAGTTGTTCAAAGGTCATCTGTGGACAGTTAGAGCACCAGCTGTGGGCTCAACAAAGAGCTAGACATGCCTTCTGCCTGGGATACTCTGTCCTCAGGTTATATCATGACCAACCCATGTCCCTCAGGTATGGGCTCCTCCACCATCCAGAGTCAGAACCCCTGAGCCTTTCTCCATCTCAGGGCCCTGTGCCAGGTCTTTTCACACTCTGAAGTAATTTTGTTCCTGTATTTAACACAAGTCCTCTTTCTCCACAGTATGAATTCAATGAGAACAAGTTTGTCCTTAGAACCTGTGATGGTATCTGACCCTTGCTGAGTAAAAGAGGTTGCACCTGGGTGCCAAACCACCTGCAACTTTATTCCCTGGAAATGACTGCTGACCAACGACATGCTCTCTTAACTCCAGTGCGTGTCGACAGATCATTGTAGATAGAACATGGGTCCGAAGGTTGGAGAGCTTTCTTGTTCAGATATGCAATCAGTATTTTATCAGATGCTGAACTGATAAGTGCATCACTAACAGAGAGGGAAAAATCGAATGTTTCAGCTAAGGAGCGAATGGTAAATGGATTCGTAATCCTCATTTGGGTTGCATTTACCTCTTAAAGATATTTGCTATCATTTTCTTGTACCCTTTTCATATGGTTTTGAGATATGGGCAATAATATGAGCATAAACCACTTATTGGTCAAAGGTTGTGCTTAGCCCCCTTAACCAGTTATATGTTGGCTCCTTACCTTTTGATCTTGTAGGGCCCAGTTGAGGAAATTTGTGTTTCTTGCCCCACATTTAGCCAAAGACTAGTACATGGCTATATCAAGATCCCCAGAAGGCTGGAATGAATGTTGTAAGAAGACCAGAGTGATGATCATCAACCTGAATGGCCAACATCTCTGGATGCCTGTCTGCAGGGACAATACACTGGACCCGGCATTCCTTGAGCCTTTAATGCATGCTTTGTTTCCAGCACCCCTTCCCCACCAAGGGCCATGCCAGTGCTCTCAAGAGTGCTCAGCCTTGGGCATGCCCACAATCCTCCAGGTAGCAAGGTGTGTGTGTGTGTTTGTGTGTTTATTTTTCAACCTGGCATCCTAGGAGTCACCCTGGGTTCTGGGTACCTCGTTGTACATTGTTTGCTTAGAGGTCGTTGTAAGCCTCTTGTGCCAGCTTCTCCTTTGGTTGACTGTGGTCCCAGGAGGGGTTTCTTGGCTGCTCTTTCTCTGTTCCTCTCTATTAACCTCCTGGCTGCTCTGCTGTTTTGCTTGAATCCCATACTCCTCTTAATTACTCTCCATCAAGATCTCCACTGCTTTCAACACACATCAGAGTGTTCTACCTCCTGTTCCAAATAGTGAGCACTCCCCACCCCCAGGCTTAGCTACAGGATCTTCATCCTTGGGGTCTGTCTCAGCCCCCCAACAGGAGGCCTGTGCCGCTGCACTGGAGCTCGGAGATATGCTTCAGTTCTCGTAATGATCCCAGCTTGCCCTTCCCAGTATGGAGCCTCTCCTATGATGGAGCTGAGGCAATGGCCCTCAGGGCCTTGGTATTCTCAGTGGGCTACAACCTGCATGGGACTTGGGTTAGGAGCAGTGTCCTCTAGCCTATTCCTGCTAGGAATGGAGCTTCTGCAATGTGAGGCTGGAGGAGAGGGCGATTAGAAATGCTGCTGGAAATGTGCCCCTCCTGGGTGAGCCTACAGCCCGAGACTGTGTACTCCGGGAGAGAAAGCCTGTCTTCCTAGCTCATGCACAGGATGCAGTTTCTATCATGCGGAGTAGGAGTGGGAGTTAAAGGAGCAGGTCATGGCTGGCATGCAGAGATTCGCTGTTCTTAGGAAATTTTGTAGGTGATCTTGAATGAGTATTTTTCCTGTTGCTTTAGGCCCTCAGGACAATTTGCAGGGACCGTAAATGATATACTTATTTTAACCAGTTCAGTGGTTTTGTTGGGGAAAGTCCACCAGAAGTCCCACTCATCTGATTTTAATTTCCTCTTACACCAACAATATGTTCCCGCCCATGAATACTGGAGCCGGTGCTCCATGACGTCAGTGTTGCTGATGCTGCACATAGCTTGGTGGGGATGTGGGGTGTGAGAATCAGTGAGAACGTGAGTCTTCAGGCAAATGAGGAAAAGCACTGGCACGGCCCTGGGTAGGGAAGGGGTGCTGGAAACAGACTTTATATTCATCTGTGGTCCCTGATTGCAATTCAGGGTGATGATCATCACCCTGGTCTTCTTACAACATTCATCCCAGCCTTCTGGGGAATCTTGATATAGCCATCTGATGTTTCCTCAGGCATCTGTACTAATATCAGCATCCAGTAGCATCTGTTCACCGTGAGGAGAGAGGATGCACTGTAATTGCAGCAGGAGGAATTTCGGCTAAATGTGAGGAGATAGTCCCTGATCAAAAGCGTCAGCCTGGGAGGTCTTTTTTAAGTGCAAATCAGATCATGCCACTCTCCTGCTTCAAGCCCTCCAACAGCTGCCCAGTGCAATTAGAATAAAGTCCAATCTCCTAACCAAGTCCTACATTTAAAAAAAAATATATATTTTATTGATTTTTTACAGAGAGGAAGGGAGAGAGATAGAGAGCTAGAAACACCAATGAGAGAGAAACATCGACCAGCTGCCTCTTGCACACCCCCTACTGGGGATGTGCCCGAAACCAATGTACATGCCCTTGACCGGAATCAAACCTGGGACCTTTCAGTCCGCAGACCGACGCTCTACCACTGAGCCAAACCGGCTTTGGCCAAGACCTACATTTTATTTCACTCTGTCATTTACCATGCTCCTCTCACTTAAACTTTTTCCCGCCCTTCAAACCCACTGGGCTTGCTCATGCCCTAGACCTTGGAGTTGGTTCCTGTGTCTGGAATGTCCTTGCTCAGAGCTCCACGTGCCTAACTCTGATCACTGGTCCCAACTCCAAGATCACCTCCTCAGAGAGGCCTTTCTGGACCCTGACATTTAAGGGAAGTCTCTCTCACTCCAGTCTTCATGGTTCTCTAATCTTTAGCAACTGGTTTCCCCTCTCCCACTAGAGGCAGGAATCTTGAGTTTCTATGTTCTCTGCTGCTCTCTTCTAAGTTCCTGGAGCAGGGTTTGCCATCCACTGGTAATTGAACAAATTCAAGGAATGAAAGAAGAATGAAAACATGGCATAGGATGAATGTTTGGAATTTCTTTCTGGGTTATAAAGTAAAGAATAAAATACTCTCTTGGTTGCGGGAGGGTCTCAGAGGAAGGGGCATAGATGAGATTCTATATTGAGGTTTTGCAATGTGAGGATTCATTCTGCTAGAGAGAGCTTTGCAGGAAAAGGCAGGCCAAAGTGTACTCCGGGGGAGTAAATCCTCCAGACAAGAACAATTCAAAATCTATTCAGCGGTTCAGGTCCTGGTTTTAATTCCACTTTGACCCCCGCCTGAATAATTTCATGTACACTTGTGCCCTATTTTGGTAATAACACACAGGGACCAGCGCGTTAAGAGTGATAGCACCCCTTTCGACCTCATATGCTTGTGATTGCAATAATAACTTGGAAGGTTATGACTCATAGAAGATACAGAAATCCGAAATAATGCTGGCATTGCCAATTTGAACAAATCCTTGTGTCTCTATCTCATCAATCAAATGGAGGGTCGTGTCTCCCCCCACCCACAAAACACACACACACACACACACACACACACACACACACACACACACGCATGCACACATGCACGCACACATACACCATCATCACAATGATGAAACTATTTGTTTCCAAGATGCATTTTCTCTTTATCAATTATTGTGCCAAGAAATACTTTTACTTTAGATTTAGAAACTAATCTTCTTATGAGAAACACGGGAAGATGACCCCAGCTTTAACAGGTCTAGGACTTTGAAATCTGCATTACAGAAGGGCATGGCACATGATATTTGATGAGGGGAGGTGAGGGAGAATTGTATAGGCTGGTCTAATAAATAATGAACCAGATACATTCCATACATAAAATATTGTGACCCTGATCTGTTTGCTCATCAAACTCTTAGCAGAGATTACATGTCAAGAATAATTATCACAAATTCCCTTTGAAGTGGTCACCAAGAGTACAGAGAAGTTACTGAGTGTACTGAACAGGGCATAGAAGCCAGATTTTAAGATGTGACCTTCCTCTTCCCACCAATCCCCAATTCTTGAAGTTAATAACTTCACACAGGAAAAATCCACATTTAAAAAATTATTTTATCATGGTAATTTTCAAATATACCCAGCAGTTGGAAGATAATACAATTGTTTACCCATATACCAACATCCTAGATTCAACAATTATTCATATTTAACTGATTGTTTGCATACAATACTTCATATTTAAATACATTAGTATGCATCTCCTAAAAAAATTTTCAACATTCTTCAGCATAATCACATTTAGAACCATTAACAGTAATTCTCTAATATCATCTAATAGTTAAATTCAAATTTCCCCAGTGGTCCCTGAAATAGCTTGCATATCTGTTATTTCTCAAGCCAGGATTCACTCAAGGTCATGCATTGCAATCGGTGTTCCTAGTCTCTTTGAATGGGGAAGAGATCTCCCTCCTCATTCCCGTCCCCCCACCCCCCACATTACACCTTTTTAAGAGACTAGATCTTATAGAATATACCATATTCTGGTGTGGGTTTTTGAATTGTTATATTACGGTGCCATTGAAGTTTTTCCTCTGTCCCCTGTGTTTCTTATAAACTGGAAGTTAGGCAAAAGGCTTAGATTAAATGTTTTTGTCGAGAATTCTTTCAAAGTGATGCTGTGTACTCTTTACTGCATCATGTCAGGAACTATGTAATATTAGAGTGTTCTCCTATTAATGATGCTCATTTTTAAAGTACTTGAATTCAGCGTTTCTATAAGAAAACAGTTTTATATTGGACAGTAAAGAACTCTTTTGTACTAAAATTAAGGTGATTTGCCACTTGCAATATAATCATAGGCAACAATTTGCAGGAATCGTCTGAAATGATGACTCATTATGCATTATCCTATCATTGATGGAGGAGACACAACTGGATGCTAAAGGGACTTGAGATAGAGCTGAGGTCAGACCGCCTCTCCCAGGAGGATGAGTACATTCCCACGAGGCCCAGTCCTGGCAGTGGCTTTGGGGGTGACACCAGGTAAAGGGCTTTGGATGTTGGCGGTAGCGTTTAGTCACCAGCCCCCACTGCTCTTCCCCTAAATTTTAGGAAAACCTCCAGGCTATCAGGCAAATAATTAAATAGCTCAAGTGGAAATTCTGGCCCTCCTGCCTGTGCTGCTGTTATATCAAGTGCAACGACTTTGCATTTATCTACTTGATTTAAAAAATTGGTCCCTGCTTTAAAGAGCCTCAGGGCACAAGAACAGTAAAATTGTCTAATAAAATACTTAAATCAATTGATACCACATTTAAAAACACAACGTATCACAGAGTGACATAAATGATATGTGCAGTATGAGATTCCCTTTGGCTACGGAGATTTTTAAAGGCAAGTTTTACACTGGAATTTAAACATGTGTAAGCCTGGTTCTGGTTGAACCAATGAAGGCGGATGACAAGAAAGAAAAGCATGTTCTTTCCCTGAATTTGATGGGCAAGATGGGGAGCTAATAGCTTGCTCCAAATCACCATTCCACCTAACCTCACTCTCCCGTGCATTGGCACTGGGCGAAGAGACTTCAATTCCATGTGCATCATTTAGTCATCACAGCACCACCAGGAGGCAGCTATGACTGTTATCCCCATTTTACTGGCGAGAAAACCAAGGCACAAAGCAGTTAAGCCCACTTTTCAATCTCACACCAGTTGTTTCATGATAAAGCAGATTTATGATAACATTCTGACTGATGGTTTATGATAAACCCAGACACTTTGGTTCTAGAGCCTGTGCTTTTAATTTTTTTTTTTTTTTAAATTGATAGTCTGGATGGACTACATCCATTCATCTAGTCATTTGTTTAATGAAGTGTGTGTGTGTGTGTGTGTGTGTGTGTATCCTACTATGTGCCAGACATCAGGCATTTCATTTTGCTGGGCTCTGGAATGCAATCAAACTCCAAAACATTTGGGGCTTCCTGATTGAGGCCCACCCCACTTCAGGCTAACCTTAACTAGTATTGGTTTTGGATTTGTAGATAAAACCTGACTCGGAGGCCACATGTTCACAAATTATATAATTGCTGGTAGAGGCATTTTAGGCTAGGACATCTTTCCATTCTGACCATTACATAGATTCTGTGCTATTAAAATTTATTAGCACGTTGAGGACTGTTAAAATGGGTCACTGTGTGAACACCATACCAGCGTAGGAATGGGTTCAAGGAGCCAATGTTATGAAAAAGGAGCGATAGAGGGAGAACAAAGAGGCACAGGGTTTCCTGGAAAAGTACCTCCCGTAAGGATCGCTAATTTTTGCTGTGTTTTGTCTCAGTGATATAAACTAAACACAGCAAGGAAAAAACCCTCTTTAACAGAACACCTTTATGTTGCCATTTCGGATGGAAGGATTTTTATGAGATGAAACGGCGTATTTCATAGATGTGCTGCTTAAACAGGAACAGTGGACACAGGGGAGACTTTTATCAAACGTATACAAGTGCAGAGACTACGAGATGGAAACACACTTGACTTATTTTTTCAAAAAGACCAGTTAAACAACATCACTTTTCATCATTTGGGATTTTCCAGTTGCCCAGTGACTCTCAGAGAGCTTATTGAATATATCTTTTGTGTATCCCCGCATCCTTTTGGACTCATTCATCCTCTCTTGCCCGCTGGCCTGGATGCTCTCCGCTGCTGGTTCTGGAGCAGCTGCCCCACCGGAAGCTGTGGGCTGCAGAGTTTGACTGCTTGTCAGCTGACCACCACTTGTCAAACCTGGAGGCTCCGGCTCTTCCAGTCACTTCCAGACCTGGATGAAATGTCACAGTAAACGACATAGGGGTATGCTTTTTATGTGCTTTTAAGTGGCTGGAGGGAGGTCAGGATGAGGCAATTGGAATCATGGACAATAAATTCTCTAGTGAGTCAACATTGGCCAATGTTCTATCCACCCTTGGTGGATTGCTTCAAGGTATAGTTTCTCCAGACAAGATGCGGTTCTGTGGATGCTCCTGCCAGGTGCCTGGCTGTGTCCCTTTGTGGCTTCGCATCAAGCAGTGGTCAATGTGGTCACTCGTCATTTTCAAATTTCTTCCCTTTCTTCTTTTCCCCCTTTTCCCCCCCTTCTCTCCAGGGCTCTGGGATGGCACCTTTCAAACAAAGCCCAGAACTTAGTCCTTGCTTCAGGCTCTGTATTTTAGAAAACCGAGTCTCATCCACACATTTTATTTCAGGTTCTCCCCACCACTAGCAGGTAGGGATGTTATTATTAGTCGTATTTTAAAGATGAGAAAACTGAGGTTCAGAGAGGTTAAGCGATCAGCCTGAGATTGCTTTCATTCATTCACTTAGCAGCCATTTCTCAAGCACCTTCTATGGGCTGACGGTACCTGGCAGACAAGGCTCCTGGCTTCAGGCTAATGTTGCAGTTATGGGAGACAGATGGCACACAAGTACCAGGAATGTCTGCTAAATGAGTGAATTAATGTACAAATGAAAATTCCTATTTTCCCCATGATGACTATTTGGATTTTGGAGGAAAAGGCGCTGCCATTGCTTTATTGTTGTCCTATACTTATGCTTAATCTATCCATTGAATCACTCAGCATTTGTTGACCATTTGCCATTTGTTAATCATTTGCTAAGTGATTAGTAGACTCCAGGCATGTTTAGAACACCGTAGGCAGAGGGAACAACAGGTAAAAAGACAACAAAGTATAAATCTGGGTGATTCCAGGAACAGAAAGAAGGCTGGTATGATGGGGACGGGAGAGCACAGAGAAGAGGAGAGGGAAAGAGGTGTGAGATGGGGTCAGAAAGATGGGCAAAGCCCAGATCATACAGGGGCCTGAATATCATGGTAAGGGGTTATGGTTTTATTATCAGGGCAATAAGAAGCCACAGGAGAATCTTAAGTGACAGGAAGAACATATCACTGAGTGGTAATGCTAAGTCTCAGTCTCGGGTCTTCTGACTCCTGGCCTCAGTACTTCTTCTATACCTAGCAGATGTCAGAGTTGGACGAGACACTAAGCTCTGAGGCTCCCACTATTGTGGTGGAATGAAGCAGCTTTACAATGAGGCCCGCAGCTGATGCCACCATCTTTCCAACCATGCCCTTCCCCTAAAATATTAGATTTTAAGACAGACTCATGGAGTCATGTCTACTGAAGCAGGCCTCTGTTGCTGCATGTATAGATTGGAAATGACATAACCTCTCATCTAGATAGGGAGGTGGAGGGACAGAGACCCATGGGTCTTAGAGACCAGAGAACATGTGACCTTGGACTGCTGAGACTCCCCAGCAGTTCAAATAGCCTGAGAATTCTTGCAGTCAGCTGGGCAGTGTCTGTCCTGTTCACTTAACACGTGAAATTGTGGCATTGTCTTGTCCGGGTTAAGAGGACAGGGTGGTTATGTGCAGGGACAATGGGGAGGTCAGTAGGGACTTCACATCGTTTTGAACATCATCCAGGAAAGTGACAGGGCAAGCTGGATAAATGCATCCTGATTAGTAAAGTTTTATTTTGTTATTTTTTGCTTGTTGTTTTGGCATGAAAAGGATGACGGATTTTCCCACACAGGGTGCCTTTGCAAAGGATTCTGTGATCCTCAATGAATGGATGCATAAATGCAAATGTTGGGGTCACCCATTCTGAAGACATCCAGGACTTAGCTTCCCCTTTCCCTCCCAACTTCCATTGTCTTAAAGGAGAAACGCAGCCTGGGGACAAAGCTCCCCTTCCTCTGGATGCCTGCCTGCAGGGACTGCGCACTGCCACACTGGACCCGGCATTCCTGGAGTCTTTAGTGCATGCTCCAAGTGTCTCTGCACCCCCAGCCCATGAATCCCCAGCACAGACAGCCCCTGGGGCCCCCAGCCTGTGCTCTCTCTGGCTCTGCACATCCCAATTCAGTAGGTCAACTCAGGGAAGCAGAGACTGTCCCTCTCCAGCTGACCACTAAGTGACATTTTGATGTTATTTATATGTGTTTATCATTCCTCTTCTCCAAAAGGAGAAGCATTACAGGATAGAGATGGGAGCAGGGGAGGGGGCGGTGGATGATCCGGTAAGCATGCAGGTGGGGTGAGGGGAGGATGGGAGAGAGGAAATGTAAAGGGTGGTGAGCTTGATGGAGAGGAGGAAGTGAAGACTCGGGATAAACAACAGTGTTTGTGCATCACAAAGTCACACCTTTTATGAGCCCCCTGCTTCAGCAGCCTGCCCCCACCAGCCTGGCGCCTCTTAGCAATTCCCCAGCTGTCTGCTCCCTACCTGCCTGGCCCTGGCTGCTCGGCTCAGAGCTGCTCCCCTGGGCCTCTCGCTGGCTTGCCAGTGGGCTGCGTCAGCATCACGCCACACTGTCTCCCGTTGGCCTGGCGATCAACGCCTGACAGGCCGGCCCTCTCTCCCCTCTCCGCTGGGGCCAATGGGAGCCGGGGGAAGGTTTTGATTACAAATGAAAATAAAATAAATAAGTCATACTTCTGCACTCAGGAGTCTGGGAGAAACATCTTCAGGGCTCGTAAATCTTTCCTTTTAAATGTGTCCCTCTCCTTCTAGATGCCCCTCCCCATCCCCGCCTTCACTTGGCTGCCCCTCACGGTGCAGAGATTACAAAACCAGAGGCTTGGACTTAGGCTGGATGTTGATAACTGCTCCCCACAACCCCCCAAAGCACTGGCGCGGTGCGTGCGTGTCCCCAGAGAGGAACCGGCAAGATGGAATTCCTGACAGTGACAGCTTATTTCCAGCCCTCCTCTTCGGACCTTTGTGATAGTCACCCAGTGTCCTCCCAGGCCCCCATCAGCCCTGGCAACTGCCCCCAAAGCTCTTGGTTTCCTTATTTCTTCCCAATACTGGAGGTTGTGAAGATCAAATGCAACGCCCTCTTTTAAGATGCCTAGAAGTTTCTCTTAACTATACTGTATATTAGGCATTTCATTAAAGCTCGTTGACTTCAATTCTTTTTCCCTAAGACTTTGTTGTCAGTTTTAGCCACATGCCTCAGGCACCCACATGTGAATAACAGTTCCTGAAAGTGGGGTCTCAGGGCCAGGGGAGAAAGGCAGAACTCCTGAAGGCACCAGGAAGGGTGGATGGCCAAGGGGCCCGAGGGGCCAAGGGGCCATCGGTTTGTCTAGGGTTGCCCCGGTCCTTCCATGAGAAGGAGTCGTCCTATTATCAGGTGGGCTGGTGTTAGGCAGATATGCGCACACTGGCCACAGGATTAGAAGGGGAAGAAAGTCAGAGGGTGGCTGTTTGGGAAATCAATTCTGGTCCAGGGGATCCCCTAAAAGATCAGCTTTGTCTTAAAAAGTCTTCACTTTAGACTCTGGTAGAAAGTCCTTGGCCAGTGCTATTCACACTCTTTCCCCCCTCCCTTCATTCAATGCATCAGGCATGAAAAGAATGTTGGTGTGCCATCCACTTACCGACCAGGGAGGGCCACCTTTCTGTGGGATTGGAAGGGGTTTGCACCTGATCTTAAGGGGTTAAGCAGGAGGAAGGGGCTGTGAAAGGATTAGGTTTAAGGAGAAATTGCCCAACTTCTGCAAATGGGAGCACTGGAGGCACCTCATGTGATGGGGCTGCCCTCTGAGCGATGCCAGAACAGAGCCAGGGGGGTTCAGAAGGGTGGACAGCCAAGATGTCTGCTGTCATTCACATTTCCCAGGAAGACTTCAGTGTGTTCAGAGACCTGTGTACTATCTTCTCTCTGTGAACCTTTTCTATCTGCTATGCCTGCATGATTGCCAGGCTGAGACAGTGCGGAAGTTTATATAGACCGGACTTTCGTTGGATGGAGTAGCTTCCAGATTGGGTTGGGGGCCAAGATGAAAAAGGCTTTGTCCCAGAGACTCTGGGTGCCATGTAGAGGTAGATTTGCACAAACCTAGTGAAGTGTAAGCTTTAAGATCCCTTGTTTGCCTGGGCTTTGTCCATGGCTCTCAGGTTGGCCAAGGAATGTTCACACTGAAGGTATCCTTGGGAGGACAGACAGAGGAAGAGATGGAGCTAGGCCCTGTTTGAACAAGAAATTCTAGGGTCCCATATGCCTGTAGCAAAACCAAGGTGCAGGAGGCATGTGCTTTGACTGTACAGTCTTTTTGACTGCCAAGACTCCTTGCCCTGTGTCAGGGGGGACAGAAAGGGAGGAGGAGCAGAAGGTAGCCCTGCAAATACAGATACCCCTTTTCCTGGGTTGAGGGTAGTTCTAACAATATCCCAATATGAAGTCTAAGATGGAGCGTTCATGTGTATTCTGGGAACAAAAGTATTTCAAAGGTGCAGAGCCAGAAGCTAGTCTATGAAAAATTCTTTCAAATCTTATCTCATATGTTCAAAACTTGTAAAGTTTCCCCAAATTTGACAATCACCCAGTAAATTACATGACAATACCAATAATGAATTCTGGAACTGAAAAAGCTCTTCTAAACTATCAACAACAAAAGGCAAAATTTGACCAATCAAGCTAGAAGAAAGGCTGCATTTTCTTTCTATTTCTTCCATAGGAAAGGTAGGACAAAATCACCATTGTGTGAAGAAATCATCAAAGAGTAAGTAGCCAAAAATGAGCAAAATGTTTCCTGAGGTAGGTCAGGAAGTTAATACTTGTTTGTATTTTTGAGGTATGTGGTATTTATCCATTAATTAAAAAAATTGGGTGTTTTGCTTCCTTGTTCTAAATAATTTTGTACCTAATTTTGAATTTGAAGTTTAGCATTGTTTTTCTCCCAAGATCTTCCAAGTTTTATAAATCTCACAGCCCACAAAATCTGCACCAGCCACTGATAGCTTATTTTTTCTATGTAACATATTCAATGTTCTTCAGCACTGTAGTTGGGGAATGAGAGTAGATTATTATAACCACTTCATGTTTTCAGTGGATTGAATCATATAAACTGAGCCCAAGTTTAATAATGTTTATGATGCTTGGGGTGTTTACTGAACTTTATCTTGAGTAAGCCACTGAGAGCTTGGATTTTGGATTCTTCTGTAAAGTGAGAGGGTCAGACAAAATGTTTTCTGGCTTGCTCCCCATCATGTCCTATGCTTTCCCTACTGACACTGAACTTGGCATTAACAATCGGAGGTACAAGAACATCCCAGCGTAAGTTGAGGACTGTCAGTATTAATTATCATCCATAGTGTTAACTAGATCCTAGATCATCTCTTCCCTAAATAGCCTCCAGTCCCACAACTTCTTCCATGTCCTACCTCCATAGAGGTGCAGCTAACAATGGACACAATTATGTACCTCTGGAAAGTCATATTTTCCTCATTCAGGATATATAATAGATATATATATAGGGGGGCTTTTAGAAAGAAAATCTATCATGAAGTTCTTATTGGCAAATGTAAGCAACAGTGATTTTATAAAAGGATTCTTCAAGTAGATTCCATCCATGCAAAGACATTCACACCTCATAAATTATTTTTTAAAAATTTATATATTCAGATTTAGGTTACGGAAAGCCACATTTAGCAGCAGGCAAAAGTGACAAATAGGAGTGCCAGTTTCAATCTTAGAATGGGGCCGTGGGGTAAGATGGAGCCATGTGAGGTCTGGAAGTGAGTATATGGGTAGAAAAGAGCCCGTCATCCCCAAATCTGGGTGATAACCAGACTGAACGACAGCTCCTGGAATGTGTCTCAGGAGCCACTTTTACTCCTACTTTGGCTACAACACTTTCTGGCATCAAAAATATGGACCCATTCCTCCATAATGTGCATAACGAGCTCCGAACCCATAGGCATTCATGTACGTCCCTAACTGGAAGAACCAGGCGTTGATGCTGCTAAAAGGCCCCTGCTAGAGGAGTGTGGTCTCCCAGCTCTCACCAACAAACTGCTCTGACTCCTTGTAATCTCCCCCCTTCTTCCGCTGTCCCTGGAAACTGTCCCTCTGCACTCCTCCCCCACTGAAATGCACAACAGCTAGGTGCCTTTGTGCTTTTGAGGCAAACATAGCTCTGAGGACGCATTTATTAATTCACTCTGCTGTGTCACTGTCTCATGGATCAATATTTGGCATGGGAGGCGCTAACTCGGAGAGAGGCTGCTTCCTCCTTCCTCCTCTGGAAGAGCAGTGTCCCCTTGCCCTGTGGTTGAAACTGCGTTTACTGCTCCTTTTTCTTCCTTCATCAGCTGAGGCTCGTTAGGAGGCTGACCCAGCTTTCCAGGATGGATGGATTTAAGGATGGAAGACTTATATTTTAATTGTTTTTCTTTTTTAAATGTTTTCATTGATTTTAGAGAGAGGAAGGAAGAGGGAGAGAGAGATAAGAATGTCTATGATGAGAGAGACTCATGGTTTGGTTGCCTCCTGCATGCCTTACACTGGGGATTCAGCCTGCAATCAGGACATGTGCCCTAACTGGGAATCCAACTGTGACCTCTTGGTTTTGGGGTCGATGCTCAACCACTGAGCAATACCATCAGGACTAATTATTTTTCTTTCTCCCTAGTGTATCCGCCTTTCACTCTGTTCAAAGTTTAATTTTAAAAGAGGATATAATCTATTTATTTGAGTGCTCTTCCCCTTTCCTAGGCAGAAGGGTATAGAGCTTAAGCACAAGGACCTGGAGGAATCCTTTCTGAGTTCCAATAGTTCTTACCTGTGTGCCCTTGGGCAATTCATGTAACCTCTTTAAGCTGTATTTTCACGATCTGGAAAATGGGGATTAAATTGTACATGCCTGAAGACTTGAATAATTAGATGACACAATTCATACCAAGCTCTTAGCATGGCTCTGATGGGTACACAGTTCATGCTCCATGAGTGTTAGCCAGAATTATTGTTTCTCATGTCTCCTTTACATTCAGTACAATCTTGGGCGATTTTTTTAAACCAGAGTTTCTCAGGAGGAGCAAAAATTTGGTTTAGATCTGTATTATTAGCCCTTTGCACTGTATTGTATTTTTTCTTTTATTTAAATACATTTTTATTGATTTTTTTTATAGAGAAGAAAGGAGAAGGATAGAGAGTTAGAAACATTGATGAGAGAGAAATACTGATCAGCTGTCTCCTGCACACCCCCTATTGGGGATGTTCCCACAACCAAGGTGCATGCCCTTAACTGGAATCAAACCTGGGACCCTTTAGTCCGCAGGCCAATGCTCTATCCACTGAGCCAAACCAGTTAGGGCTCTCTTTTTATTTCTTTTTAAAGTTCTCTCATTCAGACCACTCCCTCTCTTATTTCCTTATCCCCCAGTTCCCCCCCCCCCCCCCCACACACACACCTTGATTGTGAGTTTTTCAGAGGTTGGTAGAGAGTGTACTTACAGCTTATCCCCAGATCCTGCCTTAGGATATGATTTATAGTAGATGTCTACTAAATGTCTTGTAAGTGATTTTCTTTCTATATTCCAATCAGATTCTTGCCTGGCTATTTTTATTAGACTCCTACATCCTGAACATTTACCTGGTTTGGCAGTAGAGTCTATGTTTGTAAAATATTTCTGTAAGACTATGTTCTGAAATATTTCCCAAAGTACTAGTATGTGTGACCTGCAGGACATAGCCCAGTGATAAGTTCTAGGAGAAAGTATGTCGATGGCCATCTGTATCCTGCTTTGTGAGGAGGAGACACCTGGAAAGAACTGTCTGGTGGAGAGAAATATGATGTTTTGAGACCTAGAGAGGAATGCTAAGGGTCCTGTGCTTTCTTTGCACCTTTAGCCTTTCCTGCAGAGACAGCTTCTAGGGAATCTGCTTCCTACCCAACACCCCTGTCTGGTGCCCTCCACCTGTCAGCCAGTCCCCTCCCTCTTTTCAAGTCCCTATCCTCTAACCTTCTAAGTGTTTATAGGCAGAGCTCAACTTTAGCCCCCAGGAATAGCAGGAGTAGGTGCCAACTTTGCCAACTTCTGCCACATTTTTTCCTACCTCCTTAAAAAAAAAAAAAAGATAAAAAAGAATTGATTTTTAGTGAAAGAGAAAGGGAGAGGGAGAGAAAAAGAGAAACATCCATGTAAGAGTGAAACATCCACTGGTTGCCTCCTGCATACCCCCTGTTAGGGATTGAGCCCACAACCTGGGCATGTGCCCTTATTGGAAATCAAATGGCTGCCTTTAGGTACATGGGTGATGCCCAACCAACTGAGCGACACCAGCCAGGGCTTCTCACCCTTTTTAATGCTGTCCAACAGTGTGATGCTTTCCTTCTTTCCAGTAGCATTCTTTCTCTAAAATCAATTTTTTTTTCCACACAGGAAGGTCATGGTACGTTTACTCATCTTCAGCTAACTTTTAGAATTAAGAGAAGTTGTAAACATTGATGTAGGGCAGTGGTATTTTTACAAATTTAAGTAAATACTTTATTTAAAAAATATTTTTAGATTTACAGAAAAGTTGAAGAAGTAATACAGAGATTTCCTATGTACTCCACATCAAGTATCCCCTCTTGTTGACACTTGACATTATTATGCTGGTTCCAAGTAAAGAACCAGCACTGGGACATTACATTACAACTGATTAAGTCGCATACTTCCCGTGGCTATCCTCAGTTTTCCCCCTAATGTGTCATTCTTGTTCCAGGATCTGGTGCAGGATACCACTTTATTCTTGGTCATCATGTCTCCTTAGCCTCTCCTGGTTTGTGACAGTTTCTCAGACTTTTCTTGTCTGTGATGACCTTGACAACCTTGAGGAGTACTGGTTGGATATTTTGTAGATTGTTACTCAATTGTTTTTTTTTTTAAATAATAAATTTATTGAGATATAGTTTGCATATCATAGAATTCACCCAATAAAGTATATATTTCTTAGTATCTTCACAGATGTGTGCAACCAGTCCCATAGTCAGTTTTAGAATTTTTTTTATCACCTCAAATAGAAACCCTATGTCTTCCAGCTATTACCTCCCCCATCCCCATGTCTTCATTCTCCCTAGTCCTATGTAGTCACTAATCTACTTTTTCTCAATATAGAATTGCCTATTTTAGACACTACATAACTGGAATTATATAATATACAATCTGTGATTGGCTTCTTTCATTTAGCATAATGTTTTCAAGGTTTGCCCTGTTATAGAATGTATCAATACTTCATTCTATTTTATGGCCAAATAAGAATTCATTGTGTGACTAGAGCCCATTTTATTTACCCATTCATCTGTTGATGGATATTTGGGTCATTTTTGACTTTTGTTTACTATGAATAATCCTACTGTAAACATTCATGTTCAAGTGTTTGCTTCATTTTTCTTAGTCACATATCTAGGAATAGAATTGTTGGGGCATATGGTTATTAGTGGGCCATTCTATGTTTAACCATTTCAGGAAGTGCCAAATTGGTTTCCATTTAAAATTCTCACTAGCAGTGTATGAGGATTCCAATTTATCCACATCATCACGAATACTTGTTACTATCAAACTTTTTTATTCTAGCCATTATAGTGGATGTGAAGTGGTATCTCATTATAGTTTTTGATTTGCATTTCTTTGGTGACTAATGTTGAGTATCTTTTTATGTGCTTATTGACCATTTACATATCTTCTTTGGAGAAATGTCTATTCAAATCCTTTGCCTTGATGTTAAAATTGAGTTACAAAGTTCTTTATATATTCTAGATACAAATTCCTTATCTGAAAATATTTTCTTCCATTCTGTTTGTTGTCTTTTAACTTTCTTTATAGAGTCCTATGAAGCATGGGTGTTTTAAAATTTGATGAAATCTAATTTACATTTTTGTTGTTGTTGCTCCAGGCTAATCAGGTTAAATCTTAGAATTTGTTGCCATATCTAAAATGATCCAAATTTACTCCTATATTTTTTCCTAAAATTTTTATCATTTTAGTTTTTACATTTATATCTTTGGTCCATGTTGTGTTAATTTTTGTATATAGTGTAAGGTCACGGTACTATTTTATTCTTTTGTATGTGACTATTAAGTTGTCCCAGAACTATTTGTTGAAAAGACTACCCTTTCTTTCATTGAATGGTCTTGACAGCCTTGTCAAATGTTAGTTGACCAGAGACCTCGGTTTATTACTGGACTCCTAAGTCTATTCTATTGATTTTCATAACTATCCACATGTAAGTATCACAATGTCTTGATTACTGTTGCTATGTGTAGTAATTGGAGAGTGTGATTCCTTCAACCTTATTATTATTTTCTTTTAGATCGATTTGGCTATTTTGGTCCCTTATAATTCCATATGAATCTTAGGTTCAACTGTCAATTTCTACAAGAAGAACAGATAGGATTCTGATGGAGTGAAAAAAAATATATAACTGTAGATATATTTGGGGAGTGTTGTTTTCTTAGTACAATAATACTAAGTTTTCCAATTCATCAATATGGAATGCTTTCCACCATGGCTCAGCGGTTGAGCATCAACCTACAAACCTGGAGGTTGGGGTTTGATTCCTGTCAAGGTCACATGTCCGGGTTGTGGGTTCAGTCCCCAGTGTGGGGCATGCAGGAGGCAGCGGATCAATGATTCTCTCTCATCATTGATATTTCTATCTCTCTCTCCCTCTCCTTTTCTCTCTGAAATCAATAAAAATAATGGAAAAAAAAAGAAAGTATGGATTCTTTCACACTTATTTAGATCTTTAATTTCTTACCATAAGGTTTAGTGGTATTCAGGATATGTTTTTTTTTTAAAAAACTTTTTTTGTTAATTTATTTTAAAATATTTTATTACTTTATTTTAAAGAAGCTAAAAGAAGAAAGTAAAGTAAGTATATTTGTATAACCTTTGTTATATTAACCTTCTTATTTAATTATTTCTGGTTCTCTGCCTTTGTTCCTGTGGATTTGACTTACCATCTGGCATCATTTCCTTAGCCCCAAACAGCTCTGCTTCCACCCACTTCCTTCGTGCTGTTATTGGCAAGTATATTATTTTTATATACAGGGTGGGCAAAAGTAGGTTTACAGTTGTGAGTACATGAAACACAGAGTTATTTTTGTATTATTATTTATTAATTATTGTATTACTTTTCATACAAACAACTATATATACAAACCCACCCTATATGTGTTATGTAAACTATATTAATATTGTTTTGTATAATTGAATTTAAAATCAGTTAAGAGAAGAAAGGATAAGAACTATGTGTTTATAGTATCTTTTATAATTATATAATTACTTTTATCAGCTCTTTATTTTCTAGCGTGGATTCAAATTACTGTCTGGGGTCACTTGCTTTTATCCTGAAGAATTTCTTTTAGTAAGGCAAGCCTGCTAGCAACATATTTTCTGTTCTTGTTTATCTGGAAATGTCTTTATTTTTACTTATTTTAGAAAAGTAGGTTTGCTAGATATAGGATTGCTGTTAGAAAGATTTGTATTTTGAACACTGAATATATTATCCCACTGCCTTCTAGTCTCCATTGTTTCTTATGAGAACTCAGCTGTTAATCTCATTGGAGTTCCTTATAAGTTATGTGTTGTTTGTCCCCTTATGCTTTCAAGTTATTCTCTTTGTCTTTAGCTTTCAGTACTTTATCTATTTGTGCATCTCTTTGAATTTATCCTATTTGGAACTCATTGTGTTTTCTGGGTGTGTAATGTTTTTCAGCCATGATTTCTTCAAATGCTTTTTGTTTGTTTGTTTGTTTGTTTATTTGCAGCTTTTTCACTCCTTGACTTCTGGTAGTACCATTATGCACATGTTGGTGCACTTAATGCTGTCTTACATTCCTCTGTTCATTTTTTTAATTCTTTTTTTTCTCTACTTTTAAAATTGCATAAACTCTATTAATGTATTAAGTTTGTGACGTTTTTCTCCTAGTTCAAATCTACTGTCGAGCTCCTCTAGTGAATTTTTGAATCAGTTGTTATATTTTATCAACTCCAGAATTTCCATTTGGTTCTTTAAGAAAATAATAATAATTTCTATCTCTACTGACATTCTCTATTTGATGTAACATTGTCATTATACCTGCTTTTAATCTGTCCTGGGTGTGCTTGGTAGATGGGTTATTTAACTATGATTTCCTTTTTTTTTTTTTTAATCATTATTATAATGACCAATTTAAAGTCATTATTAAATCCAATAACTAGTCACTGTTAGAGCCAGTTTCTGTTGCCTGCTTTTTATAAAGTTCTAAAGGTTATGCATTATAGCTTCTTGGCATATATCATATATTTTTGTTAGAAAGTGGACAATTCAGATATATGGCAGCAACTCTAAGTGCTGGTGTTTCCAGGGATGTTGTTGATGATGATGATGATGATGATGATGATGATGATGATGATGATTTTGCTTGCTTACTTGTTAGTGACTGGCTAGATTATTTTAGTAAAGTGCATTTCCCCTCACCATTTCACCCCTCTAGCAGTGTGAAGTCTCTGATGTTGCTCTGAAGGAGTGCAATGCCCACAGTCATCCTGGGATGACAGTGGTTTTAACAGGGTTCTCTTGATCTCTTTTTCTGACCGTATTCAACTCTTACATTTAATTAATTGCTGGCTGATTGCTCTTTTGTTTTCAACAATGCCCTGAGGCACAAATTGCTTCATAGGCTAATCCAATCAAATTAAGGCTCCTATAAGGGGAAGTTCTAAGGTCAGGTGTTTGCAATTAATCTTTTTAAAAAAATGTTTTTATTGATTTTTTTAAGAGAGAAAGGAAGTGAGAGGGATATAGAAATGGAAACATCGATGCCCTGACTGAGAATCAAATTGTGACCTCTTGGTTCCTGGGTGGACACTCAACTATTGAGCCATGATGCCTGAGTTTCCCTTTTCCCCTTTCTCTCAACAAACTAGCTGTCTTGCAGTTCAGTCTATATTGCCAATGATTCTACCAAGCCTCTTTCCTCTTTCCAAATATCTTTTACTATAACTTCCACTGTTTTGAGAGCACCCTAAG
The DNA here is from genome assembly GCF_964339955.1 of Pipistrellus hanaki. Classification (NCBI taxonomy): domain Eukaryota; kingdom Metazoa; phylum Chordata; class Mammalia; order Chiroptera; family Vespertilionidae; genus Pipistrellus; species Pipistrellus hanaki. The sequence goes on along the minus strand of NC_140510.1, from coordinate 78,119,396 downwards.
GCTTAAATTCTTCACACTTTATTGCAAATAAAGTCAGCTCCTTTGGGGAGGGTTTTGGAGTTCTCTGTTCTTTGACCTACTCCTTCCCCCAGGCATAATCTGCCCTGGGTGTGCTTGGTAGATGGGAGGCCAACATCCCCAGGTCTCTTTAGCTTGCCTCCCTTGGCATGGAACCCTGCTGTACCAGCCAGGGCACTCATGCCTGGGACCCCAGTATTCTCAGCAGTGTCGCTCCCAAGGTAGAGCCCCTGTCTCGCAGTGAATGCTGGGCAGAACAAGGGAGCCTCCACCTCTTGGCTGCACTCCCAGGGAACTTACCTTCAACAGCAGGATCCTTGGGGACAGATGAGAAATGCCAAGGTCCTTCTTCTCTAGCGAAATAGACCTCTGGCTGGCAGCTGGAGGGAGAAGGAGGCCTGTGTTCTTGGTTGCAGTGATTTGGGGTGGAGCGTCCACCTCACTGAGCTAAGAGAGGGAAGAAAGGGTGTGGGTTTAGGTTTATACGCCACTAACGCTTATCGTTCTTACTGAGGTCTAACAGATTTTCATGAATAAATGTTTCTTTACGTATTTTCATTGTAAGTTTCTTAACTTTCTATACCCTGTAAAATGGGGATGATATAGTAGTTTCACCTAAAATATGTTATCTATCCGGCAGGTCATACACATAGTCAGTCGGCTTTTGAGTTTTGTTAGATGGATAAATGGAATCATCTAATGACAAACATGGAATATCAGTTTTCAAAGAAAGAATTAATAATGCATTCAATTATGATCAGTATAGTTAAGTGTTTCTGGGGTGATTCAGAAAGCACTTAAGCGTTTTACAGGAACCCAGCATCACGCCTCTGAGAGGAAGAGGTGAGGGAGATGGATTGAATCCAACCTGGTCCAATGACATCCCCTGAAAGTTAATTTTGTAATGAGCCCTTAAATCTGCTTAGCTTACTTTCCCCTTTTCTCTTTTTAAAACAAGAGTGCCAAACGTATAACAAAAAACAAAACAAAACAAAACTGTTATTTAGATGCTTTGTATACAGAATTTTATCGCATTACAAATACAACAGGTGTCACAGCATTCCCTGCGGGGTTGGAGTAGATGAGCCATAAGGTCTCTCCCCATCCTAAGAGTGTGTGGTACTTTGTATCAGCATCATCAATACTTCTCCCTCTCCAGTCTCACTCATTGTGTTGCCAAGAAGCAGCTCCGCAGAGCCACTTGAGGGAAGGAAAGCTTATTCTTACTCCTTCTGTGATCATTATAAATTCATCATTTCCAGCTGCTCCTGAACTCATTTCTACCTTTCTTCTTGTGCTTTACAAATTGTGTAGCTTAGGGAGGTGGAAAGGGGAGAACTTTAGTAGTGAAGCTATTGCCAAAAAAACATAAAATGAAAGAACCACTTTTCTTTGTCTCAAATCTTCCATCTCAGGGGATTTCTTTTATTTTTTTCTCCTGTTAAATTACATATCCTAATTAGGTCATGCAGCTGGAAGTGACCTACATTCCAGAAGCCAACAAGCAACAACAGAGAGGCAGGGAAATGAGTGGGAAAGAGAAAAGAATGGCTTCCAATGCAGCTTTTCTCAAGTGATTTGCTTGTGACAGACATTTCCATAAACTTGGTCTTTAAATGAGTGATGTGCTTGTTGGTTCAATCCAATATTCTGAAAGGGTATCAAATGGGCTACATTTTGCTCATTTACTCAGTCACCATTCACACATGTTTACCAAACACATTGTGTATAATCTATAAATACATAGTATGTATATTTAATATATTACATATCACTATAATATATAATAGCATATTATTGGGCATGGTTAAGGACACAGAGAAACACAAGAAATTGTACCTGCCCTCAAGAAGTTTGCAAAGTTGAGAAGTAAAAATCTTTCCCAAGAAGAGTCAGGAAATTTGAGACAATCTAGGATAATAGGTGTTGTATTATTTATCTCTTGCTGTAGAAAAAATTATCCCATCACCTTGGGTCCTAAAACAATTAGATTCTGTGGGTTTGAAATCTAGGAGTGGATTAGCTGGGTGATTCTAATTCAAGGACTTTTACACGATTGCTGTCAAGATTTCAGCCAGACATCTGAAGGTTTGACTGGGGTTGGAGAATCTGCTTCTAAATTGGCTCTCTCTGATAAATGGTGAGCTTGTAAGCCTCTGTTCCTTGCCCTGTGCACTTCTCCATAGGGTTTCCTGAGTATTCTACTGACATGGCACCTGGCTTCTCCCAGAGTGAATGATCCAAGGGAGCTAGGCAGATGCTGCAATGTCTTTTTATGACCTGGCCTCAGAAACCACACATCATTTCCACAATGTACCATTTATTATAATTTAATTTATAAGTATAATTCAATTATAAGAAATATAAAAAATAATAGTACTAGCCCAATCAGTATGGCTCAGTGGATGAGCATTGATCTATGAACCAGGAGGGTATAGTTCGATTCCTGGTCAGGGCACATGCCGGGTTGTGGGTTTGATCCCCAGAAGGGGGCAGGCAGGAGGCAGCCAATCAATGATTCTTTCTCATTATTGATGTTTCTCTCTCCCTCTCCCTTCCTCTCTGAAATATCAAATAATAATAATAATAATAATAATAATAATAATAATAGTACTGAATAATAACATAGATCTGTCCTGTCAGTATAGGAGGGAGACACACAAGGGCATGAAGTGTCATCACTGTGGGCCATGTGGGAGGCTGGCCACCACAGGGGCCAAGTGATTTGCTTAGAATTTAGGAGCTAAAAAAGTTGAGAAGTAAAAGCAGCTGACCATGGTAGGAATTTGAAATTTAGGAGACAGGAATTGAAAAGTTAATTTTCTTACAGATGAGTCTTAATGATCACCTGAACTAGGACGTTGGTCCTGGGAATAAAAAAGAGGGGATGGTTATGAGATGAGGAAGACAGAAGGACTCTCAATGTGCATTGTTGACAGACTGCCAGTGAGGAGTGAGGAGGACAGATGAGTCTAAAATGACTCTGAGGTGTCATGCTGGGATGACTGGAAAAAAGGTGAGATCACTTACAGAAAGAGTAAAGTCATGCTAAAGAACTGATTATATGGAGCTGGTGGACTTAGGCAGCCCGGTGTGAGAAAATGATGTAAACCTGGGACAACATTAGGATGGTAATTGAAGAAGTGGGGCTGAAGGTCACTGCTCTTTTCTGATCAGATTGCTGACCTCTTGAGCTTAATGGTAACCAAGGACCTAAAACTACAGTTCTGTGATGAAAACCCCAAAATCATTCTGGTCTTTTCTCTGCTGCTAACCAAACCAATCCAGAAAAGAAGCCAGCTATAGAACTTTGCTCCAATGTTTTCAGGCAGACCCAAGACCTCTTTTGATATTAGAGATGGTCTGGGTATCCTTCTAGCTGAAGAAACTAAAAAATGTAAAATTATTCTCCATCCGTAAGGAAAGTCTATCAGGTTGTTCATTTATGACTCGCTTTTGCCTTCAGTGTTATGGAACCACTGGTTGCTCCTTTCCATGCAGGCTCGAGAGCCCCCCTTCTTGCCTGTCTTTTGTTCTTCTCAAGGCTATATGAAGCTATTAGTCTCTCTGTGTAGATCCAATTTACCAAACCTTTAATCATTTTCTGTGCCTCTCAGCCGGAAATATGTGATTACATGCTTGGCTAAGAGAAGAATTTGTTTTTTCAAGACTTCATTGGCATTGCTGGAAGTGGTGGCGGAATGTGGCCTGCAGGTAGCTCACTTTCACCCACGACGTGTTCTCTTTAAAATGTAAAGTCACCTTTTTTTGGGATGAAATTGAATTGTACTTTTCCCTCTGCTCGAATTACAGTCTCAGCAATGCTTTCACTTTATTTCTCTCTGACCTTCCCTGAGCCCTAACGGCTAACACTTCAGTGGTGAAGTATGCTCTTCTTTTTATAAATTGTCGCTGGCCCCAATTGTCCTTCCTCCTCTGTAAGCACATGATAAAAAAAAAAAAAAAACATATTGAAAGTTATCTTTATCATGATTTAGCAATCATCACTTCCTCAACAACCGGATTTATCGAATGGGGAATCTTTTAAGTCCCTCTAAGTCAAGAAAAGGGAAATTACCAAAGGGTCAAAAACTCTGGCAGGAGCTTGGGTAGCAGCTAGAGGTCACAAATACAAAACAGAAGGATGTGGAGAGTGACCCAAGTTCTCTTTCACTCAGGAACTTTCTATAGCCTCCCCATCTCTCGCAGAAGGCAGGACGAATCCTCTTGGTGGAGCTGGGCAGAACTTATAGTTGTTGATTTGAGGGGAACACATGGCAAGCAAGCCTGGCCTTCACAGTCACAGAATCACTAAGTGTACGAATGCTCAAAGCAATAAGCAGACATCCTGCTCCTCTGAGAATTTGAAGAATCATAAGGGCACTTTCAGCTGGCAAAATATTTGCAGCCCAGAGAGGTTAAATGATTAGCTGAAGATGGCATTACAAGTAAGTGATAGGGTCAGAAGAACTAAAGATTACAGGTCTCGTGTGTTCCTGCCATAAAGCAGAGGGTCATGATCATGCTGAGCGATGTCGGGCTTGATAAAGATGTTTCTCACTGGGGCAGCAAGGATGCATGCCCAGAGAGGCAGGAACATTCTGTGTTCCCTCACACCCATTGCCTTTCTGGCCTGGAGAAAGCAGTGCATACCCATTTCCCTGGAAGGCAAGATGCAGCAATTAACATGGGCTAGAAAGGGAGAGCAGAACCAGGGCCGGGTTGATGTTCAGTTCCCTCACCGGTTCCTTTGGGATGACAAGGCGTCTATCTATTGTCTCCTCTGGTAGTTCGTGTATACGTTGGCGTGTTCCCCCAAACCCCAATGTCAGCACTGAGCTTTTGTTTCCCCATTTGGGAGTTTCCCTGTCTTGTTTACCGAGAAGGTTCTGGGCTCCAAGCAGAGCAGTGGTCTGGGTGAGACAGCAGAGCGCCCTGCTCCCCAAATGGCATCATGCCAGGATGCATTAGCTTGGTGAATTTCTTGAAGGAAGTTCAGACTATTTCTTAATTCTGGCAGCAAAACTGTGATATTGCATTTACAACATCTTCTCAAAGCAGAGTGATGCTCAAGGCAGTGTGCAGACCAGGTTGTATTGTCAAAGGCCAACACGGCCTCTTCTAGGGAGTGAGACTGTCCACCTACTTAGCAAACAGTTCTTCAAACTGGAATCGTGACATCCCCTTGGCGGGATCCCTGGCTCTGTGTGACTGGGTTACCTTGAAGCTGAAGAAACACGCAGCAGGGGGCATGGGCTCAGAGAGGCCCTGGCTTCCCCCGTTCCTTAGTGTGACAATGTTTTGTTTATTACACCAATGTGAGAAGACAAGGGCTCTTCTTAGGATGTGAATGCCCATTCCCTTGAGTCTCTGAAAGATACAGAGGGCTCTGCTCCCCTGCAGAGAGCTTGGAGAGCTTAAACCATATGTCGCACTTTGGGTCAGTTATGAGGAAGGGAGCTGTCTTAACTGTCTTTTTTTTTTTTTTTTTTTTTTAAGTAAACTTTTATTTAAATTACTAGAGGCCAGGTGCATGACATTTTTTTAAAGTAAACTTTATTTAAAGTACTAGAGGCTCTTTTACAGTTCATGAGCCCTTGGGGGATTTCCAACTGACAGCTTAGGCCTGCTCCCTGCAGTAAGCGGGAGGGGGCAGCTCCTGCATTGAGCATCTGCCCACTGGTGGTCAGTGTGCATCATAGCGACCGGTTGTTCCCCTGTTTGGTCGGTTTGCATATTACCTTTTTATTATATAGGATACCTTACATACGGAAAAGTATATAGTTAGATGAATTTTTCACAGAGTGAAACCAGACTGTGTAAGCAGCCTATAGATGAAGAAATAGAAACTATCAGGACTCCAGAAGACCCCTCATTGGGACTCCTTTTCACTGCCTTCTTTCCCCAACGGTTACCACTATCCTGATTATTTTTGATCCTTTTGAAACTTTACAGAATGAAACAATACACTGCACATTTTATGTCTGGCTTCTTTTGCCCAACGTTATGGGTATGACATTTATCTATGTAGTGAGGATAGTAGTAGTTCATGCACTATAATTTCTGCTCAGTATTTCATTGTATGTATACCACATAATATATTTATCTCTTCCACTGTTGATGGACATATGGGTGATTTAGCTTTGGATTTTATCTTTCAATGTGAATAGGGTATACATCAAAGTGCATATATGTGACCTCATTCTCTGCAGAGATATACCAGCGAGAGAGCATCAATGTTGGGGCTCAAGTTTGATTTAAAATATTCTGATTTCAGATAGATCTGTTGTTCTATGAGTATACTTGATCTTATCATCAAGTTTAAGTTTGGAGAAAATGGTTTCTGCAGATACAAGACCTGCAAATACTAGTATACTTCTTACAAAAATCTCCTTGTACATGGATATTTTGATGCTTTGTGATTTTCAGTTGTGCATTAATTATGTATATTTAGAAAAAGCCTCAATTGCATATAAACTCAACTCTTACAGTATTGGAGGTCAGTATGCTTTTACATGGCTGATAGAGGGAAAATTTTTGTCCAAATTATACTTCTTACCCACCTTAGTTGGGGGATCATCTTGCTAAAGTATATTATCTTATTTGCATATAATTTATTTGATAAGATTAAGCACTTGTTTATAAAAGTGAAGTAAAACATTTTTGGAAAGAGCACAAGTGGTATAATATATATGACTTTTGTGGTGTGTTTATTTAACAGGAAATTTTTTTACCTTTCATATTTTCAGCCATTAGGGATGAAAAATAGTTCATCTTTTTAATAAAGTTGTTCTTACTAGATTAATAACTACCCTTCCCCAACCCTGCTTACCTTCTAAACTGTCCTGGGCTACGTTAGCAGCACCGCCTAAGTCGCTGTGAGGAACTGCCCTATATGCCGCTGGAAATGAACATAACTCTTTTCAGGATAAAATAAGGCAAGCGACAAATTTACCAAGAATGCCTTTTTTCTCCTAAAATCGCAAGTCCTTTTTAATGGGTTCAGAATATGTGAACAAACATTTGGAGAACAGCGTGCGGATTTGCTTCGAGTAAAAGCCTGTTTGCAAGAGCCACCCATGAACTACTACTGCAGTAATTAATCATGCAGCGCTAGTTGGGGAAATGGCTTGAATTGGTAAAAACGTCTAGTAAAGAATGATTTAATTTAACGGTTTAACATCGACTATTATCCCCTTTAAACTCAAATTTATGGAAAACCCTTCTGTATTGTCACTACGTGCCTGGCATGGTAATTCAGCGAGGAAGGAGCAACATTAGAGGAGTGACAGACCCTTCCCGTGGGGAGAGGAAGGTGGAGGGAACCCCCTGTATTGTCACCACCCTCTCCCACTTCTCTCCATGCAGCCCTTCCAGTGACTCTGTCATCAGCCCCGCACCCATTCATCCCACACCTCCTGTGAAGAAACTGAGCACATGGCTGCAGGAGTGCAGACATACGTGCACATAACTTCCTTCCACTTGGGCCCAGACAGAGTCCAGGGAAAAGGTCATGCATGAGTGTGTTTTTATCCCTGTCAAGGACCAGCTCTTGTGCTGAAAATTCTTTAAAAAAAAAAAAAAAAAAATATATATATATATATATATATATATATATATATATATATATATATATTGATTTTTTTACAGAGAGGAAGAGAGGGGGATAGAGAGTTAGAAACATTGATGAGAGAGAATCATCCATCAGCTGCCTCTTGCACACCCCCTACTGGGAATATGCCCGCAACCAAGGTACATGCCCTCGACTGGAATCGAACCTGGGACCTTTCAGTCCGCAAGCCATGCTCTATCCACTGAACCAAACCGGTTTTGGCCGTGCTGAAAATTCTAACTGAAAAATCCCAGTGATTTCTATTTTCTTGGATTAGTCAAATAATTGGCCAACTGCAGCCTGAATTTCCTCCACCACTGACCATGGCCGTGGACATATCACTGAGCTGGCCTGAATCTTAAAATGCAGGTGACCAGGCCTCCCTTCACTGTCTTTGAAGCTCAAACACAATACCATTGTTGGAAAGCTCTTCATAAGAATCACATTGTAGCTTTTACGATACTGGAGTGAAAGGCAGATTCTTTTTCCACAGCAGAGCTGTGCCCACCTTCTGGCCTGACTTCAGGTCCTTTATTCTGTTTGTGTAGGGTGGATTGAGCCTATTGTATTCTGATATTTGGCTTGTTTTTGGAACAGTAAAGATTGTGGTTTTCTGTGGTATATACAGAGTTCTTATCCAGGCACAGTAGAAAAGCTTCATGAATTTTTAAATGAACAATAACAAGAAATTACTATTTTAATGAGCCAAAGCATGGTCTTTATGCGCTTACAAAGGGACTCAGCTTTGTGAGGTTTCTTTTTTCCTTTTCAGAAGCAATAACAACAAAAGAGAAAGCTTCAAGGTTTTGCTCCTAAAGAAGTGTAATAGGAATTTCTCTTGGCCTCCAGCCAAAAGACACAGCTAGGTGCAAAGTAAGAGTAAAATAGCTAATCTGTGTTTGATCCCTTTCAGCCTCTGCGCCCTGGCTTCAGGAAGGTGTGTGTGGGGTCCAAGGAGGAGGACTTTATAGGACTGGTCACATGTTTCCTCCTAAGAGTCCCATGTGGCATGATTCTGTGTTCTTCCAGCTGATTCTGGAGGACCTGCCCAGCAATGCTCAGAAAAGTTGCCCAGGCTGGAAAGACCTGAATGTGGCTAGAAGCACGTGCTCTTGGCTTGGGTAGGATTGATTGACGGCAGGATGTGACTATGGTTTGCTGGCCCCCTTGCATCCAGCAGGGGCAGGGTGCCTCGTACTGCTTACATGTCTCCATGTGTTTCTTCCCTGGACAAGCGTGTCGTCCAACTGCTTGGCCGTTCTGATTGCTTGTTTTTAAAGTGGAGCTGTGATGTTATTCATCTTGAGGGTGTTCCGAGCATTCAGTCAGATATACTTATAATCCGTGTGGTATCTGGCTGAGCTGAGCCTTTTACGTTGTTATTGAACGTGTCCCACGTTCTCCTGGAGAAGGAGTTGTAACCTGATGTTTCAATGCCTTTGCCAAGCGGGACCAGACTCTTTCCTGAGGCTGAGGAGGACTGAGCCCATTGGGGAGCTACCGGGAAGGTTATAATGCATCCCCACCCTGTTTGCAAGACTCCCACCTTTGTCTTATTTCTGCTTATCCAGACCCCTCCTCCATCCCCATCAGCAGCAGTCACTCTTCGAGCAGATGGTTCTTTCCAGAAGCCAGGTACATCCCCTCCTGTAGAAACCTATAGCCCATTCATTGAAGAGATGATTGGGAGCGTAGTTTAAAATCAACAACAAGCCGAAACCGGTTTGGCTCAGTGGATAGAGCATCGGCCTGCGGACTGAAATGTCCCAGGTTCGATTCCGGTCAAGGGCTTGTACCTTGGTTGCCGGCACATCCCCAGTAGGGGGTGTGCAAGAGGCAGATGATCGATCATTCTCTCTCATCGATGTTTCTAACTCTCTATCCCTCTCTCTTCCACTCTGTAAAAAATCAATAAAATATATTTAAAAAAATAAAAATAAAAAAATAAAATCAATAACAATTACAATCATAGCCGTAGGTAGTGGGCGCCGGGATTGGGCTCTTTTACGTGCATATGACAAGGGGAAAAGGGTGAGGGAGGAAGGCAAATCCCTTGCATTAGTCTTTGTGGCTAGCTGGGGACCCTTCCCAATTGAAGGGAGCAGTGCTGTTTGATCCTGGCTGAGACAGCACGACAGTAACATGCCCCCACATTCATAAACGCTGGAGGGAGTTGACAGCTGGTTTTTAAAGGAGAGCTGATTTAGTGGCTAATTTTATTTGTCTTGCTTCCTTTGCCAAGATCAGCTGCTTCTTTGCCCTGTGCCATTAAATCCCATGGGTTCCATAGGCAGCAGTTTCCAAATCTATTCCCTTTCCATGGTGAAGTTTCTCTCTGCCACCATGGGTTTCTCATAGAGAAAATAGAGAACCTAGAAACCATATGAAAAACCCATCTTTAATGTTTCATCAACAGCTGTTCTATATGAATATTTATTTATATTTAGCCCTGAGTGAAAGGCCCCAAGAGGCTTGCAGCCTGAGCAGATTTGGTTCAACATCTACAAAGACCCAGAGATAAGGAGCCATGGGTCAGACTGTTGGACCTCAAAGGGAGGGTGGGGATAAAAGAGAGAAATCAACCAAAGGACTTATGTGCACACATATGAGCCTAACCAGTGGTCAAGGGCAATAGGGGGGTGGGGGCATGAGGAGGGTGGGTGGGGGATTGGAATGGGGGGTTGAGGACAAATATGTGATACCTTAATCAATAAATTAATTTAAAAAATATCTACAAAGAAATTCGAATGAGCTCACCAACAAAGAAATCTCCTTACCTGACGATAAAGAATGAAACTTGGTCCTGGTGGACCTTGAAACAAAGACTGCTAGAAACCACTCAGAGGTTGGTTGCTTACACAGCCAAGCAGCGTGCACTCGTGTCTTTGTGAGCGTGGCTGCGTGTGGACGGCCAGGCACGGAAGGAAGAGAGCGCATGCTCCCGCAGTCCCTGAGGTTGCACTGGGTTGAGAGGAGGAACCGAGGTTTTGCTATAAAGGTAGGTTTTTAAAAAAATCAACATTCCAAAAAATGTGGGCAATCTGGTTTAAGTAAAATAATAACAGACGAATATGAAGATGGTATTTCTAGAGATTAGCAATTGTATAATGGGTATCCTGCCGCACAACATTTATGAATAATACATCGTTATCTATTACCTTTAAATCTATGCAGGATTAACAGCTTTGCAGATTATTTAGCATCTAAGATTGAAGGGATAAAATCAATACATACATATTTTGATAATCAAGGAGAATCAATTTGTTAAAAACAAACGTCTAGCCAACACCAGTTCAGTGCTTGGAGGGTGTCCTTATTCCCTAATTGTGCTGGTTTATTTCCCGAGCTGGAACTACCATGCTGGCAATTTAGGATGATGTCTTCATAATCCATGTCAGTGTTGGGGGGGTGGGGAGGAGGGTGGAGAGGGGAGCCAGAGAGAGAGAGAGAGAGAGAGAGAGAGAGAGAGAGAGAGGGAGGGAGGGAGGGAGGGAGGGAGGGAGAGAGAGAGAGAGAGAGAGAGAGAGAGAGAGAGAGAGAGAGAGAGAGGGAACCTTAGATCTAAGCAGGGAAACTGTAAATCTTCTCTAGGATTTTTCAACCTAAAGGAACAGAACTTTCTATTGCCCTTGGGGTTTTGCTGCTGCCTCTCTGGCGCTGTGGGCTGCACAGCGATTGGTTTCTTTGATGAGAAGTTCTATGGGGAAAGAATAGCCCAGTCAGAGAAGGCCACCGGGCTGTGTGGCCCAGCAGTGCAGGCGTGGGCAGCGCTGAAGAAGCACAAAGGATGACAAGCCACTGCCTCTGCTTCCTGCCGCACCGAGAGAAGCAGCCAGTCTAAAAAAGGTGGCCGGCCACCTGCCCCATTTGCAATGGTCCCTATTTTTCCCCATTTCAACCTGGACGACCTGGTAGAAAGAGGCTTAGTTTAGTGCCAGAGCCCTCACCACCACATCCTGTGCTATCTTCTTTGTCCTTGAATTCATCTTGTCGAGGAGACACTATAGTTGTTATGTCTTTCTTCTTCCCCCCCCCCCCCCCCCTGGAATCCTGAGCTTTTGGCAGATAAAGCAAATAGACAATCCATTTGCAACCAAAATGCAGAGTTTATATGCATGTTGATTGTTTCTGATGAGTGGATTGAAACCCGAGCTTCTCAGTGCCCTTAAACAAAAAGAGCTGAACAAGTAGCCTGTTTCCACAAGACATACCTACACAATTGCTAATTCCTAAGGGTACTTATTGCCACAATTTAGATTCTGGGGTTGCAGCTCAATTCACTCCCCTTCATAACCATTGCGCACACTGTTCTGACTGTGTCACAGCTTTTTGTTTAGACCGATCACTGGATTCACAGGGGTTAGAAGCTTGTGTTTAAGAAATGTGTTTTGCATCGATTAAAATTTTCTAAAGGACACGCTGCAATTGAATGACAGGCTATTTTTAAATTATTTACAAGCTCGGCATTTTACTCAAAGCAAATTGTCAACTAAATCTAGTTATCGTTTTATCTGCTGGACCCATTCCCCCTGAGCATACCAACCATGAAAGAGATTATCCCCTCAATTTATTGCTTTAGCAATTCAGTAGACATCTTCTTGGCACCCTCCTCCTCGCACTAAAAGATGGTAGAAAGCATTGGTGAGCTTCAGGGGGCATTTGTTTCCAGAATTTTCTGAAACACACTTCTCAATTGCATTATTGAGAAAGGCCATGATGTGAGGGCTTTTTTTTTTTTGTATTTAATTTCTATCCTAATCACTCTCCTGTGGAAAAACTAGAGATTGTTTTTCCACTTACCATTTCTCCCTGTATCAATGGTAAAATCTCACTGTTTCCTCTGTATTCTTTCATCGTGTACATATTGCTGTTATAATATCATAAGTCCCTCCGCCTGGTCTGCAGGATCAGGCTGAAATCAGCTCTCTGACATTCCCTGAAGGGTCCCATATTGTGAGAGGGTGCAGGCCATGCCGAGGGACCCCACTGGTGCATGATTGGGGCTGGGGAGCGACATGGGAGGTTGGCCAGGCAGGGAGGGACACTGGAGGGCACCAGGCATATCAGGCTTGCTGTGCTCAGTCCTGATCTGCCGGACCCCAGCAGCAAGCCAACCTACCAGTTGGAGCATTTGCCCCTTGATGGTCAGTGCACGTCATAGCAAGTGGTTGAGCAGTCTTAGCATATCATTAACATATTGCCCTTTGATTGGTTGAACAGATGACCAGATGACCCGATACTTAGCATATTAGGCTTTTATTATATAAGATTAATATGGCTCTAAGCTCTTTTTAAAAAAATATATATTTTATTGATTTCTTACAGAGAGGAAGGGAGAGAGATAGAGAGCCAGAAACGTCAATGAGAGAGAAACATCGACCAGCTGCCTCTTGCACATCCTTTACCGGGGATGTGCTCACAGCCAATGTACATGCCCTTGACCGGAATCGAACCCGGGACCTTTCAGTCCACAGACCGATGCTCTACCACTAAGCCAAACCGGTTTCGGCTCTAAGCTCTTTTTAAAAAAAATATATATTTTATTGATTTTACACAGAGAGGAATTGAGAGGGATAGAGAGTTAGAAACATTGATGAGAGAGAAACATTGACCAGCTGCCTCTTGCACACTCCCCATTGGGGATGTACCCGCAACCAAAGACCTTTCAGTCCACAGGCCAACGCTCTATCCACTGAGCCAAACCGGTTTCGGCGGCTCTAAGCTCTTTATCTCACTGCTTTTGCACTTGAATTCCCTCTGTCTAGGACATTCTTTCCACTGCTTTTCCCTTGCCTCTGTCCTTATTACCATTTAGATCTTAGTTCAAATATTAGTTTCTCTGGGTATCTTTCCAGGCCACCTTATCCAATCTTGTTCACTTTCCTCAACACCATTCCAAGGCCATCCACCACATGTTATCTACTTTCTGTCACTTTTCTAAAACACTCCTATTTATTAACCTGCATGATTATGGTTTGCTTTTTTCCATAGAAGGTAAGCTCCACGAAAGCAAGGGTCTCATTTTCTTATTTATTACAGTTTCCCAGTCCCTATAACAATACTTGGGATATAGTAGGCACTCAATAAGTATTTGTCACACAAAGGAATGACTAAATTGCAGTCAGAAGAGCTGGCTACATTTCTGCCTGTACTGTTGGCTTTCTGGGCCAATTGATTTTCTGCAAACCCATAAAACTCTAACTTTCAGGACCAAAGCTATTAAAAAACAACAATACCATGTACTTACTGACTTTTAAAGAGAGGAATGTAGAAGGATAGAGACATAGAAACATCTGATAAGAGATAAACATTGATCCACTGCCTTCTGCATCCCCTCCACTGGGGAATGAGCCCACAATCCACACATGTACCCTGACTGGTAATTGAACCCTGACTTCCTGGTTCATGGGTGGACACTCAACCACTGAGCCACACCGGCCAGGCAGGACCAAAGCTGTCTTAAAGAGGCCATAGTCATTTTGTTAATGAAAAAAATGGGAGCTCAGAGAGGTTAAATTACCTAGCTAGAGAGGGGAAACATGGAGTTCCATTCCAGGTCTCCAGTTTCCTTACTGCAGTGGTTCTCAACTGGGGTGATTTAGCTCCCAGGGGACCTCTGGCAAAGCCTGGCTATACTTTTGGATGCTGTAACTCTGCAGGGTGGGGGGAGTGGTGTGTGTTACTGGCATTCGATGGCTAGAGGCCAGGAGTGCTGCTAAACATCCTACAGGGCGCATGACAACCTCCCACAACAAAGAATTACCCAGCCCACAATATCAATAGTGCTGAGGTTGGAGCCCTATGCTGTCCACAGCCACACCAAGACTTCTCTTTTCTGTTTGAGAATGACTGAGGTAAGGCCCACAGAGAGTTCTGTTTTCCAGGATTCCTTAGAACAAAATTACCAGTTGTTATTTTGGGCCAACTGAAGTTTTAAAATTTTCAAAAGAAAAGTAGCTCTACTATTTTTGATTATAGAAATAATACACTCTTCTTTGTAAAATAATCCAGATAAACACAAAGGAATTTTAAAAAAAGAGAAAATCCTCCAGAATTCTATAATTTGAAGATAAACACATGAGCCTGTCGGTATATATTTTTTCAAGACATTTTTTCTTTGCACACAAACAAACAGATACACACTTTTTTTTTTTGTTGACAAAAATGGAATAAGGTACTTAATACAGATTATTTGTAGTTTGCTTTATTCACTTAATGCTTTGTGGGCATCTTAAAAATATGGAGCTATATCGTAATTTCTAAAATCTTCACAATATTTTGTTGTCTGGGTGATCCAAAATGTGTTTTTACCCATCTCCTATTGATGAAACAACTTAGTGAATATAAACAACTTTCAGTGAATATTCTTGTTTATTCACTCTGTGTTCATGCTCAATCACTTCCTTACAATAAATCAGTAGAGTGAGATTACTGGGGCAAAGGAAATGTGATACGTGTTGCCAAATTGCCTGCCTGAATCTTTGCCCAATTGCTAACGAGAACCAAATAATTAGAAATTTCAGTATGCTGAAATTCTCTGTCGCCTCATTTTCAGATGAAAGATACAATTCACAAGCCAAAAAAATAATAAGTCATGTTAGGCTTAATTTTTTTTCTTTTATTCCATAGAATCAGAAAAAAAAATAATTTTTATCTTTTGCACTCATTTAAATCTGATTCAGGGAAAAACATTATTTCAGAAATGCATTATATGCAAGGAACTTGCATTCTTCCAACAACTTGAGCAGTAGGCAGTCTCTTCCTGTTTTCAGTTGGGGACACTGAGAATCAGTTGTCCTCACTCAATATCACAAAACTCATACCTGATAGAATAAAAATGGAATGTAGTCCTTGTCTTTAAAACATTTAGAGTCTACAATAAGGCAAAATATGGATACTTTCTGTATCCATATCATGTATGAGAAGATTAATGTTCAAAATTATTACCCTGAGAATCTTAAGGTTTTCTACCTGTAAAGAAATTACCAGCTGTATTCAGGATATTGTACTTACCAAGGCAGTAAAGTAAATCAACATACATATTTGAAAAATACTTTCAATAAATAATTTTGAAAATGCAGAGATGTCCAATCTCTCTTTAGTAACCCCCAAAACTTAATCAGTTAATTGAAGTTTGTACTTGATAAATTCCTTGTTTCAAAAAACCCAGGATACTTGCCTGTCATCCACATGCAAGATATATTGCTTAAGTCAATATGGCATAAACATAATTTCTTTTAGAAGACTGAGAAGCTGAGAAGGGGATCTCTGAGAGAATGTTAAAGAGACCTTTTGTTTAAACATTTTATTTTGTCTTTTTATTTCCCTTCATCAGCATTCTTAAGTCTTCTTCTCAAACCTGGAGGGTAGAAGGGGGCCTATGCAATGTAACTTAAAAACAAAACAAACAAAAAAAAAAAAAAAAAAAAAAAACTCCACCATTTTTATTGATTTTAGAGAGGATGGGAAAGGGAGAGAGAGAGAGAGATAGAAACATCTATGATGAGAGAGAATTTTGGGTCGGCTGCCTCCTGCACGCCCCCCACAGGGGATCGAGCCCACAACCTGGGCATGTGCCCTTGACCAGAATTGAACCCGGGACTCTTTGGTCCGAAGGCTGATGCTCTATTCACTAAGCCAAACCAGCTAGGGCACAATGTGACTTTTTAACATGAGAATGTGGAGAAAGGGAACCCTCGTGCATTGAAGGTGGGAATGCAAATTGGTACAGCCACTGTAGAAAATTATGGACTTTCCTAAAACAAACAAAAAAATTAAAAATGGAACTGTCTTATGACCCAGCAATTCCATTTCCAGGATTATATCTGTAGCAACCAGAAACACTGATTCGAAAGAATCTATGCACCCTTAAGTTCATTGCAGTGTTATTTACAATAGTCAAGATTTGGAAGCAGCCTGAGTGCCCATAAGTAGATGAGTGGATAAAAAAGCTGAGGTACATTTATACAATGGAATACAACTCAGCCATCAAAAGGAAGGAAATCTTACCTTTAGACATGGAGATTATTATGCTAAGTAAAATAAGCTAATTTTTACTTATTACCTTGTGATCTTACTTATATGACAATTACCTTGTGATCTTACTTACTTACAAGACAATTACCTTGTGATCTTACTTATATGTGGAAATCTAATGAACAAAATAAACTAACAAATACTATAGAAACACACTCAAAAGATGCAGAGAAAAGACTGACAGCTGTCAGAGGGGATGGGGGTTAAGGAGTTGTGAAAAAAAAGTGTAGGGATTACGAACAAAAACAACCACCACAAAACACACAAAACAAAACAAAAAACAACAACAAAAACTCATAGACAACCGTATGATTATTATCAGAAGGGAGGGAGGGTGGAGGGAGTGGAAGAGGGTCTGGGGGAATAAATGGTGACAGAAGGAGACTTGGTGCACACACAATGCAATATACAGATGATGTGTTATAGAATTGTACAACCTGAAACCTATATTATTTTATTAACCACTGTCACCCCAATAAATTCAGTAAAAATAAATTTAAAAAAACTATGAGTGGTTAAAAAACAAATCCCTCCTTTTGGTGTAAAGGCCAGAGTTGGTTTTCTAGCCATGGATAATGGAGGCTCTGTTTTCAATGTTTACATTGGAGAAGGGGCAGTAGTGTGTTATGGAACAGGAGACGCGCAGAGGGTGGAAATGCCTTAGAGCTTACGAGCTCACGGTGTAAGCTGTCTATCAGATTCACCTGAAGGACTTTTACAACGTTGAAGCTGAGTTTCAGGGGTGAGAGGCAGACATCTGTATTCTTCTCATGCCTGCCGTGGATTCTGATGCTGGTTGTGAGTTGAGAACCATGGATCCATTCGGTCCATTGATTTTCATCTGTCTAGGACTCTGGCCTGCCACAGCAATTTCAACTTTATTCTGCTTTATGGTTTTACATAAGCTCTTGTTGGAAGAAAGCGTTCTACCTCTAAAGGCTAAAATATTGAGGACCCCGGATGTCGTTTCTGGAGCTTCCAGGCATCCCTGTCTCTGCACCTCGGCTTCTTGGGTTGATCATTTGACAGGAATAGCATGGAGACTGACAGACTTCATGGTGTCTCAGGTCAGACTCTGTATGTTCAGCAGGTTCAACCACTGTGAAGGGGAGGGACTGGAAACAGGACTGGGCAGGGGGAGAAGATGAACGGTGATGTAGGTCCGCAAAGGCGTTGGCCACTCTGGCCAGGAGGGCTGGGCTGAATGTTACCCATTGGAGTCGGGTCCAGTGTGGGAAGACGGTGGTGGAGAGGTTCTCTGCCGCTGGGGGAGGACAGCTTCTAGGGAAGTCCTCCTTTGAAGGGATGCTGGGCAGCACATCTTCGGGTCTAGAGCACAGGCATGCACATTGGGAGGTGTGGGGAATGCCTGTGGATTGATTATCTCTGATTCAAAATGAGGAAGGCGTGAATGGAGGCAGTGCAAATATCCCAGTCCAGGGTCATGGCAATGGGACCCGGACAGGCTCCTGCAGGAGCAGAGGGAGGTGTGAATGAGAGAGAAACCGGTGTGCCTCCTCTTCTTGGGACACCTCAGACGAAAAGCTTCCTTTTCACAGCTTCTTCTTGTGGATAAAAAGGGACTTTTAGGCCTGGGATGGGGTTAGAAAATGTTTCAGAAAATACAGGTCTGTAGTGACCCTTGTCTATTATGTCGGTCCCCAGCAACAGACTAACTTTAGTACAAAGGACCTTCCGCTGCTTTGGATCAGATTGGGGGAGCATTCAACACCTAGCACACGCTTCCTTCTTCGCTGTTTTTTGTTTGTTTTGTTGTTAATCCTCACCTGAGGATATCTTTCCATTTATTTCTTTATCGTTTTTAGAGTGAGAGAGTGGAAGGGAGGGAGAGAGACAGAGAGAGACACTGACGTGAGAGAGACACATCAATTGGTTGCCTCCCTCACATGCCCCCACCAGGGCTGGAGATCCAGCTTACAACCCAGGTATGTGCCCTTTGTCAAAATCGAACCTGGGACCAATCAGTTCTTGGGCTGACGCTCTATCCACTGATCAAAACCAGCTAGGGCTTTGCTGGGTATTTGCAAATGTCCACCTTTTCATCTGAGAATTACCCTTTTGACTGGTTTTCTTTTCATTTTTCAAGTTAACCTACTTGTTTACTTAAAGGCTAAATGTTGAGAACATCATTTTCTGAGTAGAAAACAGTGAAATCCCTAGAATCTTGTGACTAATGTGGCAAAGCTTGTTCTCATTGTGTTTAAAAGATACATTGCCATCACCACTTTAATTATGCTTGTAAAATAAATCTTTACGAGCAGGGATGCCGTTAGCTATGTTGTTATTTTAAGAGCTGCGGCACAGGCTTTTGTGGTGGTTGAGCAGATTAGATCTAAAGCTGGGAACTAACATGAGTTAATTATCACTGATTGCTGCTTTATGCCAACCTCCGATGGCAAATACAGCTTAGAGCAAGTAAACACACACAGTTCCCTACAAACCACAACATTCATTAACACACTTCTACAACACTCTTCAACATAGCAGTTTCCCATAATGGACATTTGTATTTCATGGCTTTATAGCAGTTCTTAGAACTACCAAAACAAGCTTTTTAATATTCTAAGAACTATCTTTCTTAGTACAAAATTGGCTTCGAAACAGCTTTAACATAAAGTACAATGAATTGATGCAATTTAAATTATGGTAAGTGATATGTAAATATCCGATAATAATTTTCCTAACTATTTATTAAAATGTAATTCCTACCTGAAAGTGTGTCTGCTCAAGCTACCTATGTTGATTGTCTCTCAAACGGTCAAGTTTTCTCATTAATCTGCTCACTGAAGCTTGTAACCTGCCTGCCTTCAGTTATGAGTGAAGCTAACCAGAGGTTTGTTAAAGAATACGGAGCCTGTTAATTTCTGTTGCCACACTAACTAGACTTTAGGTTTTGACTAAGTTGTCTATCCATGTTCTCATTTAGGCAGTTTCCCATAATGAATGTTTATATTTCATGGCTTTATAACAGTTTGAATATCTGGAGTAAGCCCCACGGCAGGGGCCTTAGGCAGGGGCAGATCCTAGAAAAGACATGTGGATGGATGGGCACTCCTAAAGCCACAGATACCTCCAAAGCCACCCTATGTTTCTCATCAGCCCATGCAGAGTGAGGGTCAGAAATGAAGTTGGACAGGTGATGGCAAAATGATGGAGGAAGGGACTTGCCCAGAGCTATTTCAGACATTACCCTACTTCTAATGTCTACCGCCCCCCCCCCCCCCCCCAATTATACATGGTGTACAACATGTAAGGGAGGCCTGGTCTGCAATGATGCTATTTCCTATCCACTGAGGAAGGCTAGAGAAGGGAGGGTGTGGAGATGGGGCCACATTATTACCGCTCTGGGCCCTGTGCCTGCTGTTGGTAGCAGATACGTGGGCAGTTCATGGAGAGGGGTCCAGACGCAGTTTCAGAGTATAGAATTTCATGTCTCAGTTCCACGAATTCAAAATAATAGGAACAGTGCCAGCTACTCTAGTTGACAGTCAATCTGATCACTTAGCCTATGCAGGAAAAAACAAAACAAAACAAAACAACAGATAAGAGGTGTTCCTCATGAACATAGGCGAAGAGTAGCATCTGATAGAATATTCCATCATCATAGTAACTGTTTGGAACGATTATTTTAACAATTAAGGAGAGGGAAAGTGGTAGGTTCTAGGGAGTTATTGTCCTGTAGAACCTGTTGCTTTAGGCAACTGGCAGACCCCAGAGGGGGATGTGTAAAAAAGGTAGGAAGAGCCCCCACAGGTTTGGCTCAATGGATAGATGGTCAGCCTGCAGATTGAAGGGTCCCAGGTTCAGTTCTGGTCAAGGACATGTACTTGGTTGTGGGCGTGACCCCCAGTAGGGGGCCCATGCAGGAGGCAGCTGATGGGAGTTTCTCATCTGTCTATTCCTCTTCCTTCCGCTCTAGAATAATCAATAAAAATGTATTAAGAAAAGAAGAAGAAGAAGAAGAAGAAGAAGAAGAAGAAGAAGAAGAAGAAGAAGAAGAAGAAGAAGAAGGAAAAGAGAAGGAGGAGAAAGAATGAGAAGAAGGAGAAGAAAAAGGTAGGAAGAGGCTGAAATGGATGCTCACCCACCATATCACTTCATCTGAGGGTAAGGCCTTCGAGTCTCCCTTAAGTTCATGTGCTATTGATAAAATAGTCTCCTTTTGAGGCTGGCCCTTTAACATCTGTTACTATTAATACACTACTGCTGAGTATACAAAAAAACGGAATGAGAAGGCTTTTTCGGACCTTGAGGAATCTATTTAATTTGCGAGGGTTTGCATTTTGTTGTGGAAGGAATAAAAACACAGTAAGCCCTAGAAAATAACTACTTATTTTCATCTTGTAATTTATTCCACCAGGAGGTTGGAAGTATGCCTCCAAATGCCCTAGCAGAATCTTTGAGGATTTGGTGGTTCATACTAATAAAACTGAGTCAGTGGAAAATGTCTACATGTGAGATTATGTAGGATTGGATCCTTTAAAACAACAACACGCGCTCACACAGCCCCCCGCCCAGCCTTTCTGAATGTCTGGAAACCTGATCAGAAATCCGAAAAGTCCGAAAAGCAGGAAGTCGGGATCTATTGCATCAATTGCATTCCAAAGAATTTATGTGGTGTGCATTTTAATACCAAAAAGTATGGTTTGGTTAGACTGAGCTTAGTCAGCCTCATTCCCTGAGAGGATTTCTCCTTAATTGTTGCTTTAAAAGAAGTCCTGCTATAAATCATTTAAAAATATACAGTGGCCAAAACTGGTTTGGCTCAGTGGATGGAGTGTCAGCCTGCAGACTGAAAGGTCCCAGGTTCGATTCCGGTCAAGGGCATATACCTTGGTTGCTGGCACATCCCCCGTGGGGGGTGTGCAAGAGGCGGCTGATCAATGATTATCTCTCATCGATATTTCTAACTCTCCATCCCTCTCTCTTCCTCTTTGTAAAAAAAATCAATAAAAAAAATAAAAAATAAAAATATACAGTGGGTTGATATCTTGGATTCCTTGCAAAAATTAGGTTAAGAGAGAGTGTAGAATGTGGTAAAAAAAAAAAACAAAAAAAAACACCATTGCATTGGTTTTTGAAAATAGCTAATGGGAAAGAAATAATTTTTCCCTTTTTTTGTTTCTTCTTCCCCTCTCTCTCCCTTCTTCCTCTCTCAGTTGCTTAAATTATAATAACTAAGAGTAATAGTTTGCAAGAGGCACTCTCTTTAGATATCTTGCTTATTCTTGCTCTCAGATGGCAACTGTATACATCTTATTTTGACCAAAATTGTCTTGAAATCTGGAAATGGGTTGGGTAGAAAACTAGAAAGGTGTTAACATTCAATGCCTGCCCTTGATGTTCTGATAGTCTCAGTGCTATGATACATGGTCTGATGCTTAATAATTACCCTGGCTTGGAATCACTCAGACCCATCTTCATCTAGTATTTTCTTCCTTCAAAGCCCATAGTTTCCATTCTTGTGGGAACCTAAGTGCAGGTGGGGAGAGGTAGAAATGGTGGGTTTAGGATGGACCCTGGGGTTGGCTTTGGAAAAAGGGGAATGAATCAATGGAAGGCGTAGGGATGAAATGACCATCCATCCAAATTACAATTATTTGGGGTTGGGGAGGGATTGGTGGTGCTGGAAGGATCCCAATTTAAACTGGGCTGGCCAATCAGCAGAAGATGCCATACAGCAATGCCAGTATTGATGCCAAGGGTGCTTGGTAATGGGTGACTCCTTATTCAAACTCCACATCCCAGCCACCAGCAAATCCTTTTGGCTCTAATTCACAAAGATACTAAAAATCTAATATTCTCACCACCTCTGCCACTAACACCTGGTTGGAATCACCATTCTTTTTTACTGGGATATCACAATACCTCCTAACTGGTTTCCCTGCTTCTGCCTTTGCCACCCATACTTTTCAGTCTCAACCTAGCAGCCAGATTAATCCTGTGAAAATCTAGTCAGGTCCTATCACTTCCCAACAGCTCGAAGTAAAAGCTGAATCCACACCAGGGTCTACAGGGCTCTATACAGGTCTCTTGGTCCCTGACATTCTATCTTCTCCTCTTTGTCCTGATGCAACTGGCTATTTAATGCTTTCCTTTCCATTCCCACCCCCACCTCAGTGCTTCACTCTCCCCCCCCCCAACCTTCCCCCTCCCCCCCTGCAAAGAGCTGCCTGGACTGATTCTCCAACTCCTTTAAGTCCTTGCTCAAAGATTACCTTTCTGAATCTTCCCCCATTCTGCCTTATTTTTCTCCATAGCACTTATCATTGTCTAAAATATTATAGATTTTATTTTTTATATACATATTTTATTTTTTGATTTATTTTCTGTTTCTTCTCAGCAGAATGTAAGCACGTTTATTTGTTTTATAATGTATCTCCATATCTTAAAATGGTACATAGTATATAGCAACATTGAATAAATATTGGTTGAATGAATGAATGATTTTATTACACAAGTCTTGAGTAATGAGAGGGAAACAAGACAGCTCTGCCAATATTGGCAACAGTCAATGGGATTTTTAAGGTCCCATTTCATGGGGCCATAGATAGGTTTTTGGGAAAACAAAAGCAAATTTGATATAGTCCATGGTTCTCAGTTGCTCACAGTAGAGAAGTTGTGTGTAGAATATTATCAGTTTTCCAGGGAATGATCAATGCTTATTATGGATAAAACGATTGAACACAGCCAGAGGCTGGCATTTTAGAACTCTATCCCTTCTGAGAATCTGAACAATCACTGTTCCATCCACCCATCCATCCATCCATCCATCCACCCATCCAGTCTTACAACAATTATTTATCCAATGGCTTTTCAAATCCAACTTTTCATTGTTCAGATTTTTATGAGCATAGAGCATCTCTCCTACAAAACTGTACATGCTTGTGAACAGTAACCCTTCCCCGCCCAACCCCATCATCAAATATCAAATCTGCCCTTTCCAGAATATGATGCCTTAAATAAGTGAACCTTGGACAAGAGATTGTGCTTTGTTCTGTTCTTATTTTTCTGATTTTTGTTTTTGTTTTTTCAATTACAGTTGACATATCATATAATATCGGTTTCAGGTGTACAACATAGTGATTAGACATGTACCTTGTTCTTTTTAAGCCAAGCAAAAGAATACGAAGAATGAATTCAGATCTTTCTAACTAGCACTGAACTTTCTCAAAATGCTGCCCACGATTTGCTAGTTTAATGTGTGGACTTCAAACAAGATTTCTGATCTTCCATGACCAATTCTTTTTCTTTGGGAACTTGATAGTCCCAAATATGGTTCTGACGCTGGAAAAGAGGTTTTGTTCCTGGTTATTTATTCTATTATTTGCTAGGTTTTTTGTTTGTTTGTTTTTTTGTCCATCTCACTGACTTTATTTCTCTTTCTTGCATCATATTCTACTTGATATTAAATAACTGTTGCCTTTTTTACATATAAAGCTCTCAAAATGAATATGTTAGTGCTCCTTCAAACAGATTTTAATTCCTTGCTGTCTTAGCCTGCTCAGGCCACCATAATATACCATAGACTGACTGGCTTGAAAACAGAAATTTATTTCCTCATAGTTCCAGAGGCTGGAAATCTGGGATCAGGGTGCCAGCGTGGTTGGGTGCAGGTGAGAGCTCTCTTTCTGGCTTGCAGCTAAGCTACCTTCTTAGTGTGTCTTCATATGGATTTTCCTTAGTGCATACAAGTGGGGAGAAAGCTCTTTCTTTCCTTTCCTATCAGGCCATCCTTCCCATTGGGTTAGGATTCCACCCTTGTGACCTCATTTAACCATAATTACCTCCCTAAAGGTCCTATCTCTGAATATAGTCTTGATGTTTAGTTAATTTAGCAATGGGAAGATGTGGAAGTTCTCTTGTACTTTCTTCCTGAAATAAGGCATAAAATATTGTATTTTATTTCTCTTATCAATGATTGTTAATTATTAATGAGTTGAAAATAATTATTGATAAGAGATGACAGCTTCCCCATTTGTGTCAGGATCTAAACAAGTACCCCCCAAACTCTTGGATATGTACAGGTGTCTCCCCATTCCTCCCTGCATAGGAGACTGAGACTCTGACTTACTTAAATTCATGCACAGACAGCTCTGTTCAGCTCCCTGTGCTGTTCCCAGGCTGAGTGCTGGTATGTGGATGTCTTTCACCCATCAAGTGAGTCTCTCCATTGAGATAAACTTCTTCCAGGAGTCGCTGCCCATCTTGACAAGTCTGTTTTGTGTCTGTGCTCCACTGCACAGCCTGACCTAAAAGTGATGGGACTGACAAACTCTCTGAACTTGTCCCATTGGATTTGTCTAATGGGCATAGAAGAAAAAGTCATTGGCAGAAACAGACCATTTACCATGAACCTGAGCAGAGGTATAAATCGCAATAGATGAAATAGGACTCAAAATAAAGGTGAGAAATTTAGGACACATAGGATGGGCTCAAGGAGATCACTGCTTTCAAGGCCAAGATGAAATGGATGATTTGAGTTTTGCAAACCCAAGTCATTAGGATGGCTAACAAGAAAGCCAGGTCCCCGCTCCCCATTCCTCTCTCCCTACATTCCACCTGAGAAAAGCTGCTATGTGGTGACTTGGAGGTCAAGGGTGGCTTTCAGGGCATTTCAGGCCTGAGGGTCTGAGTTCTCTTTCCAAGGGGAGTAAAACCAAAGAGAAAAAGGTACTGTTTAGAAATTTCAACCAAATAGAAATTCTAGTCTGTTGGTAGAACTCAGGATGAGGAAAGCTTTCTGAACACAAGTCACATTTTAGAAGTGATATTTTTAGGTTCTGTAATCAACACCTAACGTGAACATCATATAAACTCAGTATTACCCTTGAAAAGCACTTATATCACCCACAAGACATACAACCCTGTATTCTAATTTCTATCTCCCTTGGAATTTGGAAATTATTGCACTAGATTAAAGGGAAGAACAGGAGGGATCGTCTGTGTGCAGATGCCTGGCCACAGACCACTCTGCCTCTAAGGCAGCATCAGATCCCTGACTTGGAATGAGCCCTGGGTACAGAATGCTAAGTGTTCTTTTTGGGCCGCAGGTTTTATTTTATTTCATCTTAACATTAAGTCTTGACACCCTTTATGAATGGTAAAGGATGATGTGTTTGTTATTGTGAGAATTAAATGGCATAGAGTCAATGCACCAAGTCTAGTAAGGGCTAAAGTCTGGGTGTTGGCTGATGCTGAAAACATACCATCCAGCTCTATTTTCTTGAAGAATAATCTTTAGATAATCCTGGGGATATATGAATGTGATGTCAAGGTCACCTCTAAAAGGAATATGTTGCCTCAATGAAGAATTAAAATAGCTTTATCAAGGCAGCTTACTTATTAAAACATTAAGACAGTATCTTTAAAACACACATTAAAAATTCAGCCTATGGAAAGAGGGTCCTATACCAAATGATGGTTGGTTTTCAAATAGGAAAAGAAGGACATCCCAGGAGTAGTTCATCCCTAGGGTCTGAAGTGCTTTGAAGGAGAAAGATAGAACAGAAAAGGCCTTAGGGAGAAATGGAGCCTGTGCCATGGACAAGGAGAGAAGAGACCATCAAGGGGGCTCTCCAGCACAGGGGAGTGCTGATTGACTTGAGGAATAGAGATATCAGGCCTTGACTTCCATTTTCCAACTCCCTTGTGGTCTTCTCACACTTTAGTAGTGTCAGTGACCTGCAAGAGTCCTAATGTGGTGGGAATTATGTAATCAGTCAGTCCACATTGAGAAAGAAAATGTAGCATGTTGTCCAGCCTTCCCAGAATCCCCATCATTCGAGGAAGAGAGCAGCACTATATTAAAAACACAGATTTTGTTGCACTTCCTTGGGCTTCATACTGCTGCAGGTGTCTAGGCTGCGGCCGTTGTACTGGAGACGATAACCCTCTAAAGGGGAAGTGCCATTCTGCTATGAGCGGGTTGGGCTCATGGCTGTTCATGTTTTAAGGAATCCTGGGAACCATCACTGTCCACCCTCTTTTTTTTTTTTTTAAATATATTTTTTTGATTTTGTACAGAGAGGAAGGGAGAGAGATAGAGAGTTAGAAACATCGATGAGAGTCATCGATCAGCTGCCTCTTGTACACCCCCTACTGGGGATATGCCCGCAACCAAGGTACATGCCCTTGACCAGAATCGAACCCGGGACCCTTCAGTCCCTTCAGTCCCTTCAGTCCCCAAGCCAATGCTCTATCCATTGAGCCAAACCGGTTTCAGCTGTCCACCCTCTTGAGAGGGGACTTACAACCACAGGCCTATGGATCATATTCAAAGTAGCATCTCTACCAGCCCCACAGGACACAGCTCAGCCTTTGGTCATTACAGAGGTGAGCAGAAATCTGTCCTAATTATTTAGCATTTTAGGCATGAAGGGAAATGCACATTCAAGATCCTGCAAGTATTTCTTGGTTTGCCACCACCAAGGCTGACTCACCTGTCTTGGTTTGGGTTCTCCTGAAAGCAGAGTCTCAGTCAAGGACTGCATGCAGAGAGTTATTTGGGATCTAATCCCAGCAAATAACAAGGAGGAAAAGCCAACACACAGGTGCATAATTGAGATCTCTGCTGTAGGCTTACAGAAAGGGATGGGGCATTGGGCCACTGACTCTTGTCTCTTGCTGTAGTTGGAGGTTGGAGGAAGAACATGATCTCCTCAGTCTGCGTGTTCTCCATGTGAAGCTCTCACAGCTTCAGGCAAGGCCCCAAGGATGAAGGGGGGAGAGCATGAGCTGTAGGAGCAAGCCTGAGGTGGGCATTGCCAATGTGAGCTGAGTTTAGGTGAAGGGGTGTGATAAAGGGCACCCCTAGTATCTGCTACCACTGCTATTGCAAAAGGTCAGGACTCATCATTCTTGGGCTGCATCCAGTTCTGGTCACTGCTGACCAGACGTGGGCTTGGCTTCATGATCCCTCTTTTGCCCAGTCCCTGCTGCTCTGGTACATTAGCCAAGGTCACTTTGTCTATACTGTGCCTTTCCTCCTGGGCTTTCATATGGTTCCCTCTCAAGGCTTTCCACACACGGATATATGTGATGAGCCAGACAAGTAGCTGCAACTCAGTGGAACTGAGTTCTATTCTTTGTTTTACAATGCCCTCTCCTTTCTCTCTTTCTTTTCCTTCAAAAATGTGGATGTCTGTCAGGTTTAAATCCTTCAGACTCATATCTTCTCTCTCTACCCCCAGGTAATTATTTGGTCTCTAGTTTCAGCTCTCACCCTATGTCACTATTTCTATTAGAATATCTTCATGGAGGATCTCTATTTCCAGCATTTTTTAACTCTCAGTTCATCCGTACCCATCTCAGAATTACCTGATTGTGAGTTTGATGCTAATTCAAGTTTGAGAACCTTCTCTCTTGTGTGGAATTTCCAGTGGTTTGTTGGACATGTCACCCTAGTGTCAATACATCTAGATGACATTGCTTTCTACTGCCACCCCATTCCTTCCTCACCCTTCCCAGTATCCTCCCTGCTCTCACAGGAAAACAAGGCATTGATTCTCTATTTCTGTTCCTGCTGCTAACACGTGTCTACGTGTATTCAGAACTCTAGAGCCACATTTCATTTCTCAGCCCCTTTGGAAGGCACAGTACACATAGTATTCACAGGTCATAATCTGGGGTCAAACAAAGGTATGACAAGACTGTCTGGGAGGACAGGTCAGGAGTTGAAAGCCAAGTTCATTTGGGCTTCATCAGCACAACAGAAAGCCAAAGCTGAAAGGATCATCAGAGATTGGCTTGTATGACCCCTCCTGTTACTAATGAAGAAACCGAAGCTCAGAGAGCTGAAGAGCATTGACAAAGGTCACTTGGCCAGTTGGAGTGACAGGGCTCCCTGTCTTCCTTCCTGGAACCCTTTTCACAATGATGCAATTAAACAAGGACCCTGAGTCAGAGCAGAACACAGAGCTCAAACAATAAAGGAACATTATTTCATATAAGTGAAAAGTTTAGATGTGTCTGGCTTCAGGAGATATTTGAACCAGGAGCTTAAGTATGTCAACAAGGACAGGTGGATGGAGTGCCCTAATGAGTTTAACCTAGACTATGTAACACCCCCCCCCCCCCCCCCCCGGCCGCCTGATCATGTGTGAGACTCAAATGGACATACGGGCTGTTCAGAGGAGGAATGAAGACATGGGCTACTTCGAATGGCCAGTAAGAATCACTACAAAATCCAAAGGGGACAGAGGTACATGATTGAAAGTGGTACTGATGAAGGTCAGAGCCAAACCATGTTCATTTCAGTATGATCAGGGTGGAGGTCTGGCTAGGGGGTTGAAGCTGAAGGGATGATGAAAGCCAGAGGGAGCTCTGGGACTTTTTGTTTGACATCTGGCCCTACAGAATGAATCCCTGTGTCCTGTCTGTCCAGAGGCAGGGCTACATTCTCGGCATGACCTGGGACTCCCACTGGAGAATCTGGGTGATTCTGCTGTTTCTATAGGTGGAGAGTGGGAAGGAGATGAGAGAGCTGTCCAGCTGGGACCTAGGCCTTTCCTCTGGATAGAACCCCTCCTCTGCGAGCTGATCAGTGAGCAGGACCCTGTCCCTTGTCCCTCATAATCAGTACGGCTGAAATCTCTGCTTGTTCTTCTATATCATCTATCACTTCTTCCCCTTCTCACCATGGCCAACCTTCAGCTCAGGTGTGATTGCCTGGTGCCTGGGTCACTGCCAAAATTTGCAAGCTGGTCTCTCAATCTAGCCTCTCACCTGTTCCAGTGCATCCTGTGCCCTGGGCCACGAAACTCACCTCCAACACCAGTTAAAATGTCATTCTCCCACTCAAAAGCCTTCCATGAGCCACACTGCTCTTCTTACCAGGCCCAAGACCCTAATCTGGGCTCACATGTCACCTCCTCCGGGACCTCTTCCCCATGACCATCGTTTCTGCCTCTGAAACACAATAGCACTGAGTGTCTGTCCCCCTGAGTTGGAACCGCTCAGCTTTCCCTGCTTCCGGTCATTAATTAAGGTTTCTGCATCTGTGTCTCCTTTTCTGTTTCTGTGATCCCAGAGGACAGAGATGTACATATCTAACCACTGCCCAATTTATAGTCCGTGCTTTGTACTGAGTAGATAAACAAATAGTATCCATTCATTGGGGT
Source organism: Pipistrellus hanaki (assembly GCF_964339955.1). Classification (NCBI taxonomy): domain Eukaryota; kingdom Metazoa; phylum Chordata; class Mammalia; order Chiroptera; family Vespertilionidae; genus Pipistrellus; species Pipistrellus hanaki. The sequence goes on along the minus strand of NC_140510.1, from coordinate 78,089,588 downwards.
TAGACTCTTCGGCTTGGAATCTTGGTCAATTAAAATCTCTAGAAATGTAGGTTTGAATTATGAGGTAGGAAGAAGATAAATGGGAGATATTCTCCCTTCCCTTTCTTATGATAAATTTTCCTTGTCTGCTTGAATATATATCAGCATCAATATCTAACTGTGACTTAATTTGCCAGAAGATGAGCTTAAAACCTACCCATGCACATTCCTAGAATTTCAATGGGCATAGGGATTGACATGCATGTCATGTCTCCAGTGTGCAGGCTCCGAGGAGGATTTCAAAACACAACACACGTACACACAAAGCATGCATTTAGGGCCAGCACAGGTTGAAGTGGGAGTTTTTGAAGCATTAGCAAATTTCACAGCAGTGCTTTGATCCATGTAGCTGTTCTCTTGTTATGCGGTTGAAAGGCACTGCCTGAGAGGTCTCAGCGGCCCTGTCCTGGAGATGGGTAGGTAGTTGGGACTCTCCTGAGCAGGGATACACTTCAAATAGCACAAGCGTATGCCCCGGGAATTAGGAAAAGAGGCTCCTTAAAGGGACCTGTGGCCGGGACACTGGCAGTGAGACCAGCTGATGGCACCTCAGGAGTCCCGGAGGTGGAATGGCACAAAATGGAGAGTCAGGCAGAGATCTGCCACATGGTGTTTTCCTGCAACAAGGGTTGACCAAGTGCAGAATCCTAGTTTATGTTCAAACCAAACAGAACCTCATTCTGTGACCAGAATAGACTGCTCAGATGTGGTGTTGATAAAGAGGCAGCCAAGCAGAGCCACCTTCATGCAAAGGGACAGGCTACCCAAGTGAGGGAGTCATGGCAGGAACAGAGAAATAAGGGGCAAGGAGTCAGTAGGTCTCGGAATGGTTACTGTTGCTGCCCTCTCTCCTTCACCAGTGGAACAGTTCACAAAAAATTATACTTCAGCCCTGGCCCGTTTGGCTCAGGGGTTAGAGCATCAGCCCGCACACCGAAGGGTCATGGGTTCAATTCCCGGATTCCCAAACATGGGCCTGTACCTGGGTTGCAGGTTGATTCCTGGCCCTGGTCAGTCTCTGGTCAGTCTCTCTCTCTCTCTCTCTCTCTCTCTCTCTCTCTCTCTCTCTCTCCTGCCCTTCCACTCTCTCTAAAAATCTATGAAAAAAAATACTAGTATATCCTTGGGTGAAGATTAACAAAAAGTCCTAATACTTGAAAAGGATAACTTCATTTCTTTTACCACTATCTGAAATGATGTGCAATTATTTGGTCTGACCTTAGTGGGTCGGGGAGTGGCCATGCCTGTGGGTGAGCAGACACAGCAGGGGCGGGACCTGAGTCCTCCTGTGTCAGGGGCGGTTCCCTGTTTACCAGGATGTTTATGCGGACAGAATGAACACACACAAAAAATTATCATTGTTGTCAGGGGCTGAATTGTGTGTTCCCCAAATTCATATGTTGAAGTCATAACTGCTGGGACCTCAGAATGTTACTATAATACATTTGGAAACAGAGCCTTCAGAAGGATGATGAACATAAAATGAGGTAATATGGGAGGGTCGTAATCCAGTGTGACTGGTTTCCTCAGAAGAGGAGATAACGACACAGACACACCGAGGGAAGATCTTGCGTAGACACAGGGAAAGGTGTCCACCTACAAGCCACAGAGAGGCCTTAGAAGAAATCAAGCCTGCCAATATCTTCATCTAGAACTTCCAGCTTCCCAAACTGTGGGAAAGTGTGTCTGTTGTGTAAGCCACCAGACTGGCAGCTTGATCAGGCTAATCTCGGGCTAAGAAGGCGTGGAGGGAGATAGACTTCCAATGGCAAAGTCACTTCTGGGCAGCCCTGAGTTTCATGATGAATGACTAGAGGAAGGAATCCATCTCCCCATTCAGCACACACTCTGTCACAGCCCCTAGGAGGTGGCGCTCGGCCCTGGAACAAGCCTTCCTTTCGCTGCCCCCGGTAGAGACAGCGAGGCACGCCAGGCAGGCTTTAATGACCTGCGCCTACCAGCTGCCGCCCTCCTGTCTCTGGAAGGGGGGGGGTACATCTGGTGGCCACTGATCACCACACAGGTAACCATGATCACCGGAGTGAAGTGACTCTGATCTCTTTCTATCTCCACCAGGCCTACCCTTCCAGACCCAATGTTATCCTGAGCGTCAATTTCTCAGCTTGGGCGCGGTCCTAATTCAAATTGTGAATGTTCAAAACAGACAAAGCATTTAATGCCTTTTTATTGCTCCTCTGAGCAATGTGCACGGTCCTGGTGGGCCTGGTGCAGGCGCGGGGTATGGACAAGCCGCTCGATCACTTAGCTGCTCTCACAAGCTGCTCTGCAAATGGCTCTGGCAGGTGGTGCAGCGGAGTGGGAGGGCCTGCAGTCTGTCCCCGGAGACTCTGCGAGTGTCTCCGGGTAAAGTGCCATCTCGAAAGGCTTGAGAAGCCCATGCTCCCCGTGCCCCCCCTTCTTCAGCTCAGCTCTCTCTCCTGACTCACGTCTGCTGCCTCATTTGAGTTACTGTGCAGACGTTTAGCCAAGAAGAAGCCATAGCAGGCCTCGCTTATTTACGACAGCCCCCGGAGCTCATGGCGGGGCTCCCAGGCAGCATTCCACGCTGCGTCTTCTGGTCAAATAAGGACAGAGTGGACCACGCCTTCCGTTCCTGGTGGGGAAGCACGTGCCTTAGGATGCTGTGTGCTGGGCCACAGCCTCCCCCATGCAAGCCCGTCCGCTCCTGGCTCTCAGGGCCTCCCAAGGCGGAGAGCTGTGGATTAGAAGAGAGATGCGCAGACTATGGTTCGGGGAGGGGCTGAGGGTGCTGGAGGAGGAGAGGACGCCTGGTTTGTTCCCCTTTCCCAGCTTCCTGCAGGAAGCTGCTGGTGCGTTCTTGTACTTCGAAGGCAGATGTGGTTTTGGCATTGTTGAGTACATCCTGTTTGTCAGGAGGGAGCCTTTGAGAAAAAAACCCTCCAAAGAGGGGCATTGAACAACTAAGATATACGTGTGTGTGTGTGTGTGTGTGTGTGTGTGTGTGTGTGTATATGTGTGTGTGTGTGTATACAGATGCACACCCCCCCCCAAAAAAAAAAAAAAAAAAAAAATCAACCTCCGGAGGGGGATCTGGAACTAAGGTGGAGTGGCAGGGTTTCTCACCTAGAAAGAATGAGGTGTGCTCACAACCAACCAGAAACATTTAACGTGCTCTCTGTAGCCCCTTCATCACCTCGTGGGGGACAGAAACCGCCCCACACTGACTCCCTGCCCAGGAGTTTGTAATCCACTGAGGGGGTGGGTGTGATTGAACATAAAACAGCTCCCTCGGCCAGAGTGGCTCAGTGGTTGAGTGTCCGCCTATGAACCAGGAGGTCTTGGTTTGATTCCCAGTCAGGGCACATGCCTGGGTTGCGGGCTTGATCCCCAGTGCAGGGCATGCAGGAGGCAGCCAATCAGTGATTCTCTGTCATCATTGATGTTTCTATCTCTCTCTCTCCCCCTCCCTTCCTCTCTGAAATCAATATATACAACAAACAGCTCTTGGACAATTTAAGACCAGTGAGCACAGTGGGTGGGGTTTGATGACCAGATGAGTCTGACCCTTCCACAAGTCCTGATGCTGTGCTGTCATTCCATTTGCTTAATAAACGACAAGCCTAATATCTAAGCAGGTAGACCTAGGGACAGAGTGTCTGGCGGAAAAGTGTCAGCTGGGACTATGCCACCTGCCGGTCCTTGCACAGAGCCGAGCCTGCCTGTAGAATGGGCCTAATGCTACCAGCTCTGTACTTTCCGGGCAGACAGGGGGGACAGCAAACAAAGTACCGGGCCTGCGGATGCTGGGACGCTGGAAGTGCTTCACAGGCATCTGAAGACGAGAGGGTGAACCACCAGCCACCTCCCCCTCGTACATTAGCGCTTGGTAAATATTTGGATGATCATCATGGGGAGGGTTTTTAAAGGAATCCTGTCGGGAGTGGGAATGGAGCATGGTTCTTTATAAGATAAATATTTATAGCCGAAATAAAAGAGCAAAAGGAAGAGGAAATAGGCCCTGGGCTTCCCACAAATATGTTTCTATCTCTTGGGCCTATCTTCTTGGAGGCATTTCTTTTGGTCCCACCCCAGCTCTCTACTTGGGACTCCTGCCTCATCTCCAGGACAATCCTTCCTTCACCTCTCCATCACAGCGTCCCCAGGAGTCCCGGAGCCTCTTTCTCACTGGCGGGCAGGTGGAAGGGCCTGCTGATGAGACTGCTTCTCCATTCTCTCCTCGGCTTCCGTCCCAGCATTTCCAAGAGGCTCGGACACACATACTTCCATGGCGTGCTCACTAGGATGGGCTCTGCCTCACTCCACTCCCCATCGTCTTCTCTGTCTCCCTCTTCCCTCCGGGCCACATGGGCTTGATCTAGAGATCAGGCTTCAGGAGCACAGGAGACGTGGCCTCATCAGGGACCACGGGGAGGCCTCATCAGGGACCACGGGGAGGCCGCAGGACCTGCACGGAGCCCAGATCCTGGCAGGCAGTGTTGGGGGGTGTGTGTGTGAATTGTCACAGGTACATCCAGGGTATGTTTGTGAAGGAGGAGGTGGGAAAAGGAGGACACAAAGGAGGACACAAAGAGGAAGGGGGACAGCTCAGGACCCCACTTCTTCATTGCTCATTTCCAAACGAAATGGCAAAGCCCTGTCCAGTCCTCTGGGGCTGTGTCTGGCATGAGTCAGCAACCAGTGCAATTTACTGCCAGTTGATTAAATTAGCATTTGTTATAAGCCAGAGAGGGAGGGCGGGCCTGTGCAAGGATAGATGGAGAATGAAGGAAATCTTCGTGCCTTTTGAATTATTTATGGCCGGGAACTTCACATGCTAAAACCTGAGCAGACTTGGTAGAGGGAGCCTGAGAAGGATTCTCTCTTCCCTTAAAGCCACAGAGCACATGGTCTGGGTCCCCCTGGGAGGACCGGGAGAGTGCTAACAATGACAGACTACAGCGGGGAGAAAGCGGAACTATTAATTTCATCGTGACCTTGAAAACAGAAATGCTGCGCAGAATCCTGCTTCCACGAGGCACGGGGCGACTTGGCTTTCTCAGTAACCTTTTGAGCGATGGACGTGAGCGCCTGAGCGCATTCCACTTTGATTTTGCCCAGTGTGAACACGGGATGACTGTCAGATCAGTGGACAAAGGATGGGTCTCTTCGATCTTCCCCTCTGGCTCCCAGCCAGATGGGAGAGAAACAAAGACTCTGCCTTCCTCCCCCCTCGCCTGTCCCTCCTCCCTCCTCCTGCCTTAACCACTTCGAGCCAGCTCTTTGGATGGAGTCCGCTGTCTGTTCCTACATTTGGGGAAATCCTGTCTAATTGTTTAAGGCATAAAAAAGGAAGGAGGTCTCGGGAAGGGGCCTCCTTTCGGGAGAGGAGTGTGCAGAGGAGAGGGGACTCTGTTCGGGGCAGGGCAAGGGAGCCGGGCAGGGGGAGGGGGTGGAGGTGCAGGGGGCGGCTGTGCAAGACCCAGGTGGCAGGGTGGCCTGTGAGCACCTTTTGTTCTTGGCTCTTCTGGCCGCTGGGAGCAGCAGGACACCCAGGTGCCTGCCCGAGGGAGCTGCCTCTGTTCATTGTCAAGATCTGAGGCTTCTATCTGGGAGCCCCACTACAGGTGCACACTGTTGTGGGCCCTCCTATGGACTCCGCCTGCCTCCCAAACAGCTCCAGGAGCGGGATGGCTTCTTCTCTTCACCCAGAGGGCTGCTGGTGGACCGCATTGTAACTCAGGGTTTTCACTGAACTAAAGCATCCAGAGCCTGTGACTCCCCCCCCCAGAGAGGCAGGAAGAAGGGATAAGGGAGGAGTGGCCGAATGGGAGGGACGGAGACAAAAGCAGCGAGGCAGATGCGGGGACTCCAGTCAGACAAAGAACTGGGACACGTGCTTTGGCAAACAAGCCAGGGACACAGTCATTTCCCTGCCTTATCAATGCTAATGTGCCCATCACAGAAATACATAACAAAAATAAGCCGAATCCAAGGCTGACTTTTTGGTAAGAATTGAGTCATTTCTTCCCCGGTCAGTGTAAGTCCTACATTTCCATCTGTGCAAAAGCCACACAAAGCAGGTGGTTTCACTGCGGTCCCTGTAGATGCGAAATGAGTAAGTGGCAAACACCCAACATGTATAATGGGAACCAGAAGGGAGCAGAGTGTGGAGCTCCAGCATGGGGTGTCCCCTCCACCCCATCCCAGCACCAAAGGGGACCCATGCACTCCAGGCCGCAGAGGAAGGGCCTGGGCCTCACAGCCCTGCTACCAGGGATGCCCACTTCCCTCTCAGCTACACCGAAAAGCAAATTGAGGTCAGTTTCGTAATTTAAGCAAAACCTCCCTTGAATTACTAAGACATTTCAGGCAAATGCAGATTTAAAACAAAACAAAAAAAATTTAAATGGCAGAATTTGAGTTTTGGGAACTCATTAAAAAGCAGTGAGACTTCCTGTATTGCATCAATTAGAAACAATTTGGAGGGAGGAGAGGTTGCTTTTTTTTCTTTTAAAGAAATTATCTGGAAAATTACCCAGGCCTTTGCTTCCTCTTTTCAGATGCGATCTGGACAGGCAATGCTAAATACAATAACCTCATTAGGATGGGCTGAGATGGAAAAAAAAAAAAAAATTAACACACACATAAAACGAGAAGAAGAAACCAAGAAGCCCAAGCTCTGCCCTCAAGCTCAGCCCCAAGAAGCCTGGCCTCTGATAGGTCAGTTCCTCTCATTAGTGTCTCCCCACTCCCCTGAAATGGAGCCAATCCCCTCTGCCACTCGCCTACTTTATAGGAATGCTCTCAAAATTAATATTCGCTGTGAGACCAGGAGAGCTCGAGACCAGAATAACCCCATCTCCATACAGAGCCTTATCAGTTTGTGTTGCCTGCCATTCTTGAGTTGGCTTTGATATATTGGTCAGAATTTTTCTAAAACTCTCCTTCCTTTTTCGACCCCCATGACCGATAATGATGGGAAATAGTGTACTGGAAGAAATCCAAGAAAGGAATATTTTTGCTTGTCCATCAACCCAGTGTTTAAAGTGACTACGATCATGTTAAGCGGTTCAATGAATACATAAGCTATGGACTATTGAGAAAGCATCAGCCGCTGCCAATCTCATCCCGCCTTGCCCAGGTTTTCCCATGTTTCCTTTGGTATGGAGAGAAGGGTGGAGGTTTGAGTCTTAGGGCTTTGGGGAGCAGAGGAGCTATGTGATTTTACTCACTAAATGTTTCTAGAATCTATCCTCACTCTTTCGTCCCTAATACCCCACTATGATTCAGGCTCTTCCTCTCTCTTGCCTGAAGTCTAAAGCAGCCTTGGAACTGGGAACTGGTCCTCTTTTTTTATTTTATTTTTCCCCCCTTCTTTTTCTTATTGATTTCAGAAAGAGGAAGGGAAAAAGAGGTATAGAAACATTAATGATGAGAGAGAATCATTGATCAGCTGTTTTTTACACGCTCCCTACTGGGGATCGAGCCCACAACTTAGGCATGTGCCCTGACTGGGAATCAAACTGCGACCTCCTGGTTCAGGGGTTGACTGAGCCACACTGGAAGGCTTCTAGGCTCCGTTGACATCTTAGCTACTGTGCCTTCTGCATCTGCTCCTGCCATTCCCTGCCTTGCAGATTCTTGTTCAGCAACAGCAGATGGTAAGCACTTTCCCAATGTGGACATGCCACTGTTTACCTCTGGGCCTTTGCTCTTGCTGCCCTCTCTGCCAGGAGTCTCTCTAAGCCAGCTAACAAAACAAACAACACACAAGGGGCACTTATGGCTCCGTAGTCAGCCTCCAGGATTCAGATCATGCGGCACAGACCTTGTCCCCTTTTTGCCCCTTCTTGCCTTCTTCTCCAGGATGTGCTGGCCTTCTCAGTCCCCCTCCCTCAGCTGTCCTTCCCCTGGGCAAGGCAATAGCATGAAGCTGTTCTATAAGGTTATATGGATCTTGATATGCTTGTCTACTCACTGAATAGTGAGCTCTTTGACAAGGGGGGGAGGGGAACCTGTTTTGTTGTTGTTTTCTTGTTATCTTGAGCAATATCTGGCTCACGGAGAGGTCTGATAAGTAGCTAAATGGACACTTTTTTTAAGTGGCTTCCCTGTGTAAGGCACTGTATTAGGTGTTCAGAGGAAGTCTGATAAGTATATCAATGCATACTTAAGTGAATTCTTTGTTTTCCTTGGAATGAATGACCCAGAGTTATGCAAATAATTAGCAAGTTGGAGGGGACCCTGTGTCAACAGCAGGCCATCTGGCAGTGTGCAGTCATAGGAGGTTGCTTCTCTTCACTGCCACCACTCTGGGGCCTGGGGCTTGCTTGTGGCTGTGGCCTTGGGTATAGAAACCTTCCCCATCTCTGGAGTTTTCTGCCTTGCATTCTGTTGCCATGGCAGCAACCCACTTTCATTCTGGACTTCCTACATGGGAGAGGGGAACCCTTTCCTGCCGTGGCAAAGACAATGAGGGCTATTTAAAACATACATGGACAAGGTTAATCATCAACACATTATAGCAGTTCCACGAATTCTGGTTTCATGGTAGGGTAGTTTGTTGGGTGTTTCTGGCAGTACTGGAAAACGGATTATCAGGATATGGGATTTGGTGTATTATTGTTTAAATGTCTGTCTGTGTGCCTATTGTGATTCTATTTTTGACGTGCAAAGTATTTTTGTTCCCTAAGTGTATGGAAAACCTGTTTTCAGTCAGTCTTGTGTGTCCAAGAAGAGAGCAACATTTCTAGAAGGAAGGCTGAGGGATCTTGAAGGTATGGGAGGCTGGGAAAAACAAGAAACGAACACCTGTCCAGCACTATAACAAGTCTGTTAAGAGATTATGTGGAAACACACTAATGTATCATTTGGAATAGAGTCAGCCTTTTAAAAAAATATAGCTATCAGACTCGATTTTTAAGCACCTTTCTCTATTCAGGTGAGCACGTGCAGACATAGACTGCAGAGGGTCGTTCATTATTCAGTGACTGCAGGGGTCTGACAGAGGGATTCCACGTGCTCTAAGGGAGATGTCTTAGCGTGCTCTGCCAGCCCAGCCTTTCTGGAGCTGAGCATCTCTTTCCTTTGCTCCCAGAGAACTCGGGATTCCCTCTCTAGTTGTATCATGAGCTTCCTGAGTTCCTTTTGTCTGTTTACTCAGGCACCTTCTTCTCCTCTGGTTTTCAGCGCTTACCACCAACACAGATGGAGGACTCTGGCTTATTGAGAAGGCAGGTCTCTGCAGAGGTGCAGCATGGACTGCCATGGTTCTCTGTTGCTTCCTCCTGATGCCTGGGTACCTCCTTGATCAGAGGTGCCTTGCCATCCGCCCATTAGTCTTTTCTTGAAGGACCCAGACAAGATTCTCATTTATTCACTCCTGCTGAGCTACTCCAACTCATGGAGACAGGTGCATGAGTATCATTACACCTAGGGTGCCACACACTCAGGCACAGGCCAGAGATTTGATTGGCAGGTTTATCTGTGACAAAATTGATCGATAGACAATTTTTCTGATGAAAATGAAGGTGATGCTCCTTTTACTAGGCATCATTCTTAATGGTTGCCTTAGGCTATCCCTGCATGAGCCACCATATTTACTTCCTCATGACTCCACACACAGCCACAGGTGATTGGATTTGAAGGGGTGGGGACATAGGAGCACCAAATGGGCTGTTGAATTTTGTCCACTGGATTCTATACTCAGAAATCCCAGTGAGAGAGTGAGCAATGTGAGGTTGGAATAGCCACAATGGGCCATGTCCAGACTGCAGATGAAAGGGAGCAGAAACTATGAGTACGTGGAAACTGTTGGGTGGAGAAAGGCAACACAGAGCATAGAAAAAGAATAAGCTGGTCAGTAGCCCAAAGAGAACAATGTAGACACACAAAGAAGGGGCACAGAAATGCTGAGAGAGACAGAGAGAGGGAGAGGAAGAAGAGTGGAAAGAGAAGAGTGGAAAGAGAGGGAGAGAAGAAGAGGGAGGAGGAGGTATGGAGAGAGGCAGTAGGGAGGAGGGAGAAAGGAAGCCTCTCTAGTTTGCTTCCTTTCCATTCAGGTTCCCATGGGGTGGCATAGACTAGTACTCAGAGGAACTTGGCTTGAAGCCAGCCCATCTTGGTTCAAATCCTGGCTCATCACTTACTAGCTTTGTAACCTGGGGCAAGGCACTTAATATCTTTTCATTTCCTCATTTATAAAATGGGCATAAGTGCAGTAGGGCCATTGTGAGTTTGTCCAGGTAAAGCACTGATCAGGGTGCCTTGCACACTATGTACCAGTAGGTGTGATCTGCTTTTGTTACCAAGTTCTCCGCTTCAGCTGAAAGTTTCTCATATGGCCTCACGTGGATCCTAACAACAGTCAGCCCCCACCCTGAACAGAGTTGAACACACTTGTGGCTATCTGTTTCCTATGATCAGCACCAGCTCATCTGTTAACACCTTAAGTGTTCTTTCCAAATTTTGAATGTTAATAAAAATTTATGCTTTTCTTGAATTTTATAAATTTAGCATAAAAAGAGAAACAAGGTGTGTGCCCTGTGGGCACTGAGTGAAAGAGGAGCCTTCGGATGTGTGTCCATGGTCACAGCGAGCAGCTCTAATTGGGGCAAAGGGTGGAGGAGCTGCACCCTCCTTCCTCCAGGCTCACCTCTGGAGTTGAATGCCACATGGGCAATGGTTTCCTTTATGGAAGGCTTTCCTTGCTGCTTCTGTACTGAATCAACACACTCAGTTTTTGCTTCCCTCCATCATAGTCTCATGTATTCCCTGAAGCTTGCAGCCTTTTCTCCTTTGCTTCTTGCAAATGTGGGATTCTTGCAACAGCACCCCACTAGCGGACAGCACTCACCTTGTGTGATTCTTGTTCCAAGTGTTTTTACAAGGGCTGGCAGCAAAGCTCCACGTTCAGACACTGAGAACCAAGCCCAGGACAGTGGCTAACACTGTCCCAGAAATCCTTTCTGTCTTTGACACACGGGGAAAGGCGGTCCCATCTATGAATGAGTATTGAAGACCTGTGGTGCCCTTCTGGCATGCAGATCGTATTAACCAGACAATCATTGTCTCAGAGTTCCAGGGACCAGAAGTCAGAATTCAAGGAATTGTTCTTTCTGAGGGCTGTGGGGCTGTGGAGGGGAACCTGGGCCAGGCCTCTTTCCCAGCCTCTGGGGGTTTGCTGCTAATCTTTGGTGCTCCTTTCTTCCTCTTCATCACCCTGATCTCTGCCTTTATTCTCACCCCAGGTTCCCCCTGTGTGTGTGTCTCTGTGTCTTCTCTTTGTAAGGATAACAGTTATGTTGGGATCCACCTTAATGGCCTCATTATAACTTATTTCTGTAAAGATCCAGTATTCAAATTAGGTCAACTTCCTGAGGTACTGAGGTTTAGGACTCCAACATAACTTATTTTGTTGACTCAATTCAATCCATAACACTGCTATATTTGAGTGAACACTGAAATGGCTTTTGAGGTTGACAGGTTGGTGGTTGGGCTTAATGTTGGTTTGTTGGTGAGCTGTTAATGGGTATTTGTGAAGCAAGACCAGTGATTATAAAAACTGTGAATCATATTGCCATTACCTTATACCCTTAACACTCTTTACTTTTATAAATTCATACTTTTCCTGGTTTTCTTATACTGACCTTTCTTCTTTAGAATCTTCTGCTTAATCTCTAAGGGTTGGTTTGGCCCAGGACCTGCACTTTGACACCTGACTTCTCTCTCTGTATCCTCTCCTTCGGAATGTCATCCAATTCCATGGCTTTAAATATCACCATTAGCTTACTATATCTCAAGTTTATATTTTTATATCTTCAGCTTTTATCTCTGCACTGAAATCCAAGCTTATATATTCAATTATATATTGGCTTGTAGTCATATTTAGTGGGATATTTTTAAATTAACCTTTAGAGAGAGAGAGAGAGAGAGAGAGAGAGAGAGAGAGAGAGAGAGAGAGAGAAATGTGAGAAAGAAACATTGACCAGTTGCCTCCTGCATGTGCCCCAACCAGAGATCAAACTGTATCCCAAGTATGTGCCCTGACCAGGAATTGAACCCACCACTTCTTGGTGTTAGGGATGATGCTCCAACTAGTTAAGCCACACCAACCAGAGTTCACTTGGATTTTTAACAGACATCTCAAAATTTCAATGTCCAAAATTGAAATCTTTATTTTCTCCCATAAGTATCTTCCTTCCCTCATTTTTTTTTTTTCCATCAGTAAATGATACTCAGATGTTCGGTCTAATCCTAGGAATTCTTGATCCCATGCCTTCCCTCAGGCTTTTAATGCAGCTGCAAGCCCTGATGACTCTTTACTCTCAGATCTTTCTGGCATCTGTCCTCTCACTACCACACTACCCCGTGGCCCTCATGGTGGTCCAGGCCACCAGCAACTGTCACTTGAATGACCACAATAACCCCCTAACTGGTCTCCCTCTTTTCTTGTTAACCAAGAACTATCCTTGATGGTGTTCAGAGTCACATGAGTCAGATCTTATTCCCCATGCTGCAACAAATTCTCCAGAGCTCCTCACTGCATGGAGAAGAAAACGCAAGATATTTGCTCTGCCTAATGGCCTCTGCCCATCACTCTTCTCCCCTTATGTAAAGCCTCCGAGTCCATTCCTGCCTTAGGGCTCTCAGGAGCCACTCCCTCTTTCCAGAAAGCTCTTCTTTTGGATGTTCAGTTGGCTTAGCTCTTTCTTGTCACTGAGCTCTCAGCTCAAACTTTACTTCCCCAGAAAAGACTGCTCTCATGACCTAACATAAAGCAGACAACCCTTACCTCATTTCATATCTTTCTGATTAGCTCTACTCCTATAATTCTAGCCCTTCCCACTTAGTCATGTGGCTAGGTGGCTGGAAACCAGTCAAGAATGCCTAGGCAAGCTCTAGTGCTCAAAATATGTGAACATTCCCCTGCCCCTTTCTGGTCCTGAAACCCCATCAACTCCATGCACATTTATCCCTCTTCGGCCTGTGAAGGAATGAAGACTTAATGTGTTACTATGTAAAGATCACTAACTCTCCTATTAGACTCTAATGACCCGACATCCTTCTGTTGGCTGTAGTTACGTTTTGGGAGAGCACGATTTAATCCATGATATATTGTATTCTTGGTGATGATGAGCTATAAAGAAGGGAGTCCTATTGGAATTTATTTCAATAAAGTTCAAATTACTGTGTGGAAATACTAGGAATAATCTCATGAATAAAAGAAATAAACAGGGAATTTATGGGATCTTTACATTCCCCAAGGAAATAATTCAAGTACCCAAAGAAGAAACTAAACTCAGGTAATCGAAAAATCAAGGTGTTTGAAGAAGAGCTGTTGTTTTACAAGATCTGAAATAACTACTTGGAAGGCAATAAAAAGTGGGAAGGATGCCAGCTTACAGAGAACTGGTATCATGAACCAATACAACCATTTACAGATAAAATTATGCAAGTCAAAATAAACTATGCAACTCGATTTGCAAAAGTCATAAAAGACAACAGGAAAAGATCCTTTACATACCCAGCAGAAAGGCACCAGGGGAAGCTCTTCCTCTGGGTTAGATGTGGAGATGCCGGGATAGATAACACCAAACACATTTTCTGGAAAAGCTGTGCTGACATTGGAACTGTAGGCCAGGTTCCCCAGGACACAGACTCTGCAGTGGAGATTGGCATGGGGGTGATGGTGGGGATGGGAGTAGAGATATTCTCTGAGGAAACACTCCTATTGGTGTGGGAGAAGTGAGGGGATTGAGGGAAGCAGGCTGTGAGGGACAGGGAGAGCTTGAACTGTAATGTCACAGCTGCAACAGAGCCTCATTGGGCTGCACCTGGAGCCCTAGAGCTGGGATGGTTCTTCAGAGATGTCCCAAATTGAGGCAAAAGATGGGGCCCTTGTACCCTTATATGGATCAATTAATTAGATGTGTGCTGATCTCGGGTAATGGGTCTATCTTAGAGCAAGGTAGCTTCCTTCAGCAATTGCGGGGCGGGGGGGGGGGGGGGGGCGGGGGCACTCATCTGGAAGCCATGGACAGCTAGCACTTTTGGCAATTGGGAGAATGAATAGCTTAGTCTTGAAAAAATGGGGGTGTCTAGGGAGAATACCCAGTGTCTTGTCTACTAGAACCAGTACTGAGGGCTTGAAAAGGAAGAAGCTGGTAGAATTGTCGCTTAACATATTTTTAAAGCATGTTTTCAAAATGTGATGCTTTGTTGACCATCCATCCACTTTTCCATGGGCCACTGCAATGGCATTACTGTAGCTCTCTCACTTCCATGCCTGGTCCCCTTCAGATGACAGGCGGAACATTCTGTAAACATAAATTCAGTCATGTCATGCTTTTGCTTAATACCCTTCAATGATTTCTCATCTTACATGTTATAAAATCCAAACTCTTTAACATGCTCTTTAAGTGACCATATATATTATTTATTGTGCAAGCCAGGGCACTTTTTTGTAATTTTTAAAAATTGATTTTAGAGAGAGGAAGGGAGAGAGAGGGAGAGGGAGAGGGAGAGGGAGAGAGAGAGAGAGAGAGAGAGAGAGAGAGAGAGAGAGAGAGAGAGAGAGAGAGAGAGAAAGAGAGAGATGAATTGTTTGCCTCCCGAATGTAACCCAACTGAGGAATCAAAACCACAATCCTGGATATGTGCTCTGACAGGGAATCATACTGACCATCTTCTGGTGTATTGGATGATGCTCCAAACCACTGAGCCACACCAGCCAGGGAAAACCAGGACACTTTTGAGAGTGAAAGGAGACCCTACCGGTAATTAAACAGGGGCAAAGTTCTAAGCCAGGACTGTTCTTGGCAAACCGGGATGTATGTTTGCCCCACCTGTTAGGCTCCTGATAATACGGTCACTCCTCACCCTCATTTCCCATCTTATATCCACTCGCATTTGCTCTTTCTCACCCCTTAACCTCTGCATTCATCACTTCCTCTCTCCTACTTTTTAAGGCTGTGCCTCCCCCTTTTATTCTTCGCAGCCTAATATTTACTATTCAGAGAAGCTTTCCCATTTATTCTTCCTCATAGAACCTGTTTATTTATCCATAGTCAGAACTACAATCTCAAATTACAATCACTAGATTTTAATCTTCGTAAGGACATGAATCTGCTCTGTCTTGCACACCAATGTATAGCCAACACAGTGGTTAGCCTGATGCTAGTCCGTACATGTTTGGTACTCAATAAATACAAAGAAGTGATTGAATGGTGAGTTCAGGAAATTATTTTGAAACAAGTGTGTGTGTGTGTGTGTGTGTGTGTGTGTGTGTGATCAATGAAATGCCCAAAGACCACTGGGAATTGTCAGTGTGGTTGCTGACCATGGAAATGTGGACACAGAGGAACTCAAAACATTAAACAATCAATTTGCAAACACCTAGAGGATCACAGGCTTCAGGATAGTAACCAGCAGTTTAGTGATGAGGAGATATTGTCAGAGCAATCTAATTTCCTTTTAAGACAGAGAGACTTTCAGCAAAAGCATTTATTAAGTGTCTGCACACGCCTGGAGAAGCCTCTCGGAGGTGGGGGACTTCTATTTCGCCTTGAAGCATCAGATTTAATATGCGTTTTGACTTCAGCCAAAATCTGATTTTGCTTCTGTGATAATTTCCTTTCACAGGCCAAGCAAATATGAGTTCCTTACTGTAAAAGGTGGTAGCAGAATAATTACAGACTTAAGCTCAGAAGAATTATTAAAGCCTTTAAAAATTAAAAAAAGAACACACATACAACACACCTAATGATTAAAGGTGAAGTTATTTTTTAATATGTTTTTATTGATTTCAGAGAGGAGGGAGAGGGAGAAATAAAAACATCAATGATGAGAGAGAATCATTGATCAGCTGCTTCCTACAAACCCCACACTGGGGATCAAGCCTGCAATCAGGGGCATGTGCCTGACTGGGAATCAAACCAACAGTGACCTGATTCATCGGTCAACACTCAACCACTAAGCCATGCCGGCTGGGCAGAGGTGAAATTATTTTAAAGGTGAGAAAGGGCACCAAAACCGGTTTGACTCAGTGGATGGAGTGTAGGCCTGCAGACTGAAAGGTCCCAGGTTTGATTCCGGTCAAGGGCATGTACATTGGTTGCGGGCACATCCCCAGTGGGAGAGGTGTGCAGGAGGCAGCTTATCAATGTTTCTAGCTCATTGATGTTTCTAGCTTTCTATCCCTCTCTCTTCCCCTCTGTAAAAACTCAATAAAATATATATTAAAAAAAAAAAAAAGGTGAGAAAGGGTAACCTCTGCTCAGGTCACACGAGGTTACCTTTTCAGTGCTCTGCTTCCTAATACCTGACTTTCCTAAAAAACAGAATTAGACTAAAATTGGAAGGTGCCAATTGTTCTGGGTTCATCTTGAATTGTAGCTGAATCCC
This sequence comes from Pipistrellus hanaki, assembly GCF_964339955.1. Classification (NCBI taxonomy): domain Eukaryota; kingdom Metazoa; phylum Chordata; class Mammalia; order Chiroptera; family Vespertilionidae; genus Pipistrellus; species Pipistrellus hanaki. Next base: position 78,073,163 of record NC_140510.1, on the reverse strand, counting down.
CTCCTTTGAGAGAGGGTCCAAATGAACTACTGGGCGTACAAACTTTGCTACTGATTCACACATAAGCCTCAAGGTCAGAAGGGCAGGCTAAAAGCAATGCCCTCTTAGGGGTCAAAGAGTCACACAGACATTCTCAGATGTCAGTTCTAGGTATTGCAATCTTGACTTTTAGACACAGAACAACATTTCAGGTCAAGCTGACCAGGCTCATCCTAGCCTCCAGCCATACAGACCTTACGTATGTATGAAATGAATACAAATCAGCTGAAAAATTCCACAGTAAATACTTAGAAAATATTAAGGATAAGAACCTCGAACACAGTTAAGGGTATGATTTGTCCCAGCTATGGTGATGGCAGGCCACCAGGAAAATCCTACCAGCCAATGAGAAGTTCACATCAGAGAGGTCAGTAACAGTAACCTGGCCTCAGCAGCGTCATCCTATCCTATAAAGACTAAAGAGCAAGACTGAACCCCAATCCCAGTTCCCAGTTTGAGGAATGTTGAAAAAAATGCCTCTACATCTGTCCAGGGGTTAAGGTGGTGGCAGCCAGTTACCAGGAGAAGCACCGATGGTAGCAGGTTAAATGGGACTTAATGTTCCTCATCTACTCAATGTCTGTGAAAATTTTTTTGTGGGTAGGTACTATGCTTAGGTGCTAAGATGCAACATGACAAGACAGGCGCATCTTTTTTTCATGAAGCTTATATATCCAGAGAATCCATATCGACTAACCTGATGGAACATTATATTTCAGACCCTTTGGAGAGTCATAGAGTTTGGAGAATAACTGAACCTGTGAGAACAGGGATTAAGAAGGGCTGAGGCCGTTAGTGTTGAATAACTCCAGCTATCTTGTGACAGAAACCTGCAGGGACAGAGAGCCCAACAAGAAATGTTACAATCCCTTTTATGCTCTAGAATTTATTATTGCCCCAAAGGAAACAAAGGGCATTTAAATATTTGCCAAATTCTGTGGTTGCAGGAAGGTTATTATTCTCCATATCCGTCAGGAGCTTTAAACACAATTGACCACAATCTCCTTGTCCATTCTATTCTACCCTCTTGCTTTTGGTGATACTGCATATACCTCCTCATTTGCCTCGTTCTTTACTGGCTGTTCCTTCTCAGTCTCCTTTGCTGGTTCCTTCTCAGCTGCTCAACCCATAAATTAGGGTGTCCCAGGTCTCTGTCCTCAGGCAACCTCATGCATTCCAAGGCTTATCATATTCATGCTAGTGACCCCCCAACCTATTGCTCCATTGCTGATCCTCCCTAGGACTCCAGGCTACATGGCCCTCCACACACCTGGCGTCAGCTTGTCCTAAGAGAGTTCTGAGATTTCAGTTGTGCCCTGCCTTCAAGCCTTTCCCTCCCGTAGTCTCTTCCATTTCAGTTCATCCAGTCACTAAGCAAAGATCTGGGTGTTTCCCTTGCTTTCTCTTTCTCTCTGTTATTATCTTCCACATTCAATCCATCCCAAACCCCATCCCTGCTTCCCCTAAAACATACTTCCTCAATCTCCATTACTGTAACTCTAGTCCAGGCTAAATTATTGCTGGAGCTTCCTAACTGATTCCCTCCTTCCACTCTTGCCCCTTAATAACCACTCTGAGCCCATCAGCCAGAGGATTCATTTAAACATTAATCAGATTGTTACTCTCTTGTTTTAAAAAAGCGATGATAGCTTGCTTAGTGCATTTAGCATTAAATCCAAATCTTTTCTTGGCTTGAAAGCACTACATGCTCTGCCCCTTGCCCCCTCCTCCACCCACGCACCCCTCCCCCTCTCCCACTGTGCTCTAGGCATGAAGTTTCTTTCTGTTGTGGAGATACCCCATATTGCAGCCTCAGGGCTTCTGCATTTATTCCTTGCTCTGCTTAGAGTGCTATTCCTGCAGTCTTCACATGACATTCAGATCTCAGTCTAAATATTTCTTCACTGAGGCTCCCCTGGCCATAACCCTAAAGAAACACACAATGACCCTTTATCATATACCCCTTTAAATAATCTGTACATTGCTTACTGCTAGCTGATCTTTTTATTATTTACTTACTCAAATATGTAAGTTTGGCTTACATATCTGTGGTTTGGCTTCACCCATTGGAATGTAAACTCCAAGAGAGCAGAGACATGGCATTGCCAGAGCCTGGAATGGTGTCTGTCCTGTGGCAGGAGTTCCACTGATATCTGTGAACTAAATGGGCATGTCAATGTTTAAAGGATAGTGTTACACACCCTCTCATGCATGCGCCCTTTCTCTTGAATGAGTAGGTGTATCAGTTGGCTATTGCTGTGAAACAAGTTGCTCCAAAATTTTGTGATGTAAAACAATAAGCATTCATTATATTGCTCACAAGTCTACAGTCCATCTGGGCAGTTCTGCTGACTTGGGCCAGGTCTGTTGATCTTGGTTTGGCTCATTCAAGTATCTGTGGTCAGCTGGCAGATTGGCTGGGGCTGCTGGGTCCAGGAGGGCCTCACTCAGAAGTCTGAAGGTTGTTTGGCTGTCAGCAAGGATGGCAGTGGGACTGGGCCATGTGGCTCCTTTGTCCCAGCAGTTCCAGCTTGTCATATGGTGATCATCATGGGGTCCCAGAGAAGGAGCAGAAGTGCTCAATGCCTCTTGAGGCTGAGGCTGGGATATGGCACACCACGACTTCCATCATATTCTGTGGGTTGAAGTGAATCACAAAGCCAGGCAGGATTTACCGGGTAAGGAATATAGCTCTACTTGTTGATGGGAGGAGATGCCAGGTCTCCTTGCAAAGGTGTGACTACAGGAAAGGGAAAGGATTGAGGGCATTTTGCAATCTATCTGCACATTCAGGACAATAATAAAAGTGGTCAAGGTTCACTGCAACATTCCCCTTTCCAGACGAGGACATAGAGCAGGCGTGAGGCCCAGAAGTGCCTTTCCTTCAGTCCACAGGCACAGAGTTGTTCACGAAATCCAGCATGGGCCATGGCTGCTCTGCTGTGGTGACTGGGAGGAGCAGGAATTGACCTCCCGGCACACTGCTGTCTGCACAACTGTGTAAACTCACCTGAGGCCAATGGAAGTCAGAGCACCCCAGTTATTCCCCAGTCTCCTGCCCTCTTGTGGGACCAGCACCTCATGCCATGCTGCACGCAGGGCAGGGTCTGACGAGGTACCATCAACCCTAGGACCCACCTGAGAAGGCAGCAGCCTCAGGGCTCCTTTTAGTGCCAGACTCTTCCAACTCACAGACATCATGAAAAACAATGTCAAATCCAAGTACTTGTTTTGTTTAAAACCAACCAAACACAAAAACCTCAGATGACTCAGAGTGCAAAGGCCTGACACAGGCATCTTACGAAAATTCCTTGAAAAGCGAGGAAAACGATGTGTTCAGCCTTGTCCATGCCTCCCAACCACAGAGGTATGTCTGTACCTGAAAATGTCAAGACAAAAGCAAAAAGAGAAAACATTTGTTTCAACAGATAAGTCCTTACATTTTCCCCAAAATGCACATGTTGTCCTTAGTATTTTATAGTTATGACATAGACGATCTCCAGCTTGTCATGGCATCTGAGAATTTAGAAGCAACTCCGGGGATTAACAGCTTGTCCAGGTCCCTCACTTAATGGGAACGAGCTCCCCTGTGCTAGTGCCCTGTCCAATTCTTCTCTCACCTTCCCAGGTGCTGGTTCCAGTTGAAGGCCTTTGTCCACACTCAGATGCGGATGAGTCGGGTTTGATTTGAGCGTGTTGATTTGAGGCAGGTGAGGGTGGCTGTAGCGATTCAACTTGACAAATACTTAGTTCAGAATGTCCGTGGGAATCACTGGAACTGAATGTTTCCTTTCCTCAACCATTGCACTCAGCAGCTGACCTTCCCAGCATAACACATTCAAACTCTTTCTAAATTTCATCTATTAAAGAATAGTTCTAGGCCCTTAGCAACATAACTTCCCTGGGAGCCTTGTTCCTCCTCATACCCTGAGCCAAATTGTCTCCAAAACAGATTAAAATGACTCAGAAGTAAGACTCCGGTCTCTGTGCCTACTTCCTTGTGCAGTCAATAAGCCTTGCTGGCCCTCTTACAATCCAGCACAGAAAGAAAGAAGAATCAATGACTCCATTCCACTGTATGTATCTGAAACTTCTTGCTACCCACAGACACATTCCTGAATAAAGCGGACCTGGGTGGAGATTACCACTGGGGCAGAGTTGGATCCCACTAGGCTGTCTGGGACATGTGGGTGAAGCAGCAGAGTCTTAATTTTCTCAAAGCCTCTTGTTCATGAGTCATAGCCCTTTACCCCAAGCAGCCGGGGTGAAGACTTGACCACAGAAGGAAACAAACTGTAAGCATGGAGGGCCTTGGAGGAAACTGGAGGCATGTCTGGGCGATTAGAAACAGGAAAAAAATTTCTGTGGTAAGGGTGACAGTGTAGGCTGGTGTCCAGAGGTCATGCGGTGATGTGAGCAATGACCTTGACCTGCTATAACATTGTTATTTTTAATACTGTGATACAATAATACTGATATATATTAAAACCCAAAAGTATTTGGATCTAGTTTCTAAGAAAGCCTAACTTCTTTTTATGTAGTAACTCCTATGTAAGGAATAAGATGAATTAAGTTATATGGAAAAAATGAACTTCAACAAAAGGAGATTAATAAATTTGATATTCTTTGCCAACTTATGCTTCCAAACATCTTCTCTTTGAAACAGAATCTCCTTGCTTATCTGCCTTGTTCACCACTACCCTTCTCTACTTTATCTCCAGCAGCTAGAATAGGGCTTATTACATATTAGTTGCTCCATATCTAATAAATGGTAATGAAATGTATTTATTAAACATTGCCTTTATAATTAATCAAAGTGGATGCGTATGTAATTTTTTGGGACATCCTGTATTTGTGAAATAAATGAATGTTGAGTTTTAGGAGCTGAAGGGGTGGTTAACAAGTTGGAAATGAAGTTTGAAATAGAAGCTATGATACAGCCCAACATCCTCAACCTCTGAAGTAATAATTGGCACATAAGTTTGGCCTCAGTTCCTTTGTCTATAAGTGAATGGGACACAATCTAGAACAGCAATTTTAAACTGGTGTGCTGCAAGAAATTTTAAAACATGCAATACTTGGCTATTTAGTCAGGGGCACTGACCTCTTTTACTTTAAATTGTAAAATACAAAAATAACAACAACTAACAAACACAATAACTGTCCAGTGTGAATGAATCAAATTAACTTATTTATCCCGGCCATGTGGCTCAGAGGTTGAGCATCGACCCAGGAGCCAAGAGGTCATCAGTTCAATTCCCAGGCAGGGCACATGTCTGGGTTGCTGACTCAATCCCCCGTAGAAGGTGTGCAGAAGGCAACCAATTGATGATGTTCCTCTTTCTTCAATGTTCCCCTTTGATTTCCCTCTAAAAAAAAAAAAAATCAATAAAAACTTATTTTAAAAAACATTATACCTATTTTTTAAAATCAGATCGACAAAAAATAGAACATTATTTGGCTGTGCCACAGATTAGTTTATGTGTGCGATGAGATGACAAAAGGTTGAAAATTGTTAATCTAGAAAATCTTTCTTCTTAAAAAAAAAGTGTCTGTTTGCTTTCCATCATGAGGTTCGCATGGTGCTTTTGGAAATGGCTCCATTTGGTTTTGATTTTAAATTTGTTGCCTTTCTTCCCATGAGCCTTTTGTTCACAGCCTCAGAGAACCAAACAATGTATGGCATTAGTCAACAAAGTCTTGCTCAGGAGACTTAACCTTCTCATCCACATTTTCACAGTTTATGCTTATGTTTTCTCAGTCTGTATTGCTTTGGTTACAAACACTTCTTGCAAGGATTGTTCCTTTGGTTTCTGCATTCTTGCTTTTGTATTCATGGTGACTTGTTGAATAATGAAAATCAGCTGATCAGCTACAGATTCAATGGCCTGAGAATCAGAGTCTGCATGGCTTGAAAGGAAAAATATAATCATAGTCCCATCTCCACCCTACTGTCCTCTGGGTCCTCTGGGTAAGTTACCTGACATTTGCTTGGCATAGTCTAGGTATTCAATAAATGTTCATGCTTTCCTTTTTGTCAAGAAGGAGGAGCTATCTTCAGATGCTGAAGTCTGATTCTATTTAATAAGCTGGGATATTGCAGCTGAGCCATCTTGGAAGTCTTTACCCTGTTACCTGACATTTGCTTGGCACAGTCTAGGTATTCAATAAATGTTCATGCTTTCCTTTTTGTCAAGAAGGAGGAGCTATCTTCAGATGCTGAAGTCTGATTCTATTTAATAAGCTGGGATATTGCAGCTGAGCCATCTTGGAAGTCTTTACCCTGTCCCTCATATTTTCCTAATGTTACTCAACCTTTTCTTTTTCTACTTGGTCAGTCTCTTCCCTTCCATTTTAGCAGGTACAATAACTTATTTTCTGAGCTAGAAATGGTTATAGGGATGGTGGCAGCAAAGACACGAAGATGGGTATGTGGGAAGCAATTTATTTGGCATGGAATAAAACATAAACCTAACCATAAGACAACCAATTCAATTGCGAGTGTGAACAACGGTAACAACAGGTGATTGCTTGAGATAGTCTGGGAAAATCTTTATTGTTTATAATAGGGGTTGCAAATTGGCAGCCTGGAGTCAAAATCGGCTACAAATATAATAATTTAGGCAGTAGGGTGTTTGAAAATGTTTTTGTTAAGTAAAGCCTAGGAGAGGTCGAGAGTTCTCACCACTCGCTTTTGTCTTGGCCTGGACATGTAACACTTTATGCAAATTGCCTGTTCCCTTTTTTGAGCTTACTTTAATGATTCACACTCTGATGTCAGGTATGGAGCTTTTTCCACCAAAAGAAGACACAGACCAAAGCATCATCAGCTCCCTTAGTCTTCATGCTGGTATAGCCCAGTGTAGTTTAGATCATTGTCATAAAGTTTGATGCTCATGTCTGCAGAGAAATAACTGCAAAAATTAGCATACTGATGAACTACTAGATTGGCCCAGTCCATCTTTCAAGTCTCTCCATCTCCTTTTTCTGACCGTGTTAGGTGTGTGACACGGTCAGACTCTCTCTGTGTCACTACTCATCATGCTGAGCTCTGTTGGAAGCCCAGTGTGCAGAGGCTATAAACCAGGGGCATGATGCTTGTTCAAAGGTTCTTTCTGCAGTGTCCCTGTATCCTGAGCTCCTTTTTGGCTTGCCTCTTTCCTTGGCCTCGGTTCATAAATCCCCTGTGTTATTTATACCAGTGGTCCCCAGCCCGTGGTCCGCGGACAACTGGTGGTCCATGAGGTCTGAAAGGTTGGTGACTGCTGGATAGCACTATTGGCAGGATAGCCCAATGTATTCCTTTATTATCTAGACTTTATAAGAAAAAGAATGCCAAGGTATGATTTGATGTGTTTTTTTGTTTTTTTGTTTGTTTGTTTTGCTAGGCTTTAGAAACTCATATTGACGGGAGCATCACATTTGAATACCTTTACATATCACCTTTTTGCCCTTTCCAAGAAGCTCATCTTTTCTGGCCCACATTCATCACCTTTCAGAGTTCCAAGGCTCCTTGGGAGTCAGAGATTTGCCCTCCCCAGTGACATCACCTCCTCTTCCCTCCTGTGTGAGGAAGTGGAACCCCAAACGGTGGGAAGGTCTGAGAGAAGGCCATTTGATTCTCTCTGAGGGCTTTCAAAGAGGGATTTCCACAGTGCACTGGGTAGGAGGTCAGGTTTCAATATTATTTCAGTCAGTTCCAGTTATTTTTAACACACTACATTTATTGGGGAGTGCTCTCAGGATCAACGTTTCTAAGGGGATAGATAAAGCAGGATTCAGCAGGAGATATTGAACTACAGAGCAATCATAGCACTTTTCTGCCATGCTTTTATAGAGCATACTGGACCTGAAACTTATTTTCAGAGATGTCCTAAAACAGGGTAAGGACACCAGGTCTTTATACTCCATATGGACCAGTAAATTGATTTAGGATGCTCTCAGGAGGGGAGCAGGAACTTGGACTATTCCAGCGTTTAGGATATGCTTGACCGTTTGTACAGATGGATCCGCATACATACTCAAAGATACATTCCCAAAGCCATCAGGGTCTGATGCCTCCCTAAAGTTTTCTGACTATTGTCTTGGAAATATTGTATATTGGTGACACTGGTGATCACACTTATGAGTAACAGGGTATTTGCTTCAGCTAGAAGCCAGGGCTCAAAGGAAAACACAGCATGCCAGGAGGTAAGGCTGACTGGAGAGGATAATGGGGTTGGGGGTGAGGGAACTGTGGGAGGGAATGGAGGCGACCTTACCTCTCTGAATGGAATCTGCTCAATTTTTAATTCTCTGCCTTGGGCATGAAGCATGCCTTGTTTTATCTTTAGCTATAGGGATCTTCGGATTATCTCAGCCCTACCTTCCTCAGTCTCTCAGGCTGTTCACTCTGGGGCGCCTTGCTTGTAGTTTTAACCTTTTGTCTTTCTTTGTGATGGTTGTTTTGAGTTTACAACTCATCACATATTCCACAGGCACCCTGAGGTTTGATCTGTCAGTGAGGAGCCAGAGAGGATTCATCGCCAATTTCCCACTTCCCAGACTCACTGAGTGATTTGAGGAAAGACGGGAGCTCCTAGCACATGGAGTGTGAATTGTGTGCATAAGCAACTTGAAACCCAGGCAACCTTCAGCTCAGGATTTCCCGTTAATCAGCTGGGTTTTCTGGCATAGCACTAAGCCGGTGGCATTAATGAGGTAGGCATAGATGATGCCACAGGGGCTTGTACAGTGAGAAGGATCTGGGCACAGCAGTGGAGGGGGTTATTTTATCCCTTCCCCCCCTTTTTACAGTAGCAACTTTTTGGCTGATTAAAGTACTTTTCAGGGTTCCAAGAGGGAAGTGTCTTTTGTACTACACACTAGCATGTCAGTTCTCATTACTGAGCCCTGCTGTTCAAATGCTATCTGAATCTCCCCAAGGCCTCCTTGGGGAGGCTGTAGGCAGGAATTTCAAGGAGCTTATGCCAATTATTTTCTTTCTATCTACATATTGGTGGCTGACCCACGGTAATCATGTGAGTCAGGTGCTCTGAACACAGTTCCCTTTATTTCATTCATGGCTTTTAAGACAGATAAGACATTTTAAAAAGATTCTTTTCCTTTAGCCTCTCCAACTGCGTCTTTGTTTTCTACTGAACAGTAATGTGGCAGACCAGAGAGAAAATGAACCAGGCATTTTTTTAAGTATCACACTGATTACCAAGAAATATAAGGGATGTATAACATAAACAATATTCTTCAGCCTCAGTGATGAGAGCAGGTGTAGCGCTCTGGGTTTTAGAATTGTTTAAAAATTTAGGGTCCTTTTATTGTAAGTTACAGATATTAGCCTGGCAGCTCACAATGGGAAAAGGCACTTAATTGAAAGATATGGAGTAGTCATGTAGTAAAAGCTGAAACTGAAGACCAAGCCTCAGAAAGTATGAGAACCAGAGAATGTAGGGAGCGAGAAGTGATGGGCAGTCTCCTAGGAAAGGACCAGTGTTCTGAGTTGGCTTTCACGTATGTCCTTATTCTGATCATGATTAAAATTCCCACGAGATATATGGAATCCAATGAACAAAACAAAGTGATGGACAATATAGATCCAGAGACATAGAAGCATGGGACAGACTGTCACATCTCAGAGGAAAGGTAGAAGTGGGTGGGAGGAGATCAACCAAAGGATTTGTATGCATATCTGCATAACCCATGGATACAGACAATAGTGTGGTGAAGGCCTGGGGTGGGGGTGGGCTAGATGGGGCCAAGGGGGGCGGGAAGGGACATATGTAATACTTCCAACAATAAAGATTAAAAAAGAATAATAAAATAAAATTCCCATGAGAATCTGCTCCACCAGCTTGGACTCATTCACCCTCTTGTCTATATAAGGTGAGGAGCCTAACTGATAGTTCTACACTGAGTGCTCACAGCAAGGGAAGAATGCAAAGTGGAGCAGAAGAAGGGTGACTAGGTTCTGAGCAGAATAAATCAGCAGGTGCCCATCACAACCAGAAAGGACTCAGATCTCACTAGGAAGCAAACCAGGGATTTTTTTTTTGCGGGGGGGGGGGGGGCACTTATTTAGGCCCTTTTCACACGGATTATTCAATCTTACATTGACTTGTCATTATTCCAACGTGGCAGGAGAGCCCGCTGTGGACTAAATGTCTTCCCCTCACTCATATGCTGATGTCCTAAGCCCCCATGTGATGATCCGGGGAGGTGGAGCCTTTGGGAAGTTATTAGGGTTACATGAGGTCATGAGAGGAGGGCCCTCCTGATGTAATGAATGCCTTTATAAAATTCGCATCAGAAATGAGATTGCTCTTTCTGTTCCCCAATGTGTACACATCCAGGAAAGGCATGTGAGGACATAATGAGGAGACAGGGATCTGAACGTCAGGAAAAGGGCTCCCACAGGCACAGAGCCTGCCAGCACCTTCCCTTTGCACTGCCCAGCGCCTTGGAAGAGTCCTGGATGCTCCCAGACCTGTGAGGAGTAAGCTCTTGTTGGTTAAGCCACCCTGCTGTTGTGTGTTGTTATAGCTGGGGAACTAGGATGGAGCCTCTTTCTCTTTTCCCAACGCGGCCAGGGGTCTCCTCTGGGAGGAAGAGGAAGCACAGTTATCCTTCTGCTTAATAAAGTGAGCACTAAGAACCATCAGGTCCAGCAGATTCCATCCCAGTTGAGAGGAGAGGCTTGACTCTCAGGGTTGGTGAGACTCTGTTTTCTCAGTCTTTGAAGATTTTTCTGGAGTGGCCAGACATGCCAGAGGGAAAGGTGATGACTCCACAACCTGTTTCGCAGCCCCTTTGATCACAGTCCTTCTCTTTGGCTGATCATCCATTCTAGGCTCCCATCAAGTCTTAGCAGGTCTCCTGTGTATTATTTATTTGATTAAAAAATATTGTGTCATTTTCTTTTAAGGAGCCTCTGGGAATGAGCATAATTAAACATGGATTAGAATGTCTGAAAGACTGAAAACCACCATAATGATATAGCGAGATGAACACAAGTAGCTTAAAAACACCCTCACATTGTCATTCTATCAAAGCATCCCAATTTACAGTGATACCCAAAAACAGAGTCTCACTGGAAATGATCAAACTGAGATTTCAGCTGCTGAACACAGGCAGTGATTCTAATCATCTGAGTAGATTAATCTGGGAAAGCACTTATTTGCACCATCCATGGAGGCATACGGGGCATCAATCAGAGTTAGAGGAGGAGAAGGAAGAAAAGAAAGGAGGGGGAAAAGGAGGAAGAAGAAGAAAAGAGGAGGGAAAAGAGGCAGAAGGAGCTGCTGAGACCCCTTAGCACACACAGCGGAGGGCACACACCCATGTCTGGACCCTTGCTATGAGCCAGGCGATGTTGCAGGTGAGTAAGATGGGCAAACTGTCAAGTGCAGAGAGATTTCAAACAATTCAAATAGTCGTGCAGAGTGAGACCTTCTATGAAGGAAATGCACCATGGATAGGACAGAGAGTTACTGGATGGCTGCTCAAGGTTGAGTGGTCAGGGGACTGCCAATGTGATCTGAGCTGGGCAGAGAGGAGAAAGCAGCCCGTGAAGAACTGGGGACTGGCCTTCCCTGCAGATGGAGTAGTGACTGTAAAGGCCAGAAAATGAGGCAGATAATGGCTAGATTCTGTTTCTTGGTGTCTCTTGGGGAGGCAAGCAAGAGAGAGGTACGTCGGGATGGAGCAGGCAGTGACCCTCTGAAGACTAGCAGTCATTCCGCAGCCTTTCTGAAGGGCTGCTTTTGGGTATCTCTGTTAGCCAGGCGTGTTGGGCTGCAAGTAACAGAAGACCTAAGTAATTGTAGAGTAATGACACACATTTAAGTTTTGTTTTTTTAATCAAACAACATGTCTGCAGATTGGCAGTGGCAGGGTTGGTGCAGCAGCTGAATGACATGAAGTCCCTGGGACTTTCTCTCCATGTTTTTATGTGTGGTATGTCTGAGGCGAATCCTCTCATGGTTGCAAGATACATGCTACAGCTCTGAGCTCTGTGTCCTCACCGAGCAGCAGGCCACGCAGGAAAGAGGATGCAACCAAGAGCATTCCGTTTGTGGAGGGTCTCTCCTGTTATCCGAGAGGAAATGCCCCCCAGCATCCACCAGTGGATTTCCTTTTCTCCCTCCCCAGGCAGGGCTGACGAGAGGTGCACCCCTAGAGTCAGAGGGACTAGAGAGTGGCAGCTCAGGCTTGGCCTTGACTGCCAGCACATCAGCTGCCCACGAGGTGGTATTGCCCAGTTCCCCATAGGAGAGGAAACCCGTGGCATAACGGAAGTAGGGTGTGTGGTCTCTCGGAGGCTGTTGTTTGAGACTCGTGTGGAGGAACGGGCCAATGTGGCCTTGCTTTGGTGGCATAAGAGGTGAGGGCTGGGGGAGTGTTGGAGAGGACTCAACAGCCCGCATTGTCCTCAGTGCAGGATGAAGAAGGCAGGGAGAGCACGTGTGGGAGGATGGGTGAGCAGAGGTGCAAGTGTGCAAGCTGGAGGTGATGGCGCAGGCTCTGGGAAAAGGCTGCATGCCCTAGCCTGACCACTGACTAGCTTGCATGCACTGCCCTGCTCCTCACCTCTGACATGGGGGTGTACTGGTACCTGTCTCACAGGGTCTTAGGACAAACAGACATTGAGCCCAGGTGAAAGCACACAGAGCAATTCCGACGTGCGGCAATCACTCACCAAAGGCTGGCTGTACATATTCACGACCACTCGCCTCTGCCTGTGTCAGATTATCCTGCATTTATGTGGGGATCTCGCCACTGCTTTCATATCACACAGGATCTTCCCAGGTGCTACCTCTCTGGCTCCTTGGTCACGCCACTCCCTACAGCATCTTCTGTCCATGAGCCTGAGGAACCTTTCTATGGGGCCGGGCCATGGCCAGGCTGCCCTGTGCTCCTCTCAGGGAACAGCTCCAGGGGAGTGAGGGGGTTTCTGGGGGTGAGGATGAGAGTGATCTTGGCCAGTGCCTCCATTACAGCCAAGTCAGCAGCCACTTCTTCGATGCCAGGGGTCAGCAGTGGTGTTGGCATTGCCTCTGTTGCTTCTCGCTGCCCCTGGGGGAGGTGGGCTGGGGTGGTGGTGGAGGGGACAGGTGTGAATGAAGAAGCCTGGTCTATGGGTTCCTTTCCTTACCAACGGGAGCATTCACTCCGCCAGAATCTGGGTGCCTGTGGGAGAGCTAAACTCTGTTTTATGAAAGGATTTTCCCCCCCTTTTCTTTTCCCATCAACACTTGTCAGGGATTCAAGGCAAAAAGCCTGGCAAAGGATGGGTCTAAACAGGGAACAGAGCGAGGCATTGTTCCAGCACTGCGCAGCGGAAAGTAGGTCAGAGAAGAAAATGCAGGTTTGACAGAACTGGGAATTGAACTTGTCACCTCAGAGCCCATTGGTGTAGAACGTGAGCAGTGGCATGGGACGGGAATAGCTGGAGTCTGCTGCCTGGGCGGGGCAGCACACGCTGTGACAGGCCCTGCTTGATGGCCACTGCCTCCTTGTAGGGCCAAGGGCCCTCCTCCTCTCCCCCTTCTCCTTCCCCCTGACCCTGGGAAACTAACCCCAGTGCTGATTCTGGGCATCGGCACGGGCACAGCTGAGGCTCGGAGAGAATGCCAGGCACAGCTCCCAGCCACCAGCTGCAGTTGCCGGACTGGGAATCTACAGACTCCCCTCTCAGAGGCGAGGCTCTCATTACATCAGCATCACCTTCTAGGAAACTTCTTGGGTGGATGGCACCGGCAGAGAAGAGCTTTCTCCTCAGCAGCCCCTGGCTGGTGCTGTAGCCAGGAGCCCAGCTGTCGCCTGGGAAGAAAAAACACCTCCTTCAACTTGCCCAGACCTTCATGGTTCTCCCACTTTCTCCCGAAGCCAAGGCACTGAGCCACGGTGGACAAAGGGCGCTTTCTCCCGGCTCTCCATTCATTTCATTTTGGAAATACCTGCCATTTCTTGCTCTGGGCACTGGTTTTTGTTTGTTTGTTTGTTTGCTTTTATGCTTTTTGTTTTTTGTGTCTTTCCCCCCCCACCCCTCTAATATATATACCTGCTCCTCCTCTCAAGTCTCTCAGTAACCAAAGGAGTGACTTTGAACCTGCCCCTCACAGCATTGGCACCAAGAAGGGCAAGCTCATTGGTGGGCCCTCCATCGGACACGTTCAGCACGCAATTGGCTGCCGAAACCGGTTTGGCTCAGTGGTAGAGCGTCGGTCTGCAGACTGAAGGGTCCCAGGTTCGATTCCGGTCAAGGGCATGTACCTTGGTTGCGGGCACATCCCCGGTAGGGGGTGTGCAAGAGGCAGCTGGTCGATGTTTCTCTCTCATCGATGTTTCTAGCTCTCTATCTCTCTCCCTTCCTCTCTGTAAAAAAATCAATAATATATATAAAAAAACAAACAAAAAACAAACAAACAAAAAACAAACAAACATGTACTTGGCTCTGAAGAAACTTGTAGCTAAAGCCCACACACCTCAATGCCCGTTGCCCGTCCCTGGACTTCCTTCTGTAACCAATGACTTGTTTTCCCTCTCTGTGAAATGGGGGCAGCACTGGGAATAACCTCGCTTGTTTGAAGTGGAAAGGCTCTTGGGTAGGATTCAGAGACTCACATCCCATTCCTGCTGTTTCTCCAGTCCAGATGTTCACAGAATGACTTAGGCCATTCACTGAAAGTCGTCACCTTCGGACTCCTCAGCTATGAACCGGGGATGGTCACTTTCAGCGCAGCTGTAGACTGTCACCCAAACATCAGTGAGGTTCACCTTGGAAGAGCCTTTCTCAGACCTGGCGCTGAGAGGAAGCTCTATCCAGCGTGGAGTCCCTTCCTTCCTCCGTGCTGATAGCACTGAGGGAAGTTCTGGAGGAAGTATTTGGAGTTGGGTCTACCTCAGACTTGTTTTTCTAAAAGAGAATGGAACACAAAGCCCTCATTCAGAATTGAAGGTCAGGTAAAGAGCTTCGCAGACAAGAAAAAGCTAGAAGAGATCATCACCACCAAACCAGGATTACACGAAATGTTGAGGGGAATTCCTTAAGAAGAGGAGAAGGAGGAGGGAGAGGAGGAGGAGGAGGAAAAAGGAAAAGAAGAAATAAAAAATATGAACAATAAAATGGCAATAAATGCCTAGCTATTAATAATGGAATCTAAAAATCAAAATAAAGGAAGAAGGAATCTAATGAACAAATAAACTGATTTAAAAAAAAAAAAAATAGAACCAGAGGCATGGAAACATGAAACAGACTGATGAATCTCAGAAGGAAGGGGGGAGGAGGGGATGGAGAGAGATCAGCGGAAGATCTTACATTCATATATGCATTACCTATTGACACAGACCATGGGGTGGCGAAGGCCTGGGGCAGGGTGGGGATGGGGTGGAGGAAGGCAATCGCGGGAGAGGGGGAGGGGGTAGGAGGACATTGGTACTATTCTCAAAAATAAAGATTTTTTTTTTTTTTTTTAAAGAATGGAACAGAGCATAACACTCGACATGTAGTCCCGCAATGTCCAATACAGTAGCCACTAGCCACATGCGGCTGTTTAAATTAAAATGAATGAAAAAAATTTTTAAAAAATGCAGTTCCTCCGTCAGTCACAGGTGGCTAGAGGCTCTCATTGTGGACAGTGCAGCTACAGAGCATGTCCATTGTTGCAGCAAGGCCCCGTGGACAACGTCCAAGTAATTCTTATGTCCCTTCGCCGGACAGCCAAACAAGCTTCTTAAGGCAACACCCAGGTTTCCTTTTGCCTTGGAGGGTGCCATCTTCTTTCAGTGACATTGCCTGAAAGACTCACAGCATTTATTTAAAAAAAATTTTAAATATATTTTATTGATTTTTTTACAGAGAGGAAGAGAGAGGGATAGAGAGTTAGAAACATCGATGAGAGAGAATCATCGATCTGCTGCCTCTTGCACACCCCCTACTAGGGATGTGCCCGCAACCAAGGTACATGCCCTTGACCGGAATTGAACCTGGGACCTTTCAGTCCGCAGGTCGATGCTCTATCCACTGAGCCAAACCGGTTTCGGCCACAGTGTTTATTTTAAACCGTGACCAAGAAAACATGCTTTGCTCACAGGTGTGCTCGCATCCTCCGTTTTAGCCCTGCACACGTGCACCTGTCAGTGTCCTGACCAGCTCCCGCTCTTCCTGCCAGGCTCCCTGGGGAGAAAGGAATACAACTTAGGTGACCATTGAGCTTTCAAACGCTGCCCTGTGTGGCTGTGTGCCCGGGCATGAGGGAGAAAGCACTACACTCTGACTGCGCCGTGGGACAGAAGGGGTGATGTTGATGCAAACAGGAGTGCCCGCTTCTGCCTGCCTTCGGATCGCTGAGTTGGAGATGATTTCCTTACTTTTTTGGGTGGGTGAAGAAGGTGGTTGCTGTTGGCAGTGATAAGTGAGAAAGTGGGGGTGGGGGCAGGGGGAGAATCTCTAAAGAAAAATGAGTATTGTGAAACTAGAAAGAGGGACATTTTCTAAATGACAAGTTAATCCAGCCTTGGGTTGCCAGCTTCAGTGGAAGGACATGGTGTGGTCATCTTCCCCGGATGTGGCTGATACCCCAAGACCGAGCACTGTGGGCCCCCACAGGACCGCTCCCGAGGGGCAGTGAGCGGGAGCTTCCCCAGCTGCGTCCACTCTCTGGGATCCAATAGAGTGAAGACGTTTCCTGGAGGGATTCAAAAGCACACCTGGATGACTAGCTCAGTGGTCGGCAAACTCTTTAGTCAGCAGAGCCAAATATCAACAGGACAACGATTGACATTTCTTTTGAGAGCCAAATTTTTAAACTTCTTCTAACGCCATTTCTTTAAGACAGACTCGCCCAGGCCATGGTGTTTTGTGGAAGAGACACACTCAAGGGGCCAAACAGCCGCATGTGGCTCGCGAGCCGCAGTTTGCCGACCATAGGACTAGCCAACTAGACCTGCAGAAGCCTCGCCCAGGTGACGGGGGCTGGAAGCAAGAACGTGCCGAGGTTAATGTAGCGTGGAAGGAAAGTAGGAATTATCTCTTTTCTGACTGTGTACTTAGTGACTTAGTACTTAGTACTGCAGTCTCCGACAGTCTCCTCTGGGGCAGTGGAGTCACACTGCTTCCGGAACCACCTTTTAAACGCACACCTTGCCCTCTAGTTTTAAGCAAAGTGATGGCTAGCAGAGGGCTCTTGTGCCAGTAGCATCTGGAAGGTGCTTTTTAGGAGCCCAGAACTGCGGCCCAGCTCAGAGGAGAGAAGCAGCAGCCACTTAGCACTTCGTTCCCATTTGGGCCACATGACTGGGAAGGGGGAGAAGAGGGATTAAAAGCAAGAAGTGAGAAAAGCATCTGAGGGCTTGGAAGGAGGGAGCGAGAGAGGGAAGAGGACGTTTCATAGAAGATGCATGGCTTTGGCTCTGTTTCTTTTGTCTCTGAATGACATTTCCAATTGGAAGCCCATCTGAGCAAGAGTAAGAATGTAGACAAAGCTTTATTGACTTCAGTAAACGGGAACATCTTGGAGCGAGGCTAGTGCCTGTGCAGAGAAATCAGAACTGTGGGCCGGCGGGGGGTTCTCGCCTGTGAGGGGCTATTTCTCACATCAAGCCGCACTGTGAAGTGAGTGTCACAGAATATGCCAGGCAGTTTCTGGCTCTCGGAGGGTGTCTGGCTGGCATTTTATTTAGCGGGTGACATTTTTCACTGAATTCTGGTGGGCATCGATACTGCCCAAGCCCGCAGTTGTCACTGCATTTAAAATCATGGTCAGATCCTCCTTTGTTCTAATTGCCTCCTCGTGGCCACCATCCTGACGAGGCTGAAATAACTG
Source organism: Pipistrellus hanaki (assembly GCF_964339955.1). NCBI lineage: Eukaryota > Metazoa > Chordata > Mammalia > Chiroptera > Vespertilionidae > Pipistrellus > Pipistrellus hanaki. The sequence continues at coordinate 78,055,305 of NC_140510.1, read as the reverse complement.
AGCGTGCGTCCTCCAGAGCTGCATGTCTGACTCTGTGAAGGGGGCAGTGTCACAGAGCGGCGTGCATGTTCTACCAACCACCCCCCTCCCCGCCCCGACACACACACAAGGCTAAGGGTTAACCTTTCGGGAGCAGGAACTGAAAAGCAGCCACATGCCAGCGGTGCTTGGGAGCTCTATGATTTTATCTTTTATGTCTGATTGAATCTAACTCACAAGCCATGCAAAGTAGAGGTCACACACGCAAATGCCTGCAGGGGCCCAAGTAGATGTAAATGAATCAAGTGAGTGAATCCAGTGGGCTGGGGGTAAGGTGATAGGGAGTGGTGAGGACTGTGGCAAACCAGAGAACACAAGGCTGGCCTAAGAGGAAAGCTGGCACTGAGCTCCAGGAGATTGGTGCCATACAGGAACGCGGGAACAGACGGCATTTCCGGATGTACCAGGTCTCTGTGAAGTCTTTTCATTTGTCAATATTGGCCCAAAGGGAGTAGTCTGACCAAGCAAAAGCATCCATGAGCCAGATTCAGCCGGTGGGACATCCGTTGGTGAAGCATGATTTGGGATCAGGTGATGAGACTGAGTTGGAAGAAGTAACTGGTTTCACAGCCCCATGATCTTGCAATCCCCCCCTCCATGGCACGAGTGTCAAATAAGGAGCGAACTCCATACTCTTTTCATGGGCAGCCATCTTGCTAAGTGGCTCTCCCCAGCCCTCCTCTGTCGAGCTCCTCAGCCTGTTCCAAGCATGGCGTGGGCCTTCTTGGGGGTTGGAAATTGTGCTCTCCCTCCTCTCCCGGCTAATTGCGTTAATGCATCCTGAATGTATCTGGGCTGCCGCCCCTAACCACTGGGTCATCATTTATTCACAGGCCTGCAGTCCCTTAAGCAGCCTCCTGCTGGCCCTCACCCTGCAGGGGGTTAATGCAGTCTGGTTAGCGGGTCCAGAAGAAAGATGACATCATTTCCATGTCAGGCGTGAGGCTGTGTGTGTGTGTGTGTGTGTGTGTGTGTGTGTGCGTGTGTGTGTGTGAGGGGTATGGGGTGCAAGGAGAGAAAGACCCAGGCCACTTCTCCTGTGAGGTGACGCTGTGTGTGTCCCCACCCCCCGCCTTGTCTTTTGCTTTCAATCCAATCTGGCTTCCCCCAAGGGAGTTATTAATGTGGGACACAGCCCGGCTTCCTCCCTTCTGTCTCCTCGTATAAATCCAGCTAATTAATTTACTCTAACAAGAGGAATCTTTTCCTATCGCTTTCAACCTTCGTCGCTCATCTTAGGTGCTCCTCACTCAAACCCAAGACGTGCTCCTCTCATAATCACACTCAGAACTTTCATCTGTGAGGCTCGGGGTATGAAGCTCTCTTATTTGCATCATCAGACCCAGGACCATAAACCGGGAGAAAAGGCATCTTACTTAAAGGAGCTATCAAGTAGGGAGACGGGACAGAGAGCAGGGAAGGGCCAGGATTCAGACTCTGTCTGGCCCAGTGAATGGAAGGAAATGGGAAGAACCCTGAGTGTGCTGAAAACCTGACGTTCTGAAGAGATGTGCAAAAGTTTTGTAGAGATCTCCGCTACATGGCATTTTTCCAGTGCCCAGCCTGCTGGCATGAGAAAGCCTGCGCTGGAACAATTGTGCACTTAAACCTTGGGTCTCCTCTCTGTGTGTGAATGAAACCCCCTCCCCCCCAAAAAAATAGGCCCTGTGTCACCAGTTTAGAAAACTGCACCCCCTCCCCACAAAAGTGGACACAGAGAAGGCTGTGCTGGTTCCAGGGTTGCCTTGTGTTTTTGTTTTTGTTTTTTTATAACACGTGTGAGTCTCTCAGGGACATTCAGGTCCAATGAGGAAGGAAGGTGAGGTCCGGGCAATCCAAGGGGCAGCTGGAATGGCCTTCTGTTCTCCCCGGCTCCGGGGAGGGGGGCTGGTGTTTTATGTGAATGGGCCCTGGGGGGACTCGCTCCTTAGAGCTCCTTCAGTTCTCTCCTCGGTGCCACATGGACTTTCTTTGTGCAACATATCAATGCTCATCTTTCAAAAGTAAAAAACAAAACCAGGTAAAAAGAAGATTGTGAGAAACCGTTGCCATGCGGCCTGTTGGCACTGCACAGAGAGGATTGGGGAAGACTAGCCAGTGTCCCAGCCGCAAGGGGAAGCCAGCCAAGCTCGGTCAGGGCTTGCCTTCCTTTCCAGCGGCCTGCGAGACACGTGGAATATTAGTTAGGAAAGGACCCTGCCTGAGGCAAAGCAGCTATAATCCCAGTGTTACCTTCTCACTTGCTCTGGTACCACCTCAAAATACAGGCAAAATCCCCTCTCCTTCTTAGGACCCGAGACCTTTTAAACTCCACTTCCCAGGATCTGAGGACTGGAAGGTTGGGTTAACTTTTAAAGTATGTGTTCTCTCTCTCTCTCTCTCTCTCTCTCTCTCTCTCTCTCTCTCTCTCTCTCTCTCTCTCTCTCTCTCTCTCTCCCATCTCTCTCTCCATCTCTCTTTTTCCATACCCATCTCCCCTCCTTGCCTCCTCCCTCCCTTCTTTATTTTCTCCAGCTTTATTGGGATATATAGTAATTGACAAATGAAATCATAACATATTTAAAGTGTACAACATCCCACATACATTGTGAAAGGATTCTCCCACATCGAGTTAACTGACACATCCAGAGCCTCACATATTTACCATTTCTGTGTGTGAGAATTTTTAAATTTCATTCTCTTAGCAAACTGCAGTTTTAGAATACAGTATTATAGTATTATAGTCACCATGCTATACATTAGATCTTCAGACCTTATTCATCTTATAACTGAAAGTTTGTACTCTGTCAACCAGTCCCTGGCAATCGCCATTCCACTTTCTCTGTTTCAATGAGGAGTTTAAACCGCCCCCCCCCCCCACACACACACACACACACACATAAAAGTGACACTGGGCAGTGTTTGTTTATCTCTGTCTGGCTTATTTCACTTAGCATAATGCCCTCCAGTTTTATCCATGTCACAAATGACAAGATCTTTTTTTTTTTTTTAAAGATTTTAAAATTGATTTTGAGAGAGAGAGAGAGGGAGAGGGAGAGGGAGGGAGAATGTGAGAGCAAAACATCAATCGGTTCCTCCTGCACACCCCCTCCCCGGAATAAGTCTGAAACCTGGGCATGTGCCTGGACGAGGAATTGAACTGGAAACCTTTCAGTGCTTTCAGTGTACAGGACGTTGCCCAATTAACCGAGCTTTGCTGGCTAGGGCTCCATTTTTATTTTATGTTTTTACAGCCAAAGAACACTCCATTGCACATATACCACATTTTCTTTATTCATTCGCATGTGGCCTGACATTTGGATTGCTTCCACACCTTGGCTATTGTGAATAATGCAGCAATTAACATGGGAGCACAGATATCTTTTTGAGATACTGATTTTGTTTCCTTTGGATATATACCCTGAAGTGGAATTGCTGTATCACATGGTAGTTCTATTTTTAACTTTTTTAGGAACATCCATATTATTGTCTATAGTGGCTATAATTGTTTATATTCCCACCAAAAAATGTACAAGGGCTCCCTTTTCTCTGCATCCTTGCCAGCATTTGTGATCTTTTGTCTTTTTGATAATAGACATCATGACAGGTATGAGATGATACCTCATTGGGCAGTTCCCCGATGATTAATGATTCAAGTGCCTCTTGGTCATTTGTATGTCTTTGGGAAAGTGTCTCTTTTGGTCCTTTGCTCATTTTTAAATTGGATGATTAGTGGGGGGTATTTTTGCTATTGCATTGTAATAAGTTGCTTGTATGTTTTGGAAATTAACTGCTTATCTTTTGGATATGTGATTTGCATATATTTTCTCTCATTCAGGATTTGAGGACTGGAAGGTTGCCTTTCCTTTTGCTGATGGTTTACTTTGTTGTGCAGTAGTTTTTTTAGTTTAATGTTTAGTTTTGCTCGTGTTGTCAAATCCAAAAAATCATTACCAAGACCAATGTCATAATGCACAAAGCACCATAATAAGAACTTGGCATGTATTTCCTCATTTAGTGCAAAGTTTAAAACTGGGGAGAAGTGGAACATTTCCTTTCTGCACTCCATTTTCCTTATTAATGGGTTTTTTCCTAACTATGACCATCCCGCTATACCTAGCCTAAGCCCACCTGATGACTCTTGCCAGGATAAAGTTGTTTCAGTAGACAGATACTATTCTTACCCTAGAGAAAGAAGGGAAAATGTATTTTTCGAAACAGTGACTCTATGTCCATTTGGAGAAAGTCTGCTTACAAGGGATTTGGATGCCTCAAAGTGAATTAAATTATTTCCTCCCAAAGCTTGGTCTTGGTCAAGCTACTCAATCTCTTGTGCTCTAGTTTCCTCATTTGTAAAATGAGACTTCGTGGGCTTACATAAGGGGCTTAAGACAGTGCATGGCATATTGTAGGCAGTCAAGGAATGCTTGTCATCATTGCCATTATTATATTACCACAACAACATTCTGAAAAAGGTATTTTTATCCCCATTTTACAGATGGGGGGACTGAGGCAAAAGGATTTAAGAACTCTCCAGAGTTGATATCGTCAGCTAGTGATGGAGGCAGTGATTCTAACCCAGGTCACTCTCGCTCCAGGGCTTAAAACTAAGATTTGATGTTGCTGCTCATTATAGAAAGTAATATATAGCCTAACTGGTTTGGCTCAGTGCATAGAGCACATGTGTCAAACACAAGGCCCACGGGCCAAATCCAGCCCGCCAGGCCTTGCAATGTGGCCCGCACCGCGCTGTCATCACTGCACTCCGCTGTCAGTTTATAACATTGTCAGTTTATGACTGTTCAGTAAACCATTCGGCCCGCGATTTAGGCTGGATTTTAGATTTTGGCCCCTTCTCTGATTGAGTTCGACACCCCTAGCATAGAGCGTCAGCTAGCAGATGGAAGGGTCCTGGGTTCAATTCCAGTCAAGGGCACATAACTTGGTTGCTGGCTCCTCCTCAGCCCAGTCCCTGGTCAGGATGTGTGCAGAAGGCAACAGATTGGTATGTTTCTCTCACATTGATGTTTCTCTTTGTCTTTCCCTCTCTCTTCCACTCTCTCTTAAAAAAAAAAAAAATCAATGGAAAAATATCCAATATCCTGTGGTGAGGATTAAAAAAATAATAATAATAAATTATATGAAAATTTAAAAAAAGTAATATCTGGTCATGGCTGTATAAAATGCAGTTTCTTTCTCCTGTAGGACACCTGAGCTGTAAAGCAAACACAAAATGTCTTGAAGACTGGACACGTCACATGAGAAGCATTTTCGATCCCTCTGGTAGAAAAAGTGCTTAATTACCACGTGCCACTGCTGTTAACCTCTGCAAATAAGTCTAATTATCACAGATTAATGAACAGAGCTCAGGCACATCTAAAGGGCTTTGCTGAAGGCTGTCATTTCTGCATTTCATTATCTACACCAACGCTGTTGTTCCCCATGCACACGATTATGGGACTTTTATTATTTTTCAGCTGCTCTCTGTGAAATATCAACAACACTGCCTGCGAAACAGCTCAGGGCAGGGATCGCTTTCCAGGAAACCTTTAGGAACCCTGAAAGTTGAGTGGCGGCTGCTTCACTGTTTACTGATGAATCATGCCACATTGGTTCAGAGGGAATAAAGCTTAGACAGTTGCCAAGGAAACGGGATAAGATTTTTGGAAATATCTGAAACCATGGCGAAATTTCCAGGAAAAATCAATGTCTTCGTCAAGAGTCAGGTTAAGCCTTCTCTGCATCAGGGTGAGTAGCAACAATGCAAAAACAGCCTGAGGGATTCATTCCTGTCAGCACTGTGACTTAAAACCACACACACCATGTTGTGATTCTCAGAAAACATTTCTATGAATAGATGCAACCATGTTTGCCCTAGCCGGTTTGGCCCAGAGGGTAAAGCGTCAGCTCAAGGACCGAGGGTACCGGGTTCAACTCCGGTCAAGGGCATGCACCTTGGTTGCAGTATCAATCCCCATTCTGGGTCAGGCATGTGCAGGAGGCAACCCATTGATGTTTCTCTCTCTCTCTCTGTCTCTCCCTCCCTTGCACTCTCTCTAAAAATCAATGGAAAAATATCTTTGGTAAGGACTAACAACAACAACAACAACACAAAGTAACCATGTTTGCTATCCTCCTTGCTACTAGCTCTTAGAGCAGGGCTGTGCTTGGCATCCATCTTTGAATCTCAGACAGAAAGTCCCTGGTGGGGACTTTGGAACTCTCAATGTCATCTGTGGCGAGAGAGCACGCTGGCAGCCAGCAAAGGGCTTCAGCCATGCAGAGGCTGGGACCTAAGGAAGATCATGGGGGCAATCCACCAGACGCGTTTCATTAATAAATGATTAGGTTTGCAAATCTTGTCAGGAGAGATTGCTATCACAGAATTAATGAAATAAATAATGAAACATTTCCCGTGTTTCTGGCTGGCTTTCAGAGCAGAGCCGATCTCTGCCTTTGTTGCAATTTATGGCTGTCTCTTTGATCAACTCCTGGGGAGTTCAAGGAGTGATTTTACTGCTTCCAACAGCCGCCTTCAGCTTTTAGGTTTGCCTTTTCTTCTTCCTCTTCTTCTTTTTTTTTTTTTAGCTTGACTTTTCATATCATTTTGTGCTTTAAACACAAATGTTCCCCAGGATAATTTCAGATAAAGAAACCCAACGGGGTATATAATCTGCAGTGCAGAAAACCTGAATCATACTTGGAGAAACAACCCATTTAGCATTGGATTAGAAAAGGGGAGGGGTTTTTGCTTACAAATGAACACAAAAAAACGTTCACAATTTTACTCAAATGTCTCCATTCTGCCCAGCCTAAAGCCAAGAGCATTTCCAGATCCGGAGCAAAACAAGATGCCACCCAGTGCAGAATATCGTGGAGGCAGACAAAGCACATGCTCCGGACATTAAGAAGGCAGGGTAGCTCATATTTCTTTTGTTAAAAAAGAAAAAACAAACAAACCACAAATAGATTTTTTTAAAAAAATCTCAAAAATGGTACCAAAATAGTTGGGAAGAAGTAGGAACATTATATTTTTTTTATATATGTATTTTCTGACTTAGTATTATTAATATGAATTCCTGTTAGGAGTGGGAGGGGCGGGAGCTCCAACATGTGTACATTGTGTGGGACTTGTAATGTATGGAATTTCTCCCTTGGTAATGTATGGAATGTAGCCATCGTCCGTATGCCTGACACTGGGGAGTCTTTCAGAGGGTGATACGCTATTATACTAATGTTGATACTATGAACAGATTTCAGCTCTCTTCCTCTGCATTCCTACCCAGCGCGTGAATGGACTCACACAGACACAAACTCACTATTGCTTGGGAATCACAGTGAGTCTAAAGGCCAGGATCCTGATGGATTGGTTGCTCCTGGACTTACCTTCTTGGGATCTGCCATTGTGCTTATTTTTAGTTTTTGTCATTGAAAAGTTACAATAGAACAAAGTTCAAATGTATCCAATTTTTAAAAAAATCTAATTAAAAATGTATGTTTAAGTGTATATCTTTTCTAGTTTTGTCCCATGGCACATCAATTCTATAGGCAAAATACAATGTCCATGGGACACTTTCTGTCTATATGATTTATTTATTTATTTATTTATTTATTTATTTATTTATTTATTTATAAGATACATTTTGTTAATTTTTTACAGGGAGGAAGGGAGAGGGATAGAGAGAAACATAGATGAGAGAGAAATATCAATCAGCTGCCTCTTGCACACCCCCTACTGGGGATGTGCCCACAACCAAGGTACATGCCCTTGATGGGAATCAAACCTGGGACCCTTCAGTCTGCAGGCTGACACTCTATCTGCTGAACCAAACCAGTTAGGGCCTCTCTACATGATTTAGATCATGTCTGCCATGACCAGGAAACTTCTTGGTAGAAAAACACTTGAAAATGTACTGAATTGTTAAATTGAAGGAACAACATGGATACTAAAATTGTAAGGATCAGAACAGAACTAACAATAAAAAACCCTTTGCACTCATAGAGGAGATGGAAGGGCCCGTTTATGGGGGATAAGTATTCTTCTGCTGTAATTTTATGACACATCTTTTTTTTTTTTCCTTTAAAAAAATCTTTATTGTTTAAAGTAGGGGTGTCGAACTCAATCAGAGAAGGGGCCAAAATCTAAAATCCAGCCTAAATCGCGGGCCGAATGGTTTACTGAACAGTCATAAACTGACAATGTCATAAACTGACAGCGGAGTGCAGTGATGACAGCGCGGTGCGGGCCACATTGCAAGGCCTGGCGGGCTGGATTTGGCCCGCGGGCCTTGTGTTTGACACATGTGGTTTAAAGTATTACATATGTCCCCTTTTATCCCTCATTGACCTCTTCTAGCCCACCTTCCTCCCACCCCATCCCAGGCCCTCACCACTCTGTTGTCTGTGTCCATGGGATACACATATATGATACAAGTTCTTTGGTTGATCTCTTCCCACCCACCTTCGCCTTCCCTCTGAGATTCCGCAGTCTGTTCCATGCTTCTGTGTCTCTGGATCTATTTTGTTCATCAGTTTATTTTGTTTATTAGATTCCATATAAGAGTGAGATCATGTGATACTGGTCTTTCTCTGACTGACTAATTTCGCTTAGCATAATACTCTCCAGGTGACACATCTTTTCACTTATTTCCTATAATTGGCTAGTTCTCTGATGGGAGTATATATAGTTGTTTTTACTCTCCAAAGTGAGAATTGCATTTTATTATCAAGTTATTACTGTATTTAATTGATTCTAAGATGCACGTTTTTTTGTCCCCCCCACATTTTGCCAATTCTCAAATCAACAGTCATATAAAAATTACCGTCAACCGGGTGCAGTTGCGAATTGGCTGTCAATACTGTACATACATGGGCATCAGCACTTTCAGGTTGGGGCTAGTTACTGCAAAGGAAATCCCGGAGGCAAAAGGAAACACTGCGTCACCAACGTGCTGAATGGCACAGAGAATGGGTTGGATGGAGGAATGTGCACATTGATGACAGTGATTCAGATATAAAACAGAAAGCACAGATTGCAAAACTGTGGTATGATTGCCAGCGCAGACTATACAAAGCACACAAACAAACTACGTTTAAAGTGGGTTCACACCAACCAGCTTGTTCAGACCCATTCATGCCAAAACCACTGTCTTCATCTCATTACAAATTCTGGCCGATCCCTGCCCGGATCTCACCATCTTCTGCCACTAAGGCTACCCACAGACTTCCCTGAGCCCTACAACTACCCTTCCCTGGCTACCCTTTTGAAAATACTGCTGATACATGATCAGGGTGGTGCTTTCTCTTGCTCAGCAAGTTTAATAAACCCTCTTTTATGTGATCAGCAGTTTCCCCTAGTGGTTTGGTCCAGAACTTTGGTAATTCAAAAAGGAACACAGTAGAATCAGGCTCTACTGCTAAAAAATGTTAGAAACACATTAAAGCCTTTAACTTATTTCCCTTTTAATGTATGTACAAGAGTGATATATGATAAAATTCATATCTAATAATTTTAAAAGAACTTTGGTGGGAGAATTAAATGAAAACTAAGTACAAAGCATTGTGCTATAATTTATCAACACCAATTTTTCTTTCTTAGTGACAACCAAAGTAATGGTATATCATACAATGGATGGTATACCATTTGCATTTGCTACAATATGGTAATAATAGGTAACTAACTTTTACTGGAAATTAATCATGAGCCATGAACTGTGCTTTATCCACACTAATACATTTAATTCTTGTGCTTTGCTAGAGGTTAGGTCCTATGAATACCCCCATTTTGTAGATGTACAGAGGTATGGAGAGGTCTGTGGCTGCCTTGAATTAGATTCATAGTACCTGATGAAGGAGTTAGGGCTCAGGTGTAGGTGAGCTTCTGCTAAGTTAGGATTGGAGGGGAGAAAGGGTGCTTGCAGCACTATTTTCTTAAAACTGGCAGAAAGCATTAATTTGAATGGTAGGGCTCGCACAAGGCATGTACTACATTTTAGAGTTTGGGCTTTTACAGGTAATATGCTAACTAGGTCTTTGGCGCTCCTGAAAGAGAGTTTGTTTCCCTTGGGTATTTAAAAAAAGCTGCATTCTGAACCGAAAATATCTGCCAGCTTATTTTTTTCTAAAAAAAAAAAAAAAAAAAAGAGTCCCTTGGTGTTCAAAGCCATATATCAGGGTTAAAAAACAAGCAACCAAACGAAAACAAACCCGGCACTTGGGTCATCCATTTAAGTCACTGCTTGACAGCTGTTCTGGGAATGGCTGTTGCCACGGGTTACTGCAGAGCACTCAGCAGCATCTCAGCCTTACCCATCACTTCTAGGCTGGGTGCCTGTCTCTCTGGAGAGATGACCCCTCTTTCCTTTCCCACCCCCCACCACCTTGGTGCTTCATATGAGAATTGTTTTTTCCTTTTAACAGAGAAATGAATATAATAATATGCTGAATATTCTCTAGATGTCACCTAGGGTATCCTCTGCCTGCAATGTTTTTGTTGCCCTCTGTTTTTCTTTGCAGATCACAGCATCGGCACCACTTTTCTATAAACCTCAACACAGGGTTCCAACCAATGGAGCGTTGTCCACCAATGAATGTACCAATCTAGATATCAAGCAATTCGTATATTCTTAATTGGATTCTTTAGATAATTAGCCGTGACTCTATTTTCAGGACATTTGTTGTCTTTGTTCTTCCTTTCCTTTCTCTCTCATTCAAACCTTCCCCTCTTTTCCTGTCAATGCATTCACACGTTCCCATTGACCAAGAGATTTGACCAAGATATACTGATTTTCCTTCTGTCACCTACTTCCCACTCTTCACACAAGAAAGGGTTCAGAAATCCATTAAAATGCCATTTCACCCCTACTTTTATGCTTTAGGAAAAGGGGGGGGGGGAGGGATTAAGACAGAACATCTTACTTAGATAGTGCTATTTATTAGAAATATATATGCAAAATACCATCATCACATATAATCTACTAGGCTGATTGTATTTAAAGGTTATGATTATTAAAGCTTTCAAAATCATAAAACATATTTGCCATCTATCACACTTAACAAAAAAGATAATTTAGGGCAAGCACTTTGAGATTCTTACAAGAAATTTAGCATATTAACATTCCTTGGTTTCAGGTATTGGATAATATTTAAGAATCATAGCTTCCACTGAGGCTCTGCGTCAAATGAAGTCATGTCAAAGATGCTGTTGGTTTCCCTGACATTTTATAAAAAGGAATTTGCTATCCATCACATTTCTTTTTCTTTGCCTTTGCTTCCCATCACCTGCTCCCCAACCATTACTTTCTAGTCAGCACATACCTCTTTTCTGTGCTTTGGGTATAGATTATTCAGAAAAAAGATGTAAACTCTTAGAGAGGATTAAGGTAGACACAGCTGGTGTCAACAAAAACAGAGAGATGAAAGAGTATTGAGCAGGCCTGAATGGACAGCCCTTGGGGCTTTCTTGTGACTCATCCTTGACCTTTACCCTCTCAAATCATGCCTAAGGCAACTAAACAGCTTTTCAAAGCAGACTACCTTCTGGGACTCTTCATACATTTTCATCTTAATCTCTTTGCAAAGTGCTCAAAAATAAATGTCTCTATGAAGAAAAGTACTATAGTTCTGACAAAAGTTGAATTTGAAATGACATGGGATCACTCTGTTACCTATCACAGAGGGTCCTAAACTGGTTATCATTTTATTCCAATTAAAAGGGAAAGGAAAGAATCTTTAATGAATGTTTTAAACCTATTGGCACCATTCAAAATGGTCACACGGGCCTTTGAAAATATTGCCTGGAGGCATTATGATTGCTTTAATTTTTTTTTTTCTTGCAGATTACCTATAATGAGCACACATTACTTCTCTAATCCACAAAAAGTCTTTAAAAAAATGGAATTACAATACACATTTTCAAAATATGCATATACTACCCAATGAGTTGTTTTCATAAATGACTGCAATAAAGAAAGCACTTCTTAAAGTTAAACTATTTAATAATGTAGATAAATTGTCATATACTTAAGAAATATTTTCTGATATAAAAGGTGAATCAAAGATGGACTGAAATACTTCTTATTTACAACATAAGATTGTATCCAAAACTAAACAATAACTCTCCCTTTGTATATCACTCAACCCAAAGGCGGGGGGGGGGGGGGGGGGGGGACGGGAAAGACATTTTTTTTTCCCCCTACACCTGTGGTTGGCAAGTTATAAGCAATTTTTGTAATTGGATATACCTAGCTGTGTGAAAAGAAACATGAGATCCCCAAATCATTTAACCTATAAAATTTCAGTCACAACTTGCTTATAAATGGGGCTTTTGGATCAGAGCACACCAGAATGACATGTGGGCAGAGATCTGGAATCATCTCTTCTTATTTTCAGATTTTTTTTTGTTGTTGTTGTTGTTTTGGTCTCAGAATGTCACTTCCTTTATTTAAGGTCCTGGTCTATAAAATATTAAAAAGATGAATAAGGTTGTTAACTAGTTTTCAGGGTCAATCCAGATAGATGAGAAAGCCGTCCTAGTCTCATGTATGAAAATAACTTCAAACATTCATTTTTATCCAGGGAAGTACACATCGGCAGAGAAAACCCACCCACACAAATCAATAAATCTTATTTCAGTTAAAGCAAACTGTTGAGAAATCTAATGGAGAAATGTGTTCCAAGTGCTAGTTACACTAAATCCTAAACACACATCTTTTCCCAGACTTGCAAATCAAATTGCTTTTTGGTTAGAGGAGCATTTAATACAGTGTGACCAGTTTAAAGTTAACATTTTGTATTCAGGATGATTAATGACACCATATTGTATTTCAATTACTTCAACATACTTCTCTATAATAAACGATGGCAATAATATTCACATTAAGTCAATAAAAAGCATTTTCAAAGTGTGATGTATAAGTGTCATTATTATAGTATAAGTTGATCACACATATAATGAATTATCAACAGAGTAACAGGAAATCTCTATACCAAAGCATATATTTTCATCTCAGTGCACAGGGACTTTGGCAGATCACCCTCGTTAGTATTAATAGTAGCCAAATGAAAATCTTCACCTGCATCAGCAAGAGGACTGCTCCTCCTTCCCCAGCCCATCTGTACTCTGCACTCTTCACACCACATCTTTGTAGGTTCCAGTGTGAAAAGCCAACTTCTCGGAGCATTCAAGTCCAAAGGGAAACAGATGTGACAAGTGATTTAACCATGTGTATCTGGAAAACCAATACTTGGGGAAAACAAGTCTTAAATAATAGGTACTTATCTTCCAAAATTTACTATCCACTTGAGGGAGGGAGTTTGGGTACCGTGAAACTTGGAAAAGCTTCTGGATGATAAATTGTTGGCTTTAAAAAATTGTTCTGAATGGTTACAGAAGTTAGGTCATTGATGGGCCCAAGAGCTTAAGTAAGTAGACATACAGGAGAAGGTAGGGAAGGTGGGTAGTTTCTGCCCCCACCCCCACCCCCATCTACTCTCCTGTTCCTCCTCACGTGGTCTCAGCTGAGTTGGTCACCATGAGAAAATGATTGAGGGAGAGATATCCCTGGAGTGGCTATGGGAGTGGGAGCCAAGGCCGCCCCTACTAACACCACAGAACTAATTTGCAGCTGCACCCTGCACAGAGGGGTGGCTGCAGGAGGGCGTGAGTATCTGATGAAAAAGCAAAGCACCAGCATGCAGGCACAGTGTTGTTTGTCAGTAAAGCTGACCCCTGCATGCTGGGGTAGACATGCCATTGTCTGAGTGCATTTCCATAATAGTTATGCACATATATGACTTGCAAACTATGGGGAGGACCACATGATCTCCTTTTCTTCTTCTACCATTTAAAAATAGTTCTTTAAACATAATTCTCTTTTGCAAACCTCCATGGCACTAGGTAATTGTTAGTGATATTGTGGAATCAAATTATTTTTTTAAATAACTTTAGATGTATTTCCTAAAATTGGTCATTAGAAGGAAATGGAGTCACTGGTGTGAATGAGCAACATCAGCATAAGAGGCCCTGTTTATTCCAATACAGCTCAAGGTCATTAAGGAAGAATTCCACAATAGCGAGAGACATGTGGAAAGGCCAATGCCCATAACAACGCAATCTGAGATGAATACAGAGTCCAGAATATAGTTCAATTAAAACTACATCAAATCAAAATTTTCTTATAAATCTGGGTTGACTGTACATGAATGGCTTTGACATGTGATTCTCTGTATAATTTTTTTTTAAAGGGAGATCCCTGTGTCCAAATGCTATAATGATGTGCAGCTGTGGTTTCAAGTTATAAATGAGCTATGAGATGACTGTGAGAATGTTGTTAACCTCTGAGGCCTCAGTTTCCTCATTTTGCATTAGAGATGATGCCCATCTTCCAAGACTCAATCCACAGATGTGTGGAAGTCCTCACTTCATAATGTCATACTTCATACATAAATGTTCTCTTAGTTCATAGTCACCTTGGTCATCCTGGAATGTCCCAAATTCTTAAAAAAAACAAAAAAGTTTCGTTTCTTGTAAATTGATGTCAAAACTCAATTGGTAGCAAAGTCTGACCTGAACAAATATGAGGCTATTTATTGGTGCTATTGAATCCCACTTAGGGTGATTTGCTGCAGAAATATTAACTTATTAAAATTAATTGAATTAATGTATTTAAAATCCAAAAATTCTGAATTCCAACACACATCTAGGGCTAAGGTGTTCCAAAGGGGACTGTGATGATAATAATGAAAGATGGTGGCCACCCCAACACTTTTGCCTCTCATTAGTTTGCTTCCTTTTTCTGGTTAGGATATTTGATTTTTGACTTTTGCATCTTTATCTCTCAGTGACCTCTCCATCTTTTTCCTTGTTGCCATGGTGACACAGTTTCCAAGAACCTACCACTACTTTTTTTTTTTTTTTTTTGGTTCCTGGTACTGCTCTGTACACCCCTGGTTTTGATTTCTCTCACCCTCTGGTGCTCTGGGCCCAACCACCAGAGGCTTCTGGGAATGAGGAACTTGACTTTTCTATTTGTCAAATATATCAGGACAAAGACTCTGTTGTTTAACTTGGCTGGGGGAAAACAGATGGCTTGCTTAGTAAGGATGGAAGAAAAACATCCAAGATAAGGACAATTCATCTCCTTATAAAATAGAATCCATTCACACACTGGTACCTTATTTATTTCCTTTTCGTTAAGATTCATTGTGTACAAAAAGGCTCCATTCAAACAAATGCTTTGTGGTATGAATTCCATTATTAGAAATGGGAATACTGTGCGAGGCCCATGGATGTTGTCTAGGATGGGGTTCCCTCCTTTTGGTCCCTCAACATATAAGGTGGGATATGACTCCTTGGTCTCTGCCCCATGAGATGAAGAGTCTATCTCTATCCATTCACATGTGGCCATAGCCCAAGGTACCCTTTTCCTGTCTCCTGAGACATGCCACAGGCATCTGCGAGAAGACCCCTTCTCTGCCCTGAGGACAGACCTAGGACCCAGATATTCACCGTTGGCTTTACCTCAGCTGCTACCAACCCAGCATTAAGGACACTGAATCTTCTCAGTGTTTTCTGGGTCCAAGTTCACATTGTTTAAGGGCATTTTCTTCCAGAATTTATCAATCGAGGGGTTCATGTGAGATGTGTATGCTTTGGGCTGCATCCAAATAAATTAGTCCCTACAGAATGAAATGAAGTCTTGTTCCAAGACAGTTTCACCTGGAAGGTGGACCCTTGGGATGGAAACAAAGGACATCCTCATTTAAATACATGAAAGAGGTAGCTCAAGCTTGGCCTTATGTACTTTGTAACATAAATGACTTTGGAAACAGGTGTCAATTACAGGGTTTGGTGGAGAAAGAGACTAGTTTGGGTTGAAGAATCAAGAAGACATTTAGGAAGGATTTCTGGATAGGAAGTAGACGTTAAAATTTGTGCATACTTAGATGATGGAGAAGGAATAGAGACGAGGGGGGAAAGAGCAATCTTGTCGTAGGCATTGGGTGTTAGACCTATGGGGTCAGACTGGATCTGGGATTAGCAACCTCGGTACCTGAGTTCTGGCTAGGAAAGAATTCAGAGCCAAGGCTCCAACTATAAAAGAACATTTATTTGCTTAAATACCAGGGTAGAAAAAGTAATCCATAGGAGAAATGGGGGGAGGAATTGAATTATAGAGGTAAAGGAAGGCCTCATGGAGCTTGGGAGTGAGGAAGGTTAAGGTAACATGCCTGGGGGAGGGGAAGGAAGAGGGAAAGGTAAAGCACTGGGCTGCTCACAGGACGGAGAGTGCAACCTAAAGGTTTTAAGGGTGGAGATTCTAGGGGAGGTCCCGTGGGAAGATCTTAATAGACTATTCAGCTGTCTTCCAGGTGTGTCCCTTCAGGATCTAGGTCTCCACTGACTGACTGGTCAGCACCAGGCAACAGATCCTGAGGTCAGCCATGGTGGTCCCTGTTCTGGTTTTGCTGCTTTTCTGGACCTGGAGCTGAAATACAATTGAGATCTAAATGTTATCTCTAGGGAGGAAAGGTCAGCCACATGCTAGGAGAGGAAAAGTCACCGTGGGGGAGAGGGCACCCCCCACAATTGTCTGTTAGCTAGGCACCTGGGGCGTTTGACCTGATGACCTTCTGTAGCTGGCCCATCGTCCTTGCTCTGTTCTTGTTTGTCTAACTGTCTACCACCATATGACCAGTGAACAGTAATGACAGGAAGGTAACTTAGGATCTGATAGCGAAAGGCCTTGAATGAGAGGCCAAAGTGTTTGGTATTTGTATTAGATGCTGGGGATCTGGCTTTGGAACAGAAAACGTCCTGTTGTTGTTTTATTTTATTTTGAAATAGGTATATTGAGCAAAGTAAAGAGGGAAGAAATTGATTATGCAAATAGTTTAAAAATAACTTAAGCACTTTGCACACATCAGCTTGATTATTTTAACAACCTTAGAGATAGTTACTTATTGTTATATCTATTTTTCCGATGAGGCTTGGAAATGTGAAGTACCTTGTTCAAGGTCACACAGCCAGCAATTTGAACCCAGATTTGTTTGCATCCAGAGTTGAATTCTTATCTACTTTATGATGAGTCGATGATTGCAATAATTTAGTTGTTAAGTTATGATGACGACTATTAAAGTGATAACAGAGGGATTGGAAATGAAGGTGAGAGATATTGTGAAAGGAATATCCACAGACCTAGTGACTGGGAGTGAGGAGCTAAGTGAGGACAAGGCAAAGATTTGGTTTTATTGCTTCAAGCCTGGATTTTCGAAGAATTGTGAAATTGCTTGAGAAAGCAAGTTAGAAGAAAGCCTTGGTTTGGACAGACAGATTATGAATTATTAGTGAAGCCACAATCAACGGGCCTCCAATTCCTTCTCCTCAATCTCAATTCCGTTATCTCTTCCCTTTATTACCAGCATCTACCCAAGGCAGGACGGTGCTCATGCTCCCTCGTCCTGGTGCTAGGCTGAGTCCTGTAAGATGAGGCTTATAAAATGTGCGAGAGTGTGAAGTAAGGAGGGGGAGGCAGGGAAGGAGAAAGGGGAACACGTATTTAACGAGGATCCTCAACAGAATTTATTCTCAGTCCTCAGGATGTATTATACGCAGATTTCACTGTAAAAATATTATTATACTTATTTTGCACCATTCTCTCAGTAATGGCATTGGGCCCATGGTGCAGTTATAGGATCAAATCACAGCAGTCTTTTAAAATTCATGACCTTGCTGCTGCATGGCAGAACAATATAAATTGAAAGGCACAGCCTGGATACCATCTTGTGGTCTTTATAAGGGGAAAATTAGTGGCACTTTGATTCACGAAAGGCTATGACAGGCCTGGGCCTGTGGTGGCACTAATATAGCCATCACTGAAATGCCAAGAGGTGGCCTGCTGTGTTAACAGCTGTCATTTGTGCCAAACTCACATAACTAAAAGGTTATGGGCCAATAAAAAATAAAAAATAAAAAGAAAGAAAGAAAAAGAGGCTGCTCTCCTCCTTGGGTTATGAGACACGAGAGCAGGCACTTTGGAAAGCCAGCTACCTTGTTTCCTGCTAAAATACGCCTGACAAAGTGGCCAGTGTCCAGGATGAAAGATATCTATAAACATGCTCACGTCAGCCTTTCTTTTTCGGTGGGTGAGTCTTGCTAGAGCATTGTCCAAAGAGTGGAGCCCTGAGCCAGCAGGGGAGACTGACTTAGGATGGAGTCACTTTAACATTTCAGTCAGGATGATGGCAAAGGCGACTCTGAGAAGCAAAATGCAAAATGCCCGAGGAAAGCCTGCTTCTGATAAGTTATTTACTGTCATTGTGACTCATTCTTGTGAAGAAATACCTCAAAGAGTCGGTGTCAAGATGGAAATGATTTAATATTTAAATCATACATAAGAATAGAGGACACACTAAAAGTTAGCTATCGTTATTCTACTAAAAGATGAGGTCAATGTCTTGTTTCTTGCTAGAGTTACAGCATTTATAAAAGTGATACATAGTAGGTACTCAAGAAATATTCATCCTACAAAGCAGGTTTCCCAAAGTGTGGTATGCGTACCCCCAGGGGTACGGGAAGAGTTTGGTGGGGATATGCACTGCACTGTGCTTAGCTGTGCCTAATTCTATGTTCTCATGAGTACGAGGGATACTCAGTGTTACGAAAATTATAGAGGGGTACACATATGTCAAAAGTTTGGGAAACACTGCGTATAAAGGATTAAATCAGTGAATGCATAAGGCAATTATAAAAGATTTATATCTACTCCTGGGGGGCCAGTAAAGACTTAACTTGTTAGCTCCGTCCTCTAATTGTTGTCCTTTGGCAACAACAATACAAAAAATAAGAGCACTGTGGTATTTAGGAGCCAGGAGGCATCTGTGATGTTGTTTACTCTATCTGAATGACAAAATGAGGTTCCAAGAAATTAGGTGACATCATGTGAGGTAAGTCAGTGAGTTGACAGAACTGGAATGAGAATTTGGTTATTTTTAGTCTCAAGGACTTTGTAAGCCTGGGTGGGACTGTCCTAGGGATGATTTGAACTCAGCCCCCCCCCCCCCCCCCGCCTTTTTTTAAAAAACGAAACAAAACAAAACAAAACACATTAAGCGTCCAACCTGTTTTGTCTTCTGGACGGAAAGTATAACGTCAGTCACCAGTGACTGACTGGATGCTTAATGTGTTAAGTTTTCCATGGAAGGAGGGAAACACAGGGGAAAAAGAGGGAACATCTCCTTTTTGAAGCTATGAGCTAATACGAAATGGAATCTTCATGATGTTTGTGACATATGTCTTCATTTCAGCTCCAGTTCCTGTTTTGGATTTGAGCATGGGTTGGAATCCCGACTCTGTAGTTTATAATCTCTGTGACGTGGGGTAAGTCACTTAAACTCTTTGAGCCTCAGCATACTTTATCATGAAGTTAGTTATCACCCAGACTCAAAAGGTCCTCACAGGATGATTAAATGAGATGATATAACTAGAGAATTTAGCACAGAGCCTGGCACACAGTAAGCTCTCACTAAGCACTAGTTCTATGTGAGTCATGTTGGTTCATTCTGTGGAATGTCTCCCTGAATTCTTCCTTTATATCTGTGGGGTTACCATCCTGGTGTAGGCCCCGCATCTACTACTGGTCTAATGCTTCATTCTCTTTCCTCTTCAAGCCTTTCTTCATATAGCTGTCTGCTTTCTTAAATACTCTCCCAAACTGTTTGTTGATCCTGATTTCCTGTTTCTAGATTAAATCTAGGCTTTCTTATACTGTTTTTCAAAGCTATATTTTGCCTCTCTTACCCCAGATGACTCCTCTCAAAGTTCCCATTGACACCTCTGCTGTCGATGGTCCTGACTTCTCAGGTTCACTTCCATGGCTATTCCATCATTTAGGCCAGTGGTCAGCAAACTCAGTCAACAGAGCCAAATATCAACAGTACAACGATTGAAATTTCTTTTGAGAGCCAAATTTTTTAAACTTAA
This sequence comes from Pipistrellus hanaki, assembly GCF_964339955.1. Classification (NCBI taxonomy): domain Eukaryota; kingdom Metazoa; phylum Chordata; class Mammalia; order Chiroptera; family Vespertilionidae; genus Pipistrellus; species Pipistrellus hanaki. The sequence goes on along the minus strand of NC_140510.1, from coordinate 78,035,306 downwards.
ACCTCTTCTAATGCCACTTCTTCAAAATAGATGCGCCCAGGCTGTGGTATTTTGTGGAAGAGCCACACTCAACGGGCCAAAGAGCTCCATGTGGCTCTCAAGTTCCAGTTTGCCGATCACTGTTTTAGGCTATCCAAATCCTTCTGATGTTGCAAGGCACAGCTGAAGTTTCAACTTTTCCAAGGAACCTCCTCCGATGATTCCAATACTCATTGATTTAATACTCTGAATTCTGACAGCGCATTTTGTAACATCAGGATAGTGCCTCATTTTCACTGCTATGGGTGCCTGTGAACTAAAAGTGAGTTGCTATAAAACTATAAATGCAGTTTTATATTTAGCCATTGTATCTATTCAAGAACTGTAAAAATAATACCAACCTATCATATTGGTGTAATAATATGTCAGGAAATCACACAGAGTAATGGTAAATATATGCATGGATTTCTATGAAGTAGGTACAGACCAATACCTGATATTAATTTGCTATAAGGGAATTAAGTTACCTTAAAGGGTACATTTTTCTTATGAAAATATTCATGTACATGTGCAAAAATGCACAGGGAAGTTTTGGGAAGCATTGTTTATAACATCAAAACATTGAAGACACAAAATATATGTCAATAAGGCTTGAAGTTATGCTATATCTATACACAGAACACCATGCAGTTACAGAAACAAAACAAAACCACAAAGTGGACCTCTATGTCTTGACAAGGAAATATTATCCAGGGTATATCATGTACAAAAAACAAGCTGCAGAGTAATACATATGACTAAATCTTTATAAAACAAACACATATTTCAAATATAGTCCATGTTCCTCTATGGATAGAAAAAAATCTAGAGACACACTCAACTGTTAAAGGTGATTATCTCTGAGAAGTTAGGTATGGGTAATGGATTAGGGTAGCTAGAAGAATAGTTATTATATATTTTAAGTATCTATTCAATAAATGAAAATCTAAGTTCTCCATGTTTAGACCAGAGCACAAGCCAATTTTTACATAAAACCTTGTGCTAGCTTCCTAATAATTTATATATATATGTATGATATATATATATATATATATATATATATATATATATAGTATTTGATTGAAATAATTGATTTTTTTTCTCAGTATTAATTTTCTCCCAGCAATGAATGTCATTCACATTGCCTTCTTTTAACCTAGAGCTATAGTCACGTTTGACATTATTCCTCTCATAAACCAACAGTCAATGTCCTCAAATTTCAGGGACCCATTAATGACATTATGGGTCAAAATATTTTAAAAATATGTCACATTCTAAATGGCTTTTGCATTGGCCAGTTGGATGGATGGGGCATCCTGGCAGATCACCAGCCCTGTCCTGAGCTTGTGAATTGGCAGAAGGTAGCGTCTAGAATTTGTTCTTGTGCTTGATCGCCTCCTTTTCCCACTCAACCCAGAATCAGAGGTTGTTTTGAAGAAGTGGTTACTCATGAGACAGTGGTTATTCAAATGCTTTGGTCAAAATGATAGAAGGTGTGATAGGGATGATGGTGGAGTGGAAAGAGTGTGAACTTTGGACCAGACCTGGGTTGGAGTGTTGGCTGTATCATTTCCTGGTTGTGTGACCTGTTGCAAGGCATATCATTCCTCAGAGCTGCTATTTCTTTATGTGTAGAATGACAGAATGACAGTTGTTAATGTCTCTCTCACAGGGCCTTTGTTAAGGGAAAATGAGGCGACTGGTGAAATATCTGGGACATAGTTGGTATTTGTAAATGTTAGTCAGTCCTTATCTCCTGCCTTCTCCCCAGTCCTCCTTTCCACATGCCCTTGTTTACTGTAAGAATGTGAGGTTCTGGTCTTTTCAGCAGCTGCTGGCAAATCCACTATTTCCCCTGCCATGTACTCCCTATCTGAGTTATTGCTCAGTGCCAGCTCACATGTCCATTGTGTCACTGTATAAAGTAATGATGAGCGGACTTCTGGTGTTTATTAGGCAGCTTTGAATGCATAATCATCAAACAGTCCAGAATGCAGAACCTCCCCCCACCCCCCCAGCAGTTTAGCCCTAATTATACCTGGGTCAGTTTCACCTCTTCACACTCTATGAAAAGCTCCTTAAGGGCAGAAGTCAAATTCTCCTATGTCTGCAAGAAAGCCTTACACAACAGATGAGGACATTTACCAAATATTCCTTGACTGACATACATTGCCCCAGGGGAAAGTAGGCCCTCTTTAGTGGTAAACAAAACAGGTTTTGTAACTGGTTAACAGGGCTTGATAAGAAAGCCCAAATCTGACTGTTGGAGCTTAATCACAGTTTAAGGCAAATACATCTACACCCACATCCTTGCAAATGGGAGAAAGCCTTCCTTCTGTAGCTAGTCTTCATTTTCTCTTCACTTGGTGGTGGCTCATTAGAGTAATGGAGATGCCTCGAGGCAAGCTTCAATAGCCTTAGACCACAGTCATCCCTGAGCCCCAGAAAGTACCTGGACAGGACCTGAGACTGGAGGGGAAGCTTGGGAGAAGGCAATTGAGAAACTTCCCAGAGAGACATTGTCTGCGGATCACTGGCCAGATATCACATAAAGGCCCCATCTGAGCCATTACAGCCTATTGTGTCAATGTGTTTTCTAGGAGGCTGTCATCTATAGATCACAGTCGGCAGTGAAGGCAATGCCTCCATGGGCACTGGTGCTATTTCCCAATGGCGAATTCTATTAGAGGTCTGTGGGTTACTGCCCTTGGAATTCATATTAACTCCATCAAAGGGATGGTGATTGATTCTGGGGAATTTTGTAAATACACACAAAATAGATTTCATACTGTCATATGGGTTTTGTATTGCACGTCCATGATCCCTACTATATGGTAAATCCAATATCATCTACTCGAATTGCTGCAGAGAAAAAACACACACCAATTTCCCATGCCATTTTCAAGCTGAAATACCTGCTCATTTCCTTTCTTCTCCAGTCACAAAAGATTTAGACATAACTATAAACCATTGACTTCTCTTCTGACTTAACAACTTGATCTAATGGGAAGGCCGTTTATTGAATGTCCACTGTGTACCAAGAAAAAGCAGTGGAAGCTACAGGATGATACCAAGAAATTAACACACTAGGTTTGTGTCCACAGGGAATTTACTAGAGAGCTAGAAGCACTCATAAAATGATTAAAGAGTACAATTACAAAACAAATAATAAGAGGTGCCAAATTAATACACAGTTGTGTCACATACATAGTGCATTAGCTATATTCTTAAAATGAAGAATACACACTGAATCTTATAAAGCACTGGGGGAAAAAAAAGGAGCTATTTTACAGGGGTCCTTTATGGTAAATAGTGTCTAGAGTCTAACTTTATAGCCTAATAGTCTTTCATAATCTAATTTATTGATATTAAAATTTTTGAAGTGTGTGAATCTCTCTATTCCTTAAAGTCGGTTATATACTACTAGAAGCCTGGTGCATGAAAATTTATGCACTGGAGTGGGGGGGTGGATGTCCCTCAGCCCAGCCTACCCCTCTCACAGTCTGGGAGCCCTAAGGGGTGGGAGGTGACCCAGCAATCAGGGGAAGGTGACACCCCCATCACACCTCTGTTGCTGCCTCTGCCAGCAGCGCAAGCCTTGGCTGGCCCTGGTTACCTGAGCCTCAGGAAGCCCTGGGCAGTTGGAAGCTGCCATTGGAGGCTTGCCTGAACCTCAGGCCAGCCCTGGGCAGCTGGGGGACTGAGGGGACTGGTGGACTCCAGAGGCAGGTGACCTGGCAAGTCTGAGGGGACTGCATATCGCCATCTTGTGGCTGTGGGTGCCACCATCTTTAATGGTGGGATGGTAAATTAGCATATCCCCTCCTTATTAGCTGTGGGCACCACCATCTTTGTGAGGGCAGGACAGTCAATTAGCATATTTCCTCTTTATTGATAGGATGGGCTTCTGAACCAGGAAAAACACTAAGTGACCTCAAAATGTTTCCTATATGAATGGAATTTTGGATTAGGTGCTGAAAGTGAAGGACATGATGGTAGTGATTTTAATGAGGACCAACCTTCTCACATGCTCAAAGCAGAAAAAAATAGCATCAGGTCTCCATTTCCTTCCTCAGTGGATGTTGCTCAATACAGGAAGAGCTAGTTCTAGGACACTCCTGTCATTTGCCCCTGGCATGTGATCGTTTTCTTTAACATACCTCCCTAAACTGCATTTAGCACTTTGACAGCCTGAGACCATGTGCACACATACAGACCCTTGGTGGTTTTCCAACCCCGCATCTGGTCTCCTGGAGGAGAAACAGGTGTTATCAGGACATCCCTGATATTGGGGGGAAAGGGCCATGGGTCTGATTCATTATGGAAATTCCTTTGTGCCCATGACTTTTCTCTGAAGGTTTTCAATGGAAAAGTTCCTTAGGGTGAGGTCATTATTCTGAAGATGGAGTGATGATCTGGTTGACAAAGTTCTTCCTAAAAACTCCCTTGAGCTTGTACCTTCCTTTAATTTTCTAACTCCTTTTGTTGTTTGGGTTCTCTTTGATAGATAGATAGATAGATAGATAGATAGATAGATAGACAGATAGATAGATAGATAATAGGTAGAATGGGTCTCTTAATTATATGAATTTTCATCTCTGGTCCAATACTGCTAAAACTAATTGGTAATGCAACTATCCTCAAGTACAGAGACCATCATGTTACTCCTCCGTTCAAGAATTCCCTACTGGTCCAAGCTGATTTGGCTCAGTGGATAGAGAATTGGCCTGGGGACTGAAGGGTCCTGGGTTCAATTCCAGTAAAGGGCACATGCCTGGGTTGCAGGCTTGATCCCCAGTAGGAGGTGTGCTAGAGGCAGTGGATCAATGATTCTCTTGCATCACTGATATTGATATATCTCTCTCCTCCTCTCTGAAATCAATAAAAATATATTTTTAAAAAAAGAATTCTTTTTTTAGGTTCAAATTAGAATTTAAAATTCTGTTTAATAGGTCCCAATTTTTAGTCAAGGCCCCTCCCTCCCACAGCAGCTAAAAATCCCTCTCCTTAACCACCGGCATTTTTCCTTCTATTGTGCTCTCTGCTATCTCCTAAGTAAAGTCTGTCCCTTCTCCTGTGGTTTTCCGTGAGATATCCCACTGCTCAAAAGCCCCATTCAGTTCTCCCTTCTAAATCACACCCTTCAATGCATAGATTATAAATCAAATGTGTTTAAAGAACTAGCGAGGCATGCAGGCACCTTGTTTCCATAGGAGAGTGGTTCCACAGCATGGCAAGGAGGGGTCGTGGGGGGACTGAGCAATTCCTGTGCAGGAGCCCCAGACTTGGTAGGAATGGAGCCCACAGTCCAAACACCTCCTTTGCAGGTCAAATGCAGACATTCGTTCTGCACAGCTGAGAAGGAATAGGGAATGCATGCCTCAGGCAAGATAGAAATCAGAGAACCATGAGCATAGGCACAATTTAAGCTAGAAAATATAGGGAAAACTGAGGTTCGAACCTCAGAAAGACCAAATACCACCGAGTTCTGAGGCCAGAGAGGAAGAATCATACAGCTGAGAATTCAGTGTGAGGCAAGCTACTCAGGCAACAAAGAGCCCTGGGAGTAGATGTTTTTTTTTAAGTGGTGCTGAGCGGGGTTGGGGGTGGCAAGTATGTGGTAAGTGAGAAGATCCCCCTCCCAGGAGCACTGGCAGGAACCAGGGACAAAGGCTCCCTCTCACTCGCTTGGCCTCTGGGGACGAGCGTGCTCCTTGAACGTAGACAGCCTTTCAGTCCAGGACAGGTAAGCATTTGTAATCGGAATAATTACATGTACCTGATAGAGGAGCTTTGCTCTGTGATGGTAAGGGTCAGATTTGTCTGTGGACCCTGTGTCCTCAGAGCCTAGCAGGCTGCCTGGCATCCTTTCCAGTTGGTATGTTGCTGCTGAGTAGATAACAAGGTCCTTGAGAAAATTCAATAATATATGGAAAGGTGCTACGGACTGAATGTTTGTGTGTCTCCACCCCCCCCCCCCCCCCGCCAAATTCATATGTTGAATTCTACCCCCTAATATAATAGTAGCTAGAGGTGGAGGGGGGCCTTTTGGGTGCTAATTAGGTTTAGATGAGCTCATGGGAATGGAACTCCCATTATGACCTCTCTCTCTCTCTCTCTCTCTCTCTCTCTCTCTCTCTCTCTCTCTCTCTCTCTCTCTCTCTTCCTTCCTCCTTCCCTCCCCTGTGAGGATACAGTAAGAAGGCAGCTATATACAAACCAGGAAGTGGGCTCTCAAAAGACATCAGATCTGCCAGCGCCTTGATCTTGGACTTCCCAGCTTCCAGGATTGTGAGAAATAAATGTTTGTGGATTAAGCTACCCAGTCTATGGCATTTTCATTATAGTTCCATGAACTGACTAAAACCAAAAGGCTTAGCCAAAACATGAATCACAGTAGTTCCCTCTATTCAAGGGGGCATGTGTTCCAAGACCCCAGTGGATGCCTGAAACTGTGGAGACTACTGAACCGTTTATAAACAGGGCCGGGCAAAAGTAGGTTTACAGTTGGGGAAAATAACACTGAGGTAGACCAATTAATGCTGAGGCAACATTGTAAACAGAGGACCAATAAAACAATAATTTAAATTAAGTTCTAGTATTTTATAAGTCAAAGTCATGCTAACTCTTATATATACTTAAAAAAAAATGAAGATAGGTTAATGCAAAGGATGCTAAAGGAAGTAGCGAGCTTGCAGATGGTGGAGATGAGAACAAAATACAAAAGACTGGAGAAAGCTGTGTAAATAATCATATCTAAGACAGAATAGGGTGAACAGAACAATGGTCTGTGATTTGCTGCACTGAGCGAGGCTAATATACTTTGCATCCAGCTGCCATGACTATATGACACAAAACATCAGTGTGCTGGCAGAAAAATCTGTGTGAACCAACGTGTCAGTTATGTTCTATTAACATAATTCCCTTCTTAGCCAATCATAGATGAGCTCTGTTACATTCTGGAAACATGTTTAGAAGCAGTACAGACTAGATTTACACATTTTAAATAAAGACGTTCTAGAGAATTATTCCCCTTGAATATTATGAGTTTTACATTGAGGTTCATGGTGGCTGATAAAAGTCTCTTGTGTGGCCTACACAGTAGTTTTTACAAGTTTTGAATTGGGCCTGGCTGGTGTGGCTCAGTGGTTGAACATCGACCTATGAACCTAACCAGTTGGATTCCCTGTCAGGGCATTTGCCTGAGTTTCAGGCTCAATCCCCAGTAGAAGGCATGCAGGAGGCACCAACTGACGATTCTCTCTCATCATTGATGTTTCTATCTCTCTCTCCCTCTCCCTTTCTCTCTCTGAAATAAATAAAAACATATATTTTTTAATACTTTGAATTGGTGTGTCCAACATTTAAACATTCAGAGATTTTCTATAAAAATGGGTATTGGCTGCTCCTTATTCCCACCTGATAATAATTCCGTGGCCTGGGTAGCAGCTGCCTTTATCTAGAGAGGGGCTCTATTCATTTACTTTATCTGCATGATCCTGTAGGCCTTTTCATTCTCCCGGCCTCTGCTCTTGTGTATATGTATTTGTATGTTGGATATTTGTAACTTAGGAAATGCCTGCATTTTATTTATATTCACAGTCTTTTTGTGGACATCTCATTACCCCAAAATGCATACTCTTTAATTTAAAAGTGACCCAGATCCATACTAAACGGGTCACAGGTAAGTGAGATAAATGAATCCCAGAAATAGAAAAAGAAATAATGAGTTTTATGGGCAAATCAAACATTCCCCTCCTAATTATCACAGATACTTAAAGAAGATCTGTTGTTCACCTTTGAGTGGTGAGTATTTTAGGGCATTCTTTTAAATTTCATTTGATTTGATTGCTGTGGTTCTTACGGAAAGACAAGTGTATATAACTTCAATGTAATTTTATTAGGTGCCTCCCATATAATTGCCTTAAAATAAGCTAATTCTTCAAGCTACACTTTGAGATTCTATTAGGACGATTATAAAATAAACAGAACATAAAACCTTGATTATCTGACACCTATCTAATTACTATTTTTACTGTTGATCTTGTTATTGAGATGAAATCAATATACTTTTACAGATGAGGTTTTTATTTTTTCAAACAAGATAATGAATACTTCTCTATTTTAATCTATAAAATAAAATAAGTCATAGGCTATTGCTCAATATAATTTTTATGTCTACAATTTTTTTGTTTTGAGTTTGCATTTCTTTGTTTCTAATTCCCATGATATGTAACCACCCACCTGCAGAAGAATAATTAAGAGTCCTGTTTCTGTGTTTGACCACGGAAAGGTTTGCATTATCTCTAAGCCTTACTGAAACAGAGATTTCTTATTCCTTGACTTGCAATTGATGGATGTGTGTTCATGGCATCAGTTTCACCTCGTTCTGTTACAATAATAAAGCAGGATGTAAGTAAGCTATACAATATATACAATTCACAACCTTAGTTATATAGCCTTTCAAACAAAGAGTAGAAATAGATAATAAAAATAAAAACATGTAATGTATTAATGTAAGAGTTTATTTTCTCCTTAGAATTTTACTTGCCTAAAGGATTATCAACACCAATTGTGAGCAGTCATGAGAAATTCATTTTCTAGCGTGAGAAAGTGAATTAGAACTGAACTTTTACACATCATTATTAATTTAATATCCTGGAAGCTCAATTTACTGTTCCTTTTGGTGTTATGACTAATTAGTTTGTTTTATTCAGGGTCAGGAATATTCAGTGTAATTTTTTTTGGTCCACTATTCAAGTATTACATAAATAAACATTTTAACAAATTTTGTTGTTGGTTCTCTAGTCAGTCAAAGCCCTTGCGATTTTCTACCTCCCTGTCTTTCCGATATCACAGATTATTTCCATGGAAAGTTAGGAGATCAAATGTGTTTCCCAAAACTGAGTACCTCTTTTGTAAAGAATATCTCTCCTAAGCATTGTCTTCTACATTGACTGATGTTGTCTCAGACCATCTTTACAAATGGATCTTTTCCAGCTTTTATCTCTGTCCATAAGTCAATGCAAAAGTACTTTGCACAGATTTCTCTTCTCTCAAATAGGTGCGTGTTTTGCAAAAGTCCAGATTGTCATGGTTTCTAACAAGTATGTCTACTCTAACCTTTGGTCATTGTATTGAATAGATACTTAAGTTGCCTCTATTTTCACCTGCAAAAACATTGGAAGAAATCGTTGCCCAGGAATTCCCAGTTAGAAGGAAGCCCGTAAGTGTGCACAGTGTGCTGCTCGGTACTGCAAGTCTTCATGGTCCCTGGGAGACAGCAGCATCGTCCGGGCCCGTGAAGTAACAGTGAGCCCGACCCTGGCACGCTACCCTCCTATGAAAGAGCACTGGGTTGAGGGTGAGGGGAACAGTCCTAAACTTTCCAACATAAATATTTAGTCCCCCACTACTTGACACAAATGGTTTGAGACTCCTAACAACAATACTGCAACAATAATAAAGCCATAAATGGGAGTAATAAGCCAGGACGAGATGAAAACCTGAAATGTACTAAACCTGGAGTCAACATACTCGGCTGTTATTGAGCTTGGGGCCAGAAGGACAGGGTGACGGTCCAGGCTCCGTCCCTAACATACTGCTCACCTTCAGCAATAGGCTGTCTTCTCTGGGCTGTGACGTCCTCAGCTAGAAGAATATAGGGGATTGCATTATTGGATGATTTCTGAAATATCATTATCTTTAAAATTCCAGGTTTCCAGGATAAAGATGAGGAGGGGCTTTCATCAATATTAACATAAGTAAAAAGAAAATGTATTGATTTTAGGGCTGAGGGAGTATCTTGCAAGTCGAGCAAGTTATCTTGTGGATGGGGAACCATTGACCATGATGCAGACAGTGCAAGAGAACGCGGAGATGTCTCCACTGGGGTGGAGGTGAGCCTCAAGCTAAGCATGCTTTTATTTCCAGGGGCAGCATGTGCAGGTAACCCCTCAAAATACAATTATTTTCTGCTTTGCCAGAATCTGCGAGGCCTCCTTACGGCTTTTGATGCAACCAATTTTTTAAATTTACTTACTCATTCACTTAAATGTGAATACATGACTTATTTCATTTAAAGGAACAGTTTTTATTATATATATATATATATATATATATATATATATATATATATATATATTTTAATCCTTGCCCATGATTTTAGAGAGAGAAAGAGAGGGAGAGAGAAACATTGATTTGGTTGCTTCTCGGATGCATCCTAACTGGGAACAATAAATGTTTGCTCTCAAATATTGGCTGTGGGGGAAGAACTTTGCTTAGTTTATTTCTTTTTTTTAAATTAAATTTATTAGGGTGACATTGGCCAACATGAACATATAGGTTTGAGGTGTGGGTTTTACTTAGTTTACTTCACACGTTCAAAAAGGTACAGAGACCAAAAATTTTGATGCTGAACTCGTTTGCATCACTTTATTACTTTCTTCTATTGTGATGTTTAAGTCCAACACAGGCCCATACCTTAGAGTGTAACTCTAGTTGAACTTGAGTATTTGGATCAATGGTACCATGAGGATAGGTACAGCCCAGCTAAAAGAGAAGAAAGAAAAGAAAGGCTATATGTTTGTGCTTAATATGTGATCCTCACAGAGTTCCTAGTGTGATGAATACGGTGGCCCTGAGTATACGCCATGCATGCAAGGGCATGTACTCCTTTGCACACACAAAAGTACTTACATTTTAAAACTGGAGAGAAGTAGGATGGTGAAATAGATGTGTTGAAGGGAGCCCAAGAATCTGCCCCCCTCCTCCTCACTCCCTCATCCCACACAATAATTCTGTGGTTTCCAAAGCAAAGAGAACCCAGAATAATCTGTAAGCATACAAATTTTAAATTCATCGTTACAACACCTCTATCTCTGTTATATGCTTTAGGGTGTATACAGTACATTACTGCAGAGTACACATAGATCATTTACAAAGGAATGAATGAAAGATGTATTTTCAGGGAGCCTGCTTAAGATTTTATTTGGGGTGCCCAGTCAAGACAAGCATTAAATGGTGGAAGCAGAGTCTCTCCATTTGTAAACGGAACTGTTCTGCCCCCTTCCTTCCAGAGAAGTTGGAGGTCCAGAGAAAATCCTATTGCCCTGCAGAGCAGAAATTTCATAAACATTCTGCATTAACTGGGCTAATTTAATTCGGATTAAAAAATGGTTTTATTGCACTCAGTTCATATGTTAATGGCTCCATTTCCTATGTTTAATTCATGTTTGTGGGCATGCTCCCAAATATATATTCTGAACTAAATTAAGATGCAAAAAAAAAAAAAAAGTGTAGGAGACGATTTTCAGTATACCTGACAGATTCATATTAAATTCCTATGAAATAATATATGACTGAAGGGGAATAACATAAATGGACTCTGAATTTCTCCCATGTAACTCATTTACAAGAGTACATCGGCTTGCTAAGAATTTGCCTCTTGTTGGCCATTAGAACACTTAGTAGAATATTTATTGGTTATTAACACAGAAAGTGTGTTTGCATGTGTGTGTGCACGTGCTGAAAGAAATGTAGTTCTCTTACCTACCTACTAGAGGCCCGGTGCACAAAATTTGTGCATGGGTGGGGGAAATCTCCTCAGTCCAGCCTGCACCCTTTCCAATCTGGGACCCTCAAAGCAGACAGCCCCCTGCCAGCACCTGCCAGAGACCCTGCCTTTCCAGGGACTGAGAGGAGTATGGGGCCTCCTCCCCGTTCCCCCACATCGTTCCTCACACTCTGGCTTCCCTCCAACACACCCCAAAGCTGCCATCTTGGCTGCCAGTTTCCACTGCCTCCGCATTGCCCTCCAGGAGGGTGCTGTCGCCTCCTGCTGTCTCCCTGCTTCCTCTTCCCCCTTAGTCTGCTCCTGACATGGAAGCCAGTGGGTCCTCACCTACAGCCCTGGTGCCTCTGCCTTCACTCAGGGGATGCCAGGTTCTCACAGGCTCTCAATCCCTGCAGAGTGTGCCCCCTGACCCAGCCTTGACCCCCTCCCACTCGGCCTCTTGCTCATCCTGCTGCCCCTCCATAGGCTGTGCCCTCTGCCCAATGCCTTTCCCTCAGCAAGCCTCCCTTTGCCCTTCCCCTCGAGGAGCCCCTCTGTGGCTTCATTCCCATGTTTTCCCGGTGCCCGTGCCCTCTAACAGCTGCACCTCATGTCTGTCTGAGGCTGTTTCCTCCCCACTCCCCCGTCCTCTCCTGGCAGAATGCACACTCTGTAGAACTGGGCGGCGGGTTCCCTGCGGCTCTGCGAGCACCCGGGCATCGCCTGGGCGGGTGCTCAGCCGGTGATACGGGTTGACCAAGATGTGCAGGCAGTGGTGCTAGGCGTATAGGCCATTGGAAGGCAGACTCACTTGGAGCTGAGGGCCAGGGCAGGGGCACAGCGCTCAGGGCGGGGCCTTGGGAGCCAGTTGGTATTTTCTTGCAAGAAAGAGGGAGGAAGTGTGTGTGAAAAAGGAGCAGTGTGTGTTTTCCCTCAACTACTTAAAAGCTAATAATCTCATTCCATTCTGAAATCTATGAATAGAAACCCTTAGATCAGCCCTGTGAGGCGGGTCCTGGGATTATCTGAGATTCTGTGGAGAGTACTCAGCCTTCGCCCGCCACAAGGATGGTGCTTAGTAACTGCCAACTTTTCGTGCTGTGATTCCTGCACTGGTGGGCGGTGGCCTGCAGGGATCAGCCTGCTGTGGGAGCATCGCTCATCCTGATCCGCAACCACCATCTTTTAGTGCTGTGATTCATATACTGATGGGGGGCGGTCAGTGGGGGTCAGCCCAGCGGCTGTGGACCCTCCCTCTGAGTGGCTGCTACTGCTGTGGGAGGGCCACGCACTAACCACCAAGGGGCAGCTCCTGCGTTGAGCATCCAGTCAGTCCATCAGTCGTTTTGGTTGTCACAGTCACTGCCTATATATACACACACACACACACACACACACACACACACACACACACACACATTTGGGGCTAGGTAAGATTTTAAGGTCTTATACATGCTTAAAAACTAACTAAATCCAGCCCTGGCTGGTGTTGTCCAGTTGATTGAGCATCTTTATATGCACCTACAGATTGCTGGTCCAATCCCCGGCCAGGACACATGTCAGGGTTACAGGCTCAATGCCTGGTGTGGGGTGTGCAGGAAGCAGCTAATTGATGTTTCTCTCTCATCAATGTTTCTCTCTCCCTCTCCTCCTCTCTCTAAAATTAATAAAAAACATTAAAACAAAAACAAAAACAAAAACAAAAACTAAATCTAAGAGTGAATTGAGGAGAGACTCAGGAGAGGAGGTTGATCAGCTGTCAAGGATAAAAACGGAGAGAACCACACTGCCTAATGAATTTTGTGTTTCTCAGATTCACCTAATAAATCTGCAAGCTCTTTATGCCCAATATTGTGTTGTATTCATTTGCTAAGGCTGCCATACAAAGTACCACAGAAGGGGCGACTTAACAACTGAAATTAATTTTCTCACAGTTCTGGGGGCTGGAGGTCTGAGATCAAGGGGTTGGTAGCGTGTTTTCTCCTGAGGCCTCTTTCTTGCCTTATAGATGGTCACTTTCTTCCTGTGTCTTCACATGATCTTCCCTCGTTGGGTGTCTGTGATTTTTATTTCAACTTCTTATAAGGACATATCATATTATAAGGACATCTATAAGGACATACCAGTCATAAGGGAATAAAGTTCACCCTAGTGACTTTATTTTAACTCTGTTTTACAACCCTTTACAGACCTATTTTTAAATACAGTCACTCTGAGATATTGGAAGTTAAGACTTCAACATATGACTTTTGGGGAATACAATTCAACACATAAATAGTGACATTCCCCAAGGTGATGGCTGCACAGTCATCCCAACAGCATTCCAGCTAAGCTACAGCTAAATTCACACTGGACAGCAGCTTTCTTTGGCCAGGACTATCTTTATACGCCATTGTGAAAGGTTGTATTGTGGAGCTGTTAAATAAAGTTTGTTGCTTTCCATACCAGAGGTGGCTATATTCCAGAAATGAATGAAATGTTTTCTGTGCCTTTTCCGTAATGGGAGAAAAAGGAGAGGAGAGAAATTTGGAGACATTAATACTGTCAATGACTATTATAAGTATTTAGGAATACAAGTTTTAATCCTACTCATGGGTTTCAATTTCATAGAATTTAATCTATATAGTAACACAAATTTGGTTTATTTTCCTTCTGATTCAGTTCCACTTGCAGCGACTTGAATTTGAACTCTTCAGAATATAGAGGAGGGTCAAAATACAATTAGTTTGCTAAGCTGTCACATAAGATTCTCTTGCGAACATTTGCTGTATTTTCCTTGGCTGACCAAGCACTTTTCTCCCTGAAAAGTAAACACCAAACAGTTATCTATGAAATAAGTCAGAGCAAATATATTTGGTCAGATACAGGATAAATAGATCACAGACTGATTAAAATAGTCCTAAACAAAACAAAACAAATCTCTAAGGCATACAGATCCAACCTGAAGGCTTTCAAAGGCAAAAGAAACAAACAAAACATTTAAAGTGTGCCTGACTAGTTCATATTTTTATTCAACATATATAGTTTCCTAAAGCTTTCTTCTCACAACTATACACCAACTAACACCAAACCATGAGGCTGACAGAATTTTTACAAACTGTGATAGTCCATGATGTCATAGATCACAGGGAACTCTAGAAATTCTGGAACCCACAAAATCCTGGAAAACAATGTAATGATTTCTGCCTCTGGAGACAGGATGTGAATGGAAGAGGTTGATAACCAAGTTTGATATTCCAGGTAATAATGAGTATTATTTTAATGACCAGGAAATAATTTGAGGAAATATATGGAAATATATGGAATGTATAGAGAAAGAAAACATTTGACTTGTAAAGCAAAACAAAATCCATCACCTCCACCAAAAATGAAACATTCATTTTGTGTTTCCAATAACAATGAGAAATTTAAGTACTTTGCTAGCCAAAAGGCCCCCCACCCCACCCCCTTCTATTTCACTTCTATTAGTCCCTTAGCAAAACTCAGTATCATTACAATTGCAGTTGGAATCATAGAATTCAAGAGTTCAATGGGAAGTTTGAGATTTTTTTTTTTCCCTCCTTGAATCTCCCTTGTTTTTTGGCGATATCCCAGTATCCCGGTGTTCCTTCCATCTCTCAAGTTGATTTTTCTGTCTTCTGTGCAGCCTTTTTTCTCTGTCCGTGCTCAGATATTGGTGGTTCAGTCCTTCATGTTCTTCTCACTCTTTCTGGGTGATCTGATTCCCTCTCACAGCTTCAGCTGCTGTCTTTATGCTGATGACTCCCAGTGCTTATCTGCCTCCTGAACCACAGCCATAAGCCCAGCTCTCTCCTGTCCACCCCGCTCTCGATACTACATAAGTACTTTGCGTTCACTACTGAACATCCAAGACTGTGCTCATGGTCCCCAAATAGTGGTAGCCAGCCTCCAAGATGACTCCCATGATCCCCACCCTCCTGGTTTTTATGCCCTTGTGTACCCCTTCCCACATTAATAGGGCTGATCTGTGTAACTAAAAGAAAACTGAGGAAATCCCAGGGTGTGCTTTCCAAAGCTTAGTAATAAGGTACTGTTGGCTTCTTTCATGTTCTCTTGTATCATTTGCCCTTGGATCATTTGCTGCTCATCAGGAGGACACGCATTAGCCCTAGGGAGAGAACTGTGGGGCATGGAAGATGCCTCCTACCAACCACCAGCACTAACTTGCCCGGCATCTGAGTAAGCTGAACTAGAAACAGAGCTCCAGCCCCAGTCAAGCCTTCATCTGATTATACGCCCACCAATATCTTGATGGTGACCTTGTGAAAGACCCTGAATCAGAACCATGTCGCTAAGCCATTCTTGAAACTTGCACCACAGAAATTGTGTGGGGAAAAAAAAAAATGTTTACTGTATTGGGCCACTACAGTGGGAGTCATTTAGCAAATATATAACCAAAACTCCAACAAAAACTTCTGTGTAATTCTTCCTCAGAGGTGTACACCACAATCTAATTTCAGCAATTCACATAAAAATAGTGAGAATCTTGTTTAAGATAGTGGCAATACATGTGTCAAGAAATGAATGGACTAAATATACATTAAGGAAATATTTGATAGAACTTGGTGACAGGAGGCAGGGGTAGGGAATGGCAAGAGTTTAAGGTGAGTCTTGTTCACTGGGTGTTAGATTTTATTTAGCTCAATTCCAAAAGGAAGGAAAGAAATATTAAGGCAAGTAAACTTTAATGGACTAGGTCTTTCATAAATCACAGTTTGCATGATTTCTTCACAGGAATCTGATCTTAAACATCATGATTGAAGAGAAGAAATAGCAAGAAGGGATTATCTTTATGATAGAACAACAATAATCTTTTATATTTCTGTTTATAATCTTGAAATTTATCTGATATGTATTATTTTATTTGCTGCTCACAACAATAGTGTATTAGCTCAGCCAGTTTTCATGCAAACTTAAGCAGTGAGAAAAAAATGAGATAGTGTACCAGTTAGTGAATGTTTTTAATAGAAATTGTGACAGAGGACCCAACTCAAACTGGCTTAAGCTAAAAAGGGATTTTTATTACTAAAAGTATCAGAATAGATATGGCTTCAGGTCAGCATAATTCAGTCTTCAACAAGGCTGCCAAGGTCCATTTCCTGGCTCTGCCTCATTGCTTCGTCTGGGCTGGCTCACTCTTAGGCTCCATGTGGTGTGTGGCTCAGTGGCTTTAGGCTCCTAGCATGACAAGCCTGACACTCAGGTCAGTAGAGGTAGAGGAAGTTTCTTCAAGCAGCTAAGTTCCGAGATTCACTCCGATTGGCTGTCCGCCCCTGAATCACCCACATAATTCAGGGATGCATGGAATGCTAATGGGCCAGGCTTAGTTTTCACGCTTCCTCCCTGGAGGTTAGAAGAAATCAACCCCATCCTAAAGCTCCTGGGTTGTGACTGGAAAAGAGGTCGTTTTCAGAGGCAAGTCAGAGTAGGGGTAGCAAAGCAGTGGATTCAGAATGCTAGGTGACCCAAAATCAATAACTGCCTGATGGAAATCTTATCTACAAAGCAGGGAACATGTGTCGGGTGTGTAGCCATCACCAAGAAGAACATTGTTAGGTCTGAATGTGAAAGCAAGGCGGAGGGAGTGCCTAAGCTAGAATCAGAGCCCAGAGACCCCGAGGGTTAGATTGATTGGCGCCACAGCTAATGAGTGAGGTCAGCTGTCCCACAGCTCCAGAGGTGGAAGGTGGTTGCCTCCCGTCTCCACGTCCATCCACCTTCTCGTTTCATGGGCTGAATCATCCTGTAGGCTAAATGTTGCCATCATACTGCTATCTTTGAGACTCCCATAACGGTAGAGGAACCTGAAACTTGCAGAACAGAACCAGAGTTGGAGGTGGGTAGAGGGTTGGTTTCTATGGATCAGGCAGCATCCTGGAAAGAAGGGCCACCTCTGCCCGGGGCAGTGGAACGGAACGGGTGGCTGAGCCATGGGCAGGCTGTGCATCCTCTGTTAGCACGGAGACCCCCATCTAGCTTGGGGTCTCCTGGAAGAGAACCTGGCCTCTACCCCCACAGCAGGGAGCACAGGATCATGCGGGGACATTGCAACAGAGTGCGGCAAAGGCTCTGAAATACTGTGGAAAAGTATGTTCCCAGAGAGGAGCCAGAGTGGTTCTTCACAAGCAAAGTGCTGGGAAAATGTGAGTAAGAGGTGGGTGAAGCAGTCAAGGCATGATCACTTAGTCACAGCATCCCAAGAATTCCACTCAGCGTCCTTACAAGGCTGGCCAGCAAATGTCAAGGCTCAGGTGGATCAGCATGAAAACCCTCTGAAACACCCTGGGCTGTGTTTGCAGGCATTTGGAAAGATTGCTCATTTGGAAACGTGCGCTAATGATAAAGCACAGTTTTCAATTGAAAACTCATATATTAATATACTCCATGGTTGGTCCTTACAGAGAGCTGAATAATTTGAATATAGGAAGTGAGTTGAAGGACCAATCTGTCATGACTCTCTGACTTCACAGTATGTCATCTTCCTTTCTGCTGCCCTGATTTTTATGTCTATAAGTAAAAAATAAATAATCTCCATTATAGGAACATAATGAAGATGAGAAGAGACAGTATAAAAACATATATTTGAGCCAGGAAGACAAAAAGTACTATTTAAACAAGTGTATTCTGTAATCCACATTATTGCTAATAATGACAGTTATAGTTATATAATAGTAGTACATGTATGTATCAGAAAGAAGAAAACAGAGTAATTTCTAGTTTGGGTGAAGATGTACATACGAATTAAGAAAAGAGTAATAACTCTTAGCTATCAATTGATTTTTTTTCTTTGTTATATGGCAATATTTTTTTAAATTAATTTCAGAGAGGAAGAAAAAGGGAGAGAGAGATAAAAACATCAATGATGAGAGAGAATCAAAATGACAATGAGGCTGAAACCAGTTTGGCTCAGTGGATAGAGTGTCGGCCTGTGGACTGAAGGGTCCAAGTTTCGATTCCAGTCAAGGGCATGTACCTTGGTTGCCGGCACATCTCCAGTGGGGGTATGCAGGAGGCGGCTGATCATTGTTTTTCTCATTGATGTTTCTAGCTCTCTATCCATTTCCCTTCCTCTCTGTAAAAAAATAAATAAAAATAAAAATAAATCAATAAAATATATTTAAAAACAAACAAACCAACAATGAGGTACCATCTCACACATGTCAGAATGGCTATCATCAACAACTTAACAAATGACAAGTGCTGGTGAGGATGTGGAGAAAAAAGAACCCTCGTGCACTGCTGGTGGGAATGCAGACTGGTGCAGCCACTGTGGAGAACAGTGTGGAGTTTCCTCAAAAAACTGAAAATGGAACTCCCATTTGACCCAGTAATCCCACTCCTAGGAATATATCCTAAGAAACTAGAAGCACCAATCAGAAAGGATATATGCACCCCTATGTTCATAGCAGCACAATTTACAATAGCTGAGATTTGGAAACAGCCTAATTGCACACCAACAAATAAGTGGATTAAAAAATTTTGGTATATCTACACAATGGAATACTATGCTGCTATAAAAAAGGAAGGAACTCCTACCATTTGCAACAGCATGGATGGAGCTGGAGAGCATTATGCTAAATGAAATTAGTCAGTCAACAAGAGATAAATATCACATGGTCTCACTCATTTGTGGATTATAATGAACAACATAAACCAGTGAACAAAAACAGATCCAGAGACAGAGAAGCATTGATCAGATGCTCAAAGCTCAGAAGGAAGGTAGGGGAAGGTGGGGATAAGGGGGAGAGATAAACCAAGAGACTTGCATGCATGCATATAAGCATAACAAATGGAAGCAGACAATAGAGGGTGAGGGTGAGGGCAGGATTGTGGGGATGGTGGGGTGGGGCAATGGGAGGATAACCACACATTTGTAATACCTTAATCAGTAAAAAAGAAAAAAAAAAAAAGAAAAAATTTAAAACAAACAAAATGATGACAGAGAATCACTGATGGGCTGCCTCCTGCATTCTCCCCACTGGGGATTGAGCCCACAACCCGGGCATGTGCCCTTGACCAGAATCGAAACTGGGACCCTTTAGTCTGCAGGTCGATGCTCTATCCACTGAGGCAAATCAGCTAGGGCATATATGGCAATATTTTGCATTCAAGGTCAGAACTGGAAATCAGGGTAACTTCAAATTTTGTTCCTTAATTTTCATTCTTTTCTAACAATAACCCCCTGATATATTAAAACCAATCTTTTACTGTCTAATTCTGGTGTGACTGGTCATACATCTCAAAAGAAGTATTGCTCACTTTTCTTAAAGAATTAATGGTGATTCCTAGGTGGAAGCATATAGTCATGTATCACACCCATGGACACTGGGTTTTTCCCAGCAGAGACGTCTGGCTGTTTTTGTGGTTGCCAGCAATTTCACATTTACTGTCCGAAGCAGAAAGGGCACAGCGTCAAATTCTTCCTTCTAATGCCATCTTGTCTTTCTGGAACTGGTAACATTTTTTTCTAATATGGACAGGGAATATTTTTTGAGAGTGCACAGTCATGTTAACGTTGATACCCTGGAGAAATGCTTTCAATTAAAATTCAGAAGGTTTAAAAATCCAGGCTAGAAAGGATTTCCCTGACCTACAAAACCTAATAAGATTTTTCCTTTCCATTTTCTCCCTCCTCATCTTCTCTAAGTGTGTGGAGCTGGCCTGCTTTCTTACCTGGTGGCCCCATTTAGCTCTGCCCTCTAGGCATTTAAGTCAGAAATGGCTTTAAAGAATGTTTTGAGAAAACTTGACATACTGATCTACTCTCAAAATCAGTGGGAAAAAAAAAAAAAATTTAAGCTGGAAAAGAGAAAGAAACCACAAAAGCAAAGCGATAATAAGATCTTTTAGGTGAATTAAAAAAAAAAAAAAAATCTGGCCAGGAGATAAAGAGGTTATTTGCTGTGATTGAGGGAATTAAAATTGGAGAAGGAGATGAGCTGTTGGGTGGATAACCAAGAGCGTTTTCCACAGGGGAGAAAGTGCCTATGATTGGTAAGCACCAGGATGGATCACTCTCCCTCCAACATTGTTCAGAGATTTGAAATAATGCTTTGGAGACAAAGCTGTGCAAGAATACAGGGGGCCTGGATGTTGCCACGACCTGCTATATGGTTTTGCCCAAGTTGCTTTAACCTCTAAGCCTCAACCTTTTTATCTCACAAATGGAAATATTAATCTCTTTGCTTAACATTTCAGCACTAGTTACATCATAAAACAGTTGTCAGAACCGAGTGATATAACAGACATGGAACTACTTTTGAAAATATGACAGTCTATTCAGATGTAAAAAGATAATTAAAGAGGAAAGAATTGAGCTTGAAATGAAGTTGGAATAAAATAGCCTTCTCTGAGAAATCAGAGGAAGTGAAGGATAACAACCATTCCTCTAAATCAAATCCTTACCGATAAGAAGGTATTAATTGATGGAGTGGAAGTGACACCACAGGAAACAGCCCCATTATCTCAGAGTAAATAGCAATCAGGTAGGTGGGTGTGGCCAGATGGAATTGGTTCTAGGCTTTATAACAAGTTCAGAAAAAGAGAGGTCGTGTGTCCTTGGCCTATAAGAATGCTTACCAAACATTGTGTGCACACAAAGTACCTGGGGACTTGATTAAAATGTATAGTGCAGTTCAATAGGTCTAGAGTGTGGCCCGCTAGTTAGTCTGCATTTTACACTAGCTCTCAGTGATGGTCAGTGCTACTATGTATGACCCAACTTGGTAATTTTATGGAACTAAGTGCCATATTTTATATTTGACAATTAGGTACACCTCCTGCTGCTCATTTTTTTTTATATATATATCTCTACTGATCTATGTCTGTTCTTTCAGTTAGCAAGAAAAATTACACTATTAGTATGATTATAGATTTTTCTAGTTCTCCTTTAATTCTTTTAATTTACTTCATCATTTTGAGGTTATGATAATAGGTACATACAGAGAGATATATGCCCAAACAATAATGAAAATGTTATTTAAGAATTTTACTAAAATTATTTTGTGTGATTTTTTTTTAAAGTTAGCTTTAAAAAGTTTATGTGTACCAAAATAGATATTAGATTATCTATAGTGTGAACAGAAAAATGTCCCCTAGGAATTTATAGCCTCAAAAGGGCAATGATTCACAGGAACATGTGGGAAGGACAGAAAAGCAAAGGAGAGGTTTCTGTATGGTACAGAAGGAGCTGGGTAGAATTTCACTTTTGGACAGATTGGGTGCAGGGAGGGGACCTTTATGAGTAATTTTGCCCTTTGGCCTTCATCAAATGGGATTTCCCTGGCTTCTCAAATAATGACTAATGCTGAAGTAAAGCAGAATTGCATGTTGTACGTGAGACCCAGCTTGGAAGAGGCCAAAGTGAAATAACCATGTATAAAACATGACCACATTTGCTTAGAACAGTGTTTGAACATCGCAAAGCAGAAGGGAGAGATTCGCGAGCTGGCAGAAGGTTCGAAGCCTTCTGAGATGGACACTGAAGCATTCCCCCCCATTTAGAATGCATAAAGGCAAGGTCGGGCCATTGGCCTCACTTACCCCTGAGAAACACAGCAACCGGTATTAATAACTTTGCTGGCTCTTCTAACCGTTCTCATAAGCATCCTTCTACTAAAAAAAAAAATTCAGTGTCATTCAAATGGGCAAACTGTCAGCAAAAACCTGCTGCTGACATTATTCATTGTCCAAACTACCCTGATCTATCAGACACACGAAAACTCATCACTGGGCACACGTGGACTAGGTATCCCTGACTTAAAGGAATGGTCACTGTCAGCAAAGTTTGAAGTGCAGAGACTTTCAATCAAATCAATCTTATTCTCCTATTGATTTCCATTACAAAATCTGAGATGCATTCTGCTGTTAAATCCCATTAACCGTGTACCAAACCCTTTGGAAATGACGTATTTAAAAGAAAAAAAGGATATTCTGATAAAACATTGACAGTGATATTTCATATATTAACAGTAAAGTGCTGTATTCAACATGTCACAACCAAAATATGGTCAAGATAAAACACAACACAATCCTACGAACTGTGTCTCACATACTGCAGAGGGTAACAATTCCCCAAACACCAGCAACTTAATTTCTCACTAGTTTCACAACTGTCTTGGCATTTCTATCATTATATAGCCGAAGGACTTCTTATTATTGTCTGAAAGTCTTGTCTCATTTTCTACTGGTTCTGTTCCCCAAAATCTTTGTCTAGAACCCCCGGAATAGATTGTGATGTTGTTCTTAGTTGGGGAAAATTAGCCAGGCAGACTCAGTCATAGTGATTTATTGGGTCCTAGAGCAAATTAAGCAGGGAACGTCCCTAAAGGCAGAACTGACAAAACTAAAGCTGTCTTACTCTGAGCACATCAAGAGAAAGCAGGGATCTCTGGGAAAGACAGTCAAGCTGGAAGAAACACACGAAGCAGGGAAAGAAGAGACAGATATGAGATGGATGGACTCCGTAAGAGAAGCCACCGGCGTATGTCTACAGGAATTGAGCAGGACTGCTGAGGACAGAACATTAGGAACAGCCCTCCATCACAGGGCCACCAGGAGTTGAAACTCATTCAGTGACACACACACACACACACACACACACACACACACACACACTCTTGGGATTTGCCCATCATTGGAGCAACATCTCCTGGAAGGAGTGTTGAAGAGGGACATGTGGATCTCTGAAGGCTGAACTAGATCCTTCAAAGGCCTTTCCTCACTTCGGAGACAGTATTACTATCTAACATTGGCAAGGTGTCTGTGTTTACCATTTTGTTCTCAACCAATGCACTTCATAATTTATGTCAAATGACCAAATGTTTCCCACAATAATATATTGAGTGACTGATTCAATTTAAATATTGATTTTGTTCTAAATTAAAGGATACTGACACTCCTAAGTGCTGGTAGCTCAAACTGGAAAAATGACCTCGGATACCAATCTCCATAGGAACGGTGCACCACAGGTCACAATAGCATAGACTGTCCAGCAGTCTAAGGTCCAGCAGGACATTCCGGACAGTACACTTCTGCTGAATTCTTGAATTCCTTACCCTCATCATCGTGGGAAGGCAATTTTTGTTAAGCAATAGACTACCTGAGTCAGAGCCACATGCTCATCCCCAGCAATGTGCCCGCCCCCCCCCCCCCCCAGGTCCCTGTTTATTTAACCCCTTTTGTTTGACCCATTGCAATGCAAAACTCAACATTCAGGGTTGGATTTTAAATTTTATTAAAAAAATAAATTTTGTTAAACTATAACATACTCACCAATTCTGAAAGGTCCATATAGCAACATTGAGATGTTTTCTGGAGATCAGCAGGCAACCTGCCAAGAATTTTTGGTTATGTCACCAAGACCAAGAGGAGGGTGTTTTTCCCCCCCATCTTATGTTCAAAAACGTCAACACGTCAGAGTCTCCAACTGACACAGTCAGACCCATGCTAACTGAATGCCCAAGGACCACAGTTGTAACGAAAATGTCTTTGCATGGACAATAATAACCAGAACTGGAACAATGACCACCAGGTTCCTGTGGTTGTGACCAGCACATTTTCCCCCTGCAGGCAGAGAGAGTGGGAGGCCAAATTATGGCTGAGTACGGAACGAAAACAAAAGATGTCTATTCTCGAGGAATATGTTTATAGAGGACATGATAGCCCTGATGAAGCTGCCATCTTTCTCTTCAACTAGAAATGATTTTCTGATTGCATTATGCATTTATGTAATTGCATGTATAGACACATACATTTTCTTCCAGATGCAAAGTTGATCTCTCACAGTCATGTTTACTGACACTTTTTTTTTTTTTATACTATCAAAGTAGATTTCCCAAGTTCACACTTTCCTCCACTATAGTAAGATTGTGAAGGGGGACAAAAGTATGTATTAATGATATGACAACTTATAAATTAGTCTCCCATTCAAATATTTCTTTTAAATCCCAGGACCCCTTCCCTTACCACCATACCCCCCATGGTGGCAAACACTTACAATCCAAATACATTTCTCACAGAAGTGGAAGGTTTCATGATATCAAGGAAAGGGAAGTTGGTAAAGCAGGTGGCAAAGGATCTATAAAGTTAAATGAAGGTAAGTCAACAGGGACGATGACAATACTGATGCTTTAGAAGAGTATACTTTGAGTGTCAAATAATTAATCAAGGCCCTTGGGAAAACTGGCGAAACCCTCACAAAAGTTTACAAAACGATCTTCTTTTTGACTATGGTATGAAAGTCAAATGTGAAAGGAAGCATGTTATAAGGTGCTTCACATTTTATAGAAAATAATTGCGCCAACAATACCTCCTTGATTTATTACTCATTCATTCTAATATGGACATAGGTGTACTTACAACATAAATTTTATTCAATATAGGGTTGAATAAATGTATTTTAGTAACACTGTGTTTTATTTTCAAAAAAAGTCCCCGCAAACCTTTTCCTCACTAATAGCTCTGAAACGTGGTTCCTGTTTTAAGTAGCTTTACGTTAAGGAGGCTTTGCCAGTGCTGATCACACAGTGCTAATAAAGACTTCCTACACTAATGAGGCAGAACTTCTCTAGTAGTAACCATCTGATGTCTTGTGTCTATTTACATGTTAAAATTTTACTTTTTTTTTTTTTCATAAAATATCCTCCTCTTTCCATTTTTTTTTTTTTGGGGGGGGGAGATAACTTATTTACCCTTAGGTGTTTCCTGTCAGATCCCTTCCAAATGGTGACATTATTAAAAGTAATATTAGTGTCTCCAAAGGCAGCTCATGTAGAGGGCACAGACTTTGGAATCAACTTGGAGTCAGACTTACCTTTGAATCTGCTTCTGCCACTAAATAGGCATATATGGTAATGAGCAAATTATGCGTCCTCTCTAAACTTGGGTATCTTCCAATTGTGAAAATGAAGCAAAACAGCTCCCTCACAAGATTGTGGTGAAGGTCAGGTGCGAGCATGTGTACATCGCCATGCACAGAGAAGGCATTCAATAATGTGGCAGTGCTGTTTGTTTTTTATTTGTTTGACTGCCAAAGTTCCCTTGTGATCTTAATTTGTTGATTATTTTATACATTCAGAATCTTTGCATGTGTCTTGCAATGTGCATCTAGGGCTGTTAGGCTGTAAAAAGTAGCTAGGCTATATTAAAAGTAGCTAAATATGACTAATATTGAAAATGTACCTTCAGGAATGCCTTGTTGGGTAAATCTCTTAGAATGAATTCTAAATTATCTTGTAAAGTTTTGAAAAAGTCATAATGAGGTTTTCAGAATCTACATTGTGAAATTTTGGTTGACTTCTTCTGTAAGTGAGATGGTTGATATTTACATGGGGAAAACCTCAATAAAAGCCCCCCTTCTCCACACTAAAAAAAATTTTATAAAAAATCTTTGCTTAAAAGTAAGAAACTGTCTTTTATCACACAGAGAGACCCACGCACAGCACAATCTTGAAAGTCAGATGCTTCTGGATTGGAACCCCTCTTCAACTGCTTCTTGGTTGTGTGACCCCACTTGATCTACATAATATTTCTAAGCTGGGTATCTTCATCCATGAAGTTGGAGATGATGATAATGCCTATCTTGGGGTTGTCATGAGGATATCTATACTAATAAAAGAGTAATATGCTAATTAGACTGGACATCTTCTGGATGGGCGACCTTCTGCACAAAGCCATGGTTTTGGGGGTCAAGGCAGAGGTGGTTAGGGGTGATCAGGCCAGCAGGGAAGCAGTTAGGGGGCAATCAGGCCAGCAGGGAAGCAGTTAGGGGGCAATCAGGCCAGCAGGCAGAGGCGGTTAGGGGCAATCAGGAAGGCAGGCAGGCAGGCAGGCGAGTACTTAGGAGCCAGTGGTCCTGGATTGTGAGAGGGATGTCCGCACAGATTGGGCCTAAACCAAAAGTTGAACATCCCCCAAGGGGTCCTGAATTGGAGAATGTGCAGGCTGGGCTGAGGGAACTCCCCCTGCCCCGCCCTGTGAATGAATTTCGTGCACCGGGCCTCTAGTTTCATATAAAACGTTCACGTGTCCATACAGCCCAGCACATAAAAGGTGCTTAGTAATTATTGACTATTTTTAATAAAATCTTTGAATTCACAAGTTAACAGGTATGTCATGTTTTGTTCAAAAATAGTAAAAGTGTAACACAAAAACAAAAATTAAGTTCACTTGAGGTTCAAACATCCAATTATAGGCTTTGGTCTTTTGCCCCTGGAGTTTCCTATATCTGAGCCTTCCTCTGTTACTTCCCCCACGAACTTCATTTCTGCCCCAGTGTTTCTCAATGGCCTCCCTGCCCCCCGCCCCCAGGAACAGCGAGGGGAGGGGGCGGTGGGGGTGGGGAGATCTTATTACAAATTGGCAAGGAGATTCTACGTCCCCTCCTTCTCTAAGACTCTGGTATGTACTTCCATGGGTCCGAGTAGGTCAGATATTATTCTGTTTACTCAGTTAAAGCCAGGAGGTGACAATGGTTGACATTTGGTATTTGCCTAATAGCACCAGAGACTACACACCAGGTGAGTTACAAACATTATTTTGACGCTTCATAACAGCTAGGCAAGGTAGATACCACCTTCCCTATTTTTAAGACGGGAAGGCCGAAGGTGTGAGCTGGTGAGTTGCTCAAAGTCACACAGCTCTGGTGACGGCGGCACCAATGGCCATAAGGATCAAGTTGATGCATTCATCGGCATGCCATGGCTCTCAGTGCTTTTCTACTTCTGGGAAAGGCCTGTCTTCCAGAGAGGCCAGCGGCCCTCTCATGCTGGCGCTAACGCCTATCTGTGCCATCACACCATCTTATTCATGTGTGACTTTTAACCTTTTTAAAAAAACTAGTTTTATTAATTTCGGAGAGAAGGGACAGGGAGAAACATCAACGATGAGAGAGAATCATCGATCAGCTGCCTCCTGCACACCCCACAGGGGGATGGAGCCCCAACTCAGGGGTGTACCCTGACTGGGAATCGAATGGTGACCTCGTGGTTCATGGGCTCACGACAGCGGGGCACTTTTAACCTTTTTATACCACTTTATCGCCCGGCACCACCAACGTGTATACAGAATACTAAATCCTCATGCAGACACATGGCAATACATACACCGACTATACAGTGGATGTTGTAGATCTGATAAACACAACTCCAGATATCAGAAAAGTAAATAAACGACCTTTTCCTCCATCCCAGTCATTTCTACTCCATTTCCCCTAGCAAATACTGCATTTCAAACTGCGCTCGTTCTAGAAAGCGGAATCTTCCAGATATTGCGATGCGGAGTCCCACACTGTCTCCGAAGGAGGGACAGCTGAGAAGGGGGATGTGTTTCTTCCATTACGGGAAGAATTAAGTTTCTCATCTCTGAATAAGTACCGAATTCGGCAATCATTCCAAAAGTGGAAGTTCAGCGCACAGCGCATTTCGGGGGGAAGCCTGAAGTGCACTAACCATTTAAGGTCAAGAAAGCCACCGGTCAACCCTAAGCACCCGCGCGGGGCAGGGTTTCCAGCTCGGAGGCGACAGGACCTCCATCTGCACCTCTCGTTGTTATTCCAGCCCCGGAGCCACGGAGATACCTCTCCCCAAGCTATCGGGGAGCCTCCCGACGGCCCCTCCCCCCCCCCCCCCCCCCAAAGCTGCGGGCTCCCGCCTGCGCCCAGGTCCCCTCTCTTCTTAACACACTGAAGGCAAACGCCCCCGCCCTGGGAGTGGGGCGCCCCGCCCGCACACCCCGCCGCCCCCGCGGGGGTCCGGAGCCCGGCGGAGGCGCGCACAGCCCGCGGGGCGGGGACCCGGGGCCGCGGGGCCGCGCGGGGGGCGGGCCGGCTGCCGGCGCCGCTCCCCTTTGTTCGCAGCCTCCCGCCGCCCGCACTTCCTCCCGGGCCATCTCGCGCTCACCCGGGCAGCCCGGGGGGAATTGTTTAGGAAGGGGTTTTTGGTGCCTTTTTCTTTCCTTGTTTTTCGGTTTTACTTTTTAGACCTCCCCGGCACGGCCTCTCTCCCCCTCGCGGTGCCGGGGGTCCCCGCGCCTGGGAGCGAGAAGGGGCGGGGCGGGACACTGCCCCCCGCTGCCCGCTCCTCCTCCGGGAGGCATCCCGACCCCGCCGTCCGGCGGCCACCTCCGGACCCGCCCCGGCCACCGGGATGGCGACGCGGGACCCCCATCTCCCCTCCTCCCCGAGGGGCGCCGGCTCCGGGGCGCCCTGGGCTCCACCGGGCACCGAGGCTCGGCTCGGAGGGCCGGTGCTCGGCCGAGCCGGGCCGCCCGGGCGCCCCGGAGCCGGAGCGATCGCCGCCCGGCGGCCCGCCCCGTCCCCCGCGCTCGCCGGCGCTCCGGGCCGGAGCGGGCCGCGCCCCTTATATAGGCCTCTAAAAATAGCCCGCCGCGCGCCGCCCAGTGAGGCGGCGGCAGCCGCTCCGCGCGCCAATCCGCGCCCGCTGCCGGGGCCGGGCCCCGCCCCGGGACCCGCTCCGCGCCGCCCATTGGTCCTCAGTGACTTCATGAGCCCCCTGTTTACCGTACATGGTCACACGCGGCCGAAAGGACGCCCTCCTCCTCCGAGATCCCATGGCTGCGCGCGGAGCCGGGCGGAGGGAGGGAGGGAGGGAGGGAGCTTGGGGAGGGAGGGGGGGGAAGAGCAGGAGGAGGAGAAAAAGGAGGAGGAGGGAGGGGGGGGAGGAGGGGAGACTACAAACTAGCAAGGATGGGGTGGGGGTGGGGAGGCAAGAAGGGAAGGGGGGGTGGGGAGAGAAGCGATCGCGAGAGAGAGAGGAAAAAAAAAAAAAAAAAGCAGCAACCTCCCAAAATAAAGAGCAAAGATTGCATTAGGAGCGAAACAGCGCTGCAGAAATAGATGGCAGCTCCGTGTCAGTGAGTTCGCGTCCCCCTTCCTGGTCCACGCGCCGGAGTGGCCGGAGCCCTGGCAGGGAACTGTGGCTCCCGGGGAGCAGTCCCCGCGCCTGGCAGCCGCCCGCACTGTACCCGCCGATGCCTCCTCTCCATCCACCGCCCCGCTCACGCTCTCCGCTCTCACCGCCTCTTCTGCATTGATTTTTTTCTCCCCCCTTCCTTTTTTTTTTTTTTTTTTTTTTTTTTTTTTTAGTTGACTTGAAACAAAAACAAAACAAAAGGGCCGCTGGATGTCTGCCTCCTTGGGGGGTGAGCCAGACAGACTGACACGCGCGCAGACCCCGCGGTGCTCCGGGGAGGGCTTCGCCTCCCGCTCGGCGCGGCGGCGGCGGCGGCGGCAGCATGGACGTGTTGGCTAGCTATAGTATATTCCAGGAGCTGCAACTTGTCCACGACACCGGCTACTTCTCCGCGTTGCCGTCCCTGGAGGAGACCTGGCAGCAGGTGAACCATTTAAATTACTTGTGTGAACCGTGTAGCGGCGGCGGCGGCGGAGGCGCAGGGGCAGCTGCGTTGGTGTGGGCTTCGGGGTTTGAGTTTTTTTTTGGTTTGTCTTCCACCCCTCTTCACCACCACCCCCCCTTTTTTTTTTTATAGGGGGGCTGTTTATTTTTAAATTGTTTTTTTTGGAGACAGTCATCTGCGTTTACCTCTGCACCCACCGCCTGTCACCCGGGACCGTGCGGGGCGAGCGGAGCAGCGGGAGCTGCCTGCGCCTCAGCCACCCGCACGCGTCCCTGCGCGCACGCCGCCGGGCTGGCTGTCCCCCGGCAGGGACCTGCCTCCGCTCACTTGTGGGGTTCGGGGGAGCCAGCGAGTGGGAATGTGGGTTTTCAGGGGGTTTTACGAGCGGTGGTGGCGGACAGGATACCGCGTCCCTACATGCACGAGCTTGGAGCCTTCAATCCGGTTCATTTTTGTGTGCTGACAGCCATCCGATGGGGGTGGAGGGGGGGGGGCGAGGGGAGGTAGTATCCATAGAGAAAGGGAAGTTGATTTTGGGATGGGAAGGTGGGCAGCAGCCACAGAGAGAGAGAGGAGCGTGGTGACAAAAGAGACTCCAGGATACGGGAAGCTGCGCGTAACGCTGACCGTGCATTGTAGGTTTCCCCATGCCATGCCTGCCGGGTGTCCTTGTTTCTCTCTCTTTTTGTTTTGTTTTGTTTTGTTTTGTTTTGTTTTGTGTGGGGTAAGACAGCACAACCTCCGACAAAGGGACAGCCTGTGCTCCCGTGCCTCTCTCTGACTCGGTCTTGGAGGACTAGTTAAACTCCGAGGATGCTGAAGGGCACCGGTGCCAAGTTGGCCGGGCGTCCCCGGGAGGGCAGAGCAGGGCTGGTGACAAGTTCACTGGGCTCGGTGGAGCGGAATCCAGTGCTGGTCAGTGACAAGTACCAGCGATCTGCTGCGGACACAGCAAGGATCAGGGGCTGCCCAGGGGGGACATTCTGCAGGAAAGATGGTGGGTGGGAGGTGGGGGGCCCTGGGTATTATTATTATTAATTATTATTATTATTTTAATTCTGCAACGTGCACGAAGGAAAGGGCGAGGACACGGCTTGGATGTGCACATGGGAAAAGTGTGAACTTGCCCAGTTTGTCTCGGAGAAAGCCCGCTGGCCCTTGGGCAGGGAGGGCTGCGGAGGGAGGCTCGGTGTGTGGCTGCTCTTGTAACTTCGCTGTGTGACAGCGGCTTGTTAGGGCTAATGAACGGCTGATTTTCCTCTGCCAGGATCCAGGGCAGGACTGCCAGGCTGAGGCTGGGCTGCAACAGTGGCTGCTTTAGCGGGTGAGGTTTGGCTCTCGGCACCACCAGCGCAGCAGCTGAGCTGATCCTGACTGTACTATTGTTACCAGCCACTGCGGACCCTGACTACAGCCTGCCAGTCAGCTCCCCTCCAGGCATTGGCCTCCAGGGTCTGGGTGTCCACACAGGCATTCCTGCCCGAGGATGCCTTGACTTTTCTCCCTCTGAACGCACACACAACTCGCACGTTTTTGTTTTGTTTGTTTAGCGGAAGGTGTGTTTCTTCAGGGCGTCCTTCCCTCCATCCGTAATAAAGCTGCATCTCTCCTCCTTCCTCTTAGTTCACACCCTAATGAAACCGAAGTGCCGGAATTCCATTTTCTGAACCAGCCTTCCTTCCGCACGGTCAGCCCCGCTGGTGTCGAATGGTTGGGTATTAGCAACTGTCTAGACAGGTTAGGAAGGGAATCCGCTGGGTTAGTCAGCCTGCCTAAGGCAGCTCTTGTTTGTGACGAACAGACGGAAGAAAGTTGGCTTTATTTGTTTCAGCGTTCCCTCCGGATGAATCACACAACTTTGTTTTGGTTCAAGTGTTCACAGTAGTAAAGCCTGCTTTTGGGGGAAGGCCTCTCCGGAGGAAACTGGCTTTTCTAGATCGGCTGAGCCCGTCCCTGAGAAAGTCTAGATCTGTAAACAAACATCACTGGCTCCACAATTCGGGGATGTGTTCCATCTATTGTTTGCTCAGAAGCCTTCTCAGCTTTTCCTTACCCCCTGTTCTCCCTCCCCCCTCCACCCCCCCCCCCTTCCAGGAACCTCTTTCACCCCCCCCCCACCTCCCTCCTTCTGTCTTGCCTTAACCCTCTCCAACTGCCAACCAACCTCCTCCTAAGAGC
The DNA here is from genome assembly GCF_964339955.1 of Pipistrellus hanaki. NCBI lineage: Eukaryota > Metazoa > Chordata > Mammalia > Chiroptera > Vespertilionidae > Pipistrellus > Pipistrellus hanaki. The sequence goes on along the minus strand of NC_140510.1, from coordinate 78,003,160 downwards.
CTTTGCCGAGCCGTGCCAGAGCACACACATACCGAAGCAGAACTTGTGGGGAAGCACTGCTAAGGAACATATGGCTCCGAGAAGCTGGCTGCTGTGGACTCTATAGTCACAGCTGCTCTGCATAAAGGTGACTCTGACTCTTTAACTTCACACTGACGACAAAACCTCCAACCTCTACCTCTTCCTTCCCTTTTCTTCCTACCCCCCTTCCCTCTTCTGAGTGTAAGGCGGGCGGGGGGTGGGGGTGGGGGTGCTTATATGCACTGTTGGTTCCAAATCAACCATCAGATGGTGAAATGTTGGTTGAGACTCCTTTGCTCAAAAAAGGCTCAAGAACCCCAGGCAGGAGGAAGTTTCCCCAAGCTCTGGAGTAATCAGATTGCAGAGGTCAAATAAGGAGCAATTATGAGATGTTCTCCTGAAAGTAAGCAGTGTACCTGGTTTTGAGGAGACGAGTGAAGTACAGAGATTCCGATAATCTGATTTGACTTCGTTTATGGAGAAGGAATGGCTTGGATGATAAACCCAGGAACATCTGTGCATTTGGAAATTGAGGATGAACTATATTGGAGGGTTTTATTTTAAACACATGGTCTGAGATAACCGTCTTGCTTAATAGTCAGCGAGCCTACGACGGCCCTCCTGCCACGGATTCCTATTTTGACACTGAGTTTTCAGGCAGTGATACCGTGTCCACATGCAACCCCAACTCTGAAAATCATTGCGGGCGTAATTTTAAAACCCAGATGGACTTCCTACATTAACTGCTCTCCACTCCTGGGCTCTGGCTGCACACTTAAGCACTTGGCCCAAGTAACATCATCCCTGCCTGTCATATAACTATAAATTACACTGTGCTTATGTGGTCTATTATTTTATGGAATTCAGCTGATGCACAAGTCTTAAGGCTACCAGCCTTCACCTCTTTGGAAACTTGCAGGAAAATTTTCCAGGAGCTGTCTGGGCAAAAGTAGGGAAAAAGTCAAAAGTATGACAGACGCAAGAGTAGCTTATAGGGTACCACTTGGTGATGGATGAAAGAAGAGCCATTCATGAGTTTTGTTGGCAATAGAAAACAAGTTTCTTTTCTGGACCCACTGTTGAGTTATAAATAAAGAGGATTTGATAAAAATTTTCTGGGTTGTTTGCCTGCGGGAAGCTACAGAGACTTTTAGAATTGGGATATATTCTTTATCCCCAGCTTGCTCTTCCATCCGTGCAGGTCAAGCAACAATGTGCACTTAGCTGTGCTGTCTGAGTCTTAGCTGCACTTAGCTGTGCTTCATGCCATTGAGGAGCATGGCATGTTTACTTGCCGTCTCTTATGGAATTATGCTTGTTGTTAATGCTGATTCATAATTGGCAGATGGGGTCAGCTTCAGGCCTCCCTTTTGCTCAGAGAAAAATTTTCCACTGCTACTGGAAACAAATAAATAAATCATAGAACATTCCTCCCTCCTCCCCCATTTCCCCATTGTTTTAAACTAATGGCATACTTGGCTACTGTGCGGACTCAAACGTCCCCGTAGCGCTGCAATTTCAGCTCGGCTTCAGACATCCTGAAGCACTCTTGCAAGGGCCTTCTGCACGAGGCGTCTCTGGGGGACAACCTCCAAAAATGGTTGCCTTCCAAGAACAGCCTCGTGGTGCGAGGGATGGGCTGAGATCTGTGAGCTGCGCCGCTTCTCCCTCTCGCAGATGACCTGGCCTCTGCAGGCCACCTTCTCTGGGCCCAAGCAGCCGGGTGCTGTCTCAGCCAGAAAGACAAAGCCAGCCGGAGGGTCCCTGCCTCCGCAGGTTTGCCTCTGTCCCCAATTTGCAGGAACCCTCGTCATGAATTAGAATTTCTTGGCAACAGCACCACCCAGGGAAATGTGTAGACACAAAGGAGCCTTGCTAACCACACGGAAAGGATAAAATAGCTGCTGCTTTGTAAAAAGAAAGAAAGAAAGAAAAAAAAGTGATTGGTGTGCTCTTCAGTTACCATAAGTCTATATGTTATTTTTATTTGAAACAGTGTCTTGGTAGATGGGGGGGGGCAAAAAAAATTAGAATTGCCCGTTCTCTAGAATGTCTGTGTAAGGAGGCAGTTCCTAAAGAAAAGGTGGCTTTGCAAATGAAAGCACGTGTGAACGCAATCCATCACACACTTAGCCTTTCTCGAATAGATGCACTCCCATGTTCTTTACAGCAGATACATCTTCGCGGAGGGGTAGGGGTTCTCAGCCGTTACCGTTCGCTCAACTTGTTTGCTGTTTGGTGTCTGCGAGTGGGTGAATGTTACAGTGCAGATTTTTCTGCTACCTCTGTCTTTAGTGGGCAGTGTGTGTGTGTGTGTGTGTGTGTGTGTGTGTGTGTGTGTTTGGGGGGGCCATACACGAAGTGGCGACTTCTTTGTTCTCCATGAAACTCCCCCCCCCACTTCTTATCCCGATGGAGGATGGGATGTTGGGGTCCGGTCCATTTAGAGGGCAGGACAGGAGATGCGCTGTGACAGCCGCACCCTGGCGTGATTTATGGACGGGCATGCCCGAGACCTCCAGTCTCCAAATGAGGCTCTTGCTGCCTCCCCACCCACTCTAAATATAAGTGCCGGTGGGGCCTGTTTGCCTGTCCACTTAAACGGGAAGAGTGTAGAGAGGGTCCTAATGGGGCTTTTAGGAGCCGTTCTCTTATAAATCTTCAGGTTCTTCTCCCTTCGGAGAATGCCCGTGTTTTACATTTTGAGTACCAGGAGGCACTGCAGTCTTCTTTAATCACTCCGTGCCTATTGGGGGAAGGAGAGTGCAGCCTACTCCAGCCGGTCCCAGCTGGCTGGTGCTGGAGGGATAGCCGGCCACGCGGGTTAGCAGATGCCCTCTCTCTCTGCCGTTCGCAACATGTGTGAGGGTTTTGTGTGTGTGTGTGTTTTTTTTTAAGCCACCTTTGCTGAACCCCAAGACTGGCACATGCGGAAAGCGCCTCTGCGATCCTGGTTCCCTCCGTTAGAGCAGCGCTTAGCCTGTGTGCTGGGCGTGCGACTTGCTGAAAGTTTAGGACAGCTCCCCAGCCTAACCTGAGCGGTGCCAGGAGGGCGAGAGGGGTGGAGATTCAGTCTCTACAGAGAAACCCCTTGGCTTTCCTGGACCAGTCAGGGATTGCTTGCTTTGCATACGCGGGTGGAGACATTTTAACCCAAATTATCAAGTCTTGCCAAGCACAGGGATTAGGAAGCTCCACAGCCACTTCTGCTGGTGTCTGATCCTTTAAAGGCCCAGGCCACGCGGACAAGGGGAGAAACACTCCTTCCCCCAGCGATGTGTTATCTTAGAACCTCCACAGGAGAAAACGTCCTTATGCAACTTGGGTAAGAGGTTATTGTGCTGAGCAGGATAAGCCAGCCAGAGAAAGGCACATGGTCACAGGATCTCACTTCCACGTGGAATCTAATGAACAGAATAAACGGACAAACACAATCGGTCCAGAGGCTTGGGTACATGGAACAGATTTACAGATCTCAGAGGGGAGGGGGAAAGAGATTAACCAAAGAATTTACATGCATAGAGGCATAACCCATGGACACACACACACTAGTGTGGGGAAGGCCTGCGGAGGGGAAAGTATTGGGTGGAGGAGGGAGAAGGAGGGGGGAGAGGGGGACATCTGTAATACTGTCAACCATTAAAAAACAGAGTCCCCGAAATAAACCAGGTACTGCCGTTAATAGATCACGTTTTTACCTAACACTGGTCACTGGTCTTGCTCCTCCCCCTACTTTGCCTTTATTCTCTGCTGCTGATGTGGAGAACTATTTTTATTGCCATGAGTCCCTTTCGGTTTCCTCACTGGGTGTTTTGGTGTTTTGACCCTGAGAACTTGGTCCAGCTGAGTGTATTGTGTCTGCGGCGCTCTCGTCCATCACGCGTGTGCTGTGTCCAGGTTACAGCTGAGCAGCAGTGAGATGTGGGCCCAGGGTCAGCCTGCTACAGATGGGACTTCTGATTTCACAGTGAAACCATTCCTGACGGGCCTGGTGGATGCACCCAGTCACACCTGGTGGGGGTTTCTTTGTTTATCCTAACACGTGGACAGTATTTAACAGCAAGTGCTTCATTCCTCCATCTGGTTACAGGCACAGTCCTGCTTGGTTGATGCAGAGTTGAACTGGATCTGGATTCTGCCCTGGATGGGCTTGACGTCTGTAGCGGACAATAAAGCATGTTTAGACGTAAGCAATAAAAAACGAGAACACAAATGCCAAAATAAAGACCGTTTAAGTCCTCTGAGTGTTTGAACACTGAACTGTGTGTCTGTTTGTACTTACCACTTGGTTGCAACCTTGTTTATAAAACACACCCGAGTCTTACTACGTTCGGTTGTTCTTTTAGCTAATGGCATGTCCGTCAGGGGCTGGTGGCCCTCTCAGGACAAATGAGTGTACAGCGTGGAAACACATGTCTGTCCGTAATGGCCAGGAAACAGCATCCGTGTCTGTGTCATTCGGAAGTGATTAGGGGTGATTAACATAATTAATGTGGAGCCATATGCAATATCTATTTCTGAATACGGGTTTATTGACGTTTCCTGAGGGTCACATTGAAAGTCAGGCCCCAGGCCTGATACCGGAGCTAGGAGCATAGGCTCTTAGGATTTATTATCCTAAAAGGGTCTTCAAACATGAGGGCTGCACCAGGTGGTTGTGAAAGCCAAACAAGCCATTGATCCTCCACGGTCACCCACTGTTGTTCTCGCCAAAGGGCCCAGAACTCTCTCGGATGCCGAGATCAGCTCCCTTGCTTTTCATCACCCTGTTCTAAATAAACTCGGGGTCACTTAGCATCTTTCCCTCTGTTCTCACTCTCTCCCCTTAAAGGGAGGCAAGGACATCTTGCTTTGACTTTGGGACAGTACTAGTACATGGAATTGTGGAACCATTTGGCCCTAAGTGAGTATCTTGAAGAAGGCTTATAGATGTAACTTAATCCCGTTTCCACTTTTAATAATGTGTGGTCACCTGGAAAATGTATGTTGCCCTGAATAACAAAACAGAATAATGCCACTGGAATAATAACAAATAGAGAGGGGGTGGGGGTAACTGAGGTAACGTGGTGGGGAGTTGGATGGGTGATAGAACTGGCGTTTTATGTAGAAAGCGTCAGATGTGAAATGGCTTTGTCTCTGACCCCTTTCCAACAAAGGGACGGCCAGAAACTAACAGCAATCATGTGCCAGTTCAGAACAATCTTTTAGACGTGTTTTTACATTTCTTGAGAGGATTGGATAGGCAGGGAGGTTGTGATGTTGTACAGATTTAAACACAAAATACTGACTGTTGTGATAAGCAGTTGGGAAGAGAGTCAGCTTCTGGAAGGCTTCTCAATAAGCCCTTTTGGGGCCAGAGGTTGAAGCAGGCCTCATTCTCACCATGTCCCCAGGGGGGAAAGGAAGCATAGGGTTGCTTTCCACTCCTCTGTCCAGTGAGTGTTTGCCCTTCTCGACCCAGTCTCTGGTAGTTATGGTGGTGAACATTCTTTGTTGGAAATCATCTCACAAATCTGTTTCACCTCCAAAATCTTCAGAAGTGACATTTCCATCTCAAATGGATGCTACTTCATTTCCTCAAAGCTATGATCTACATCTCCAATTTTGGATATTTTCCCCCGAGTTTCAGGCTCACATGTCTGAATTGGAAACATGAGACTGGCAATACTACAGTCTTTTGCGGTTGTCCCGGGATCACTAGCTTCAACTCATCAACTTTTTTCCTTCATTTCCTGGCTTTCTGATTTCTTGAGATTAGCTAGGTTTGAAGCTTCAGTCATCTTTGGCTCCTCTCTTTCTCTTAAATCCAATCAGTTGAGAAATCCTGTTGATTTGACTCCCCCCATATGTCATATTCTTCAACTTTTTTCTGTTCCCTCTGCCATTGCCTGAAGGCAGCCCCTGTCACCTCCCCTGGATTGACTTTCTACTTCCATCACCATGGTTGCAAGTTGTCAGTGGCACCCTGTTACACAGAGGATCGAGCAAAACTTCTAAGAGTCAAGACATTCCAAGACTAGGTTTAGAGAATAGTTACACGTTTCCCCCTTTCCTGGGTAGTAAATGCCATCCAAATGGATGACTGTGCTCTTCCTGTTTCTGTTTTTATGTCGTTTCCGTCAGCCTTTCCTTCCTTCCTCTTCACATCCGATTCTCTTTGTCCAAAATCTACCCGTCCTTTAACATGATGTCCTACCTTCTAGGAAACTCCACCCCTTTTCTTTGGCCAACAGTAATTGCTACTATTACATTCTTGTGTAGAACTTTGTACTTCCTCATGCTGCTTTTAAGTTTTGTCTTGTAGTAGAGCTTTCCTTTTTGTTTTATTTTTTATTTTTCCTTCTTGTCTTAGTTTTCCAGTCGGATTGTATAACGTAGAGCAGACTTGATATCTTTGTTATAATTTTGGTAATATACTTTTGGCATAGAATTGATCAGGTTCTTAAAGAGCATTGTGCTAGGCATTAAATGGATATTTAAGGATTATCATATGAATTCACTGAAGATTTGCCCATGTCTATAGCAATGCTTTTCAACTGTGGGGCAACCCAGACCAACTAAGTCAGAATCCATTTGGTAGAATGGATAAGCATCAGTGTTTTTGAAAGCTTCTAGGTGATTATAATATGTAGCCAAGGCTTATAGGGCTAATATATATATATCAGAGTTGTAGGCACCTACTCTATATATGGAAATAGTTCATTTCTTATGTCATTGAATGTAAGTGTAACAGAGGTTTATACTAAAGCAGGGCAGTACTGGTGGACATAGTTCACGTAGCTCATTGATGAACAGTGACTGCTTAAGTGTTATTTCATCCTTTTTGTTTTTGGTTTTCCTCACCTTGTAGTATCTAATGCTCATTTGGCTCCCATTTCCTGTGACCCGCTAGAGGTTTGCTGAACCTGGTCAAATTCCATTCCTGGTACCTTTGTGATGTTGGGATTAAACTCTGGCCATGCTGTGCCTCACATAATTCATTCTTGGAATGCCCTTGACTATGATTGTCCACTTACCTCCGCCTGGGCTTTGGTTGTAAAGGATGGATGCGTGTACGAACATAGGTTGGATGATGCCGATAGGCATTCGGTAGCAGCTGTCCATATTTCTTACTGACCTTACTATTTGGAAGTGGACTCTGTTTATAAGGAATTTCAAAGGACCCATGTTTCTAGTAAGGGTAGCAAAAATAAACTGTGGGAGAACTGCCACTGAGGACATTCAGGCAAGGAGGCTGCCTCCCCATCTGTGAAGGCTTACCTCTTGTGGCAATGACCATGGGCATGTGGCGATCTTCACAAAGAAGCCTTAGACAGGCCTCTGTTTCCAGCTGTGATGTTTGCCAGAATGTATGTACTGTAGCTGCATCCTTTCATCTATAAACTGTCTTTGAAGGGGGTAAGAAAGAACATCATGAGAGGAGCTCGGAGCTCAGGGTGGAAGGATGCCTTTTGGAAAGCTCAGTCCAGCTGTGAAAACTGCAATTAGCCATGCAGCAATTGCTCTGGAAGGGAGTGCCCGCCGGCTGCTGCTCCTGACCCCACTCCCACCCTCACCTTCCAGGGCCCCGTTAGCAGGAGGGCAGTGGACAGGTCACAGTGCAGGCTCTGAGTTTTGGAGACGCAGCACATTTGCTCGGTGTACAAAGGAGTAGAATGACGTTCCTTCTGCTTTCACCTTTTGAGCTTTTGTTCTTGGTTCCTTTGGTCACGGTAGACCCTGTTCACAGAGCACAGCTCCTGCCCATGAGGGTGAAGATGCCCTCTGTGAGGAGGTCCCAATGCAGATAGGATTTTCCCGTGAGCTACCTGAGGTGCTACTCAATGTAAATTCCCTACTGCGTTCCAAGGTCAGCCCTGGCCTGTGCATTTGCCTCTCTGCATCAAGGTGCTCCTTTTCTCTAATATGGACCAAGAGATTATTTCTCTTGTTTGCTTGGGAAAGTCTAACAAACACCTTTATTGAGCTTTTTGTTCTCCAAGGCTTAGGGTGTTTTTGCTCACCATCTCATCATTGGCACATTCCTTCGGTGACTAAGGAGCAGGCAGATGTTACAGAATTTCCCTTTCGGAGGTGAGAACATGGGGCAGAGGAAGATTTAGCAAGCCGTCTTAATGTGGCCGCAGAGCAAATGACTTGCAAAACCAGTGGTGGAACACACTTTCCCCTTCCCTCTTTCCCCTTTGCACTTGGCTGATCTCCTATCATCATAATAAGTGTCATTAGTACTATCTAATATATGTCAAATACTTCAAACAGATATCTGTTGAGCACCTTATATGCAGCATTTCATTCAATACAACTCACAACGCTTTGTATTACATATTCTGCTTATTCCCATTTTGCAGATGGAGACTTTGAGGTTATCGATATTACATGGCTTGCCTGAAGTCACACAACGTGGAAGTGGCTGGGCTGGGATCCAGACCCGGGAAGTCAGCTCAGCACTGAATTTTTATGTTTATATTCACTCCCCCTTGGGTAGTGGGCACCATGCCAGAAGCCTAAGCCTGGCAACCGATGGACCTGTAGCGGGGAGTTGCATGGTTCTCGGGTCTTTTTACTGGGCTTTGGTTTTCTCCCTATAAAAAGCCTAGATTGTGCTAAATCTCCTTACGGTCATGGTGTTTTGTAGTCGTTAAATTACTTGGAGGCTTTGAAATCTGGCAGAGCTGGATCCTTGGGAAAGCCACACACCATCTCTGAGTCCCATTCCATCACCTGTGAAACGGAGTAATCACGCCTACAAGGGGCCAGGCAAGCTCTCTGGTCCTGTGTCTGGCACGTAGCATCCACTCAACAGATGCTCTCTTTTCCCCTATTTTCAGCTCTTCTTCCTCCCCTCCATGGTCTTCTTTAAAATAGTATCACTTGACTCTCTAAGACAAGGGTGGGGGAACATCCAGACCGTGGGCTGTTCTAAGGCCCAGGAAATCCTTTGGTCTGGCCCTGCCAAGGCATTCGGGGTGAATAAATTAAATGTTTGACCAAAAGTTAGCAGGTTAAATTTTAAGTTGGTAATTTTGTATGGCCCAGGATTGATGTTGTAAATATCCAAATGGCCCCTGGCATTAAAAAGGCCCCCTCCTCGCCCCCTGCTCTAAAATCCCAGTGATCCTGGCATATCTAAGAGAAGGTGAATGATGAAGGCTAGGCAAGGGGGTGTGCTGAGCATGGGACATGGTATTCTTTTATCCATCCACAAGAGAGGCTCTCGTGAAGTTACTTGTACTTAGAACTGGGGGAAAAACAAGCAATACTCATTATCCCCAGGACTGACCTTAGTTTGACATCCTTGGAATTTGCTTGGCCTGCTCATGCAAATACCCAACCCGTTCCCCTTTCTTGCTCTCCAGTTTTACTTATGACTTACTGCTAAGTTTTTCCAGCATACAGTTATTTTTTTTTAAGGGCCAGAATTAGGCACATATAACATAATACAGTACTGGTTACTATACCTGCCATTTCTGCCTTACCTGATGACTGAGCTTACAGCAGCTTATGAGAGTGAATGAGGTTTTATGAGATCTATAAATATCTCAGATAGGATTTTTATTTCATTTTCCCCCTTCAAATAAGACATAATGGAAGCACTCACATACACAAGGAATATTTTTTCTGTGATGAAGTAGGGTGTTTTCGAATTGGCCTCTGAGAAGCAATAATTTGATGTGGCTGTTCGTGTTGGGAGTTCTGTGGGGGAGGGGGCAGAATCATGCATATGTTGCTATAAAACTCAAAGGTTATTTCCTCATATCGAAGGTTTAGCCCAGCACCTATGGAGAGATTTATTTCAGAGATGCCAGCCCTGTGTGCAGGCTGCATTCCCTCCTTCTCAGGGGTATGTATTTGTGTTTTCTTAGATACATAGATACCTATTGGCTGGCTGGGGTGAGGGTGGAGGGCTCCAGGAAAGAATTTTTCAGTTGTCCCATGGATAGATGTTTTCATCATTCTCCCCACTTCCTGGATTTCCTGGGAAGATTTCACACCACTTAATAAATTGCAATGAGATTTTTTTTTTTCTTAAAAAAAAAAAAAAGTCTTAAGCTTATACAATTTTAAAACACACACACAATAACCAATACCAAAAATAAAATTTTAAAAATCTTGCTCGTTGAGGGTTATTTACAAGGAACCCTGAACTTGTAAATTTAAAAAGTGTTTTTTATATTTAAAAATAATAAATGGCATTAAATCATTATGGTATTTAGATTTTATTGGATACATTTAAAAGACTGATGGAACTATTTTATTTTTTTAAATCTTTATTGTTGGGTTTATTACAGATGCCTCTCTATTTCCCCCCATTGCCTCCCTCCACCCGGTTCCCGCCCTGCCTTCACCACCCTATTGTCTGTCTCCATAGGTAATGCATATATGCATATAAGATCTTTGTTTAATCTCTTCCTGCCCTCCTACCTCCTTCTCTCTGAGAATCGTCAGTCTGTTCCATTTCCATGCCTGCCTCTGCTTCTTTTTTATTCACCAGTTTATTCTGTTCATTAGATTTCTTATTCGTTTATTTTGATTTTTAGATCCAGTTGTTGATAGGTCTGTGTTTGTTGCCATTTTGTTGTTCATATTTTTTTATCTTTTTCTTCTTCTTCCTCTTCTTAAAGAATATCCTTCACCATATTATATAATACTGGTTTGGTGGTAATAAACTCCTTTAGTTTTTTCTTGTCTGTGAAGCTCTTTCTCTGACCTTCAATTCTAAAGGATAGCTTTGCTGGGTAGAATAATCTTGATTGTAGGTCCTTCCTATTCATCGCTTTGAATATTTCTTGCCACTCCCTTCTGGCCTGCATAGTTTTGGTTGAAAAATCTATTGATAGTCATATGGGCATTCCCTTGTAGGTAACTAACTGCTTTTCTCTTGATGCTTTTAAGACCATCTCTTTGTCTTTAGCCTTTGGCATTTTAATTATGATGTGTCTTGGTATGGTCCTCTTTGGGTTCCTCTTGTTTGGGACTCTTGGTGCTTCCTGGACTTGTAAGTCTATTTCTTTCACCAGGTAGAGGAAGTTTTCTGTCATTATTTCTTCAAATAGGTTTTCCATATCTTGCTCTCTCTCTTCTTCTGGCACCTCCATAATATTAATATTGGTACGCTTGAAATTGTTCCAGAGGCTTCTTATATTACCTTTATATTTTTGGAACCTTATTTCTTTTTGCTCTTCTGGTTGGGTGTTTTTTGCTTCTTCATTGACTTGATTCTCAGAATCCTCTACTGTTGAATCCCTGTATGTTATCCTTTATTTCAGTCAGTGTTTGCTTAATTTCTGACTGTTTGGTCCATTTCTATGTGTTTGGCCTTCTCACTAAGATCCTTGAAAGTCTCACTAAGTTTCTAGAAGATTCTTGAGTAACCTTAGAACTGTGGTTTTGAATTCTATATCTAGCAGTTTGCTTTCTTCCATTTCTCTCATTTGTGACATGTTTCTTTGTCTCTGCATTTTGGCTGCTTCCCTGTGTTTTATGTATTGGATAGAGCTTCTGCGGTCTCCTTGAGTCGGTAGAGTGGCCTTGTGTAGGAGGTATCCTTTTGGGGCCAGTGGCTCAGCCTTCCCAGTCACCGGAGCTGGGAACTCTAGGTGCACTCCTTTGTGGGCTGTGAGCACAGTCTTCTTGTAGTTGAGCCTTGGTTGCTATTGGTGTCACTGGAGGAATTGACGTCCAGGCCAATTGGCTATGAGGACCAATTGTGACTACAGTGGAAGAGCTGCTGTGCAGGAGACACCCCTATGGAGCAGGACTTGCTTCAGTGGTGCTTTGGTGCTCAATGAGTCTTCCCCTTGAATGTGTCGCTAGCGTTGTAATCTGGTGTGGTCTGACACTGATCACTGGATACACTGGCTCTTGAGTATCCAGGGAGGTACAAAGTCAGCCACTGCCTGGGGCCACCCAGCATGAGTTACAGAGAGATCTGCAGATTCCTCCTCTTTGTCTTGAGTTTGGAAGTGCCCAGAGGAGGTTCAGCTATGAAACAAGGCAGGCTGGTGCTGGTTTGGGGCTCCCTGACCCAGCTGCAGCTTATTTGAGATTTTTAAGTACAGGCTATTCATATGCAAAAGCAGTTGCAGGCATTTTGGGTGGGGTTGTAAATTGAATGGGAAGGGGTCTTAGGGAATCACCAGGGTGGAGCAAACAGAAATGGCTGACAGTCAGCCCTGCAACCAGGGAAGTGCCAACACAAGAACAGTGATCTCTGTGAATACCGAGTAGCTCCGTCTCTCCTGGGAGAAAGCTACCCCCAAGTTCCTATCCAGATGCCAGACAAATGTGTCCCCAGAGCCTTGCCCTGGTGCTGGAGCTCAAAGGAAGCAGAACCTTGTAAGTTCAGTTCATGGTGCTGGCCTTTTAAGAGGAACAGCTGGGTCTTTAATATCCTCTGTGTCACTGAGCCCCAATCTGCACTGTTTTTTAGAGCCAGTAGTTACGGGGACTTTTCCCCCCAGCTCTGGGAGTCTGAGTTGAGGGTCTGGTATAGGGCTGGTATCTCTTGCTCCTCCTGATGGCCTCTACAGAGACATTCTCCCTCCTGATTGAAAAAGGGGCACATGTGGGTGCCAGACCAGCCGGTTCGGGGTCTCTGCTCCTCCTACCAGCCTTAGTGTACTTTCTTCTTTATTTCTCTAGTTGTAGGACTTCCATTCAGCCAGCTTTCCAGCAGTCCTGGATGAGGATAGTTCTGTATTTTAGTTTTAATTATGATGTGGTTGTGGGAGGCAGCAAGTCCAGGTGTTAACCCATGCTGCCATCTTGGTTCCTCTCCCTAAAAGCTGTGAGGGTTCTAAGTACTTCACTTCTATCTGTAAAATGGAAGTCAGACACTCCATTTGCCATTTGTTGTTTGGGGCCATTATGACAAATTGAACTACAGATTTAACTTTTTTTTTTTTTTAAACGTGAATATCTGACTATGACTATTTAGGGTTTTTGTTTCTTTGTGTGTTTTTTAGCACAACCTCTCCCTACATACATCTTCCCCTGTTCTCAACCGCTTTGTGTTTAATTAGGTGATAATTCAGTTTTTTCTCTGAAGGAATAAAAACCATGTGAGTTTAGTACATCTGAACCAAAAGCATGAGGAGGATTTTTACCTAATGATGTTTAATTTTTTCTATTTAACAGCATCTCAGGGTGCAACATACCCCTAGCACTTTGGTACAGTCACGTATACTCATTCTTCTGTGCTTATCACCCACTGATGTGACTTCTCCGGTCCTCAGTGTCCTTGTGTGTATATTGTGGGGTAGAGTTGGGAACAGTTACATGATCAGAGAACAAACAGGAAGCGCCGAGGCTGAACTGGCTCGGAGAGGTGTTTTATTTGGCCAACATGCATGTTTCAATTTTCTTTCTAACTTAAATGCTTTTAGACAGATCGTGCACTCTTCAATTAACCTTGTCCCCTCTATTTCCACCTTGCTTCGTTTCTGATCTCTGGCCTGGTGAGCATGCACTGGAGTTTGTGACCCTCAGGCTGGCAGCCCTCTCAGGCCTCTTCTTCTCCAGAACGCTGTGGTTCGAGGACACCCTTCATTTCTCCATCTCAAGCTGACTTGCTTTCTACTCTCACCCAGAATTTGTTTTTCCCTTCTTTTTAGATTTCGCTGCCTTGTTCAGTGTCTTTGTCCAGAACCCTGTTTTATAAAGCAGCTTCCAAATTGCATGTCAATTTCTCTTAGTTATCCAGGTTCTGTTGTAGATCATTGAAATCTGGGATGGAAGAGACCATCTGGTCTACCCCTCTCCCCTCCTGGGCGGAGCAGTTGCTCCAGAGCACGTTCATTCCTTATTGGCTGGTATTTGCAACATCGTCCAATTTGGAAACAGACTCTCCGTTTCCTGAGCAGGCAGCCTCTTTTCAGTCTAAATGTGAGCAAATGGAACAATACCAAACAAAATATACACACACACATATATTTTTTGGTGGGACAGCCCTCATTAACAAATGACCACGTTTGTTGTGGTTTCTTTTCTCACTCCCAGAGACCCAAGTGGTCAGCGGTGAGAAAAGCTCCTTTTCATGGAAGAAAGGCATGTGACCAGTTCTGAGGTCTCTTAGTATGACATGGAGGCATGTTGCATAGAATCCCATTAGCTGCTTTCACCACTTACTTTTTGTGGAAGTGGATTTTTATGTGACTCGTTTCACAGAGGAAGTGATGCTTTTTGCGTGAAGAACTCCAGGGCATTAGAATTAAAGTACTTTCCTGAGACTCAAGTAATTTGCTTTCTTTCCACCCTCGGCACTCACATACCGCCAGCAAGACACTTGGCCTTTATATTCTCATGCGTTCAGGATGCTATTCTACATTAGGCGTGTTTTTTTTTTTTGTTTTTTTTTTTAAGTATTCTTTTTTATTGGCTACCTTATATTACTAAGGATATCATTTAGGTAGACCAGATGGTGATTCTCAGGGTCATTCCTTTCCTGTTAAAAAAGCCATTCCTTTGAATGACTTGGTGCTGGGCATCCCTCCCCGTTTTCTCCAATAGGCAATTACTCCCCCTCCCCCGCTTTTAAATACATGTGAGTGCTAAGTAAAGATCCAGGCTCACTGTCTTGTTAACATATATCTTAATTGCTTTTTAAACTAATTAACTGTTTATCTTACTATATGAATTATCATTATTAAAATATTTCTCAAAACATACTTCTAGGAAGGAAGGAAAAAGAAAGGAAGGCAGACATCATGTGGACGTGAATGTCCTTGCAATTTTCCTGTGAAAGAGAAGCAGAATGCCAAGCATTTGTTTTCCAGCCCAGCATGTGCCTGCATACTTTTCCTCCTATTTTACATCTGTGATTTCTTTTTTATGCTCCCTATTCATAGAGACTGGGGTTTTACAAATGGTGGATTTCGAGGACCACTTGACATGTCATGGCAGTCCTTCCTCAGTTTGTAGATAACCTTCCTGAAAGTTAGAGAGCATTAAGTCTAAGTCAGTAGTAGACTTTCAAGAATTGGGGGCCCCTTTTTAATGTTTTAAATGAATTTGCCTGTTGACACAGTGCACAATGCAATGCTTCTTGAAGGGTGTCCCCAACACTCCCTGAGCATAGAGTTAAATACTACCAGAATCATATTATGACCCTTTCAGTTGTTTTCCCCAAAACCTTCTGATTGATTCAAGGAGCTTTATGACAGTATGTCTTTCACACCTAAGGCTTTATAAAATAATATTTCCTTCTCTTCCTCCTCTTTATTCGAGATTTCTTTTTCTTTCTTTTGTTTTCTAATGAAGAGGGAACAGATTTATCTCAGACCCAGAACTTTAAAAAAAATGTTTCTATTGACTTCAGAGAGAGGAAAGGAGAGGGAGAGAGAGGAACATCAGTGATGAGAGAGAATCATGATTGGCTGCCTCCTGCATGGGGATTGAGCCCGAAATCCCGGCATGTTCTCTGACCAGGAATCGTACGTACCATGACCTCCTGGTTCATGGGTCGACGCTCAATCACTGAGCCACATCAGCTGGGACAGACGGAGAACTTTTGACAGGCAAACATCCAGCAAAATGTTAATATAATTTTGGTTTTGTTGTTTTTAATTTTATGATGATGTTGTATTGATGGACATTTACAGGAAAAGTATTTTTAAAATATGCAGCCTAATACATAATGGCTCAGTGAGGCAATTACAAAATAAAAAATAACAGTGAAATGATTGTGCCGATGAAATGCTGATTTGATAAAAACATGAATGATGGTGGAATGAAAATGAAGCTTGAGAAATACTGATGTGGTAGAAAAATTCAGGGGGTTTGGAGTCAGAAAACCTGGGATTTAGTCCTGACTTTGTTGGTATATAAACTAGGGCAAATTGCTAAGCTGCATTTTCCCATCTGTAATGAGGGGATTATAATAATAGGGTTGTTATGTTCAAATGATATGTGGATGTGAAAATGCTTTGTAAACTGTCACATGGTATATAGTGTTATTGTTTTCTATTCTGCGGTAGGGAAGCCTTTTGTTTCTAGCCTTAAGCTAATGCTTTTTGTTGGCTTTCTTCCTCATGATTTATATTCATTTTTTCTGAGCAAAAACATAATAGCTTCTTATTTGTTTATATGGGGCTGTTTTTGTGCTTGACTCATGGAACTTGGAAAAAGTTTTCCTACTGGTGGTCGAAAAGTGGGGGCATAAAACTTCCTGATTTGTTGTTATGGGTGTGCATGTGTTAGCTTTGAAATTTTCAAAAAGTAAAATTAGTCCATAGTATGTGAAGTGTGTCAAAACTTTGGGCTAAAGATAATATATTTTGCTTAATTATTTTTAGATAAATTTTTATTTATTTGCTTGTTTGTTTGTTGAAAAATATATGTTTATTGACTTCAGAGAGGAAGGGAAAAGGGGGAGAGAGATGGAAACATCAATGATGAACGAGAATCACTGATTGGCTGCATCCTGCAAGTCCCACAATAGGGACCGAGCCTACAACCTGGGCATATACCCTGACTGGGAATCGAACCATAACTCCTGGTTTATAGGTTGATGCTCAACCGTTGAGCCATGCTGGCTGGGCTAAATACACTGAAAAAAAAATTATACATTTTTTTTTTTACATTTTAAAAAATTAAAATATTTTATCACACTCATGATACACTGTGTGTGTGTGTGTGTGTGTGTGTGTGTGTGTGTGTGTGTGTGTATGTGTGTGTTGGTACCCAGGGGTGAAGGAAGTTTGGGTTTTATATAGAAGTGAAAACCTGAGGACAGTTCGCTTCTGAAAGTGGAAGTTTTTGGTGCCTAAAATGATTCACAAACAATGCACTGTCACATGTCATTCGATGATGAAATGGGGACTTACCTGGGTAGGAAGTCCTAGACTTACCAGGACCCGTCAGCCTGACTTCCAGGGGAACCCAGCTTATGCTCCACAGGAGTCATGGGGGACATGGACTCATCCGTCCCGGGACAACTCTGATAGGAGGCGACTAGATAAAGGGGAGGCTGATCTTTCTGACATGAGGACCACACTGCCTGTGTTGGTCAAGTCCCAAGAACTGTTCAACTGGGCATGCTCAGGTCTCCATGCTACTTAAGACAGGTGCCATATTGACAAGGATTTGGGATCCCACAGTGTCAGGTCCAAAGGTCCACTCTTATGCAGCTTCACCTGAGGCACAGGGAGAAATGAGGGCACATCTGGATCTCTAAGAAAGGGCTTTTAGTCCACCTCTGTTATTGTGAGCTGAATAGCTCCGTATACATCCATTTGAAGTGAAAGTTTGCATCTAGGATGGCCCTGGGGTGCAGTCCATGTGGTCTGAGAAGTGCAGGCCTCTCTTGCTCTCTCTGCCTGGATCAAAACACAGACGTGGCTCTCCCGTCATTCTCGGTAGAGTTGGATGGGGTCCTTGAAGCTCACAGCTTCCAGTTTGCCCTGGCTCCAGACTTTCAAGGGGGAAATAGAAATGGAGAGGGACAGGAATGTCAGCCTTTTGACCCACTTCTGTAGGGATTTGTCAGGACATACCTTTGGCTCAACCTCCCACAAGAGAAATTTGATTCTGGAATCAGGAATGTGACAAAACACTTGAGTATGCAGCTGGGTTTTTGCCATCGATGTGATTTGCAGGGAAGTGTGGCCATAAAATGCTTGAGATCATGAGTTGGACGGGCTCCACATCTGGAGAGCCATACCTTTCTTTGCAAAATTAAATATTTATGTACTTTTAAGGTTCAGTTTTGATTTTTTAAAAGAAGATAGAAACTTACTCAACTGTTAAAAACAAAAAACAAACCAACCACCATGAAATGTTTAGGATCAAGGGGAAACATTTCCAAGTTCGTAACAAATGGCTTTATTGGGAAAACATTGCTTTGTTCTTTAAAGAAAATCAAACCCGGTACTAAAACATTTCAGAACTGACGCTACAGTCCTGGCCAGTGGTCACCAGGGAAATGGCAGAGGCCAGGGGCTGATGCTGGCCTTCACGTTGTTATCAGAGAACTTTGCCATCATCCATTCCTCTTCTCCTCTCACTTCAGGGTTCCTCCACTGTGACTTTCCCCATCTGGCAGTGACTCCCTTTTATTCCCATTGAACCCCTCCACCTGCCCCCTCCCTCCCACCAGGCCTTCACCACACTGTTGACTGTATCCATGGGTTATGTATGTATGCATATTAGTTCTTTGGTTAATCTCCCCCCTCCATCCCTCATCCCTGCCTCTCCTCTGAGATTCATCAGTCTGTTCTATGCTTCTGGGTCTCTGTATCCATCATTTTAAAAACACTTCTACTTTGAAATAATACACAGAATACCCTGTACCCTCCATTCAGCTTCCCCCAATGGTGACATCTTCTATAGCTACTAGAGGCCCGTTGCAGGAAAATCTTGCAAGAATAGGGCTTTCTGCCGCCATCTCCACCACCCTGCCTGCTTCCCTCCTTCTCTGCTTGCTTCTCAGCAGCTTCACTCCCTTCGGCAGTGCTTGGCTTCCTTCTGCACTGTCTTCAGTCTTCATGCAAAGTCTTCTGTGCCTGGACATGTAAATTAACTGCCATCTTGGTTGGGTTAATTTGAATACTCTCTCCTGATTGGCTTATGGGTGTGGCATCTAGGTAGAGCAGAGGTACAGTCAATTTGCATGTTTCTCTTTTATTTTTTTAATCTATTATTTTTTAAAAATATATATTTTATTGATTTTTTACAGACAGGAAGGGAGAGAGATAGAGAGCTAGAAACGTTGATGAGAGAGAATCATCGATCAGAAGCTATGGAAGGGCAAAGGGAGCTGTGGGTAGGAAGAAAGAGGAGCCCAAGAAGGAACCCCACCCTTTTGTACCTGAGGCATCTCAGCTGTTTAAAATGAAAAGCTAGCCGTGACTGGTTTGGCTCAATGGATAGAGCATCGGCTTGGGGACTGAGGGGTCCCGGGTTCGATTCCGGTCAAGGGCATGTACCTTGGTTGCGGGCATATCCCCAGTAGGGGGTGTGCAAGAGGCAGCTGATCGATGACTCTCTCTCATCGATGTTTCTAACTATCTCTCTCCCTTCCTCTCTGTACAAAATCAATAAAAAATATATTAAAAAATAAATAAATAAAATGAAAAGCTAATTATCTCTTGTTTAAATGAGAAAAAGGAATAAAAATATCTCTTCTATATGGCATACACATAACATTCAAATAAAAGGATAGATGAGTACAGTTGACTGTTTTTGGGAAGGGGGGAAAGAGGAGAGACTGCTGGGAAAGAGGAAAGGGAGATTTTAACTTTGTATACATTTTTTTGGTTCCATTTAAATGTTTTTGGCCTTCATGTGTGTTCATTACTTTTATTTTTTAGAAGTGCAATCCAGGTGATGGAATAATAGGGCACTTATATTTTCTTCAATATGGTTTTGTTAAATATATGCTAATTAAATATATACCAAGTTTCTTGAGACAATCAATAATTTGGACTGCTAACAGTTGTTCTTTTAGTGGGGCCAGTAAGTGAACCCCATTCTCTCCCCATTAGAGAAAATACATACAGGAACCAGAGATAGAGGTTAAAAACCAGGTTTATTTATCATGACAAAACTGCATGTAGACCCAGTCTGGAAGTGCCATTTCATTCTGACTTCCCAGTGTTTACCCCATCCCCACCCCCTGCTGGCTTATGAGCTGACCCCTGTGGGAAAGGGTCTTCACAGAAAGCCAGTCTCTGGGATTCCCATGGCCGCCAGCGGGAGTGCTCCCCCCATGGAAGAGGGAAGGGCGCCCCCCAGGGAAGAGGGCAATGTAAAGCACTCAGGGGTCAGGGTGCTGAGAGATGAGTGAGCATTGCACTGTGTTTTTTTCTTTCTGTGTTTCTCTCAGTATCACTGATCACTTTCTCTCTTGGGCAGGAGTGAGTGAAGAAAGTAAAAGGAAGTGTTACTTCCAGGGTTTTCTTGGAGGGATTTACTCTGGGAGAGGAGGCCCCCAGGGAAACATGAGAGAAGGGAAAGGCTCTCCCTCCCCTTCCCCCGACCCCCAGCCCCCCAGTCCCCGTGCAGAATGAAGAATGAGGAAGAGGGAGCAAATGTCCATGGGGGATGCCCCAGGAAGGGGCAGAGTTGCCCAGCAGAGTGTGTGTGTGTGTGGGGGGAGAGACTGGTGGAGGAGAGGACAGGAAGCAGCAGTGATGGTATTGCCTTGCTCTCAGTGGAGGGGCCTGGGCACATAGTCCTAGGCCGTGGTACTTGAGGAACATTGGCCAGAAAGGGACTGGAAGCAAGTGAAAATGGAAAGAATTTGAGCACCGTAGACCCAGAGCCTTACAGGGAGAGGGGTACAGTAGTAGTCGCTGCTTATCTGCGGGGGTTACATTCCAAGACCCCCAGTTGATTCCTGAAGCAGCAGATAGTACTGAACCCTGGATGTACAATGTTTCCCCCTATACATACATACCTACAATAACATTTAATTTTTAAATGAGAAACAGTAAGAAATGGACAGTGGCTAATAATAAAATAGAACAATTAAAGCAATATATTGTAATGAAAGTTATGTGTTCTCTCTCTCTCTCTCTCTCTCTCTCTCTCTCTCTCTCTCTCTCTCTCTCTCTCTCTCATAATTTATTGGGTAACCAAGAAGGCTACTGAGTGGTTAATGGGTGGGGAGTCTATACAGCATGGATGCACTGGACAAAAGGATGATAACTGGACAAAGGAATCATTCATGTCCGCGGTGGGACTGAGCAGGACGGCGTGAGATTTCATCACAGTTCTCAGGAAGGCATGCAGTTTGAAAAGCGTATGAATTGTTTATTTCCGGATTTTCCCGTTTAATGTTTTCAGACCATGGTTGACCACCGGGAACTAAAATGGCAGAACGTGACACCGCGGGGTGGAGGGGACCACTGTAGAGGTGGAAAGATGAGAACGGAAGACTCCCCTGTCTCCAGAATACTCTGTTTTGGAAACTGCTTTGTCCTTTACCTTCCCACCTGTCCACTCGTCCCTTCTTGGCCACTTCACCTCTGAGCAGAACTCACCCCTTGGGTCTGAAGTCAGCCAGCGTTTGCTGATCAGGGTGTGTCATGTGTCAGCAGGGGATGAAGACATTGGAATAAACACCCTTGTTCCTAGTAAACCATTGGCGTTATTGAGAAGGAAGTAGAGAATGCTTCATTTTGGAGCCATGCTCCATGTCCATTCTGTGATTTCTATTCCTGGTTCTCTTTCTTTTCTCAGTGGTGCCCTGTCCATGCGTAATTGTTAGTTGCTCTTCTTGGGAGGGGAAATGAAGTCAGCAATGACCTATGTCAACATCTTGGTGACATCACTCTCTTGGTTCTCTCTCTCTCTCTCTCTCTCCTTTTCTAAAATTTCATTTAATTCCCCCCTCTTTTTCTCCTTCCCTTCCTTCCTCACTTCCTTTTTTGAGGGCTTTCGGTAAGCCAAGGACAGAGCTAGGTCTGAGGTTGCCATGGTGACTCAAACAGACCTTGTCTCTGCTCTCATGGAGCTTAGAGTCTAGAAGGGGACCCAGAACATCAATAAATACATGCAGAAATGTGCATTGTGGCCTGGGATATAAGGAAAAGAGCAGCGTGCCAGGAGAGCGTATTTCTTTAGTGATTTTCCCAGCCACCTCTGAAAGAATCCAGGAATTTCCTGTTCATCTCACAGCCATTTTATATACTTCCCCAACATGTTTTCAGAACTTCTTCCTGGAAGTTTGCAGTTACTGCTCAAAAGGAATCTAAAGTGGAACAGACATTTGAAATAGAGAACACTTACAAGGAGTAGACACCATTTCTTATGGGTCTCTCGGGTTTAGATCTTTCCTGCTACGTGTGATATATACGAGGCTGGAGTTTTAATCCTGCTAAGCAAAACCGTTGTTACACTTCATATCCTATATATATTGTTGGCATTGAGTAAAAGTCCTATTGTTTAAAGGTCTGTTTTTAACCTCAGCTTCATTTAAAAAATGTGTAATATTCCTTCCATTGGGAAAAATAATGAGGGAATTAGAGAAAAGGAAAAGCTAATGGTCTTCCCCTGTCACATAGCAAATCATCGCGGGCAAGAGATTTGACTAAGTCTGTCAGCTAAGACCTTAATGATATGCTGCTGTGTAGCACTCCCGAACAAAGCCTGTCTATGTAAAAGCAGTAGGTAGTTTATCCTCATCAGCGGTGGCAATTTTTAAAAATAGACATATATGAGCAGAATTTTCTTAATTCTGCCCCAGGATTGATTGGTGAGTCGTCCTGGTTTCCTACTGAGAGATGTAAATAAGATTAATACATTTATCTGGCCGAGTTTCTTTGATTCTGGCTTGGTATGTGGCTAGAGGAAAAGACTTTCTGGGAAGAACTGTGCTTGCTTTTTTTTTTTTTTTTTTTTTTTTTTAATTATTATTTATTTATTTATTTATTTTTTAACAGCAAATGGATTGAATTGCTGTAAGTGTGATTTGCACAGGAATGCTTCATCTATCTAGAATCAAATGCCAGAATACAATGTGGATTTTATAAAGCTAAGACTATTGCTTGATTTGTATGATTAGAGGAAAGATTTTGGGATTAAGATGCATCTGAAAACTGACTCTGTCTACCGTTAACACCTACCGATTTACAGCCTCGCCGGGAGCTACTGGCACCACAGAGAGATGGTGGCAGGATGCTAGAGAGACCACAACATATCTTCAGAAGAAGGGCAAGAGGCAGCGAACCCCTGGCTGTTTCTGGGTGTGTGTGGGTGTTGGTGGTGCTGATGTGGTGATAGAAGCAATGGGTTTGGGTCATAGGACCCAGAAGAGGGAAGCCTTGACTCAGCTGGAAGGGGAGGGAGGGAGGAGACCTAGGCACATCAGAACGGTCACAGGGTTAGGGTGGTGGTTTCATTGCCAGGCTTCCCGCAGAGAGCAATAGCACTGGTATCTTGTTCTGGTGAAAACACTCGCAGACGTTCATTTTGGTACTTGTACCACGGTGGGGGACTCAGGAAAGCAGAGGGACAATTCGCAACAACAGAATACTTGTGCCTACCCGTGATCGTGCCAGATCTGCGTTATGTCTTTAAAACGTCTGCCTTGGGTCAGCCCCTGGCACGACTTCTTGGAAGTCCACAATGAACAACCAGTCTCTGCCCTCCAGACCTTGCTTGGTTGAGCTGTACTTTTCTTCCACTGACAACGCCTCGACCAGAGGCATGGCTTTTACGGGAGGTTATCACAGCAGGTTCCCCTGGGTAAGCTCACAGGGCAGTGGCCTTCCCAGAGCTAAGACTTTAAGGAAGCATCTATTTCCCTTGGAGCCAACCTGCCTGTCCCTGTCCTCCCTCTCCACCCAGGCAGAGGGCAGAGCCCTCTCTCTTGTGAGGTTGCAGAGTTAATGCTGCTCTATTGGTTTTATGAGCCCCCCCAGTGGCCGGGAATGAGTGGGGGGGATGGGCCCAGCGCTCCCGTGTGCTTCCTCCAGCTCTCTTTCCAGCCCTGGCGCTTTTGTTTTGAATCTGGAAGCTTCCGACCGACCGGGGATGGGTTTCCAAAGGTCAGTGTGCCTGCACATCTTGTCCTTAATGAATTGGCTCTGCCCTGGAGCCCTCACTGAGCTCAGCTCTGTTCATCTGAGCAGCAGCAGCAGCAGCTTCAGAACCAGATCCAATTGCTTGACACGCACACTTGAGGAGCCACGGAGGGTTATTGGCGGGAGAATGTGGTCGTAAATGCATGTCTACAGGATTGAGTGAGGTTTTTCCTCTGCTTAGAAAGCCGGAGAGACATCCACAGAGAGAGGCTATGAAGGAGAGAGACATACCCAGGCACTGTTTTTAATGAGGGAATTTCACTTTTTTTTTTTTTTTTAAGTGGGAGATATTTTTTTTTTCAATCACCTTCCTTCCTCCTTTTGTTCTTCTCTTCTATGATTTTTCCTTCTCCTCTTTTTCCTTTAAACCTGTTGTGCCCAGGTCTCCCCATCTCTGAGGAACTGTTTTTATTTGATGGTGAGAATTTCTTAATTCATTGAGCTTTTTGCCCTGGCTACTAGGAAACTCAGGACCGGGTTTAATTCTGTGCTTGATGTGGTAGCATTGTTTTAGCTAAGATTTTTTTGGGGGAGTAATATTTTTTCCCTACTTTTTAAAAAAAATCTCATGTTATCTCATTTATATTTATATCATTTTTAAGTTTGTTGTATGTGTGCTTTAAATTAGGAGAGTAGATGTGAAAAGGAAAGTACCTTAGATGATTTTCTAGAACACACAGGTTCAGGTATATTACTTGGCAACATGAACTGACCCCTGGGCCTCACTAGTGTCTTTTAAGCTCTTAATCTTCCCCTGAATTATTATTATTGTTATCCAGAAAAACAAGTGAGTTCTGTTTAGTAAGTATATTTGTAAAGCTGAGCGGAGAGCAAACCAACGACATTATTGTCAGCCAGACATAGCTGGCGTTTTTTGGGCCCCAGGGACACATTTCTTGGTGCGCTGTAACATGTGTCCAGTGCAGCAGAACACCACCTTTCCAGGCACACAGCCGGGCTTTCCTGTGTGGACAGCACTGCTCATGTCAGGTGCTCTTTCTGGCACGTGACTGCTCCCTTTCTCCAGCAGGCAAAAGCCTCGCCCAAAGGTGATGTCTTCACATGGCCTTCACGGACCTGTCCAGGGCAGTGAGTTGGCTCCTTCTGTGTGTTGCCATAATACTTTATTCACTCTAGTTATTAGTTATACACATACCCTGCTATTTTTCATTGGCTATATTTCTATCCCTCTATGTGTGTGTGTGTGTGTGTGAGAGAGAGTATGTGTGTGGGGTGTGTGTGTGTGTGTGTGTGTGTGTGTGTATTAGAAGCCTGATGCATGAAATTCGTGCAAAAGTAGGCCTTCTCAGCCACAGCTGCCTGGATCCTTCCCTCACAGCCACAGCCGCTGTCTCAATCCATGGCTGCAGCCCTGGCTTTGTCTTGGGAGGATGTCCGGTCTAATTAGCATATTATGTTTTGCTTTTGTTAGTATAGATATAGGCATGTATGTGTGTGTATACATAAATACACACACACACACACACACACACACACACACACACACACACACATATATATATATATATATGCCAATGCAACTTATAGGCAGACACTGAGCCCCAGGATTCCCTGAAGTGTCAAGCAAAGTGTCTGATATAAAGAAGAAGCTCAGTAAATAGTTGTTACATGGATTGAAAACAAGTATAAGACACAGTACCTGTCCCTGAAAGGCCAACAGAATTCTCCTGACAGAGTTCTTTCTCCCTGGCCATTACCTATGGGGCAAATCCACTGCTCTGGTCCAGTTGCCACAGAGAAGAGCGTGCGGTGAGAGGTAATAGTGGCTCCTAATTGAGATACTTAAAAAATTCACTTAGGAAGTATTTATTGAGAAGCTCGTGATTATGACAGGCAGTGTGC
This sequence comes from Pipistrellus hanaki, assembly GCF_964339955.1. Taxonomy (NCBI): domain Eukaryota; kingdom Metazoa; phylum Chordata; class Mammalia; order Chiroptera; family Vespertilionidae; genus Pipistrellus; species Pipistrellus hanaki. The sequence goes on along the minus strand of NC_140510.1, from coordinate 77,977,751 downwards.
TCAGCCCAGGGGAAGTTTGAAACTTGGTGTCAGAACCTCCAGGCTCTTGTAGATTTGTTAGTGCGCTCACTTCCTCCTCCTTGACATTTCGTGGTGCCATCCCTGCAAATTTCCCTTTCTTGTTTGAGATCCTTCTTCAGAGCAGGGATCCACACTGGACGGCACTGGGCTAGCGTAGCTGAGCAGAAGACGAATGACAGTGTGGGTCATGTAAGATTGCCTCCAGCTGGAATGTCTCACATAAGGAATGTCATAGGAAAACTGTGGGATGTGTTTCTCACCAACCCCACCAGTCTCTACTGTCACATTCCTCATGCATGTTATCTAGTCCCTGTAGGAATTTGAGTTTGTGGATCCTAACCTCGTTTTATCAGGGAGGGCATTGTGAACGTCTGGAGGAAATCACCCTCCTGTCTACCACAAGGACAACCATGTGGCCTTGTGTCTTGGAGAATAGACAGCAACCGCAGTCCGCAGTCTGAAACAGATACCCGGAGGCATGGCACTTCTATAATAAGCAGAGCGATCCGGGTAGTCAATTCTGTCTTTTCATGCTTCGCTCCCCTTAGGCAAGTAGGATTTGGTCATAAGAAACTAGGATCAAAGAGGAAGTGGCTGGAGGAAGGCCACAAAGCCAATACATAGGAGGAGCTGGTAAAAAGTCCCCTTGACGTTGGTCTGTGCGGTCTCCATGACATCACATTGCCTTTGACTTTATATACCCATGTACCCAAAGTGGAAGGACTTTACTATCCAAGATGGTGGACTAGACAGAGTTGAATCACTTTGGCTAAGGAATGCCTAATTGCTTAGTTTTTAACAAAGATGGTCTTCCACACCACACCTTTCTGAATCACAGTAATCTGCACACACTGGCCGTCGCTCCTTTTCGGTTGTTACTACCAGATGATTATAGACAAAACCACTTTAAAATTAATGTTTATGCTCCATGTAGAGAACAGGGCTAAGTGTCAATTTTGCCCGTGAGCTGATCGGCTGCCCAGAATTTGATGGATTCCCTTTGTTGGAGGTGTGTTACCTGATAAGAGCCAGCTGTTGTATCCAGGATTTTTCCACAGGCGTGAGATGCTTACAATTCACCTGTTTCCATGCTGTGCTCTCCCTGTCTTTTTCCTCTTGTTACTGCTCTTCCTTCCATGTCCCTTTTTTAGCTGAATTTTCCATTTGAATTGGAACAAAGCGATGAGTAATTGATAATACAGGTGTTGAAAATGAGCCAAGAACCACTACTCCTCTGAAGAACATGGGGGAGGAGGGGGAGGAACATTGAATCTGGTTTGATCAAATTGGTATTTTTATGATTATTAAAGTTAGGAAAATTTAAAAAATGTTGTATAAAAGATTCAAATCATGCTTCTTAAAAAAATATATCCCTTCTAGCCGAAACCGGTTTGGCTCAGTGGTAGAGCATCAGTCTGCGGACTGAAAGGTCCCAGGTTCAATTCCGGTCACGGGCATGTACATTGGTTGTGGGCACATCCCCGGTAAGGGGTGTGCAAGAGGCAGCTGGTCGATGTTTCTCTCTCATTGATGTTTCTAGCTCTCTATCTCTCTCCCTTCCTCTCTGTAAAAAATCAATAAAATATATTAAAAAAATATATCACTTCTAGTTTCCATATATTTGGCATTAATCCAATGAATAAATAAAGTTAAATTTTCACTGTGCTTATAAATTTTCTCAGTTCCTATCTTTAAAACAAAAACAAAAACACCAGTTCTATTTATTTCTGTCTCAGTGATTACACTTGATGTTGACAGGTTGGAATGACTGAAATTCTACTTACTTCTAAAAATCCAACAAGATATGGAACAGCCAGGGAGAACTCAGAAATCTCCTAATAAAGGGTGTTGGCTAACCCAAGAGCACTTGCCCCAGGCTCCCTGGGAGAAATTACATAGAGATATGTAGTTGGAAAGCTTGTGAAATGAAGTTTGGGACTGATTGCTGTGTTTCCAGTTTGGGAAGATCTTGAGCCTTTGTCAGGAATCCTGTTCCTTCAAGGCTACTGAGAGATGATAGTTTGTTGAATTTTTAGAATGTTTTGAGACTCTGGTAGAAGGTTCAGAGTTGGGCCAGAAAAAGCTTCATTAGTAGGCAGGAAACGTGGTTCGTTTCTGGTATTATTGATAGTATGAATACAGAACTGCAGAAAACCCAATTTTCTATACTAGGGTGAGTTCCCCACAAATAGGATGAGGATTTTAATCCTTGTAGCCTCCTTGGTCTCGCAGGGGGATTCTGAGATTACATGACCCATACTGACATACTGATGAGCATTTTCAGAAGCTTTTCACAACAGAATTCTTGGTAAAAAAAAAAAAAAAAAAAAGTATGTCATTTCATATGGCTTGGACTGGAAAAGTCCAGGTTTCACCTGGCTGCTTCGGTTCACTTTGTTCCTGATTCTGTCAGCCTATTTTCTAGAGAAGCTGGGAGGAAGGCTTCCAGAGAGCTCTGGTTGAGTGGAGTGTGAGGGGAGCGCTCAGAGTGGGCTTTTGCGGTAAGAGAAGTCCAGATACAGAAAGCACCCTGTCCCTTAGCCGAAGTGCTCTTTTCGCTCACGTAGCTGTTTGCAAATCCTGAGAGTGTGGATGTCATTTTCTTTTCCCCTAAAATACATGCAAGAGCTCAAGTTGTTCAAGATCAAGCCAAATAAGGCCAAATTTTGTGGCAATCTCAAATCTAGACACATCAAAATATCTCCTTAATTAAGGCGCTGGCTCTGCTGGGGCCCACATTCCAGGATCCTCAGCAGAGAAAACATGTTTTCTTTATAGGGGAGTTTTATTAGCAGCAATGTTCCGGTATGTGCTTCAGGTTAATTAATGATGTAGTCACACTGGTGTCTTGCCATGAGTTTTATTCCAGTAAGTGAGGGCACAAGGAAATCGCATTGGCATATCCTGTTGTGCCAAATAGGAATCCTTAATTTGAACCAATAAAATACATCTGAGAGAGGTCTTTCAACAAGGTAGTTTAAGAGTTCTTCATGTGGATCCTGCCTGAGGCTGAGGATTCTTTTACCCTAAACCCATGGTCGGCAAACTGCGGCTCGTGAGCCACGTGCGGCTCTTTGGCCCCCTGAGTGTGGCTCTTCCACAAAATACCATGGCCTGGGTGAGTCTGTTTTGAAGAAGCGGCTTTAGAAGAAATTTAAGTTTAAAAAATGTGGCTCTCAAAGAAATTTCAATTGTTGTACTGTTGCTTTTTGGCCCTGTTGACGAATGAGTTTGCCTTTCACTGCTCTAAACTATTAAGTCGCATGTGCATTGGTTTCAATGAGTATGTGCTGTTCTAAAATGTTATGGTGGCCGAGATGATTGAGACCTCAGAGATCCAGCCCACCCACCAGCTCGGGTGGACCCAACCTCCACGGTGTAAGGAGATTTGTACCAAGAACCACCTTTTCCCTGTGAGTGTTTTCACCAATTTTAAATCATGGCAGTGCTTTAAATCTTAATTTACGGCGTGCCTATGTAGCAAGCTTCTTTGGAGGTTGAAACAACAAAGCAACTGGATTGGAAATTAGATTTTCCCCCTCATGCTGCTAATGTAGTTCTTGTTCCATGGGGACTTCCCCTTTGCACGGGCTGATGATTTCTTTGAAACTGTATGGAAATTGGTTCAGACAGGAACAAAGGGGAGAGGGGATGGCAGTGATGATTCAAATTAGTGTCTCTTCTTCAGCGAGCGTCTGGTGTGCCTCAAAGTGCATGTCACCCGCTATCAGCCGAGTCACTGAAGGTTAAGTAGCCAGAGCTACTGGGATCCAAACTCCGGGGCCTCGGCACCTGACTCATCCCTGGCAACTTGGATCACATTGTCAATTTGAAACATACATTGTTGTAACGTGGCTCAGAAATAGCTGCGCACAATTTTGCTTTTCTTTACATGATGGAAACCTTTTCTTCCTTTCTCCCCCACCGTTACCAGCAGGCACGTGGCAGATCCCTGCTCATGAACAGGAGAGAGAACGGCTTTGTGACTGTGGGGACCGAGACAGGTTTAGAAAAAGGCACCCGGAATTCCTTACAAAGAACCTACATTTCACTTGTCAGAGGCACATGTCCACACACATACGTACTCACACGAACACACACATACACACGGAGCCTGCAAAGCTTCTATTCAGTATTTCCACCTTCCCTCTTGCCTAGTTCAAACGCCATCCCCTCTTAATTGGATTTTGGCTCGCTTCCAGTTGCAGCGTGTGAGGTTCAGTATCTGTGAAATAAATAGCGCCTCTCAGCAGAGATGTCTTTTTATGTAAAATTCTTAAAGGGAGTGCAGAGGAAAGAAATGCTGCTGTGTTTAGGAATTTATAGGAAAGTCCCCCAAATGCGCCCAAACAGGAACTCTCAGGGACCCCACCTCTGTAAGTAGAGTGTGTGTGTGGCTATTTCAGAGAACAGAAGACAAGTTTTTGATGAACTTGGATTTGAATGGGCTTTTCATTAGAGGGATGATGCATGTAGGGATCCTAATATCGGGGACCAAACTGAAGGGACCCTCAAGTGCTTCTGAGGCCAGTGGCTAGCGTTGCCTTTTCAGGGAGGCTCATCTGGGTGATGGAAATGGCCATAAATGATATAGAGTGGGTTGAGCCTTTATCTTTCATCTGTTCCCTCGGGAGACCGGTTAATAAGCACCTGATGTGGAGGCCGGAAGAGGGGTGGGCTTTGCTAATCTCCTTGACACTCAGGAGGGCGTATGATGCAACAGGGACTGCTGAGAAGAAACACCCTCTTTGCATCTGTTTGAAATGGGCAGATGCGAGGTCCCGGATAATCCCTTTGTCTTGAGAAGAGGCTCCATGTTCCTCCCGTCTGTCTGAAGAGTGTGAATCAGCAAGTGCATCCTCAATTCTAAAACTTGAGCTGAGGAGAAATGATGACTGAGCCTTTTTTGACCTCCTGAAGTAAGACACGTTAGGATACATTTCCTGGTGGAGAGACCGAGTAACAACTTCTCTGGAGTTCCAGGATTTATGGATCAGTTGATCCATTTATTAATTCAGCTAAGTAGGTGTTGGATGCCTTTTCCAGGCACCGTGTTGCCTGCTGAGGATTCATGGGTACTTAAGTCTCTCCTTTCCTGGAACTTCCACCCTGACAGGGAAACATAGACAATAAACATGCAGGCAAATAAATAATTTAGCTCTGTCCAGGGCTTGGTAAGTACTAAAAAGCAAGCAAAGGAAAGTAATATGATAGAGAATGAATAGAATGTTCAGGCTAATTTATCCAGACAGATCAAAGAAGGATGCTGAACTGAAGACAATTAAGCCCAAACTTAACCGATGAAAAGGAAATAGGAAGGCAGTGAACTGGGATCTGCATTCTGGGATGCAGGAGCACAAGGCACTATGGCTCAGAGAGAGAGAGAGGGGCTTGGTGGGTTTGTATGAGTGGGAGAGGAGGAAGAGTTGAAGAATCCAAGGCCAGCTCTCGGAGGGTCTGATTTGCCATGGCAAGGAAGTAAGTCTGACGACAAGTCACTTAAGGATTATCTGTAAGACTTTTGAGCTGGAAGAGGTCTTGAGAGTGTGGGTCACTCGTTTTACAGAGAATGAAGTAAACTTCCTGCTTGGGTTTAGTAGTTTAGTGGCGAAGGAGAGAGGTGGTGTAGGAAAGGGGGCTATTGAACCTTATTCCCAGTTCAGTTTTTTTCACCAATAAGAAATGAGAGATGAGCCCTAACCGGTTTGGCTCAGTGGATAGAGTGTTGGTCTGCAGACTGAAGGATCCCAGGTTGGATTCCAGTCATGGACATGTACCTTGGTTGCAGGCACATCCCCATTAGGGCGTGTGTAGGAGGCAGCTGATCAATGTTTCTCTCTCATTGGTGTTTTTAACTCTAACCTTCTTCCTTCCAGTCTGTAAAAAACAAAACAAAACAAAAACAACAACAACAACAACAACAAAATAAATATTTTTTTTAAAAAGAGAGATGATCCCAGCTGGTGTTGCTCAGTGGATGAGCATCAACCCATGCACCAAGAGGTCACCAGTTCGATTCCAGGTTGCGGGCTAAATCCCCAGTGGAGGCTGTGCTGGAGGCACCCCCTCTATATTTCTCTTCATCAATGTTTCTCTCTTTCTCCCTTCCTATTCTCTAAAAATCAATAAAGACCTAGAGAGATGAAAATAACACTTGTCCACTTGTCTTTATTGCTACTCTTCCTGGGGGCTTCCGGGGGCCAGAGGACCTGGCAGAGGGAGGCGGTCACTCTGTAGGGCGAGGAAATGGCCTTTACTTCCGACATAGGGATTGACGTGGCGCACCCACACAGCCGTCTTCGGTACTTCGGGAAATTCTCCGGCTGCCCATTAGCCGTTTATGAACCTAAATGTGCCTTTCAGTTTGTAAGACTGGATCTGTGCCAGATAGTAAGCATTATATATTTTTTCAAATGAAAAACACTGAAGAGATAATAGATAAATATCGCTTATAATAAATCTTAAAATACTGATGTATCCTACAAGAAATGTTGATAGTAAATGTATACATATTGTTTCTAATGTTCTTTTGGTAAAAGAATTTTTTATTTTCATCATCCTCTTAAACCCCTGCCTGACTAGGATTGTGCTCACTGTGGCTTTTCAACTGGATTGTTGGGTCACTGCTCCATCCATCCATCCACTCTCCCGCCTCCATCCATCCACCCATCATCCATCTGACACATGCTTGAGGCAGACCACAAGTCTAGGTGTCTTTGAAGAGCCCACATTATAGTGACATTTACATTTAGTTGCTGGTAAGGCTGATATCCTCGATGAATCGAGAATTAGTGTTAAAGCCTCCTGTTAACTTGGATCAGTGGGTGTCTTAGGCTTCATAAGTGAGGCCGGAGGCCCCTGTGCAGAGGGAGGTCCATGGACCACCTTCTTCCAGGTCTCCAGCCTCTTCCTCTCACCACCCAGTTGGGCCCCCGAGCCATGTGCCGGTTTCTTTTGTTCTGTCTGAATGAGCTGCTCTCACTTTTCAGTCTTTGCTTTTTGACTTCACGGCATTATAGAACTCCAGACTCACAGGTCCCTTCAAAGTTCAACACGTTTGCCTGGTCGATGAGAAAACCCGATCCCAGGGAGGAAAGCCACTGAGCCAGAGTTCCTTACTCAGTAAACCTTTTATATACAACAACTTTACTTTACTTGGACAATTATTTGGTACTGTTTATTTTCCCTCTTTGCCCTTGATACATTGCTTTATACTTATTGTTTTCTTGGATGTGTAATGAAAATTACACATTATATATTAGCTACGACATACACAGCGAGCATAGCAGGCCTTATTCCAAGCACTTAACGCATATCAAGTGATTGAACTCTCACACCCTCCTGTACGGTTGGTTGTATTAAGATCGCATTTTACAGGTGAAGACACTGAGGCACAGAGGGGTTGAGTAAGTCTTGTAGCCTGAGTTTGGACCCAGGCAGTCTGGCTCCAGGGCCAATAAACTTACCCCCCCACCCTCCCGCCCCTCTGTACTAGGACCAGTCTCTCCTTAGCCGCACAGCAGCACATCCACACAGCCATCTTCAAGACTTTGGGAAATTCCAGATCCCTCAAATGAAGTGAGTGCACAAACATCCATGTCAGGAAAAGCAGCCTCGGTCTTGGTTTCATTATTTTTTGGCTGCCATCTTACACAGCCTGGGGAGTAGGACAAACATTCCTCTGAGCAACCCCCACCCCCATTGTGCTTCACATTCCATAGTGGAAGCTAAAAACTCCCTGTTTTGAAAATATTCTCTGGGTTCACCAGCCACTAAATTGCATCTGCCACTGAGGACCCCATTGGGGTTGGAAACTATTGCTCTCGGTAAATTCAAACTGTCAGCGTGCATGTGCATTTGTGTGTGTGTGTGTGTGTGTGTGTACATTGTACATGTGTGTGCAGGTGTGCTTGGGGTAATAAAAGCAATTGCGCACGTGTATATATTTTTATGTGGAGTTGGAGGTACGGGTATATATTAATTAACAATTAACCCAACAGAGAAGGATATCACATTGTTTCAGAAGGGAGTCAATGAAATGAGTTGGCTTTAAAAAAAAAAAAAAATCCCAATAGCCTGAGCCAGGCTGAGCAAGTGATTTAGGAGAGGAAGGAGAGATGACGTAATGGGTTCGGCATGTTCCCATCTTGGCCACTCTGTGCAAAAGGGCCCGGGGAGTTCTGGGAGGGTGTGTACAAAGTTAACGGGAGCCGGTGGGGGCGAGGAAGAGCAGGCTGTAAAACGGGATTAATCACCTCTTGTCAGACCCTTCCCTGTTCCTGTGTTTTCAGTAATTTTTGTTTGAATGAAGGCTCTCCAGCCAATTAATATTTGTTTGTTTCCTTTGGCAAGACCTGTCGAGGGCAGGGATGAGATTGTGAGTTTAAAATTGTTTTTGTTTTGCATTTTGGAAGAAGTGGTAAGTAACGTGAGTTTGGGTTTTTAATGAAATGTCCCCTGCCCCCCTCTCCCCACTCTTTTAAGAGGCAGGAGGCAAGACATGGCCAGCTGGTGCCTTGAGCTGACACAGGTGCAGAGGCTGTGGGGGGTGGGGAGCCAAGAATAATTACAGGTTTCTGAAGCATCAGGCCCTGCCTGACACACCAGCGCTCCCATGAAAACTGCTCTTTATGGAAAATTAATGGTGAAACTGGAAAACTGTCACAGCCATTGTTGTTCTTGGGAAGCCATCACTCCTCAGAGGGGAGGCCTTCTCCCAGGTCCCCGGGGTTCTCACGACTTGGTAGGACAAGGACTGATTGGCACCCTCATACACAGGGATGGGTTTATCCTTTAGGAGTGTCTCTTCCACATTGCTTTCTGTCTGCAGCCTCACTTTCTGCCCAGACCTAGATCTTTGCTCTCGTGTAGGATGGTTTTTCACCGACGCTTAAGGCATGAGTTTAATTTGGTCTATGAAAATGTAATGACCAAAGCAGGGACAGCTAATGAAACTTTTTATTTTCAAGTTATAAAGTAATAAATGGGATTTCCTCTGGTGTGTGTCCAACCTAATCAGGTGGGGAATGTCCATCTCATGGGCCATATACGGCCCGAGAAATCATTGGGTCTGGTCCTGCCAAGGCCACCGCAGGCGGGACTTGAAATTCAGTAAGTAGAGGAGCATTTTTCATAGCAACGTACATTTACAATATATTAAGTGAATTCAATTAATCAAATGATGCTATAAATATTCAAATGGCCCTTTGCAGAAAAAGGTTCCCCACCACTGGAATGAATAGAAGATTAGTTGGGACATAAGGCATAGTGGACCCAAGTGTGTGAACCAGCTGTACATGAGCAGTGGCATCTCTTGACCACTCAGAAGATTGAATCTAGTTTCAGGTCAAGTAACTGGCCAAGTAACAGTGAACAACTCTTCTTCAGGGCTGATGGAGGTTAGGTGCAGCAATTGTAGGCCAGAGTGACAGACTTCAAATTGGTATGTTCTGAAAAGTAACATCTGGAAAAACAACCCTGGACCAACATACAGAGACCTCTGAGTTCATGGGCCATCTTGTCTCATGCAGAGACTGGTTGTTTTAAGGATCACAGACACTGTGAAGGAAGACAATGCTTTTCCAAGTAGTTGGAAATGTGGGAGGAACCCATTGCCTTCTTTCAAGGAGCATGAGACCTGGGTACCTTCTCTGCCCAGGTTATATGCCTTTAAAACTTACCTTAACACTTAATTCAGATTTGAGTTCTTTGGGGATTCCTTTTATGTGCTGCAACTAAGGCATCCTGGGAGGTGAAGGGGTTTTTTGAGGCCACTATTTCAAAGACATCACCCTCTTCCCAGGCCTCTAATCTTGTCTCCTTGCCTCCCCACCTCCCCAAGGAAAAATGTATAGGGTGTCCCTAAACACCTATACACTTTAATAGCTGATAGCTGCAGATTCAATTACATATTAAAAATGAAAGGTATTTTTCAAAATCCTTTCTTGATAAAAACTCTCAGCAAAGTGGGGATAAAGGGATCATGCCTCAACATAATAAAAGCCTTATATGACAAACCTACAGCCAACATCATACTTAATGGGCAAAAACTAAACTCATTCCCCCTGAGAATGAGAATAAGACAGGGATGCTCACTTTTACCATTCCTGTTTGATATAGTACTGGAAGTGCTAGCCATAGAGATCAGACAAGAAGAAGAAATAAAAGGCACCCAAATTGGAAAGAAGAAGTAAAACTGTCTTTATTCGCAGTGACATGATACTATACATAAAAAAACCAAAGACTCCATAAAAAACTATTAGACCTAATAAATGAATTTGACAATGTAGAAGTATACAAAATTAACACCCAGAAATCTATGGCCTTTTTATACACCAACAATGAGCTCACAGAAAGAGAAATGAAAAAATATCCTATTTACCATTGCACCAAAAAAATTTAAGATACCTTAGAATAAACTTAACTAAGGAGGTAAAAGAACCTATATGCAGAAAACTAGAGAACGTTGAAAAAAGAGATAGAGGAAGACATAAACAAATGGAAGAACTTACCATGTGCATGGATTGGTAGAATCAACTTCATTAAAACGTCCATACTACCCAAAGCAATCTACAGATTCAATGCAACCCCTATTAAAATACCAACGGCATACTTCAATGATCTAGAACAAACTCTCCAAAAACTAATCTGGAATAATAATAATAAAAAAAAGACATCGAATAGCCACAGCAATTCTGAGAAAGAAGAATGAAGTTGGAGGGACCACAATACCAGATATCAAGCTATATTACCAAGCTATGGTTCTCAAAACTGCCTAGTACTGGCCTAAGAACAGACATATGGACCAATGGAACAGAACAGAGAACCCAAAAATCGACCCAAGCTATCATGCTCAAGTAACATTTGACAAAGGAGGCAAGAGCATACAATGGAGTCAAGACAGTCTCTTCAATAAATGGTGTGGGAAATTTAGATACATGCAAAAAAAAAAAACCCCCAAAAAACCAACTAGATCACCAACTTACACAATACGCAAAAACAAACTCAAAATGGCTAAAGGACATAAATGTAAGATGGGAAACCATAAAAATCCTACAAGACTCCTTAGGCAGCAAAATAGCAGACATATGTCATAGCAATATCTTTACAGATACAGCTCCCAGGGCAATGGAGACTAAGGAGAAAATAAACAAATGGGAGTACATCAAAATAAAAAGCTGCTGCACAGCAAAAGAAGCCATCAACAAAACAATAAAAAAGCCACTGCATGGGAGAACAAATCTGGCAATGATATTTCAGATAAGGGCTTAATCTCCAAAATTTACAGAGAACTCGTGCAGTTTAACAAAAGGAAAATAAACTATCCAATCAAAAAATGGGAAAAGGGACCTCAATAGACACTTTTCAAAAGAGGACATATAGAAGGCCAAGAGACATATGAAAACATGCTCAAAGTCACTAATCATCCAACATGCACATCAAAACAATGAGATGCCATCTCACACCTGTCAGAATGGCTAGCATCAACAAATCAACAAACGACAAGTGCAGGTGAGGATGTGGAGAAAAAGGAACTCTCGTACACTGCTGGTGGGAATGCAGACTGGTGCAGTTACTGTGGAAGACAGTATGGAGTTTCCTCAAAAAGTTAAAATGGAACTCCCATTTGACCCAGTAACCCCACTTCTAGGACTATATCCTAAGAAAGCAGAAACAGCAATCAGAAAGGATATATGTACCCCTATGTTCATAGCAGCACAGTTTACAATAGCTAGGATTTGGAAAGAACTTAAGTGCCCATCAGCAGATGATTGGATCCAAAAACTGTGGTACATTTACACAATGGAATATTATACCGCTATTTAAAAAAAAAAAAAAAAAGGAACTTTCATCATTTGCAACAGCATGTATGTAACTGGAGAGCATTATGCTAAGCGAAATAAGCCAGTTGGAGAAAGATAAATATGTGGGATATACTGATCAACATAATTTGATGAACAAGAATAGATCCAGAGACAAATGGAAGGGGAGAGAGGGGTAAGAGAGCAACCAAAGGACTTGTATGCATGTGTATGAGCATAACCAATGGACACAGGGTCTTGTGGGAGCTTGCCCAGGGTGGGAATGCCTAGGGGAGGGGGAGTCGAGTAGTGAAAAAGGAGACATATATAAAACTTTAGACAGTAAAAAAAGCTAAAAAATAAAGTAAAAAAAAGAAAAGAAAATGAAATGTATTTTAATAAACACTACCTTCATAGTGTGCATACATTTTGGGGGGACACCCTGAATATACGAACAAATATTTCCCATTATGTTGGAATAATTTGGGGAGGAGAAACCACGAAGAGGCTTCAGTAGAAATTCCCTAACGCTCACCATTATTCAGAACTCAGTTAATTTTCACGGCACTGTCTCTCAGAATTGACAGATGACTAGAGAAGAATATTTGATCGGGTTTCAGCTCCAGGTGCCGGTTGGTGTGAGCAGCGGCGGACAGGAATGCGGTCCTGTGCGGCTCCAGCACTGTGGTTATTGTGCAGAGCGCAGCAGTTCTGAGCGACGTGGAATCGTGCTGCACTCTGGGGTGTGCTGTCGATGTTGCGTGTTTTTTTTTTTTTTTTTTTTTTAACTTAATAGCTAAGAAATGCAGCAAGAGATTTCCACTTATCCCATATACTTGCTTACCCACATTTTCTAGACTGAATCCATTCTCTCCTAACCTTCCACCCTAACATTCTTTGGCAACGGAAGCCAAGAAAAAGAAAATAATTATTTGAAAATTTTATAAGCCTCACTTTCTAGAGCTTACAAGGCTGATTGTTGTCATTGGTTCATATATGCTCCCTGCCCTGGATTAGGTTCAGTGTTAGATTCTCCTTCTCAAACCTGTTTTGAAACGTCGAAACCTCGGAAGATGGGCAGCAAAGTTTAAGTGCCTGGTGTCTGAGGTTCTCTCATGGGCTTCCTGAGTTTTTTAATCATAAGGGCTTCTCTCCCCTCCTGCAACCCTTGAGAAAATGGTACCAGAACTCTCTGGCCATGTATTTTACTTCATTTCCCATCTTTCAAATGGGATCTAATTTTAAAAGACTAGAAATGTGTCAGAACCATTACATCATATCATCCTCGGGAGGGAAATTAAATCATACAGTTCCCATAAATGTCAATCTTCACAGCCTTACAGAGGTTTCCACGTCGGTGTCAGGGGTCAAAGAAATGAAAGATTTTACGTTAGAAAAGGATGAGTATTTTAGAAGATCACTTTTAAAAAGGAGCCCCAACCACCTACTACCCGTAGTTTGTTTGTGTCAGTTGAAATTTTCACTCTGGGATGTACATGAAGATTTCAAAGCATAAAAGAGTAATTGAGCTTTGGGACACTCCCAGGAGAAAGATGAGAGATTCATCTCCCTGTTTCTGTGCCTCATGCTCTTTGGGGACCAGGGCACCATGGTTAATAGCACGTGACAAAAACACACATAATGAATGTCGGGAAGGGGCTCCCATGGGCTGCCAAGTGCAGTAGTTCACCTGTGTGTACAGTTACTAGGGTGAGCGTTCTTTCTGGGAACCCAAGTCCACCCCTTCTTCACTGGGAAAAGCATCTTTAACATCATCAATATTGCCATCATCATCACCAGGTTAAGGTCTCATTTCAGAAGAAGTATGACTTTGAAAATTTCCCTGAATTAGAAGCTGTATTTCCCCATCAATTTACATCAGTGTTCTTTCTCCAGTTTGTTTTCTCTTTGCACTTTTAACTCTTGGGTATTTTAAGTGACTGAAATAGGTGAAATATTTGGGATTAAGGGCAGCTGGCTAAAGGAAGCACAAATGACTAATAATTGATTACAAACAGGGTGGCATTTTATATCAAAGGCTCTGTAGTGTTCTGGGGCAAGGGGAAACATTAGCAAAATGTAATTTCTTTTATTTATTTATTTTTTGACTCACCAACTCAAGTATACATGGATCCAAATACTTCGGGCCGTGTTATTGAGTTTGAGTGGTGGCAAAAATATTAAACCAGTGACTTTATCTTCTGATAAAATGAAAAGACACAGAAATTAAACCTAGAATTTTTTCCAACGACTTTGTCTTCTGATAAAATGAAAAGACACAGAAATTAAAACGTAGAACATTTTGTGTTCTAAGCACTTGGTTTTATTTATTTATTTATTTTTAAATATGTTTATTTTATTAATTTCAGAGAGGAAGGAAGAGGGGAGAGAGGGAGAGGGAGAGGGAGAAGGAGAGAGAGAGAGAGAGAGAGAGAGAGAGAGAGAGAGAGAGAGAGAGAGAGAGAGAAATTATGAGAATCATTGATTAGCTGCCTCCTGCTCGACCCCCACTGGGGATCAAGCCCTCAACCAGGGCATGTGCCCTTGGCCGGAGTTGAACTTGGGACCCTTCAGTTCGCAGGCCGACTCTTTATCCACTGAGCCAAACAGACTAGGGCTAAGCACTTGGTTTTAAAGGGATAGCATTGAGGAACCTGGATTAGAGTCTGCCCAACAAACATAGATATAATTACAGTGGTGGTGATGGAATGGGTCATGAGGTGATTCCAGCTCATTCCCCCCCCCCCCCCCATAAAGTTCTTACTCTTACACTCTATGCCACTTCAGACAGCTCTGCCATTCGAAATAACACAGGTACAAATTTAGCTCTAAATGATTGTTTATACTGTTTGAGAACTCACGTGTTTTTACTATTAGCTGTATTGTTAGGTGAGGCTGAGGGAAGCCTCATTTCTCCAAGGTGAGTTACTAGACATACGTAATTTGTCGTTAAGATCATTGCTTTAAGGAGATCATGCTCTTAATAAACCTGCCATATCGCCAGTTTATGGGCTCTTAGGTTCATTTTGGAGATACTGTTTATTTGTTCAAGATTGAAGAGGAGTGGCTTTCAACACTTGGCAGTCAGCGTATTTTCTTAACTCCATTTTTTTCCTAGACCAGGCTTCTCGCAAGAAATAGACTTTATCTTGAACTCGGAATGAAAATGATTAGTGGGAGGGAAGATGAAAGATTGTGCCAAGCATGTGGGCATAACAGAAAGTAAAGGAAAATAGGCGAAGGATACCCTTTCAGGAGAGTTATAGGGGAAATGACAAACGTGCCTAGGGATGTTTGTAATCCTGACTGGCAAGTTTCAGTAATAAGTAATTTATGATGAGATAAGGACAGGTTGAACAAAAGTTATTTTGGTAGTCTTGGCATCATCATGCCCCATATATAACCAAATTTCTTACATATCTGTTGATTCCGTGACAATAACCACCTTTTGCCAACAGCAAGGAGATTTTGATGAACTTATTGATAATTTGTGCTACAAGACTTGGGATATCCTGTTCTCCATCAACTTCTGACATTGAAACCTATCATGGAAGTAGTAGGCCTGACAGTAATAGGTTTGAACTTTAAAACAAACAAACAAACAAACAAAAAACACCTAGGTCTTGGATTATCTCTTTAAAAAAATTATCTTTATTGTTGAAAATAATAAAGATGGGTTAGTGGGGGGTTGGAAAGAGGAATTTTCTCTTTTAATAAGCAATTCAACTAGTAATAAGGCTCTGAACAAAATGGAGAAGGTATTTAAAAAGATTTCAGGATGATCATTTCAAAACCAATTTCATGTGCTATTTGTTAGGAAACTGGGAGAAGAAACCATGCATTTCAAAGTTAAGGTATCAGAAAGCTTTCACGAAGCTCATCTGTGATTCACTGAGAAGGTCACTTCGTACTGGGCACATTTCCTTCCCATTGCTGACTCTAAAGGATTTTGAGGGGGTGAAGATGGAGCCAGTGGCTCAAGCATTTAGTTGTATTGTTAGGTGAGGCTGAGGGAAGCTTAATTTCTCCAAGGTGAGGTACTAGACATACATAATTTGTCATTAAGATATGCCAAGTCCGATTTGGAGTTTGCTTAGAGTGTTGGTTTTGGTAGACAAACATTTGAATTCTATATCCAAATTTACAATCTGGAGATGCTTCTAGTTTGCTGTTGGGTTGTTTTCTTCCTTTCTCTCTCTTTCAAAATCATTTAGACTTACAGAAAAGTTGCAAAAAAATAATGCATATAGTTCCCATCTACACTTTGCTCAGCTTCCCCTCATGTTACATAACCAAAGCACAATGATCAGAACCAAGAAATTGACATTGATATGATACCATTAACTCATCTATACACTTTATTTGAAATATGTATTTTCCACACCAACGTCCTTTTCAAAATCCAGGATCCAGGCCAGGATCCATTGCAGTTAGTTGTTATGTATATCTCCCCAGTCTCCTTCAGTCTGTGACAGCTTCTCAGTCTTCCCTTGTTCGCATGACCTTGGTTCTTCTAAAGAATACTGGCGAGTTACTTTGTAAAATGCCCCTCAGTTTGGATTGGTCTGATGTTTTCTCATGATTAGGTTGAGGTTATTTATTTTTAGCAGGAAGGACACAGGGAAACATTGTGCCCTTGTCGGCCTATCATATTAGGGTGCATGATATAAATGTTTCTTAGTACTAGTGCTGCCAATGTTGACCATAGGGTGAAGGTGGTACATGCCAGGTTTCTCTACTGTAAAATTATTTTTTGTCTTTGTAATTCATAATTTGTTGGGGGATACATTTTGAGAGGAGGCAAATACCTTGTTTCTCATTATACTTCCAATTTTAACATCCATTGTTGATTCCTGCCTATAGTCATTATTACGTTGTCATTTGCCTAATGAAGATTTTTCTATTTCCATCCTCCCTTCTATGTTTATTAATTGTAATTTTACTGTAACAAGGAGCTGGCCCTTCTTTATCTGTTTATTTATCCAGTTATTTATTTATATCACCATGGACTCATAGATATTCATTTTATTCCATGGGTTAGCATCCATTATTGCCATCATTCATTTTTGTTGTTCAAAGTGTCCAGAATTGGCCATTCAGAGATCCTTCAAGCTGGCTCCCGAGTGGCTTTGACATACCTCCATCATTTAAAGAGCACTTCCTTACTTTCTGGTACCAAAAGATAGTCTAGGCTCATCTTTCCTAGTCTTTGTCCCAGACTTTGAATCAACTATTTCTCCAAGGAGTCCTGCTTCCTTTATTGGATAATGATATTTAAAAACCAAGATCACGGTGCCAGGTGTTCTCATTGCTTGTGGAGTGTCTTTGCTTGTAGATTCTTCCCTTAGACCACATGTGTCAAACACAAGGCCCTCGGGCCATGTGGCCCGCACCACGCTGTCATCACTGCACTCCACTGTCAGTTTATGACATTGTCAGTTTATGACTGTTCAGTAAACCATTCAGCCCGCGATTTAGGCTGGATTTTAGATTTTGGCCCCTTCTCTGATTGAGTTCGACACCCCTACCTTAGACAATATAGTATATAGACTCATATATGTATATACACATTTATTTCTATGTGGGTGTATTAAAATCTGTGTATAAATAATGATGCCTAAAATTCTAATTAAACATCATAGGCATTTCTTAAGGGAGTTCTTATGATAATTAAAAAAGAATATTGGAGACAAATTTTTTCATTGGCTTAGAAATAATCTAAAATTAAGACCCTCCTCATTCTTAACATTTCCATTTCCAACATTTTTTGATGGGTTTATGATTGACAAATCTTCTTCTCTGTCTAAGCTTTATCTTTAGCAGATATTACAAGAAGTAGATTTCTCAAGACAAACATTATTCCACAGTGATTTCATAGGCCTATCAGTATACCCTAATGGTTACTCATGCTTTTATAATTCTTAGATGGAATAAGAATGTCCTGTATTAGGATTACAAGTGACAGCCTCTTATAAGTGGTCCAGATTTTCCTTTATACTGAGATCATTAGTGTGACTCATATTCACCTGGGACTCAAACTATGCCATACTGGATAGTTTATTATTATTTTTTAAATATATTTTTATTTATTTCATAGAGGAAGGGAGAGGGAGAGAGAGAAACATCAATGATGAGAGAGAATCACTGATTGGCTGCCTCCTTCATGCCCCTTACTGGGGATCGAGCCCACAACCCAGGCATGTACCCTTGACTGGAATTGAACCCTGGACCCTTCAGTCCCCAGGCCAGCACTCTATCCACGGAGCCAAACCAGCTAGGGCAGATAGGTTATTTTTAAATCCTCCCAGAAGAATATGTAAATGTGTGGAGAATATCTCAGTTCCTCAGAAGTCTGAACACCAAGAGATAACGAGCTTTCTAACAATCACAGCAATTCTTAGTGACTTTCAAATAGTTGAGCTACAAAGTATATTAAGAGCACATGGCATACAAAAGCTCTATCTATAGACAGTGGTGACTGGGGGAGTGTGTGAGGCAGGGAACTGCCTCAAGTACCACTTATAACCCAGGATTCAGCCGATTTTTACCTGGAAGATACTGTGTCTCAAAGGTCTGGTCCTGCCCTTTGGGCAGAGCTGAAGAAGCACTACAGTTGTCCCAGAACACATTCATTCACTGGTGACCATTCCTAGGATTGCTAGCGCCAGCAGGGCCCAGGATAGGATGTCAGCAGATGGTTTTGTGTAGATCAGAGTAAAGTAGCATGACTAAAGTAAAGTTGATTTTATGTTTGCTAGTCGTCATGTACCTGTCGAGTGCCAGACGCTGTGCTTGGGAGGTGATGGCTTGCAAAGAGAAGGGGAGCTTTCAGGAGTAAGATCTTTTAATTCAGAAGTGAACTGACTGGAGCTAACACTGAGGGCTTTACTACTGGAGAGAATAAAGCTATAATTTCCAGTAATGAGATAGAAAAAGGAAAGAGCAATTTCTGAGACATGGAATTCAGAAAAGGGGCAAGTGAGGATAATGCAGATTTCTAGCCTGAGAAGGTGGAAGTGCTGTTTTCAGATATAAAGTGGTTGGAAGCTACTTGGCAAGAGCTATTACTTAATAAATAAAATAGAATCAAAAGTTACTTCTCCAATAAGCTTTCCTTGATTAATACCTCCACATTATAGAGTGTAGCATTCCTTGCCCATTCGTCCCCTAAGAACTCATCACCACACTTTATTAATATGTTACTTGCTATCACCTTGCTTTGTAAACTCATGTCATTTTTAGCTTGGGATTGTTTATTCTGTCCCTGCATCACATGGACCTACTACTGTCTCATTCTAACACACAGAGAACCTCGCACCTTGCTGTGGACACTTGTAGTTGAATGAACACTTGTGACATGAGTGTTGAATGAAGGCTGGAACCAGTCGTTGGTTTATACGATTAAAAACCAGTAGTGGGACCCAGAGGTGAATCATAGCTAAAAATCTGTGTTTCTTATTCAGTAATGCAGAGTTTTACCAGAGGTTGGTTACAAAACCAATCCTTTGAAATGTCACCACAGTAAAATCTCTGACAGATACAACACAGCTAGGTATATCATTAAAACATATTCTTAACAGAATAAAAGCCCTAGAATCAGAACATGGGTTGAAAACAGAGAAGCTCTGTGGAGGCACATTTTTAAATTTGCTGTCGGTATTTCTTTGTTGAAGTCCAGGAGTTAGAACAAATTGAACTGGTGTAAGTTAGCACCATGGTTTTGTACAAGATTCTGGCAGACTTTGAGACTCGGGACTTCTCATCCCCTTTTCTCTCCCAGGTGGAAGCCTTATGTTGAATTAGATTGGGTTTTATCATGTCAAATAGCTGTGTTTGAACTTATTTTTATCTCATAGAGATGTTAACCCATGGTAATGGACTCGTGCTCCTTGCTACAGAGTAGGTAGCAATTGTATTTTTAATAACTTACTGTAAACACAGGGTTTTGACTTGTACAAAGGGAGAGATCAACCAAAGGACTTATGTGCACACATATGAGCCTAACCAGTGGTCAAGGACAATAGGGGGTGGAGGCATGAGTGGGGGTGGAGGTAGATTGGAATGGGGGGTTGAGAACAAATATGTGATACCTTAATCAATAAAGAAATTAATTTTAAAAAAAAGTTATAAAGGCCTTCTTTTAGAACATTCCTGATGGTTAGGCAATCCATGCTCCAGGCAGGCCTTGATGTGGGCTACGTGTGCCTTAGGTCACCGCTTAGTTTGGATGGACACGCATTGTTCTTCAAGAGCAAGTTGGAAACGGGCTTAGTTTTGTGATTCGCCCAGCTGGTTGAGAAAGGAAGTTGCACTGTGGGGAGTCTTGTCTTGGTATGAAAACCTTGCCTGATTCCGTTGCTTTGTGTTCAGATGGGAACTCCTAGGGAGGCTCTCATCTGCTGAGTTGGATGGTGGGGCAGGAGGCCATTTTGACATTGAATGTTCTCTGAGATCTTGATGGTGTGATATGGCCCTTCTGGGACCCTCGCTTCCCATCAGTTCTAGTTGAACTCATAGAATGTGACCTTATGAACCCGTCAGGAGCACTCAGGGAGTGGATAACAAGGTCATACCTTTCCGTGGGAGAATTTCACATCCGAGCCATGAAGCCGTTGTCCGTGTCTTCCTGACTGTCCGTGCCTGTCAACATGTGGCCTCCTGGTGTTCTTTGCCTCTGATAGCTGTTTCTCTCCCCCCTCCTGCAGACATGCCTTGAATTGGAGCGCTACCTGCAGACGGAGCCCAGGAGGATCTCGGAGACCTTCGGCGAGGACCTGGACTGTTTCCTGCGGGCTTCTCCTCCCCCGTGCATCGAGGAGAGCTTCCGGCGCCTGGACCCCCTGCTGCTCCCCGTGGAGGCGGCCATCTGCGAGAAGAGCTCGGCCGTGGACATTCTGCTCTCTCGGGACAAGTTGCTCTCGGAGACCTGCCTCAGCCTCCAGCCCACCAGCTCTTCCCTGGACAGCTACACGGCCGTCAACCAGGCCCAGCTCAACGCAGTGACCTCATTAACACCCCCGTCGTCCCCCGAGCTCAGCCGCCATCTGGTCAAAACCTCACAGACCCTCTCGGCCGTGGATGGCACGGTGACGTTGAAACTGGTGGCCAAGAAGGCTGCGCTCGGCTCCGTGAAGGTGGGAGGGGTGGCCACGGCGGCGGCGGCCGTGGCGGCGGCCGGGACGGTTAAGAGTGGACAGAGCCAGAGCGACAGCGAACAAGGCGGGGCGGGGGCCGAGGCGTGCCCCGAAAACAAGAAGAGGGTCCACCGCTGCCAGTTTAACGGGTGCCGGAAAGTGTACACAAAGAGCTCCCACCTAAAGGCCCACCAGAGGACTCACACAGGTAGTGGTACAAGTCGGCCGCACGTGGCTGCTTCTCTCTCCTCCCTTAGCCTCCCGGTGGGAAGGGCTTCTCTCTGCTCCAAGAAGTGGCACCGCTGCCAACTGGGAGGTGACAGAGAGGCGGGGGGGCCCGGGTGGGGACGCACATGACTCCCTTGCTGCCTGGAGATCTGCAGATATCCTGGGCACACACAGCACCTGGGCGTGTCCCTCTCGGGCTGGGAGACCCGTTCAGAGGCCAGGCCAACCGCAGCATAGGATCCAGCCGTCCCCAGGATGCCGGAGCGGGTAGTGACTCACAGCCCTCCGTGACACGTGCGCCTGTCACTCTCTGACACTTGCCATTGTGTTGTGAGTGTAGTTCTGCAGGCTGATCAGCCCCAGCATCTGAGGAGGTGCATTGGAAAAGAATTCACAGTTAAACAAGCAGGCCGGCGTGTCCCCTTTCCCTCTTTCCCCCAGCATCCCTGATTTTTCATCAAAGTCACCAACAGCAGGAGGGTTTCAGAGTTCATTAGACGCGATCATTCTATAATTAATTGGCATCTCCTCTTTCGCATTGTTCTCTGGCGCATGCTTTATGGCGAGATGGCGGAATGGCTTTTTAATGAGCTTGTTACTGAGGAGTTGCTGGAGTGATTGCATTGCCGTGTGTGTGGTGGGGGGCGGGTGGGGACTCTGTGTTTTCCTCGGGACGCGTGTAGGGACTCCCAGGCATCGGATTGATCTTCGGAGCAAATGGGGGCCTGTGGAAGAGCGGGATTTACAGAGGAAAAGCTGACATCCGCGTTTCCCTTGGAACCGGTCTTTGTTCTCTGCTCTGAGAGGGAAGCTTACGGCTGGCTTCTCTTCTCGGTGGTAGCATCCTCGGAGCAATGACTGTTGTTGGTGGCTTTTACATGAGTTCCTGGGAGCGTGTTGCCTGTATGGTCTTTGCCTACGGGCTTGCACAGTATAAGCTGAACAGGGAAGCCTCCACACATCTAACAACAGAATTTAAGTACTGTAAGAGAGAAGCGGGTGATAAACCTAAGATAGGAGGAGTCTGGCAAGAGTTCTTTTGGGGCTCACTGCTTGTCTTCCCGGTGCTCTTGGCTGGTGTGTGGACTGTGCCACCAAGGGGGTGTGCCGCGCCAAGTTCATTGGCTGGAAAAGCAGAAAACCTGGGTTCTAGTTCTAACTCTGCCACGTACTGGCTCAGTGTCCTCGAATGGGTCCCGTCACCTCATGGGCCTCGTTGTCCACAGCTGTCATATAATCTGGCTCTTAAAGCCCCTGCCAGCTCTACTGCCCCGGGGCCTGTGGAATGCCTTTGTTTAGTTCGGAGGAACTTTCCTGAACAGAGATGTATGAGGTGGCCAGAAGTCACTGTTTTGAATCACGGACTTGCAGTATTCCCACGGGAGCAGGAGGGGGCTGACATTGCTTTCTCTCAGCACTGGACTTGGGCATGCACCCCTCCAGTTCTGTGCTTAATCCCCCGTGGCTCTTGCTTGGTTCATGGGAAGGTCTCCTAACATAACTTCTGAGCCCTGGGAACTCAGGTACAGAGTCCCAGTCACGGTTGCCCGTCAGAGTTTGGGTTCAAGTTCTCCACTCCACATACACCGAGGAGAAGGCTTCCTATTGTCAGCGTCATTTCTCCCCGATACTGTCCTGAAGGTCGTTTCCTTCTCAAGTTCAATGAGTGAAGCAATGACAAGACATTGCAGTGTTCCAGACTTCAGTAGTGACTCATCTCCCGCTCCCCACAGGAAACTAGAGGAGGCAGGATGAGGTGAGGATGTCCGGTTTTGTTTGGGGTGTGGAGTGCATGCTGGTGGACACATTTCTGAACGATTGACACTAAGACAGGCTATGTCCTATCTCGAGTGGTGGCTGGACAGCCCCAGGGAAGCAGAGATTCCGTCTGAGGGAGAGGGAGCCCAGAGCATTTTTCCCTTTTTTTTAATCCCTTCTTCCCAAAAGGACAGTTCCCTGGAGTGTTGTGGTATTTGGTGCTTTGTTTGGGGGGCATTATGTACTCGGTGATCATCAAGGTGGAGCTCACGATGTTCCCCAGCACCTATGTCCACTTACGTGGGGTATGTGGTGGACTCCTCCACATTGGGAAGTCGTGCAGGGAGACGCCATGCATTATTGGAAAGGCAGTGGAGCAGAATGGCTGAGAACAGGGCTTTGTAGGCAGGTAGACTTGGGTTTGAGCTCTGGCTCTACCACTTCCTGGATTTATGACCTGGATAAGTTATTTATCTTCACTGAGTCGCATCTTCTTTATCTGTATGACAGGGACAGCTGTGTTCACCTCCTAGATTGCTTTGAAGATTAAATGAGAAACTATATGCAAAATACTTGTAAAAGCTTATTAAAAGACCAGAGGCCCGATGCATGAAATTTGTGCAACAGTAGGCCTTCATTTTGATATAATCCCATTTGTTTATTTTTTCCTTAGTCTCCATTGCCCTGGGACCTGTGTCTGTAAAGATATTGCTGTGACAAATGTCTGCTATTTTGCTGCCTATGAAGTCTTGTAGGATTTTTATGGTTTCTACAACATGGATGGAGCTGGAGAGCATTATGCTAAGCGAAATAAGCCAGTTGGAGAAAGATAAATATCACATGATCTCATTCATATGTGGGATATAATGATCAACATAATTTGATGAACAAGAATGGATCGATTTAGAGAGAAATGGTAGGGGGAGGGGGTTAGAGATCAACCAAAGGACTTGTATTCATGCAGATTAGCATAACCAATGGACACAGACACTGGGGCGGTGGGGGCTTGCCTGGGTGGGAATGGTTGGGAGGTGTCAATTGGGGAAAAAGGAGACATGTGTAAAACTTTAGACAATAAAAAGAAAAAAAAAAAAAAAAAAGAGTAGGCCCTCACAGCCCTGGCTTCATCTGGGAGGTTGTCCTGAAGGTTGTTGTGCTGTTTGGCCATTTGGTAGATTTGCATATTATGCTTTTATTATTATAGATAGCAGGTGGTTAGTTGTAGATGTTACTATTGCTATTGATATTGATTAGTGATGACTGCATGAAAATAAAGCCCCACGACTTTAAGTCACTTAGCCAACGTTCAATATAGGCAAAGAGCAATGCCCTCACTCCCCCACTCTCTGTGTGGGGCTGACGATGTTCATAGACACTGGTTGTGGAGGGTGAGACCGGACGTGCAAGCACTGGCCGTTGGTGTTGTCACTGATGCAGACCAGGGCTTTGCTAAGACAACATAGGAAGCAATGGCCTGGCATCATCGGAGCCGAGCTTGGAGGGAAGAGTCGCTGCTGTAAGGAAGAGAAACAGACAGGAGAGTCAGAGGTGGGGATGAGGGACAGGGAGCGGGAATATGAATTAATTTGGATTAAGTGGATGAGAATCAGAAGTATTTATTTGGAATTGGTGTGAATGGGGCACATGGGGAACTGCAAACAAAGGCGATAATTTATGTGGTGTGGATGAACTAAGAATAATGGAAGAAGCATAAAGGATGGAATCAAATTAAGTGCAAGCATATCAAGGAAATGGACTAGTAAAAGCCCGAGGGCAAAGGTATATGGCGATGAGAGTTCAGGAAGAGCCTGCTGATAGGCGTGAGTGGGCTGGGGAGAGCTGCTGACCTAAGGTTGAAATAAAGTTTTAAAAAAAATGGGTTCTGGTAACACAGGGTTCACTTTCACTCAGTGAAAATATTTCCTTATCTTTCAGTGAAGGAAGTGTTTTGGGACAGAAAGAAAAGAGAAAACTATTCAAGAGAAATAGGGGAAATATTGGCATTTTGTTTTCTAGATTATATATATATATATATATATATATATATATATATATATGCATGCTCTCTCCTCTATATGTTCATCTATTGAAAAGGGGACAGTGGAAAAAATGAAATAAAATAATGTGTGGGTCCCTGTCTGTACCTAAGAAAGACAGTACTTTGTTAGTAAGCTGGAATTGCTTGCACTGAGGAATTTTTAAAGTGTTATTCATTTAATCTTTGTATAGCTAGAATTTAGAACTTACTGAGCTGGAAAAGAAAGGTACCCCGCCCTCCCGCGCAGCCTTTGCAACCCCACACCCTTCGGTTGGTTTTTGAGGATGCTGAATCCTTTAAACCCTTTGCCCTGGAGGATGTCAGGCAACGAGGTGATCTCCGCCTCCCCGCTCGCCCCCCTCCGCTCCTCCAGGTAGCAGATGTTCAAGTTGGGAACTTGGGCACAAGTGCTGATTACCTAAGGAGGTAAAGTTATGGATGGGGGATCCAGGGGGTGGGGGGTGGGGTGGGAGATGATGCGGCAGAGCCCGGGACAAAGGGAATATTGTGAAGTAGCAGGATCTCGGTGAAAAGGAAGCACATAAAAACGGACATATGGTTTATTCATTGGGAGGAGCACTTAGTGCTGGCATGAGGATAAATGTCCTTCAGCAGCCAAGCCGTACAGACCTTTCTCTCCCGCCCTGTTCGCTGGTCTTTGTATAATGTATTTTTCTTTCTCAGTAATTCAGCCATTATGGCCATCATTTTATCCATCTTCTTGGAGTCAGCTAAGGAATCCTAATATTTTGATGCAGGAAAAATCTTTACTTTCCATTTCCCCCCAAATCACTATTTTGCTCATTTTTAGCAAAAGTCAATGTTAAACTGCTAATAGATTCAATGCAAAAAGAAAAATAATTATTTTTCACATTTCTTCTTGATCACGTCTGAGATGGTGGGGGGGAAGCCTCTGATTAAAATGATGCTTTATGTTTAATGAGCAGACTTTCCTGGTACGGAAATTCATAGGAAAGCTTGTTCACATTTACATGAGTAAGAATGAATCCAGTTGGTACTCAGGACAAAGGCCAGCAGTGAAATTGGTGGTTGTTGGCCACGGGGGAAGGGGAAAAGAGGCCACGTTCTCACATGTGCTGTCTGGAGGGGCCTCTCTGGGGGCTGGGCTTGCTTTAGTCTAATCTATGGGTGGTGATGAGCACATTCTAGATTTTGCAGGGGAGGCGTAAAGGGATGTTTCCAGGTGGAAAGGTAACACAAGTGTGCAATTAGCATTTTATATCTGCTTTGGGGCAGGTCTTAACAAATTGAGATGTGGTACAATCTCTTAAGTTTAATTAGGATTTAGGGAAATAGTTTGCTTTTAAATGAAAAGGTGTCTAAAAATATTACAGACAGAAAGAGAGCATTGTGTTTAAGAGGCAAACAAAGTGCTTATTTTATACATATAATGAAAGTCCTTTGAAGGTGAAATATATATTACTTATTCAACAAACTCAAAGCACTTGCAAGGCATTTTTTGAAGTCTTCTAAAAATATAACCCTTTTAATCCTCCTATTAATATAATGACATAGGCACTATTTTTATTTCACAAATGAGGAAAATGAGGTCCAGAGAGGTCAAGTAACTCGTCCAACTTCACATAGCTCTTAAGTGGCTGGCCCAGGATTCTCACAAAGCACTGTTGCTTCCATCCAAGCTCTGTTATGCTAGCTAATGAAGGAAAAAAGAAATCAAGTAGGTATTTTTCCCTTAATAACCAGTTAGTAAGAAGAAATGAGAAGCAAGTAGCTGAAATACAAATTGACGATGAAAAATACTTTAAGTGTCTCCTAAATAGACAGACGTTGGGCAGGTCTTTAAGACATAGTGCCTCATCAAATGACTAAGACCCGGAACAAGGAAATGGCAAAGAAATGGCCTTCCATTTCCAGCCCCATTGTTGTTATTACTTATAGCCACTGTTATGTGGTCATTGCTATTAAACCGGTTTTTTAACCTTAGGATCCAAGAGAGACTTTTTATTTTTTATTTTTATTTTTTATAACAGTCCCAATGCACTCATTAAAATGACAAATGTTAAGACTATACCTGTGAAATAAGAAAGGCAAACATCATCACCTACAGGAGAAACTGAGGGCCAAAAATATAAGTATGTTTTTGCCCGAGTTATACAACCCGCCGCGGGCAGAAGTAAAACGTGACCACTATCTCCTGCCCCTCAGGCTTGCACCGTATTTAGTAGATCCTCTTGCTTCTCATTTACTTCGTTCACTCAGTCATTCCATGAACAGGTAGTAAGGACCCGCAGATGTCAGGCGCTGTGCCACGGGGACCAGCAGAGGAGAAAGGAAAGGCGATGTATAGAATTGGGGGTGGGGGTGGGGGAGAGGCTAAAGGAAGACAAAGCGTTAACTGAGGGGGGAGTTGGGGGGCGGCTCCTGTCACTGGTGAGAAGCAGCATGGATGATTCTGAGATAAAAAGTCGCTTTTCTCTTTCTGGACAGGGCGTTTATGGATGCTGTTCATGTTTTTAAATGATGCCAATGTGATAAAACACTAATTTATATAAATAGGAGCCCTAATTCAAGGTCAGACATAGCAGCAGGACTAAATTAAATACCTCAGTCTAGAACTCTAGGGGGCCCATCAACCACTTTCAACCTCCTTGGTGCCACAGATAAGAATCCTTTGAATTTACACAATAGCAATGGAAAGGGGGCAATTTTAAGACACTAAAGAGCCTGTAATATTCTGAGGCACAGGGCTGCTAATGTTTATCCATGTATTGAGGCAGAAACTCATTAAACCCCGATGATGGGAGGGAAGCTAGAACATGAGTCAAGTGTTCAGTTCACAAAGTAAAGAGAGTTTAAATGGGGGCATTTGGCGTCTTGGATTTAGCATATACAAGATTCAAGAGAAAGAGTTTGTAAAAAAAAAAAAAAAAAAGGGTGTGTGTGTGAATGAGGTGATGGGAGAATTTTATGAATCAGAAAATCTTTGAGCTTTACCCATGATAATTTAGAAATATGCTAGCTCTTAACATTTATGAAGATAAATTTAGCGAAACATACATTGGGTATATCTTACACTCAGCATATACACAGCAAGCACATTTATTTTATCACTATGATGTGGTAATAAATGTAGGCTTTGGGAGATTCCTATTCCAGCCAGATGTCCCTTTAATGGATAATTAGTAGTCACAAAGTAAATGAACATGTTAAAATAAGGATGGAGGAGAAAGTCAAAACATGAAATTAATATTTCATCAGTCACTATTTATTAAAAACCTACTATATGAGACACTATTCCTTCCCTCATCTCTGAAGACCTTGCCATATATATATATATATATATATATATATATATATATATATATATATATTTGTTTTTAATTTTTTTTAATTGATTTTTTAAAGAGAGGAAGGGAGAGGGCTAGAGTTAGAAACATGGATCAGCTGCCTCCTGTACACTTACTACTGGGGATGTGCCCGCAACCAAGGTATTTGCCCTTGACAGGAATTGAACCCAGGACCCTTCAATCGGCAGGCCAACGCTCTATCCACTGAGCCAAACCAGTTAGGGCAGGATCTTGCTTTTTGATGCAAAAGCCTAAAATATGTTTTCATCGAGTCATTATATTTGGAAACCGATCTCAAAAGAGAACAGAGCATGGTTGGGGGTGGGAGGTAAGGAGGAGGGAAGAGAATAGAGGAATCGCATTTCAAAAAAGGCAGTGGAAGCAATAGCTTTTTATAAATGTGAGGATTTAAAGATGAAGTCATTTCTGATAAAGAAGGAGGGTCATGAGGAGACTGCATAGTTGAAGGAATGACATGGGGAAGGCCAGCGTGAAGTTTAAGGAAAACTGTCCCCTTAAATAACCAGATGATGTACAGAAGCGTTTCTATTATAATACGAATGTTAATGCCCATGATGATCATAGCCATTCAATACATATTATATTAGGAGGTTTGAGGGAAGTTAAATGGAGCTTTCTAAAGAGTGCAGGCTAATATTATATAAAAATTAATTGTAGTAGGCAATCTTTTTTATGTCTCCTTCAGCTGAAACATTAATGGAGTAATTCTGTTTGAGTCGGGGGGGGGGGGGGGAAAGGAGTTTAAGGAAACCATATGTAAAAGTAAAAGCAAAAGCAAAACCTTTTTAAAAACAAAACAAAACTGTGTAATGATTTATTTATTTATTTATTTTAAGGAATCTCTTTTTTTTCTTCTTACATTTTTAAAATTGATTTTAGAGCGAGGAAGGGAGAGAGAGAAACATCGATGTGAGAGAGAAACATTGATCAGTTGCCTCCTGCAAGCACCCCTCCCAACTAGGGATCAAACCCACAACCTGGGTATGTGCCCTGATGGGGGGAATTGCACCCGCCACCTTCTGGTGTACTGGATGATGCTACAACCAACCGAGCCACATCGGCTTGTAATAATAATAATAATTATTATTTTTTAATTAGTTAAAAAATATAAGGACAGGTAAAAAATATTTGTCAAATGATGTATTTTTCTTTGAAGACGATCCAGTTTGAAAATAGTAGAAATTCGCGTTAAAACCTTGAAAATGGATCATGAGCAAACATACTTTTTATTTAAGGAAGTTGGTTCTGATAACTGACAGCTTACCTGGGCCTGTGTGAAAGGGGACTCCGAGCTCTGCCAGGCGACTCGGGTACCAACGGAGAGAGCCTGGCCCTTCCTAGGAAGCCAGACAGTTTTGATGCGTCCCCACCCTAATGGAGGCAAAGTGGCTGGCCCTGGGCAAACCTGTTTCTGAAATTTCAATTCCTTCCTTTCTCACGCCCCACCTTCTACCTGCCGTTTCCTGCATGGAGCCACTTCCGGCCTCTGAAGCCTTCCTTTACCCTCCTTTGTGGCACAAAGTGTCTGGTGGCAGTGCCCTTTGGGTCCGTCCGTAGATCACACATCCATCAACCAGGGTACAACTTGGAAATCTTTCTTCATTATTATTTTAAATGTTCAACCGTGGGAGCCTCTCCATGGGGTTTCAGGATTCTGTGAGACAAGCTGGGGGTGAGGGGTGATGGAGCCAGAGCAGCATTCACCACCTCCACTCCCACCTTGACCCTCTCCCCCACTACTAGAGTTTCCACAGTTTCAAAGAGTAACTTCTTTGCAATCATTTAAAAAAAAAGTAATGTAGGGTCATGGCAGTTATTAAGCTAAATGTTAGCAGCAGCAAGACCGTTCAAAGTTATCAAAAGCTAGTGACTTGAATATGCCGGTTAATTGGCCAACCAGTGGTCAGTGTTAGGACTGACTAGCTTATAAATTGTAAGTCAAGCCACTTAAATGATGTAAGAGTGTCTGTAGTCAGAATAACTTTGTCATGGACTGTCCCACATTTCTGTGCACCCTACCTTCTCTATCCTCTGTGCTCAGGATTGGAGGTTATAGTTCTTTTAGGGCTGGAAGGCCAGGCCCCTTTACCAATTCCATATGGAACCTCAGTCCAGCTTTGTCCCAAACCAGGCCCACTCAGCAGATGCTCCTCCTAAATTATATGTGCATATTATTCTGCAAACAAAATAAAAGGGGTTTAGCCTGAATGTAGATATTTTACAAATATTTTTTTATCTGTCCTTATATTTTAACTAATGTTTTAAAATATATTCCATTAATTTTTTACGGAGAGGAAGGGAGAGGGACAGAGAGTTAGAAACATCGATGAGAGAGAAACATCAATCAGCTGCCTCCTGCACACTTTCCACTGGGGATGTGACCGCAACCAAGGCACATGCCCCTGACCGGAATCGAACCTGAGACCCCTGAGTCCACAGGCTGATGCTCTATCCACTGAACCAAACCTGTTAGGGTTTAACTAATTTTTAAAAAAAATAACCATTATTTCTTTTTTTTTCTTCAAAGGTTATCTGCATTCAGGCTAGACCCCTTTTATTTTGTTTGCAGAATAACATGCATATATAATTTAAAACTCATTTTATGTTATAAAAACCACATATCTGGTATCATAAACTATAACTTAGGGTTTTATTGTTGTTTCTACCTTTAGAGTATAACCTCTTTCCATTACTATAACTGACTTAATTTGTGGAATTCAGTAAAGTAAAACAATACTGTGCATGCTGTTTTCAGGTAACATTGTAAAAATTTAAAAAATCCTAAGTTTATTGGGATGGAACGCTTTCAACCATTTCGCTAGGTGGCTGAAGTTGATTAAAAGCCACCAGTCCTTTTGTTGTGGACAGAAGCCAGCAGCCATCCTCAGCTGACAAAGCTCTTCCTTCATGGGAGAGTATTGCCCAGACAGGTGTGCTATGGTTTGTAATGTCTTCCTCCAGAACCCTTGCTGTGTTCCTATCAAGATTTTATAAGAAGGACTATAGATTGTTCCAATATGAAAGCCACTGTTATGAGAGAGGTTCTAGTTGTCTAATGTAGAGTTACATAATCAGTGCCCTGAAGAATAGAGCCCAAGAAAAAGGTTGATTCTGGTACATATTCTAGTATAAACAAGAATGTCCAAGCAGAGTGAGAAATTAACCTTTAGTTGTGAAAGGTCTTTCATCATCATATAAATGGGAAAGAAATCAATCAATCATATGGCATCAAATCTCGGCACATTGTACATTAAACTGACTTGCTGCGCCCCCCACCCTCCCACCGCACCCCCCAAAAAGAGTAGCAAGATGCAGTAGGGAATATTTTAGAATAGCTGTGCAATAGTCCTATTTAAAAGTTGTCTGTCTTCATTTTGTGGGTTCACATGATTTATTGTCAACTCACTGGAATTCATTAGTGTGATTATGAACTTATAACATGGTGTTTGAACCCCCTTACTATAGGATATACACACTCTTCACCTGTACTCAACGTCTGTCGTAGGAAGGAAATAATGATTCTTCATAGTGAATTCTCAGTTGGTCATGAGCCTATTGAAAACTAGTATTGGTATTTTAAAAAGAGCATCAGAAGGTACATCTTCCTTCACTGATATAGGTAATAGACATTTTATGTTCCCAGTGTTCAGCAGCGAGTGTCTGAAATCAATATGAATAAATTCAAGTACACGGGATCCAGCCTGTTCGAAAATGTGGTGAATGGCAAAATGACAGCATGCATTATTAAGTATTTTTTGCTTCACCCACATGCAAAATTAGCATGTAGAAAAGGTAGCATAGGCTAGTTTTTCTTCTTCTTCTTCTTCTTCTTCTTCTTCTACTACTACTACTCTTTGTTGTTGTTGTTTAGTGTCTGAAAGCTTACAACTAATCTGAATTTGAAACTAAATACTATCATTACAGAAGATTTTTTTTCCTGAGTTCTTCCAATTTCTCTGGGGACAAAATAATGGCCCCTGGAAGCAATGGAGAAACAGTAATTAGGGCAAGTAGTAATACTGTGCATGATGGAGGGAAATGTGAGGAAGGGAGAAAGAAAATGCATCAGACAGACTTGTACAGCCTGTTACTAGGAAACCACATCAGCATTAAATACAGTGTGCTAATTGGCTATCCTGTTTCTGCCTGGGTACCAGCCTGGGCCTGCTACACAGCTGTTTCTGCTCTCTCTGGTTGCTAGGTAACTGCATCATTTCCCTCCCCCCCCCCACCCTTTGTATTCTGGAGGCTAATTGGCTACTCTGCTCCCGGTGTTGCTGCTGGGTACCAGTCTGGGCCTGCTGCTCTACTGTTTTCCCGAGGGGACTGAATGGGGGGAGGGGAGGGGAAAGGGAAAGGAGGATATGCTGGCAATTAATGGAGCATAAGTGCAAATTCTACACAATGTCTGGCACCTGCGTCCCCTCATCCCGCTTTCTCAACTAAATCCTTCAGCTATGAAAACATTAGAATCTTGAAGGCTTTCTTTTCTCCGCACACCTTCTGACTAGGGTTTAAAAGAAACAAGGCATTTCAAGACGTATTGCTTAAATGATGGATTTTGGTCTTTTTAAGAAAGAACCCGCAAATTATTACACATCTGTATCTGTCGTGGACACGATAGAATTTGTGCAAACATTAAAACTTCTAACTTATTCACAAGGCAGCATCTTTAACAGCTTAAGGATAGTTACCAACTCATCTTTTAGATGGACCAGATGCCTTTGTCACCATTCTTCTCGTTATCACACAGAATATAAAGTAGGAAATAAAATGGACTAAAAGCAGGTATGGGATTTTCCCAAGTGTTTTTATTCCTTCAGAAGGAGCGAAGGGGAGCTTCTAGGCCCAGGACTTTGCATTATAGATTTCGTCCCCCTGATGCACCCAGCATGCCTCAGACACTTTAGGTGATCTATTTCACGTACAGAGGAAGAATGAACGTCTTGCAAACCTACAACAAGCAAACAAATGTGGTGCAAAATAAGCCTAAAATCAGTTTTGTGATATAAAATAGTGTAACTGTGTTCCATATACTGGTACCTCCTATCTAAGTAGAGGCTTCCATTTCATCAATATTGAAATTTTCTCTGGGAGTGTGGGGAGAAGGGTTCTTTAAAGGTGAAGTGATGCTTCCGGCAGATCTCATGGTAAATAGTGGAGGAAGTGTATGTAAATCGGGGCTCCATAAGGAGGCAACTTCAGCCCCCTGGGAAGGCGCTGTTTTCTTGAGAAAACTCGGAACGTGCTGGTGACTGTGCGCGGAAATAGTTAGCAAAGGCACCTCTTACTTGACGCTAATGGCTGGCCCTGGCTTCCCATGCTAACGAGTTCCATCGTCTCTATGGAAAGTGAAGCAGAAGGAGCTCTATTCTGAGCAGTAAGCCCTGCCACTCTAGGATCCGATCAGGCTCTATGGAATCGTTTCTGCTTAAAGTAGTATCCCGAAAATAGAGGATCCGATCAGGCTCTATGGAATCGTTTCTGCTTAAAGTAGCATCCCTAAAATAAAGGGCCCCGGACTAGGCCAGGATGATGGAGAGAACGTTGCGGCACTCCGTAGCTCTCAAGGCAACCAGCTAGCCATTGGTAACGTTCAGACTACAAAGGAAACCTTACTCTCAGAGGATAACCAGGGATCAGGTGGAGTCCTATTTCTGCTGTTTCTACGGAGAGGACTAGTTGTTAATCATGCAGATGAACGTGTCCATTAACGTACTTAGCCGTGTGATGATGAGGAGCCGCCAGAAGGCAGGACAAGTTGTATCTTCTGACTTTGGAAGGGGGTGGTTTCGATTGTTTCGGTGTTTCGGCTTTGTTGACGGCAGACTGTCAGAATAACAACGTTCCAGTGTGTTTTACGGATTGCCCCTAGCTGACTGAAGCAGGACATGGAGTGAACAGTCCGGAGAAGTCCGGGGTGTTTGTCTTGTCCACTCCTCCAGCATGCGCTGGGGGTGGTTACATACCTGCATTCTGGCTCTGGTCAGACCTGGGAAACCCAAGGTGGGCTAGTCATGGTTAGCCCAGCCATAAGCGAACACCGGCACCTGCTCCCAAGCTGCCTCTCCTTATGCTCTTCCTGGTGGGCAGGTCTTTATTCTCGGGACATTTTCATGTTTACAGTGATAGTGGGAGCTCAGGCCTGCTTTGAGGCCTGAGAAAGGAGACATTCCACCACCTGCTTCACCCCTATGATTCTCCTCAGTCCCCAAAGCCTGCTTTGCTAATTCCCACGTCCACACAAGCCACGACCTCTGAGAGGAGGGAAACCAGTGGACAAGCCCGGGAGAGAGGACTCCGATGTCCGCTGGCTGCCCGGTAGGGTTGCTGCTAACCCATACTGTGCGTCTGCGCTAACCAGATAAAGGTGCCTCTTCCGTGGGATCCAGCCCCATCAGCCCCTCAGCTGGACACCTTGTGCTCACAACCTCCCGTGGCCTTCTGCTCACCACAGGAGCCCACCCACTCCGCTGGGCCTCCCCTGACCCTCCGAGAGCTTGTGAGGCTAATGAGGGTCCAGCAGGAGCATGAGAGCCACAGGGCCGTTCGGAGGGGTGCAGGGACCTCCTCTCGGGGGCTGAAGAGGCTGTGGTGCATGAGGGCGAAGCTTCCAACCTGGCCGTTCTCCCCAAATGCGAGGCCATTAGTTGCCTAATGCAGCGATTCTCAGCTTGGGCCAATTTTGCCCCTCGGGGGACATTTGCCAATGTGCGGAGACGCTGTGTGGTTGTCACAGCTTGGAGGGGAGTGGAGCTTGCTCCCGGCATCTGGTAAGTGGAGGGCAGGGATGCTGTTAAACACCCCGCCATGCCACTGGGCCCGGATGTCAGCAGCCAGGAGAACCCCACCGGCCTGTGAAGCTGAGCTCCCCTTCTCTGTTTCTGTTTGCGTTATGCTGCACCAGCGAAGTACTTCCTCCTTCTTCCAAGACTGCTAGACAGGTCTTGCCTTCCTTTTTATGATCATTTTAAAATGAGCAAAGTAGAAGAGCTGTGTGATTGGTTAATTCTGTCACGACTTAGAAGCCGTGCTGTTTCACCTATGACATGGCCAGAGACTTTGCTCTCTAGATTTAGCATTTGTGATGGCGGCTCTCCTCCAGCCACAGGCTCCTCTCTTTTTTTTTAAATATAGTTTATTGGTTTTTTACAGAGAGGAAGGGAGAGAGATAGATAGTTAGAAACATCAACGAGAGAGAAACACCGACCAGCTGCCTCCTGCACACCCCCTACCAGGGATGTGCCCGCAACCAATGTACATGCCCTTGACCAGAATCGAACCTAGGACCTTTCAGTCCTCAGGCCAATGCTCTATCCACTGAGCCAAACTGGCTTCGGCTTCCCTCTCTTAAAAAAAAAAAATACATTTTTATTGATTTCAGAGCGGAAGGGAGAGAGAGAGAGAGATAGAAACATAAATGGTGAAAGAAAATCACTGATCAGCTGCCTCCTGCACACCTGCTACTAGCGATGGAGCCTGCAAGCTGGGCATGTGCCCTTGACCATTATTGAATCTGGGACCCTTCAGTTCACAGGCTGATGCTCTATCCACTGAGCCAAACTGGCTGGGACCACACAGTCCCCTCTTGCTGGAGACTCCTGCCCAATAGCAATGTGAGATGTTGCTGAGGCGGGGGTTTGAATCCCAGGAGCTGCCAGGCTGGGGGGTGGAAGGAGGCTTCTAGCGGGGAAATGGGCCTCACTGACTAGACATCATTTTCTACCTGTCCTCTCACCTGCAGCAGCCTCGCTGAGCTGTAACAAGCGTTTCCTTCTTGCCAAAAAGAGGATTGACTGGCAGGGCAGAAACAAGACTGAGGGAAAGTGGTTTCGGTCAGAACATAGAACTTTTCTCGGGAAACCGGTGTTGAAGGATGTGGTACTTCCTTGCACTTCCCTTCACTCCCTGGTCTGGTTCCAGGGAGAAGGGGGGTCTTCGGTAAAAGGATTTAAATGGCATCATCGAATGGACACAGGCTTTCTGCTTGAATTTGTCAGGAGATGGGAATCGCGCACTGGCCCTTCCCGCCACGTTCACGTGCCTAGAAAATAGCCTTGTCAGACGTGTCATCCGCAGATACAATGGACCATATGCTATTACAATTCCGTGGCATTGTCCTAACTGTTTGGAGATCGTACGCTGACATTGTTCTTCCTCATCCATGTGAGTGTGGTGGCAGGGAGTCCGGGACATCTGTGTCTCTCACACCGATTAGCTTCTCCCTTGCCACTCGGTGAGCGGGCCTCCTGGGGTCGCGGTAAGGGCCGTGTTTGGGATCTCAGTTGTTGTTAGGCCTTAGCTTTAGGCCCAGTGGCGAATTAGTAGTATTTATCTTGATGACCTGACGATGCAATGGCTGTTTAGTCAGCTCCCCAGAGCAGCTGTGCTAAAGGAAGGGTTCACTGAAGTGTTCCTGCTCAGATTGGCTTTGGGAACGAGAAGGCCATTGGGTATCAAGCCTGGGAATGGCTTGATCCAAGAGAGTAAGTAATGATAATGTCCACTGCGTTGCTCTTCATAGCTTACCAGCTGCTTTCATGTACCTCATTTTACACAGCCCCCACCTGCCTATGTGGAGGAGATTCTCATTATTCCCATTTTATAGATGAGAAAACTGAGGCTCGAGAGTGATTTTTTTTTAAAAGGTTTCTCTGCCAAACGGTAGTGCCTACCCCATTCAACAGAATTTCCTTTAAAAATCAGCTCTGTGTTAGGGGTGCTTAAAATAAAAAGGATAGAAATTAATTTAGTTGTGGTTATAGTTCAGCAAAATAAATGGCTTAATATTTGCCTCCCTACTTACTTCACACATACACCAAGTAACTTGTGAGTTGTTATCTTCTCCGATGTGACAGCAAATTCAGAATAGCTAAGAAAACTGAGTGATCATCTTATCTATTCTGTCTATTTGCACTTAACTTAAGGATCCTTGGCCTTAGTTTTTTTTCTATTTTAAGAAAGCAAGCTGGTTTTGAAGATGCAACCAATGCACACTATTGATTCTCAGAGCGATACCTCAGTCCAGGCGCATTGCATATTTTAGAGAATTTGTGGAGAGAACTTATAAGATGAAACTTCTCTTTGAATGCGCCTATGCAGTCTTCTTTTATCACTAACCTGGAAAATCCAAGCGGAGATGTCTTAGAGAAGTGTTTGGGAGAAGCTGTGGGCGGATGGATCTTGGTGTGTAAGTTGTGCCTAGCTCTCTTAGGTATGTATACCTGTCTTGGGTACACTAGAGTTTTTCTAGGGGAGCTTGAGAAAATAATGTGTGTGTTTTTTAAATTTATATAATAAATGTGCAGTTAAAGATAATTCTGTTTTATCTCCTTTCTGTCCCGCTTTAATGGGTGTGTTACACATCCTAAGAGAAAAACACATGCTCGGGACAGGAGTTACAAATTCCCCAGTGAGCACACGACCCCGAGCTCAGGGGGATAGTCTGCTGTGTGTGCTGCGACCCCTCCCCCATGTTCGCGAAAGCCTGGGAGCTGCCTTCTAACACTCTGAGCCTCCCAGCCACGGCCATCGGCATGGTCTCCCAGGGATCTGAGGAAGAGAAGGTTTTAGCACCAAAAGACAAATTCCTGAAATAGCACATGGGACTGACTTCGCAGGATGGCTTGCCTCAGAGGCATACTAGATTGTTTTCTTTGTCCGATCTCGTGTTCCTGTGCATCGCAGTGTTTTCAGATTTACATGCCCCTTCTGTGTATTCTACCTGCCAAAGGAACACCGTCATAAATCACTGTGATTGGCAAGGCCCCACGCCCATGGCATAGTCGCCTTCCCCTAGCTTCGGATTTGCCGCTAAGCATTCAGGCCCCTTTTTAACCACCCCCCCCCCTTCCCTTGTGTCTTTTGCCCCCTCCCACGGCCAGATCGCATCGTTTTCCTGTGGTTTTCCTTGGCGCCCATCTTCCCCACGGAGAATGCTTAATAAGCAAAGGCAGGGACGGGAAAGAATCCTCTCAGCTCAAGGAAGCCTTCCATCCATCTTCCCCAGGACTGTCATCGCGTGAGCTGGGAGGGACCCTAGGCACAGAGCTTACGGGATCAATTACCACGAGCTCCCTGTTAAACATTTTTTTAATCGGTTGCGAGAAGAATAAAGCAATAATTAAAATGAACTGAACAGCCTCTGCTCTATCGAGGCGTTAAATCTTTGTGTAAACACAATCACACTGTGCAAACACGGTTTCCCTCGGCTGGCTGGCTGCGCGGCGGAGCCACCGACCTGGGGTCAAGGGCCCGCGTGGCCCCAGTCTGAAAGGTCACCGGCTCCTTGTGTCTCTCCCGGGCTGATGGCACAGAGACCGGCTGCTGGCACTTGGCAGATCTCCGTCTCTGCCCAAGCAGAGGAGGCAGGAAAACTGCGCACAAAGCAAGACGCCCAGCAGGCCGGCGGGGAGTGCTTGCCAGCCCCCGGGGCGCAGGCAGCGGGCCGCTGGAAGCCGGAGAAAACGGCCGTGATAAAATATAAATGTGTTTATTATGACACTGGGCCCGTGCGATAGACTTTTACACCCGCTCGTATTGATGATGGATGGCTGCGGCGCCGTATGGAGGAGAGGCTTGCTAATTTACCCAAATTGATTGGGAGGCCTCTGAAGGCGATCAAAAGAGAGCCCTCACTGAGAAAAGAAGGGTTTCCTAAACCAACCGCCCCCAAAAAAATTTAAAAAAAAGGGGGGGGGCTGCTGTGTCAGAGGCATTCTTTCTGCGTTTATTTTAATGAGCAGAGCTTCCCTGAATTATTCATGATAGCACTTGCCCCACGAGTACCCCCCCCCCCCCTCTCCCAGGCCCCTCAGTCCAGAGCAGGGGCCTGCCCAGCCTTTCCTGAGATGGCCCGGTTTTCCCTGGGAGAGGCAGAGAGCTGGAGGGCTGGAGGTCTGTGCTTCAGGTGCTGTCCCTTTCTGAGCGAAGGAGGAAGGAGGAGAAGGCGGAGGGGTCCCAGGCCCAGGTGGGGGCACCGTTTCTACAAATCAGGCCGCTGCTGTACCCGAGCCATTGACATCCGTCTGAGTGGCTCTGTGACATGGCAGGTCCTCCAAGGTACAGCCATGGTGTGTCATTCAAGTTCAGACTCAGCTTGGAAGAGCTGTGCCGCTCGCTGGTTTGGAAATAAGCACACAGGGGGAGGGCACTGAAGTAGTCACACGGACACTGTCCTTCCCGGAAACTGGAGGGAATACCAGCTCCCCTTGTGAGGTTTTGGCACGCTTGGGTTCGGAGTCTTTCAGGAAGAAACTGCTGGTCCTGCTGGAGCAGAGGCACCAGCCACTGAGTCCTCCCAGGGAGGCGGTGAGGTGCCCATCCTCGGAGGGGACAACGGAAGCCCAGATGTGGGAGCTGCTCAGTGGCCGAGCTGACATTTACGGCTGGGTCTGCCCCTTCTCCTGCAGTATTTTGCTGGGATTTCCTAGGAAGGAAGCCAGGAGAGGGGCACTGGGGTGGTAAAGACCAGCCCCAGCCCCAGCCTGTTTGCTGTGCTTTCAGCCCGTTTCCTGGTCTTCCCAGCGATCACCCTCACCGTTTCCAACGGCTTTCCACCGTGTTTCCTGTCTTGGCAGAATCTTGAATCACCTGCTCTGGGGCTCTTTAGAAGGAGAGCACTCTGGAACGGCAGGCACCAGCTCCAGGGTACCCCGAGCATCCGCGATGCATGCCCCTGGCAGGGGACTGCACTGCGGCCCGGGTGGCCTGAGGGGCCGTGTGACCTGAATGTTGTCATTCCTAGAGCGGCCTGTGGAGCTTGAATGGCCACTCGCGCTGCATCGCAGAACCCGGGGCGGCATTCGGGGTACACACCCTTGTGTTTCTCCCAACCCAATCAATTTCCCTGACTTGCCTGCACCTGTTTTGTATTCCTTCCTTCCGCTCCATCTCTGCTGCTGGGCGCAGCTCGCTCCATGTTTCAGCCGCTGTCTCGTCTCTCCCAGATGATGGTAGAGCCTCCAGGAGGGTCCCCTCCACATCAGCCCACGTCCCTCTGCAGCCCAGTCTCCATTTGGGAGCCAGAATGATAGTTTTAAGAATTTAAACCCAGTCGTGTCATGCCTCTGCCTAAAAGCTCACAATGGCTCCCATTGTTCTTAGGATCACGTCCAAATTCTCAAGTGTGGTCCCTACGAACGCTGTCCAATAGAAATATAGGATGCAAGCCACGTGCACGATTTTACATGTTTCCAGGAGCTTTATTTAA
Organism: Pipistrellus hanaki; assembly: GCF_964339955.1. Lineage (NCBI taxonomy): Eukaryota > Metazoa > Chordata > Mammalia > Chiroptera > Vespertilionidae > Pipistrellus > Pipistrellus hanaki. Next base: position 77,937,210 of record NC_140510.1, on the reverse strand, counting down.
AGAGTCATTAGTGGCGCTAATTAATTAATTTTGATACTAGACTTTTATTTAACTCAGTATATCCAAACTTACCATTTCAACATGGAACCAGTACAAACAATGATTAATGAGCTATTTTACATTCTTTCTTTTCCCGAGTCTTTGAAACCTGGCATGGGTTTTGCACTTGGAGCCCATCCCAGTTTGGATTGCTCACATTTCGAGTGCTCGGGAGCCATATGTGAACTCCGATTGGACCGGGCAGGCCTCTGAGCCTGTGCAGAGACCTGCCCTCCGGCCTCACAGTGTGTGCCTCTCCCTGCATTCACACTTTCCAGATCTTCCTCTTTGCAGTTTCTGGGCGAGGTGTGGGAGCCGATGCGGTGGAGGGTGGAGAACCCCACCCCTGCTAAGGCGTTGGTGGAAGTAGTCCAACCCTGAGCCATCTTCCTTCTTCCTTCTACCCTGTGGGGCTTTCAGGAGTGAAGCCCTTGCTTTGCAGTTTGGCCTTGGGGGCTTCCATCTTTGGTTTGTTTGCCTTGGGCTGGATCAGGTGGCACAGATCATTTTTTAGAAAACGAAGAGAATGAAATGGGCGAACACTGGTGGCGTTCATTTGTGGTCTCAGTCTCTGAGGAAATGCGACTGCCTACCCCTCAGTGAGGCCCTATCCTAGCGAGGAAGACTCTTACGTGAGCTGAAGGTGAGAGCGTGGGACCTGAGGCAGGGAGAGCGCGTTGTTAGTCACACCCCTGGTTTCTGGTCTCAGTAGATGTCATCCCTTCACTTATTTTAAAAAACAACAGCTATTATCTGGGTGCATGTAAATAGTTCTGACTTTCTTTCCAGTAAAGATTTATTTGACGATGTTTCCAAAGGCAAATGTAAACATTTATTTTGTTTTTAATTGTAGGCAATTAAGCAAGAGGCAGAGTGAGGTAGTGGTTTAGCCTGTGGACTGTTTAAACCTGCGTTTAAATCTTAACTGTACACGTACAAGCTGGCAAACTTGGGTGAGAGGCTTAATGTCTCTGACCTCTGTTTCTTCATCTATAAAATGGCAAAAGACAATAGCATGCGTGCTAGAGGGCTATTGAGAGGTTTAAAGGAGAGGATAGACATAACGGCGTTGGTCGGTGTCTGACAGTGCCCAGCAATCATGAATGCTTGATAAATATTAGCCAATAGCACATTTCCCCAGGGTTTGTAAAACACTCTCATGGGTCACGGTTGTGTGGGATTGGGCCATGATCTTGGCTGAGAGTAATCATTCAAGGTATAATCTCTGAAAAAAATGCATTTATTATGTAGTTTGTTTGTATATGACATTTTGTATACCTGTGGGAAAAGGCAAATATAGACATCTCATCAGGGCTTGATTCTACCCTCCATATATCCAGTAGGAAAGCCAATATATTTCAGTGAATATGGGGCATGTTGAAATATATTATACACCATACTGTAAGTGGTACACAGTCTTTGGATGATTTTTCTATACCTGTTGGGTTGTGGTGTTTGGTTTGAATCCTTTGGCTTTCTAAACAATGACGCATTGCTAGTTGAGTTGATTGAAGGTTGGGGTGTCATCACCGATCATTAAATGAAAGACCAGCCCCAAGAGGTGTCCCACTCCTAACACCACCCTAACACTGACCTCTAACCATCTTAGCTAGAAATAGGTGATTGCAGGCCCTTTGTTCACTAGGGAGGTATGTCTGATATGAGCCAGCGTGAATAAAGCAGGATTATTGTTTGGGGAATTTGACTAACCACCTTGCCTGTACAGTGCTTGACAGTGTACAAAGCACCAACACAGACATCATCTCTCTTCATACTTCACAGTTGCCCTGTGAGGCCAGCATGAAAGGAGAGGTAAACCCCATTTTGCAGAGGAGGAAAGTGAGGCTCAGAGTGTGCAACTTTCCTAAGATCAATTAGTCATAGCAAAAGCTAGGACGAGAACCCAGGTCTCCTGATTGTGAGTCCTGTGTGTGTTTTTCTACTAAACACCATTTACAGAAGCTCTGGCGACCCTTCTAAATAAAAGAGGTGAGATGCAGGTGTGAAATAATGTTTACATATTGCCAGTTTGGGCCATTTGGGCATGTATCCTTTTCACTCATCGGTTTCTGTTACCCTCTGAATTAATAAGAACATGAATGAAACTCTTTGTGACTGAGACACAAGCCAACAGACACAAGCCAACAACAGAAGATGTGCGATTACTTTTTTCTTTCACATGAAAGTCCAGGTTCTCAGAGAGCTGTGCTCTGAGAAATTGTCAGAAGCCCAGATCTTCCCATCCCATTGGCTGCCCATCCTAAAGGTTTCCACCCTTAAGGAATTGCCCATGTCCATGCAATTCAGGATGGCTACCCCCAAGCCTACTTTCCAGGAACCCAGTTTTCATGCAGCTATAAAAAAGCACAGCTTGAACTTGCACTTGTCACATCTCATCAGCTAGAACGTAGTCCTGTGCCAATACGCAATAGCAATGGAGTGTGGAAATAGAGTCTTTATTATGGGTGGCCAAGAGCCCAACTAAAATTTGGGGGACCTCTTATTAGAGAAAAGGAGAGAATGAATATAGGACATGTGGCGGGTGCTGCTCTGCTCTTAGTCTCATGAGCAGTTTCTTTCTAGCCTGTAATGCAGACGTTTTAACATGAAACACTTGACATCTGAAATTCTAAATGTGTGCATGATAAGGGAAAAAATCTTACTTCCTTGCAAAATCGAAATAACTGCATGAAAACTGGATTCCTGGGGAATGCCAGAAGTTTTTAATAGAAACAACATACAATTTACATTTTGTGAGAATATTGCATTATGGGAATAATATGAAGTGATGAGGAAATTAGTAACTTGACAGAGCAAGGGTCAAATGGACCACATCTTAATATCTCTCACACTCCTCCTTCCCCCCCCTCCAAAGTGTAAAGTCACATTGCATTGACATTTTGGGAGCAAGATGAAAATTTGGTAGAAGCATGAAGAGAAAGTATTTCATAGCTGTGGGTTTAGCACTGACAAAATTAGGGCTGTTTGAGGTTAGAGGTATAGAGGCTGACAGATTGCATGAGGGTGTTTCTGCATATGTGGGTGTCAATATGTTTGTGCTGAATTGTTTGCAGATTTGGGGGAGAGGGAGCTCGTGTGTGTGCTAATGTGGATTCCATGGGTGGTTTTAATCATTGTGTTTTCTTCCCGATCATTTTTATTATGGAGCAGCAGAGAGAGGATGGGGAAAGAGTTAGGTTACAGTGCTTTAAAAGAGGGTTTGAAAAAGGACTAGTAATATGGGCATATGTTGGTCCGATCAAGTAAATGAAAGGTCTTTGGCACGTCTCCAACATTCTAAGTCTTGGGAATGCTAAGGTCACTAAAGCTGGCCTTCTGTCCTCGAAGGCCCGTGGGTGTGGCTCTTGCCACCTCTCAAGTCCATTCTTGAAGTTGCTTCTCATACATTCACCCTTCATCTCAGCAGTGACAAAGCACTGTCTCATGTCTGGGCCTTTGCATACACTATTCCTTCTCCCTGAAATGCCCACTGCTCTTGTCCCCACATCCTTCAGTTTCTCTGAGGCTCATCTTCTCTGGAACGCCGACCTTGATGGTTCCACACCTGGGAAGGTCCTCCACACGTCCATGCACACTGAGTCTTGTGTTGTTTGTATGCAAGCCTGGGCTTTCCCACCTGGGAGCACTTCTGATGCTTTCCTCTCTGACCTTCAGTCTCCAGCAGGGTCACTGTTTAGCACATATTAGAACTAACAATTAATGTCACCCTGGGGAGGCTGTATTTTCACCTCAGTGAATTATTCCACAAGTCTGAGTATTTAACTTTGTCTTCTTACCTGTGGGCACAGATGAGGCGTTTTGGAGATAATGCATGTTAGGGCTTCTGAATCTGGAAGGCAAAGTGGTGACAAAGTTTTTTGTGCTATTGCTTTTTGATTACTCACTGACATGTTAAGGAGCAAGCATTATATTGAGTATATAGAATGTGCCCGAGCCTGTGCTAGGCATTGTGGGTGATGACAAGGAGGCAAGTGAGAAAGCATCCGGCCCAAGTCCTGGATAATACTTTGAATGGGAGATGTCAGATGTCCCAAATTCATATTTATGAAGAAGTGCCTTCCATGTAGTGTGGGTGGGGAAAAGCAGGGCAAGGGATCTGGGCATAAAAAGATAAATATCTTCAAGACATAGTAAATAAGTGGCCAAAGGGTAAAAACTCAGACAAGGCTGTAGTTTTCTGACCAGGAAATACTCAAGACCAATGTGACATGTAGAAGACAGACACATTCTCAGGAGAGGACATCCTAGTAAGTGGGAAAGGCTGGGGAGGCTGATTAGGGTTGTTGGAGAGTGAGGGGCTTGTGTAAGGAGCCGTGTGTGTGTGTGTGTGGTGGGGCGGGGGCGGGGGGGGGGGTGGTGGTGGTGGTGGTAAGAATAGAAAAATAAAACAAGATGGTTTTGTGACATCTTTTCCTAAGGACGTAGGCAATAATATGTGAAAAGCATCTGTCTTAGGTTATTATTTGTCAAAATAAGAAACTAAATTTTTTCTTTGGGGTTACTATTTTTTTAGACATCATGCCTAGGTAAAGTACATATTTGGGTTGCTTTAGCTAATGAGGGCAATTCAATCTTTAAAAAAGTGTTTGATCACCTTAGAAGGCAGTTATGTAGACAAATTGATGTTTTAAATCTTTACTGATTTAATATTTACCTCTAAAAATCTCTAGGGAATTGGATCCTTACCTATTCAAGCTGAATGGTAGCTGGTCCATAGGTCTGACTCTCCATCATCCCTATCTAAATGATGCAGTTTGGGCTTCTTGAGGGTTGATAAAGTTACCTTTTTTTTTTCTTTTTAATTTTAGGACAAATTGCCTTATAAAATATTGATATGCTTAGCCTACTTCTTCATCTGCCTTTATATAATCAGGCAATAACAATTAAGATTGGCATGAGCTTAATCAGAACAAATTCAGGATGCTGAAGCCAATCGTTTGATACTTCCCCAATCAGATGTGAGGTAATTTTGGATTATCTACTCATATGGTGTGTTTTTGGTATTTTTTTTTTTTTATATATACCATGGATCCATCTTTTCTTCTTTTTCTTTTTTAATGTATATCAGATAGGTAGCAGAAAGTTAGCTTTGCATCCTAATAGTAAATGATTTGTTTATAGTTTCCAATTTTTAGTTAGCAAAGAGAAAAAAAATCAGTGTACCTAGGATAACAGGCATCAACTAATCTGACATGAGCTAATGGATGACTACCGTGGGCCCTGGATTGGGGCAGGTTTGAGTTAGCCTCCCCTCCCCACGCCCTGTACTGGGCTGCCATGCCCTTCTTTCCATGACTCCCAGGTACCGTCCTCTCCCACTGCCCTCCGGCTCTGCTAATTCCTCCCCAGTCGGTGTCAGGTAGCCTATTCTCCCTCAAAGCTGTGTACTCCACAGCTATTCTTGTCTTACTACCGGTCTCCATGCCAGAAGAGTACATTTCTGCCTCTATCCGCTTGAAGTTACACACGTGAGTTGCCAACTTCTGCAATCCGATTGCATCTTTGGGAGGAGGATCCCCATTCTGAGTGGGTTTATTTCTGAAGGGTGTACTTGTGCATTAGAAATACCACCACTTTCAGAGTGGCTTGACGAGACTTTCGATAGTAACTTAGCTTGGAACATATGTGAAGCTTAAGCAACATTTCTTTATTCCTAAAGTTAAATTTTTAAAAGTAATTCAAAATTTAGTTATTTGGCCATTGTGGTGATGATGGACTATTTCTGTATGTGTACCCTGCAGTGTGGCTATTTTTATATTTAAATGCAAAACCCAGATTGGCTATAACTTTACAATTCACATTTTTAATAATTAAATGTCTCCCTAAATACATCAAATTGAATTGTGTGAACCTGGCTTACAAAGTAACACCTTTACTAATAAGTGGGAGAAACGTCTCACAGAATCCTTTCAAATAAATTCACATGGGGCAGTTGTTATCTTGACAGTAAAGAGATGAATATTTTAACAACTTTTTCCTTCAAATTTAATAGACTTAAATTTTTAAGTTGATCTTAAACTTTCTTGAGAATTATCCCTAAAAAGCGGGGGGGGAAATAATTTAAAAAAATTAATCTTGGACAACAATGAAAGCAAAAGAAAAAAAAAGAATAAAATCAAAACAAGGAGAAAATTAAAAACAAATTACCCACAATGCCAGTAAAACCTTTGTTTCCCCTGATGGTCACACGCATCTGTCATAGCTTGAGAACGTAATAGTTCAGGTATGAGTGTTGACGTCTGAAGTTCTTAGCGAGTTTACAGTTTTTGGGAATTGCCTTTTTAAGAGCTGTGGGAATTCCTGGAAATCTCGTGTTCTGATGCATTCTGTTCTCTACTGGCCCTGTGCTGGGTTTTAATTTAATTTTTAATTGTGGTGAAATGCACATGACGTAAATTTTGCCATCTTAAAGAAAAACAGAGCTGTGGCTCTTTGTTTTGCTTTGTCGGGGCGGGGACTAGTTGTACCACACTCAGCCCACTGAACAATATTAGAGTGCTGCATACATTTTTATTTAAATAAAAAAATCAATTCGACTTTGAACATATTACAATACTCCTTGGCTTCTGAGAAACATGCCATGGTGTCTAAAAACACATGCATTAGAATCACAGGTCGCACGCACGTTGCAAAACCTCCTATTGCCAACAACTATACTTATTCCAGCACCTGGGATGGTTGCCAGCTTTTATGACCAACCAGCCCAGTCTTCCTCCAACATTTCAAACAAATTCACCAAGAATCTAACACTTCACTTCTAAAGGAACATTTTGGAAATGCTAAAGTCACTAAAAATGGAATATGGCCCCAAAGATTTGTTTAATCCTGTGCCTTTCCTGACGGTGCTTCCTTCACAAGGCCAGGTGAGCGTGGGGAGTGGTTCACTGTGATGCCGGGTTCCTGTTTAAGTCTCGTGGAGAAGCCCCTTTGCCCTGCCCGAGGTCATGGATAGCTCTGTCCCAGGGCCACCTCTGGCCTCCTGCCGGCCTGCAAACTCCCCTTTGATATCGTCATTATCATCCTAACGCCGTTTATCCATTTGGGGCTTTGTAATTGACCGGTCACTCTTATGCGCTAGATGCCACTGAATCTTCCTAACTATAAAAAAGCAGATTATTTTTTATTCCTTCTCCGCACAGTGAAGGATGGAAAGTCTCAAAGAAGAAGTTCATTGACTCTACAAAGCCACTTCGCTGTTTCCGAGCAAAGAGAGAACTGGAAGAATCTGTTTTTGGAGGATTGGCCCGTTATTTGATGACTAATCCATTTTGCACCCCTGGAGCAGGGGTGGGGAACCTTTTTCTGCCAAGGGCCATCGGGATATTTATAACATCATTTGGGGCCACACAAAATTATCAACTTAAAAATAAGCCTGTTATATTTGGTCAAACATTTCATTAACTCACCCCTAATGCCTTGGCAGGGCCAGAGCAAATGATTTCATGGGCCTTATTCAGCCCTCGGGCTGGATGTTCCCCCTTCTCCCCCCTGCACTAAAGCAATGAGTCAAGCTCCATTGAGGCATCAACAGAGTCTCGCCCTATGGTCCTTCAAAGTCTTAGGGATTGCCTCCTCCACATGTCAGTCACACGCATTTATCAGACGCTCTGGGCCTTGTGCTGTTTGCATGCACGCGTGGGGTTCTCCCACCTGGGAGCTCCTCTGATGCAGGGACCTCTGACCTTCCGTCTCCAGCAGTGTCACTGCTCGGCACAGATTAGAACAACCACTAATGTTGCTTGAATACAGCTTGTCGATGATAGATCCTCCCTTCCTCCAACTGATGGATGGAGAATGACGTAAACTCCACCTGCAGTCCGGACATTCCTGAGCACCTAACCAGGCACCCTATATGGACTGCGCATTGAACCACCAATCAGCACCTGCCAGATACCCTAAGCCCCTGATTCCTAAGTCCCTAGGTGCCTAATCAAGTGCCTTACATGAAACCACCAGTCAGCGTGTGCTGAGTGCCCTAAGCCCCGTCCCCTCTCTTTCCTCCCCTTAACAGGTGCCTGCACCCCGGCCCTCCCTCTCTTTCTCCTCTGGAAAGCAGCTGGCAGTGGTACTTTTCTCCTCAGTAAAGCCTGCGTCCTGGCATCTCGATCTCCAGCCCCCCTCTGTTTCATCTCTCAAATACGCCCTGAGAAGTGACTAATGCTCTGTACAAATCCAACAAGTAGCCTAGTAGGCCTTGGGGTGAGCAAGTCATAAGTAAATGAAAAAAATCAACATGGAGCCTAAGTAATGAGCGTACCTCCTATCCTACGATATAGTTATAAATGCCTTTGGAATTCTGGGAAATAAAGCCCTGGTCTCATTTTCCATCAGTCATTTAATTTAAAAACCTTGAGAAAAGAGCATAGTTAAAATTCAGCTGCAAACGACGAGGAACGCTGAGATAGTTTTCCAAAGAGAGTTAAAAGCCGGAGGTCCTTTTCAGTGACACCATATACCGGGAGGGGGTTGCCGAGGGACGGAGTGATGTTTACGGCATAGTCGTTTTCCAGGGGTAAGGAAGCTCGGTGACATTTTCTCTCTCGACGTCTTTATTCCCCAGGTGGCTCACGTTCTCTAGTGCTCAGAGTGCTGTGCAAGCAATGGCCAGGGCTTTGCTGATTTCCTCTAGAAGGACTCAGTGGCAATATAAACCCATGACAAAGTCTTCTTCCCCCTTTCCATTTTGCTTTCCTATTTCCTCATCTGCAAAACGTCACGTTTCTAATCCAAGTCCTAAAGAGACTAGGACCTTGACATGCCCAGATAACAGAACTCTAGTAACCACATTAAAAAATAAATAAAAAGAAATAGATAAAATTAGTTCTAACAGAAAACTGGGCATGCCGAAGTTCCTAAGTCTCCTTTGGGAATTGGATTAGGAACTTGAAATTTTGCAGATCAGGAAATGAATGCACAAAATTTGCATTAAGTGATGTTTATTTTCAAGGGACTTTTAAACCTGGAATGCAAGAGCCTGACACACAGGCTCATATTTCATGCTACAGTCTGCATCCTAAAGGCAAGTTATACCACAATACATCCGACATCTCTCTTATGCTCCCCCAAACACATCTTCGGTGAGAGCCTGTACAAATGAGTTTCACAAAGTGACGCACTTGGTTTCCCAGAGGGGCTGTTGCCCAGGAAACTGGGGTCCCAGGTGGGAGAAGAAGGTTTCAGGAAGATGTTCAGGATACTCCTTTCGGCTTGGGCAGATAGGAAGAAGCGGGGGGGGGGTGGGGGGGAGGAGATGCCCTTTGGTGGGAGGAATATTAAACCCCGGATGGAGTTTCACGTGGCAGCCCCTGTCACAGAAGGGTGGCCAGGTTGAAACAAGCAAGCAAGAATGACCTACTCTTTAGCCTGTTTAACACCTAGAATGAGAGGGCCTGAGCCCACACAGGCTGTCCTGCCGGTCTGTGGGTGCTTGGGTGGTTGTTGCAAACCAGGATGCTTTATTCACTGAATGTGTTCCACGGCATTGAGTCAGGCTCTGCCTTAGGGCCCTTGGCACCACAGTGAGCAAACTGGATGCCTGCAGGAAGCTTATGCTCTAGTAGGAGCAGCAGACAATAGTCATACAAAAAGGAAGCAATCTTATTTTCAAGTGATTGACACGGGGAAGGTGACAGAACCTGCTGTAGGAGAGGATGGCGAAGGTAGGTCAGCTCTAAGGAGGAGGCATTTGAGCAGTGATCTGATTGGCGTGAGGGGGCCAGAGTGATCCAGGCAGAGGGAGGAGCATGTGAGATGGGTCGGGGGAATCTGAGAGGGTGGGGTAGGAGATGTGGTTAGAAAGGAAGTCTGGGGATGCAAATGTAAACCTGAGGGACTTTAATGCTTCTGATTTCTTCTGAGAGTGCTAGGAAGGGATTGGAGCACTTACATTTTAATTTCTTCTTACTACTCTTTCTTGGCTCTGAAGCTCATTTGGTGGTCTTGGGAAGCCTGTGGGACCCTCTGCAGAATGATGTTTTCAAGTGCATAACAGGAAGTTCAGAGGACGTCCCAGAAACAGTTATGTGGGGATATAAGGAATTCGGTCCCCTGTGAAGGACAGCATGCTGTGACTTAGGTTTGCAGAGGACTGCTCTGACTGCTGCGGACAGCAGACTGGAGGGACCAAGGATGGATGTTTGGAGGCCAGCCAGCGTGAGGCCAAGCTCTTCGAATTTATACCAGAGGACAGGCGTCTCCCAGGCGGGGTGCGCGGCACAGCGTTCTGAATGCAGGAAGGGACATTTATAACTTCTCTTCATATTTAATTTACCCTAATTTTTTAAAAACACCAGCCTAGTTAGTGGGTCATGGCACTTTTTGTTTTTTGGTAGATGAACTGGGATTGAATAGAAATATCAGAGTGTGTTCACTAACCCATAAGACAGCAGGTTTTGTTTCACATGTGTAATGTTTGTCTCATGAAACACAAACATGGATATACATGTTCCCTTGCGTGTTGCGAATTCCAGTGTAAAGTGCATTTCTTTTATTCTTCACTTTCAGTTACAGTTTACTTTCAATTGTGTTGGTTTCAGGTCTATAGCATAGTGGTAGATAATCATATATTTTACAGAGTGTTCCCCCTGTATTTTCATATAATTCGTGAATTATATGGATACTGCCACCATAAGTATTCATATAATTCATGAACAAACCTATATATGTACCAAAGGGACGTGTCCAGAAAGTATTTATGTGTTTTTGATCAACCAAACTTGATGATCATGATGTAGGGAGACTTACTCTGTAAGAAACTAACTAACAGAGGCCACACTGGTTTAGACCACGTGACCTTTCAGGGGCCATTTTGTGGGAGAGCGTGAATTCTTGCCATGATCCAGCCTTGCAGTTGCCAGGCCTGTTTCTCGAGCATCCTTCACTCCCTCCCAGAGCCCTGGTTTGGTGATGGATCTGTGTATGCCTCGTTAGACCTGCTGTCACTGCGGCGGTGACATGGACTCTCGCAGGGAGACAAGTTCCCCGGGGCTCATTTCCAGGAGGGAGAAGTCATTGTTGGCATTCCTCCTAAGATTCAGGGGGCTCTGAAGAGCGTGTTCTGCTTCTGGCACTGTGAACAGAGGCGCTGTCACGCTCCCTCCTCCACGCTCTGGGGGTGTGCCCGCCCTCCTTCACACACGCCGGGACTGCAGTCCTAATGCTTTAAGCCTCTGTCCCATCTGCCTGTCCTTTTGACATTTTCATTCGCTCTTGAGGTGAGTGAGCTGAGTGGCAGCATGACCCCAGGTGCGGTGCAGTCTAGTATTGTGCAGGGGTCTGACGTTCTCTGTTCTATACCCAGGAGTAGTATCCGCACTGGAGCAAGGAGAGAAGGGAGGGTGAGGGAGAAGAGCATGAAATCTGCTCCAATTATGACTGAATTGTCTACTTCTTTTCCCTCCCTCCCTCCTTCCTACCTTTCTTCCGTCCTACCTTTCTTTCCTCCTTCCCTTCTTTTGTTTCTGAAAACAAACAAACAACAACTTTCTTTTGTTTTATAAAAAAGCCCTCAAGCTTTTATGAAGTGAGCACGGTCTTCAGGTAGGCTGTTGGGATGAAAACGCATACACTGTGGATAATAGGTGGCTCCACCCCCAAGGTGAAGCAGTGGTGCTGGGAATCTCGGTTATGCAAAAACACTTCCATTTCTCTAGCCTCCTTTTGAGTAGAACTTGGCTTAAGGAAGTGGGTATAGAACCCGGAAACAAGGTCAGCCTCATCCCACTATTCCTAAACCCTAAATATGAAGCCATATTTCTAATCTCTCCCCCTCCTTCTTCTGCTTTCTTAACTCGGCCTGTTTCAGACACCACTCCTTCCTTTGACTGAAAGTGATTATTTTAAATATATAATTTTAAATTTCTTTTTAGTGAGTATTTGCAGACATGGAAACTTGCAGGTAAACTGAGTAGACCCTGGGAAATAGCTTGGTGACTCACTATACTGTGACTTGGCTAAGCTGTCAGGGACAGGGGCTGTCCTCAGCGAGGTTCCGTACAGCACGGAGCCGTGAGCCAGAAGCAGTGCTGGTGACCTGACTCCGTCCAGGCAAGCCACCTGTGTAGTGGCTGTCTCCACAGTTGCCAGGGGGACCCTGGAATGGCTCCTGAGGAGGACAGCGGGGCTGTGCCAGAATCCACTCAGAGCCTGCATTCTTTCACGGGAGGTAACTAAATCCTGGCTATCAGTTGTCACAATAAAACAAAAGAGAGCTAATTTAAAAGATTTTGCCAGGAGAAAAGCACCGGGTTTGAAATGAAAAAGGAAAAACAACGCGAAGACCTCCACTGGAACCTCCTGCTTTCGTGTTCTCCGTGTCCTTCCTTGTCCTTCAGGAGGTGGTGGCCTGTGAGGGACGGCCGGTTTGATGGTGGGTTGATTCTGGGGGACCGGATGTCGCTGCTCCTTGCAGTGGAATGTCCTGGGATTTCCAGGCGCCTGGCTGTGTTGGGCTGTTGGGTCCCCGGGGCTCCAGCGCCCTCCAGTTTCACTTGCCTTAGAAGGAAGGCCTTTGGGGGTGGAGGGCGCTTTGAATTTCTGAAGTCTTTGGTGCCTCATGCTCTCTTTGTGTCGTTCTTCTTGTGCTAGATTTCCTTGAAGTAACAAAGCCTTGTGGGCAATCAATAGCGTGAAGAAGGATGCTGACCCGCCACTCGGAGAGGGCACTTCTCCCGCGGGCTGGGCTCCCTTTTCCCCTTCGGCACCCTCCTCACCCCGAGCAGATCTAAAGGATGCTCGCTTCTCCTGACCCCCTCCCCACCAGTACACGGAGAGCGTCCCGAAAGCTTACACAGACTCTGTTTCCCAATATTCCGGTTGCCAGCTGCCTGGAACTGGACTCTGAATGTTCCTATTGGCATCTGGTGAGCCCTGTCTCCTCCGCAGCCCCTGAGCGCACAGGTGACCTGGGGAGGAAGGGAGTTCAAGTTCGTTGAACCTTTACCTGTGCCAGGCTCAGGAAACGTGTCTTTCCCATGACGGCTCACCTAAGCCTCGCCCTGACCGCGGGGGCTCCCTGCACCTGACGGGTGACACGGAGGCCCAGCGCCACAATGAGCTCCGACAGACCCAGGCGTGCTCGGCCCGGAGCGGGTTTGACATCTCCCCTCTCCACCTGCAGTTCGGCAGGTGCCCTTTTGTAAAAACGCGGCTCTCAGGATGCCGAAGGCGAACCTGTGACACCGTGCGGTGATTCATGTTCCGGGTTCCCAGCGCTGAACGGTCCCCTCCTGTGCTCCCGGCGCCTGTGGCTCCCGGGCTCCCTTTCAGAGCCGGCCCTTCTCCTCCCTCTCCGCCGGGCCACAGAGCGCGGCTCGCTGGGGCACCGGTTTAATGAAACACAGTGTTCAGTCATGTCTGGTTTGATTCCAGGGGATACAAATAAAGAATTGTGATCACTTTGTAGTCGGGCTTAAAGGGGAGAGAAAAGGTGGGGAAAAGAAAGTGAGTCAAGGATCGTCTGGGGCCAGGCCCCCTTCAGGGCTGCCTCGGGAAGGCTGAGCGATGGAAGAGGGAGAGATAATGGGGCAGCCAGACAGGGTTCTCTGGCCCCTTGTGTGCCCTGAAGTGTGGGGGTTGGCAGTTTATAACGATTACAGCTTACGGGAACCTCCCACGTGCCAGGCACTGTTCTAATTAATAGATAACATATATTAATTCGCATAATATGAATGCATCCTCTCCAAACCCTCGGAGGTACATGCCATTACATCTAAGAAAACAGGAGCAAAGAGAGGCTCCTTGACTTAGAGTCCCAGTGGTCGGCAAACTCCTTAGTCACCGGAGCCAAATATCCACAGCACGACGATTGACATTTCTTTGGAGAGCCACGTTTTTTAAACTTAAACTTCCTCTGACGCCACTTCTTCAACATAGACTCGCCCAGGCCGTGGTATTTTGTGGAAGAGCCACACTCAAGGGGCCCAAGAGCCGCATGTGGCTCATGAGCCGCAGTTTGCCGACCGCAGGCTTAGACGATGGGGGGTCGAACTGGAGGCTGAGCCGGGGAAGGTTGGCGTGGGAGCTCCTGACCATGGCACTCACCTGCCTCTGTTCCAGGGCTCGGTCACCAGCTCTCGCGATTCCATGTGGCTTTAAAGACCATTTTTCTTCTTAATTGGAGCCAACAAACCATGCAGTTGGAAGGGTAAATATTTGTCATGTTGGGGGACGGGCATGGATGGGCTAAGAAAAAAAAGGAAAGGCACAGGAACAACCATGCACTTCCCTTCCTGCGTCCCTCCCTCTGCATTTACTGTGCGAAAGGTCACTTGAGTACAAGAGCTCGAATTTCGTGCTTTTAAGCAGCTTCCCTGTGGCTAAAACCCCTGCTCCTCAAATGGACTTGGAACCTATTTTGCAACCATGTGTGCCTCTCTCTGATAGGACCGCGCGGAGTCATTAGTGACGGGCTCCTTAAATAGGACCCGTGTTCCACAGAAGTGCCGGGAATCACCGAGTGATTTCTGCTTCACCCTCAGACTGTGGCCCTTTCTCCTGACCCGTCCGTCCGTCCACGCACACTTACTGGAAGGAGCGGGGGTTCTGGGAGACCTGGGCCCTGTGCCTGGGCAGGCAGCTACCTGGGCACAGTTTGTGGTGGGAGAGAAGAGGCGGGAGGAGGCTGAGAGGGCTGAAATGGTAAATTACTGTAGGTTCTGGAGAAAAATAGATTAGAAGCATTTGTGGTTCGGATGAAAATAGCACATTTCCTGTCTGCTGGGGCTGCGGGGGTCAGAGGGCTCCGGGGGATAAGAAAATAAATAAAAATTGATCCCTCCCCAGTCGAAGGAAGTGCTCTGACTCTGGGAATGGCAGTGACAGCCCCAGATTTGGGGATCTTGGGAAACCACGTTTGAAGGTTAAAAAAAACACACACACAAAAAAGCAGCAGCAACAACCACCCAAACACCAGGAGACCAGAGAATACGTGGCCCTCTGCCCTCAGGACATGGTCTTTCGGGGGGGATGGGCACAGCCTTTTCCCAAGACTGGCACCCCGGGAGCCGAGTCTGAGCAGGAAGGTGGCCCCGTTGTTCTGCCATTGACCATGGCCATTCCCTCTCTCCCTGCAGGTGAGAAGCCTTACAAGTGCTCCTGGGAGGGGTGTGAGTGGCGTTTTGCACGAAGCGATGAGCTCACGAGGCACTACAGGAAACACACAGGTGCAAAGCCCTTCAAATGCAACCACTGCGACAGGTAAAAGAGACGCCGATGCTTCTGGACGTGGTGGTTGGGGGTTGGGGGGTGGAGATGGGGTTGGAGTGGGGGGACTGATTGCCAGGGCTCTTGGATTCATCACAAGCTTCAAGCTTCTCTCTCAGAGTCTCGGATCTGGGGATGCCTTTTACTTCTTTACTGAGAAAGCCCACGAGATGAGGGTGCCTTCTTGCGTACAGTCAACAGATACTGTGAATCCTTGGTTCCATCAGACAAGCATTTACCTGGACATCAGCGTTGGGCCCGGGACCGTGTTAGTCCCTGGATATCCATACGACATGACTCCTACCCCTGAGACAACGAGGAGACAGATCATTTTAGTACAGAGTGGAAAGTAATAGGATAGAGAATGGTCACCTGTTGCTGGTTCTTCTGATCTTTTTTTTTTTTTTTTTTTATTAACATCAGTAGCATTTTCCCTCATCCTTTAAAACTCGAAGAGCAGAAAGCCAGCTGAACGGAAGGATGGTGGGGGAGAAGGCCTTCCTCTGAAGTATTATTAGACATGAATTTACTGAAGACGGTTCCCACCCTTTGGGGGCCTGTACCCTTCTTCCTCCTTTGAAAATAGGCACAAAGGTCTGAACCATGGAAAGGCTTTGAGAATGTATCCCGTCATTCCATCTCAGACCCCCAGCGTTTTGACAGTGGGAGAAAGAGCACGCAGCAGCAGCAGCAGAAAACTACCCTAGTAATAGTATCTGACAGCCTTGGCATTATCAACCAATAAACCCCAAAACGGAGACTCTGCAGGCCAAGGTGAAGGCAGGATTAGGTTGAGACATAATCAAATAACGGGCTTGCATCTGAGCGTGTTATCCTTCTAATCCTATTTCTGTGTTTAGAAGGAAGCTTAAGAAAATTAACCATCTTTTTAATGCAATCCTAAAGGTCTCGGTTATGATGAGAAAAATGCTTCTAATGCGATAAAAGCCCTGAGAGCCTCAGGGTTCCCGGCTCGGCCAGCCGCGCACAGGGTGGCAGGAGGGCCCGCAGGATGTCCACGGAGGCCTGGCTCTCCTCCTCGGGAGGAAATGTGAGCGCTTTCGCATCCTGCCTCCCGGCCGGTGCTGCCCCTCCCCCTCCCCGGGCCTTCCTCTGGAGTCCTGTGTGTTTGGAGGCCAGGCCAGGGGTGGCCAAGTCTCCCAGGTGGCCAGTTGCCTTCTGCTCCTTTAAGATGCTTATAAAGGAGCATTCATATTTTTCCTCCTTTTTTTTCTCTCTTCCTGAAGAGGCTATTTTCCTCTTATCTTCCTTCTTTAAGAGCTAAATAAAGCCCCCACGCCTTCTGGAGCCCAGAGATAACCTCCCACCCCAGGCCTGAGGAAGTCCCCTTCGAGGAGCTATTGTCCTTCTTTTCTTTTAGCTTTCTCCTGCTCCCCAACAACACAGCCTGTTTTTTCACTTCCATCCCACTGCTCAGAAGTCCCAGCCGCACTTCTAAGTATCTCTATACTTAGCCATGTTTCTCCTTATTTGACAACTGCCCCCAACTCCCACCTAAGGCTGGCCCTAGGTTCCAGGCCGCCAGGGGGATGGCGAGGTGGGTGATGGGGAGGAGGGGCAGGAAGGAGAATACTGGCTATTGGCAGAATCACGCTCTCTCTCTCTCTCTCTCTCTCTCTCTCTCTCTCTCTCTCTCACACACACACACACACACACACACACACACACACCACTCCCATCCCGGAAGGGTGGCCAGGCTGTTCCTTGGAGATTTCGCATTACGGATTGCCACCATCCCTGGAAACGGGCAGAGTGTTTCTGTCTTCAGGTCAACTGGCTTCACTGCGGAATTTACAACTGTGCAGCCGTTGACATATCCAGGTTAAGTCTGATTGGGTGACTTATGTGAGAAATAATTCAGACCCACTAGATATTTCGGGGAAGGCTGTGTCAGAGATGGACCGTCTCGTTGCTCTCTTTTCTTCATCCAAATGTAGGATGGTTCCTGGAGCTAGAAACGTTCGAAGCAGACGGTGCAGGTTCTGTGATGCGGTATTTGGGGGAGACTGTGAACAGCCCCAAGTCCTGCGGGGCTGCCAGTCACCCTGCCTCTTTATCGATGTCAGGAAAGAGGGGCTGGACTCCCGCTGGTGTCTCATGACGGGCAGCGCCTTGCCTTTCCATTGCACGGGTTGTGCTAAGAATAGAGCAGGTCTGGGCGGTGGCAGCGGGAAGTGGAGGGGTCCCACAGCAGGTGAAAGGAAAGCCTGGGGTGACCGGGGAGTCTTCCTAGGAAGACTTCTACCTTCAGAGACAGAGGGCATCGGTGGCCCTGCACAGGACACTGGGTCCTGTTGGCATCACCGGGTGTGTGAGCATGAGAGACCCCCTTCTTGCCTCCTCTAATGTGAGCAGTCAGACTGCCTTATTTAGAAGCTAAGCCAGGATTGGGGTTTCCTTTCCTGAAAGCGTGGACCATGTACACTTTCATGTATAAGCTAGAGTAAAACAGACACGTGTTTGTTTGTTTTGCTAACAGTTGAAATTGCTGGGTGCCATTAAAAAATTTCCGTATTTCTGGCTTTGTCTGGAAAAGCAGATGATGTGCCCATAGTATCCTGGAGCTGAGTAGTAACAGAACCCACTGGTCACTAATTCCTAAAGTTCCCGCCACTCCCTGCGGCCTCCCAACAGGAAGGCAGACGGATGGTCCGTTGACGTGGATCACCACCCCTGCTCTGTTGTCTGCTCTCACGGAAAGCAGCATTTCCTCGCCTCATCCGAAGTGGAGTCTTCTAGAGAACACTCCACTTATCCAAAGTGGGCTGTGTGTTTCTTACACCTGACCCACTGCCCACATTCACTTTACCTGCCCGACCCCATAAGACATTGGGTTTGATGACCTCTGGCTTCAGGTTTGGGTTGGGGGAGAAAGGAAGGGGGCAGCTCTGCCATGTCCTTAACCATTGGACTGAGCCGTGCAGCTCATTGAGTGCCCAGCTGCTGGAGGATGGATCTTGTCTCTCAGCCCAGAGCATGCAGCTGCCGATGGCAGTGAAAGGTCTCTGCTTCCGCGAGTCACCATAGGCGGGCCATGCCGACTCAGCACAGACATAATCCAGGGAGACTTCCCCAGGGTAGCATCTCCAAGGTCTCGGGCAGTGGAGAGGAGGCATTTTGATCATTGAATCAGCCCACTTATAGGTGGTAAGAAATTATCAGCCTATATCTAACTCGTTGGTGCCCAAGAGGATTGCTGTTGGCTTACTGCCCACATGCCCATAGTGTGCCGTTTTCATGGGCAAGAGAAACGACCATAGGGCTTCGACTGGTTCTCTGTAATGAACAAATTTCAGTCCTTAAGGACCTTCTTATTTAAGGTCATCTGCCTGCTATATACTTGGAAATACCCTCTGGGGTTCTATTACCCTTAGAGTTAGTTGATCCTGCATTTCTCGATGCTGAGTTTATCTATTACCTTTTACTGCTCCTATGAGGAGTAAGTATAAATTAGCAATTATAAATTAATCATGAGTAAGTAGTTTTGCTGGTGTATTGCATTTAAATAAAACCTCAATGGTGAGGGACCTAGTCTAATGCTAAGTATCATGTGCTGCTTAGAATTTGAGCAAATAATGACGCTAGTTTGATTCTGGTAGGGTGCAATTACATTTCATATTATGTTAAAGATCTGTTGTTTTTCTCACTTTCTTTTTCCTGAAAGGAATGGAAGGCTTGTACATATATTACTAGATACCTAGCACAGAATAGGCAATTGGTAAAGGCAGAATAAAAGTCCAGAACATACGCATTACTGAACAGTTTCTTCGAATGAAGTGGTCTATCAACAATACTATTTTCCTCCAAGTTCCCAGAATGTAGAAAGGAAAGGAGAGAGGTTTTGTCCAATGCCTAGTCCTCTCTTTCACTTCTTACCATCTCAGATCCCCATGTCTCCCTTTTGAACAGGCAGATTGCTTGTCTTTGCTTTGTTTCTTTCTCACACTTTTACAAAGCATTTGCATATTTATTTCTTCTTTAATGATGACAGTTATGCCTGGCTGGCATGGCTCAGTGGTTGAGTGCTGACCTATGAACCAGGAGGTCACGGTTCAGTTTCTGGTCAGGGCACATTCCTGGGTTACGGGCTCAATCCCCAATGTGGGTGTGCAGGATGCAGCCAGTCAATGATTCTCTCCCATCATTGATGTTTCTATCTCACTCTCACTCTCCCTTCCTCTCTAAAATACAAATATATTTTAAAATCTATTTTTTTTTAATAATGACAATCATGATAATAATAGTTAATATTCATTGAGATCTTACTACATGCCTGGCAATAGATTAAGCACTTTATATAGTTGGTCTGACTTAATCCATACAACCAAGTTATGAGGTGAGTGCTATAATTATCACCATTATACAGAGGAGTAAATAGGCCCAGAGATGTGAATGTGCTCAGAGTTACACAACTTTTGGGTGAGCTGGGATTTGAACCCAAGTAATCTGACCCCTGAGCTCACCTTCCTAATACACTGCTCAAAACATACCTCCTGTCTCTCTAAGGGTTAGGGTTAATCATTTTTTAAGGGGTGATGGCAGTTGCGTTCCTTTCTAATATCCTTGATGTTGTTTATATTTCTTAGGTGTTTTTCCAGATCGGACCATCTTGCCCTCCACATGAAGAGACATATCTAAAAAAAACAAAAACAAACCCTAAAGGCCAGAGTTGCGATGATGTCGGCCATTGTCTGAAGGAAACGCCATGAGGCAGGGGGCTGGACTTCAGGCGGGGACCCATTGCCTCGCAGAAGAAAGTTCTCACTTCTACACCTCTGTGTACACACACACACACAGTCACACACTTACACACATGCTGTCACGCACAGACACCCCCCCCCAAACACTCACTATCATGCACCCAGCTATATTTAAAATATATACGGCTATTCTTCATGCCTTGCCCTAGCCAGATGATAGAAGACGAAGAAGAAGGAGACCAGGTGAACTCAGCAAGGCAGACTGGCTGCTCACGCCAGCGCTATTGGAATTATTTCCCGCTGTGATCAATGGAAATCAAAGCAATTGGATGTGACGTTTCTGCAGGTGGACAGCCGTAAGAGGGGCTTATCTCTAACTTGCTTCTCCGTGCAACTTGATAGGAGAACACAGCGTCTTAAAGTTGCATATGTGTAGCACTGTTCCTTTCTAAATAGTTGGGGGAAAATGACCTAGAAAACCAAATTGCAGTTTGGTAGCCAAAATTAACTCTTGGTTTATTTGTCCTTTGTGTGTGAAAAGTCCTACTATTTCGTGCGTCCGACTTCCTCAAAGAACTGTTGATCGGTTTTGGTTCTTCTTAGCACCACTGAGATCTTTCCAGTCAATACCAACGGCCTTAGCGGCGACAGACTCTGGAATACACCTTACACCTTTCTGGCCTGCATTTCTCTAGACTTCACTCGTAAGGGAGGAGTTTTCTTTTCTTACTTTTTTGACTCTTGCACATCATATGCACTAGGGATTCTGGAAACTTCTAGCATGACTGCAAAGTGGCCAAGAGAATAAAGTCCTTGATGATAAATCACAGTCTATCCCTTGAGCCTCACCTATTGCCAGTGCTAGATTTTTTTCTTTTTAATCTCTCTGTTTTTGCTAACGAAAACTTGAAAAGCTTATTTGGAAGCTTAAATGTTTTATCTTTCCTCCATGGACTAAACCTCACCAGGACTCTCTCAGCACCTGGATGTCCAGCTCTCAAAGCAGCCAATCAGATGGGACATCACAGTTCTCTCATCCCCTTGAAGCTTCATGACCTCAGCTCATAGTGGTCAACCCCTTGCTGTGTGTCATCGCTGCCCTGTACCCAGTTTCAGCATAGATGTTGCTAGTCTCCAAGGGCAGCTGCATATTGAACCTAACTCTGGGTTATGACCTGACCAAAAGCCAAAAAATATCTCTCTTTCCAGGAGTGGGGAAAGTGGAAGATGCCTCCCAAGTCTAGTGACTTCAAAAACATCATCTATCTTCCTCTCTCATGCCCACTGAGCTCCTGTTACTCCACTTGTTAAAACACACAATTCAAAAATGCCATTGTGGGAATGAAGGGTGGACATTTAAGGAAAGGGTTGAGATGTTTCTCTAGACATCTGTCTAAAAGGAGAGACATATTTCTAATTTATTTTCTGGCTAGGCCCTTCATGACTTGTGACCTAGAGCACCCAGGATCAACAGAGGCCTCACGTTTACTCTGCAAACTGACTCCGAAGGGGTTACATTCCTTCCTTTCCATCCCCTATACACATCCAATATCGATCTCTATCTACCCGCATTCTTAGCTAGCTGGCACTGGCCTCAACTCCAAAGACTGCCTTTAGGACCATAACATGGCCTATGCAAGCAAGAGGGGTGGTTATTAGGACAGATTGTATATTTTGTATATTCTGGGACCATCCCTTCAAGACACGTCTAAAAACAAAACACAAAAATGGCACTTGGTCCACACATGGTTGCTGCTCCTTCATACCAGCTGGCTCCCCTCCCTGCCCTCCTTTGACTGTTTGACTCCTTGACTGTTAAAATGCCACCCCATACCTATTTGGGATGCAACACTGAAGTCTTTAAGAGGAAATAATAATATAAGAAACACAAATACATTTATGACAGCAACCTTCAAGATCCTTGGCATTTGGTTTCTCAGCTTTCTGCAACCTATGGTTTCACTGAAATGTTGAATCTACTCATCTGAGGGTAAAGGAGCCTCTTTGTCACAGATGTGGTAGCTGCCAATTGGACACATGGGGCTTTCTGAGGTCTGGCCCTTACACTTTACTTTCTCCTTTTTCTTTTTTTCAATTTAGACCAAAAAACAAAAAATAAAAAATAAATAAAAAAACCCATAACAAAATAACGACAATAAAATAAAATAAAAAAACCACCCTAAAACACACACACACACACACACAAAAAAAAAAAATCTGTCCATTTGCCAGAGGCAATGATGTATATGTTAGTTGAAGGGTATTTTAAAAAAATCAGTTTTATTCCAAAGATTTAAAACTAAACATGACTTAGAAACAATTTCCGGAGCACTGCTTGCTGACAATCCTGTAGTTCTCTACTGCATTGGAGTGCATTTTGTGGCCAGTCCATCGGGGTGTGCCATGGGGTTATAGTTGAATGTGTGGTGCATCCTTTCTGGGTGAAGGATGTGGGGGGGGTGGGAGGGGCTTGAACCTCAGATGTATTAAACTGTAGCGCCTCCAGTCAGTGCACTAGATGAAACTTTAGACACCCCAGATTGTGTTGGTTCACTGGTCTCCCTCCCCATAGTAGCCTCTAGCAGGAATGTACATGCACCCACACACACTGGTGATGGCATTGGCCGTGGCTGCCACCATTTACAAATGTTCTCTCCCCAGCGGGAGCTGTTCTGGCCTCTCGAAATGCTATTACTAAGGGTTTAGAATATTTAATTTAATTTTTGAACCGACCAATGCAGGGCTCTATGAAAAAGAAAGTTAAAGAATGCAAACGAGGCACCATTGCTTGTTTGCTCCCTTGTTGTCATCAGCGGTCTGGAAAAGACCTTATTTGAATGTGGCGGAACAAAGGCCCTTTGGTCCTCATCAGTGTCTGAACTGTTCTGGAATTACTCTCTCTCTCTCTTGTATCACTGAGGTCCTTTGTAATCTGCCCCTGACCTTTCTCAGAGCAGGGGGCACTGAACCGCTTGCTTGCTTCAGAGTCATCTGTTGGCTGTGAGAATTGGCCTGAGAATTTGGTGGGTGCTAAGGGTATGGCTTGGAAACTATTCTCTAGCGGAATCGACACCCATGAAGGATAACCAGTCCTGTCCGCGGGAGCGGGGGTACGGCCCCTATCATTTGGAAGCTGATTGGTGATACTATGCCCATCATCTCCAGAATGGCAGAGATGGTTGGTAAGAGCCTGCTGGAGTGAGCAGGCTTTCCAAGAAATGGCCTGACAATGTTTTGCTCCCAAAGGGACAGGTTGTTTAAAACAGTGCTTCAATGGACATTTGAAACACATCACGCTGCTTTCTCCCTTCCATTGGTACCTCCTGGCATTCCAGAGGATCCCAGATCGGAAAGGAGAAACCTGACGAGGTGTTTCTTGTGATGGTCCCTCGAGCACACTTCATCCAGGGTTCAGAGTTCGACATAGAGAACAGGAGTGTTTCCAAGCCACTGACAATTTTTGACAATTTTCTTTATTTCAAGTTGTGCTTCTGTCTCCTACCACCCGGCTGTAAGTCAAAGACTTGGAAACCTGAAATGATGCGCTGCTCCTAGCTACTGGCCTCCTCCTGCCCCACTAATGGTTAATCCGCCCAACTTAACGCCTGGTGGTGATGACTGTTGCGTTCGGACGTTCGGATTCCATGACAAAGCTGCGTTTTATAAAGAGATCGGAGACCCCAAAATGAACTTCGTGCTGACCGTTTCCTTCTCCTCTCTACGTGCTTTCCCTTGCAAAGCCCTTCAAACCCTCACCTTCTCTCCTCCTGCACCTCTTGTGCCCTTTTTACATCTTTGATCGCCTGATTCTAACAGGGTAAAAAAAGACAGCCAACCTCATGCATGATAGCAGAACTGATCCCTATGTTTTAAAAAATCTTCTTTGAATCTAGAAGCCAGAGAAGATTTTTTAAGGACTTTAGTTTGGGATAAACTTCCAGATGAGCCATGTCTGTTTGCATCAGAAGGGACATGGGACTTTCAGGGCGACTCACCCAGGGCCCGCGAGCATTCTGCCCCACTCCTGAATTCTATGGCAAAGTGAAAAAAAAGAAAAAAAAGAAAAAAGAAAAGAAACTTGAATGACAAGAACAAAAAAAACCAAAAACCTAGTGATTGGTTTTATTGGTTCAAAATAGTTTCCTCTATGCAAGGCACTTCCTAAAAGAGAAAATACAGTGCAAAGTGCTTTTGTCTTCTTTGTTGCAGAAGTTGGTTTTAGGAGAAGGAAGAAGGGAGGGGAAAGTCAGAGATGCAACATACTTAATTTACAAAAATCAGGTTTATTGTTTCTTTTTTTAAAAAAATTTTAGGAGGGCCAGCACTTCTGGCCACTTTTGCACCCAGATCTTTGCCAAAGTGAGAATTCATTAAGTAGAACCGGTTGCGGAAGTGTCCCCTGGCATCTTCCGGAAGTGGCCACCTGCCAAGCATGGGGAGGGGCTGGGAGGAGAGAATTTGCATTCTGGGTCTGGATTAAATTTCGGTAAACATGGTGATGCCTCCGTGTGAACACGAGAGGGCCTGCGCCTAGTCAGGGCCTCTTTGACAGCCTCCTTTCCTCAGTGAGAACCATTGGGAATACTTGAGATCAAACAAACACAAAAGTGTCCAAGGAAGCAAAAGCTGCTTCTCCGTGTGAGATCCCATGACCAACTGCCTGAGGCTTCAGGGTTTTCTCTTGCTTTTAACACTCTCTCTTCAACCTCCTCTGCTGGTACCTAATAGATCCCAGAAAGGGCGATGCTAACGCTGCAATTAACTGCTGTGTGCACCCTTCCGACCTAGTACTGTATTCTTCAGGTGTTTCCCGCTTAAGTACAAGTCCTTGGGGAAGCAGGTATCAAACATGGAGAGAGAAATCCTAGGCCATTGCTTCACAAATATCCCGAACAAGATACACTCTTTTCAAACAGGGCTCCCTCTAAGGGTGATGAGGGAAGGTCGATCCATTCTTTGTTGGGGACTGTTTATACAATTTTTTTCAACTGTGAGCTTTGAAATCGCCAATTGCTTTGACTCCAGCTTCTGTCTACTGCCATAAAATGGACCCCACGTCAGAATAATGAGGGTGGTATGTCTGCACACACCCGGATGTGTGCCCACGTACCTGCTGTACCTTCTCGGAAGGAAAACAGGCTACTGACGTTGAAGAGGAGTAGCCACCAGTGCCTAATATCTTTCTGGGGGGATGGATGCTTATAATTGCCAGTCTATTGAAACCACACTGGGAGTTCCACATAAAGGGGAAGGGCTGAGGGTGGGGAGAGGGGACCTGTCATCCTAGGCCTTTGGACCAGACAGAGTAAGTTCTGCCAATCTAGGTCCTCAGAGGCTTTGGGGCTCATTGGCTGGTTCTCAACCTTATTTTATTTTATTTTTTTCTTTCCCAGCATGCATTTCCTGTACTCAGACTTAATTTTTTTTTTTTCTTATCTTCCACTTCTGCTTCATTCCAGGGAGGAAAAGTACACCTGTTATGGCCACGATCTCCTTGCTAACACAGAGGCAAAAATAAATGTTTCATATTTCTGGAGCCTCCCCTTCCTTTTCACAAATCTCCCCAAATTCCTTCTCTTTCATCATCCCCTCCCTACTCCCCACCACTCGACTTCCCAGCCACCACCATTTTTTCTTTCAAATCTCTATTGTCCTCTTAACAGTTGGCTTGAAAATATTTATTTTTGCACTATCCATCTTCTTTTTTGCCAGATGTGTCTAACAAGTGTGTTTGGAGAGACCTACTCCCAGCCCCTCCCCTCACCCACCTCCCCGGTCACATTCTCTCAGGCCTTCTCTGGTATTTATAATATATCACAGAAGTACCCAGTCTTATAGCCCTCGGTTATGCCTTTTTTTGACATTTTATTTTTTTTAAGCTTTTTATATATATATATATATAAATAAATATAAATATATTACTTTGTCGAGTTTTTTTGCTGTACAAAAGTCTTAAGATTTAAAACTATTATTTGTATTATATGATGGTGGTATGTTAATGTTACAAATTATTAATGAAGAAAAAATTTATTTTTGTTACTGGTCTGTTTCATAATTCTTTTTTAAATTGGTATATTGTAAGATATCTATGCAAAAGATGTTATGTGACGCATTTTTATTTAAGAATGTAATATGTGTAATAAACAGTAGAATGTGTTTGGCCTTGGAATGCCTTACTCTGTCTCTCCTTAGCTTCCTTAATTGGGAAGGAAAAATCCTCAGAGACACAAATGGATCCTTATATACCTCTTGAGAATTTTCTTTCTCAGAGAACGGGAAGGCAGAAGACCATGGGAGGTCGTTTTTCTTTGTTTGGGAGGTTTTGTGTGGTTGGGGTGTGGGGGGAGAGGGGAGAGGGAGGTATGTATTTTATGGTTTCAATGAGGTGGCTCGGTGCCAGAGAGGATGGAACACTGAAGACGGTTTCTTTCTTCGAGGGGAGGAAAGGAGCATATTGTCGGAGGTTATGAAAAGCAATATTTTAGAGCGGGGTGGGTTATGGGATGTTATTTGTTTAGGGGGCTAGAGGAGGCTTATTGAAAGCAGTTTATTTCGTGAGCAAGGGGTCGAGTTTGTCCTGGGATAGTGTTGAGTGGAAGTGTACTTGGAAAGGATGACTTGAAGCCATGAGTGGAGGCGCGAAGAAGGCACAGGTGAGGCGATACTTTAGGTGAGAGGCGGGAGGAGTCCATTTACAGGAGGCAGTTGGTAGCCAGGTGGGGAAGAGCTGACTAACCAGAGGCAGAGGAATCTGGGTGCCTGTCCATGGCACAGGAAGTTAGGTGCAAATATAAGCTGTCTCAGAGCACTGAGAAGAGGAAGAGGGAAGGCGTAGGGAAAAGGCTCAGAACTAAAAGAACACTGGCTAAAATCTCTCCCACAAGTGACTTCCAGGAAAGAACATCAAAATAAGGAGGACAGTAGGGAGTCTACCTAGTGTTCTCATCCCAGCATCCTTTGCAGGGCGATTCCCCAAGAAAAGTGGCATCCTTCACTGGAAACAATAACCGCGTCTGTCATTTTCATGGGATACAGCACCGCTCAAGCTTTCTTGTCACACTTTGGACTTATGGGAAAGGGTACCATGGTGAATCACTTTTATCCGCCATCAGATGAATCTGACAAGCTTTTCAATAGATTTTTACGCGCAAGATTGGCTGCCGTGGCTGCCTCTCTGCGTTGGTGCGGTCATGTCTGGGCACAGGGAAGCAGCTGTAAGGAGTGTTGCAGTGGGTTTGCTCTGGAAGCGGAGGGATTGTATTCTCGCTCTAATGAAACTTAAGGTGAAGAGAACAGTGGATGCCGCAGGGGCCAGGAAAATGGTTTTTGAACATTGTAAATATCAGCTGTCACATCTTTCAAGCCCGTGAGTGAGCAGGTAAGTGAACAGAGCAACCAAAGATTAACTGACGAGAAACTATGGGATCAGGTGGGAAGGCCGGTGGGCCCGTAGTTCATAGTTCTGCATACTGGCCCCTGGTGATTTAGTAGGTCCGTGACTAGATGAGCAATGGAACCATCTCAAAACCAAAGTCGTCCGCCTAGAAATTTCTTTGCATGAGAAAGTATGAGACAGCTTTGTAGTACTGCTTAGAACAAAGCTGATTTTTCTGTAAAAGGAAGCCTGACTTGGTAAAGGATGTCAAATTGGACGTGTTAGGAGGAGGACAACCTATATTGTGCTGAAACCTTCAGAGGATGGGGTGGTAAGTCTCTAACCTATTTGGAATAAGGAAACGAGATGGTTTATATAAGTGAACACTATATTCTAGATGACTGAAGTTACCCACTTCACAACCTTTTTGAGCACCCACTTTTGCAATAAAATTTAAATTCAGGGATGACTCCAAGCGGTGGGGTTGCTTGACCCCACACTACACCACTTCACACTTAATACTGAGGGGCTGTACTCTGCTGCGCTGTCCCTATTTGGAAGTTGCAAGTTCTGTGTGTCACGTTCTAACAGTGCTTTTCTCCTCATCAACTAGCAGATATCAGAGAATCAAGCTTGGTAAGTTGCATAAAAATAACCATAATTTGAATTTAACAAGGAGTAATCTGAAAGTGTAACCTGGCTATTCTAGGGGAGTGAAATGTACAAACCTTGAGAGAGCTGTAATCTGAGGTCGCCTCTCCAATTGGGAATTCTTGGCTAATGGAAAGGAATCTCATAAAAAGCAGTGCTCTCAGAGGGGTTGATAAATAATTTAGTATATCTAGCTCATCTTCCACTTATGATGATAGGGTTAGAAGAGGAGATGGCTACAACTTTTCACTGAGACAAGAATTAGAGGTGACTGGTAGGTGATGGTTTCTGGGGTTTTCCACAATGAGCCAAAATTCACCATTCCTTCTCCAACATCAACCATCTTATCGGAACTCTTAGAAACTATCAATACTGACTGGCTTGAATATAACCTATTTTTTTAAAAAAATTCTGTCTGATCATAATATAGTTACACATACCACCACACTCTATTTAAAAAGTATGAAATGACACAAAGATGGTTACAAGAGGGTAGGAGAACAAGAGTTATGTTTGTGCAGAATTTGTCTCCTCACACTGCATTTGAGCTGCCCAACAAGACTGCGCAGTAATGACCCCTTTGCCCTCACTGATAGAGAAACAGGGGGTTAAAGAAAGCATGTGACTTCGGGGAAGCTGAGGGGAAATAGTAGTAGTCAGTGGTAGAGCTCACCCGTAGGTCCCCTGACTCCCAATTTAGTGCACCTTCCTCTGTTCCTCACTGCTTCTGGGAGGTTAACCAGGAGCTAACTCAATGCTTATGTGTGTCTAGCCATGACATCACCATTGACCACACTGACTGAATTTCTCCATCTCCTCTTCATTACCCACAGAAGGTAGCCTATAATATAGATAAACCACCACATGCTAGCATTAGAAGGGACCTTGGAGGTCCTGTTCAAGGCCACCATTGTCCTGAAGAAAACAGGCTTAGAGAGGTTGCAACTTGCCCAAGGTCATCAGTACATCTTCATCACAGGCGTCAACCAAGGGTTATTGATATGCAGATATGATCTACTAGTTTTGGTGGGTTTCTTAAACTTTAATCACTTGAGCATAGCTTTAAAAATTCTAGCAAAGTCCTTATATCATTATTTTTTAAATACTTTTATTTAAATGGACCTACTTTCTAAACACTTACCCTGTGTTAGCTTTGTCCAAAGCTAATGTATTCCTAAAACCACTCATTTGACTGGTTTTCCTTTACATATAATGGAAAATTAATATATGACTCACAATAAAAATACTTATCTTTATATTACATTAAAATTACATCAATTACTACTGGTGGTACTGGAGAGGCACTGCTGTGCGCCATTCTCTAAAATCTATTCTGTACCATTTCTCTTTAGCTAATTATTTAGTCCATATGATGCTCCTTGGAGCACATTTCAAATTGAATTTAAAACTAAGTGCATGTGAAAATTTAATAAAGACTGATTTGATGACTGGGAAGTTACTTAAAGGACCCAGAGGTCTCTCAGGAGGAAGAAGATAATGTGGCCATAAGTGAAGCGAGCAGGCATCCTCTGCCTTGCCTTCCCATCCTTGGGACAACCATCTTCCCTCAGGGAAAGGCACTCCCAGTAGGTGGGCGTGTGGCCAAGCCATGCCATTATTCTGGGAATGGAGCCCTGACCATTAGGCTGCATCAAGGAAATCACCTTTTCCTCATGTCCCCCAATCAATGGCCAATGCCTAGGAGCACACGCTATAAAAATGCATTTCATATACTATAAAATGGCTTCCAAAATGTGCTCACTTTTATGACATGTTTCCTGAGATCCCCAGGCCACCCTCTACATATGCACACACACATACATCTCAACCCCAAGGTGTTTTTCCAGCCAGCTTTCAGGCATCCGATACTCTACTATTAAATGTTTCTTTATAGCTGAAAGGTTTCCCTATTTTAAAACTACCACTAGCCAGGAAGAGGCAACTCTTTATGTTTTATTCATCATGTGTACTATAATGCGAATCAGTTTATTTTATCATTTCACAAGAAAGTGTTTTAGTACAAGGAGGATGAGAGATGTGGGGATTATGAATAGAAAAAAAATATAGAAGCAGGTGGCCAACTTTGGGACAGGAGGTGGGGAGGGCTATGCAGCCAGGCAGGCAGCTCTTTGCTCATTACTGTAGGGACACGGGATATCAAATGACTTCATAAAGGCACTGAAGCAATATTTTGTTGCCAACAAAGCCCCCTATGTGATCAAAAGGATGGTCTACAGCAGTGGTTCTCAACCTTTCTAATGCCACGACCCTTTAATACAGTTCCTCATGTTGTGGTGACCTTCAACCACAAAATTATTTTTGTTGCTACTTCATAACTGAATTTTGCTACTGCTATGAATTATAATGCAAATATTTTGTGTTTTCTGATGGTCTTGGGCGACCCAGTTGGCTGGTGGGGGGAGGGGCTGCAGGAAGTTGGCCGGCTGGCCCCACCCCCAGATTGAGCCGTTCACTGGCTGCAGTGGGCATCATAGCGACTGGTTATTCTGGTTGTTATGGCATTTGGTTGCTGGCTTTTTATATATATATAGATGGTGCTACTAAGAGAATGGTTTGAGTAGTTTCCCTGGTTTCCTTAGGTACTGTTAGAGACAGAAAACAGCAGGTGGCATGCCAGCTCCCAGCACAGCCTCCTGTGTTAAGCACTGTCATATGCCAGGCATGAGTGGTCAGTCACTGGGATGTGCATGTCATGTACCATGTGTCAGCCACATACATACCCAGGTGAATGCGTCTTACCAAGTCCTATAAGCAATAATAAAATAACTGTGTGGTGAATCTTAATCCCAGGCAACTTGTGAAGCCTCACATATAAATGTTCTCTCTCAGCTCTCAGTCCTGTCCATTACAATACAGGTGGGGTTTGGTCTATGCGACATAATCATCCCCCAGGTTGACAGTGACTCCCGTCTCAATGCACGCAGCGTGCAGTGTTTCTCAGGGTGCGGACCAGTGACCACGTGCATCAGAATCTTCGAGTTCTTTTTAAAAGTGCAGTGTTCTGAGTCTCGTTCTTTGGGAGTGAGAGCTAGACGTCTGCATTTAGCAGGTTCTCTTGGGGACATTTCCAGAGCGCCCTATAGTGTGAGAAACACTCATACATAAAACAAAGTAACATTTTAAAATGCAAATAAGTGTTCTCTGATTTTTTTTACTCTGTAAAAATGTGGATTTTCAGATGTGCTTATGATCTTCTCAGAGTGAGGATTGTCAGACTGCTTTTGTGTGGAATCTATCACAATGTGAACCGCTCTATCACCAGTTCCTACAGGAGGTAGCTGGCCAGTGAAGTCCCAGGAATTCTCGTTGCGAAGTGGGCTGACATGGACCTTCCCAGGGTGTGTCCCTGTGTGTGTGTGTGTGTGTGTGTGTGTGTGTGTGTGTGTGTATTGATATATATATATATATATATATATATATATATATATATATATATATATTGATTTCGAGAGGAAGGAAGAGGGAGAGAGAGACATCAATGATGAGAAAGAATCACTGATCAGCTGCCTCCTGCATGCCCCCTACTGGGGATCAAGCCTGCAACTGGGCATGTGCCCTGGCCAGGAATTCAACCATGACTCAATGCTCAACCACTGAGCAACACCAGCCGGGCTGTGTCTTTTTTTTCTTTTCTTTCTTTCTTTTTTTAAGAAAAAATTTACTGGTGGGAACTCTTTGGGGCAGTGAGTTTTGTTTTGTTTTGTTTTGTTTTGTTTTGTTTTGTTTTGATTCAGTCTTTTTATTTGGCCTTGCTGGCTCAGACCTTGTGCTGAGAAGACCTCTGGCTGAGGCCCTACCCTGGGCATAGATGCCAGTCTGTTACGGAGCCTGAAAGACTCCCCCATTCTGAGTCTGGCCCTTGGCTTCAGACACCCTCTCTGTGTCAAGTCCTATTTGTTTTTGCGAAGCCGTTCCCCCTTCCTCACTGCCCCCTTCATGCCATTGCAGTTCATCTTTGAAGCAAAAGTTACCTGGGACTAAGAGCCTGGAGGACCAAATGAGTGTGTTGTCTGTCAACAAAGCCCTTTTTATGTCTCAGTCTTACCATAAAATCCATGTGGCAGTGGACAATATGGCCTTTTCTATAGTCTGGAAGAGTGACTCTAAAACCCGGCCATGGAAGACCCAGCAGGGAAACAGGCACAAGGGACGAGGCTTCAGACCAGTTGTGCAAGCTCATCTTGAACATGTTCGGCTACAGATTCCTGCTTATCTCCTTCCTCTGACCCGCAGCACTGAGAGACGAGGGGCTGGCTCAGGGAGCAGGAAGGGAACGGACATAAATCTGAGCTAATTTGGAAAGGGGAGGACGAAGCAGATCCTCAGCAATCAATAGAGGGATGTCTTGCTTTGTGGTCAATGTTTACACTGCGCTGCGGCTGCAATGTAATCCTGCTGCATCAGAACCTGAGCGGTTTGAGGTGAACCGAGGTCACCTAATGCCTCCTGGTGCCATGGCTGCATCACCCCTCCAGGTCCAGGAGGCCAAATCCTTGCTGGTGATTCTCTCTATCCCTTTTAGCTTCCATTGCTTCATGCTGCCCCCTAAAGAGAGGGAAAATGACCGATGGCCCTTTCCTGAGCTCCTGCTTGCAGGACGGGATGTACACATGCCCCTGGGTGTTTCCTTCTGTGCCTCTGGGGGAGCACACGAGGGAAGGAAAGTGCAATGAGAACAGGGACTAGATTGTTCCCTCCCTGGCCAAGCTGGGGGGGTAAGGGGGTGGTGGGTGGGAAGCAAAGCATGTGTTATCTTGTCATGGGAAGGAGAGGGTATAACAAATGCTTTGACTGAATAGCAAGTTCACTAATTGATTGTTAATGACTACACAGCCCTAAATGTCTGGAATTTGGTATAGATTCAATGTAATTTGACGTTTGCCAACCGTTATTAAATCTCTTTGATGATCTCCCATGCAGCTGGCGAGGAGCAGCTGATTGGCTGATGGGGATGGGAGCGAGGCTGGCTGGGCCTGGAGTCCATGGGATGTCTGGAAGGCAGCCCTGATCTCCCGCTGCCCTCTCTCCCCAGGCCCGCTCCCCGGGCAGGCCTGCTGGTCTGGTCCTCTTCCTGGTTTCTGCAGGCGATCTTCTCCAAGGCGTTTCCCGTCCAGCATCAGTCCACCTGCCCCTTGGAAAGCAAAACACAACCTTGGCTCTCATAGTTCCTCAGGGGAGAATGCCCTGAGTCTGAGTCTCATCTCAGTCCTTGAGAAAATAGGCATGCTGTTCACACGCTTTCCAAACCTTGGGCTCGTGGCCTCTGCTTTGAGCTCAGGGAAGGGAAGACCGTGGAGAAAGCAGCTCTATTCATGCCTCTCAGCTCCTCTGTTTTTCCTTCTCTCTTGCAGCCACCCCAATTGTGAGCCCCCCATTCCTTGCCCAGCTCAGATTCTCCTTAATTGTGCAATGGCCAGAGAGGCTGGGGGTGTGGGGTGGGGGATCATTTCCGAGGTTCAATCCTGTTCTTCCTCCAGAGACTTCATCCCCGAAAAGCTAATGGCTATGTTTTCAGACAACACAACCCCGGTGGAAATATTTGCCATTTTCTTTGTTGAGTGTTATTTTTTCCATATTCGAGGTCTGATTTCCTGCAATTCTTGGAGAGTACCAGGAGGAAGAGGGGGCAGGAAGCTCAGCACAGAGGGGAGCGGTGATTAAGCGCTCACTCATGTCCGGCCTGCTCCTTCAGCTGCGGGAAAGCCTTGTGAGGGGTTCCTGCATCGGTTATTTTTGTGCAGAAAGAACAGTGTCTTTGTTAAGGATACTGGATGATAGGAGCAGGAGATTCAGCATTTTCCCTCTGGCTGTCACTCACCAGCAGCTTCCCTTGTGCATCATCTCCCGGGGCTGTTTCCCCAGCCCTTCCAAAAGGACAATGCTTGCTTGTTGAATCATTTGGATTTCCTTCAAAATAAAATGCCAGGCAAGTCTAACTTACTGTTATGAATGTAAAAGGCTCCGTCTTGGAAAATGGTTTTCGTCAACCTATTGCCGGTTGAGTATTTCCAGTAGTAAAGCTGCTGTAGGGTTTGCAGGAATTGATTTAATTATTTAGTTTTT
Source organism: Pipistrellus hanaki (assembly GCF_964339955.1). Classification (NCBI taxonomy): domain Eukaryota; kingdom Metazoa; phylum Chordata; class Mammalia; order Chiroptera; family Vespertilionidae; genus Pipistrellus; species Pipistrellus hanaki. Next base: position 77,903,118 of record NC_140510.1, on the reverse strand, counting down.
TAATAACAACTCTCCATAGGTACCACATGAAGAGTAAAGGACTTCTCCAAGTATTTACTGGCGAGACAATAGATAATAGTGAAAGTTACACCTCTTTTGGTTATCGTTTTAGTAGCTTGTCAGTAGCTTTTATCAGGGATGTCATTTAATAGTCATCGTAAATTTGTGAGTAGGATAGATGTTGTCTAAGCCCAACTCGCTACCCTGTTTTTGTCTTTTGAATGAGGAAACTGAAGTCCAGGGAGGTTGAGTGGCTTGCCCAAAGTCGAAAAAGTGCTAAGCGATAGAGGTGAAAACACCACTCTTCTATTCATTCTCTGTCCCACCTGCACTTCATGTAGAAAATTTTATTGAGCCAAAGGGTATGAAGTAGGAAATTGGTCAGATGACCAAGTGCCTTCCTTGGAGGGCAAAGTCAGGGGTTGGGCCTTTGCTCTGAGAGCAATGGGGATCCACTGAGGAAGTTAAACAGAGGGGGTCCCCTTGCCTGATTTACTTTTAAACAAGCACCATGCTTGGGTAAAGAGAATTAACACCCATCTAGTTGCTTAGGTGAAAAACTGAGTCCTTCTTGGCTCATCAGTTTCCCTCTCCTTTCCTATCAACAAATCCAGTGAACAATACCCTCTAACTTCCTATCCATGTCCAGGCCTCTGACTTCCTATCCATGTCCACCAACACCACCTTCACTTAGGTTACTCTCTCTCTAGGCTATTGCAATGCTGCCTCAGACACTGTATGTAGGAAAACTTATCAGACCCTCAAGGGGAGAGGTCAAGTAGGCAATTGGACATTGAAGGCTAAAGCTCAGTCTGAGGATTATAGGAGAATCATGCACTTAAACCCTTGGCACAGCACCTGGCTTCTAGAATGTTCTAATGCACATGATTTTTTTTTTAAATTTTCATTTGAAAAAATAATACTCATTCCCCTGCTGATTTTCAACATGATGGACTTGGAGCAGGAGACTTTGGTTTATGTCCTAGTTCAAAAGAAGGGTGACTTTGGACAAGTCTGAATGCCTCTGAGCTGCTGTTCCCTCCTCTAGGAAATAAAGATGTAACACCTGTTCTTCCTTCCCACGGGGCTATTGTGAGCTTCAAATATAATGATGGATGTGAAAATGCCTTGTAAGCTGAAAAGCATCTTTTCATGAGCGACCAACCATGGTGAAATTATATTTCATTCAGTTTCCCTCTGTACTCGGCCTCTTAGGTTCCTATAATGTAAGACAACATTACAAAATACATTCTATTGTAGGGCACCGGGGTTTCAATTTACAGGCAGGCCGAGTCCCAGATTCCCGAACCTCTGCCTTGTGTCATCCAAACCAGGGCTGTCCCATAGGCCTTTCTGCTGACACGGGAATGTGCATCTGTGCTGTCCTGTGTGGGAGCCACCAGCCATTGTAGTTATTGAGCACTTAAAACATAAATAGTGTGACCAAAAAATGTTGCATTTTATTTTTTAAATTTTAATTAATTTAAATGTAAATAGCCACACGTGGCTACTGGCTATTATTTTGGACAGCTCAAGCCCCAAAGCATTATGCTTTCAGGGCCCTCGTCTCTACAATGATGAGATGTTTTCTAATCCTATCCTTTCTCTATTTATACATACACGGTTGAGGGACCGGTAAGTCCATTTATCAGCCAGATAAAATAAGGCTGAATCCTGAATCACTTTTCTTATTCTTGAGTTGAAGATAATCCTAGATTTTTAAAAAAGTTCAAGATGGGCTACTTCAGAAACATATTCTCCTGGGAGTTATATTTTGGTATCAGGTAGACTTATTCCAACATTAACATTCTCCATTTCTCATTTAAAAAATTCACTAGGGAAAAAAAGTTGGAATTGAGCAAATAAACGAATGGCTACAATCGGGATTTTATATATATATATATATATATATATATATATATATATATATATATATATATATGGTGATGACAGTTGTGAGGCCATAAGGGGTTTCCATGATGAAGCTGGTACTAATTTTGTCTCTTTGCATAAGGACTGTGTTATTATTACTGGGTATTTTAGAGCATTAGCTGAAGTATATAGAGAAATACACAGAAAAGGATAGTAACGTGGTTAAATTGTTTGAGGGTAAAAAGTGAGAGCTTAGCAGAAAAGAAACCCAAGGCAACCAAAAGAACCAGAGATGAGAGATGGTGAGAAGTGAGAAAAGCTTTTTAGGGGAGAAAAATATATAGAACTGAAATCAAGAAGACAGAGAGGGAACAGATTGGGGTAGGCGGTGAGGATCAGAGAAGAAATTCCACATCCATTTGTGAAAGACACCAGGCACTAAGCCTGTGTGTGTGTGTGTGTGTGTGTGTCCGGGGGCCATAAGGGAGAGAAGAAAAAAATTACTTTGGAAAGAAACAGTGACAGGTAGTGAGGACAAGGAGGGACAGCTGTCATCTCATTTAATTAAGAAATTATTAATGGAACAGACGGGCCAGCCACAATGAGCCTTTACTGATGAGATGCTACTAAAATTGCAGAAAACAGCAGCTGAAAAGTTATGGAGAGCAAAAGTGGTATGAATGCTAATTTAATTGATAACATTTTACTTAGCACAAGGCTTATAAATTTAAAAATCACACGTTAAACAAATTCAAATGACTCTGGTAATTATCTAATTATAGTTGTTTAAATAATGTAATACAGTTAAATGTGTTTTTTTAAAAAGCCCTAATTATTTTAAGCGATTATCCTTATGTTTTGAATTCTCTTTTTAAGCAGTTAGCTGTTCAGTCCTATAGTCCTAAGGAGGTAATATCCTGATGGCTACACCTACATCTCTACTAAACCTATGTAGCCATTGGGTCAGAAGAAGATAAACGGCAAACTTAGCTTCTAAATGCCTTGTTTTCTCCTCTCCTGCTTCTTATTTTTCCACAAGGAGGATATCTAGCTTCTTTCTCTGGCTTGTCTCTTTGTTCTTTCTTCCCTCACCACGTAAGGCTCCCTGACATCTCTCTGCCTTCATCATAAGCAAACATGGCATAAATCTTGTTAGACTAAGCATGATACAGGTCACATAGGAGCTCAGGCAGGCAAGTTCGCTTCACAGAATGCTGTCTGGATTAAGAGCTGAGAACCATAAACTTGTGGCGGACTGTGGTTGAAGAAGAGAAACATTTTGCTCACCTGACTCATCTGTGGGCAGACCGTCCTGAAATTCTCATAATGGGTGGGGGAAAAAGACAAAGAAACTGATTTGAAATATCTCCATTTTTCTTAATAACACATGAACGTTGCAAATTATTATTACCAAAAAAAAAAAAAAAACAGATAAAGTTAAAGCTCTTACAACACTACCTACACAATAACTATTATGAATGAATAGGTTTCCAGAAATCAGCATAGGTATTAACATAAATGTGATCTTATCTATGTAAGATAGGGTTCTTTTTTAACTGAATCCGGAATGGCCATATATCCATGTCAATATGTCATACTTCACTGAATGAAAGACACTTGTGATTGTAAGATTATGTACTAGTAAGAATAAAAATGCTCAGACTATAAATTGTATGCTCTGTAGACTATAAAACACATCTTAATTTCAGAGATGTTAAAAAATTAAAAAGGTATCTTATAAATCATGAAATACAGTATTAAAATTTTCCTTAACCTTTTAATAACTGCATAATATTCCATTTTATAGTCAGGTCACAAATTATTCAACAAAGCTCCCATTAGTAGACATTTGTGTTGTTTCCAATACTTTACAATTTTCATGAACTTTCTTAACGTACATCTTTGCACACATTGTATTACTTCCTCAGGTTAAGTTCCTAGAGTTGAATTGATGGATTATGTAAGCGTGTTAGTCCTGCTTATAGCAGGTGAGAGTGGCTTGCTCTCTTACCAGTTATGTTTCAGAGTGCTCACTCCCTCAGTCCTCAGCAATTGATAATCATCTACTTAAACGTCGCTGATAAAAACCATACCTCCACTAAGAGAAGTCCAAAGCAATATACCTCATTTGCCATCCACTATCATTTTTATCTTCCTTCTCAGTGTTTCCAGTATTCAAGGAACTTTAGGAACTTGAAATGGTGATGTCCACAGATGATTCTATTTATTTGCAGAGAATCACCCTTACCACAGGGCTGTATTCAATGATCTGCTTTACTGCTCTTCATCTTTCTGCCAATTAGGGACAAGGCCTGAGGATCACACCTTTGGTTGTGACTTAATACAAATAGCCCCATTAAGTTAGATGGGGGCTCCTTTCCTGAACTCTGCTGCTCATTGGATCTGAAAGCAGTGAACCCGTTCTGTGGGGACACAGAGATGAACAACTTACAGTGCCTGCCCGAGGAACCTACAATCTAATCGGGGAGATGAGATGCACTCACAGGCAGTTAGACAGCGACAGGAGACAAGCCCATTGATTTCGTGAGGCAGGATATGATTTAGTGTCAATGTACAGACATTTCCGTCCAGAATTTGAATGAAATTTGGAGACCGAACGCCCTGCCCCTCGGAGAGGCAGCAAGACCAATGCTAATGTGCCTTGACCCTCCGGAAGCACAAAGATGACACATGGTCGATTCCACTCCAGGCAGCATCTGTGTCCTGTACCGTCCCCCAGGACTCTAAGGCACAGCGACAAATGCTCAGTCTTTTCCTGGAGCGCCAGGGGCCAGCTGTCCCAGCGTCTCGGGAGTCCTGGAGGGGAGGAGCCGGGACATTTGACTCCAGCCCCTCTTCAGGGGGCGTGCTGAGGAGGGCCAGAAACCAGAGACACAGTCCGGGATCCTGGGAGAGGGGAATTCAGCACATTGCCATGCCCAGCGGTAAAGGGACCGAGGTCCTGTTCATAAAGCAAGCTTCCTAGTCATTCAAGTTTTGGGACATATGCCTCCCAAACCAAATTTCTTGAGAAAGAGAGAGAGAGAGAGTGAGAGAGAAATGGCTTTTTTAATTTATTGTTTCCGAAGCCAGATACTCATAGTAAGAGGCACCACATGGTGTCCTGCTTCTGGGCTCTGATTTAATAAGGATGAGAGGAAACAAAGGACTCGCTTACTCATATTGAAGGAGTGCAAACGCACCCCACCTCTACCCACACCCCAGGCCCTCCACGACAGGGCTTATGTTGGTAAATGACGTGCGGGCTGTGAATGGTGGGAGGAGCCCTGGATGCTGAGTCAGGAGAGACACCCGGACCCCATCCGTGCACATGACTCAGAAATGTGGTCAGCACACTGGGGAGCTGGGGAGCGTTTTAGAATAAGTGCAGGTTTGGACACATTCGGACCTCCTGAATCAGACTCTTGAGGTGGGTGAGGCGTTATTTTTCAAGAAATTCCACCAGTGACTCAGATGGGTTCTTTCGGTTAAAAAATCACTCAAATGGGTAATCTCTAGCAAGGAACCCTCAGCCTCATTTCTGATGTTTTGGCGCTTCCATGTAATAAAAAAATAAATAAAGAGAAAGACAAATGAGGCTTTAAGCCATTTAAATAATGCATTTGAATCCCATAATTTGTGTTTACAGTTAACCTAATAACACTTAATATAAAACTGCAATAAAATTGAATCTCACAAGATAATTAAAAGTTTATGAAAATATTAATTCTTGGGAAGCACATAGGCAGTCTGATCCAAAATTGGCGCAGAGTTTAAGGTTGTATGATGAATGGCTACTTTCCGTCCTGTCATGGGGACTCTGAGGCTGAAGATAGCACCTCATTTGGTGAAATGATTAAAGTATAAATTTGACCCTCTTCATTAGTGGGAAGCCCAGGCCCTTGTCTTTCTGGCTCCTTTCCCTCCCTTTCCCCTCTCCCCCTCCACTTCCCATGAAAGTCCTGCCATGAAAGCACTGGGTTGAGCCGTCATGATCAATGGCCCCTTGGTCATACTGTTCTAGGCTGACTACTCCCCCTTCCCCAGGGGAGAATTGTTAATGATAATATTAATAAGAGCAGCTAACATCTGCTGAGCTCTCGCTATGTTTCAGGCTCTATGTTATAGGCAGAAAATAGATTTTTCCCTTCTATCCCAGGAGTCCAGGTCTCAGAGAGTCTACAATTTAAGAGCTGTCTGTTTTCCAGGACAGGCCCCATATTAACACATTGCAAGTGTGAAATGTGGTTCCTTTCTACTCTCTCAGCCAGTGTATTGGCTTTCACATAATTAGCATCATTTTTCAGGATACGTGAGCACCATTCATAGCCCAACTCCTTGACTTTGGACACAATCTTATGGTTTGGTGACCAAGAAACACATTGACCTGGAGAGGTAAGACCAGATATGTGAACAGAAACCTCAAAATGACATGCGAATAAGAGGGTGTTGGGAGAACTGGCAAGTATGCACCCCAAAGGGTCACATCTCTGCCACCTGCTCCTCGGGTGGCTCCGTTGTTCCTTCCCACCTTGGAGTCTAAGCAGAGGTCATGTTCTCCTTCACAGATGTCTCTATGAAAAGAGTCTTTCTGTTGGCAGGGCTGCATCCCTAACCATGTCCTTCATACCAGCCCCTCCCAAATTCTCCTCCAGAAACCGAAACCAGAATCTATTGGAAAGATTGCCTACATCTCCTGTTTGTTTGTTTTTTTCTTTATTGATTAAGGTATTACATATGTGTTCTTATCCCCCCATTGCCCCCCACCCCCCAACATCCCCCACTCATGCCCTCTATCCCCCTGTTGTCTGTGTCCATTAGTTATGCTCATATGCATGCATACAAGTCCTTTGGTTGATCTCTCTCCCTTACCCCCGCCCTCTCCTGCTATCCCTCTGAAGTTTGACGATCTGATTAATGCTTCTTTGTCTCTGGATCTGTTTTTGTTCATCAGTTTATGTTGTTTGTTATATTCCACAAATGAGTGAGATCATGTGATATTTCTCTTTCTTTGATTGGCTTATTTCGCTTAGCATAGTGCTCTCCAGTTCCATACATGCTGTTGCAAATGGTAAGAATTCCTTCTTTTTACCACAGCATTCTATTCCATTGTGTAGAATTGTACCACAGGTTTTTGTGTTTTTTTTGTTGTTGTTTTTAAAATATATATTTTATTGATTTTTCACAGAGAGGAGGAGAGAGGGATAGAGAGCTAGAAATGTCGATGAGTGAGAGACATCGACCAGCTGCCTCTTGCACACCCCCTATCGGGGATGTGCCCGCAACCAATGTACATGCCCTTGACCGGAATCGAACCTGGGACCTTTCAGTCCGCAGACCATTGCTATACCACTGAGACAAACCGGTTTCGGCTGTACCACAGTTTTTTAATCCACTCATTTGCTGATGGGCACTTAGGATGTTTCCTAATTTTTTCATATTCAAAACAAACTTTAGTGCATTCAAAAATATAAAAACCCAAAAAGAAAGGAAAAAAAATATCTAAACAAGCAACACCATTGTTGCTTTGAAGCAAATGACAATAGTCAACCAATCTGCTGATATTCTCAATTTTTTCCCATTCCCTGCCTCTTTGGAAGGGGAGTTCATGGCAAATAGCAAGTGAAAAAGAGGGAAATAAAAAGGTTTTGCATCAACAACAAACTGAGTAAACATCCCCCAGATAACAGAAAGTTGACCATTTTTATTTCTTCACACCCCCTTGGACTGAAGCATGGAACATGATTTGCACGCTTCACAGTAAGCAATGGGCTTGCAGGTCCTCCCTGATGCCAGGAAGGAGATGGAGGCATGCTCATTCTTGGTGTGGCCATTTTGGACTTTGCATTTTGCAGATCTTCATTGCTTTTGCTCAAAACCAGACCCTGAGAAGACTGTGAACTTGATTCCTGCAATAAATCAAGTTCTAATTCAAGGGAGAGTCTGAGCCCCTCTCCCCCAGCTCCCCCACCGTGGCTCCTCCACATGCTTCCAATGCTATTGAAATGACTCAGAGCTGAACCCGGCCTGTTATTTTTATCACTCAGTCCCCAAGGTAAAAATGTTTGGCTAATTTGGTTCTTATTCCCGCCCCTACCCCCCCCCCCCCCCCATAGTTAGACATGGAAGAGGAAAGACAGAAAGGAATGCTTAGGCAAATTAGTCTGAAAACAGAGCTTCGGAAAAAATGGAAAGAGAAGGGAAGGGAGAAACCAACAGGAAGGATGTGTCTAGACAATCCCTCTTTGTGTACAGAATCCTCCCCTCCTCTCTCAGGGCTGTCTTCCTTCACTCGTATTAATTTTTCTCTGCAGCTTATCTCTTACCCTTAGATAAGGGACGATCAGAGTGGGTGCCTTGGCGCTTTTGGCAGCCCAGATCTGCAGGAGGCTCAGCAGCCAGAGACCAGCAGGCATCCAGCAGGGGCCCAGGCTGCCCTCCCTGTGTGGAAGGTTTTCTCATCCCTCAAGCGCCCTGAGAGAGATTACTAGTCGCCCTCAGCTTTGGGTATTCATTATTTCCCCTGTGTCCCTGACATATTGAAAAGATCCATTGTAATGCTTCTAAGCAGAAGGAATAACCCCAAAAGGATAAGGCTGGGTGTGGACAGTATAATTCAAAGTCACTGCTGGAAGCCCTTCATATGTGCCCTTTGGAGTGCTGTGCCTTCTCAATGTGGTGTTGGCTGTCACTATGCTCAGAGGGTCTGTAAAGGGGGCTTGAAATGAACATACTTTCAAATCAATGTCTTGATACTTATTATCTGCATGACCTTGATCAAGTTGCTTAAACTCTCTTAGCCTTACTCTCTCCATCTAGAAAATGGGGATGGTAAGAATCCTAACCTTGGAATGCTTTGAGGGCATTGGATGAGCTAATGTGAAGAATGGGCTTCATCTAGCACTGGTGACCCTAAGGACACCACACGCTGGTGAGAGGAGAGAGATGCCATTGTGCTTGTTGTGGCTATATATTCATCTTAATTATTGCTGAGATGACCTGAAATCTTAATAATGGTGTAATCTGTGTCTGTAGCTAATGAAACATCTCAGGGGGAAAAAACAACAACAACAAACAACAACAACAACAACAACAAAACAGAAAGGGCTGTGATATCAGGGTCAAGTCAGGAAAAGAGAAACAATTCTAAGAATTTTGAAAGGAGGGAATTAAATATAAGAATTGATGATGTAAGTAATAGAAAAGACAAGAAGCCAAACAGGAAACAGTGAAGCAACCCAGAGATTAACAAAAGCAAGAAGCTGCTGCCTGAGACAGAAGCCATACAGGGATAGGGTGACTTTACAGACACCAGAGCCAGACTACCCGCTAAGAGCTGGGACCTGAAAGGAAGGGGCCTAAGCCACCGAGGAGTTCATCCAGGGCTCTGAAGTGTCCCTGAAGCAGAGAGAGAGAACTCCAGGGTTTGCCCTTCCTCCTGCCCTCGGGTCTTAGCCAGCAGCCTGCAGACGAGGCTGTCTGGAAACACAGTTTGCAGAATCATTCATGGCTGCAGAATCAACTTTGGAGGAAGATGAACTCTTCATGCCTATGAGGTTGAATACATTGACAAGAAGCCACTGAGATGCTGGGTTTCAGCTTTTAGCTGGAATACCTAATGGTTATGAAGTTTGGAGCCAGGTGATTGTTCTGTTATGAACGTACCTGAGGCGTACGATGTTAAAAACACAGAAAAGGAGGAGAGTGGACAATCCCACACCCTTTGGGTGAAGTTTTCTAAAATGTCTTCTTCTTTTTTTTTTTTTTTCTCATCTAGAGAGCTCTTATCCATGATTGTTTCAATAACTTCCTCCAAATAAGGCTCCATTATTATTTACCAATGCCTGGAGACCAAACCACTGTTTACCAGGGAGAGAAAGTGACTTTGCCAGCATGAAAGGCCAACAGGGATGCTTTGGTGCAGGAGAGAGAGAAAAGGGGAAAGAAAAATTGTTAGTCTTTGCTTTCTGCAGAGTCGCTTTCAGGCTGAGGGATGTCCCTTTGAGAATGTATCCATCTTAACTAAGAGAGAGGGTGCTAGATAAAGACTCAATCTGATACACGCTGTAAATGTTCAACTGGCACCTCAGCTTCATCTCTCTGTCCTAGGCCATCACACTTGTTTCTTATAAAGTGCCAGGCACTGGCACCCTTCCCAGCACAGAATGGGCTCCCTAGCCATTTCATTACCAGAAATTACAATGATCATCTGCCTAACTGGGAATAACATTATCTGAAACACAATTAGAAGTACACTGAGGCCCGGTGATGACTAATCAGAAATATTACTGCCTGGCACATCACACCGGATCATATCTCAGGATCATCACAGGTTGTTTTCATGTCCAGAAGCACGTCGATTATTACTAACATGGCAGGTGTGAGTGTGTGTGTGTGTGTGTGTGTGTGTGTGTGTGTGTGTGTAATAAAGCCGTTATTAAAATCTTCCACTTGGGTATCAAGGAATTGAAGCACACAAAGGTCCAGGGACATCAGGATCAAAGGCCCTGGTCAAAACAACTTCCAAACTCCCATACACATAACAATGACTCGGTCTGGTGTGATTCCACATGTGGAATGGGACTTCTCGAGGCTAGAATAGGACACCCTAATTTAATGAGGTGACCGGGCCTATGGTCCAGAAGAAGCAAGCTTCAGGAACTTTCCAGAAGAGAGAAAGCACTGGGGTAGGGCTCTGTATGCATCTAGAAATAAGTGTAGGAAAAATCACCTTGCATATGTGTTATAAGGGACCAAGCCTCAAGGTCATCGTCTCTACCAAGGCCAACTCTCTCTTCTCGAAGGCAAAACAAACAAAAAAGAGAACAGATTTGTTTGTCATGATGGAAGGGAATGTTTCCAAGTATGTTGTATGAATATATCCTTGCAATAATGCAGTTATGTGACAGAAGAATGATCCCGTGTTGTTCCCAGCGTGATTTTTTGGCTAAAGTGTGGTTCAGGTTAACCCAAGATGCTGAGGACCAGGAGGTCAGAGAGGAAAACCAGCTGCCACACTTCATGTGGTCCAGATGAGAAGAATCAAGAATGTTGACCATCGGTGGTCCAATCCACTCTAGAGTCTCTGCTTCTCAACTGCAGGGCTCCTCAGGAGAGGTGGAAATAGCACTGTGCAGCCGTCTCCAATACGAGCATCCTCTGGGAACATTTCTAGAGCTGCCTAAGGACAAGCCATGGTGGCTGGTAAGTCAAGCCATCCCTGTGACCAGAGCTGGGGTAAAGGATAATAAAGATTTAGTGTGTATTGGCCCACCCCACGCATAAACTAGAAGTGTCCTCAAATGCATTGCAATCTTTTTGAAAATGAAGCTCTAGAAAAAAGAGCAAATATTGACACTTCAATAATGTTTGCCCAGCAATCAGTGAGCTGTATACAGCACTCAGGGTATCTCTGTTACTGGAATCAATTAGGAAAACGGGGAATTGATATCCTCCAATGAGAAATATATGGTAGTGGCTGACATTACAGATAACGTCAGAACTGCAAATCATCTCTGAAGTCACAGGCCTTGCCTGACACTGACATGTGTGCAGGGAATCTGTCTGAGAACACAGATCTTCCTTCATTACTTCAGTAAGAGCCAGATGCTCTTATCAGACACTGTCTCCTCCAATTAGCAACTTCTATTCCCTGCAACTTCCTCTTCTCATTCATTCATTCATTCATTCATTATTTCATATTTGTTGAGAACCTACCTGCACTAGCTGTATTTTAGAATGGAAGGAATCTCTGGTTCCAGTGTGTGGGTATAAAGTAAAGCATCTCTACTAATAAGAGCCTATGTGGCCCTTGTGCCCTCATGTCGTCACAAGATAGCCACCACAAGATGGCCACCCCCACGTCATCACAAGATGGCCATTCAACCACATCATCACAGGGTGGTTACCACAATATGGCCACCACAAGATGGCTGGCAGGCGAGGGTGGTTTGGGGAGATCAGGCTGGCAGGCAGAAGCAGGTCGGGGTGACCAGGCAGGCAGGCAGGGGAGCAGTTGGGAACCAGCAGTCCTGGATTGTGAGAGGGATGTCTCAGATTGGAGAGGGTGCAGGTTGGGCTGAGGGACACTCTTTCCCCACTCTCCCTCTCACCCCAATACATGAATTTCATGCACCAGGCCTCTGGTTTTCATATAAAACAAAAGTGAATCACTCCTGTGGAAATCTGAGTAAAGAGCACCTCACTGAGGGGATCAAGAAATGTGAAGGCCACCGAGACCAGTTTGGCTCAGTGGATAGAGCTTTAGCCTGTGGACTGAAAGGTCCCAGGTTAGATTCCAGTCAAGGGCATGCACCTTGGTTGCGGGCATATCCCCAGTGGGGGGTGTGCAGGAGGCAGCTGATCAAAGATTCTTTCTCATCGATGTTTCTAACTCTCTATATCCCTTCTCTCTGTAAAATAATCAATAAAATATATTTTTAAAAAAAGAAAAAAAAGAAAGCAATGCGAAGGCCCTAGAGGCATATTGAACCACCTTCCCTTTACTTTCCTGGAACGTATAGGTTTTCTTCAGTCTCCCATTGCTTCGCAGGCTGGTTGCTCTTTCTTTCCTCTGTTCCTACTTTTTCTTTTCTCCCTCCTTTCCTCCTCCGTTCCTTCATTCCCTCAATCCCTCTCTCTCTTTCCTCCTGTTAGTTTATTATTTATATTGTCAGAGGACTTTTAAGGAAATCTTAGGGCCGTGAATATCTTACACTGTAAACACTTCTCCAATAGATTTCTGTTATTGCTATTGTTCAGATGCCTCTCTCTTTGTTCCCAAATAAATTTTAAGTTCCTTGAAATAAGGACACACTCAAGGGTCTTTGATTTTTATGGATTTCCCAAAGTGCCCAATATAACAAGGGGCATATAGGAGAGACAGGATGATAAATGTGAGATCAAACTAAAATGCTTATAGCTGGAGAAGATTGTTGAGATAAATTTGCCCATCCAATATATTTTGTGACTATTCTTGATCTGTCTCCTTCTGTTATATGTATTCAGTCTATCTCCAGAGAACTAAACATTTTTAAAGTACCCTGGGGAAGAAACCCTGAAATATTGTAGTGTTTTTTGTTTAGCTGTGTTTGGGGTATCAATTGTCATCCTGTGAAATAACGATAACATTTTTATTGTTAAGGGCAGTCCAGTATCGAGTAGCTTTCAGTCTGCACTGTATAATTAGGTGGATAAAGGAAAGATAAAGTTCACTAGCTTCCCTTAATAGGAGGTGATTCCTAAGAACCACATGATGATTTGTACTGTGTTTGGGAAAAGCCCCAATTCTCAGCTTTTTGGAGCCGGTGAAAATGTTTCTTCTTAACGCTCCTCTTTGGAGAGAAAAAAAGATGTCATGCCCCTCGGTGAGATAGAGGAAGGGTGAATAATGTAAATTCTCAGTCCTCAGGTTTTAGGATCACAGCTTCAGCCACCGAACCTAAAACTAGCGGAGATGAAAAGGGTTTTTGCAGCAGCCGGCAGGTGCCATAGCGATAGGACGGTTGCTAAGGATGTCATTATCACTCTGATTGCAGGAGTCGGGAAGTTAATTGGCATGACCTCATTTAAGTCCTAGGGGCCAACCTGTTCACAAATGACAAAGGAGACAAAAAGTTGATCTTTTTATAGTGTCAGGAGGCAGCACTTGTTAACATTTAACATAGCATTTGGAGCAACCTATAACACTTTATTTATCGACCTGTTATCTTTTCCTCACACTGTGTCCTCCTTCCGTCTCTTTACTACACAGAATGAAGGCATGCCCTTCTTACATTCCCCCCCCCCCCCATTGCTCTATTTTTCCTGTTTCCTGCAGAGGAAGGAGGAGCATTCCCCTACCCCCTCCCTCACCCCCACCCCCAAAAGCAGCCATTAAATTGAAGAAGGCTCAAGGAAATGAACTGAAATGTCTTGTAGGAAGAAAAATTGCACTGTGGAGATGAAAAAAAAAAAGCCCGGGATAATGGAGATGGATCGCTCGATCTAGCTCTGGCCTCAAATAAAACTGATTGAGTTTAACATGGTAGGTTACAGTTAAAAAGCTTAGTTGTTTCAGCCCGGGTAATATAGTTTCAGGTTTTCATAGGGAGCCATTTATTTATTTTTGCATTTGTGAGTCATTTAGTCATTCCCCTGTGAGTGAGAATACATTTATTTCCCAACTCCCTGCTGTTAGGCGTTCTATTAATACCGTGCCCGTTGAAATAAATGGAGCAGTCGGAACGGTTTCGTGGTGAATTTGTTTTTCAGATTTTTTTTTTTTTTTTAATACTGCTATTTTGGTAAGTTGGCTTTTCAACCTCTCCCGTGGCTTAGAGTCTTCACGTTGCAACCTTTCCTTCTTCTAGCTTCACGCTTGATTGTTGCTTTTTTGCCTCAATATTGACAATGGAAGGCCACCTGAAGCCTTCTAACCGGGGAAATGCATACGAAAATGGGGTGTGCCGCAAGCAGGTTCTAATCCAGCAATAGGATTGTCAAAAATCATGGACGAAGCGACAGGGCTTTAAGCAAGTTTTCTCTCCAAGCTTTTGTGCTCTACCCAAAAGGAAAATCCAACCCGATGGAGAGGGAAATGGCTTCTACAAACAAGGAAGCGGGCAGGGTGGTGTTTTCTAGCATTCTGAAGGGGGATTTTCAAATGTACTTGGTGGTGCAAGCACGATAAGGTTTGCTCATGCGCCTTTGCAGGAAAGCTGAGCAAAGATAACGTCCTTGTTATTCTGAGCAGCTAATTACTGTCAGTAATTGTTTGCAGTGAACACCCTGCTGGAGAAAGGCCTGCTTGTGTGGCTTAAGGTGGGGGAGAGGGTCCATCCAGGGTTTTGAACCAAGGCCAGCCCTGGAGGCTGATTGGAAGGAGCAGCAGGAGTGCTCCTTGGAGGACACGTTCAGAAAAGCCCCAAAGGGGCCTTGGAGAAAAGCACGTGGATGTAGCTTCATGCTTTCCGGCACTTACAAAGGTTGGGCACATAACGGAATCACTCTTCCTGGGCTCTCATTTCTCCCCCCCTGCACTGATGCGGATGGGGGTAGGGGAGGGGTGAATAGGGGGCGGTGGTAGGTGGTCCATCCTCAGGCTGGTGAGGGGGAGGGGCTGGTCAAGGACATGCCCTCCCATTGGCTGCTCTCACTGGAAGCCTTGGGAAAGAACAAAGAAAGAATGACAAGGAAACAGACATGCTGGACACGCGTTGGCAAATACACACACACAGCACTTCCAATAGGGAGTCGATAGGAGCCAGGATAATTTATGCCCAGGCTTGCCACAGTGAGAAGAAACCCAACCAGAGGTGGATTGGGGGGAAGGGAAAAGGGATGAAGATAGTCCATTGCATTTCTAAGTGATGTGCCGCTCTCAATGATCTTAAATTATACTTATGCCCTAGGCAGGCATTCAAGGAGTAGCAGATACTGACACATGAGGAAACTGAGGCTCAGCAAAACCAAAGTGGATCCTCCAAGCGGCTCATGTAAGGAACATTCAAACCTGTGGGAAATGTTTGTGAGTTTATTTGAGCCAAACTGCAGGCAATTGCCAGGAAATGGAATCTCAACGGATGGAGACAATACTCCAGAGAATGGCAGCTGTGCACCTTGTTTTATGCATTACAATAAAAAGAGGAGACATAAGTAGGTTACATGAGATCCACTGATAGATTAGGGAGTCGGGAGGAAGCAAAGTGGAGAAACTTCTGGGACAGGATAAAAAGTAAAATGATAGCCAAAACCGGTTTGGCTCAGTGGATAGAATGGCGGTCTGTGGACTCAAGGGTCCCAGGTTCGATTCCGGTCAAGGGCATGTACCTTGGTTGCGGGCACATCCCCAATAGGGGGTGTGTGCAGGAGGCAGCTGATCAATGATTCTCTCTCATTGGTGTTTCTAACTCTCTATTCCTCTCTCTTCATCTCTGTAAAAAAATCAATAAAATATTTTTTTTAAGTTAAAATGATAAGACACTCTCTTCTTTTATATAAGTGGGTATGGAAGAGTTAACAGTAAACAATTAGCCATTTATTTATTCAGTAACAGCGAGGGGATTTGTGGTCTCTCCAGAGTGGTGCCTGTGCTGTGAGGGGTCCAGAAAAAAAGGAAAATTACCCTGACATCCCAATGGTATGTTATTGTAAATGCAGAAAGACAATAGTCAGGCTCAGTTAAGGTAAAGATTGACCTTTGTCAGGAATGATATGGACCTAGGACATGACTACCCACCATTAACTGCTTTTAGTTAAAGTTTTAATTTCAGACCATCCTTTGTGGTTACTTTGGGTCTCTGAGTTTGCAAGGCCTTCCCTGAGCTTATCATGTTAGCATGTGGCCCCTTTTCCTCCACAAGGGAGACAGATCAAGTGCTACAGCTCATATATTCAGGGAAGTAAGGACTGCAGCTCAGGTCTGTGTGGTGAGCTGGCATTCAGTAGCTAAAAACTGCACATTGGAGGGGTAGGAGAGATCAGAAGCCATATGGCTCCCTTCAATCTATTTCATAAAGAGACTCGTCTCTTGACAAGGCTCTGGATTGTGTCTGATTTCTTTCACTTGTTTTATGAAACCAATAAAGCCAGTGAGACATTTTACTGGCAGTTCCGGTGTATTCTAATTGGCCTGCAGTTGGAATTCCCTTTACAGCCTGGGCCAAAGCAACCACTCCAATTCCCTGAAGCTAACTCAGGGGTAGACTGAGGAGGAGGAAACAGGACGGGGTAGAGACTCAACGTCCTAAAGCCACTTTCTTTGATTTGGAAGGAAGCTTTGGCCACCAGTTTCCTGCCTACGGTCCTAAAAATGTTCACCAAGCTGCCCACTCCTCTCTCATTTTCATCAATGTACTTGCAATTTCCCAAGATCACCTTTCCAGGCCTACCTCATCCAGAGGTGAGCCATCCCCTGAGAGGGAGCCCAGTCACATTCCGCCTCTGCTCACGGGCCAGGCTGGCTGCTGGCTGGGAGAACTGGAGTCCTAGTGTTTTCCCATCCCAGCCTCCCCCCAGGTTAGTTAATGAAACTGAAAAGGAACTCGCAGCTCTGCTGCCCAGGGCCAAGGTGACTTTGCATTATGCTGGGGACAATGAGGGTAGTGTTTGCGGGCTGTGGCTTCTGCAAGCAAATGCCACTGAATACATTTGGAAGGAGCAGGCCTAGTTGGCCACTACTGTCAGTTGGAAAAGGAAGAAAGAAGGAAGAAGTGTTTTATTGCTTCAACTTAGTGAACAGGGTCTGAACTCAGCTCAAGTAGATTTTGAATCTCAGTCAAATTATTTTACCTCCTTTGTGCCTCAGTTGTTGTTTTTTTTTATCTGTAAAACAAACCAAACTAAATAAAACAAAAAAACACAAATCACACATAGAATTAGTACCTAATTTACAAGTTTATTATGATGATTCAATTATTTTATTTGTGTGAAGCAATTAGCACAAATTTTGAAACATAATTAGTACTTGCCAATGTCAGTTTAACAAGCCTCATTCCCTACATGTACCCTGTATCTTAATTTGTAGAATTTAATATCTGATAGGTATAGTCATCTTCGGGAAATAAAGGGCAGAAAAAGATTTTGCTTTTGACTTTTGTATTTTGTTGTTTTTGATTTTTTTTTCTTTCTAAATACCACCCATTAAGGCAGTTAGAGAAAATGACTGTTGCAAAATGAGAGAAAATTGTATAGAGTCTTACAAATGTTGACTTTCCTATTTGGCTTAACCTTATGATTTTATATAATCAAATGTACTGCTTTGTAATTATGCTTTTGTCATAACTAAAGTGCCAATGTTGTCCCCACATCTATAATAATAAGAGCATAATATGCTAATTAGACTGGACTGCCGAATGACCTTCTGGATGTCATTCCAGACATCCTTCCCGATAAAGCTGCGGTGGGGGGAGCCAAGGCAGAGAGGTTAGGTGTGATGAGGCAGGCAGAATGGTTAGGGGTGATCAGGCAGGCAGGCAGGTGAGCGGCTAGGAGCCAGTGGTCCCGTATTTCGAGAGGGATGTCCGACTGCCAGTTTAGGATAGGGCCTAAACCAAAAGTCGGACATCCCCAGAAGGGTCCTGGATTGTGAGAGGGTGCAGGCCGGGCTGAGGGCCCCCCACCTCTTGTGCATGAATTTTGTGCACTGGGCCTCTAGTCTATAATAATAAATGTGTAATATGCTAATTAGACTGAGGTGGCCACCATGGCGAGCGAGGAATGAGGCAGCAGCCGTGGTGACAGGGCCAAGCCCCTTGTACGAATTTTGTGCATTGGGCCTCTAGTATTTTTAATGTTCAGCAAATAATTGTGGTCAAAATGAGTATGCTTCATTTTGATGGGGTGTGGGAACATCCAATGTTGACTTAGATATGACTCCATTTACTACAGGAAGTTAGAGCAAAAAATGAGGTAACCTGCCTGCCTGTGGGTGTCTGCGCAGATTTTTCGGGGAGAGTCCAGCTGTTGAGATAAGAAACAAGTCCATTTTGGCTGGCAGGTGGAAGATACCAGTGCAATCATTTGCCATTTCTGGAGGGTTAATGCAGAGGGTCATTGGAAAACACCGTGAGAGGGTGGAGCCTAGGAATAGAGAATTCAAAGCATTTGGACATCCTGGTAGGTGGGCAAAATCAGGGATGTGTTTGAAGAGACAGAAAGGATGTCTTTGGGTAGATAGAAGGGCCACAGACCCTGGGTTCCCTGCTAGGACAATGGGTTGAGATTATAGGGACTCTGGTCTAGATTCTAGTTCTAGAGAAACCAAATACTAGGCAAGCTATCAAGACTAGGGCTTCCAGCCTGAGGTTAGGAACCAGCTGCCAGCCCTAGAGAACAGGCAGAAACTAGATCTGAATGACAACATAGCAGCAATAATGCAGTACTTACACAGTACTGACCATGTCCCCAGCAGCAACCTGTATGCTTTAGCTATGTTAGCCCTTACAATAAGCCCATGGATTGGGTACTATAATCATTATGACCATTTGTTTCAGAGAAGGAAACTGAGGCTTAGAGAGTAACTAGCCCAAGAATACACAACAAGTAACAGATTGGGACCCAGGCTGTCCAATTCCAGCATCCATACTCAACTATCACAGCAAATGGCCCCTCGGATCAGTTGCTTTTTAAAGGGTATAGAGACTGAGATGTGGCCACGGCTGAGCCTACAGGTGAGTATGGAGAAGCCCGAGGGTGAGTGGGACCCAGGGTATAGGAGTTAGGCTTGGCCTGACACTATGTCCCGGTGTCCCTTGGAGAAAAGCATCCTAGCTCTTCCCAATAAAGGGCAGTTTATATTCCAGTTAAGAATTTCCTCCGTTCCAGTTCAGACCTAGGAATTTTGGCTCAGTCCTCAGTCCTTTCTAACCCAGAGACCCCCCAGGAAACCGGATAATTGCTGGCACTTATTTAAGGCTGCTCTAGTAGACAGAGATCCATCTGCCATGTGGACAGACCATACTGAGGTTCAAGAGAGAAAGTGAACAGGTTTTTTCCTGCTTTCCAATGTATAAATTATTTTCTTTGAAAAAGAAACCTTGAATTTATTGAGGCCCTACTATGCACTTTATATAAATAATTGTATTTAATGTTCACAACGTATCACTTCCCCAGGGCTGCTGTAATAACCACAAACCGGGTGGCTTAGAACAATAGAAATTGTTGTCTCTCAGTTCTGGAGGCTGGAAATCTGAAATCAAGGTGATGGCCAGGCTGTCCTCCCTCTGACCTGTAGGGAAGGGTACCTCCTTGCTTCTTTCTAGCTCCTACTGACTTGCCAGCAATCGTGGGCCTTCCTTGGCTTGTAGATTCATCACTCCAATTCTCCATCTTCCCATGGTGTTGTGTCTCTTCACAGCGTCTTCCCTCTGTGTGTGCCTGTCTGTGTGCAAATTTCCCCCTTTTATAAGGGCACCAGTCATACTGGGTTAGAGCCAATGCTAATGACTTCAGCTTAACTTGTCTACATCAGCAAAGACCCTCTTTTTAAATAAAGTCACATTCCTAGGTTCTGAGGGTTACGAGTTTGGGAGGGGGCACTTAGAACAACCTTTTTCAATTGGTACCCCCTCCTCTCTTTGGCAGATGAGGAAAATGAGGCTCAAGGTCACTCAGCTAGGAAGTGGTGGAGAACAAGAATCAAATCAAGTCTAATTCCAAGGTCTGCTTTCTTTTTATCCATGTCATTCTGCCTTCTCAGGAGAGCAAGCAGTTTGTTTCGCTCCTTAAGTGACACAGGATACTTTTTAAGAACCAATTTGTTTCTTCATGACATGTCTCAATCTTGCTAGTGACCTGGAAGGCCTGGTGCCTAGTCAATGCTGGTTCTTTGGATGAGCCTCTTGTCCTTGCTGGTGAATAAATGTGATGTACTCCCCATGTTATCAAGGAGAGTCTTAGAGAACACGGGCTGGGTACCTGTAAAGGTAGATGTTGCATCCTGAGAGATCTCTCCCACTCAGGAGAGTTTCTACCCTATATAAATAACAGATGCCTTATGATATGTTTTACCCTGGAAAGATTTACTAGTGCTTGTTGTAAAAAGACTCAGAAACTTGGAGAGAGAATTCTTTATTGGCACCTGCTGCCTCAGAATGAAATGTGCGGCCTGGGGAGACACAGTTAACCTCCTAGCCTCCACCCCTGGGACCTGGAGGCCATGATGGCTGGCTCCTTGGAGACATAATTTGGGGGGCTTCAGACATGAATAGAAGACTTTGGCAAATGGAAATGCTGCATTGACAGCAAAAACATTAACTAAAAATAATTTGTAGGATGCCATTCTTAGGGACCCTAAATTTCTCATGGCTAATACCCATTCTCAAGCCTCGGGAATTGGAAGAATTGGCCTGGAATGTTGTTAAAATTTAACTCCTCCTCATCTTCCTTACCATTCTGTTTTCAGTTAGAATCACAGTTTGAGTTCTCTCTGAGAGTAAACATTGGGTCAAGAAGTAGGCGTGGGATTATTAACTACTATCCAACTTCCGCATCAAATTCTTTCAACTTCCTGTTTTAAAAATATTTTTATTGATTTTTTAGAGAGAGAGGAAAGGAGAGGGAGAGAGATAAACACTGATGATCCTACCAGGGATTGAGCCTGCAACCAGGGCATGTGCTCTGACTGGGAATAGAACTGGGAACCTTTCAGTGTATGGGATGATGCCCAACCAACTGAGCCATACAGGTCAGGGCTCAATTTCCTTCTTTGATAAAATGTCTTCAGGATCCAGTCTTCTCTTCTATAGCCTTCCTGCCTCATTCAAGTTATATAATTACTTTGTCTTCACTCTCCCTTACTGTCTGGCTTTTGGATACCCATGTAATTATCAGATTAGCTCCTATGTAAAATCCTGGCTTTTGGTTTTCCTTCCAATATGCTAAATATACTTCTAGTGGCAAACAGCTGGCGCTGGTACTTTAAGCAGTCTAGAATAGAATGGAGCCAGATGTAAAGGGCCTCATCGCATTATTATTAGAACCTGGACAAGGGCGGAAGAGGCTCTTACTCATGTTAAAGATCTGCTTGGAAGAGAACCACATCATAACACTGTTTGCAGCATAGGTCTCCTTTATCTTCATTAATAAACAGCACATTTACAAGTTCCAAATAAAGAGGGCAATGCCATCCCATTACACTAATTGTTTCCTATGAAGAGTCGGAAGATGACTAATTAAAATTATATGAGGTGCCACCTTTGATGCTCAGTCTGAACTTCCTATTTGCCCTTCTCAGGGTCCCTATTTGTTTTAAAAGAAGACTAAGAGAGATTTGGAGCTGCCTGATTTGTGTAGGAATACTTTTAGTCTGAATATCTCATGGCAATCACTCATCTTCTGCAAACTTGTTTCAAAACCAGTAGAATAATTATCCATCCAGATTAGCACTATCCCATTGCTGCATATAAATGAATGATTAGCCAGGAAAATTTATAAGTGGCATTGTTTTTTTTTTTTTTCAATTCTAGTTTGCTTCTTCCTGCATAACTTCTACAGGAACTTAAAAATATGCCTTCTGGCCGAAACCGGTTTGGCTCAGTGGTAGAGCGTCGGTCTGTGGACTGAAAGGTCCCAGGTTCGATTCCGGTCAAGGGCATGTACATTGGTTGCAGGCACATCCCCGGTAAGGGGTGTGCTAGAGGCAGCTGGTCGGTGTCTCTCACTCATCGACGTTTCTAGCTCTCTATCTCTCTCCCTTCCTCTCTGTAAAAAATCAATAAAATATATTTTTTTAAAAATATGCCTTCTGATCATAGCACTTTTTAAAGTAGAGAGGAACTCCAATTGCTGTTTATTTTTTATCTTAAGTATACAAAATTGAGACAATTCACAAAACACTACAAAATAAACTTAGCAAGGCCACTATTTTGTTTTATTATTTTACTAGTGTCCCAGTGCATGAATTCATGCACATTGAAAGGAAATTAATTAGAAGAAATATTTTAATATTGCTATTCGCATCTTGCTAATAAAAAGAAAATAGGATTCTACCGAATCTCCATGTACCTACTCCAGGACTTCTGTGAAGTTCAAATGAGATGAGGCACAGGAAAACACTTCACAAACATTTGGTAACACTGTAAAATGTGCAACTGGCTATAAAGCAAGTCAGGTTCCTGAGCTGAAGAAACTCCAAAAAGGCTAGTCACTAGGGGAAGAAAGCCAGGTGTTGCTATGTGACATCATTACCTGGCACCCACAGCCACCGTTTCTAGGCTGGGCTGGGCTGTGGGCCACATTTTGTTCCATGGGGTCTTTGGGAGCATTGGCTGTGATTCGGTGGGGTTCCCCTCTGGGGTGGTAGCAGGGTGTATGTCCCACTTGGGGGAGGCTGAGGGTTGGTTTGTCCATGCCAGGTCTGTGGTGCCATTTATTTTTAAACTAGAGGCCAGGTATACCAAATCCGTGCACGAGATGGTGGAGGGAGGTGTCCCTCAACCCAGCCTGCACCCTCTCCAATCTGGGACTCCTCAAGGAATGAACAACTGCCCCTTTCAGGCAGAAATGGGCAGTTGGACATCCCTCTCACAATCCAGGACTGCTGGCTCCCAACTGCTCACCTGTCTGCCTTCCTAAATGCCCCTAACTGCTTCTGCCTGCCAGCCTGATCATCCCTAACCACTCCCCTGCCAGCCTAATTGCCCCTAACTCCCCTCCCCTGCAGGCCTGGTCACCCCTAACTGCCCTCTCCTACAGGCCTGTTCCCCCCAACTACTCTCCCTTGCAGGCCTGCCCCCCCAGCGACCCAAGCAGAGGCCCTGGTATCTCAGATTTATTTATCTTCTATAATTGAAACTGTAGTCTTGATTGGAGGCCAGGGCAGGCCAGGGCTGTAGGAAGCTTGGCTTCCTCCATCACCTTGGGCAGCCCAAGCCTCCCGCTCACTCTGTGACTGCAGCCATCTTGGTTGAGTTAATTTGCATACTTGCTTCTGATTGGCTGGTGGGCATGGCTTGTGGGTGTAGCGGAGGTACAGTCAATTTGTATGTTTCTCTTTTATTAGTGTAGATTTTATAACATCTAAAAATGACCCTAATTTTTAAAATTCCCAAGAATCTGTTGTCTTTATGTTAAAACAGAAAAATAGGTTTTATTCTGGTTCTTGGTCTCATTTTCATGTCAGGAGAAGTGATTCTGACCTAAAGATCTTCCATGGGAAGTATATAAGTTATGGTTTATATGGGTTTAATTTATGGATCTGCCACTTATCTCCAGGGCCTAGTACAGTTTCTGGCAGATGATAAATCTTCAATAAATGTGTATTAAACAAAAAGTCCTTAGCATCTCTAAACCTCAGTTTTTCTCATCTTAAAAAATGGGGATAATAAATTCCTAACATAAAGCTTGGCAAAGAGCATGTGTTCAATAAATATTAGTTCCTTTTTCTACTTCCCATTTTTGTGGTCTCAGCCACTATGTTACCCAAGTAGCTTGTTATCTGGGCACCCGAGAAAATCTGTCCTAACTTGCTGTTATTACCTCATAATATTACCTATATTAGCTATTCTTAGAGCAAGTAGGATGATTTCCTCCAGCTGTTATTCATACAATAATTTCCTAAAGAGTAAATTATGAATGAACTCAAATTACAAAATGCATCTTAGAGTCTGAATCAGGTTATAAGATACATTAAAGCTAATGAAATGCTTAATTTGGAACAGGTTTTGGAATCTGCAATGCTAAGGAATTGGCAGGGTCTGAGACAGTATTCAAAATTCATTTTATTCATAATTTCCTAATGTTGCCTTTTGAAGAAACACTGATGAAAAATGTCAGATGGAAATCTAACCTGGTCTTATTTTTTTGTGAAGTGATATATCTTGTTTGCTTTTGACATCAGAATTGGCTTGGTTACTGAGACTATCATCCAGGGTACAGAATGCAAAAAGGCAAATACTGGAGAAGGTTAAGACTTGACTTTTCTTTAAGCAATTTGGTGGCTAATTAAAGGATTCCGCTGAAAAAATTTTTTCTCTCCTCCAGATGTTTCTAAAGCAATACAAGGGAGAAATGAAAGCAAAGCCAGAACTATTTAAAATAAGTCATCCACATCCTCTGCTCATTTAGATCTTCGTCTTAACATTATTGCCTTCAATTCATCTTAGGGTCTTGAGGTTGTATATTAAAATCTGTGGTTGTAAGCAAAATGAATGGATTCTGGCTAACATGACAAAATGGGAATTTATAAAGGGTGAGGGTATCATTGAGGCAGGCTCGTAGAATTGAAGAGAAAACCGAGGAACTGGACTAAAGGTGGGGAAAGGGACCAGGCTGCTTTAGAATTCTCACGTTTTGAGATTTATTCACCCAACTCACCTGTCTCTGTGGCCAGGATGGGTATGTGCAACCCTCAAGGTATTTAGGAGGGAGGCTCCCATTGGCCTGGCTTTAGTGAAGTTTCCATCACTATGCTAGGGGGAGGTGAGGAGCCTTCATCCAGTCCCACCCAGACTGTATACCTTGGGGTGGGGAACTGGGATTTTATTACCAAAAGGCAGTGGGATGGATTCTGGATAATAAAAAACAGAACAAACAGAACAATTACCCACTATAGGTTATTCCGAAATGCAATTAAATGAAGTCTTTTATATCAGAAAGCTTCAGATATAAAGTCCATTCATGAATTTAAAGTTCAAATGTTAACAAGTCATGACTTATATTTAGTGTTCTCTTATTATTTGAATTATTGAGAATAACTTGAGGGAATGCCAAAATCTTTATAAATTGGATTAAAGATGGGAGGAATTTTTCTGAAGGAGAATTTTGGGTAGAGATAAAGGGTAGTAGCTGCCAGAGTGAACAAGTTGACCTGCTGAGTTTGTCTATTAACCTACTTTATAACCAACTCTGAGTAATTCAACTTACCCAGTCTTGCAAACCATAAGTAAATAAATAGGCCTGCAAAAAATCTGATGGGCCTACACACGTGTTTGGCTATGATCCTTAGTGCCAGTACTCCTCTGGATCCCTGTGGCTTCTCTCGTGGACACACTAAGAACATACAAGCTCTGATCTACTCACGTCAACTTGAACATCTGCCCTACATGGCTTCCTTCTTACTGACACTCCCAACAAACAGAAAGGAGGCGGCTAGAGGGAGGGAAGCGATTGTTTTCTCATAAGGCTCAACTTCATTTCCACCCAGAGCGTGTGGCAGGAGGTGATGTTTTGCAAATAAATTAACCTCAGTGCTCTTCAGGGTCAATAATACTTCCCCACTTTACCGGGGAATTTGAATTATTGACTGTCTTGTGTCTTCATTCCCTAGAAGCTAAACTGAAGAAATTAATGTTTTGGAAGTCGTTTTCTTAAAAAAGAACTGGTTTACATCTTTCTAACAATTAGTATTTTGCTAGTATTATTTAATCCACCCTTGACCATTTTGCAGAAGGAGGCAATGCCGAAAATCACTAATCCCACTTTCTAGTTGGGCACAGAGAAGGGAAGTGTCTGACTTTGAGGACATGAATATTTCAGGATATTCATAGACCCTTTTGCACAAACTGGCCCAGCATAAGATACACCAAGTCTCCTCTAGTTCACCATCTACTTTCCCTGGCAGCTAATGTCTAAGACCCTGTGGAGAGGCTGTCTTGAAAATGGATCACATTGATGATTTTCTAAAGCCCATTTTAACTAGTTATGCCTTCAAAATCCAACTAAAATATTTGGAGAACTCTAAAAGGGAGAAAGCAAATGATCAGTCATCTCAGTGTTTATCTGAGAGCCTTGATACTGATTTAACTCAAGGAAAACATATATTAGAAGGCCATGACTGAACTCTTTATTGAACTCTTTGTTGGAATAGCAACAACAAAATACTGTTACAAATTGTGGAACAAAGCCTGGTAATGCAGAATAAGAAGTGGGAGGCTTGGAATTCCGCATCCAAATTCCAGCTCTATGTCTTGCCAGCTGTGAGCAAATTACATATTTCCTCTTAAAGGTGCAGTTTCCTCATCTATAAAATAAGGAAACTACATGCATAGTGCAGGTTTTGCGGTAAAAATGAGAAAAGGCTAATGCATGCAATGAACTTGTGAAGTCCCTGCATGCAAGATGAGTTCAATAAATGATAGCTATTAGACAAGAGAACTAGTATGCAGCTGAAATGCTTTGGGATTTAATATCTGGAGGGGGAGGGTGGGTGGGAGGTAATTAACCAAATACCTCGTATACATAGATGCATAACCCATACAGACAATAGAGTTGTGAAGGCCTGGGTGGGTGGGGCAGGGTGGAAAAGAGGGGACATATGTAATACTTTCAGCAATAAATATTTTTAAAAAATCATTTGCCCTTTTACAGGAAGTCGGTCACCAAATTATTTTTCTTTTGGTGAAGAGCAGATGGATTCAAAACAAATTTCTACTTCTTCAAACGCCCTAAGACAATTCTAGGAAAGGGAGGTTTTTGCCCTCCTCTGCAAGGTCAGCCTCTTTTTATTTCCCCCCCCAAATTCCTCCCCACTCCTACACCCAACTTCTCCTGTATACTTTTTGTTATTTGGTAGCTTTTCCATATAGCCTGTGTTTTATGCTTTCTTTTCCACCCATCCAGGAAAAAAAGAGCTTCTCTGGAGTATTTCTCATTTACTAAAGAAAGTGCTAAGTCCAACAGCTATAGAGTCTGAAGAGTGACACTCCACCCATCAGGACAGACTATGGCTAATAGCCATCACGCTAACTTTAAGTATAGATTATTATTATTATTGAGCTTTCAGCACCTTGGCTGCCTGCCCAGCATGCCCTTGCTAACTCGGGGTCACAAAAAAGGCTAATTTTCTGCCACAACTCAATAAGACATGGGGTCTTCATGATTAATATGGCCTTAGCATTTGGAATCCTGAAATAATGGCACTCCGAATTAAATTAAAAATGGGTTAGATTGCTTTTCAGGCAGAGGCACTGCTATTACCCTGTATACCTTTCTTCTTGCTCCTTCCCAAAATCCTGATTGATTTCCCTGCTGCTGGATCTGATAACATCTGTCCTATTGTTCGGAGGAATTGTAGATGCTCTCAAAGGCTAATGAATTAATGGAGGGAGGTTGGAGACACAGAAAATGAGGTGACTTCAATAAATATGTACATTCTTCCCTAACCGGGTTTGCTGCTGTGGTGGACACTTTGCTTGATCAAACCAGAGCAGAATGTTTTGTTCAGGAGTCACTTTCTGGATGAATGTGTTTAGTCAGGACACGAGACCAGTGGCCCTTGGACAACTCAGCTCATTTGCCCCACAGCGACCACCATGCCCACACAAATTCCCAGAAAATCTGTTTCTAAACACACAATAATTGACTAACTTTATATTTGGTTGCCATTTCAGAGGAGCATAAAGAACCACACACAACAACGCTTCCAGTTTCGCCATGGTTTTATTACCTTGCTGGACCACCAGGGGGAATACTTCTCAATTCAATTAACCTGCAGACATTTGGCTTCAAGAGTCATAAATACTGGACACGTACTCCCCTTTCCCTTATTTGTCTTGTATGGAGAATTACAACCACTGCTAATATAATAATAGAAATCCCAAATGAAGTTACAGTGCCAGGGAGGTGCTCAGAAAAGGAAGGAGAGTGAAGAGAGAAGCTACCCAGGGTGAGCTGGGCCACCTGTACACTAGGCACAGTGAAATGGGGTTCTCCTTTGCTATAAGCTACTCACCTGGAGACAGGGAAGAGGGGATTATCTGCTTTCACGGGTAGGATTTCAGGAGCCTCAGGAAGGGGACCTGCTCTGAGCAGCTGCCTTATTACCCAGCACACAGGGCCTTTAACCAGAAACAAAGCCATTCTTTCCTATTGTGACATAAAAGGCTCGGAATGTGAAATCTCCCTGGTGAGGCTGGGGATGATGTAAGCTCATTACCAAGAAGAGGCAAATGACTGATGTCACATCCTCTCGGGAGAGCTGGTTTTGATGAAGAAAAGAGGAGAGAGAAGCCTGCGCTTAAGGAGGCTGGGGGAGGGAAACAGGGCCCAGGGTTTACCATGCTTCACAGTTTCACCTACGGCTGTTTTGCTGGCGAAATAGCCCTTCATCAAGAAGGCTACTGGTATGTGTGAAGGTCTTACTGTGCGCCAGGTTCTGTGAGAGGTACTTTCCCTCACGGTGTCTCTCATGATGATCACAGCACTGCTGCAAAACAGGAGTCTGAGTCCCCTTTGCTAGGGAAGAAACTGAAGCTGGTATGAATAAATTTATTTATTCTAGACCACCTGGTTTCTAAACGGCAGAGCAAGGATAGGATTCAAAACCCACCATGATAGCTCATAATAGAGCTTGATCTTAAGTTTGGGGATAATGTCTTTTTTATTTTTAATTTTTATTTTTTTCTAAAATACAAATCAACTCAAAATTATGCTATTAACCTTAAAGCATTTTGGTGAAGGGAATCAGAAGGAGTAAGTCCATTCTATAGATGAGATTGAAAATGTTTCTCCTGCAAAGGAGAAAGCAGCTAGCATTCAGTGTTCTGAATACCCAATTGCCAATTTGACCTCTCCTTTGAGCCTCCCTAAGGAACCTGAACTCAATCTGTGCAAAGCTGAACCCTTCATCTTCCATCAGCCCGTTCCCCACACCCCTTTCCTGCCCTAACCTAGTCCCTCTAATATATTTCCTTCTTGATCACTGGATACCACCATTCACCTTTAGTCACATAGGACAGCAATCTAGAAGTTCTTCTGTAGTTCTCTCTCTACTATGTCTCTTTATCTGGCCCCAAGTCTAATCAATCCAATTGAGTATACTTTCCACATTTCTCTCAAATCAGTTTCCCTTTCTCCATCTCCTTGGTGTGTGCCCCAGTGATTTGTCCTCTGTGGTAATGCTATAATCCTAAATGAACTGGCTACTCTGCGTCTTACCCTCGCATGCTTCCAGTCATGCTCAAATTGATGACCGATTGTTTTCTCTAAACCCCAAAGCCTGGCACATAGAAAATGCTGAATGAATGAATGAATGAATGAATGATGAACAACAAATTAAAACAAGTCTACTCTCAAATGCAAATATTAGAATAGCATCAAATCAACTAGAAAATACACAAGCTGTTTGGACTCCTTTAACTTGAGGTTAGATATATACACAGTGAGATATAAATCTTAGGTATAAAGTTCAACCAGTTTTATCAAAATATACACCAATGTGAATAGCACCCCAATCAAGATGTAGAACATTTCCATCATACTGGAAATTTCCTTCAGGCCTTTCCCTGGTGATTACTGATACCGAGCATTTTTTCACATGCTTAGTGGCCTTTCATATATCTGCTTTTGTGAAATTCTGTTCATGTTTTTGCCTATTCTTAAATTTGAATGCTAATTGTGGTTTTGTAGGAGATTTTTATAAGGATGCGACTTTTGTCATTTAAATTAACACGAATATATTTTTTCCAGGCTCACCTTTTCACTTACTTAATTGTAGTGTTTGAAAAGGAGAAAAATTTAAATTTTGATGAAGTCCATCTGATCTTTTATTTTTTTCTTTTATGGTTGGTGCTTTTTGTGTTTTGTCTAAAGTCTTTGCCGACTCCAGGATTCGATGATACTCCTGTTTCCTTCTAGAAATTTGAAATTGTAGGTGTTATAAATTATAGTCATTTTAAATTAATTTTGAATGTAGGGAGAGGCATGGGAGTGTCACAGTTTTGTTTTTCTTTTTGTTTTCCCATATGGATATCCAGCATCATTAGTTGAAAATATTTTCTTTCCCTATTGCCTTGCTGTTTTTGTTGAAAATCAGCTGATTTTGTGTGTGTCTATTTCTGGACTCTGTTACATTCTACTATCCTGATATCAATCTCACACTGTTGATTAATATACTTTATAGGGAGTTTTAAAACTGGTAGTGCAAGTATTCCAACTTTGTTCTACTCAAACTTGTTTGAACTATTCTAAGTTCTTTAGATTTTCTTTTATATTAAAAAATATTTTTCTACCAATTTTCACAGAGAAAATCCAACTGAGACTTTGAGGTTGCACAGAAGCTTTAGATTTGGTTGAAGGGAATTGACATCTTAGCTACAGTGATTTTTTCCAGTCCATGAGCAATGATATATTTTTCCATTTCTGTAGGTTTTATTTATTTTCTCATAGGTAGAGGTCTTACACTTTCCATTAAATTTATTCTTAGTATTTGATATTTTTTAAATTTTATTTTCCAATAGAATATTTTACATAAACAATCATGTAAATATATGAATAAACTTAGTTTTGCTCTTTTTCTGTTCCATTTTTTATGCACTTTATTTATTTTTCGTTTCTTTGGTTTCTAGAGCAATGTAAGAAGTGATGGAATTTGCATGCTCCCACTGTTAGAAGAGATTCAGTGATTCACCATTGCACATGATGTTAGCTTCAGGCTTTTTGTAGATGCAGATGAAAATCAGGTGAGATTTCCCTTATAGTTTTATCATGAATGAGTGCTGAATTATGTCAAAGTTTCCTGCCTCTATTAAGATGATTAAACATTCTTTTTTTGTTCATCTGTTAATGTGGTGAACTATATTGAATGATTTTATTATATTATATTATATTTAGAGAGGGAAAAAGAGAAACAACAATGGGAGAGAGAGAGAGAGAGAGAGAGAGAGAGAGAGAGAGAGAGAGAGAGAGAGAGAGAGAGAGATGGATATGAGAGAGACACATTGATCTGTTGCCTCCTGTATGTGCCACGACTTGGAATCAAACCTACAACCTAGGTGTGTTCCCATAACCTTCCAATGCTCTGGAGGCTCCAACAAACTGAGCCACACCAGCCCGGGCTGACTGTTTTTAATTTTTTAAAATATTAAACTAGCCTCATGTTTCTGGGATAAATCTCACTTGGTCATGATGCATTATTCTTTTTATATCTCACAAAATTCAATTTGCTAATATTTTATTAAGGAATTTTGCACCCGTACACATGAGACATGTTAGCCTGTAATTGTCTTTACTTGTAATATCTTTGTCAAATTTTCACATCAGAGATATACTGCCATGATTAAATGAGTCGAAGAGTATTTGCTCCTATATTTCTCTTCATTGCCTTCGGAACACATCTTTTATAATTGTTTTGTTTTTCTTTTTGTTGCACCAAAGCAGTGATTCTCGAACCACCTAGATTGTTTGTTAAAACAAAAATTGATGGGTCTCTTCCACCAAGTTCCTCAGTCAGTAAGTCTGGGCAGAGACCAAGAGTTTGCATTTTTAACAAATTCCTAGGGGATGCTGATATAATTAGTCTGCACAGTGGTCACTGTTGTAGTTTCACCACAGTTAAGATGTCATTTCATTGTCTTTTTATGTCAATAGTTTCTTGTGAGATATCCATTTTCACATTATTCAGTGGAACTTAAGATGTCCTCTTGTTTCTTCTGTCTGATTTTAAGATTTTCTCTTTATCTTTGGTTTTCAGTAGTTTGCTATGATGTGCTTATATGAGCTTTTTAAAAAATGTTTCCTTGGATTTGCCAAGCTTGTTGAATTTATAGAGCGATATTTTTCTCCAAGTTGAGGAAACTTTTGTCATTAATTCTGCATATATATCTTCATATATTTATCAGCCTCATTCTCTCTTCTTTATTATATCTCCAATTACACATGTGTTAATCTGTGTGACATTTTCTTACAAATCAATAAATCCTTATTCATCTTTCCGCTCTGTTTTTTCAGATTGGATAATTTCTCTTGATCTGTCTTCATATTCACTAACTCTTTCTTTTGTACTTTTGGATATACTATTAAGCCTATCTAGTGAATTTTTCATTTTAGTGTTTGTACTTTTCAGATATAAATTTCATTTTATTCTTCTTACAGTTCCTATTTATCTGTTGAAATCCCCCCCCCCCCCTTTTAAATCAATGACGACCTTTTTCTTTAACATATTTAAGCATATTTATAATTAAAATATATATTTATAATAGTTGCTTTCATGTTTTTGTCTGTCTTGTCTAGGGTATCAAGGGGTCAACTTATTTTTCATTGCTTTTGTTCCTTATTATGGGTCACGTTTTCCTGTCTCCTCCCCATTTCTTCATTCTGTACCGTATGGTGGACCTTGTGGATGATTTGTTGTAGGAACCTGAATTATGTCATCTTTTAAGGAATGTTAAGTATTGTTCTGGGAAGCAGTTGAATAACTCGAGGACCTTTAGGTTCTGTTAGCCTTTGTTCTATGTACTTTTTAAGGACAGGTCTATTTTGGTTTTTATCTTGTGGGGTAGCCCTTACTCTAGAATATGATCCTTACTTTTGAAGTGTGGTCTTTCAGGGTTCTCAACCGAAAGCCCAAGGTGCTCAGTGAGGTCTCTCCATTCTGGATACACCAGAGCTCCAATGTGTTCTGGCACCGCCCAACTTCCTACCTCTGCATCCAGTTCTCAGCCCTGCAGCAGCTGCTCTCTGCTAGACGTTGTCGATTCCCGCTCTGCAGTCTCAGCCCAGCCATCAGTCAAGGACACAGGGTGAAGCACCATGCAGACTTCTGGAACATCTCCTTTAGAGCTCCCAGCCCTGAAAATTCCAAGGACTCAGCAGGGTACTACTGAAAAGTCTGAAATTCTGATCTCTGCCTTTTCAAATCAGCAACTGGGGCTCTATTTTTCCACATTATAACAAAAAATGAAAAATAAATCTCTCCCCACCCCCACCCTCATAGAAAGCCATGGATATTTACCTCGTATGTTCCTCTTTCTGTCAGGGATTATAATTGCCTATTGTTCAATGGTTGGAAACAGGTACCTCTTATACTTTAACCATATTGATTCTTGTTTATGATGGAAGGGCAAATCTGGTACCAGTTACTCCCTTAGGGTTGGGAGCAGACGTTTGAAAGTTGTTTGTGTCCTTAGTAAAGAGCTTATGACTAAGTACACATGTGGTTGGTGAAAACAATGCAATAGAAACCGAATTCTTTCTCACTGCCTCCCTCCCTGCATAAACATGTATACAACAACCATTTGCAAATTTCGAGACCTGATTACCATTGGGTGTTCTTAAGCTGCTAAGACTTTGACATTAATGGTGCTTTAGAGTTTTTCATGAGTTTTCATCAATTAAAAAATTGAGAAGTTTGACATTAAAATCTAAAGTTTCTATTTTTTTTTATTTTTTTTTTAAATGGGAAGATCTGGTAGCACTCAATAAGTATAGCAACAATAGCCTGGAGCAGAGGAATGGTTTCCGTCTTTAGAGGGGATATTTGTTTCCTGGTCTTCCGTAGCCCCAAGCCAGTCCATTTCACTCAGTTATGTTGTCTGTCTGATTTCTGTAGCTATTTATGTATGTAACCTAGACATGAGAACTAATAATCTTACATATAAGTAACATGCGCACAGTATATAACATGATGCCATATTCTTCATGATAGCTTTACCAATAGTCCATGAATACACTTGTTTTCCCAAGCTCCTTCTGGACATGTGAATAGCTCTCTAAAAGAAAAAAAAAAAGGAAAGAAGGAACAGAGATATGGAATGGGGTTAAATTTAGCCAGCATACCCTGGTCTTCATGCAGGTAAAAGTTCATCAGAAAGTAATAAGGGGCCAGTCATACTGTCTGCTCCCATTCTGAGTCCAAAGTTAAGATATGTTTATGCCTTCCAGCCAACAAACCTCTCTCTTGCTTAAAAGCTTCTCAGATATCACTTTCCTGGAAATTCAATTTGGGCCTGCTCTGAATTTTATACTCACAGTTTTGCTTGAAAATTCAAAGAAATGAAAAACCATAATTGCTTTGATTATGCAACAGGGAAATGTTCTTTGTGTTTTATAATCAAAACATTGCTTTTTCTCATGTGTGTGTATGTGTGTGTTGAGGGATAGTAATATTAACTAACATGTTTTAGATATTTACTGTGTATTAGGCACTCTGCTAAACATTTTATATGAAGGATAAAATTTTATATTTTACTAGAGGCCAGGTGCTCAAAATTCATACACAGGGAGGGGAAGCTGGGGGATGTCCTTCAGCCTGGCCTGCACCCTCTCCAATCCGGGACCCCTCAGGAGATGTCTGACTCCCGGTGTAGGCCCAACCCCGGCAGTTGGACATCTCTCTAGCAATCCGGGACTGCGGACTCATAACTGCTCACCTGCCTGCCTTCCTGATTGCCCCTAAGCCCTCTGCCTGCCTTCCTGATTGCCCCTAAATCCTCTGCCTGCCTGCCTGATTGCCTCTAACTGCCTCTGCCTGCAGGCCTGATTGCCCTCAACTGCTCCCCTGTCAGCCTTATCACCCCTAACAGCCTCTGCCTCAGACCCCACCACCATGGCTTTGTCTGGTTGAGTCAAACTAATTAGCATATTACTATAGATTCCTGTAAAATAGGAATGAATGTTCCCTTCATTTTACAGATGAAAAAGTGAGGCACGGAGAGGTTAAACACCTGACCTGGATAAAGTGGCAAGTAAGTAGTGAAGTTGGAATTTGAAATCACTGAATTAAAAATAAAATATCTGAACCAATTGTGCCCTTGGCTCCCTGAGTATGATGGTTATGAACAAAGGTGACAGAGTCATGCCACAGAGTCACCCACCACCATTTCAGCAAGTCCCTGAGTTGCACAACCCAGAGAGGTCGTTCAGACCTGGAGTTAAGCTGCGTGGTGGCCCTGCTGACTCAAGTGTTCACTATGAAAAGGAACCTGGGAAAGTGCATGCCTCTGTAGAGTAGAAGTCAGCAAAACATGCCTCAAAATGTCACAATGAAATGTGCACACCACACTGGAAGTGAATATCACTCAATGTGCTCTGCATCCCCTCTGCATTGACCTCACAGCTCTTAGGTTTGGAAAGCAGGCAGCACAGGGGCTTGAACAAACTCACTTTAGTGTTCTTGTGGCCCCGATGCCCTG
This sequence comes from Pipistrellus hanaki, assembly GCF_964339955.1. Lineage (NCBI taxonomy): Eukaryota > Metazoa > Chordata > Mammalia > Chiroptera > Vespertilionidae > Pipistrellus > Pipistrellus hanaki. The sequence goes on along the minus strand of NC_140510.1, from coordinate 77,867,920 downwards.
GAATGACTGGTCTGAGGAGACCAAGTAAACTTTGAGAAGTGTTCTGTCTTCTCTCTTGGGGTCATGAAACACTGAAGCTGGAAAGGGCCCAGGGAGATAATGTTCTCCAGCCCTTTTTTCTTACAGATGGGGCCATGGAAGTCCAGAGATGGGGCCTCTGTTCTCAGCAGCTAAGTTGGAGATGGGAGACTGGAGTGTGGAATCCAGGCCACATGGCTCTTCAACAGTGCTCTTTGCACAGTATCACAGTGTCTCCGCAGGCAGAGCTTGGGCTCCACCTTCTTCCTGCAGGAGCTTAGGGAGAGCAATGCATCCTGAAGAAGGAGCTGGCAGTGGGAAAACAGTGGTGATTTAATCAAGAACCAAAATACCTAGTTACTAAAAATAGGGCTAAATTTCCCTCTTCCATTACCACCCAAACTTGCATAGAAATTTCCAAATTGTCTCCCAAGAGACTGGAAGTAAAAGGAAATGGAGGATTTTGTTTTATTTTATTGGTTCCTTCTCTGATGATTAGTACAAGGAAGCAGAGGAATGAAAATTGTGATGTCCCTGAGGAGGGCACACTGATTAATACCTCTCTTGTTTCAGTGCTTTGGCATAGGGCTGAGCCCAGAATATTCCAGGATGTGCCAAAGAAGCTGGTGTTAAGAGATAAAATATATGTATACATAAAGTAGGCACCTGGAAAGAAGGAGAGACAAGTGTCCCCACAGGCACAGAGAAAATTGGCAGCAGCCCCCTGGTCCTTATGAATTGTTCAATCCCTATGTCCCTTTTCCTGGAGCCTATGGCTTGTTGAGTTTTATGAGATCCATATGGGTTCTTCCAACAAATTCTTATTTTCACTCCTGTGAGTCTGTTTGTAACTTGTACGAAACACATCTTCACGGAGGAAGTGTCTATGATGATTAAGTGGTCAAGGCTATTATTCATTCAGTCGCTCCACAGTGGAAGCGTCTCCTTGGGAAGGATGAGTTTCCGTGCAGGCATCCTCAGGAGCGGGGCCCCGGCCAGAACACAGCTGCAGCCGCCTCTCCATTGGAGCTCACCTGCCCCGCAGCTCTATTTTCCCTTCCATGGACGCGTATTCTCCCCAACTAACCTGGAAACCCCTTTAGGAAGATAACTTGCCTTATTCATCTTTTCATTCCCTGTAGCACCCGGACTGCGATGCTATTGAATTTGCTGATGGTGTTTATGTAAAATGGAAAAGAAAAAAAGATGAACTTTCTGCTTCAGTAATTTTTCTTTTGGGCTAAACTTCTCTGGCCTGAAGTTAGGAAATAATCGCATGTTTTCCTCCTTTCTTTCCCCCTTTCCTTTCTTTCTTTTGTGGTTGTTATCAATCCCTCTTCTCAGCTTTGTGTCAATGAGGAGACAGGTTTATTTAGCCAGTAATTTCCACTGCAGAAAATCTTGGGCCCAGATTGCCCAGCAAAAGCAATATGTTCTGTTTTATTTTTATATTACATTATATTTATTTTAATTGCAGCCTCCATCTGGTCAAAGATAGCATTAGGCACCGTAGATGAAGGAAAGAAACAAAGAGATATCTAACTATGATAATAACCAAAATTATTATTTTAAAAAACAACAACAATCAGGGGCACTATAACCTCCACATACATGGCAAAAGACAATAGCCCTCATGGTAGAGAGCTCTAGAAAGAATCTGGGAGATGAAGAGAAACGGACTAAATCTGGACTCCTGGGGTCCCCTGAGTAGCCTGGAGTGGACTCTCGCACCCACCCCGTACCTGGCACATGTTCTAGCACAGTGTGGGCTGTGGTGTGAAACGACACATGTAACCCGTAAGCTCTCCCAAGCACTTACTCTTTCCAAAATCATTTCAGCAGAACATTAGTGCACAGCTTCAATCACATGTTTTAGTAATAAACTTGAGAGTACAGCCCATGGGAGAGGTCATTTTTTTTTTTTCTCATTTCAGGAAACGTTTCTGTAAAAACTCTGCTAGCAATTGGAGGTCTCCCAAATGAAGCTTATATTATGTGGATGATTTAGTACACCAGAAACCAAATCCTGAAATTGCATGCTTGCCGTGAACAGCACTCAGCTTCCAGGTTAGGATGCTGTATGAAGGGTTATCAGGGACGCTTAACCTCCATTCGTGCTTTTAAGTCTGAACAAATGATGGGACTCAAGGGTTTACACAGGGAAGTTTGCCAGAAACAAGTAGGCGGTGACATTCCCTGACTATACTCCATTCCTCCTCCCACTCCTTGCAGTCTATCACTTAGGATGGTTTATGTTTCAGAAAACAAAAACCCATTTGAAAACTGGCTGAACCAAATCATGGAATTTGTTGGTTCACGTATTGATGAGTTCAGGGGTATATGGCTTCCTATGTGGTTTGATGCACAGTCAACGTATTCTCAGGGGTTCCACTGATTTAAAAGCTTTTTTGCTTTTTTTTTTTTCCCCCCCCACCTTTAGTGTCAGATCTTCTCTTCAGGCTGGTCCCAGGCTCGGGTTCCAGAAATGCTTTCACAGCTCCGAACATCACATCCTTTCTCCATGCCAGTCAGAAAGAGAGAAAGCCTGTTTTGTAGCCTCTAATTAAAGTGAGAAAGCACTTCCTCCTGAAAGCCCAGGGAAGGTTTTCTTTCAGTTTATTGGTCCAGCTTGGGCTTTTACTCGCCTCCAAAGCAATCCTGTGCCTGGGAAGGGGTGGGTGGGCTTTGCAGATTTGCTGTCATGTGTCAGAGCTCCCCCCTGGAACAGAGTGGGGTCCCTCCCACAGGGAGTGGGGGCTTTTCCCCAAAGGAAATCCGGGATGCTGTCATCATGGAAGAGAAGGAAATGGATACGGGCAGTCAAATCCCAGGCATTTACTACAATATTCAGAGCTATGACAAGCACCACTGTCCACCCACTTTCACCTGACAGTTACTACTCTTGATGATGCCAATTTCAACGAATTTTGCAGAAACAATGAAAGAGGAAAGAAGTCAATAAAAGGCAGAGAAGGACAACTGCTATTCAGGTGGGGGAGTTGTGTCCTGTGAGGTCTGATAGGAATCACTCTTGAAAGAGCATGCTGGAGCAAGGAGGATGGATTTAATTATGAAAATCCAAGAAGGCTGTCCTAGACACAATTGATGCCCCACCCTTATTCCTTTAACTGGGCTCAGGGACCTTTCCCCATCTGCTGAGAGTTTACAGTTTACAGTCATCCCATTCTCCAGGGAGTTAACTATTGGCTGATGGGAGCTTCCTTGCCCAGGAAGTTAACTCCTGTCTTTTTCCCAGTCCCACAGCCAATCACTGACTGATGAAATACGAAAGTCCCACCCCCTTTTCTAAAGCTAAGACAAAGCTGTGGTGCAGTTCATCTCCTGAGCTCCCTCTGCCTCTGGCCAAGGTTGGACATTAACTGAGACTGCCTCCTTGCTCGGCTCTGTCTCCATCCTGATTCCCTCACTCTCTCATAGCTTCCTCCTGAAGGGCAGCCCCTCAATACCCTGTTTCCCCGAAAATAAGACAGTGTCTTATATTAATTTTTGCTCCCAAAGATGCGCTAGGTCTTATTTTCAGGGGATGTCTTATTTTTCCATGAAGAAGAATACGGTACACATTTATTGTTAAATGAAAATAAAGGAATTTTATTACCTGTATACGGTACGGCAGTACGGTAGTTGTCAACACAATCCAGACAAACTGTGAATCCTACAGTATCAAGAATTTACTCATTTATTCAATGACAATCATGTCATCATCTTCTGGAATATCATCATAACAATCCAATTCCTGAATTTCCTGGTGAATTTCTTGTGACTCCATTTCTTTCAGAATCAGTGGACCAAATCTCTCATGTTTAGCCGAGGGGGGCCTTATTTTCGGGGGGGATGCTTTATATTTCACTCAGAAGGAAACCTGTAAGTAGGTCTTATTTTCAGAGGATGTCTTATTTTCGGGGAAACACAGTAATAACACCACCCCAATCTGTTCTCAGGCTCTGGTTCTAGAGAACCTCACCTAAAACAAGGCCACTAGGTTCAGAGCAAGGAAAACACAGCACAAACTAGAGTGCAACTTAGGAGCTTTGGTTCAAGATGGGTTTGGGGAACTAATGGGTTACACAAATTAGAAGGCGCTTGAAATAATTAGGACTTTTCTGTTTCCAAGTAACAGATCCCACCACCACCCCTCCCCGAAGTGACTTAACTGAAAATGGGAGGATGTGTCACAAAGAATTGGGGTGCCCCAGAGGACCCAAAGGCTGCAGGGTAGCCTCAGCAGAAGGCCACTCACCAAATGGGCAGCAGTTTCTCCTTTACTCCTCTCTCATCTCTGTACCTGCTTCACCGTTTTCTCCTCCTCTCCCCACACCACGAGGGAGGAGAGTCATGCCAGAGCTCGGAATATTTTTCTCTTGCATCCAGAAGTTTGGACTGGACTCCAGTGTCAATGTTTTGTTCTAAAGGAAGGAATTTGACTGGTCCACTAGTATCACATAAACCCTGACTAATTAATTGTATACAGGAAACAAAGGTTTGGGGTGGACGTAGAATTATACACACACATCCTGGAAGCCTGTCCTCGGGCCACGTGAAAGAGAAGAGATAGTTCTCTAAGAGAGGCCATTGGCCAGAGAACATTGTGAGTGTCCACTATGCTAGAGAGAGTAGCATGTTCAGAGAGTGTCATTTCATGAACTCTACCGGCTTGATGGTGATTTCTAGCTCTATTCTAGTCACAACAGTTATTAATGATGGAGGCCACGTACTGATTGAATTCAGGGGACACTTCAAGCTGAGAGGGATAGCTAATATTTAGGGGACAAAACAGGGATGTTGAGAGAGTTTGATAGTGCCCCAAACAATAAGATTATAAGTAAGGGGATAAATAAAGAATCTTTAATTAGGTTAACAACTTAATTTTTGTATAATAAGATGGGAGAAACATGACTTGACCATGGTCAATGAAAAATAGAATAGAGGCATTCTAGTTGACCATGAGTTGGCTGTGGCATGACGTGGCTTGTAGCAAAGGTTTCGCCATCTTCATCTGCACTGAACAGAATGTACAGTGTTTACATCAGAGCAGGGGCCAGAGGTTTGGGAGAAGGTAGATCCTGCTGCGCTCTGCACTTGTCAGAGGTGTTCTCCATTCCAGGCTCCCTACTTTGACACCTTAGAAACCCACACTCAGGAAGTGGAGAAATGAGTGTTTTTTGTTTAGCACCTACTTACTATAGACAGATTTAAAAATGCACTCTCCAGGTTAGATGGGCCATCTGGAAATACAGCTGATGAGAAATGGTACCAAGGAGAGGAGAGAAGACCAGGATAGCTGGGTTTAGATAGTAAACTGTCCTACAGAAGAGGAAATGTCTTGTCTCTGCTATTCAAGGTGCAGAAGAAGCACATGAAGTGTTGAGTACAGAAAGTCAGAGGCAAGTTTGTGCTGAATGAGAAGGAGCTTGCTAACCATTAGGAATCTGCTGTATGAGGGAACAGGTTTTCTTCTAAGAGCCTGCACAGTCCCTTGAAGTGTCCAAAAAGAGACTAAAGGTTATCACTTGTAATGCTTGCTACCTTGTATTGAATATAGTCATCCCTGGGTATCTGCAGGAGATCGATTCCAGGGTCCTCTTCAGATAACAAAATTAGGGATGCTCATGTTTCTCTTATAAAATGGTGTCTTATTTACATATAACCTACACACATTCTCTGTATACTTTAAATTATCTTGGATTACCTATAATACCTAATATAATGTAAATGCTATATAAGTAGTTTTTACACTGTATTTTTTTTTATGGAATAATGACAAAAAGAATCTGAACATGTTCAGTACAGAGATGACCAAAGATCTAACTACATATAGTTAGAGATAAGGTTTGTTTTCTACAGAGTTGTGGTTTTTATTTTTTATTTATTTATTTTTTGTATAAAGTTTCACTGCTAAAATATCAGAATTTGGGCCAGATGACTTAAATGTTGTCCCTAGTCCAGTAAATTTAAGCTTAAAAAACAATAGCAGAAGAACATGCTTATTGCAGACCTGACAGCTGACTCAATGCAAACATTACCGCCAACAGGAAGCACAAAAAAACCAAGGTCAGTAATATGCTTCTGCAAAAGATGTCGCAATATCTTTCCCACCAATCACCCTGCACTGGCCTGTGAAATGTATCTCTTTCTAACCTTCACGCATTCCCAGCAGCAGGTTGTACATTCTGGAACTGTGTTCTGGTTTCCTTTGTGAACTTCACTCTGTACTTCTGACTGTGATGGAAGAGGAAGAACACCGTTCCATGCGCTGGCCGAGTTCAAAGAAGGTGCTTTAGAGGTTTGCACCATTTGTTACAATGGAGACACCATTTTTGGTGAGAAGCTTGTACAACCCTGGCAGCAGCACCTCTGTCTTTCTGGCTGCTATTTACAAGTTTGGATATGGCTAATGCTATGACACTCCTGCCAGGTGGCCAAGTAGGAACTATATGGATTCAGCCATGGGAGCTTCAGACAAATGCTTGATTTCTTGAATTGAGACTCAAACAGAAAACCATTTTTGGAAGATAATGTACTTCTGAGGATTCATAAACATCACAGAAGGAAACAGAAGGGACCAGTGCAGAGAAATGAAGCAAGAAGGATTTAGCCTGGACCATGCCTTCTTCTCCCCAGGATTGGAACTGGGATCTCATCAGGCCTGGTCCATGGCTCAGGACTCTGTGTGTGTGTTCTCTCTGGGATAGTTACCATGCGGGCTGCAGAGAGGTACCATGCATCTCCTCTGTGGTATTCCCAATCCCCTCTCTAGTTTATAGAACTCACTGTAACTGTTTCTCGGTTTTCCCGGCCATCCTCATGGCCTCCGTGGTCTCTACTGCATGGGAGTCTGAACATTCTGTCTTGCGCTGCCCAGAGGAGTCGTTTCATTCCTGCTGTTCCTTGTGTCCTCCGGCCTCTCTCTCTGCCCCCTCACTTGATTATTGATGTGCTCCTTGAACTTCACCACCCACATTGAACAGTCTAATTCTGCCCTCAGTGAATTTTTCTCACTCTGCAAAATGGCACTTCCTCCTACTGGTCCAGAAAGCAGCCTGGGTGCTGCTGGGAAGGGCCGGCCTCTTGGAAGAACATCACTCCCTCCCTCAACACTAAATTTTATCTGTGAATTGCTGTGGCTGGTTTGTTTTCTGACTTTGAAAGCATCCTGTGGCTGTGGCAAAGGCAGGCATATTTCAAGCGCTATACGCAAAGCCTAGGAACATGACTTCTGTGCATTTATTGTCTAATCTTTATAGGCACTCAGTGAAGGTCACTCTTAGCATTAGGTAAGAGGATGGAGTAAAGAGAGAGTTTTGCTGAAGGAAGGGCTTGTGGCAAATACATTGGAGAGTTCCAGTGGAAGAGCGTGAAGGAAGACAGAAAGACAACTAGTTCTCTACCAAGATGAAAGGCAAGGCACTTACAGACTCTGGCGGAGTTCAAAGGCATTTAAAGGCTGGCCTCTTTTTAAGTATCGTTTTCCTCTGCACAGATTTCCCAAGCAATCCACCTGGCTGGCCTCGCAGCTCTCTCGTCCATGTGGAGGTCTCTGGCAAAGTCCAAAAAGCTGTAAACAAGTTATATATAAATAAGGACCCTGGAAACAGAGGTTCAGCTCCCAAGCTACAAGCATAGCCAGAAATTACACTAAGTGGCCAGATTATGATGATCTCTGAACACATAATAATCTGGTCACTCAGTGTATATCCTATATAATAAAAGGATAATATGTAAATTATTCCCTCAACCAGGAGTTCCACCAGCAGGCAGTCTAGCCAACCGCCTATGTCCCCTCCCCCTGGCCTGGCCAGGCTGGCTGGACCCCACCCACGCACGAATTCATGCACCAGGCCTCTATTATATATATACTGAGTGGCCAGATTATTATGCATTCAGAGGTCATCATAATCAGGCCACTCAGTGTATGTGACACTACTGAGAAGTCATTGCATTCCTCATGGCCCAGATCTTACCAGGTTTGGTCCTTCCTATCAATGTGCCTGTGTAAACCTCTGTCAATAGCCTCTTTCAGGGGGAAGATATTTGTCTACCTTCTCTCTCATTCCTTGGTCCCTTGGTCTGTCCTAAGATGTCATTGTCAGGTCTTGGGAATTCCAGTGTCTGTCTGTCTCACTAGTAATGCAATCAGCATGAAGACATTTCTTAGTGTGTGTGTGTGTGTGTGTGTGTGTGTGTGTGTGAGACACAGTGATTCTGCCAATAGCCAGTATTCTCCTTCCTGTCTCTCCTCCCCATCACCCACCTCGCAATCCCCCTGGCTGCCTGGAACCTAGGGCCAGTCTCAGAACAGCCCTGCCTCTCGGGAGAGAGACTGATTGGCTATGCTCTTCACCCTGAACAAGAAGACCTTTCATTTAAAAAGGAAGGATATTTTCTATCCCCTGAATTGGAATAATGAAATATTTCTTGTAAACCTGGAAATTAAAATGCAGACAATACACATCCTCCAATTTCCTTTTATTGATCTTCAAAGATGAGCCTAGGAACAGTGGTAAATGTGTATCAGGATAGCTCTTCGCCTGGAGGCATTGAAACTCCACCAGCAGCAACACCAAGCCTGGCCCCACACCCTCCATCTCACTTCCGTCTCTCACCCTGTTTACAGTGACTTTGAAGCTGGGAAGAAGCATTTTGAGGTGACACTGGAGCGGCAGTGTGGCCTGGAATACATTATAATGTTATGTTTCAATTGTAATATTCTTTGGTGGATGCGGAGGGCAGGCGCAGCCTGGATCCAGCCTTAGAGTGCACTGCCACCTCCTGGAAAACCCTCTGCACAAGAGGCCTGTGTTCTGGCCCCCCTGATGCCACCAGTGGGAAAACAAAGCCTTAGTCAGGGTCTGTCTTTAGCACCCAATATTTGGGTGCACAGAGCCATCCTCTCTGGCCCCTTCCAATTGGAATGTGCCAACTCCTGAAGGAAACCAAAAGGAGTTGAAATTGTCGTTTTAATTAGAAACAAGTCACTTGCCCTAGCTGGTTTTGCTCAGTGGATAGAGCGCTGGCCTACAGACTGAAGGGTCCCAGGTTCCATCCAGTCAAAGGCACATGCCTGGGTTGTGGGCTCAATCACCAGTAGGGGGCGTGCAAGAGGCAGCCAATCAATGATTCTTTCATCATTGATGTTTTTTTCTCTCTCTCTCTTCCTCTCCCTTCTTCTCAGAAATCAACAAAAATATATTTAAAAATAAATAAAATTAAAAACAAATCACGAGGTTGGGGAGGCCACTGGTAGCAGATGCCAATCTCTGTAAGTGAGCGCCTGGCACAGTGCAGTCCTGCCCTCAGGATCTTCCGAAGGAGCTACAACCTACTCATACCGTTAGGGATGGTACCGAGGACTTTGGGGCAGAAGTCACCTGCTCAGGCTGAGCCCCAGAGAGGACACCCCCTGAGTTCTTCAGCCCCTTTGTTCTAGAGCAATTGTTTATTGAGATTTCGCCTCACAGGCGAGTTGGGGTCACTAAGGAGATATCTTCAGAAGGTACTGATGATACAGAGAAGCACCTCTGAACTTCCATTAAAGCTTACAGCATATGAAGGCCTGTGCCTGACTGTCTGAGAGGCTCCGTGGGTTTTCAGAAACACAACTTGACTGATGAGAGCAGGTTCGTTGTGGAGTTTTGGCTGGGACAAAACACATCGAGGCAGCTATCTCCCTCCTCATCATGAACAAGATGGCATTTGGGATTTCTTTACCAACAGCTGGCCTTTGAAATACGGAGTAAACGACTGATTATCTGCATACAGACAAATAAGAAACGTTGTCATTAGCTGACTTCATTGATTTCAGTTAATTAACGGAATTGCTTAAATTCAACTAGTGTCCCACTAAATCAGCAGTCCTTATCTTTCTGAAGACATTTTGAAAAATCTACAAATTGATGTATCCTTTCCTCAGAAAAGTGCATACACCTTGTGGGTGTGATTCCATAGAGTCCGGGGCTTCATCACCATCATCACCAAAGCTGAAGCGATTTTATCAGCACTCAATTAAAAATGACTTCGGCAGCCCGACTTCTTTGTTAGCCTAAAGTTTGGGGCCTCTTGGCTATTTTGAGGCAAAGTGGAGGCCACAGGAATATTTTCAAATGAGCTGACCCTTGGGTTAGTATCCACAAGGAATGGCCATGTCTATAGCATTTCTCCTTCTTTTCCACTCCCTGGCCTCGTACTGAAAGCAGGTTTAAATGTTCATCCTTAAAAACCCCGGATTTGCAGAGGCACACATCTGGAAAGCTCTGATAAGACCCTGATTCAGCCTGGCTCCAGGAAAACAAAGGGTCCGCACGGCACCTGCTTGGACATGTTCTTTGTCTTTACCCCTGGAGAGCAACCCTAATAAACATGATTTGGAAACAGCCTTCCACATGGCAGGAAAGTAAGCATCCCTCTTCTGGTGGCGCCTCAGGGGACGGTAGTTTATGAATAAGGTGCAAATCTCATGGCACAAAAGTGAGATGAATCGTGTGAACGGCATCAACATCGTATAGTAGAGACATACAGGACTGGTTCCTGGGATTCAGGCTTCCAACCCAACGCTGTGTCTTTGGCCCCTTGTTTTCACCTTAATTGTCAGTTCCTGGAAGGAAGCCATTTGCCTTACCTCCCTAATCTGTTGGCAGAAGCTGTGTAGCCACATGCACAGTTTCTGATTTGAGGTTCCAAACAAGTTTTCACCCCCCCAGCTCTTCTCCTGCCCGGGACACATCAGCAAGTCCCTGGGCACTCGCTCTTGCTTCTTTCTCTGAAAGTGAGAGAAATGCCGCAATCTCATATTTATATACGGTAGTCATTTTCTTATTTTTTGTTTCTTTGGAATTTCACCAATTTAAAACTCATTTCCCTCAGCAGCTGGGAAAATTGAAGCACTCAGAGATAAAAATAATGAACATAAACCTGCCACATAGTAATAACAGTAACAGGTAAGTGGTGATTGGTTCTTGTGTTTAGCACGCATATGCGTTGTCTCATTCACTCTCCTCAACAACCCTATAAAAAGGTACAATTAAGATCCTTTCTTTTCAGGTTATTTGAGAGAAAAGTCACAAATTGAAAGAAGATCCAATGAGCTATTGCTGCAATAGCGCTGTGTAACAAACAGCTGTGAGCGCTCAGTAGCGCACGAAGGTAGCCCATTCAGGCCATGCGTCTCTGGGCCTGCAGGAGGTCGGCTGAGTCAGCCTGATTCAGCGAGCGTGATTCTGTTCCTTGTGTCTTCCATTCTTCTTGGTTCAGGGGTTGGGCAGGGTATGTTCTTCCTATGGTGGCGGTAGAGATGAAAGTATTAATAGCAAAGTGAAACAAAGTGAATCTTAGGCACACAGGGGCACTTCCACCTGTATAAAAATCAGCCAAAGCAAGTCACATGGGTAAGCCCAAGGTCAAGCATGAAATCATGGCAAAGTGGACGCAGGAAAGGGTGAAGAGCTAGAACCCAAACTAACCAAAGTAGCCTGGCTTTAAAACCCAAGTTATTTATACTATGTTGTATCATGACAACTTAACAAAGGGCCACTATTGTTGCCTTAAAACTCAGCTCCAAAGACTGAGTGGATTAATGTGGACAAACAAATGAGCATAGGAGATGAAAACTATTAATGAGATGACATGATGGAAGAAAAATAAATTGGACAGAAAAGGTGATTGCAACTGCAACAATACATTACAATGCCCAATGTTCACTATTTACAGAGAGAGATTACTTGCTCATATTTTAGGTCTCATTTTAGAGCACAAGAGCAGAATATTCCACTTAGTCTTCTGAGCATCTATATTGACATGTGTCAAATATTCTGAGATTCAAAATCATTTTTAAGTAATAATTTGGGCAGTGTATCCATTGTAGCCATTTGGCTCATGGATAGAGCATCATTCTATGGACTGAAGGTCCTGGGTTCGATTCTGGTCAAGAGCACATGCCTGGGTTGCGGGCTTGATCCCCAGGAGGAGGCATGCAGGAGGCAGCCGATCAATGATCCTTTCTCATCATTGATGTTTCTATCTCCCTCCCTCCTCGCTTCCTCTTTGAAATAAATAAAAATATATAAAAATTAAAAAATAAAAACAGTGAAGCCCTTGAGCTCAGTGGTTCTCTCCTGTAACCCAACTCACTGCATTTGCAGATGTTACCTGGGCTCTTTGTGTCACCTGCCCAGAAGCAAGAGGAACTTGGAAGCAAGAGGAGCCAGTATAAATATACTGATGCTCATGCTGCTTCCTGGGCTATGAGTAATAAGGTCCTGTTCCTTGGACTCGCGGGTCTCATGTCTTCTAACACCCATGAAAACAGCAGCAAGCTAACTTCTTAGCTTTAAAGTGGGGTGAGGCTGAATCTCAGGCCAGCTGAAAGCCACAGCGTAGAATACTCTCAAGACTGTGTTAGTTGCAACAGTTGTGAAATTCTCCCAAACCAGTACTGTTTAAGACCAGGAAGTTGAAAGCATCCATAAAAAAGATCATGGATGCTACGGTCATTCCTCATCTACCTACCTTTGTTTCTAGGATCCTATCACAGAAAGTAACAAACGTGTCATGGTCCTCAGTTTTCCATATCTAGGGCCATGTGAAGTCACCCAAGAAAGTTATGATGTGTCCTAGACTCTTGAAAGAATCCATGTGGGAGATTATAGGTAAGCTGATCACTTGCAGTTCCATCTGTTCTCTTCTAACTTTATTTGGCCATGGGCCCAGTCTTTAGACATGAATTAAGCTTTGTAAACCAGAATTCCTATAGTACTCAGAGGTCCAAATTGTTAAGAGACAGTCTTTGAAACTAAAACACTGGCTAGGTTAACACTCATAACCAGGATCTCTAGGCATAGCTCCCCTGTTTTCTTCTTCAATATGACATTGGTGGCCACACTTCTTCCTTCTCTCCTGGCTGACCATTGAAGAAACCCAACCCCTTTTCTCCTGACAATACTATGGTTGTGGAGTTGGCATTTTTATGTAAATAGCTGGTCTCTGATTCATTAAGCCTCATTGCCCCTGACATTTTCCTTCCTGACCCTTATCAGCCACACAAGGCAAAATGCGAAGAAATAAAGAAGACAAAGAAAGGCAATAAAAGGGTTACAACCAAGGAGTGTATTGTGACTGTGACCAACAAGGAAATTTGGAAATGGGTGACTGAACATCCAAGGAAGCCCTGTCAGTCAGTCACAGCTCCAACACTTGTTCAAAGCCTGACAACGCTTAGCACCATTTCAAGGTGTCGCATAGGAAATGATGCCACCTTAAGAACACTTGTGATTTAATAGGACAAGATAGCACAATTAAATGCCTGTGTACCTGTAAACATACAATCTGGCCCTTGCTCACCTCTCTAATTACTCATCATTTCCTTCATAGTACCTGTCACAAGCTTCAATATTTAGTTTATTTACTTGTGTTTGAGATTATTATGGCCTCCTGAGCTGCAACAGTGTGTCCATTCCAATTATTTATGGCTACCACCCCCATTGGGATAGGAATTCTAAGAAAACAGGAACTATGTCCACCTTATCATTATAACCCTAGAGTTTAGCAAAACCTACTCAGTAGATTCTTTAAAAAAATTTAAGTAAATAAAAAACAAAACAAGCAACAGCTATATAGAAGAATTACATAACTTTTCTTCTGATTATAGAATATATTTTTTTTGAAGGCACAAGCAAATTTTCAAAAATTTTAAATAGGAAAAAAAAAATCTCTAAATCCCAGGGCAGCTGCCTAAAACTGACCACAGACATATAAGTGAACACAGCCAAAATCAGCAGAGCTGACCCTAATTGACCCATAGATTCACGAGCCATTGAGTTTTAGCGTGGTTTAGTTTGCAGCATTACTGTTGCAATAACTAACTAATATTATAGTCTTTTTAAGTAATAAAAAAATTAATGATGAGCAAACCAAACATTACAATTCAAACATGACTTATCTTTATTGAAATAGAAAGCATTTTTAGTTAAATTATTTGGTTCCTCTCTGGCCATATGAGGTCACTGGGACTGAGCAGGCCTGGGTGGGATGTTCTTAGAAAAGAGACCTGAAGGACATCAGCAGGCTCAGCACCGCAGTGGTTGATGTCACTTTTCCAGCACTGTTTGAGTACCAGTATTTCTCATACACATCATCCAGGATGGAGAGCACAGCCTCCATGGTTTCCTCGCAGGTAGCTTGAATCTGAGCTTCTGGCAGAACAAACCCGTATGTACCATTGTCTCTCAGCTCAAATGTGTATGAGAAGGGGATCCCAATGTCTCGAGCCCAGTCTCTTGAAGACCCTGATGTGGCATCTACAAATGAAAACATGAAGGCAGAGTTAGAAATTGTATAGTGAAAGCACAGATTTCTATAAGCCCTTTCTGGGATAAAGGTTCAATCAAAATAAAACAAACAACTCCATGTGAAGGTGTCATGGATAGCTGTCTTCTCCCTCTCCTTGACATTAAGCCCCTGTAGGGCAGTAATTACATCTTATTTGACCTCCTATATTTCCCTCCTCCCCCTTCCACAGCACCTAGGATTATGCCTCGCACATAGAAAAGTTTTGGTTAAAGTTTCTGAGCTACATCAAAGATTGGACCATCTAATATGTTAAGACAAGAGGACACTGACATATAAAGGAATAAGAACAAATTGACCATCAGGAAAATATTATGCAAATACTATCTAGGTGGTCCTCTCCTTGGTGGAGGAGGAGGTGGGTGGCAGTGGAGAAAACCAGTGCACACTTCTTTCAACTAAATTCTTTCCTTTTTTAGATCTTCTCTCTAGGCCCACCTGCTGTTTTCTTCGCCTGATGGGTTCTCTGGGAACTGAATCAACTGACCAAGCATCACTGGAAAACGTCCTTCCTGCTAACTCCTGTGTCTTCTCCCTGCCAGTTCTTTTTAACTGAAGCCAGGGGAAGTTCTGGTCTTAGCCAGCATATTAATTTTTCTTTGAGTTCACACCTTATCCCTAGAGAATATAATTCTGGATTGGAACAGACTTCCTTTTATCTTGGGTCATTTTTATTTGTAGAAATTCCTGTTGAGGAACTCTTCTCTCCCTCTTCCGTCCATCCCATTCCCCAAAGTCCACGGACTTCTTTTGTGCCTCAGAGACTATTGAAGAAGCGAAAAAAAGATACTCACATAAAATATCTATACTCGATCCAACTCTATAATTGGTTCCATGCTTTGCTTTCAGTGCATTTGCTGCCTTCTGTCCAACTTGGATCTGGAGGTGGGAAATGCAAAGACAGATATCTGGTGTTAAAAATAAAATATAAAATCCAGAGAGTTTGGTATTTTATCCAAATCCATCTTGAGAGTTCCAGACCATCTTTCTCACTTCCGATTGGACATCTATACCTAGGTAGTCTGCTGGTACTTCAGACTCAACAACATTCAAACCCAATAAGTGAGGGATTTTCATATTTCTGGCTTATCATGTTCCTCCAAACATATGTAAAATCATTTTTTTACTCTTTTTTTCAAATAGTTACTTCCAAGTTTTATTGCCAGTGCCATCATCTTATGTCAGTTGTATTACCTATGAAATAAACTATGACAATAGTTTTCTAAGGTGATTGATTAAGGCCATGGCATGTGTGTGGGAGGATGGAGTTTGAGATAGGATTCAGGATTGGTATGGGAAGAGTTCAAATGGAAAGAATGTCAACACCTGAAACATTAGAATTCTTATAGCTATTCTAATTTCAGAGCAGTTTAGAACAGGGCTATATATAGTCATGTTTCCTCTACATAACTACTGCCAACTTGTCTATCATGAGGCATAATATTTATCGTGATTTCTACACATTTTTTGTTTTGCAAATATATAGAGATTGATTACCAGACTCGGTAGCTGTAAATAATAGTAGAAGTGAAACCTTCCTTGAACAGTTGTCTTGATTCTGTGTCTGCGTGCACTTTATCAAAGCTTACTCATAAGAACCTAAAACCATAGTTTCAGTTAGGTTGAGAAAAGGTGGGAAAATTTTGATACTGTCTTTTTATTGAAAATTATTGAGATGTATGTTCATGCTAACTCTTCAGCACCTGAGACCCGTAAGAGATACAGAATTAACTCAGTGTACTAATTTCTGCACATAGTACTAAAAGGTTGTCAATAATTCCCAGCTTAGCATTAATTACCTTCCAGGATTGGTGAACTCAGGGGTATAAGGCCCTCTTAACTACTTGCCCCCTCTAGCCTATGGCCAGAGGACTGTAACCAGATGGCCAATCAGCATCACAAAACTTGCAAAATGGTCACGTAGTATCTGTTTTGCTGAGCCAAGAAGGGACTGAAATTCCCTAGAAAAATACTGGGGTAAAATGGGCCTCTTTTTCTCTGCTAGTGCAAGGCCTGTCCCATCAAAGATCTACAATGGCCTGTCTTTGGTGGTTCATTTGTGTTTGTCACAGATCCCTTTCAGTAGAAAGTAGACAGCCATGACAAATTCCACAGAAATCAGAGAATAAGGAGGGTTCTGGGCTTCTCATCTGAAATCCCTGTTCTGCAGACTTCTTAAACGAAGAGATGAAACTTTTAGGGCCAAGAAGTGAGGGAGAAATAGGACACAGTGGAATAAGAATCTAAAGGGATACAATTCCTAGAAGTTGTAGACACTCTGAGCCAGTGTGAGGCAGTCAAATGAATGGTGACCTCTGGAGAATGAAGACGTGTGTTCCAGCTCTGTCTCCACCACTCACTGTCTATAGGAGCTCTGATATCAGAACTAACTCAATGTCTCAATTCTACATCTCAAAAGTGAACTTATTATATTGTATTAAGGGTCAGATGGGAGAATGGCTGTAAAATCTCTTTGTAAATTGTAAAGTCCAAGGCAAATGTTCATTATTCCCAAATCTTGCAAAATGATCATGTAGTACAACTGTCCGAAAACATTGAAAGAAAGATATTGGAGTACTGCTAGATATTTTTGACTCCTGGGGGAAAGTCTCCCTTCAGCAAAGCTCTATAGTGTGTTTTTTGTTTTTGTTTTTTCTGCCCAGGGTGTTTTATGGGCCATGCTCCAGTGGGAGAGGGACAGGATGTGTGAGAGAACTCATGGGCACACAGGCCTCTGTGATGTTAAGAATGGAGTAAGCTTAGTTCCCATCCATCCTGGTATGTATTGATAACGGATAATTTGTTTAAAAAAATAAAAAAGAAAAGCATAAAATAACAAGTGGTGGTCAGAATGTGGAAAATTTGGAACCCTTGCACACTGTTGATGGGAATGGAAAATGGTGTCACTGCTATGGAAACCAGTTTGATGGTTCCTCAAAAAAAAAATAAAAATAGAATTACCATATGCTGCATTCACTTCTGGTTATATGCCCAAAAAGACTGAAAGTGAGATTTCAGGAGATATTGTACTCCTATGTTCATAGTAGCATTTTTCAAAATAGCCAAAAAGTGAAAACAATTCAGATGTCCATTGATAGGTAAACAGACAAAGAAAATGTGTTCTATACATACAATATAATATGATTCAACCTTAAAAAGGAAGCAAATTTTGATATATGATATAACATGAATGAACATCATGCGAAGTGAAATAAACCAGTCACAAAAAGACTGATAATGTATGATTCCAAGGATATGAGGTATCTAGAGTAATCAAACTCACAAAAAAAGAAAGAAGCATGGTGATTTCCAGGAGCCAAAGGTCAGGGACTTTTGTTTAATGGGTATTCAGTTTCAGTTACGCAAGAGAAAAAGTTTCAGAGATCAGTTGCATAATAATTTGAATACATAACTGTTTAAAAATGATGCTCACTTTCCCTGCCCCGGCCTGGGTTCCGCTGGCACTTCCCCTTACCATGCTCCTAGGCAAGTACTAGAGGCACACATTTAGAGGAAAACAAAGCATTGTGTCTAGCAGAGAAGAGCGCAGATAGTATTTAGCCATGTTATTTCAGATGCACCATATTCCATTCACAGCTGGCGAGTTCTGTAAAGCACGGTTCAAAAGCCATAATTGCCGAACGGAGCATCCAGAGAATTGGCAACAATGAGAGCACGTTCCTGCAGATTATTAACATAATCATCTCATTTATATTAGAGACGAATACCTAAGATGTCTCCCAACTTGACATTTTGTGAAACAGGTAGTTAATTAATGAAAGTAGAGCGGCATTTAACCCGAAGCCTTCCCAGCAGGCGGCTAGCAAGGTGTAAAAAGCAGGAGAGATAAAATAAGAAAGAACAGAGAGAACAAGCAGGGCTGGAGCCAAAAATCTAGGATACGGAAATCAGGGAAAGAAAAGCAGGAGCTCTACTGTGGTTTCTCCGCTAACACCTTGGATACTCTACTCTGGTCTTACCAGTTCTCCGTAGTTACTGGGTTTGTTTTGGGTGTAGCCATAAGGCAGGAGAATGAGCTGCCCATGCGAGTGTATGGTCAGGAAGCAGAGAATGTCCTTTTTCTTGCTCTCTATCAAGCTGGAAACAGCCTTAGTTTCAGGTTCAGACACTGGCTCTGTCCCACAGAATGTTAAATCTGCGCAGTTCTTAGATGCTCCAATACCTGGAATATACAGGGAAACACAAGGAAGAAAGGCATCATAATCTGTTTAGAGCCCACAAAGGGTGAGGACTCATCCTTACTCAGGGCACCTGAGGGTGGACTCGGGGCTTGATCTTGCTCGTCTCAGTTAGTTCCGGTTAAATGAGTCAACTTGGATCATCATTCAAGGAGGAACTCAGAAAGGCAGAAGGGCTGACATTTGGGTGTAGAAATCAACCCATGCTCACGTGGCCTGGGAAGGAAGATGTACGATGGAAGGGCATTTTCGGTCATCATGAACTTAAACTTGTGCTGGATCATGGAACACATGGTTGGAAACCAGTTCTCAGGTTCCTAAGGTCAGACTCTGACATAGTCTTGTTGGCCTAAGTTTCTCCCTCACTGTCCTACTGCTTGGAGTCTCCTTAGAGCTATTTTGCAAGTCCTATGTGGCATCTCATTTAATCCTGACAACAATCTTCAGATAGGGTGGTATTACTATGGGCCACATTTAAATAAGAGGAAACTCAAACAGGGAAGTGAAGCAATTTTTCCAAGATCACACAGTCACTAAGTCTGAATTTTAACTCTTATCATTTGTTTTTTTAATCCGGACTGCTCTTAACCATTTCTACCTCATTATTTTCTTCCTATTCACTGGGCATGTTGAGATTCAGAAACCTGAATATGGCTTCAGGAGAAGAAAATGTTTTCCTTGCTTATGTTTGCCCTCCTGCTGTAAAATAAACTGCAAGGTTCGTTCTCTGCTATTTCTTCTCTTTATGATAATTCATATATTTTTGAAACGAAGCAACGGGTTTCAAACATAGTGACACTGGTCTAGGTCTTCCTTACCCTGGGTTAGCCAACCTCCCTTGAAGACAGTCCTGTGCTTGAATGTTGCTACTTTTTAATATCATCCCTTTACACTCTAAAGTTTAGAGGGAATACACAGAACAGGAATCTTAGCAAGCTTAGATGTTTCTTTCCAAAAGTTATATCTCTGGTAATTCACCTCTTTCATAGCGTCTCCATTTTTCCTCCATCAATTTATCTACTGAACATATACTTACTACACCAGGATACATTGAAATTTCGGTTGAGATCTGTCCCAAAACATGTGCCATTATTATGGGATGAACGGGATTTCCTCCAAAGCCGATCCTGTACAGAGGAACATAGAGATGTTGTCATTCTAAGGTCTCATCAGTCACAGTGTTAGTAATGATGGGTGGTCCTCAAATAGGAAAAATTATTCCTAGGATTGTCTGGGAGAACTTGCCTTTAACATGATGAAGCTTGCACGTGTAATATTTAGTCTTACAGATAGGCTACCAACCCCCAATAGCAGGAATATTGTAAAACTCCAAATTGGAGGGAGTCGTTTAGCATTTTCCTCACGAGCATATTAGCAGTGCTTGGTGGATGTGATCAGAGAATCATTTTTTTTAGGTCCAAGTGATACAGGATGAAAGGGAAATAGCTCGGCAGATGGAGCAAGGCTGTTCCAGATGTATCAGAGTCGGTCTCTGCACAGCTTTGGAAGCAGAAGACTGATGCGTGGAGATGAGGATAAAGACACGTTTCGCCAGACAAGCTCAGAGGGAAGGGCTTCGTTCCCATACTGGGCGAAAGGCTATTGCAGATATGGGGGTCCCATGAGGGACCTTGGGGATAGTGAGTGCAGGAGGCTGGGCAGGAATGAATATTCTCTAGAAACAGGGGATCTTATTTGTGGAATAAACATGCTTTAGAAGCATTATTATGAGGAATTTGTCCACTAAATGAAAAGCTTTATGGAAAGTTTGCCCCCAATGTGAATGATCACAATAAAAAAAATGAAGGCTCGGTTAGTATTTACACATCATTGTGTCCCTCGTGCTGCTAGAGGTGGAAACAAGGTGATGTAGGAATTTTATACCAATACTAGGGGCCTGGGGCATGAAATTTGTGCATGTGTCCCTCAGCCCAGCCTGCACACTCTCCAATTTGAGATCCCTATGGGATTGAGCCTAAACCTGTAGTTGGACATTTCTTTTACAATCCGGGACTGCTGTCTCTTAACCACTCTCCTGCCTGCCTGCTGGATTGCCCCTAACCGCTTCTGCCTGCCAGCCTGATCACGCCCTAACTACTCCCCTGCAGCCTGATCACCCTGAACTGTCCTCCCTGCCAGCCCAATCGTCCCCAACTGCCCTCCCCTGCAAGCCTGGTTCTCTTCAACTCCCTCCCCTGCAAGCCTGGTTCTCTTCAACTGCCCTCCCCTGCTGGCCTGGTCACCCCCAACTGCCCTTCCCTGCCAGCCTGATCACCCCCAATTGCCCTCCCCTGCTGGCCTGTTTGCCCCCAACTGCCCTCCCCTGCAGGCCATCTCATGGCAGCTATCTTGTGGCGGCCATCTTGAGATGATGTCATGGATGGTGCCACTTAGACTTTTATTATATAGGATAAACCCAATCAAGTGGCAGGCAACTCACAAACTTCAAGGTGATGGAGTTAGAGAAAATTTGTCTGGCTGAAAAAACTGGAAATATGTCAAACAAAATAAAACAAAATATGTTGGACTTACACTTCTTCAGTGTTGACATTAGATTGTTGGCTTAAATATCTTAGATTGTTGAGTTTTATCTCAAACAGCATTTGTTTCTTTGCATGACCACAAAACCTTTTATAACTCAACGACTGAGATCAGAAAAATGAACCTGAGTCAATATCTAGTTTATGAACTCTTCCCAGGACCAAACTCAATGTACTCACAGTTGTCCAGCTGTAGATATAGCCATCTATGTTAAGCACTGGAAGTACGTAGAAGTCCAGCTTCTTCAGGAGCCTTCTTATCCTTGAGTTGTCTTGATAGTTTTGTAGGATCTGGAAATGTAAGAGAGAAACATTTGGAAACATCCTAGGAAGAGGTCTTTTCTCTTTTAATCTTTAAAGTGATTTTAATGTAATCATAAGAGATGACTACAACCTCTACTCTCCAATCTGCCTCAGTAGCCTCTTGGTTATGGTGGTGATTCTCAAACACCAGTAGTGCATCATAATCGCCTGGAGAACTTGTTACAACACAGATTTCCTGCTCTACCCCTTCCTGCTCCCCCATTCCAAAGTCACTATGTCTGAGGTGGAGCCTGGGAACTGGTATTTCTTTTTTAAACATATTTTTATTGATTTCAGAGAGGAAGGGAGAGGAAGAGAGAGACAGAAACATCAATTATGAGAGAGAAATCATTGATCAGCTGCCTCCTGCATGCCCCCTATTGGGGATCGAGCCCACAACCCAGGCGTGTGCCCTTGACCGGAATCAAACCTGGGACACTTCAGTCCCTGGTGTCTGTGTCCATTGGTTAGGCTTATATACATGCATACAAGTGTTTTTGGTTGATCTCTCCCCTTTATCCCCATCCTCCCTTACCTTCCCTCTGAGGTTTGATGGTGTGATCAATGCTACTCTATCTATATTATTTTTAAAGGTTCATTATTCCCTTCAAGGGTGGGGTATAGGTAATAAACAAAATTTAATTGTGCTAGGTATTTTTCATATGCTACTCTCTTAATCCACACAACAGATCCCTGAAATAGTCATTTTATGCCCCTTTCACAGGTGAAAAAGTAGGAGTTCTAGTGTTAGAAAATTTGCCCAAGACTATTTGAAAAGGCAGAACCATGGTTCAGTCATCTCTGACTTCCAAGACATCGTTTCTTCTGCATTTAGATATGTTTGTCTTCCAATAAAAATAATTTTGAGTGTACTGCAAAAAAAATCAGAATACCTCACTGTTCAAGGCAGATACTTATTAATTCCATTTCCCTTGGGGGAAGGAGTAGCTCAGTAGAGAGTTGCCATGCCAACATGTGAATGAAGCAGGCTTTCTACATAGCCAAGACATGACAGGTATTTTGTGGGGTAGTTAACCATCATGAGGAAGCTAAAGACACTTACCTCTCTCACAAACCATTGGCAAAAAGCAGGGGCAATCCATTCCCTGGCGTGAATTCCACAGTCCATCCAGATGATCTTCTTGTGGTTACTGGATGGTTGGCTAATCTGGAGGGAACATCCGTGCTCTATTACCAAATAGTCACTTATGATTGTAAGCCACCATGCAAAGTTATCAGATTTTTATTCCCTTTCTTACTCCGCTGCGTGGTTTCAAGCATGCTGGCAGAGATACACACAATATGACTTCCTCAGCAACTCTTGCTCGCCTGTCTGTGACCTTGGCTGCTGTGCTTAGAACCATGCTGAGTCCTCAGGTCCCCCACCAAAAGCCAGATAGGGAGGCTGGAGATTGGGTTCTCCCCCTGGCTATGCTATTTTCTGGCTGTGTGGACCTTGCACAAGTTACTTCACCTCTCTGGGTTTTGGTTTCCTCTATTATAAAATGAAAGAACCAAATTAAAGATTTTCTATGATTATTAAATATTTTTTGAAAGAACACTATATATTTTAAAAACTCAAGATACACATGGAAGGTGAATGGGCTCTGGCTGACGTATGAGTGGGATTTTCCCTTACAGAGTCCGTTCTCTCCCACCTCTGTGCAGGCATGGAAGTACCCGGGCCCTCACAGAGCCAGGCCTCAGCCAAAATGTCTAAGGCCCTGCCCAGCTCTGGGACCGAGGATTCTGAGTTCCTCAGTCTCAGTGGGAATGAGGGAGGCCTAACGTGGACGCATCAAAGGACTGAGCTCTTCTTCTATTTCTGGGCCTTCCTATTGGCAAATTCTCTTTACCCTAGAACTCGATTCCAGCCAGATAATCAATGCCTTTAGAGTTTTGAATTTTAAAAGTCCAGCGTGAGGTGGAAAAGGCCATCTTTCTGCATTGCCTCCTTTGACCTTATCTACATTTCTGACTAGAGCTGCTTGAATAGTAAACAGATATTCCTGGATTCGGTGGGAGAAACCCCTCTTCCTCAGTGAGGCAATTCTCAGCCTTCTCACTCACCTTCAAATAATACATGGGCCGCGCCTCATAGGTCATTCCCAGGAAATGCTGTGTCACCACTTCCGTGTACTTCTCCCTTATCAGGCTCATCCACTGATAGATCTGAAACAGTGGGGAGGATTGCAGCTATCAATCAGAAGACGGTTTGCTCACCTCTAATTAAGATAACGGCTTCTTTCATTAAGATACCGCATTCTGTACTCTTTGCTCTACATTCCAACAGCTATGTGCTAAGCAAGATAAAATATGAAACCAATAAATTAGTACCTACCCTCTCCCATATTCTTTAAAGTACTGCTCTGCCATAAGTCTTAAGATACTCTATTGAACTTTACAAAGAAGTTACTGAGAACTTCAGGAACATTGTAACAATAACACATCCTTCAAAAGGCCAGGAGACTTAGCTTCCATGTGACACCCAATCATGCCGGAAATTTAAGGTCAGGCTTATTTTGTGGAATTTTCTTCAGACTCTATGGATCTCAACAATATCCTTTGCTAATGTCTCCTGATCCAGAGAAGAGCTGGGTAAGCCCTTCATAGAATATACCAACAGAAGTTTCTAATCATGCTCAATTTAATCATTTAGATTAGACTGGGCAGACCTGAATGGACATTGATTTAATTACAAGTTTTACACCATGCTTAGAAAAGAAGGGTCTTACATTTTTGCCTTGTCAGTCAATAACTCGGGGTTCTATAAAAGTGACTGGAGTTCACAAGCATAAAACATTAAACAGTCATCAGGATGTGGTAGGATACCTCCCATACTTTAAAGTTTTTCTTGTACTATCTGAAAAAAATGTCTGGAAAATATTAACATATTCCCAAATATAGAAAAAATAGTGGTAAAGCCTGTTTGAAGGGCAACTTGTATATTTATATAAAAATTTAGATGTGCATATCCTTTTATCCCACAATTCTGTTTTTTAAAGTGTATACTTCAAAAAAGTTTTGCATAATGTCACACATACTCTCCCTTCCCTTCCCCCAACCCCACACTATTGAATGCATAGTAGCTAATGTTTTACTGTAACTAGTTTTGGAAATCACCAAATTTATCTTAGTAGCAATACAAATATTTTATTTAAATGTTTTCTTCCCTTGCCGAAACCGGTTTGGCTCAATGGATAGAGCGTCGGCTTGGGGACTGAAGGGACCCGGGTTCGATTCCGGTCAAGGGCATGTACCTTGGTTGCGGGCACATCCCCAGTAGGGGGTGTGCAAGAGGCAGCTGATCGATGACTCTCTCTCTCATCGATGTTTCTAACTCTCTATCTCTCTCCCTTCCTCTCTGTACAAAATCAATAAAATATATTTTTTTAAAATAAATAAATAAATGTTTTCTTCCCTAAAGAACTGCTGAGTCTGCCTCTTGCATCCTAGAAGAAATATCACATTTTCAACTAATCACAAGTCAGAAGGCTTCTCCACCCCAAATCCCACACCCATATACACATTGCCTTGCCCTGCTTAAAGTGGCTAAGAATTGATAGGCAAGAATAAGAGTTCATTCTGGTCCATGTTCACACTAAAAAAAACTAGTGGGTATGTTCTTTTCTTCCTTTTTCTTTTTGCTGTTGATTTGCCTTTTTCTTTCAGAGTACCAGGATCTATAGTTTCAATGGTGATAGTTGATATGTGTGTGTGTGTATGTGTGTGTGTGTTGGAGATATCAGGGGGGGGGGGGGGTCGGAGGGGGGGCGGGCACGTAATCTTTGGGAATTCCTTGACCACAATGCCCAGGCAAATCTCCATCTCATATTTTGAGCCTCTCTAGTCAATGGATATGAACAGTGAACCATCCTCACCCATCCTAAAGTAGGTTGTGCCCACCACCAACCCCTGCCAGGTGTCCTTGCTCACCTCCCCCATGGGGTGGTATCTGTTATAGGGATAGGTCTCCAAGTTGCTCCATGGAGTTGCTGTCTTGTCCACAACCTCTTGTCTGTGTTGTGCTTGGGACCTGCAAAGGGAAGAAAGGCAGACCGAAATCAGGGAAGAAACTGGGGTATCATGAGGGTTGGAAGATGGGTGGAAAAGATAGTAGAAAGCATTGCACAACATCTGGTGGATAAAAGCCATTTATCTCCTTCAGGTAAACACTATGATCCCAGGTTCCTGGTGTTTTTTTTCTTTCTTTCTTTCTAAAGATTTTGTTACATGGGCTAACTTATACTTTTATTATATCCTAAAAAATAGGCATGAAACATTTATTAGTCTATTTTTTTAAATTGTGTTATCTGTGATTTGAACTAGGAAGAGAGCAAAATGGTATATGGTATTTGCATGATCAGGCCCCTAAAAAATAATTGTAGTGTTTTTTTTGGAATGGGGAGAGGAGAGTGAATGAAGCAAATGAGAAAGATATCTTTTCGGCCCTCCCCTTCCTCGCTCCTGGCACTAGTTGTCCTGCCTGTCATGTCCTCCGGGGAAATGACATCACTGACAATGCTTTCACTACAGTGTTGAGTTGGGGAGGGGTGGGGGGTGGGTCACTGTCAGAGCAACCTGTTTCTTCCTTCATATAGTTCAGCAAATGTTTGGGTGTTTCTCTATCACAGCTGTCCTCTCTGTGGTAGGAGAGGAGAGGAGTACCCTGAACAGCAGGGGCTGGTCCCTGGTGAATTCCTGTTTCAATGGGGCTAGCATTCCCTGGCAACTCTATAGAAGGGACAAATGAAAGGTATTGGACATGCACAAACACCAATGTTTGGCTCCCCCGGCAAAGGTCTGCTAAATATGTGAGCTTGTTGTTTCCTAAGCCTGACATTGAATGACTGGGTCCATGAAATATGCAGAAAAGTAAACTGTCTGGAATTTAAGTGAATAGCTCTGATATTAAAAGTGCTTATCACTTTTACATGAAACACAATACTTTAACTGCACAAATCCAAATACTTATGTCAGGCAATGTCTGAACTGTTTATGTAGAGCAGGCAGTTCCCCACTTCTATGCAGTTTCTTGGGTGATGCATAATACATGTAGAGAGGAACGGAAAAAGCTAGCTAATCCCCCAAATTATCACTAGTCTTATCTCACCTATCAAATGAAAAGATTATCATACTTTGTGTATTCTTTTTGAATAAGAATTAATAAATGTCTAAGAGAAACTGATCCTTTGGGGTACATTATTAATAAATATTGAAGATCAAAGAATGTCTGATGAAATTTTGACTGGAATGTATAAAGAAGCAAAAAAAAAATCACTATTAATGAATATTGAGGCAAATTTTGTATTTTACATACTTAGTAAGGAATGGTCTCATAAGTCTTTTACTAGCAAAGTATTTTCAAACTGTTTTTTCCCTGCTTACAAAATTAACATATAGAAGAAAAAAAGGAGAGAAATAGAAAAGAGAAAAAAATAATCTTCAATAGTCCTATCTCTGTTAAACACTGTTGATATTTTGACATATTTCTAGTCAGTCTTTTATCTGTGAATATTTTTTTTCTTAAACACAGTACAGATTATATCTATATTTAATTTTTTATTCACTTCTTTGTATTCTGTATTCTACCAGAGACATTACCTCCAACCCATGAAAACTCTTTATAAACATATTTAATGACTAATATTTAATTGTAAGGATATATTGCATAGCATTATTTATTTAAATATTATCATCTGTGCTGGATAGTAAAGCTAGTTCCCTTTTTCTTTTTTCTGCTAGTAATGCTGGACTTAATGACTTTTTTCATAAGTCATTTTGCTCACTTCTGATTATTTCTTTGAGCTACATTCCAAGAAGAATTAATAGGTCTAAGAGAATGAGTATTTTCAAGGCATTTGGTTTATATTGCCTAAGTCCCAATGATTTCTACAGATGCATACTTTTATCGGAAGAATGTGTTATATATGAGATAATCTTAAAGAAAGATTACAAACCTCATGATCTTTGCTAATTGTAGATTTTTTAAAAAATATATATTTTTATTGATTTTTTGCAGAGAGGAAGAGAGAGGGATAGAGAGTTAGAAACATCGATGAGAGAGAATCATCAATCAGCTGCCTCTTGCATGCCCCCTACTGGGGACGTGCCTGCAACCAAGGTATATGCCCTTGACCGGAATCGAACCTGGGACCTTTCAGTCCACAGACCGACGCTCTACCACTGAGCCAAACCAGTTTCGGCTAATTGTAGATTTTGTTGACCATCATTACACCAGGCATAGTGAATAAAGAGTTTAAAAATGTCAGCTAATCTATATTTTGAGTTGGTAAGAAATGTATAAAAATGGACATTATTTTATATTAACAAATAGGAATGAATATGAAAACAGCCCATTAGGGTAAATCATCAGATTTGAAATGTTTTCCTCAAGTGTAGTCGTAAGGAGCTATCTATTGGAACTGTCCTCTCTGAGTCCCCTGCCTGAGCTCAAACAATTCCATAATTTAACCTGGGCTTGGCGATCATTATTTTAAGTAAATGCTTTACTGCATTTTCCTTGTATAATATTTGAAAAATAAAGAATAGTTCAAGGAAAGGAAAAACATCCCCAACAAAGATGCACCTACCATTTTGGTGCATATTTTTTCTTATATTTTTCTAAGTATTTCATTACATTTTATACTCAGCATCCTTCCTTTAGCAAAAAGCATGCATTTTCCTATGCTATGAAATTTTTTCATAATCATTACTAGAGGCCCAGCACACAAAATTCATGCATGGGTGTGTGTGTGTGTGTATGTGTGTGTGTGTCCCTCAGCTCAGCCTGCATCCTCTCCAATCTGGGAAATCCCTCTCACAATCCAGGACTGCTGGCTCCCAACCACTCACCTGCCTGCCTGCCTGATTGCCCCTAACAGCTTCTGCCTGCCAGCCAGATCACCCCCTAACCACTCCCCTGCCAGCCTGATTTCCCCTAACTGCCCTCTCCTGCAGGCCTGATCACCGCCAATTGCCCTCCCCTGCAGGCCTGGTCCCTCCCAACTGTCCTCCCCTGCAGACCTGATCACCCACAACTGCCCTCCCTTGTAGGCCTGGTCCCTCCCAACTGCCCTTCCATGCAGACCTGATCACCCAAAACTGCCCTCCTTTGCAGGCCTGGTTCCTCCCAACTGCCCTCCCCTGCTGGTCATATTGTGGCAGTCATTTTGTGTGCACATGGGGGAGGCCATCTTATGTGTTGGAGTGATGGTCAATTTGCATATTACTTTTTTATTAGATATGATTCTAAAGGATGAATATTTCATTCTTATATATGTCAATATTTATATAACCTAATATGTACATTTAGGATGTTTCCAAGTATTATAATATTTAATAAGATATCTATATATATAAAAACCTAATATGCAAATTGTCCCTACAGGAGTTTGACTGGGAAACCAATTGCTTGCTATAATGTGCGCTGACCACCAGGGGTTAGTTGGAATGAAAGAAGGCCCTGATCAGCAGCCAGATGGCCCTGATTGGCCCTGATTGCCAGCCTGGCCTAGGGACCCTATCAGTGCACCAATTTCATGCACTGGGACTCTAGTTTATATTATAAGTGAGGCTATATCCCAGTGCATAAATTCTTTCCATACTGTTGTTTATTTTTCAGTCCAGATTTGCAGAAGCAAGAATACTAGGTCAACAAATGTGTAAGTTTTAAGGCTCTTAATATGTTTAAGAAATATGATTTTATTTTCTGTCAAAGCCTTATAAAAACTGTAAGAGTCTTTGCCTATAAATTATCTATAATAATAATAAAAGCATAATATTCTAATTAGACTGGATAGCCAAACTACCTTCCAAACGACCTTCTGCATGAAGCTGGGGCTGTGAGGGCCAAGCCCCTTGCATGAATTTTGTGCATTGGGCCTTTAGTAAAGAAATAATCTTAGGAGGAAAGATAAATGCAGTCTCTATATGAAACTAAGTAAACTGATGGAAAAAATAAGAAGCCAATGTTCAAATAGATCTTGACATCACAAAAAATCCTGGACTCTCTATATCTGAAATAAAACTGTCTATGAAGCTAAGGGCTAAGTTGAGGTCAGAGAGATGGTCTTAGCAAAAAAATCTTGTTCTGTGAGAGTAAGTTTAGTTCAAGATTATTTTAATCCTGAAAGAAAAAAGGAAACACTTTATAACTACACAATCTTTGATGAGGTATACCAAATGAACAAAATACTGGGTTATGTATGAACAAGAGAAATAATAATTTATATGAAAACTATACTACACACACAAAGTTTAAAAATATATATTTACAGAAGTTATGATTCATTGTGAATAAGAAAACACACAAAAATGTGCACGAAAGCGCAATTTATAAACTAATAAAATGAGCAATAAACAAGACAAAATATTTAACTTCATTAAATCAACAAAATGTAAAATAGGTCATATGTAGTATTTTTAATTATCAAATTGGCAAACACTTACAAAGCACTATCATACCATTGCTGGAAGTGTAGATTGATGCAACTTTTCTAGAAGGCACTTTGGCAATGTGCAGCAAGATTCTTACAATTTTCTCAGCTCCTGACCCAGTAATTACAATTTTTATAACTTATATTAAGAAAATATTCAAAGTTTTGCAAAAAAAAAAAATTGCTATAGCTGGATGCTTATAATGGTATTATTTGTGAAAATAACAAAGTAGAACGCAAATAAATATTCTAAAAGGTAACAAGGATGGAATACTACTATCAATTGTAATGTGTTTTCAATGAATTGTAAGTGTCATAGGAAAATTTTTATCATACAATTTAACAGAAAAAATTTCATAATAGTATTATAAATACATAAATAGCTATAAAGCTATTCAGAAATATTAACAGTAATCATCTCTTAGTGAAATTATTTGGTAGTTTTAGACATTTTAAGCATTTTTTAATTAATTACAATAATGTAATTTACTAATGAGAAACTATGTAAATGAGGGATATAGAATTTTTACTCTAATTCCCTTTTCTCAACCACAAAACATATTTCTATTGGCATTTAGCATACATTGTGCTATGAAATGTTTATTAGATATGTATTCATTTATTTAAAGATTATTAGAATAATGTTTAATGATGAAAGTTCAGTGTTCTTTATTATTTTCATCTTATGGTGGTGTGTTGGGGTAGGGAGAATCCAGCTGTATTTATCTTGAAAAAAAGTTTCCATTTAGACCATAAATCACAATAGTCAGTCCCTCTTCCCACTTCCCACTCACCTATCATATCCCAGCCCTCCAGGGACCAGGATCCCCAAGAGGTAAAGGGTCCCAAGTAGAGGCTTCATTCTTCTGCAGACAGAGCTAGAAAACTCTAGGCCTCTCCCGCAGGTCAATGGATCAAGTGCCTCTGAGAATGAAGGGATTGGCTCCCACAATAAAGATAAGACAAGTGGATATCTCAGCAGAAACATACGTGAGCACTGGCTTCATTAACTCCATCATGTCCCTCAAACAGTTTCTTTCTTTAATAGGGAAAAATGCTACCATTTAATTTTTCATTTCTCCTATTAAGCCAAATTTACACAAGACTTTGGCTCCACCAGAAAGAAGTTTTTTCCTTGTTTCTAGGAATCTGCATCACCTGAATTCAGAAGCTCACCACTTCAACCATTTACTTCACAAGGTCGCTGGGCATAATAGGTGTTATGCTTCCTGCTCTGGTCATGGTGGGCATGATTATTAATCAGGATCTCCATTCCCCTCTGGAATTCAAGGTGTTATTTGGGGTCAAATGCCTTCTCTGGTTCTGATAGACCACATGACCAGCTTCTTAAGCAAAACCAGAACTCTCCAAATCTAAACAAAGAATGTTTAAAATCCTTTATCAAGTGGATTTTCCCACATACTCCTCTCACATAAAGGACTTTATCAGACAACCCGGCATGCTTTCAAACAAACCCAGGATATCCTTGAATTTCAAACAGTGACTGGCACAAGTAACGGCTCAGGTTAAGGTTTCTGCTAAAAGTCTAATTGACCAAGGTACAATTCAGTGCAGAAAAGTCCAAGATTTAAATGGAGTCCTTGGCATTTGATGGTCCAGTTTAAATTCTTTTCCCTATATTCATCAATTCATTCATCCTATAAAAATGCAATGAGTACTCACTATATGCCAGGCACTAGGATGAAGATGAATGCATACAAAGATGAATGAAGTAGACAGATTATCTGCCATTCTGGAAATCACAGTTGAGGTGAGAGAACAATAAACAACTATACAAACAAATAATACAATTTTAAGTAAAAGGAATAAAATTAAAGTGATAGAGGATGTTCATGAGTCAAGAGTAGATGGAGATAGAAAGACTTGACTATGACAGTTTTTGAGTTAAGTTCTAAATGATGTAGTTATTGCAAAGAGCTATAGAAACAAGTATTCTAGCTAAAGGGGATGGCCTGTGTAGGGATCCTAGGGACGAAACGAGGTTGATGTGATTGAGTACCTGGAAGGAAGCCAGTGTTTGAGCCAGAGAGAGTGATGAAACATGCAGTCAGGGAGATAGGCAAGGATCAGGTCTTGTGGAAACCATGATTTTATTCTGAGAAATCATTGGAAATGTTTTGATTTATATTTTAGAAGATCATTCTGGGTGTTACATAGAGAGAAGGCAAGAGAAGGATAAGGATGGAAACAGAAAGACCAGTTGGGAAGGTACAATAACCTTCCAGGGGAAAGATGATGGAGACTCAGGCTAGCCAGTCATGGTGAAATGCTGAGACATGGTCACATTGAGAATTTATTTTAGAAGTAGACCAACAAATTTCCTTATGGGATAAATAAGAAAATGTGAGAAAATTAAGAAACTCAAGGAAAACACTTTGATGTGGTGGCCAAGAAATGGAGAGAATTGTGGTGAATTTTTATGAAATAGGGAACATCGAGGAATGGGTGGGTTTGAGGGGATGAAAAGAAAAAGTTTGAGATGCTTATTAGACACCAGAGTATTGTCAAGGGGGCGGCAACTCCAGCAGGCTGGCATGCAGAGGGGAGTGGAGCAAGGAACATAAATGTGTGACTTCGGCATGTAAGAAATGGTGCTTGAAGCCACAAGGAGGAGCTCATCAGGGTTGTGAGCTCACCTAGAAGGAAAAAAACAAAGACTGATCTTTGAGTCATTCTAACATTTAGAGGTCTTGGCAGAAGAATGGACTTGAGCAGTGGAAATTGAGAAAGAACAGCTAGTGAGGTAGGTGGAGAAGTGAGAGATGGTTGTGACCCAGAAGCCAAGTGAAGAGAGCATTTAAAAAAGTGAGTTACCAACAGGGCCTGTGAAGTTGAGTCAGATGACTAATCACTAGCAATCTTACCCAACAGTATAGAGGTTCCTGGAGACCTTGAAAAGATCAACTTAAGTCAGCATGTGGCATGTGGTAGGGACCAAAGCCTGACTGGAGTTGGTTAAGGAAGGAAAGGGAAGTGAGAGAGTGGAGTCAATGAGGATAGAAAACTCTATCCACATAGGTCAGTGGTTGGCAAACTCATTAGTCAACAGAGCCAAATATCATCAATCCAACGATTGAAATTTCTTTAGAGAGCCAAATTTTTTAAACTTAAACTTCTTCTAACACCTTCAAAATAGACTCGCCCAGGCCTTGACATTTTGTGGAAGAGGCATACTCAAGGGGCCAAAGAGCCACATGCGGCTCGCGAGCTGCAGTTTGGCGACCATGGACATAGGTGAATGACACCTTAAAGGAAACTGTATTGTTATGGTCTTCCACCATCCTCTTGGGATACAATCCATTTGGAAATCTTGAATTTGAATTTTGAGGATATTCAGAATGGAGGTAAAATGTAACACTGAGGATAATCTTCCCCTCTCCAAAGCTTAGGGACAGGACAGTATTTATTACTCCGAAGGGAGTTTTAATGGCGATGTGGGTTCCATAGAGGGAGAGTGGAACAGAAGAATTGAGGGTGCTTTCTATTCATTCTCCTGTTAACTGAAAGGGGGCCAAGAGGGACTCAGGGCAGAGCAATGTATGGGCAATTTAAATACAAAGCAAGGTTGAATAGTCCCTCCCCCCTTAAAGACATGTAATCCCATACAGCTATTCTAAAGAGAAAAACATAAATAAAAACAAGAAATGTCTGAAAATGCACGGTCAAATAACACAAACTGCTAGTAGAAACCTGCAAATAACTTTTTAAGTGTGTTGTGAGGAAAGTGGGCATTACTACACAAGGGTTTTTCTAACAGTCACTGAAAATTGGATTTTCTTCTAACCCCGTGTCCAATTTCACTGAACTATGAAGTCTCCTGCCAGCCAACTGTCCAAAGATTATCTTTCTGCCAGCTTATGGAATGTGAGCAGCAACCTGGAGAACTCGGGGCCAGTGAACTGGAACCATGAGCTCTTCACTAACAAGGGTGAGTTATCATCACATCTTTCCTGGTGATTAGCTTATTCCTTATCGTTGTGTTTTATGGCTTTCTAGTTAGTCATCTCAACACAATTTATTCACAATAACCATGTTTTTTATTATTGCTGTTTTATAGTTCCTATAGCAGTAAAATTTATTCTCAACTCCATTATTACAATATTCAACTACTAATGGAATTCTTGTTTTTACTTGATTGTGTTTTAAAGCTATACCAATAAAATTTACTCCCAATAATATTACTGCAAGTTTTATGTTCTCTAAACTACTTGAGAGAATGCCTACAAACACATGTGGTTCTTTAAGCTACACAGTGAAGGTTTGCTAAAATGTAAACACTGTTCTCTAAAGAAGAAGAAAAAAGGTGGGGGGAGGACAGGTGTCTGAATTGGTACCTATTAAAGTGAGACCCGTGTTTTTTGACAGAGTAGGTAATAGGGTGAAATATATAAAAGAGCCTTAGAGACTGCTGACTTTGAGGAAAATTAAATTCTTATTTGGCAGGAATATTTGCTTGAAAAATCAACCTCTTTTAATTACCTGCCAAGCCCTAGATAATCCCGCTATCTTTGCCCTGTACAATAATAAGCTCTCTCAATGATGCCCATGACTTCTCATGGCTGGTGTCCATATCAGTTGGAGATAGGCTGCTGTGAAATATTATTACCAAAGGCCAAGGTCATTTTGCAACCAAGTTTCAGTGACTTAAGAGTAGTTAGGCACACTGCCAAGCCAGCTCACCACCTCTGCTGCTCCTTAGCGATTCTCATTGACCCTGAACTCAAGGACATTGCAGTAAACTTCATCTTTTGCCATGTACCTTTTATACCTAGAATATTGAATCAAAGAGGTAAGACCTGACATAGTCCTTCTAGGGGTGCAAAGTATCAATAAGACTCAAGAAAGAGATGTGTCAAGCTTGCAGAGATTAGGATGTGGGGAAGAGCTTGGTCTCAGATGTGTAATAAGTAGACTTGTGACGAGCAGGGATGGCAGCAGATTGGGTGGAGATAGCAGACTGATGGTCATTCAGAGATAATGGCTTTTGTGGAAGAAGATGCAAAATCTAAATTTGGTTTCTGACACTGCACCAAGGATAGGCTCTTGTTCTGACAGTCTGCTACCATCTCAGGCAATAAATGGGTGGATTCATGAATGCATGGGTGGATGCATGAATCTCTGTCATGCTCCTGTAAGATAGCATAAATCCATTGGCTAGATCTAGCCTCTCACAAATACCGCTAGGCACTTAGATTTCTGTGCACATCTTTGCCCAGCTGTGGCAGTTATGGAAGTGCCCC
Source organism: Pipistrellus hanaki (assembly GCF_964339955.1). Lineage (NCBI taxonomy): Eukaryota > Metazoa > Chordata > Mammalia > Chiroptera > Vespertilionidae > Pipistrellus > Pipistrellus hanaki. The sequence continues at coordinate 77,832,806 of NC_140510.1, read as the reverse complement.
CACTGAGACCTACTTTTAAGAAAGAAACGGATGACTCTCCCTGGCCATTGGTGCCTTCAGAATCTGACTCAATATTCAGGCTGAGACTAGAGGCCACCTGGACATCCTCCAATGACTGAGCACAGAATTGGTTGAGTGCAGGGGCAAACCATTGTACCCAGGCAGGGTTCTCCTCTGAGCAACCTTCTTAGACATGCATCACAGTCTCTTCCAGCCCAATCCTTCTCTCTTCCCCTTTTCTTTAACAGATGTCAGCCCTGTGTCATGGTCTGAAGGTTCTCTTTGCCTCCTCCTGCTTCCTCTCTCTTTTATCTCTCACAAGGACTAGCCCCTGTAAATCTCTTTCACTTCCAACTCCATCTTAGCATCTGCTACTCAGATGATCCAGCCAACACACGAAACAGACTCCAGGGCAAATGAAAATAAGTGAATATGATTGGCCTTGAGTCAGAGGGATCTTTCTGGACTTTGTGGACAATTAGATGCAAAAACAAAACTGAGCTTTGGAAGAACAGGGTTAATCCTTCATGGCCAGGCCCTTAACAGGTTCCAAAACACAGCCAGCAAACTAGAAAATCGCACACTAGATAAATAGCACACTATATCAGTTGGCTAAGGAAAAAAAAAAAAAAAGTGGTTTCTATCTCATTGCTAGTTTGCCCTGTCCACTGTGTTTCCAGTACTGTGTGTCAGGGACCACAACCTTTTGTGGAGATGATAAACTTTGTTCTTTGTTTTTCTGTGCTAAAATATTTTCTATTTAGATTATCAGGGGAACAGGAAAGAGGAACAGGGAAGAAATACATGCTCTCAAGTGCCAGGAGTGCAGGCAGGAGGATAAGGAGACTGACGAGGTATCAGAGAGGAGCTTGGATTTCTTCCAAAAACCCCAGAAACCTGCCTACAGTGGGGATATGGGCATAAAACCAAGGTGTGGGAAGGGAATTGGCTTGGGAATTAGCCCTTTGGATACTTTTCCATCTCTCTCCTAGTTAGATAATATCTCATTCAGCATCAGCCACCATAAAATTTTCAAAAAGAACACTTCTGATTCATCACCCTGGAAAACTTGATAAAGAGGATTATTATTTTGGGCTCTGCTTCTATCGGTCTCTAAAATATACTTGGCAAAAGATACGGAAACAACCTAAGTGTGCCTTCAACAGATGAATGGATAAGAAAGATTATATATGTATATTCCCAGCCACAACAAGAAGGAAATTCTGCCACTTGTGACAACATAGATGGACCTTGAGAGCATTACGCTAAATGAAATAAGTCCTAGAGATTAAGACCAATGTGTATGACCTTACTTGGATGTGGCATCTTCTCCCTTTGGCATCTCTAAAAGCCAAACTCAAAGAAACAGAATAGACTGATGATTACCAGGGGATTGGGAGTGGGGGAAATTGGGGAGATATTGGTCAAAAGAAACAAACTTCCAATTAAAAGACAAATAACCGATTATGTCCACTATGGTGACTATAGTTCATAATACTGTGTTTTCTACTTTAATGTTACTAAGAGAGTAGATCTTGAATGTTTTCACCACAAAAAAAAAAGAAATGGTAATTATGTAACATGTTGGAGGTGCCATGGCACTAATCATTTCACAATATACACATGTACCAAAATATTGTTCACCATAGACTTACACAATATTGTATGTCAATTATATCCAGGTTCAACTGGGGGGAAACATATAAAGGAAAGGCAGCACAATTAGAGCAGGCTTCCTTCTTTGGGTTTTGGCCCAGGTTCGTTGCCCTATACCTTCTCATTTCTGTGTACTATATTTAGCAAGATCTTTAAAGATTATTACCTTCATCATCAGGACCTCGGTGCAATGTTAGATGGGTCAAGTGTAGAGCTCAGGGTTAGAAATTAGAAGCCTTAGGTTCTAATTCTGGTTCTACCATTTACCAGCCAAGTCATTTGGGGCAAATTTCGCCTGTCTTTCTTCAAAAACAATTATACCTGTCTGGCCTCCCACTCAGACTCGTGTGGCATATTAAATGAGATAATGCATGTGAAATCCTTCTGAAGATTGTAAAAAAGAAACATTAAAATATGTGGTGTAATTATCACTGACACTAATAACAAGGATCCGTAACTAGATTATAGTTCTCCACAGGATTATTCCTATATTATAACCACACTGCACAGAGAGAAAAACCAAACCCCTAAACAGAAAAATGCAGAACTTTTCTCTCTTTTGCCATGAAAAATGTTATTGTGAAGTTCATGAGAGGGTTTACCTAAAGGTGGGTGGGAGGGAGGAGGGTTCTGAGTTTTATATTTACTAGAGAAACAGATTTTTGAAGTGCAGCATCCATTGAAAATAAACTATATCTTAGCTGCTAAAATAAATTGCATATTTATACACATAAAAGCCTAAGCAACTGAATGACCAAATGACCTGTCAACCAATAGCTATGATGCACCTGACCACCAGGGGGCCGACACTCAATGCAGTGGCAGGCCTAGCTGATCTGGGATGAGCAGGAGCAGCTCCTGACCCTGACTCAGAATCCTCCATGGCTGCCTGCTGCTTTCTGCACTGCTACATCCCTTGGGCAGTCTAACATCCTCTGAAGGGTCTTAGATTGCGAGAGGACGTAGGTCAGGCTAAGGGACCCCACTGGTGCAAGAATCTGTGCACTGGGCCTCTGGTAATCTATATAATCCTAACTTTCTGTTTATAAAATAAGAACATTTTCCAGCAAAATTTACTTCTTATATAATAAATCCCTAATTTAATGTAATTCTTATTTTCATATTCTTGTGAAGTTCCCTATCTCTCTGTGAAAGGATAGAAGAGAGACTCCTACTTTATTTTATAAATTGAGATTAGTTTTATATGCAAAAAATATTTGTTTCTAAAATTATTATGGGGTTTGATAAACCCAAATACATTTGAAAAGTTCAATTCTACACTTGTACACAGAGAACATGAAATTTCATAAGACTCATACTTGTTATCTCCATGCATGGAAACACTATTGTCAGTGAAAGGTATCTGATATTCCTAACTTTTCCATGTCCTTCTTGCTTCGATTAGCATTTCTGTAACTCCCTAGAAGGATGCCATGTTATTTTAATGGGGATTATTTTAAAATGTTAAGAAAATTATAGAGCTATAAAGAAAGTTTATAGGGGTCCTATTTGATTTTTGTTTGTTTTTTCTTTATTTATTAAGGTATTACATATGTGTCCTTATTCCCCCATTACCCCCTCCCTCTCCTTAGCTCGTACCCTCACCTCCCTGGTGTCTGTGTTCATTGGTTATGCTTATATGCATGCATACAAGTCCTTTGGTTGATCTCCCCCACTTCCCTCTACCCTCTCCTGCCTTCCCTCTGAGTTTTGACAGTCTAATTGATGCTTCTCTGTCTCTGGATGTATTTTTGTTCATCAGTTTATGTTGTTCATTATATTCCACAAATCAATGAGATCATGTGATATTTATCTTGCTTAGCATAATGCTCTCCAGTTTCATCCATGCTGTTATGGTAAATTGTGCTGCTATGAACATAGGAGTGCATATATCCTTTCTGATTGGCATTTCTTATTTCTTGGGATATATTCCTAGAAGCGGAATCACTGGGTCAAATGGAAGTTCCATTTTCAGTTTTTTGAGGAAACTCCATACTATTCTCCACAGTGGCTGCACCAGTCTGCATTCCCACCCGCAGTGCACGAGGGTTGCTTTTTCTCTGCATCCTCGCCAGCACTTGTCGTTTGTTGATTTGTTGATGATAGCCATTCTGACAGGTGTGAGCTGGTACTGCATTGTCATTTTGATTTGCATCTCTCAGATGATGAGGTACTTTGGGCATGTTTTCTTATGTTTCTCAGCCTTCTGTATGTCCTCTTTCGGAAGGGGTCTATTTGCTTTTGTTAGCATTTCCTTAACACCCTAGAGCAATGCCTTGTTATTACTGTTTTTGCTCTTCTCCTAGGCTGGAACCTTCTTTGAGATGACAAATGGCTAGCTTTTTCTCCAATCGTCTGAATGATGGTAGAAATTTTAATTCCCAGTCACTAGAACTGAGCCTGGCATATAGTAGGTAAATATATAGTGATCGAATGAATTCTATATTCATAATTATACAATGTAATGGTAACATTAAAAGCTATTCACAAACCACCCATCCCTAATCAAAAACTTTGCCTCATTCTTTTAGCAGCAAGCTACCAAAATCCCTCTAGGCAAATCACTTAATCTCTCTGAGCTTTTTGTTTCATCTATAAAACAAGGATGAAAATACTTCCTTTATAGGGTCACTGAGAGTTAAATCAAATCAAAGGGCACGTGTAACTTGCATAGCACACTAGTTCCCTAACTTGGTTTCATTTTAGAATCACCTGGGAGTTTTTCCTTGCTTCCCAGACCAATCCTATTACAATTTCTGAAAATGGGGTCCGGCACCGGCATTGTTATATTTCTGCAGTTGATTCTAATGGGTTGCCTCCTAAGTTAGGGATGCCAAGTAAGATTTAGCCTTGGTTGACATTTTCCTATCCAGCCTTGTCACCAAGCAGATCTCTCTGAGCAGGCCATGCTGATTTCTACCATCTCTTACCTCAGGTTGTGTCTTACCCCTCAAAGCAAGTTCTTTCTCCATCCTTTCTGGGTTGTCTAAAGTTCCAGCTCTGAAATTATATCTTTTTTATGAAACTACTTCAACCCTGATCTCCTTCTCTTCTCAGATCCAAGGGCAATCTGAAGTCACTATTATAATATTCACTGCTTGCCTCATTCTGTCATGTTTAGTTTGCAACTATTTTGTGTGAGTCAAATCGGCATACCTCCCCTGCCTCCAGCCCAGTACTGTGGAGACTCCACAATAGACACTAAAAATGATAATTTAAAAAAAACACAACACATAAAATCAAGACTTTAATAAGATGAATACAAGTCAAGATTTTATTTAATCCATTAATTAATGAGAGATCCAATAAGATGGTACAACCAGTTCAAAGAAGAAGTCAAAGAAAGACATATAGGCAACAAGAAATGTTGAAATAAATTTACAAAAACATGCAAAATTCATCATTTGCATTCTATCCTTTTAGGACAAGAATCATTTGAATTATTAGTTATTTTCTACAATTTACAAAATTATACATTAGATCCAAACAATGAAAGACAGAGGTAACCATGAATAGTGCTCTGGACAGTGTACAGTTTTCCCATTGTATAGGCCTTACAATCTTTGTGGTCCATTACATAGCCTTTCACAAATTTCCCTGACAGCACTCAGTGTTTTTATGGTCTACTGATTATTGGGACAGATAGAGGGTAAGATAAGAATCAAGTAAGGAGCTTTGCTTCATTAGAAATTTGAGTAAGATTAATTCAGATAATGATATCTTCAGATAACTGTAGCCAAGGTGAAGCTCACATCCAAGCTTTACCTACAGTAGCCCTGACTGTTGAAAGATCTGCACAGATTTTACTGATAAGGAGGTCAAACTTCCACTGTTGCTTGGAAAGTTGTCATCATCCAGCTTGCCAAGCTGGGAAGGAGAGGGAATGTGCACTAAGAAGCTCATGCAAGTCTGTGAAAGAGAAGAAGAAACATTACAGAAAGAATTTTAATGAATGTTCTTTAGGTAGTTGCTTATATAATACCTCACTTTAATTTCCCATTGACCCTGAGTGGTAGTTACTTTTATCCCTGTTTTTGCCATGAAGAAGTTGAAATTCAGATGGATAATTAAGGCACAATTTTATGCTAGTGATGTGATGATTTGATAATTGTCCATCTTTGACTTTAGACTCTTAGCTCCATGAGGGTAGGAATCTGCTTATTTCTGTTCATCACTGTATTCCCAGTGCCTAGCACAATGTCAGACCCAGAAGAGGCACTCACTAATTATTTTTTAATATATTTTATTGTTGTTGTTTTTTATAGAAAGGAAGGGAGAGGGATAGAGAGTAAAAAACATTAATCAGCCGCCTTCTACACACTCCCTACCAGGTATATGCCTGCAACCAAGATACATGCCCTTGACCAGAATCAAACCTGGGACCTTTCAGTCTGCAGGCCACTGAGCCAAACTGGTTAGGGTATAATTATTAAATTAATAACTGCATGAACAGTCACCTGTTATACACAAATGTAGCAGTTGGCTCCTACAGTTTTATCAGTCTATTAGAGGCCTGGTGCATGAAATCGTGCCAGGAGGGGGGCAGAGTCCCTCAGCCTGGCCTGCCCCATCTCAAATTCCAGGAGCCCTCAGGGGATGTCCGACTGATGGCTTAGGCCTGATACCCCCAAGGAGTGGGCCTAAGCTAGCAGTCAGATATCCTTAGTGCTGCCACAGGGGCCAGAGAGGCTCCCACCACCGCTGCTGTGCTCGCCAGCTGTGAGCCTGGCTTCTGGCTCCTGGCTCACTGACTACCAGGGGGAAGCTCCTGCATTGAGCGTCTGCCCCCTGGTGTTCAGTGCACATCATAGCAACCTGTCATTCTGCTGTTTGACTGATTTGCATATTAGCCTTTTATAATATATTATACAATTACTTCTTTATTTTTTTAAAAATATATTTTATTGATTTTGTACAGAGAGGAAGGGAAGGAGATGGAGAGCTAGAAACATCAATGAAAGAGAGTCATCGATCAGCTGCCTCTTGCACATCCCCTACTGGGGATGTGCCTGCAACCAAGGTACATGCCCTTGACCGGAATCGAACCCGGGTCCCTTCAGTCCCCAAGCCGATGCTCTATCCATTGAGCCAAACCGGTTTTGGCAGTTACTCCTTTATTTTTAACAGTGAGTTTTTATTATATGTTGGTCCTGTAATTTCTCATTCTGAGAGAAGTGTAATATTTCTTAAATTTGCTCTTTTAAGTGATGTGAAATGTGTAATTTAATACACATATACCTTATCTTCATAGATGGAAGAAATATATTCTTTGGTTTTCTTTTGTTTTGACACCACTTATCCCAGTAATTCATTTGAAATTTAATGAAATTTTAGGAATGAGGCATAGATTTAATTATTTTTCTCCAGTTTAATATCCAATTGTGACATCTTTTATCATTTAATAACTCCTTTCTCAATTGTTATATTGCTTTTTTATTTTGGGGTATTAATTTCATATAATGTTATTAGTTATATTGAGTTTCTATGGCAGTATATGAATTATTTCTTCCTTATAAAATAAAATATTTTATTGCAAATTTATCATTCATTAGTATAATATATATATAATAGAATATAAAATTTATAAGTTGTTTATTTATAGTATTGTAATTATTGAAGGCTCTTTATATACCCAGAGAGTTTCTCTGCTATATTTGCATTGCTTTTGTATCTTCCTTCTGAATTCCTCCAGAATTCTGCCTTCTCTTTTAGGTCTTTGTGTCATTCCGATCATTCTCTACCTCATAAACTCCTCGAGAGCAGAAATAGTATGCATTTTCCCTTTGTTCAGTGTTTCCACGGAGTAGATGCTCAATCCTTATTTGTTACAGTGATGTGAATTATCCCAAACAGATGTTGAGTTCTTAATGTGTGTGTTCTGTGTTCATAACGTTTCCAAAACTGTACAAATCTCTTCTTGCCCTGCCTGGTATTATATAAATGGAATATCTGCAAAATAAAAAGTTGAATTCTTGAGTAGTGTTTTTTTTTAATCACTATTAAAAGAAACGTACATTTAACCAATTGGATGTCAAAGGAAATATGTTCTAATGATTAGCAAAATAAATGAATGCAAGACCATATCCAATGCCAGCCTGCTGACCAATACTCCCAGATGCCAGGCCCAGGTTATGCAGAGATGACTTGAGTACGGTCTCTCTTTTTGAAACAAAGATAATAACAGTGACCAAAAGCTTTAGTTGAGAGATTCAAATCTCATTTCAACCCCTTTAAAGAAGACTTATCTGTAGGAATTTAATGTCAGTATTACCCTTTAAAAATACAATTCTAATGTCTGTTCTCTCCCCGACTCACAAATCTGTTTTCAAGTAGAATCTATTATTTGTTTAAAGTTTTTGTTTTGTTTTGTTTTTTTTCCCCTCCTTCTTGATGATGGGAGGTTCCCACTGGATTTTGAGGAATGCACTGAGAGGTAGAATATAAAGACCAGGAACACATTTGCACCTGCCAAGGTCACATCCCAGCCCTACCTCAACACTAATGCTTCCCATAAACACTCCACTCCCATGGCCTCACCCCAGACCTTTGCTTCATTTTGGCATCAAATCCTGTCCAATCCCACCCACATGAAGTTTTCAATCAATAAAGCTCTTGCCAGCGCCCTTAACATTGTCACTGCATGCTACACCCAACCCAACTTTCTAATTGCTCTGGATCATTTATTTCATCCACCTCCTTTCCTTCTCTACCCTGGCTTCCGAGAGTTATGTGAGAAATCTCACAACTGCCATATGCTGATGCTTATTCAACTAATATTTTTTAAAAATATATTTTATTTATTTATTTGTTTGTTTGTTTAATTAATTAATTAATGTTTAAAGTTTTATTTATGTCTCCTTTCCCTGGCTTGACAACCCCCTCCAGCCATTCCCACCTAGGGCAAGCCCCCACCCACCCCCAGTGTCTGTGTCCATTGGTTATGCTAATAAGCATGCATACAAGTCCTTTGGTTGCTATCTAACCCCAGCCCCTGCCATCTGTTTCTGGATCTATTCTTGTTCATCAAATTATGTTGATCATTACATCCTACATATGAGTGAGATCATGTGATATTTATCTTTCTCTCTAGATTATTTCACTTAGCATAATGCTCTCCAGTTCTATCCATGCTGTTGCAAATGGTAAAAGTTCCTTCTTTTTTATAGCGGTGTAGTATTCCATTATGTAGATGTCCCACAGTTTTTTAATCTACTCATCTGCTGATGGGGCACTTAGGCTGCTTCCAAATCTTAACTATGGTAAATTGGGCTGAACATAGGGGTGCATATATTCTTTCTGATCGGTGTTTCTGGTTTCTTGGGATATAGTCCTACAAGTGGAATTACTGGGTCAAATGGGAGTTCCATTTTTAACTTTTTGAGGAAACTCCATACTGTCTTCCACATTTCAGAGAGAAAGGGAAAGGGAAAGAGTGATAGAAACATCAATGATGATAATCATTGATTGGTTGTCTTCTGCATACCCCCTCCTGGGGATCAAGCCCAAAACCTGGGCATGTGCCCTGAACAGGAATCAAACCATGACCTCCTGGTTCATAGGTTGACTCTCAACCATTAAGCCATCGTGGCTGGGCATTCAATTAGTATTTATTGAGCACTTACTATACATAAAAACAGTAGAGGAAACTATGCAAGACCCAGAATAACACAACAGTAAATAAAAGGCAGCATTCACTCTTCCTCACTTCTGATGGGGTGGGTGACAGTATTATTATGAGGGAAATACAGAATGCCACAGAAGCCCACAGAAAGACACCTAACTTAGAAAGTCAGGGGATCAGGGAAGGCTATGCCACTTAAAATTCATGGTCTTCAACTCCAGTGGGGCCTTTGGTACCACTCAGCAATCCTTTAGTCGCCTATTCAACCACGATTTTCCTAAATGAATGGTTAAGCTCTCATACCTCTGCTCAAGTCTCCGGTATACTCTTACCTTACTCATCTCTCTGACTGCACTGAGGAAGTCTAGTCTATGTTTACAAATTAATTTCCATCTTCACCCCTCCCCTCCTGATGCAATAGAAAAGTGGCCCTTGCTGAAACCGGTTTGTCTCAGTGGATTGAGCGTAGGCCTGCAGACTGAGGGGTCCCAGGTTCGATTCCAGTCGAGGGCATGTATCTTGGTTTCGGGCACATCCCCAGTGAGAGGAATTGCAAGAGGCAGCTGATCAATGCTTCTCTCTCATTGATGTTTCTAGCTCTCTGTCTCTGTAAAAAATCAATAAAATATCTTTATCACATTTCTCACTATTGCCCCTCAGTTTACCTGGAACCAGGACCTTGGCAAATTGATTTATTTCCTCCTTCACTTATGTTTTCTTATGTTCAAGCTCTTTCTCTTAATTACTTAATCCACAACTAATAAACATATACAAGTCTCTCTTATACACAAAAAATATAAATTTAAAAATAAAGCAACCCAAATGCTCTGTCTTCACCAACCTCCAAATTAAATCCAAATTGTACCAGATAAAACTCCCACTAATTTACAAAAGTTTTTCAGATGTACACTTGAAATTTATGTAATATTATTAATTGATGGTACCCCAATAAATTTAATAAAACTTTTTAAAATAAAAAAATAAGTTCAAAAAATTAAGTTCTCCAAATAGAAAATACTGCATGTTTGAGAAAAAGTTCACAAGTTCACCAAAGTCAAATTTAGTCTTTTCAGGGTGAGATAAATAGCAATTTCCTCATGCAATGATTGTATCTTCAAAGTATCACATATCTGCCAAAAATAGTAATGCAAAAATCAGGGGTAACTTTTTCCTAAAGAGTAAGCAACTTAATAGAAAACATTTAAGGCTTCATTTATTTTGAAGACTAGTGCCAGAATGTTCCTATTGTTTTGTTTATTTGCTTTTTCACTGTGGTATATGATGTCAATTGATAGCAAGTCGAGGGATCACTTTTGCTTTCTCAAAATTAGACCCCATGTCAACCCCACAGATTTTTGGGAAGAATATCAAGGTTGTTCTTTCCTTGTTACATATATTATCTAGCTCTTCCACAATTGCTAAGAGATTAAGAAGTATGTTGAATCATGCCTTCATTTCTTCTCTCCGTATTCTCCTGATATTACATAATAACATTTTATAAAGAGAATATTTATTGTTGACTATATAATAATCATATATATATATATGATTATTATATATATGGATGATTGTGCCTCATTTTATTCTTGTATATTTTTAATTACTAAATGAATTTTTCTATTTGATTACTAAATAAGTTTTTCTATTTGATTCATAGTTGGCCCTTGTCTTAGACAAGCATGTCATATTCCAAAAGAGTCCTCATCACCATAACTTTATGTTAGACATATAAATGTCTATTATATGTCAAGTGTATTTGAAAAATAAAGTCCTCATCAGCCAACTTTGACAATGCTAGTAAATCCTCTCTCATTACAAATTTTGACTTTCTCTAATAATCCTTTTGTTGAAGGGTGAAATTCTCTATCACATGTATGTGAAACAAAGAAGCTAAATTTATTGCTTATTATGCAGTGGGGAGCTATTTCTGTAAGTCTCTCTGTACAAAGCAAAACTTGATATCATAAAGGGCTTTAGGAACAAGACTGGCAGACTCTAAAGTGGGAGTGTTTCAAGATTGGCTGTCTGTCAGTTGCGGAGTTTAGAGACTAGCTGACTCTCCGAAGCAATCCTGGAGGGTGCTGATTGGCTGACCTTCACAGACACAGGGCCATCACTAATTGATTAGCATGGGCTTAATACTTGTTCTGTGGTTACTTGTTGATTACTTTGGATGAGGACCAAATAACAGTCTTTTAATCCTCATATTCAAATTAGGAGGCAAGATCTTTCCAGTTGGTGCATGCATCAGAATCACCTGGAGTGTCTGTTAAAATAGACTGCTGGGCACCACCCCAGAATTTATTATTTAATAGAGCTGGAATCGCACCCGAGTGTGCATTTCTAACAAGTTCCCAGGAGATGCTGTTGCTACTGAGGCAGAGACCACACTCTGAGAACTAATGAGTATGAAAATGTCACAAGAGTAGAGTTACTAGAGTTGGCCAGGTTTAAAGGACTGTTGGGTGGTGGTAACCTACACGATAAGCTGGGTTATAGTTGGATAGGAGAATGTTAAAAAGGCTGACCAAGGGGATTTTTAAAGGGGCTCATGGATGGCAGGGCTTAAAAACAATTGGTGTGGAGTGGCATGAGAAAGAGCTTTTCCTTTCTTTCTTCTGCTGATTGCACAGCTGCCTTTCATTTCTAAATTGTCAGTTAGACAAAGAAAGTCACTTTCCCTTAATTTTTTTTCTTTCTGTAAACATTAAACACCTAAATGAAATAGGATTTTAATCTTCCTTTTCTTCTCAGTGTATGTCCATAAATTTTGCCATTGCTAATGAGCACATCCATTCAGAGTAGTGGATAATTTATACAGCTGAGCAGGCAATTTAATGCTAAAGGAAAAGAAGGTCCCTGGGGGGGGAGAATGTGCATCATCAGCTCCTAACACATGAAAGATGTATGTTGAAAAATCAAGGCTCATGCCCAAATGTTCAATATATTTTTTGTCTTAAATTCATTCCCGCACAAGAAAAATGTTTCCAACTAAATCGAATACTTTTCTGCTCTTAAGAAATGTGATAGTTGCCAACTAGTGATGGAGTTTCTAAAATTCTTTTCCCAATACTTGGATTAATGTATTGGAAGAAAAAGTAAGAGCAGATCCGAGTTTCTCTGGAAGCATGCCCAAAGTTGGCCACAGTGAATCAGTAAGTGTCACAGGAAGGCATGTAAAAAGACAGGAAGAGAGTGACACAAACACAAAACCACCAAAAAGGCAACAAAGGAGAGCATACCTAACCTGGATGGAATATTGGAGTCCTGGTATGAGCCTCACCTATCTATCAGAATTGCTTGGCAGCTCATGAGGGTAACCATAAGGAATGAGTGTCTTCACTGAAGGAATGAAAACTCAGGAACAAGCATGCTGTCCTTTCTGTGATTTTCAAAGGCTGTACAGCTCTTACCTTCTACAATGCGGGTCTTCTCTGCAGACTGTTCCAGACCACCCATTCTTAGAAGCACCAACAGCTTCAAGAGAAGTTTCCAAAAATCAGAGACTATAAATCTCTATGTTTTGAAATGATAGAATCTTTCTAAATGGCAGAAAATGCAAGAAATGGGGCACAGAAATGCATATTTCTCCCTGCTTTTAATTCCAAGCAACCACTGGTGGATGGCTCTTCTGCTGTGAGCGCTCTATGCTTATTTCTGCCTAGATAACAAAATGAATCGTTTACCAAATGTGCACATTTTCAGCCAGAGCAGCATCTATTTTAACAATATGTTATCTTTAGTTTCATTCTTTTTATCAGGTGTGGGCAAGGACTTTATAGGTAGGATATGTTTTGGGTTGTTTTGTTTTTTTTTAAAGTTTCTCTAATGAGTTTCATGGACCATTCCAGAAGGACCACAATGGCACATATTTTCTGTGAAATATGTGTTCTGCCTTTTCACTAAAGGATATGCTAGAATGGTCTGACTTACTGATGCACAAGTATGTCTGTCACTTACCCCATGCTGGGCACTGTTCTTGGTGCCACTTCCTAAGTGAGCCAAGCCTGAGGTCGCCGATGTGTGTGGTTTCCTGTTTCCTTACTCGCTTCTTCAACCTGACAGTGCAGAATGAGAGCTCTGTTCCATTGGTTCAAAACAAACAGGAGCTTTGTTCCTTGTTAGAAAATGCAAGCAATATTGAACAAGTAACACGGTCACTTAAACGTTTCTACCATTTAACCCAGGAGTGTGAATGCTTTCTTAGAAATAGATTTTGATTAGGGGAGGACGATCCCAGGGCCTAAAGGGAGAGGAGAAAAGCAGGCAGGTCTGGAAGAATGAAGACTCTTCCTCTCCATATCACTTAACCTCAGCGCCCCATTTCCCGATGTCCAGCTTTGCTTCTCAAAGTGTGGCCCCTGTAGCAAATGCTATTGAAATCACCCTGAAGCTTTGCTTCAGATGTACAGGTTACAAAATATAACAGACAAGTAGAAAATCACACAGTCAGTCCTCCCAACAGCAGGCCAGTGGATGTCCAACCCTTACCATCACACCAAACAGGTAAATACCACTCCTCTTTTTGTGGGAAGGAGCCATTAAAAAAACAAACAAACAAAAAAAAAACCTACAAAAACATGTCTTCCTCTTTTCTCAGACAGACTAGAAATGTCTATTTTGTTGGGCAGGAAGAATAAGAAGGGAGGGAGAGGATATTTTCTCCATAGGTCCTCACCCTCTAAGAAAGTCCTTCCATTGACCCTGGCAACAAGAAGAACATGGCTGTAGACCTACACTCTACCCACTACCGCTGCCTGGACAAGGCACTCAAGTGAACAATGGAGTGGAGGTAATGGAAATGATGTTGGTGGCTGCCTGACCCTCAGCTAACCCAGTCAAGAGAAGTTGGCACTGTAAAATCAAAAAGGTAAAAAATAGGTATCTAAATAATAGATATCTTCCTGGCCAGCATGCCTCAGTGGTTGAGCATTAACCTATGAACCAGGAGGACATGGTTCAATTCCCAGTAAGGGCACTTGCCCCATCTGAGGGCTCAATTCCTGATGTGGGGCTTGCAGGAGGCAGCCGATCAATGATTCTCTCTCATCTTTGATGTTTCTATCTCTCTTCTTTATCTTCCTCTCCCTTTCTCTCTAAAGTCAATAAAAATATTTTTAAAAATATACATCTAGGAACTCTATTAGTATCCTATATGGTTAACTGGAATTTAGGGTTTGGAAATAAATTCTCTCCCAGCCCCTCTTTTTGATAGATAAGGTGGTGGATCTTCACAATATTCAGGAGGAAGCAGCTGCATATTTTGGCAACCATTTGGAAGAAAGGAATAAGTATATGAAATATTACTGCAAGAGTATAAAGGAGAAATTTCAATAGACAGCCAAGAAAAGAGTGAAGAGTGAAGAACAGAAAATTTGAGAGATCTCCATATGATATGGTTTCTCAAAGATGGTGCAAAATAAAATAAAATAAAATAACCTGTCAGAGAATAAGGAGAGAGGGATGTAAGCAAAAGGCTTGGAACAGTGAGCATCAAATTGAGAAAAACTTTCCTGAGAGACACTTAAAAAGTAATCAGAGAAACAAGCTAAAGACCCAGAAAGGGCAGTTTGTCTGGAGCTTAAAATGGAAAGAATCACAAGGAGATTTCCTTACTATATCAAACTCTCAATGGACCGAGAAATCTGCTGTGCTAACAGCTCTGAACCAATTGCTTTGCATGAGATCCGGATTAGTTCAAATGACTTTGTCAAACTTTAATTTCCCATTTAAGCACAGAACAAATAATAATTTCAAGGTGTAGATAGCATTAGAGCTATCAAGTTGACTCATTGCAATGAAGCCAAGAGAAGTTTTACACTCAAGAGTTTTCTCATGATTCTGTAAAAGGTTTGCTTAGACACTTCTGTGACACACCTTTCCCTCTTTGCCCTTCTCACCTTCAAAGTGTGCTTTCCTTCACCTCATGGCTCATTCCTGGTAGAATGCTGTGCCACCATTCACTGTTCTTCTCCCTTAGATCCCACGTGGCTACAGAGAATTAATTGTTGTATAAATGTAAAACTTTCTGCAATTTTAAGAATATCTTTCTATTGATTTCAAAGAGAAAGGGAGAGGGAGAGAGAGATAAAAACATCAGTGATGAGAGAGAATCATTGATTGGCTGCCTCCTGCACACCCCAAATTGGGGAAAGAGCCCCCAGCCCTCACATGTGCTCTGATTCACAGGTCAATGCTCAACTACTGATCCATCCTGGTTGAGAGTGACTTTCTGTAACTTTAGAAAACTCTCTGTTCTAGACTAAAGCTGACTATTTTATTGAGACAAAGGGTGTACCATTCTTAGATAATCAAGTGACACACTTTGCTGAAAGCAACACTAAAAAACCGTCATTGAGATCTGAAATCAAAATCCTACCTGATAAAAGCAACAGTCATTGAAGAGCATTAGCACTGAACAATAACCAAGTAGAGGGTCATTTATTCAAGCCTTAAATATATGGATTTTTAAGTGGGACCATCTGAATTAGAGCCTGGTCTGTCAAACAGCCAGGTAGAGGGATGGAGAGGAGGGTTGGTCAAAATATTCTGAACGGTTTCTGGAAGCAATAGAAAGAAACTAAAATTTGCCGGAACCGGTTTGGCTCAGTGGACAGAGCATCAGCCTGCAGACTGAAAGGTCTCAGGTTTGATTCCAGACAAGGGCATGTACCTTGGTTGCGAGCACATCCCCAGTAGGGGGTGTGCAAGAGGCAGCTGATCGATGATTCTCTCTCATTGATGTTTCTAACTCTCTATCTCTCTCTTCCTCTCTGTGAAAAATCAATAAAATATATTTAAAATATAAAAAAAGAAACTAAAATTTAATGAGAGTCTTTGAAATTCCATGAATTTTGCCAGCTGATTTTGTATACCTTGTCTCATTGTGGCATTGGTATCACTATTTTCACTTTAAAGGCACATAAACTTAAAATCAATGCCCCTCAAGCAAGTTCACACAACTGTTAAGTGGCAAATTTAGAATCCATGCTTCTGACTAATTCTAAATTCTTTTTCATTTAATTTTTCAGAAGTTAGTTCTTAAGAGTTCTTGATGGTCTTTTCCCCTCTTGGACCACAGCTCCTGGTGACATCTCCTTTGACCTCCTACAGAGATATCAAAGAAGAGACTTCTCAAGGAACCTGGAAAAACTCAAAAGTCCAGTGGACAACATGTCAAAGACACCCCAATAAATTCTGGGGGAAGGGAGCAGAGAATTAGGAACAGAAATACAAATATAGCCGGGACTGGTTTGGCTCATTGGATAGAGCGTCGGCTTGGGGACTGAAGGGTCCCAGGTTTGATTCCTGTCAAGGGCATGTACCTTGGTTGCGGGCACATCCCCAGTAGGGGGTGTGTAAGAGGCAGCTGATCGATGACTCTCTCTCATGGATGTTTTTAACTCTCTATCTCTCTCCCTTCCTCTCTGTAGAAAATCAATAAAACATATTTTTTAAAAAAAAGAAATACAAATATAAGTATGATATGGCTCTAGCCCTTTGTGATAAATTTTCTTCCTCTGAAATTCCTTCTGAGCCTTCCTTCCTAAAACTGACTTCTCCTACTTGGGGTCCTCAGTTGTGCCAGAGATGTCATCTACCATAGCACCTATAGTGGTTCATTATATTTTTAACCTATTTAACAAAGAGGAATTCAGCCTCCTTAGAAGGCTGGAGAAGAAGAAAATTTGCAAACACCTTTCTCCCTATATTTTTCTGTCAGCTCCTTGAGGGCAAGAAATGCATCTGGACCTAGTGTTTGGCCCAGGATTTGGAGCATAATAAGGTTTTAGAATTCATTACCAAATTGATGAATGAAGTTAAGTAATCCAATCTAGTAGTGAAGAGAAATATATATACAACTGAATGAGAAACAGCACAGGTTACACTAAAGGCCAATTCTACTGATGAGATTTTTCCAAATGGGAGTTTGCAGCTGAAAAAAAAAAAAAAAAGCTAAACAAATCAGTAAGTGTTGAAATATCAAAGAGAAGAAGAATGTATACAATATGCAGTATAACAATGCATTTTTATGTCTAAAAGTATCCTATGGACTTCATACTTTATTTTGTCCAGTGTCCTATAATCACAAACTACAGCCAAGGTACACAATGTTCACTGTAACAGTTATTCGTATTCTAGTCTGTTCTTTTCAGCTTATCTTCTATCAGAGGCCCAGTGCATGAAAATTCATGCACTGAAGGGGTGGGTCCCTCAGCTCAGGCTTCCCTCTCTCACAGTCCTGAACCCTCAGGGGAGGGAGACAACCTGCTATCAGGGAAAGGTGGCATCCCATCACATCTCTGCTGCTCCCAAAGGCAAGCCTCGGCCGACCCCGGTTACCTGAGCCTCAGGCGGCCCTGGGCAGCTGGGCAGCCGCCATCTGAGGTTTGCCTATGCCTTGGGCAGCTTTGGGTGACTGGGGGGGCTGAGGGAACTGGGGGGCTCAGGAGGCAGGTGCATGGAGCAGCCAGGCCAGGCCTTGCTGCATGCCTGCCACCCCAGCGGGGCTGAGAAAACTAAGAGCTGCCATCTTGTGGCTGTGGGCACCTCTATCTTTGAGGGCTGGGGCAGTTAATTAGCATATTCCTTCCTTCTTGGCTGTTGGTGCCACTATCTTTGAAGGTGGGGCAGTTAATTAGCATATTTACTCCATATTGGCTGTGGGCTCCACCGTCTTTGTGATGGCATGAGGGTCAATTAGCATAGTCCCTCTTTAGTAGATAGGAGTATCCTGATTTACATCAATGATACTACTTATGGGATAGGCCCCATAAGAGGGATTAAATACCTTGTTTTATTCTTAGGAATGTTTGCAACTTTAGTTTATTGAATACCTACTATGGGTCAGGCACCCACTAACTTATTTAATTTTCACAGCAACCTTAATGAAGTGGCTATTCTGTCTCCACATTTTACAGATGAGATTTCTGGGGCCAGGCTTCCCCTCAGACTCCATGGTAACAGGAGGCAGGATGAAGAAGTGAGTTTAGGTGAGTCTGACTTCAGGGCCAGACCCAAAAGCATACGCCAGCCTGTGGGTGATGGAACGAGGCCCCCTCATGACACTGGGATATAGGACTCGACTGCCATGGATTTTGGTATTTAGGATGCTCCAGGGTCTGCTTCTTCTTGGTTTGGCTATTTATTGCCTAGACACTTCTTTGTCTCAGTTTATTAGATTGAATGATGCAAAAGACATCAAAGTTCCCTAGCAGAGATGCTCAAAATTGAAATAACATGGTATCACTGGTTCTTGTCTTTCCATGTGATACAGAAAAGACCACTCAGCAACTTAGATACTCTATAAGCAACTAAACAATGCTGTATGTGTTGGAAAGTGCATCAAGTGCGACATTCCCAGCTGGACTTCTGTTTGCTGAGATGAAAAACCCCAACTGTGGAGCCTTACAATTATTTTGCAGGGATCAAGGGATATCAAATGCCACTAAAATTTTTCATTCTCAGAAAAAAGGACCCTCTCTTCATAGTGCGTCCTGCTGCTCTAAGCTGTCCTTATGAGGCCAAACTGCAACTTTGATATGCAACTCCAGCCCAGCTCAGCTCCGCTGCCTTCAGGAAGGGCTATTGACCACCAATACAGCTGAAATGAAATCACACTATTTGGGCAGAGGTGGGCATTTTCTGTGTCAGAGAAACCAGTCCTAACACATTCTGAAGCAGCAGCATAATAGGTGACACTGAATCCACAGTAATCTCAAGAGGAAACATTCCCCCTCTCACAATTGCAAATACTTCGCCCAAACACGGACATGGAAATAAGTAGAATAAGTAGAGTGAAACACAGAGCCTCCAGGGAGGGAATTCATAAGCACTGTGCAAAGTGGCTTATAAATGTCATGTTATTATTTCTTAAAATGGGTTAGGCAGGTGTTTATCCACGCTCTTTTATAGAAGAAAATGATTTCACATTCTCAAATCTTCCTCCCATAAACTGGAAATGGTTACAGGCTGTCTTGAAAGGAGAAATTGAACATAGCACATAGCATGTCAGAGCTGTAAGGGGCCTAGGAGTTCAGCTCTCCCTGCCCTCTTTGTGCTGTGACCAGCAGACCCAGGAACTTGCCTTGGGCTCATCCTAGCTGCATTCGTAGCTAAGATTGGTCTAAAACTCAGGTCTTCCTGCTCTCAATCCAGGATGATTTTTCTAGCACCAGGAGCAAACAATCTTAGTTCGGGGAAGTAAGAGTCAGAATGTCCTGTAATGACTTGGTATGCTAATACCAGGTCAATAATGCCACAATATTTCTAAAAAGAAAACAAAGATTTTTACATAAACAATACAGATTTTTAAAATAAAAATGTAGATAAAAAAACAAATGGATGAGAAAAACGAAAAATGAAGCAATTATCTTACCACCCAAAGACAGTCACTGACTGAGCCTTGATATCCACTCTGGATGTTTCTGTGTTTATAGGAGCTTATAAATTGATTCTCTTATACACATGGGACCACACTGTAAACATTGTCTGAAAACCAGTTTAGCAGTAAATTTCCAAACATATTTTCAAGCAGATGTATCTTCATCTATGTTAAATTTAAAATATATATACTTTATTGATTTCATAGAGGAAGGGAGAGGGAGAAAAAGATAGAAACATCAATGATGAGAAAAAATCATTGATTGGCTGATTCCTGCATGTCCCCTACTGGGGATTGAGCTGCAATCTGGGCATGTGCCCTTGACCAGAATTGAACCTGGGCTGGTGCTCTATCAACTGAGCCAAACCAGCCATGGCCATCTATGTTAATTTTTATGGCATATTAGCATTCCATAATATGGTTGTTTCCTATTTTATTAAGCCAGTTTCCTGATGTGATTTTGACATTTTTTTTTCATTACTAGAAGCAACAGAAACATGGTGTGATAACCAAATGGGTTCAGTCCCCTTCATTACTGACCTCTTCAAGCCATTTTTTCAACCAGCAGTCATATTTCTCTCTCTCTCTCTCTCTCTCTCTCTCTCTCTCTCTCTCTCTCTCTCTCTCAGGTTGTCCAGTATCTTAGGGGAGAGGCTCATTCATGCAGAATGTGCTAAATGCATGCTAGTTGCTTTAGTTGTTATTTGGTTACTAGAGGCCTGGTGCACAGATTTGTGCACAGTGGGGTCCCTCAGCCTGGCCTGCACCCTCTCGAAATCCAGAACCCCTCAGGGGATGTTGGATTGCTGGTTTTGGCCTGGTCCCCACTGCCAGGCCAAGGGACCCGCTGGTGCATAAATCTGTGCCAGGCTGGTTGCAGCCCGACCCCCACAGGTCGGATCGAGGGACCCCACCTGTGCATGTATCCATGCATCGGACCTCTAGTATATGCGTGTAAGATCTTTGGTTAATATCCTCCCACCCTCCCTACTCCCGCTTCCTTCTGAGATTCATCAGTCTGTTCCATGTTTCCATGTCTGTGCATTGATCATCTGCCCTCTGGTGGTCAGTGCGAGTCATAGCTATGGCTGAATGGTCCAATGATCAATTAGGCTTTTATATATATATAATAGTAATACATATATATATTACTATTATTGACAATTCTCCCACAAATATCACATTTAGCTAAATGTTTGTGCCCATTCTTAATTGTTCTAAGAGTATGTTTTAGAAATTATATAACTAAATTTAAAAATACTTACAATTTTTCACACTTATTGCCAAGTTGCTCTCTTAAAAGACTGTACCAATTTACTTTCCCATGAAAAGAAACAAGATAGCTCATTGCCTCACAAATTTTCCCAACTGGTATTATGATTTTTTTAAAATAATCTCTGCCAAATTGAGTAGTTAGGAAGATATGCCATCAGTGTTTTAATTTTATTTTCTGGTATGTTGAGAAGTTAAACAGTTTTTTAATCTATTCTTTGGCCATTAAAATCTTTTCTTCTCCTTCTTCTTATTGGAATTTGATACCTCTGAAATTGGTCATGAAGTTCATTCAGTTGCTTCATTAGCCTTTTGGTGAAAAGAAAAAAAAAAAAAAAAGCTCTCTAGACTAAATAAGCACCATGAGAATATGGACTTGGACTGTTTTTTCTCAATATCATCTCTGTCCATGATGCCTGATTGTTAAATGTTCCCAGTAACATTGATGTAATGACTGGCTGAATGAACAGATGGGTGAGTGATTGGTGGGGAGGAGGGGGTCATAAGAATGGTTCCCTCCAGCAGTTATGCAGCAAAGGCATGGCATAGGCCCTCGGGTTTGCCCAGTGTTCTCTTCAGCCCTTTTAAAGAAAGATTCCCAAATGGGGCTATATCTCTAGGGACTCTCTCACTACCAAAAATACCTTCCCATCGTGACCATTTTCTTATTATGAGGTTCTGCATATCACCAAGAACTCAGGCAACTCAAACTCACTTTATCTGAGGAGGAGAGCCTGAGTAAGCACTAAGTACTCATCAAATATTACTTTTGATTTTCATCAATAAATCTATACTGTTCATCTACCATGTGAAGGAAGTAGGCTCTGAGAGAAGCAAATATATATCAGGAACATAGAGGGAGAAACAGGATATGATGCTGTCCTATCTATCCTCAAGGACAGGAGCTCATTCAGATGTTACAGGAGCCAGGCAGGCAAGTAGTTGTAGTAACACAGCCACAGCTGAGGCTACGGAGTATGTATGACCTTGATTCAATGAGGACGATTGCTCCTCAGCTCTAGCCAATTGCTGCCATACCAAAATGTGGTATGTGCTGCTAAAATCAGGAATGCTATGTGAAATCCTCTGGTTGAACATTGGTTTCATTTTCTTAAACATTATGAAGTGCCAACCAAAGGTTAGGTCTGGTCCCCATGGGTCATTTGCAACCTCTGCCCAGGAAGCTGACAACGCATAGAGAATAAAGCAGCCATAAGGGGCAGGGTGGTAAAGTGCAGAAAATGCCAGGGAGAAAGTAGTGACAGTGAAGTGAGGAAGTTGCAAAGTGAGGTAAGGCATGAATCTCATTTTGCAGGGCAATGTTCAGAGAGGCTGAAGGAATCATTGAATGAATGTTGAATGAATCCTTCAGTCTTTCAAAGGCTACAACCAACAATGAACTGGTGTGCAGGGCATGGAAGCGGAGTCAAGGCAGATTGCTGTTAAGCCAAGTGCATATATAATCCACAGTGAATAGAGGACTTGGTAGATTCAACAAGACGTTGGAGAGCTACAGTTTGGGCAAGGTGGCAAGTCCAACTCTCTGCAGGACTGAGAGTCCTCTCCAACTTCCACAGTGTTCCAGATGGAGCTCTTACCCATTTTCTCCTTGAAAGTTACCCAAGATAACACCAATTTTATACACCCACATGCAGGCATGCTGTGGCAGCCTCAGCTAGCCTCACAAAAATCAGAAGATTCATGAGCCTGACGCTGCAGAATTTATACACACATACTTCCAATTTTCAAGCTGCTGCCCATTTTCATTCTCTTTAAACAGTGAACTCATGTATGATGTTCTATTTTGCCATTTGAAAATACTCCAGTTGAACACTTGCATGGTTACCATGGCAACTATCAGGTAGCATCGTCTTGTGCCTGAATCTGAGACTGCCAGCAAGAAAGCCAATACAGTAGTATATTGTTTCTTCCTGGACTAATCTTTTAAACTGTAGCCTATAGTGTTCCCATAATATATTCGATCAGAAGCTTGAGTGGTTTATTGAATTTAATGCGCCATGGCTCTCCTTTGAGCAATCCATTCAGTAGTGAGCCTTTATTTTGAATTTCCTCCTTGGCAATGAACGGTGCAGGGCCTACTGCAGTGCATGTTTTGTGATTTCTAAGATTCTATGAAAGAAAATGGATTTGCACACACCCACAGTCTCTGGCTTTTTAATCTCACACTAGTTGAAGAATTTTTCATCCTATTTTGACTGGACCCCAGTGGCTATTGGCCAAACATCTGATTTCTAGATACTGTATATATCACCAAGGGAGAGCTAATACATTTCTGTGATTGGCAGACACTCTAAGGAGGCAAGAAGTAAAAGCCAGCTGGTTCCGCCAAATGGTGGCTATCAATTTCAAGTCCTCCTAAGTGCCCCCTGCTCCTATGTCCCAATACAAAGTCCATGCCTCCCAGGTATCCTGGGTGAGAGGGAAATAAAGCAAGCAGAGGATGGAAATACATTTACTATGGAAAGGGGAAACACAGTGGAACACCATGAATGAGAGTGTTCCTGAGGTGAATCAAATGAGAGGCTCAATTGTTTCAGAGTAGACTAGAGACTGCAAGAGAACAGGGGATTTTAATAAGAAGTGTTGTGCATTGGTGCTTGGACCTTCAAATGTTTGAGAGAAGTGTGGATAAACATTGGAATCCCTATGTGTTTTTTTAGTGTGAAACCACTCAGGACAGGACTGGACTGCCTGAGTCATAGCTTATGGTAGTATACATTATAACTTTTAAAATTAAAATTTTAACTTTTTATTACAATTTAATTAATAGTCATATCAAACTACCAACTAGTTATTAAATATCTAACATAAGACTTTTCATTCAAGGGTGTTAGTTGGATACCTTCTCTGTTTTGATTTAAAATCATACTTTAGGCACAATGTTCATCATTGTTCTAAGCATTAACCTCTTTGATAATTTATTTATCTATACATTTATTTGCTTATTAATAACTTATGAACACCCGTGAACCTGTCACCTTCTATTCACAGTTCTACTGAGTGGTTCAAGGTGAAGGAATGGGTTACTTCTTTCAAGAAGCCTCTGATTTCATGTGATAGGCTAATCACAGCTCCCAAAGACACACTTTCTATACCCCAGATGATGTGAGACGAATGGGAAGGATAGCAAGCAAGATTTGGGAAGATTTTAGAAAGTAGTTCTCACAATTCACACAGCTGCTGAGTGTCAGTCCGTAATCTCACTTCTAGGTGATTATGAAGACATGAGCATGAAATATAATGATTAGATATGGCACTTCAGGGTCTAAAATCCCAAGAGATTTTACTTGATTAAAATGGTCCATGTGGAAACTTCCAAAACCTGAAATTAGTTTGAATGTATTAGGTGAATGTAGTTGATTGCAAGACATGAAAATAGTCAAAGGAAGTATGTTGGGTCAATGCGATAAGTTATTGTATAAATTGGGAACAGCCATATGTTCTAACCTCCACACATGCAGGAACAGAATGCATAGTGATTGCGTGTTCATGAGACTTGGAGATGTTTAAAACAAGGTTCTTGACATATAGGGGCTCAAGGTTCAATGGGGGATCAGTTATGTAAGCATTCAATGCAAGTTGTATAATAGAGAGGTAAACAATGAGTGTGGGAGTACACTGTTTCAGGAGAATGAAGCTCCTAAGCTGGATTGATTAATTTATTAAAACGTATAATTAGCTATCAATTTA
The DNA here is from genome assembly GCF_964339955.1 of Pipistrellus hanaki. Classification (NCBI taxonomy): domain Eukaryota; kingdom Metazoa; phylum Chordata; class Mammalia; order Chiroptera; family Vespertilionidae; genus Pipistrellus; species Pipistrellus hanaki. Next base: position 77,808,162 of record NC_140510.1, on the reverse strand, counting down.
CAACATAGATTCAGAAAGACAGTTGATGGAGCTCAAATTCCAGCTAAATATTAAGCTCTAATTTCATATTCTTCCTTTTTAAGATATCCATCTCTTCTACCTTGAATCAGAAATTGAGGTCTTGATAGTATAATGTATTGAAAATCTATAAAGCGTATATTTTAAAAAGAAGTCTATTTAAAAATTACTCAGACAACCTATTGTTTATTTGATCTATGCTGCACCAAAATGTCCATTTGAGTGGTGAATTGTTGCTATGCTTGTTTCTCATTAACTCAGTAGGTAGGTACACTATAAAATAAGTGAATTTAGAGACAGCAAAAGGCTACAAGAAAATATATCTATCAAGAATTACAACATGTTACTGGAATGGAGGAAAGAGTCAATTAAATGAGAATTTCAAAGATGTCAATACCTTTATTTTTTTTTAAAAAAAAATGTAAGGTTAGAGGTATTTTAAAGTCTTTGAACTCAGAAGCTGATTAGTCCTGTCTCTGACTTTAAGTCTGGAAAAGTCAGCACCTGGGGTGTCAGTTTTCTAGCCCTATTCAAGCTGGCCCAATTCAAACTGGCTCAATTTAAAAAGAGAGGATCCTCGTTGATCAAGAAAACCGACCAACTTCAGGCACAGCTGGATCTAGGACCAAATGTCGCCAGAACACTATCGCTCTCCATTTATTAATTCTCATTTTATTGTGTTGGCTTTATTCTCAGACATGTTCTCGCTCCGTGATGACAAGATTGCTCCTCGTGTCTCCAGGTTTACTTCCCAAAAACTCCAAGTCACATGAAAAAGAGTTTGCCCTCTATAGTAATTTTTTTTGGACGGGGGGCAAGGTGGGGGGGCAGTGTGGGGAAGTCCCAGACTGAACTTCATTGGATTTGATTGACTTCAAAAACCACATGCTGTGTAAATGGGGGATGTGGTGTTTTAACTGACCAGAGGTAGAGTTAGTGTAAAACAAGAGTGAAAGAAGATAGATTTTTGAAAGAAAAATCAGGAGTCAGCTATGGAAGAAAGGGGAAATGGATTTGGAAGACCCAAAACAATAGATGTGCTCTATAGGATGAGACACCTTGCCTCTAAGGCCCCTCCAACCCTCACATATCTAAAATTATCTCTCAAACCCCTTCCTTTAGTCTATAAAAGAATTGTTACCCAGAAAGCTCCAGTGATTTTCCCGGGCCTTATAACTAGTAATGACAGAAACAGAACCCTGGTCTCTTAACTTGCAACCATATGTTCTTCATCTTTTCAAGGAATCACAACTCTAGGAATCACAAGGGACTCAACAGAAAATGGTTCACACAGTGTGAACGTTACCATTTTAAGCAACTATAACCACAAAGAAGATTTCCTATGTTTCTTTTGAAGAAGCCATTGGGAACCTCTGATGACTTATCACAGGTGTGGCAGAAAGCCTCTGCGCTGCTTAATTTGGTTGGTGGGTTGGTGGGCTCTACTTGAACATGCTACACATGGAACCTATTTCTAGTCCAGCTCAAGATGCCTGGGGTTCTCATTTGTAATGTCTAAGAACTCTCTCCTAGTTACCATAGCAACTGTCTAAAGGTGACTCCTTGTATGTGGAGATTCAAATGCCAAAAAAAACAAGTGTTTCATCTTTCTTGATCCAGACTAGCCCTGTGACTGGACCCAGGCATGGACGATTTTCCTTTTTAAGCTTTTCAGATAATGTGCAGCCAATGTTAGGAGCCCCTGATAGAGTCCTTTAAATTCTTATTAATACAGGTTTGGCTGGCAGTTCAACCCCATCCTTCCTGTTTCACTTCAAAGAACTTTCCACAGTGTGTACCTGGTGACTCGTTTAAAATAGCGTTTTTCTTCCCCCTCTTCTCAAAAGAAAGAATCTTGTCCACTCTGGCACATTATGTGATTTCTGGCTTTCCAAGGTGCATACTCATGGATATTCCTAATTAGAATCAAGGATTCTTGATCTCTTTTAAATTGGGCTATGTTGGAATTTAACTGCAGTGAGGGACTAAGCACATCTGGTCTAATAGCCACGATCTGTGGCTTTGAGCATACCCTATGAATTACCTGTGGAGCAGTGTGTCATTGTGAGTGCTGACATGCTGCAGAGATGCGGAGGGAGAAGGGAGCAAAGTGGATAATGACTTCTCAAGTTTCCCAAGAGGCTCGGATGGTGAGCTGGCTACAGGCAAAGTTGACTCCTCAATTGAAAACATAAGTAACAACATAAAGCAGGCCCACCGGATGCTGGGAAGAAACATCTCATCGTTTTACATGAGCAGGCTGTCCAGTGTCTGGCAGCTCTTCTCCTTCCTTCATCAGTGTGGAGCTTGAAATCAGTTCTATTTAATTTCAAATTATTGGCTTGATTTGTGTCAAAACGCTGTACTGGTTTTGACCTTGGCAGAGATAGACGTCTTCAGGGAAGATGGCTTGATATTTAAAATGTGGTCCTTGAAAATAAACTGGGAAATGTATAGCAGAAAAATGCCACCTTATTTACAAGACTTTATTGGAATAAACTTAAATGTTCATGATCAAAAAATTGTGTGGAGTTTTTTGCTAAACAATAATGGATAATTTATGTAATAAATATATATAGAACATAAACTCTTTGTAAACTCTTTAGATATACAGATGAATGTTCTTGGGATATTTACAGTCCACAAGGGGAGAGGAGAGGGATGTTAATAACTAGAATGCTAGGTAATATGTGATAAAGTATAATAGTATTCCAAAATAGGTAGACTTTGAAATTGGCAGAGGAAAGCAAGTCAGGTAAAAAGACCAGGAGAAGCAAAATTTCATAAGGGACAAAGGGGGAACACAGGGTGGGAGATGAGACTTATTGAGTGTCTATAGTGTGAGAGAAGATTACAGATTTATTTTTACACATATTAGAAAATTTAATTCTTTTTTTAGCATTTTATTGATTTTCTTACAGAGAGGAAGGGAGAGGGATAGCGAGTTAGAAACATCCATCAGCTGCCTCCTGCACACCTCCTACTGGGGATGTGCCCACAACCGAGGTACATGCCCTTGACCAGAATCAAACCAGGGACCTTTCAGTCCAAAGGCCGATGTTCCATCCACTGAGCCAAATGGGTTAGGGCAGCACATTTAATTCTTGGAACATCCCTATGAGATCATTCCCAGACTAGAGGCCCAATGAACAAACATTCATGCAAGAATGGGCCTTCCTTCCCCTGGCTGCCAGTACTGCCTTCGCTCCAGCCAGAGCCACCTTTCTGCCTTTGCTCTGACCCAGAGCCACCTTTCTGCCTTTCCACACTGCCCAGAGGCTCTGAGTGGCTGGGGTGGTGAGGAACACCTGAGTCGTCGCCATAATGATGATGCAAGCATCCCATCCCTGGCCACTTGGTGCCTGTGTATGCAAATTAATCTTCCATCTTTGTTGGGTTAATTTGCATACTCACTCCTGATTGGCTGGTGGTGTCACAAAGGTGTGGTCAATTTGCATCTTTCTCTTTTATTAGTATAGATAATTTCCTCAAGATCATTCAGGTAGTCACTGGTGATACTGGAATTTAATGTTCATATTCATTATGAACCACACATATTCATTAGACCAACACAGTTTGGCTACATTGAAAGAAAATCTGAGAAAAAGAGGCTGGAATGTAGTCAATCAAAGTGAGATCACACAAGAATGTCAGGCTGATAAGTTTAAAGTCAACTCCACAGGTAATATGAATCATTTAGGTTCTAGCCTAAAACTCGGCTAGTTTACCTGTGCCCTGAGAGCTTTGACCAGAGCCTAATGCTACAATCTGCAGCTGTTACTCATAAAAGCCCTGAGCCCATTTCCCATGCTTTATGTTTATTTCCCCCTTTCCCAACATTTTCATGCTCCTACACTATGTACATCTATCTACATAGGATTCACAGCTCCATCCTGGTTCCCACAAAAATCCATTACCTTCAAATATTTTATAAGCTTGGTAACTTTCTAAAGGTGAAAAGATGAGTGGGGGAAAGATTACCTCAAGGAGAGAGATATCTTCTGCTACCCCCTGGGTCCATGTCTTCTGTTTCCCATTCCCTGCTATTTTGTGTTTCCACACCCTTTCCTAGGGCATGGGCAGGAAGCTGCTCTAAGGTCTCTCTCAGGGCAGTTCCATTCATGCCACTGCCCAGATATAGCATTAGCCCATACCAACTTTACCCAGATGTTGGCAGCAGGCTGGAGGAACGAAGGGGAAACATAAAACATTAAGAAAAAGAAGCTATTCTTCAAATAACAGGAAGGAGAGCTTGTCTATTTTGCAGATTCCTTCCCACCATGAAAACCACCTAAGTTCTTATTGAGGTTTATAGTATTTTATCTTCCTCGCCAAAAGCTTTCATTCTAAGTTTTGGACATAAGGCAGTATTCTCTCCAGACAGAAAATAGAATATCAGCAGGTGGTCTCAGAAGAGAATTCTCCTAACACGCTGTATACTGTGTCAGGAACATTTTTTTCATGCCGCTAGATTTTATTTTATTTTTAATCATGATTTAGTTTCCAGATATTTAAACTTTTATTTCCATTTAGTTTGCTTTGAAAAGCAGCAGATTAGCTAGAGCACAAGATGGCTTATGATCCGCTGAGCGGCAGAGAACACTGACACAGTGCGAGGGCAGGGCACACGAGCATTCGTCTTTTCAGCAGGCACACACAAATGATCCTGTCTCGCCATATGTTCCAGAGAATTCTTTTATTTCCCTTCAGGTATTTGACCCCCTATTGAATCAAAGTTGAAGCTGGAGAGTGACTGACAGAATAGCATCACTTTGCAGTAAATCAAATGTCCAAAAAGAATCAGAAGTACAATTCTTGGTGTTTAATTTCTATTCCTGAGTTTCTGGCTTAATGTGAACACCAGGATGTTGCTTAACAATCTTATACTTCTGGCTTCTTTCTTTCTCTTTCTTTCTTTTTCAATATATACAGCCAAGAAATTCTAAAATGAGAAAGAATTTTTTTGTTTGTTTGTTTTTTTACTTATACTGGCCTTAGGGATGGAATTCTTTAAGTAAAAGATGGTAATTTGAAATAAAGCTCCCTGTGTCTATTTCCAAAGAATTATGGCTTGGAAGGTTCATGTGAGGTGAAGGAGAACAAGAAGAAATAGACATCAAGTTGAGATGCTGTGCCAAACATCTGGAGGAGAGAATGAGAGCATTCTGGGAAAACAGATGGAGGGAAGTTTGGCCAGAGAAAATTAAAGGCAACGCCGCTCAGCATCTGATTAGCTAAGAGAATTCTCTTTGAAAGGAAAATATCTATAAAACCTGTACTTTAAGTAGTCTCTTGACATGAAAACATTTTTAAAAATCAGAGTTCTTGTCAGGCCTTGAGGTTTACTTGGAAGGTTTTAATTTACTAATTACTGCAGGCGATGTATTGTGTGTTTTGTGTTTTCTTTTTTTTTTTAAATTAGAAACAAGACTCCAAATGATAACCCAAAATCTTATAGATAAAGACCTACACTAAAAATTATTTCTATGCACTTTAATTAACCTACTGAAATTTCATTAGAAAAACCAAGGTCTACATTAAGCATTTGTGGGTGTGAGTGAAATATCTGTGTATTTCGAGGGAAGTCGATAACCCCTCTTTGGGAATTGGCTTAACTTCAGGGAGAAAGAGCTGTCTTCCATGTGTGAATGTTTTTTCCATTAGCTATATTAAGCTCAGGGATGAAGGTTCATAAGCTTTGTAAAGGTTCATGAAAATGCTCAAGATCTGATCTTTACATTATTGGGTTCCAAATAACTAACTCTAAAATGGAAATGATAATTATGTTAATATAGAATAATACCAAAGTAAGTTTTAAAAAGTGATTCACATTTCTATTGAAAAATTTTCTATTGTAATTGAAATAAAGACACCCAGATCTTACAGATGTCCTAAAATAGACCTGCTAGTGGAGAAATGCATCTCCTGCTAGTGAGAGAGCTGACATTCTGCTTTACATTCTTTGTGTAGCCCAAAAGGAAAGGGGCACCTTTTCCTTTAATGTCCAAATAAAATGGTTTAAGTTCCTAGGCCATGAGCTGGGGGAGGTCCAGCATCTGTGGTATTCCCCTGCAGGTCTACTGCCAGCCGGTTACCTGCTTCTTCTGAATTTTTGATCCTTTGGGGGCTGGGGAGAAGAGGGGTTCAGGACAAGCCACTCCAAGAGGTGCCTCAGTTGTCTGTAGATTACTTTGAGCTAAAGGCAATGTTAGCTGCAAGCTCAAGAGAAACTTCTGCTCCATCCCTCACCTCTTTGACTACCTAGAAGAATTTGAACCAGGGGTCTTGCCCATAACAAGAGATTATCAGAGATAACTTCTTTTGACCTATCCATAGGACAGGACAAACTTCTATTTACTAACTATCTGTTCTTATCATTCTGCAATGATCCTTTGAAGCCCTCATGATTCAGAACCTCATCCCTAGCTCAGGAAGTCTTATATACCTCAATACCCCCTCCTATCTCTGAACTTCTCCTGCACGTGGGGTCCTAAGTCGGGTAGGCGGGGTTCCCATACATTTGTATGTGTTGAATTTGGTTATTTTCCCGGCTGATCTGTCTCATGGCCATTTGATTATGAGACCAGCCAGGAGAACCTTGAAGGTAGAGGAAAGTGTGCTCCTCTTCCCGCAGCTGCTTCCTTGCCTTCTCCTGTGGCTACTCTCCTCTTTCCATGCTACCTATGTCCTCATTTCTTCTGCTGTGCACCACCAACAGAAAGCCATTGCCAAGAGAATACTATACTTGTAAGTCCTCATCCATCCCCTGAAGTATCTTACAGCACTTTCTTGCCTTGGGCCCCAGCCTGCCACCACAATGCTGGAAACAGTGTTCCTAGCAACATCCCCATTCTCCAATTCTCCATCTCTTCCACTTCCCAGCATGCCCCGCCTACCAGAGAAAAGGTGAGCATTCCTGTTACAGACCACCTAACTCATTGGTTGGCAAACTCATTAGTCAACAGAGCCAAATATCAACAGTACAACGACTGAAATTTCTTTTTAGAACCAAATTTTTTAAACTTAAACTTCTTCTAATGCCACTTCTTCAAAATAGACTCACCCAGGCCCTGGTATTTTGTGGAAGAGCCACACTCAAGGGTCCAAAGAGCTGCATGTGGCTTGCGAGCCGTAGTTTGCTGACCACGGACCTAACTCATTTACCTGGTACTTTCTTTTGGTCTCTTCTAGCAAAGATATCTTTTTCCCTAAATTAAATACTATCACATCCTTGAAATGTGGAAACAACTAACTGATTTTCCTTTTATTTGGATAGTAATCTCTACTTTTCCATAAAAATAAAGAAGACCCACATGCTCATATGTTTCAGCATGCCTTATTTCCCCTGAATATTTTTTTAAATATCATTTTATGTTTTCTAAGGCTTTCAAGAAAAGAGTGTTTGGAGATTTTAAGTTCTTTGTTGCTTAACAGAGGAGACAGATCACAAAGAGACATCATAGGACCCAGCTTTTGTTTCCACGGATCAACACATTCCACTAGGTATTAAGTGAGTCCAGGGTAGGGAATTCAGTTGTGGATTACGCGGTAGATACCATCACTGTTAAAATAGAAAGAAAAAAGCATAGGATTGAGAAGGCAGCGGAGCTCCCAGAGAGAAAGGGATGTGAGTTGGGCCTGAGGAGGATCATGTCCCAGGAATGCTATGGGACCACTTTCTAGTTTCATTTGACTCTGGACCCCTTGACTGAAAACATGCCCTAAAAAGTCTTTGTCTTGATGATGCAATTTAAAGGACAAAGCCACAATGTTAGTTTCCCTACAAAGAATGAAAAAAAAAATTTACTTATTTTCACCAAATTTGCTAAGTTATCAATGGACTCAGCCACTTTTTTATTATGATCTGGGTTCAGTGCACAATTTTCTTCCATTTAACCAATGATGATCATTTACAATCGACTATGGACAAGTGCTGGGCTGGGTGGAAGGAACAGATGTGAGGGAACAAACACTCAGGCAGGGCCTCTGTGGTAGCCAAGTGAGAGATGACACAGATGTGGATGGAGAATTGTCAGACCATGTAGTAGGCAATATTACAGACATGGGCAAGTAGAGCTATGGACACAGAAGGTGGCCAACTCTCTCCAGGGAAGTTGTGGATGTTCTAATCAGAGGTAACACCTGAGCTCCTTCTCAGAGGACCAGAGGAGATCATTGGAGAGCAGGAGGTAGATGCTGCAGAGACAGAGAACGTGCCTGGAGTTGGAGCAACATGGAAGGAGAGCTAACCTACCTTACAGCAAAGAGGTTAAGATCAGAGGGCCTCGGGATCAGGAAGGCTTGAGTTGAAATTCTCGTTCTGATATAAATGTATTGAATGAATCCTGGCAAGTTATTTAACCTTTCTGAGCCTCAAGTTAATAAAACCTGATATTCAGAGACCGTTGACTCCACCAAAGGCATTGTTTTTTAGCACTATACTTACATTATCTCATTTAATATCCACTCTATAAGTTAAGTTCCATGATTATCCCTATTTCATAGATGAGGAAATGGAAGCCAGGAGAGGGACAGCCATGCTCAAAAGGTCACATGGCAATAGCAGAGGCCGGATGCACCAGCCAAATATCTGGGAAGGAGCGTTCTGTCTGTGCAGCAGGGAGAGGCCAGGCCACTGCTGGAACCAGGACCTTGTCATCTGATTCCAGAGCCTACACTACACACTGCACCCTACTTCTTCCCCATGACTATGCACTGAGGTTGTGGATTGTAGTTAGAATTCAACAGATGAGTATACAAAGCCCTTAGCATGGTGCCTGGCACCTAGCAAACACTCCATAAATGGAAACTGTTATTATTAAGATTTCATTAGTATCCCTTACATTTAGATGTCCCCTTGTATTTTTCTGTATCTGTCCTATCTTCCTACCTTCCTATAGTATCACTGATGGATTAGAGGTCATTCTAGATCTGTTGCTGTGGGTTTTTCCAAATTTAATCCAAAGGAATCAGCATTATGTCAGAATATGTGTTTGTACAGATTCTTGTTTTATATCTTCATCATATGCACTGGCTTGAAAACACATGACTTATATGTGACTTATACTGAATCTGCCATAAACCAGAGATGGCAAGAAGGAGAATAAGAAAGGAGGCAGGAGTGGAGGGAGGGATGAGGGATGGAGGGAGGGGAGAGAGAGAAAGAGAGAGAGAGAGTTGGAATTTTGTCTCCTTTTCAAGCATTCTTAAGACAAGCTGTGGCATTCGTCTGTGATAACATTCCTCTTTTTGTCCCTAACATCACCTTCCAACACTGGCTTGAGTTTGTATTAACCACCATGTAGGGAAAACTTTTAACCCTTCTAAATGTCAGGCAAAATCGAGAATGGCAGTCATGAAACTCCCATTCTGCTGTAAGAGAATCAGCATGGCCACCTCAGGAATTGGGATGTAAGTCCTCTGCAAAGTTGTCAAGGAGGTTCTATTTTTGGACCCCAGTCTGTTCTGGCAGTGATGAGGAAAATCGGGCCAAAAGGACCAAAAAAAAATTGTTGAGGGCATCTGTAATATCTACGAGAGGGACACAGAAGGCAATTACATATGTCAGATGGAAAAGAAAATTTGAAACAAAAGGAAAATATGGAGACATTATTTAACATTCATTTATGCATTCATTCAACAAATATTTACCAAGTGCCTCCTTAGTGCAAAGCACTGTGCAGGGTGATCTTATGGAGGATATAAATATTAAACATGCTGGGCTTCTGCCCTTACAATCAAGTGAGGGAGATAAGGCATGCACATATTTATTATTTAGTGGTGTTGTGTAAACATCTGAGGTAGGAATCTGCAGGCTAAAATAGCCATATTAGTCACTCTACTGAGAGTGAAGACAGAAATCAACCCAACCCATAGCAACCCCAGCCAGCACACGGCGTCAACTTTTTGGCCTTTCTGTAAACCAGCAGCACACAGGTCCTGTGCTGTGGACCCAGACTCTCAGGAAATGCAGTCATCTGAGTCCTCTCCCCTCCAGAGGAAACAATGGTCATATGAATGACCCTGAAAATCCTCTATTCAGTGACAGGATCTCAACAGCCTATGGTGGATAGATTCGGAATTGCAAGGAGATGGTGTCTCATGTTGGCTTGGCTCAGAAACTTCGGAGACACAGTCATGGGTTTGCAACCCATCTGTTGGTCTCTTGACAATGAACCTCTCTTTTTTTCTTTTGTAAAATGTCAGTTGAGAGGATTCTCTGAAGTAATTTGTTCTGAAATACAGTATTCAAAACCAGACATTGGTAATACAGAGAATTCTCAACACAGGCATTGGTAATACAGAGGATATTAAACACACAGACATTGGTAGGTAATATAGTGAATGCTCATCACAGACATCAATAATACAGAGGATGCTCAATACACAGATGTTGAAGTTGTCGTGGCCAGAGTTCTATATTTCTGTCCTAGGTTTTGGTCCTGCAGCTTATTCACTATTCTCCCTTGTGCCTTCTGTGATATTAGCTTAACTATTTCATTGTTCTCTTCCTCATTTTTCAAATTCTTCTGGTAAAATATATATGTCATAAAATTGACTATTTTAACCATTTTAAGTGCACAGTTCAGAGGCATTAAGTGCATTCACATTGTTATACAACCATGTCCACCACCCATCTATGGAACTTTTTCATTTTCCCATTCAACATTAACTGGACATTCTCCCTCCCTCAGCCCCTGGTAGCCACCATTCTACTTTGTCTCCATGAATGTGACTACTCCAGGTGCCTTATGTAAATGGAAGTATACAATATTAATCCTTTTGTGTCTGACTTCTGTTACCCAATATGACATCTTTAAAGTTAATCCATATCATAGCATGTCAGAATTTTATTTTTTAAGGCTGAATAATATTCTATTGAATGTATATATCACATTATGTTTATCTGTTTATCTACTGATGGATATTTGGGGTATTTCCAGCTTCTGCACATTGGAAATAATGTTGTTATGAAGATCAGTCTGTAACTATCCATTCATACCTTCCTCATTTTAAAAAAAGTCTTTAAAATATTAATGCTATATCTTTAAAATATCCTCTTATCCCTCTGAGTGACAATATAAATTGATGAAGTAATTTCTCTTTAAACTATTCTGTGATGGTGATGGAGGTACAAGAAAAGTTATTTTATTTGGGGCCTATAGTATGTTCTTCAATAAATCTCTATAATCTTAAAGCCAACATCCTTATAACAGCATAAATTTTGTTAATACAATTGACTATATGTTTTTTAAATTACTAAATGTAAAAATATTAGAAAATATACTATTGTTGAACTTTTTAAAATCATTAAATTTTTCCTATAAGTAAATTAGGCATATAGAAATAAAGATTAGCTTACAATAATCTATAGGCTAAAATCCAGCCCACTGCCTGTTTTTTTATGGCCTGCAAACAGGTTTTTAATGGTTGAAAAAATTACAAAAAGAATACTCCTTCATGACATATGAAAATTATACAAAATCCATATTTCAGAGTCCATAAAGTTTTATTGGAACTCAGCCACATTTATTCATTTATATATTGTGTATGGCTGCTTTTGAACTGCAATGGCAGAGTTGAGAAGCTGTATTAGCTCTCAAATCCTAAATATTTATGATCTAGACCTTTCTAGAAAAAATATTGCCAACTGCTGATATAAGTCTTTGATCTAATTTCACTTCCTCATGTACAATTGAGAAAAACTAAGGCCCAGGTAAGTGTTGTGTTAGACCAGAGACTTCAAAGCTTAAAGTGGCTAAAAGGAATCCAGTTGTTTCAATGCCACACCTTGAGATTCTAAACCATATCCCAGTGCATTCCTGGGTTTCAGCATACTGGCTTACCTGCAGATGTAATGCAAGAAAGTCTGTCTCTGTTCCTAATTTTTTCTGCAGATTACTATAAATAAAGAGCTGTATGTTTAGTTGTTAACTTCTTTGCAAGGGTCACATTGATTCATAGCTTTGAATTTGACCGTTGTCTTTAATATCATAAGCACTATTTTGTATAATGAAATACTTCCTTAGGCTTCAGGATGAAGCCTAAGTGACTTAACATGCCATAGGCTCTTTTTGGCTTCGACTTGCTTCCCCATCCATGTCTCCTCCCTTCTCTGTTTGTCCTCCATGCTCGCAGGAATTCTGCAAACTCTCAGCACCAAGTCCTTTGTCCTTGCTCCCTCCACCAGGAAAACATGAGTCTCCTCATTCGTCCAGCAAGGTTCTCTTCATTTTCCAAGATCCACTCCAAAGCCTCACCCTGTGAGTGGTCTCTCCTAGTACTGACATAGGCAGGAGTGACAACTGTTCCTTTCACTGTGGATTGTAGTCAAAAACATTTGAGGAATGCTGTATTAAGACATCTGAATTTACTATGAGAATAGTCAAGAAGTTATTTTTATAGTTTAGCAGACAATATGACATCAAAAAGGAAGGTTTATAGACATTCCTCAACTTTTAATTCACAGAGACATGAATCAATATTATTTGCACATCAAAATTTGCAGAAGCTTACACTATCCCCATGTGTCCTTCCAGCAGTTTTTATGTATAGATATTATAAATACAATTTTTGAGTCATATTGCTTTACAGTAATATGTACAAAACATTATGTTTTGAAAATGAAAATTTTTCTAGTGTTTATTCTGAAAGAGCTACTTGAAAACTAGAATAATAAACTCAGGGCCACATTTTGATTGTTTCCCACCCAAAAAATAAAGTCTTGATTAAATTGAATTTTATGTTTGAGTTCTCTTCACTGTTGTTGGACTGATAAGACCTCAGTGTTGACACTTATCAACTCAGTTTTTAAAAAAGCTTCCTGGAAACAAGATGGCACACAAGTTAGACTATAGGGAGTTTAGTGTGAATTACAGATTTAGATCTTGGTGCTTCATAATAAATTAGATTACCATAGTGACTTAAAGGAAAACATAAGTAGCATGTACAATAGGCTATTTGGATCATTTCATTGCTGCCTTATTGATTTTCTTTCTCTTCCCAAGTGTACATTGACCATGGAGACAATAGAATCTCCCCTGCCATCTTTAGAATAATCATTCATATTTCAGCCCTCTTTAAATTTTCTCTGAAGATATTGTAGAGGTTAAAAAAACTGACTTCCTGTCAGAAAACCTGGGTCCAAGTCTTAATTCCTATCCCTGGCTGTTATTTTGATCAAGTCAACTTTTCTTTGGGCTATTTCCTTGCTGATAAAATAATTATATCAATTCCTATTTCTCACTTTGTTTTTTTAAGAATTAAATTACATGATTTTTTTTTCAAAATTGGGCATAGCAGTTAGAAATACGCTACTTATTCAAAGGATAGATAATTCATCCCAACACATCCTGCTAAATGCTCATCAGTTGCCAACAAAGCCTTATTGCACTGTGTCTGGTAAAGAGAGAGGGACCAACTCTACTCTTGAGGCGCTAGCATCCCACTCTCAAAGAGGCAGTAAAGAAATAAATATGCAAATACAAATTGTTCTGGGTGCCACAAGGAATGGATAAGAGAGAAAACACCTCTGAGTGGGTCACATGTCAAGTTTAGTACCACAGGCTGAGGAGGCATCAGCCACGGAAATGGGGTGGGATCCAAGTGGATAATTAAAAAATAACCAAAACCAAACTCCAATGAGAACAGAAAGGCACTGCTCCCTGTGATGAAAAGGTGTGTGAGCCTCTCGCCTCTGCCACATATAGAGGAAGGGCTTGTACAACATGCGGCCCTTTCTACGTGAGACCCAGGGGGTGGTGGGGAGCATGCCTCCCATGCACACCCTTGTTTGAAATCGTGTGTGAAGATGGCTCTTATCCATTTTCTGTACTGTAAATATTGAGAGGACAGAATCTATCTTCCTATCGTACAAGTCATACCTCTGTTTCAGATTCTATATAGCATAGCACTTTGTATATTCATTCATTCATTCAGACACATTTATTATGGGCCACCCAATCTGCATGCCTGATATTGGAGAAAGATGAAGTCGGAGTCCCTGCATTGTGGGGGCTCAGAGCGAAGCCCGGAGTAGATAAGTACTGGTAAATGACAGGGTCCAGTGGAACATATCACAATGTGAAGGAGGAAGGAGCACAAGGGATGATGCAGGCACTGAGGAAGGAACTTGCTCCAACTAGAGAGGACCGTGGCTGGAGGGAGGCCTCCCAGAGCAGCCATGGTTTGTAATAACAGAAGAAGGCATGCGCTAGCACATCCATGTGGGATGCTGTAGGGTGGTTCCATGTCCGTGGAGCAGAGCCTTTGTGTTTTGGGAGAAAATGGAGAAGAAAAACAGAACTGTAGAGATGGGCCTCATGTGCACTACTAAGGGCTTGGGATTATGTTTTTAAGATTATAAATTACTAATAAGTTGTTCTAAAGAGAGAAGTGGTACATCTCTTTCTCCATCATGAGAAAATGTTACTGTCTTTTACACTTAATTTTTAGAATCTCTACCTGCGTATAAATATATAAATCATAAGTGTGCAGCTCAATGAACTGGAAGTTACATTTTAGGAGAGGGTTTTGTTATTCTGTAGTAATTAGCAGTCATTTTGACTTCTATCCCATATTTCAGTACTTGTGGGTAATGTCTTTCTCTGAAGGTAAGTCTAAATCAACTAAAGTTTCAAGCTAAAAGGCAGGCATTATCTATTCTGGCCTAAATTACGACAGGGTTGTACACTTGAGAATTTACAGAAAATTCAGTAAGCAAGACACCCCTAAGTACAGTGTGGTTGTCAGGCTTCTCCCTGGCAAAGGGCTTGGGCAATGGGGATGTGTGGGGAAATATTACCCTGTGCGATGGAGGCGGTAGGGATGGTCTTTTCAGGACACGTAGAAATTAGACCTCAAGGCCAAGACCCCGGGAAGAGCCGTGCAGATGGACCCAGACTTGAGGACCCAATCCTTTTCTCTTACCAGGTCCTTCTCGTTTCCATCCATCCCACTTCCCAGAGTCAAAAGTTAATTGATTCGTCACCAGCTGGAGATCAGCATCTTTTTGCCTTGGCTTCTGCCTCTTCTGCAACAACAAAGCAACACCCTCTGCTCTGGGCAGTTTTTATCTGCCTTTTATGCTTACCAATCAGTTCTGCTCAATTCTAACTGCCTCATAACTCTGCTTTCATGACGTTTCTCTGTGTAAGCTCTTAGTCCTGAGACCATCTGCTGCTGCTGCTGCCACAAGAGGCAGTCCATTTGGAGTGATCATTTTCTCACTATCATTGACCTTGCTGGGAAGTGCCTTACGGTGAGCCACATCACAAACTGCTGGTCAGCCTGTATTCTGGCTACCCTGGTCCAATCAAGTAGGGCAGAATAGGAAATTCAACCACAGGAGAAATTAACTGGGCTGTTTCTTAAAGCAAGGACTGTGAGCTGGAGATTTCCCTCCAAATCTGGGATTGAGGCAGACACAACTTGTTCGGCTTGCTACAATGGCAACTGCCCACCTTAAAGTAGTTGGCAGTTTCAAAATCCAAAATATACAACAGGAAGACAGTATAGAGCTGAGGATTGCTTCAGAGGAAGGGGCGGGAAGAATTCCATTCCTGTGTTTTTGGTCTCTTGTAGGCCCTCTCCACACAGCAACCTCCAAGCTCGGCAAGGTCATTAAAAATAAAGACGACAGGGAGAAAATGCACAGATGGGGCTAAAAGCAGTGCGGGGTTCTGGGCAGATCCTCCAACAGAAAAAGGCTATTAGTGAAAGACTAGGGAAACACAAGTCTATAGTCCAGTTCAAGCAGGGCACCAGCGCCCACTTGTTAGCTGTGTCGGCGCAGGGGTTAAGGAAGCTGTGAACAACAGGAGAGACTGGCTATGCAGCTGTACTCACTATGCAATTGTGGGGTAAATCTAGAATAATTCCAAAATAAAAAATCTTATTTTAAAAAATGTAATTAACTGCTCTGGCCAATTATGTTCAGAGGTAAGAGCATCAGCCCAAGGACTGGTTTGTGGGTCCCACCCCTCCACAACCATTGGGTGAGTTTGGAAGTTGATTCCGCCCATCAACTACCATTGGGTGAGGTTAGAAGTGGGACCGGCCCCTCAACAACCATTGGGTGAGGTTCAAAATGGGTCACACCTCTCCACAACCATTGGGTGAGAGTGGAAGTGGGTCCCGCCCCCCCCCCCCTCAAACCGAATTGGTCAAGGTTGGAAGTGGGTCCCGCCCCTCAACTACCATTGAGTGAGATTGGGAGTGGGTTCTGCTCCTCAACTACCATTGGATGAGGTTGGGAGTGGGTCCCGCCCCTCAACTACCATTGGGTGAGATTGGCAGAGGGTCCCACCCCTCAACCACCATTGGTTGATGCTGGAATGGGACCCACCCCTCAACAACCATTGGGTGAGGTTCAAAGTAAGTCCCACCCCTCAAGGATTGGGTGAGGTAGAAGGTGGGTCCTGCCCCTCAACTACCATTGGGTGATGTGGGGAGTGGGACTCGCCCCTCAACAACCACTGGGTGAGGTTCAAAGTGGGTCCCACCCCTAAACATACATTAGGTGAGGTTGGAAGTAGGTCCACAAAGCAGGGCACAAATTAATTACAGAAATACAGATCTCTCTGAATGACCCCCACCTTTAGGTCCTGCCCTTTTGACGGGTCCCGCCTCCTCCTCACTGCTCATGTCCAATCTAACCTCAAGGACTGGGGGCAATTGTGTTATCCCAAAGCATTTCCCACCCCCTCTGCCTTCCTCCCATTACCAGGAGGCGCTATGTGTCTCTCTCCCAATGCTCAGACTGTGGGATGGAAACCACAGCAGGTGTACAGTGAAGACCCTGGCAGACACCCCAGGATCCGGGAGACCAAGGCCAACATCAACAGGGATCCACTGATTAATCGTGTTGGTACCACGTGCCCTGACTCTGTGCAATGAGCATGCTCCACACCAGTGGTGCTCTTCCCTAAACCCAAGTCTATTATGAGAAAAACATCAGAAAATCCAAAAGGCATCCTTCAAAACACAGGACCAGCAATGTGCTGCCAGACAAGGCTCAGGCTGGCCTGAGAGGGGGTGGCTGAAAAGCTTGGAAAAGACAATCAAGGAAATGAAAGCTGGGTCTGGCTGGGATGCTGCTTCCTGCGAGACAGCACCCAAGCCCACAAGCCCAGTCTTTATTTGGTAGCAGATGCCAGGAGGCAAAGGAAGGGCTTGGTCAACAAGTTTGCAGCATTCTCAAGGGTTTCCATCCTACTCCATTACATGCACCTGGTCAACCTCGGTTTACCTGCAGCCTATATCACTCCGGCAAGTGGGGCCACGTGTTCAGACCACAGGTTCATGCTTACAACGCTAGCTGTTGGATATAATTGTATTGGGAGGCTCTGCCTTCCAAGCTGGGACAATCACATGGCCAAGAGAGGACTGGGTCCTCTCATGAGTCCCAGTCTTGAACCTGTCCAAATGCTGTAGCCTAAGGAGATCAGATGTTCGGACAGTCCCGATTTTGAACAATTTGTCCCTGTCCCGCAGCGTTTTTAAAAAGTCCCGATTTTTGGAAAGAATGCACGACAAGCTAGGGAAAGGCTGGAGAACAGGAAGGGAATATACTGTTTTCGGCGGCCATGTGGCTATTTAGCCAGGGTATGAATTTTATATTATTTTTGTTAATTTTATAATGTTAAATTTTAATAATAACAAATAATTGTTGAGAACTAATTATCGAGAACTGCTTATCAAAGTTCACATTGTTGATCAGTTGTTAGAATTCGATCACCATTGTCTGGACTTAATGAACAATGGCATTTTTTTGGGATTGGCAGCGACGAAAACATTTTGTAACTGCGTGCTAGTATGCTAGTTAAACAAGTGATGTCATTACAAATCAACTATTCAAACAATTTAGGTAAGTAATTTATTTATTTATTTCACAAATACATAAATTTTCTTGCATTCAGCAGACAGTACTTGTATTATTCATATTTTATAGTGGCGGTAAAAAGTCTAGCGCCGTCCTTGAAAGTGACATGAGTATACATAATTTTTATTTATTTATTATATTTGTAAATTGTACTTACATTGAAATTTTTAAAAATATATTATAATACTATTTTGCATTCTATCAAAATATTTTTTGCTCCATATAGACCAAATTTTTAATCAAACCCTCCACCCCCCCCACCCCACCCACCCACCCCCGTCAATGGTGTCCTGCTTTGTTAAATCTGGTCACCTTACCTTACAAGGCTCTCTGAATGTTGGTTTAAAATGAATGTGAATCGAACAGATTTCTCTCTAGAGGCTTCTCAAGCTTTCCCATTGACTCAGAATAAAAGTTACCCTCCTCCTTACAGCCAATTGGGTGCTGCCTGATCCATTCCCTGCCTCCTCTTCAGCCTCACCCAGGAATTTTTTTCTGCTCATTCATCAAGCCTTCGCCATACCGGCCTTACTTCTGCTACTCAAATGGAATCCCATTTCCACAGTTCAGAGTATTTGTACCTACTGTTCTCTCTACCTAGAACTTTCTTCCTTCAGCTCCCATGGAATCAAACTCCTCATTCTTTAAGTCTCAACTTAAATGTCACTCTCCCCCCCAAGAGATCTTCCCCGATCTACTGAATCAGAAACTCTGGGGATGGTCCTAACTGGCTTGGCTCAGAGGGTAGAGCATTGTCCTGAAGACTGAAAGGCCCTGGGTTTGATTCCAGTCAAGGGCACATGCCTGAATTACAGGCTCTGTCCCCACTGGGGAGCATGCAGGAGGCAGCCAATCAATGATTCTCTCTCATCATTGATGTTTCTAACTCTTTTTCCCTCTTCCTTCCTCTCTGAAATCAATAAAAATAAAAAATAAATAAACCCTGGGATGGGCACAGCACTCATTGAACTTTGAGAACTAAAGAACATATGGAAAGAATTATATTATAGAACATGCCAGGGAGCTTCAGGGTTCCAAAGGACTTTTATACCACTACACATTTATTCAGATAAAAAAGGATCCTATGTGTATACGAATGCATTGTTTATGTAATAAGCGCTATAAAGGAGATGGGATGCAATAAACCCCAAGGTTCACAAACATTTTTTTCTTTCTTTATTAAACAGAGCAGCGACAGTGGCAGAGTGTAATTGAGATAAGATGCTCAGAAACGGCCTTGAGTTGAGATGTGAAATCAGGAAGTGTGTGAGGACCTGGGGGAAGAGTGGTCCAAGAAAAGGCCCTGGAGCAGAAAAGACCTTGGCGTGTCTGAGGAACGGAAAGGACACCGGCGTGTCTACAGCACAGGCCCAGGGCGAGGGAGAAAGATGAGTGCGGAGAATGAGGTCTGAGCCAGACCACACACGGCCATGGTGAACAGTTTGGATGGCACTCCCCTTGCAGTGTGGTACCCAGAGTCCTTGAAGCAGTCGGGTGACATGAAGAGATTCTCGGTTTTGGTGCCCTGGCTGGTGTGGCTCGTTGGTTGGAGCAACATCTCATACCCTGAAAGGTTGTAGGCTTGATTCCAGATCAGGGCACATACCTACATTGTGAGTTTGATTCTTGGTCAGGTGGCTAGCCCAGGCCACCAATCAACATTTCTCTCTCTTTCTCTTTCTCAGGTTTGGAAGACCACCGTGGATGCTGTGTGGAGAATGGACCACGAGGGTACAGGTGTAACTGATAATATTAAGAACACGCGTATGAGGTGTGTGGTGTAGTCAGCACAACTTTAAACCTTTTGTAAGCAGTTACTCACCAAATCCGGTAGTACCCTGTGAGGTAAATAGTGTCGCCCTACTTTTTGAATGAGACCACTGAGACAGAGAGGTCAGTCACTTTCTTGAAATCGGACAGCTGGTCAGTGGCAGAGCCAGAACTCAAACCCAGACAGCCTGGGTTCAGAATCTGGGCTCATAACCACCATGTAAAAGTAGGCACATTCTTCCTGCCTGTTCTCCTGACAAAGGGCAGCTTTGAGCTTAAAATAGTATGTATGCTCTAGTAGAGTCTTTGAATATTAAGAAGGGCACTATGCGAATTTAACAGTGCCGTTACATTTTATAAATATAGCTCATTAAACAAAGCATAATGAATTGGCTCTTAATCTTCTGTATATTGTAGTTAAAAGCAGCACTAATATTTGCAGCAAGAAAAACAATTAGCACATTCATTAAGGAGAGTCCTGCTTACATTTGACTCATTAACTTTAATCATCTATGAAATGCTTGAACTAAACTAACCTGTCAGCCCCAGAGTCATTAGTGCCTGTCTGCAAATGATGATGCTTTAATTTTTAGGGTATTTTTAATTTTACAGACTAGCACGGAACCCAGCTTAGTGACGATTTTCCTTTGATGGTACCTATGATCAAGATATTGATTATTATTTTTAATTCAATCATTGTCCTTCACAATGGCAGCATACACGGGATCTTAATTAGTAGTTGCTTTTATTTTCGTTCACTTTTCCAAATATTTTATCTCTTATTTGGCCTTTAAATAACAATATGCTTTTCCTAACCAGAGAATATCATTGTTTCTAAAATGGTATAATCTAAGTCAACACAGGGATACCATATGACACTGGATGACCAGGAAAACTTAGGAAAGTCATTCTCAATCTTTTGAGGTCTGACAGACACCTGGAGAATCTGAGCATACTATGGATCTCCTCCCAAGAAAAATGTACACACACACACACACACACACACACACACACACACACACACGATGGCAAGATGTACACAAAACTCTTGAAGAATATCCTTAGCTCACTAGGATAAGAATTTGTGCTTTACTTTAACTTGACTGTTTAGAAGCAATTAAAGTGTATTCCTAGTTGATGATATAAGCCCATCTTTGAAGAAGAATGCTGACTAATAAGTGTAGAAGGGAGAATAGAAGTTGAAAATTCACTACTGGAAATATTTGAATATGGAGTTGATATTATTTAGTTTTAGGATATTATTATTTCCTTTTTTAGGTGACATAGTAACATTTATTATGCAGGAGAAGGTGCATATTTTGGGCCGGGGGCGGAGGGGGGGGGCGTTGCTATAGTATTTAAGGAAAAAGGGTCATGATATCTAGGATTTACATTGAAGAGGTTTTATAAGATAGACCTATTATATATACATACATACATACATACACACACATACATGCATACATACATTTTGGACTGAATTGTTTCCTCCCTCAAATCTATATGCTGGAACTTTAATCACCAATGTCACTATATTGAGAGATGACTTTTAAATAAGAAGTTGAGATTAAATGATGTCGTAAGAATGGGGCCTTAATCAAATCAGCCTGGTGTATTCATAGGAAGAGACAGGAGAAGTATGTGAGCATGAATTAAAGACCACGTGAGGACACAGAAAGATGGCAGCACTCTGCAAGCAAGGAGAGAGGCCTCAGGAGAAACCAAAGCTGACCACTTTGACCTTGGATTTCCAGAAATGTGAGAACATAAATTTCTGTTGTTTACTTACCCACACCATGGCATTTTGTTATGGCAGTTTTAGCAGACTAAGATGAGAGTCAGGTAGATAGGTAGGTAGATAGAAAGAGTAGATAGATCAAATATTGGAAATATTAACAATGGTAGAAACCAGATGGTAGATATATGGTTTCTATTTTACCATATTTAATGACTGTTTAAAACGTTTATTAAGCCTGGCTGGCATTGAGCATTGACCTATGAACCAAGAGGTCATGGTTCAATTCTCAGTCAGAGCACATACCTGGGTTGCGGGTCCCATCCCCAGTGGGGAGCATGCAGGAGGCAGCCAATCAATGATTCTCTCTCATCATTTATTCCTCTCTCTTTATCCCTTTTCCTTCCTCTTCGAAGTCAATTAAAAAATATTAAAAAAAATAAGAATTTAAAAATAAAAATTTGGAGGGAAACAGTCCTGCTTTTGAGCATTTGGTGGTTGGAAAAGAAAGCATTAATGTCATTTTAAAGTCTAGGGGAGTACAGTTGGGTTTACATAGATATCAAAAATAAAAGCTGATATTAGACTCAGTGGATAAAAGGAATTTTAATGCACTGATAGAATATATTTTAAAAAACTGGACAAATGAAGAAATATATTACATTTCTGCATGGGAAAACTATTGTAAAGATATCAATTCTCTTCAAATATATATATATATATATATATATATATATATATATATATATATTCCAATAAAAATATCAATCAGATTTTTCATGTATATTGAAAAGCTGATTCCAAAATATGTATTGAAGACCAAGGTTTCCAATAATAGAAAAAAATAAACAAACAAACTCCTAAATAAAAAAAATAAAAAAAAAAAAAGAAGAAAGAAAAGGTTGATGACTTGCCCTAACAGGTACTAAGCTCTGGTTATAAAAATCACATGATAGCATGGTATTGGTGTAGGATAAATAAATTAAACAAACAAAAAACAGAATCCATAAACTGACCCACACATACATACAAAATTGACACATCATAAAAGTATCACAGCCGTGAGGAAAAGATGGGTTTCTAAGGAACTGGTGCTTGAAAAATTAGCTAAATATATTGAAAATATGGAACTAGTTCTCTCACAATATAACCCCAAAATCTATTTAACACAGGTTAAAATTTTAAGTAAACTTTTATTTCTAGACTTAGAAAAAAATTTACTTCAAAAATGACCAAATAAACAAAGACACAATAAATGAAAATAATATTTTTTTACTACACCAAAGTAAAAAACTTCTGGCATTAAAGGTCATTATTTAACATGTGAAAATAATCCACTCATTGGTAGAAAAATTTACAATTTATACAGTAAACAGAGGATTAGCATGCAAAATATTCAGAACTCCTAAAAGTAAAAAAGGCAGACAAACTCATGAGCAAAGGCACAAAAAAGCATTTCACTGAAGAGGAAACACAGTCATAAACATATGAAATGTGGTCCCCTCCTTAGAAATCCAGGAAATGCAGACTGGAACCACAAAAATAAGCCATTTATACTTATCAGATTACCGGACAATGTAAAGTCATATGGCAAGAACGTGGGACATCACCAACACTTGCACACAGCTGATGGGAATGTCATTGGAGCATCCAAGTTTCCAACACAGAGAAAAATGCAGATACCCTGCAGTCCAGCAGTTTCATTCCAACCCAGGCAGCCGGTGATTGAACAACCCAGACAGCTCTAACTTGTTCTGCCATCTCAGCATACATTCTTCAGGAAAGCGGAAAGACTGATCAGGGATTTTCCACGGTCTTGTCCCAGAACTGACACGCATGGCTTCTACTCATGGGTTATTGCCCTTTACTAGCTATGAGGCCCTGCTGAGCTGGAGAAGAGCAGGGAGGTAAAGTCCTGTGTATCCAGGAAGGATGGATAACCAGATATTGTAATGTCTACTTTACCCAGAACCTGACATATGAAGGAGGTTGACATTGCAGATGGGCAAATAAATAAAATGCAAAAACTGGATGCTTAGTTTCCATGTAGAAAAATATATGTTTAATTAGATTCTTATCTCACACTATGCCCACGCATTCCAAATCTATTAAAGATTTACATATGAAAACAAAACTCTAATGTTTTTAGTGTAACTCAGAAGTCACTGCTTTATTAAATCTAATAAGAACGGGTGTTTTTTTTTTTTTTAAGCAAAACAAAAAGCACCTATTATAAAGGCAAGGGTTGATAAATTTGACTTGGAACAACAGAGAACACAGCGATGTTTAAAAATAAACCATAGACTGGAAGAAGAAATTTGCATTATATAACAATAGATTGTATTAAATAATTCCCTCAAATGAATAAGAAAAATAAAACAAAGCACACAAAAAAAGTGAATTATATGAATGAGCAATTCTACTTCTGTGTACAAAGATGTTTATCAGAGTATTGTTGGTATCAGGGAAAAATTAAAAACAACCAGCATGTTCCAGGTTAGAGAAATGGAGGAATAGACTATGGTGTAGCTCAGAGAATGAAATTCTAAACCAGTTAAAATACGAAGTCTAGATTCACTTGTATTGATATGAGTTAGGAAAGGAGTTAGAAAACATGATGTTGAATAAAAAAGCAAGCTCTAGACTATGTATAATAATGACATAATTTATTCTGTTTTATCTGAATAGATATATCTATTCTATATATTGTGAATATCTAATCATGGAAAGGAAGGATACATATTAGCTGCAAGATAGGGGTTTCCCTTGAGGACTCCTCCCCCCCCCCATCACTTCCCATAAAAGATTTGAAGCAAACATGGCAAAATATTAAATTTAATAAATATTAAAGCATTTATTAAACCTTGGAAGTTGGTAACTGTTACTTTGCTCTCTATGCTTTTCTGTATGTTAGATACATTTCTCAATAATAAGGGGCATAAAATCAGAAAGCACTCAGAAGACATGATTTGTCCAAATGTATTCTATTTTATCAAAACAGAGTCCTAATTAGTCGGGATGAATGTGCAGACACTCTATCCACACATATTCCCAGACATGATCTTCACTATCGGAGATCCAACTAAATTGGAAGTAAGAAGCTTGAGTTCATCTCTCTTAGACTAAGTATTCATTTTCCCACTGGCTTCCTTTTATGGACACAGTTCTTACAGTGTTTGTAAGGACAGATCCTGGAAAACCTTCAGAAATGCATTTATGCTTGCAGGTTGCAAGAATATACAGAAGCAATAATTTAAATAAAAGCACCCAGCGACCTAGGCAGCGTGAACAATCTCACAAATAGCCCTATTTTATGGTTACTAATATGCATGTGTCACATTACTACTGATAGGATGCTTTGAATCCTGAGGGGGAAAATGATGGTAAAATATTATTTAATATACTGTTCTTTCTATTTTTGGATATCAGTGGCATTTTAATAGCTGCCATAATTTTGGCTACACTGTAAAGTCATCCATGTATCATTTATGAGGCTCCCAGACATCTGTTTCTTGCATTAGATAATTAGTTTAGGCCATCTTGTGGTGAATGACATATAGTTGACCATCTGCCTCCATAACATAGCTCACGTTCAGGGCATGGCTCTTGTTCTGTGTCATACCGTCCGTTTTCACAGCAGAGGTGTCACCCAGAGTTTTACCTCTACTCTCTGATCATTTGTGTCTTAACTCTTTCCAATAAGATTTACAGACCAGACCCACAACTAACACAAAGGAGATTTCATTTTAGAGAGATTTAGTGGATGCAATCAAATCCCTTTAAAGATAGGCTGGTCAGAAGGTTACATATGGATGTTTTTATATGTGATGTGGTTTTCCTAAAATCAATAAATTTTATTACACGTTATTTGTCACCTTAACAATGATAACAAAGAGTGCAGGTCTAAAACAAATCTAAAATGTCACCGTCAATGTCTCGCATTTCTTTTGGGGAAGAACAATAGTTTTTGGCATAGAGATACCAGCTTTGAAATCATCTTGAATTTCTTGTTATGTTCAAAGTTGCCTTGCATGTCCTGGTATAGCAGCCTTTCTGCCTCCTCATTCTATAAGCCTAGGTAAAAAGGATTTTCATGGTATTCGAAAGGGGTTAGTTTATTGAAAAAGACCAAATAAGAAAGGGAGAAGTGGGAAGTGAGGGAGGAAGAGAGAGCCGTATTATTTTTCAGAAGATTTGAACTAGAGAATGTAGTGTGTGTGTGTGTGTGTGTGTGTGTGTGTGTGTGTGTGTGTGGCTGTGTTTGTATTTTCTTCTGAGACTTGGTTTTCCATTGTAGCATTGGAAAGCACTTCATGGTGGCATTATTCTTATTTTCAATTGCCATATTGCTTACCAAGAATTATGAGTGACTAATGTGTCCCAATTTTCACGTGTCTGTGTTTTTCTGACTTCTTTACAGTGAGCACATATTAATTCTATAAGCAGAAGAAAGAGGCACATGAATTAATAAATGTTTTAGGGTTTGCCAAAGTATTATGATTCCATCAAATCATTTTATTTCTTTCTCATTGGGTTCTACCACTCATGGATGTGAAATATGATAGTAACTGGGGATTGCTTTGCAGCAAATTTGATGTAACTATGTCATGCTAGCTACCAATTTATTACTCTGTCCCTGTTGTTACTAGGAGATTACAACACTCAACTGGCCAATGTTAACACGCTGCAAAGCAAATGTAAACACCATTTGCTCTACTGATATTTTCCTAGGTTTCCTTTGCTCTGAGGCCTCTTGACACCATAACAAGATATATATGCAAATAGCACTGAAGTAGTTAAATACAATATAATGTAAGTGGACCGATAATTAGATCTCCACAAATTTAATACACTATGAGACAGCTAAAATAAAGAATGGAACAGTAAAATGTGATTTTATCTACCAGATTAGACCAGGCTGAATACATAAATCTACAGGTTTTAAAGGTCGATAATCATAAATGCACACTTATTCTTATAAGTATGTCACATTTTTTTCTCCAAGGTGTTATTCAAATTTTTCCTCTCCCCTGAGGTTGTTCCTGTTATTTCTAGAATATTCTCTCCTTGCTGGAGTTTTCCATCATTTGTGTCTTTTAGTATAACACTCGGCACTGCCTCACACTGTATTGTCTCCTCACTGAGACACACAATTATGAATATTTTAACAATTTGGAAATTGATATAATGTATATGCATATTTAATGTGGTGCTGTTTTCCATTCTTATTTTCCTTCTGCACCACCCACCCCAGTCAGCTCTCAGTAAATCAATGGATTAAGCCTGGGAACAGCCTTGCCATCCACCTACCTGGAGGACAAGCAGCACATCTACAATATTTACTCTCACATCCTCTAAAAATATAGATAGTCCTTACAGGACAGAAGCCTGGGGGAGCTGGAAATAATAACCTCAGGATCTCTTAGACTGAGAGAAAAGAAGAATTTTCAAAAGAGGGATTTTTGGGCCAATATAATTGGAATGTCATCCAGCGGCTTTTCCTCATCTCTCCAAATTTACATTAGTGTTCTAAGTCTCAGTCTCAGCGGATTCTGTGATATTATATTTGTCTATATAGCAGCAAGCAAATCAGGCTTTACCTATCTTATGTACGAGACTTACAGTTCAAAGCCCTAACTTGCTTTTCTCTCCCTAATGGACTGTGCTGAGCCATACAGAGGCCTGCACTTCCCAGGCTGCTGGGAGTGTTGGCAGCTGGCAGCCATCATTGAGTCCTGCCCCAGAGACGGCTCTTCTGTTAAAGAGCACTGCCTAACCTGAGCTCACATGCCCTTCCTGGGAGCAGCCTACATCCAATGGCTGGTCAGACATCTAAAGGCCAGGCCCCTTGCCCTGATTTGGGACCACAATGCTGCCCAACTCCAGCTCCAGAGCAAACCATGAGCTGGTGGGGGTCTTGGTCATGAAAGCATCACAGCCCAAAGTCTTCCTCTGATGGCCCCGCTTTTTCCTCCTTCTCAGGAGAGTCTATCAGAGGTGACTACCTCCCAGGGAGCCTGATCTATGACAGTTGGTGTATAAGGAATGGTCCAAAACATGACTTAAATATAAGATTGTGGATCTGGATCATCCACAAGCCAGTTAATAATAATAATAGTATTAGTCACTGATGGTGGACTAGGAGATTACAGCACTCAACTGGCCAATGTTAACAAGGTCGGCAAAACTGTCCTTGATGGTGATCTGGGATGGTACACTAGTGAAATGGGATGTCCTACAGGTATGATGCGTGAGGTGTTTGAGAAATATGGAGGATATGGTAACAAGGGTAATTCATCACCAATTAAAAACTAAATGAAAGCCTAAGCCTGTTTTGCGGCATATCCTGTAACCCTTGTCTCCTGCCACGGAGGACAGATAACATTTAGAACCAAGCCCAAGACTTATAAGAACAACAGAAGCATAATTCCCAATAATTTAAGACTTATAAGAACAACAGAAGCATAATTCCCAATAATTTAAGACTTATAAGAACAACAGAAGCATAATTCCCAATAATTTAAATCCCTGTCAGGTCTAATATGCCAAAGTCAAGGCTCTGATTAGGAAGAAATGGGAGCTTGAGACACAAGATGGGGTTATCTGGGTTGATATGCTCAACAATCTTGAGTCTGCAGATTTCCCTGAACCCTCTGTGGAAAGACCCACTCCCACTGAAGACTAACATCTCCCTCTTGATAGAAGGGACTCTGCCTTTGTAAAACAACAGGAACTCCCTGCAGGATCTGCCCTGCCCTCCCCTTCTCATCACTCAAGTAACTAGATTTAAGTCACAACAAAATTTGGCCTGGGAAATTCTGAGCGTGCTAAGGGAGGAAAGGGCAGAGGAGCTGTCACTCTAGGTGGCATGTACTGACAGGGGCCAGGAGATTGTAGTATGTACAGAACTGAATTTTAAGGATTAAGGGGGTGGGTGGAGCATAAAGACAGATAAAGAAGAATTCCTACGAATGAGATCAATATAGAATTTAACACTTGACCAGGACTCAGTTAGACAGTGATTACATGTTTCTATAAGGGTTTTTAGGAACTTAGAAAAAGCAATGGCCCACACTAAGTAATGTAGAAAAACTGTGCTATCTGGTTGAAGGAAAGTTTAAAAGTATCAGAAAAGTAGGCAATAACGGATATACTAGACAAAGTTGGAAAATCCACCAGGCAATTGGTCCACAAGATGGCCCAGAACGCATACTATTTAACCAAAGAATAAGCAACACACTGGTGCAAGAGGCAGCTGGCTTGATGGGAAGCTCAGGGGTAGCCAACTTCTGTAGGTCACACCTGACAGTGGGAGATGTCAATATAGTGGTGAGCTCCCTGAAATCAAAGGAGGTCACTGAGTCCCAGAAAGATGAAGGAGGCGGAGGGAGTAGCAGTTAGTTACCTGAGGCAGTGGGTGCGATGATCACAATGAGCAGCAAGGACAGAGGGGCCTCCAAGGGGAGCCGGCCCTTGGATACTATGACTATTGCAACCCCTCCCATGTCCTCTTTCACTCAAGAAGCTCAGATCAGGGTTTGTAGCCAAACTCTGGCTTTCCAGAGAACCTTATAATTTTTTAGTTGCAATTGTTAACCTCATCCCTGGCTGTCTCTCATTTTTTTCAATCCAATTTCCCTTTCACCCCTATTTCTTAATCTATTTCTTGGTATATATTGTACTTCACATATTACTGTAGGCACTTCACACCCATGTTTTGGTGGTTGTGGGGAACAAGTGGAGAATCAAATAAAGAAGGAGAGAGAGGGTGGGAAACTAAAGGGAAGGAAGAGGCATCTTGTTAGTCCTAGAAGTACAGGCAGTGGTGGATATGCAAGCTAGAATTCCTCAGGATATAGGTTACCATGACTGTTTTTGTCAGACCATTATTTTTAGAATGAGAAATTACCACTGAGCATTTTTTTTCCAAAAATTGGACAGTTGTGTTTGCAATCTGTATACCAAGGTGAAAGGGTTAGAAGAGGGGAGGATGAATATGGCTATGGTGGGTCTGGGCCCCATTAGCCCTATCTGCAGATTCAAGTTTCAGTGATTGCCCTAGGTGTGACCTGGTATCCCTGTTGACATTGCTCCTTCAGACCCAGAGCATTCACAGCACCTGCACACAGGCAGCCAGTCAGGTAAAGAAGGTATGGGGCAAGGCTGAGGGATATGTTTAGAAATTATTCTTACCTTGTCCACAGAATGATATCCTATATAATAAAAGCCCAGAGACCGAACAGTGGAACAACCAGAACAACCAGTCGACCAGTCCCTATAATGTGCACTGACCACTAGGGGGCAGATGTTCAGCACAGGAGCTGCCTCCTGGTGGTCAGTGCACTCCCACAGGGGGACTTCCACTCAGCCAGAAGCTGGGCTCATGTCTGGGGAGTGTAGCAGTTAAGGAGCCTTGAGCCGAGCGGTAAGAAGCAGCAAAAAAGCAGGCAGTATGGAACAAGAGGTCCTGGACTGAGAGGGATGTCCAGCTGCTGGCTTAGGCCCAATTCCCGCGGGGGGGGGGGGTGTCATCTAAGCCGGCATTTGGACATCCCCCGAGAGTTCCCGGACTATGAGAGGGTGCACTGAGGGACCACCCCCAGTGCACAGATTTTGTGCACCGGGCCTCTAGTTTATTATAATTGTAGATCCCTAAGTTCCCATCTGATTCTGTTCTCTTTCTACCCAGTAGCCCCTCTGTGTTCTATATTAAGATTCTGTGTCATGGAAGGGAAAGTGAAAAGCTTTCTCTGGAACAAATCTGAAATGGAAACCTAATAATGATTTTTCCCCCCCAGGCTGGATAAATGTCCTAAATGAAAGTGCCAAAAAGTCTGACATTATGTCCCTGATTATAAGCTTTTACTCTCCTTCTGTAGTTAATAATTACTTGGAAGAATAGAGCTTCATTTTTTATGTATCAGAATTTTATAAATATAGCCTGCATATGTTGAACTTTTTTTTTCCCCCCTCTCTGTAAAGTAAATGATCATGATTAATAGCAATTCTACTTGTGAGACTTCTGGGCCACTTGGCCCCCTAAGGAAAAATGAGAAAATAAAATCAAGCTAAAATGCATTTGTCTTCATTTCAAGAATCTGTGTTATTTGCCTCTATTTATTTAATGGTGTGTTCTATCAGTCATTCACTGGGGTTGTCTCGTATTCTTGTGCCTCCTAGAGGGCTTACAATGGCCCTGCTACATTCCAGAGCTTGCCCCTGGACTAATCTTGTCATCCATCCTGGCTTGTCTGGAGAAAGAAGTATAACCTCACATTTGTATGGCACTTTTACAATATTATTCATGGAGTCTAATGATAAAACCATTAAAGGGGCAGAACTAGTGTCAGCATTTTCATTAAACCAACACCTTTCCTTGCCTCACTCCCAGACAGTTATGCCTTCTGGTCTCCGATATTTATGGATTTATATTTAGGATATGCAAAAGAATTAACTAGCTCCTTGGTCAACCTAGTAGAGATGTGAAAATATCATCATCACATCCTTTTGGACAGGATGATCACTTCTAGGCCTCAGCTTTCTCATCTTAAAAATGAGGGGTTGGCATTATAGGATTGCTTAGCATCCTTCAAACCCTTCTTAAAGCTCATGGAGTGAATTGCAGAAATCCAAATTACCATAATCTCCTCTGTGGAATACTATAACAGAAATTACAGTTCCTCTGGTTGCCAGAAACAGTGTACTTCCCTAGGGAAAGGCGCAGTGAAAAGTTTTCCTTGGGGGCCCCTGAAAAATCCATGAATGAGCTCTAGTTGGATGGTTGCCATGACAAGCAACACAAAACTTGATCGGAACATCACCAGTCCAGATGTTAGCGAACAGAGACTTTTCTATTTTTTTGCATCGCCATATCCTGAATGCTAACACAATGCCTCACCGATACAATACATTAGCACAACTTTTGTTAAGTGAATGAATGTTAGCCAGGCAAAGGAGGAAAGGAGGAAGAGAGTTCCAGACATAAAAAGCAACACGATAAGTTAAAAAAATATAAATAAATAAATAAATAAATAAATAAATAAATAAATAAATAAAGTATGTCAGTGTGCATGTGTCCTGGAGTGCCAGAGAGGGAATGCCTAAAGATAGAGTAAAAGTGGTGAGATCATGGACGATTATAAGCCTGTCTCTCATGTATTCCAAGTAACCATTTCAAAGTTTTCTGCTCTCCCCAAATTCTTGACCTCCCTGCCCCAACTTATTATCAACCTTATTGAGATGGCAGAGTGACCCGGCAGGAGTTCCCTGGATTTTTTGTGTCCATGCCCATCTTTTCATCCTCTCATCCTGATAGATTGAAAGGGATTTTTCGCTCCTAGGTAGGGCTATCACCCCTCTCGCCTTCTCCTTCATCCGTTCACTCAACATTTCAAATAGCCCCCCTTTTGTGCACATGAGAAGATATAGTCCTTCCCCACGAGAAGTTCAGAGTCTGTTGTTGAGAAAGAAAGGCAGCCATACTATAAAATGGATAATATTGTTAGTGCTGCGGTAGAAGTGTGGAAAAAGTCCTGAATGCCTCCAAATGGTTCTTCTGGGCTCTCAGATAGGAAATCCTGATGTTTCCTGAATGTCCCAAAACTAGGCCCTCTCAATTCACCAGCCCCAACTCATCCAGTAACACCATGGGTAACCCTACAGAAAACGCCGTTTAACATTTTAGAGGAAAACAAAACCCCAAATTCTACGAGGGGCATTTGACTTAATGGAGACAAAACTTCCTATTTTGAAATACAAATGCACTCAAGATATTTTCTTTAAGTCTTAGATCACATGTGTCAAACACAAGGCCCCCGGGCCAAAGCCAGCCCGCCAGGCCTTGCAATGTGGCCCGCACCGCGCTGTCATCACTGCACTCTGCTGTCAGTTTATGACATTGTCAGTTTATGACTGTTTAGTAAACCATTCGGCCCGCGATTTAGGCTGGATTTTAGATTTTGGCCCCTTCTCTGATTGAGTTCGACACCCCTATCTTAGATAAACACAAAGCACCCCCATTCAATTTCAAGTGTTGCTATTTATTTCTTGGTAGCTAACCTTAATTGCCATGTTCCAGCAACAAGGTTGTGGAACAATACAGGAAAATCCTCAACACATATTCAGGCTTCCCTTGGTAAATATGATAGATAATATAACTACCAGCACGTTGACTTTGCTATATTGAGACTGAAGTGTATTCACATATGAAAAACTGAAATGTATGAAGTATTCAAATTGTATGAGTTAAAACATGACATTAGAGATAGGTAGTTTCCAATGGCTTCTCTCTCAGCAATGAACAGGCACCATTTGGGCATCATCTATAACAGCAATTTTCAACCAGTGTGCCGCAAGAATGTTTAAAACATGCAGTACCTGACTATTTAGTCAGGGGCACTGGCCTCTTTTCCCTTAGATAGACAAATAAAAAATGACAATAGCCAACACAATTCATCCAATGTGAATGAATCAAAATTATATATATATATATATATATATATATATATATATATATATATGTGTGTGTGTGTGTGTGTGTGTGTGTGTGTGTGTGTGTGTGTGTAGTCACATCAGCAAAAAAAAAAAAAGAGAATATTTTGGGGTGCCACAGAATTTTAGTAATCACTTTATGTGTGCCATGAGATTAAAAAGGTTGAAAATCGCTGATCTATATGATACAGGGACCCTTCACCAAACACCCCATAAAATGAAACTCACTCTAGAGAAAGAGAGCCGTCACTAAAACAGATCAAAAGAACAGGGTGGCAGAGATTATCACTGGCCCTCCAGTATCCCTATTGTCTTCATCTCCCTTTTAGTACTAGAAAACGGTGAGTGTTAGCTGGGCACTCAGCTATCCATCCAACCAGAGACTTAATGTTCCAGATTCCCTTGAAAGTACTATACCCCTTGGATTTATGTGATGACTTTCCGGCCAACGAGATGAGAAACTTCTGGGAAGTTTCTGAAAGGGAAGCTGATTGCCCTCTTTTCCTGTTCCCTGTGCTGGAAAGAGGATATTATGCTTATGACCTGGCTTTGACAAGGGATCTCCGGGCAACAGTCCCCGGGAGGCAAAGCTACAAGGCAGAAGAACCCAGTGACTACGGAAACTTCTACAGGAGCACCAACACCCAGCCCGAGCCTCAGGAAAGCACCTGAGACAAAGACAGCAATCCTGTGTAACATGTTCATCCATGGCATGCTGGTCTTGTGACTTTCTGTTACAGCCAATGCCAGAGAAGCAATTGATTGTTTTTCAACAAGATGTGAAGGGGGAAAAAGAAACAGATAGTCAAGGTAAAGATGCGTTTTGCCTCCTGCTGCCCCATCCCAGCAACCCACCAGTACAGGCTGAAATGGAGCAGTGAATATAAGCAAAAATTACACAGAGCAATTAGGGAAAAGAGCCCTTCGTGTACACAGCACGGTCAGCAATATGCTATTACTTGTCCTAAGAGCTATTAGCACTGTACTCCCCCACATGGCCACAGTTCGTTATTTTTCCCAATGGCATCCACCATGGTCTTTGCTATTATCCACTGAATGTTGCACTAAACACACATTGAGATATCATTTAAAAAAAAAAAAAGGCTCCTGTTGCTAAACTGGTACACCCAAGCATTTTTATTTTTTGTAAGAGTTGGGGGTTCGTTGTTGGTTATAAATCCAATAAACAAGCATCCCTTTATTGCCTCATTGGCAATTACACAGTACCTCTACTCTCTTACCTACTGACTTTTATGGAAGCTATTTCAACAGAGTAGACATTTATCATCACAAAAGAAACTCCCGCTTAGACATTAACTACCGTAGCTTTATTAGAAACTCATTTTCTGCAAATGTCCAGCCATGATTTGCTCCTTTTTATCAGGAAATAAATAATATCAGGTAATAGCTTCCTGTAGCGGGGGTTACATCTTTATTATACCCAGGGAAATAGATATCAACTAGTCAGAGAAGAGCCAGATGGCTTACTCTTCTTATCAATAAAATTTAATTTTCCCTAAGCCAATTCTGACCCAGCTTATTTCTAAATAGGAAGCAGACATTTAAGATTCATATAAGAAGCAGCAGATATGCCATCCATGAGATTCTCAAATTGGCACTAATGGAGATCCCAAGCCAGAAACCCAGGCATCTTTCTTGGCATTGAGCCAATCATTCATTAGGTCCTATTGGTTCTAACCCATATTATTACCTGAATTTGTCTACGCTTCCTATTCCCAGTACCACACCATGGTTTAGTCCTATCGTCTCGTACCTGGTTTGCAGAAGCAACCAAATCATGCCCGGCCCATCCTTCTTCCTCCTCGCCATCACAATGGTCGTTCAAAATGGAAGCTCATTCCATTTAGGATCGAACAAAATGCTTAAATTCTGCGTAGCCCGCTCCCCTGCCTGGTGTCCTGCCTCACTTGCTATGGTCCTCCACAGTCCATTCCCTGACCTTGGCCACGAGGCTCCTTTTACATGCTAGCTACTTAAACTCACTCAAATAGACCCAGTCCACTTCTACCTCTGTGTCGTGGCTAACACTGCTCATCTGCCAGACGCCTTTCCCTCTGCCCTCCTACCTCTGCTTTATCTTAGTAGCTAGCTGCTGCTGTCTTTCAGTGTTAAGCACTCACATTCCCTTCCTAAGGAAGGTTTTCCTGATCCTTCAAGACTAACCTAGACACCCTTCCTATATGCGTCCCCAGCATCTAAGTGAATTTTAATAAACTTTGATGTTACAATCAGTAACTTTGTCCATGCTAACTGGTTAGTCTTATGGAATCCTGCACAGATTATATCTTGGAGAGTGGGGGGATATGGTATCAGACATAATTATTACTCCGGTTTCTGATTCTGCCCCGCCCCCCAAGCCCATTGAACTTGACAATGCCACCAATATTGCTAGGTGCATTTGTTAGGATCTGCAATAAACTGTTCCGATCAGAGAACAGAAATAATAGACGCTTAAATGAAAATAGAGGGCTATTGCTTTCTCACTGAAAGAAAAGTCAAAAGACAGACATCTGGGGCTGGCACTGCAGCAAAATTCTGTTTAGCTCCTCGGTTGTCTTCAGTGTGTGACTTCTGTTCTCAAAGCTGCAAAGTATCTCTGGGTCTCTGGACATCCAACCTTCATTCCAAATGAGAAAAAGGGGTAAAGTAAAGGGCTAAGGCCTCTTCCTGAAGCCTTACCTATTGCCTTCAGCTAATATCCCATTGGCCACTCCTCGGCACTAAAAGCGTGTAAAATGAAGTCTTCTGGTCGAGGACATTGGTGCCGCAAAGAACATCTTAAATAGAAAGAAAGGCGAAACAGTGGGTTTAAATAAACTAGCCATTTATTCCTCATTCGGCGTAGCTTTATAATCCATTCTCTAAGAAAATAATTGTCCTGCTTCATACATTCAAATTTCATGTAATCTAAATACCAAGTAATTGTTTAGTCAAAAGAGTCACAGCAGGAACCTTTAAAACAGCGCACTTCAAAGATGAAGGAGGCATAAAAAGAATCTCACACCACACGGAACCTTTCAGGAACACATCTCCGGTGCAGAGAGAAGGATGCCCTCCTGCAGAGAACTCACTTAGTGACTCACGTGTTATCCATAATGAACCATTGATGAGTGGCATTAAATAGGTTACCTTATGTGCACCTCACTTTACGAAGCAGGCTTATCAGCCTCACTTTGGAGATGGAAACACTGAGGCATACAGTGGTTAAATGACTTCTGCAACCATCGCTTTCCTGGTGACAACACCAGCACTGGCACCCAATCTGCCTGCTGCTCTCTCTACTCTGTGATACAACTTCACTAGCCTCCCCTTCGCTCGGACTAATGAGTCTGTCACTCCAAGAATAGAATTTCCACCACATTGTGTTCGTTACATTAAGATTGAGTAATTGAAATGTATGAAGTCTTCAAATTGTATCCATTTGATACACATGACAGCCAGTAGCTGAGTCTATGCTAATTTATCCTTAATGGAAACTATTGGGCATTTTATGTGTGTAAGTGTTTTAGCACACGATGAGTAATTAACTAGGTTACTCGGGATCTTTGAGCTAGAAGGGGGTCTGTATAGATTATCTAGAGTCGCTTTGCTCATTTTGGAGATGAGAAAACCAAACTGGATAAGTGAATTGGTGAGGCTGGATGGGGGTCACCTGGCTTTAGACTAGCTCCCATAGACTAGGACAATTATACATGTACAAGGAGATGAATTGATGGATGGGGGTCAGCTGGCTTTCAGCTGCTATAGGATGTCTTTAGCTGGAATTACTGAGCTAATTCATCTCTGTCCCAAATGTCTCTAATCACCCAACAGGCCAGCACAGAGATTCTTTATGGTCATGAAGAAGTTAAGAATGAGAATACAGTAAGCCTGATGTTTTCAAGGCTTTGGTTATCTCATGCTTACCAATAACTCATTGGCCACAGCAAGTTTTATGATGAGCCCCTCACCACCTTGCTTTCTTATAGGGCTGATAGGCACTGGCATTACTTTACAGTGTGGAAATGCTGTCTTTTGGAAGAATATTACCAAGAACTCCGATTGTCATCTCCAAATCCTTGAAGCCTTGACTCCTAAGAGGTGATCCCTAGACTTTAGAAATTATTGCATTTTGAGAAAACAGTTTTGGAAAAACACAATGCTAATGAAATAAAGCTTTTCATAATTGAGAACACATTAAAGCAAAGCCCTTGGGAAATGAAACTCAGTCCCTATGGCAGCTCTCCAGGTATGGGTTCCAACTATAGGGACCCACCCAAATCTACTAAAGCATGATGGTCAGAAAACAAAAAGTCAACAAAGAACTTCAGGCAGGCCAACATTTGATTCAGATGCTCTGGATTTTGACAGTTCTCTCTTTTCTAGAGACTCCTCGTTGGGTCCTCTTTTAGATGGAGTAAGTATTATTATTATTATTACTACTAATACTACAAATAATAAGAATGATAAAAAAAATATGTAGTAGTTACCATTTATTTGTACTTTTTGTGCATGGTAGGTGGGATAATAATCCCCCATCCCCATTTCCAAAGGTGTCCTAATCCTCAGAAACCATGAATTTGCCACTTTAACACGACAAGGTAGAATTAAGGCTACAGATGGAATTAAGGTTTCTAATCAACTGACTTTAAAATGTGGAGATAATCCCGACTTTCTGAAGGAGCATAACAAAATCACTAAGATCCTCAAAGGCAGTAGAAGGAGATAGAAAAGTCATCATCAGAGTGAGGAGATGTGAAAAAGACTCAACCAGCCATTGCAGGCTTTGAAGATGGAGGGATGGGGACAGGAGCCACGGAATGCAGGCGGCCTCTGGGGGCTGGAAGAGGCAGAGAGGAAGGAAGTCCTGCTGACACCTTGGTTTTATCCCAAGACCCATTTTGGAGTTCTGACTTCCAGTGCCCTAAGATAATAAATATGTGCTGCTTTAAGCCACTAAATTTGTGGTGATTTGTTACGGCAACAATAGGCCATTAATACACTGCCAAACTTTGGGTAAAGTAATTTATGTCCAATATAATCTCTCATCCTGACAAACACTGCAAGAAAGGTATAATCACCCCATTCATTCAAGCGAAGAAACTGAGGCTCCAGATAATATGTGACTTGCTAAGCCCTCGGCTATCAAAATGAGGGGCTGAAATTCAATCCAGGTCTGTTTCACTCCAAAGCCCCTATCTCTTCTCGATTCAAGACAGACCATGTGAAATAAAACCCTAAACAACCTCAACTCCTTGTCCAGATATGCACTGTTCTGACTCAGCTGTTAGACTAGCTCCATAGAAGCTGAACAACACACACACACACACACACACACACACACACACACACACACGCTCACACAGAGTCAACTACCATTTAAAAATAGCTCTCTATTCAAATGGCCAGATTAAAGTATTATTTTGGTCTAATTGGTCCTCATCTATTCAGTACATAGGACTCTTCTCACAAAAAGGAGCGAGAGGGCAAAGGGTGACTTGTGAATATAGCCTAAAAGCTTGGCTAAAAGCACTTTGAATCAATAAGCAAGTCAGTGCTTTGGTTTGGGAAATTTACTACAGTCGGGTTTGAAATGCTTTCTGTTTTCACTTTTATAATTAATTACTGTGGATAATGCTTTTTGTTGATATTTTTTTATAATTAATCACTAAGCATTGCTAGTAGCCAGCAACTTCTCATACATTGCTTAAACACAGAGATAAGAAATCTGAACCATAACTAGAGTGCACGTTCATGCATTACTAAAATACTCACATAAGAATTACACATTAATTCAACTACAACAAAAAAAATTACACTTGAAGAGCTTATTATATACTATTCCTTCTCCTTTTAAGAAACATTTTAGCAGAAGCCTAGCACGGTTACCATGGCAACTATAATGCAAAATTGTCAGTAACTTTATGAATTGCAAATTCTTTTAAGGGTGTTGGGGATTTTTTTTTTCTACTTCCATTTTTAACCATCTCATATGCATTATTCCAGCAATATGTTAAACAAGGTTTTTGAGAACTCATGCATCATTCTGAAACAAGTTATGTTTTAAACCCTCAAATTCCATTATTCTAACAAGATCAGGCTAAACGGGGAACACCCGATTTCCTGAATTTTAAGTCGTCCATTGTTTTTAACTGAGTTCTTAACACGTTTACCACCTGCACCTTCATTGAAGAGGAGCCAGCTAGTGAGTAAATGAGATCACTATTTTCTTCATCATTGTCTGAATCTCTCTGAAAATGGAGAAATGGGATAGCTCCAGTTTAAAAACAATACCAATCAAAACCCCTCAACCCCACAATCTGCATCTTTCTCCAAGTAACTTCAGTTGCATTTGCATCAAGCCTTAAAGGTCAGTTTTCAATATTTTCCTTTATCAATACCATCTTCTCTCAGAGACACTTCTTTCACAATCTCATTAGAGCATGATGATGAACCAGAGAAGGTCCTGAGTAACCGGTTTCTCCAACATGGATTGCATGCCTTGGGAAGACAGAAACCTGCAAAAGTGACCCAAATCATCATGGGACAATGTGTGTGCCTTTTCATTTACAAATGCTTGGAATGAGAGATGTAGTTACCCTCATAATCAGAACTGATTCAGGTATTAGCAGGGCCCTTTGTTAGCCATGTGACTTTGGATGATTCAACTTTCTCATCTATAAAGCATTTTTGCTCTTCCATTTCACAAGACTGTTGCAAGGATCATGAGACAATTAATTAGAAAGTTGCTATGCCCTATTAAAATATGTCTATCAATTCTTCTAAATATTTATTTCCGATTATCAATACTAAGAATCTCCAAAATCTGAATATTCAAAAATTGGCATAAAAAAGATAGGTGACAATTCATGGTTTGTGTGTCTCAGGGATTAGAAAAGAAATTGAAATGAAGATAGGAACAAAAAGATTAGTATTAAATTCTATTTTATAATAAAAGACCTAAATTACTTCCTCTGTTCAGTTTCCATTTGGGAGTCCTATTTATTTGCAAAACTGTACACAGGAAATGATTGCATTCAAAGCACATCTCCAAAGCAAGTGTCCATCCATATGCTTAATGAGCTCAGGGGGCAACAGCATTTTGTGTAGACAAGAGAGTCTCCTGGTTTGTTCCTTTCTGTGCTTTTTCATTGCAAATTCCTGTGGTCAGAGAAACGTTAGGTGTTTTTCTATCCTTGAACAGTAGCCTTCAACAAGGAAGTAAGTATGGCATGAACCCTGATAGACATAAAATTATCATATGCAGGATAGTTAGAGAAGTGTGGTGGCAAAGCTTCAAAAGACTAAAACCCTGCTTGGTTTCCAAGAATTTTCTGGGTCTGTTTTTGTTGTTGTTGTTGTTGTTGTTGTTTTCTTTTTCATTAGTTCCTTTATTTACTCACTCAATAAATATTTCATGAAAGCCAACTGTACTTTGCTCAGGAAAATAAAGGGAAGAATCAGACATTTGTTCACTCATGAAGAGCTCTCTGATTTACTGGGAGGGCAGGTAGAGGAGGGTTTATACCCCTCCTCTCTATTCCTATCTGTATCCAAGGGCTGTGGAAACATAGAAATGGCGAAGAGCGACATTCCAGGGGGTGTGTTGTTTGAGGTGCATGGATTAGGAGATTCCCAGATGAAGAAAGGTGATGGGAATTCTGAGTAGAAAGCTCATGGATGGCTCAGAAAGACGATATTAGGATGTTATGATGAGCTCTGAATGGCTTACAGAGGACTAATGACCCAAGAATCTCAAAAAATGGGTTCAGTGTTCAATTCACCTACATGCAGTAAGTGCTTTAGCAATGGGGAGGCCTGGCTATTTTAACTAAGGGGTGCTGGAAACTAATCATTGTCACTAATAGAGAAATGTGATAAGGGAATCTGGAAGGCTGGCCAACCTTAATTGCTCTGAATGGTCGGAGCTAATCATTCATTGTTTAGTTGAGACATTTGCAGTTAAAGTAACCTCCACCTATTAGTCATGTGTAAATTCTTGCTGAATGTCTATTATTGGAATTTCCTGCCTAAAGGATATGGGCGTATCTCATAGCCTATAAAAGGGATAGCAAAGGCCAGAGCAGTGGTTGTCCTCCCCCAAGAAGTTGACTCCCACCTGGCCCCCCATTTTCCCAAATTAATTCTTTTCTAGTCTCTTCATTTTGTGTGCAGCCTTCTCCAGAAACTGAACCTTAACTGAAACCCTGAACCACTAGGGACATGGAAGGGGCTCCCACAAAGGGGTTTCAGGCAGATCTTTTTAGGAGTAGCGGAGTGGACTAAAACAAGCACAAGTGGTCCAAGTCACTGACCCATCCAACAAGAGAACCTCGTTTCCACGGAGCAGACCTGAAACCCTGTGGCCTCACAGGCAGGAGACGCAGGGAAGAGGAAGTCAGGATCCATTCAGCTCCACAGCTTCCTGAAGCGTGAGGAAACGTTTGGAACACGGTCAGCATTCCCTCAGAAGGTGAGCGCACATTGCACAGTATTTCTACCTTCCCCAGCTTGGCGATGGTACAAAAATGCGGTCAGCTCCCTTCCCTCCGTGTAACTCACACCAGATGCTGATGCCCCAGCCTCTTCCACAGCGACGGTTCCCAAAGCTGTTTCTTTCCAGAGGCCGGGCATATGGAGCTCATTAAGTCCCGTGCACCAACGGTTTGTGTAAAACTTTATGTTTTCAATGCAATGTAAGGTTCAATTTGATTCACAAAGCACTGCGTATTTCCAGTCCTAGGATGACAGACTGCTCCTCTGTGAGCTTAACACATAGTTTGGGGCAAGAAGGAGGACCTTTGACCAGAAGCTG
Source organism: Pipistrellus hanaki (assembly GCF_964339955.1). Taxonomy (NCBI): domain Eukaryota; kingdom Metazoa; phylum Chordata; class Mammalia; order Chiroptera; family Vespertilionidae; genus Pipistrellus; species Pipistrellus hanaki. The sequence goes on along the minus strand of NC_140510.1, from coordinate 77,766,453 downwards.
GCACTGACGATCCGGGCCTCGCATGGTAGAGAAGGTCTATCTGACCACTGAGTTATACAGATGAGGAAATCAAGATTCAGAGAAGTGAAGTGAGAGGCTTGAACCTGGGTCTCCTGATGCTCAGTCTGATTACCTTTTCTCTCTTTCCCTTTTCCCCTAAAGTTCAAAATGGGGAAAAAAGAGGGAAGGCCTTTCTCCTACATGATGAAACTCATTCAAAAGTGGGGGGAAATTTACCCATGTATAATGTATTAGCACCTTTATTTCCTCACATAAAAATGAGAACAAAATGGATGACATGTGTTTGAATATCACTTGCCTTCTGTTTGATTAGGATAAAGTTATGTGACCATATATGGCTCTGGAATCAGATGTGAAAGATTCAATAACTTGCTCAAAGTTCCATGGCTGGGAAGTCTGTCTGGGTTGTTTTATCTGTAAAATGGTAATAATAATATATACCTCAGAGTTGGAGTGTTTTATTTAATTAACCATTGAGAAAAATGCTTAAAATACAGTGGCTATTATAATATTTTATATATATATATATATATATATATATATATATATATATATATATATACCCTGTTTCCCTGAAAATAAGACAGTGTCTTATATTAATTTTTGCTCCCAAAGATGCGCTAGGTCTTATTTTCAGGGATGTCTTATTTTTCCATGAAGAAGAATACGGTGCACAGTTATTGTTAAATGAAAATAAAGGAAATTTATTACCTGTATATGGTACGGTAGTATGGTAGTTGTCAACACAAACCAGACAAACTGTGAATCCTACAGTATCAAGAATTTACTCATTTATTCAATGACAATCATGTCATCATCTTCTGGAACATCATCAGAACAATCCAATTCCTGAATTTCCTGGTGAATTTCTTGTGACTCCATTTCTTTCAGAATCAGTGGACCAAATCTCTCATGTTTAGCCCAGGGAGGGCCTTATTTTCGGGGGATGCCTTACATTTCACTCAGAAGGAAACCTGTAAGTAGGTCTTATTTTCGGAGGATCTTATTTTCAGGGAAACACGGTGTGTGTGTGTGTGTGTGTGTGTGTGTGTGTGTGTGTATATGATTATATATATATATATATATATATATATATATACACACACACACACACACACACACACACACACACACACACCATATATATACACCATATATATACACCATTTCGACCAAATGAATGGAATGACCTATCGACCAGTCGCTATGACGCACACTGACCACCAGGGGGCAGATGCTCAGCACAAGAGCTGCCCCTGGTGGTCAGTGCATTCCTACAGCCAACCTCCCGTGGCCGGCTGGTGGCGGCAGTGGCTGTCGCCTCCTCTCCTGAACCCACTGGGGCCTCCGGACAGGGAACCGGAGGTGGGTGGCGGAAGTGGCCCCTTTCCTAGGGGGCCATGGGCCAGCTCCCTCCTCAGGCCAGTGGCCAACCTTCCCCCATTCCTTTCTCCCCGGCAGGCAGGCCCCAATCGGCCCAGCCCTGATCACCCTAATCACCAGCCAGGCCTAGGGACTCCACCCGTGTGGGAATTCATGCACCAGACCTCTAGTATTTTACATATTTGGGTTTGGGCTTAAAATAATTTCCCTGGGAGACTCACCTTATATTTGTTCCTCTAATGATGTCATTGTTCAAAATATTTTATGCTTCTTTTTTTTCTTTTTTCTTTTGGCACTACCTTCAGATCTAGTTTTTACATTTTAGGAGAAAATTATTCCTTTATGCCTATATTTTTGGCCCAAAAGGGTGTAACTCAGTGTTATCAACGTCACCAAGGTTAGCTATGCAGCACTTTGTGTGCGAGAACCAGAGACAAAAGATAAAGTTTTGCCAGGACTGAGGATATTTAAAAGAATTCGCTGGCTCAAGTGGAGGGGACACATTTTCTACTCGTTGGGTCAGGCCCAGAAACCCTGGGAAAGTCGTAGGTCACAGAACCAAACCCTGTTCCCGAGTTGAGAAGACAGAAAACAGGGGCGTTAATGACGCAAAGTCAGCCCCGGGGATGCTAGAGTTTTCTGGAACTTTTGCGAGAAAAAGACTGCCCCTCCGGAACAATTACTAGTACATGTGGATTTTCATAAGCAGGAAAGATCACGGTAGTTCTGGTAATGATTAATCTCATTCTGTGGGAGGGATGGGAAGAGAAGGCTTGTGGGAGCCCTAAGCATCTGTGACCTCGAATGCAAAACAGCTTGTGGAAAACATAAGAAGAGCACCTGGGCACCCCCCACCCTCCCACCCAGCCCATCCTTGCACAGGGTCCATTTATCCCCTTTCCCTCCCTTTGCCCTTAGGCCACACACACACACACACACACACACACACACACACACTTACAGAACAGACTCCCTGCCTCTGAAATTGTCAATCTAGGATTAGCATCTTGCATGCAATGTACACCTCAAACATTTCCATTCCTCTTGTTATCATTATAACCCTACCATTACCAAGCTGGTTAATCACGAATAAAACCATAAACAAAGAAAAACCTCCTTTTCCTGGTGAGCATAAATAATGGCAGATGAATACACCTGTGTAGGCCCCTCACCAAGTAACTCTATAAGCTAACATAAGCAGTATTAGAGGGTGTTTTATTGCAAGAGATAACTTTTCTAATGGTGACGCCTACTCCCTTCGGATTCCACCCTCATCCTGAAGGTCCCACAAAGTCACCACAGGGAGTCTGCAGCACTTGGCTGAGTGTATGGGGAAAGGAGTCCCTTCTCCTTGGAAATAACCCTAAAGTGAAAAGGAGAAACCAAGCAGAAGAGGGTGGGGCCATTTCTCTAACCAGAGTGTGAAGAGGAAAACGCACACAGAGGGATATGATTCTAGAGGGAGCCTCGTTGCTGGGAGTGAAGGAGCCAGGACAGGAAACTCAGGGTCCCTCTGAAAACATATGGTGCACGTGAAAACCTTTCACAGCAGTGTGCCCCCCTCCTCACCTCTCGGAGACCGCTCAGGCACCTGCAGGAGCATCGCCGGCCCCACGTGGCTATTGGAACAGCCCCACTTCCAGGCTTCAAAAGTCCATCTGCTGACCTCAAAGCGTTCATCCCTCACCCAGTGTGAGGCCCTCTTCTCCAGCTCACTAGGGGCAGCAGTCTCCTCTTTCGCTGTCCATCCACCTTGTTTTTCCTGTCACTTCTCCAGCCCCCTCCCTGTGCTGCCTCTGGCCCGCAAGGTCAGGATGGAGGGGGGTGACAAGGAAACAGGGGCGAGGTCTTGCATTCTGTGAAGACACCTTTTAGGTATCAGATGCTCAAACGCTGACTCCTCCTCACGTGAAGGACCTTAGAGGGTTCTTTAGAGATACCCAACCACCCACCACCACCCCTTTCTACTGACTGCACCTCTGACACCACAGTGTCTCTGCCCTGACCCCCCTGCTTAAGCCCCCCGCCCACATACACACACACACACACACACACACACACACACACACACACACACAATGCACTCGCAGGCTGCCGGAGAAGACCCCACACAGCCTCCTTCTGGGGTTTTGGCAGCAGGACATCCTCTGGGGAGATGCCGTTCAGGACAGCTCAACCTGCCAACTTCTCCTCGGCATCCTTCTCCTCGGCGGACACTTGTGCATCCATGCCTCCCTCTCCTTAATGGGGCCTTTTCCCCGTGCCCTCTGCTCTTGCTCTGCCATAGAAGCAGCTCCAGGCAGCCTCCTGCCTTTGGGCTCTTCCAGGCAAGAGTCAGGATCCTGTCTCCAGGCCCCCAGGGACCAAAGGGCCCACACCAAGCTCTCAAAGGTGAGGTTTCTGAGTGTCACACAATGAATCCTGGTTCTACCTCACTGAGTGAACATTGAGGCCAAGTCAGCAGACACCCTCTCTCCAGGGATGTGGCCCATCCCTCTACACTTCCTCTCCGTACACTGAGCTCCCTGCATGGCAAGTGACTCTAGCTCGGATTCCAGATCATCTTTTCCTTGAGACTCTATCAGCCTTTTGCTTAACTAAAAATTTCAAGCATAATATCCTTCTCTGTCATCATTGTAGGCAATGTATGGAGATACATTTATGGTATTATATCTATAGTACATTTAGCATGGAATTTTAAGGCTAATTTGAATGCACAATTCTCACATATAGAAGTTTGTACTCATAAACAGTATTTCCACAGTACTCAAGTCAAAGATGGTCCTTGTATAGATAGTAAAATCCATCTCTGATGAACTAAAGTCAATCCTGAAAACCCTGTCAACCACACATAATATATGGTACCCAATACATTCATAAATCCTTAGGAAATGGATGAGCAGGTGGATGGATGGATAGATGGAGGGATGAAATCTTTTTAAAGTACCAACTCCAGGAAGGGGGCATGAAATTAGAGATGGATTTTGTTTCTTGTTCAATAGACTAGCTGTGACCTTGGGAAATGTCATTTAACCTCTCAGCATCTCTATTTCCTCATCTGTAAATAGCTCAGAGCATCAAAGGAGATCATCTTGGAGCACTACACTACCCGTAGCAGGAAGGTGTCTGTGGGAGGGAGGCAGAGGCTTTGTCGTTCTCTGCCGCCTTGAATAATTTCCATCTTTCTTTTAATGCCTGCAAAATGGACATTGAAAGACTTCTCTCCCGCTTTCCTTAGAAAGCTGTGTATATAGGAGGGCCTTTGATTTCAAGGCTTAGCAAAACCCCAACCAGCTGCACAACCCTGGTCCACACCAAAACCTCTGTGCTACAGTTCTCTCAACCGTATGAAAGGAGGATGGTGGTCACTTCGTGGGGTGTTTGTGAGAACCAGATGTCTTAAGGGGGGGGGGGGGGGAACACTGCCTCGTACATAGATAACAGTACTCAGACTAGACACAATTATTAAAGTCAAGTGTCCTGTGGGTTTCCAGGGGGAAATACCATAGGGTTACCTCTCCCTTTATTGCCTACATTCAGTCATTTCTGAATAAGCTTAGTTACTATGGTTACCTTCCAAAGACACCACATTTGAAAACATGTTGGGAGATGGGGATTGATGGCAGAAGGCTCCAGCGGAGGACACAAAGCAACTTCGGCAAGGGAGACATTTAAATACATGTGGACTCTTTCCCTTGGAAACCAAAGTCACATTTTGCCAAAATGGAAATGAACTCAGGACAGAGTTTCAGAAGTTCTGCTTTTGGCCAGCCTCCGTCTCCCATCACCAGGATCTCAAAGACAGGTGGATCTGGCCCGGAGTCAACTCCTGCACATCTCAGCTTCCTGCCGCAGGAGGATCTGGCAGTCTGAAGGACGCTGGTTGCCAGACAGAATTCATCAGATTCACTTCCCAGATGCTATCGCTTCTGATGCCGAAAGAAAAATAGGTTGCCCAGAAACTGAGGTTGGAAAGGACGAGTGTAGCTGAGAAATGCACAATGACACACAGAACAACAAAGGGCTATTCTTGTTCAATTCATTAGCATATACATTTGAATATTCCGGGGGGGTCTTACATCCCTCAAATCCCATGCTCAGTCCCTGCAGGGGCTAGCATGGACATCTCAGGCTACCCTATCCCCCACAGCAGTTATAAATGGTATTCGATTTGTCAAAATCAGCCATGGCCCCAACAGCTAATAAGAGTTGGCCTGCACTCACTTCCTGGTTCCAACCTCAGCAAACCCAATGTCCGAAGGGGCCACACGGGCAAGAGTATTGCATACTGGGTCGTCCTCAAAAGACTCTTTCTTCCAGATCACTTTTTCCCAGACATCCTGGGGAGCTCTCCTGCTCTTATTTGAAATTCAAACCAGGGAAAGTCACCTCTAAAAATACTGGTTCCCGCTGGCATTTTCACGATGAAGTAGCGCCACCTAGGGGACATTTGCATTAACTTCTCGCTATTTCCACTAAAATTCCTTTTCAATTATTGGAATAGTGCCCACACCCCCTCAAAAAACAACAACAACAACACACAACTACCCCCCATCCCTATATGAGAAAGGTATAGGAGCTTCTCTGCACACACTTTTCAAGATCCAGCTTCAGATCTCCTGCAGCTGAAAATTCTGGTCCATTAGCTTGTTACACAGTGACCACTGTCAAGGGTTGTGGCTCACATTTACAATCACCATGGAGATTTGCTTTATTATTATAAGAACTACCAACTGTTAAACTTCTCCTACATAACAAGGCGCATGCATTTATTTCCAATATACATAATAGTCCTTCAAACTGGGCATTAGCGTCCCATTTTACAGATGAAGAAACCAAGGCTCTGAAACTTATCCACCTTGAGATTTACCCATTATCTCGACGAGGGCTGTCAATAGATATAAATATTTTCAAGACTCTGGATGCATATAAACAGCATTCCATAGTGACAGAAAGCAGATGGGTGGTTTCATGGGAACAAAGGGAAAGACAAAGAGGGAGGAAGCTTGTAGGGACGGTAGATTTGTTCATTATCTTGATTGTGGTAGTTTTCTTGTGTGTGTGTGTGTGTGTGTGTGTGTGTGTAAAACCTGTTAAAACTTATCAACTTGTATTCTTTGAATCTATGTAATTGTCAGTTATACTTCAATAAAGATATTTTAAAGGGGGGGGGGCAAAAGTGCATTTGAGAAGGGTCATATTAATTTATATATAATATATATACATATATATATATATATATATATATATATATATATATATATATTTAATAGAGGGATAGAGTTAGAAACATGGATGAGAAAGAGTCATCAATCAGCTGCCTCTTGCACGCCCCCTACTGGGGACATACCCGCAACCAAGGTACATGCCTTTGACCAAAATCGAACCCGGGACCCTTCAATCTGCAGGCCGACGCTCTATCCACTGAGCCAAACCGGTTTGGGCCATATTAATTTATATTACCAGCAGCATATGCAAGTGCCTGCCTCATTACACCTGTGTCAGCACTGCAATTCTTAAAGGGAAAAAAACACCTGCTAATTGGAAAGGCAAAAATATCTCAGGTTTGAATGTGCATATCTTTGATTAATAATAGACTGAATTTTTTCATGTTGCTCAGCTCTTTGCTCATTTGTCTTTTGTAATGTGTATTTCTTATCAAACTACAAGAGCTCTTTATTTAGATACTAGAGACCCGATGCATGAAAATTCATGCAAGAGTGGGCCTTTCTTCTCCTGGCTGCCGGCACCAGCTTATCTCCGGCACCTGGACCAGGACTTCCCTCCTCCGGTGCCGGCAGGCACCCAGAATGCCATCCAGAACGTCGTCTGATCTAATTAGCATATTACCCTTTTATTATTATAGATGTCGTAGCTATATCATCTATTCTTCCTTTGACTTGATATTGATCTTTGTGTGTACTTGTTGTAATTATAATGTAAATTGACATTTTAAAGAATTTCAAGAATTTAAAAAAACCTAATCTTAATACTGCTCTAAACATGTGTCAACAAACAAAAAAACTTATTAAGATTTTTAGAACACCTCAACGTTTTTCTAACTTACAGAGAGCACATAGCTTAGGGTCGCCTCTGAGAGCCATAGGGCTTACATATGTGGAACTGTGGTAGGCAGTTAGAGATCAGCAGGGCAAGGATGATGGGCCAGGTTCAAAGCCCGAGGAGCCTAGCAATGGGCTACACCCGAGCAGACACCTGGACTCCAGGCTAACCTTGCCTCCCTAGCATGTCACTGGTCATGCGGTTTGGAGCCCCTCACCTTTCCTCGCTGGAGAGAACATTGGCCTCCAGGAGTTGTATTTCAGCTCCAGGCCCAGAGAGGCAGCCAAACCAGACAAGCAACTGCATGGCTGACCTCAGGACCTGCTGCATTGACTGGTCCTCTTTCCCTGGCACCCACCCATCAGTGACCACAATCCTGAAAGGACCAACCTGAAAAGCTGATGAATATTCTATTGAGTTCCTTTCCTAACATCTTAGTCCTTTAAAATTTGCAGGCTCTGGCTGGTGTGCTCAGTGGTTAGAATGGTGCCCCAAGCTCCAAAGGGTCTCGGGTTGAATAGCCAGTCAAGGGCGTGTGCCAGTGTTGCAGGTTCGCTCCGTCCCCAGGTTGGGACGCATGTGGGAGGCAACCAGGCAATGTGTCTCTCTCACATCAGTGTTCCGTTCTCTCCCTCCCTCCCTCCCACTCCTTCTGAAAAGCAATGGAAAATATATCCTCTAGTGAGAATTAACATCAAAAAGATGTAATTAGACAAAAGAATCAAACTCTTCTGGTCACCTAATTTCTTTCCCAGATTGGCTGACTTGGCATAAGCCACATACATAATTGCTTTCATCTTCACCCTTCTGGTTGGTTAACAGTAAAATAGGCGGCTTCATGCTTATAAAAATGGACATAGTACTATAAAATATTTTTATTTCATTAAGAGCAGTCAGAATTTGGGTTTATAAACTCCCACTTTTTGTTACTTATTGTGTCGTTGTGTGAGAAACAGGACCATAAAATCAAAATCAAACTGGGTTATATGGTTTGGGATTTTATTTTATTTTTGTCAATTGAATAAATACCAGGAGAATGTTTACATATTCTACTGAAGTCAGGAGTAAATTCCTATTTATATTAATAATCCTGAAGAGACATGTATTATTATTTATACTTTTGTATTCATAAATTGTTCCGATCTTTTGAATATGTATCATATTAGCCATTAGAAGAAACAGATACACACTTAACGTTTAAACAATGAATCTTCAATTTCTTTTTTTAATAGAGTATTTCCAACTCTTGTTCTGAAGTTTGTAAGGGTTATAAGGGTCACATACACAAAACCAGATGATACCCAGTCTGGAACCAGAATCCAGATTCCTTGAGACTCAGCTGAAGGGCAGCAGAGGATGAAATGACGTGGAAATCAGTTATATGTGGCTGTGACTCCAGAAAAATCAAATTCTTTGAGTTAGTTTCCTCATCCATAAAATGAGGGAGGTGGATTCAATAATGGCTAAACTCCCTTTCAGCACTAGCCTTTTCTAAACACAAGCTGGACACACTGATAAAACCTGTCAGTAGCAGTCACCCAGCTACAGTATTTTTACTGGGGCTCCTGGGCCATTTTCCTCAGAAGCCTGTGTCAGCTCAGGTCCCAGCTTTAGCCCTGCCCTATCTGTGTATCATTGGCAAATAATCTATCCTCGTATTAGAGTTGAGAAATCAAGGGGCCTAAGAGAATCATCAGAGCAGCTGCACCTCAAAGAGAATTCATTATTAAGATCATGAAAATAGAACACACGTAACTACTTAGCAGTGCTACAGGGTAAGGTGTTCAGTAATTGCATGTCTGTATGTTTGGGGTATCTTTACACATCCAGGCTGATAGTAACAGAAAACCATAGATTGGGTGGCTTATGAACGGCACAAATTTACTTCTATAATAGTCCTGGAGACCAGGAAGTCCAAGAGCAAGGTTCTGGCAGATTTGGTTGTCTGGTGAGGGCCCCTTCCTAATTCACAGATGGTCATTTCTGTGTCCTCACATGGCAGAAGCAAAGAGGGGGCTCTCTGAGGTGTCTTTTAATCCAATTCATGAGGGCTCTACCTAATCTTCTCCCGTACCTGTATCTCCAAACATCATCACATTGGGGGTCAGGTTTCAACGTATGAACTCTGGGGGAATATAACCATTTAGTCTTTCGTGTGGGGGTAAAATACCAATTTACATGGCACTCAGGTTTCACAGGTGAGACTCACTGTATCCTCAGGGAGTCAAATGCTAGGTAAATAGTTGTCTGCAAACTTGAACAAATATTTCAGAAGAATGAACAAGCATAATTGGAAAATAGTCTGACGCACAGCAGAGTTCATATATATGTAATTTAAAAGATTTTACAAAGTAGTGGGAAGGGGAAAGAGGAAGAAAGAGAAAGGAATGGCCTCAATAATGGCAAGAATTAAGGGCTTACTACCTACAGCCTCTCCATTTTAATAAATTTGGACTCCTTGACATCTCTGTTATCTCACCTGTTTCTTAGTATGGCCCACAAACCACCTGTACCTACAAAGTGACAAATGCAGTTGCCCGGTCCCCACCCATTTGTAACCTGTTACCTCATTCGTTCTTACCATCTACCAAGAACCTGGTGGCCAATGCTTGAAATGTGGTCAATGCCTGAGCCCTCAGACAGCTGTAACAAGTCTAAATAAGCAGATCCAAATACAAGGACTGCCCACACCAGCTTACCTGCAACCCATTACAGCCAAGAAACCAAAGCTACCGAGAAACAGTGAAACATACAGCTCATGAATTTGTCAAATATCTGGGCACCATATGTAGTTATGATTGGAAAAATTACCCTTCTGGAATTTTTTAAGACCAGTAACATTTCTTCTATTCTTAAAATTAATTATAACAGTGAACTGAAGGAATTTTTTATTATGGTGAGCAGTCAAATGAATGCCACTGACAGTTGAATTGCAGTCTTTATTAAAGCTATTTTGCAAATTTATGTCTGTCTCCGAATACGAAAAGGTTTTTTACTTTAACACGTGCTTTGAAAATTAACATCAGCAGCAGGAGGGTTTTCAGTTGAATAGATCTGAGACTTCAAAAATGTGATTGCATCCTTCACCTCTAGTTTCTCCATCTCCCAATTGTTGACCTTACAAAGAAAGAGGAAAATAATCGGTTTGCAAGAAAATGATGCCACATAAAATAAAAGCTACTTTCTTGATCCAAACATAGTAAAGTAACATCAAGCCAATTGCTTTTTAAAAACAAATGTTATCTTATACTTACATTTTAAAGGCTCAGTAAGACTGTACTAGGGTTGAAGAAAGTGGCTAAGCTGAAAATTATAAAAACTTTAAAGGTCTTCTAAAGGGTGCAAAAATTCCCTTCTAGGAATACTCTTCCCTAGAATATATATATAATGGCCAATATGAAAAAAAAGTCTTAAATAGTAGCCCACTAACAGAAGGGGCCATCCTAACCTCAGTATCCATGTATAATCCATTTTTGGATATTTAAGTATCATAATGAAGATTAGAATGTTTGCATTTTATATTGTGTGCAGGACCAATGAGTGGCATTTAGAAAGATCCCAACGTTAACATAAATATAACTTCATTCGTCAAGTTCTTGCTCCATACATCTGGAGAGGCCGTTCAAGAAAAGCTGTGGTGCTCAGAACCAAAATGAAGCACAAAAGGAAAGAAGAACCATCCAGCTTTTATGGTGACAAACATCCTCCAACAGCCTCACACTGACCCATGGAAACAAAACTTTAACAAAAAGCAGTAAAGTTCACCCAAGGTAGCACTTCTAAAACCCCTGGTAAATGACAGTAATCGCCGAAGAAGCCAAACCAATCATTAAAGCTCTTATTTCTGTACTGCTGACAATTCCTCTAGAATCCTACTAACCAACTTCAACTATAATACCCCTGGCAGAATGGACACCAGTCACTAAAGAACACATCTTCTGCATTTGTTTTCTTACCAAGATCACATGAAAACCCATTACTTTCAAATGACGCATTTTCATTGCAAGGAATCCTCTGGGGTGAGTTAAATCCAAACAGTAAGTAGATCTAGGAACACACAGTACAGCCACTCTGAAAACGAAAACACACGATATGAGAGTACTTACTCATGAGATTGCCAGGTACAATCCATCCTGCTGTAGTCCTGTTCTTTGGAGGTTTAAAGCGGGGCTCCCCACTGACCCTCACCGTCCCCCACTGTCTTAGTCCGCCGCTTCCTTGTTACTTGGCCTCCGCAGATAACCCAGTATATGAAGGCTACATTAACAATCAAAACTCATAAAAATGCTGTAGACAAAGTTACTCCTCAATCATCTTTAAGGGTGGCTACATTCCTGATAAGGAAAAATTTCAAATATCAAAGCAACCCTTTTAAGGCTAATCTCTGACTTAAAGATAATTATTTACACTACTAGAAGTACTGATGTGATACTACCAAATGGTAAAGTTCTTCTAGTACAGGGTGAGGGGGGGAGAGGGGGGGGGAATTGAAAAACCAGCATGGGGAGGCCAAATACAAAGAAGAAAAAACTAAAAGAAACGCAAGACTATTAAAAACATAAAATCCGCCAAAACCAGTTTGGCTCAGTGGATAGAGCGTCGACCTGTGGACTGAAGGGTCCCAGATTCAATTCCAGTCAAGGGCATGTACCTTGGTTGCGGGCACATCCCCAGTGGGGGTTGTGCAAGAGGCAGCTGATCGATGATTCTAACTCTCTATTCCTCTCCCTTCCTCTCTGTAAAAAAATCAATAAAATGTATTTAAAAAACAATTAGTTCATTTTTAACCAAAAAATAAAAACATAAAATCCGTACATGTAACAAAAATGTGGAACGTGGAATTTGATTTTTTCATTGCTCTTGGCCTTTGGCGAAAAGACATTTGTATCCCTACTGTCTTCTGGCTATTATCTGACATATCAAATCAGAGAAAAAAATTTATATTTTTAAAGGAATGCTCAAATCCCTCAATTCTCATACCTTAGGCTGAGAGCTCCTATGTTATAATGTTATGCCAGAACAATAGAGTTCCTAAAAAAGAAAAATAACTTTCTTTTTTTTTAATATATTTTATTAATTTTTTACAGAGAGAAAGAGAGGGATAGAAAGTTAGAAACATCAATGAGAGAGAATCACTGATCAGCTGCCTCTTGCACACTCCCTACTGGGGATGTAACCGCAACCAAGGTATATGCCCTTGACCGGAATCGAACCTGGGACCTTTCAGTCCACAGGCCGACGCTCTATCCACTGAACCAAACCGGTTTTGGCAAAAAATAACTTTCTAACAAGTTGAGAAAGAAAAGAAAGTCTTTGGTTGAGAGGAGATGGGCAACATGCATAAGGAAGACAGCAGCTGAAAAAGATGCCCAATGCCCAAGGAATAGGCTACATGGATGCAGAAATGGGTAAGAGTTGTATGTGAATCCTTACAAATGTTTTTCTGTACCTCTCCCTACCACATTTATGAGCATGTCCTACAAAGCAATATGGGATATAAGTTCTGTGGGGTCGGGATCGATGTCTGACTCGTGTTTGTGTGCCCCACAGGGCCAGCAGACCTTCCCACAAAGACTAACTGAGCAAGGCACCATCTCATCATCTAGGAAACAGGCAGGACATTCTCTGAGGGTGTAGCATCACGTTTGTCCCGGAGACACCTATTGGTAGTGTGTGGGTCAAGGAAACAACTTACTTAGGATTAACTCCGATATGGCCTGACCCACATACAATATTGCTTAATAAAGCTAGTTTCTCCACCTTTATAAAGGTCTTCGTGGTAGAACAAAATATTTATTGGGTATTTGATTTTTTTGAGGCCTTAACTCTTTTTAATCACTATTGGATTATCTTGTCAAAAGTTCACACTGCACTGATAGTTTCAATCCCATTAACACTGTTTTCTTGAACTGTTTAGCTTTAAAACTTAATTCTTAAAAATTGCCTGTTTCACTAAATGGCCCAACTCCAGTGCAAAATTAAAGGCCACAATGCCCACACTTAAGACCTGAGGAGATTAGCAGTTGGGAAGTCCCTTGGTGCATTACAAGCTCCCTACAAATAGAAGGACTTAGGATAAAGTGACCAGACCAGACGTCCCAGTTTTCAACAATTTGTCCCGCGTCCCGCGGCGTTTTAAAGTGGGACGCGGGACGAATTGTTGAAAATCAGGACGCCTGGTAACCTTATCTCAGGATTGCTACTAATATTTAACAGGAAGTCTTTGAGACTTAAGATTTAAAATCAGAAAGCTGGGCATATGAACAGATGTAAGCAACCTTTGAATATCTGTAGCAGAAGATTCTGCATTCGCATCAGAAAGTGGAAGCACTTCACTCCTGTTAGAATCCATTCTGATTTCAAAATCTGAAAGAAAAGAATTGATAATTTTTCAGACATTGCTCAAAGTGATTTTCTGTTTCAAAACATACCTTACTACTACCAACGATGATAAAAAGCCTGCTAAAATACAGAGTTTTCCAAAAAAAATGTGATGACAATTTAACAGCTGATAGCTCAATTTTGAAAAAGAAATGTATTATAATAAAACTGCCTTTATAATTATTCAAAGTGTGTGTATACATTTTGGGGAGACACCCTGTATAAATGAGCTTACCATGTGCCAGACACTGATATGGACTTTACAAGTGCAATCTCATTTACTCACAACTGGAATCCTAAGAGGTGAGCAGGTTATTATTGCCATTTTACACACTGGGAAAGGGAGACTGGTAAGTGCCTGAAGTCACAGCACCAGTGAGGAGCAGAGCAAGAAAACCAACCCAGGCATCCAGCTCTAGAGCCAGAGTACACTATAGTAAATTTCCATGGTCAACTCCTAGTCAGAAAGGAAGGAAAATAGCCCGGCTGGTGTGGCTCAATGGTTGAGCAATGACCCATGAACCAAGAGGTTCGATTCCAAGTCATAGCACATGCCTGGGTTGCAGGCTCAATCCCCGGTAGGGGGTTTACAGGAGTCAGTCAATCAATGTTCTCTCATTGATGTTCCTATTTCTCTATCCCTCCCCCTTCCTCTCTCTCTAAAAAAAATCTATAAGAACATACTTTTAAAAAGAAAGAATGGAAAATAAAATAAAGTAGATGTAAATCATATCAAGTCTCATACCTATATAATAATTATGTGGCAACTGTACATTTTGCAAGAAGTACCCCTCTCCCAGGAGGCTGCTCAGCAACTCGGCCACCTTTGCATTTGGATACAATGGCGCAGGTGGCAGTGATGGCAGTACTGAGTCTAAGGCCTTGTGACAAGGAACATCATCAAGTTTCAGACATGCAGCCAAAATCTGAAGCTTGTAAGCATTCCTGTCCTTGTTATCTAAAAGAAGAGAGAAAATATGTAAGAAAAAAATATTAATGCCACAATTAAGAATGTGTATTAATGCACCCACATTTCTTTGATCTGTTTCGTATCAGGAGGAATCTATGCTCCCTATTTCCACACTGTCTAGATCAATACCCTGTATTTCATAATGTTTTAAGGTTCAAATCTCTTTCAAGGTGATTCAATCTGAACTCTTCATTTAAGAGATGAGCAAATGCTAAGACACCTCATGATTAACTAAGGCAAAGCTGACACTAGGATCCAGGTCTCCTGGGTTCCAAGCTGTTCCCCACATATTAAGTTGCTTGAAAAATCTAAACACGGTGTTCCTTCTTAATTCAACGCTGCAATTTTGTAATGTTGTTTTTAAAAGAATGTACACTTCTCTCTCCTCAGACACATCAAATTTTGTACACCTGACCTGATATTGCTTTTCTGTGTTCCATATTAAAGACGAAACGTCAACAATTAACTTGGTTCCTAGAGTAAATAAATTCACTGCTTTGCTAACTATTTGGTTTCTTGATCTAACATGTGCCTTGATCACCAGCCATGAAAGACAAGGTGTCCAGAGCTGACTTAATTTGGCTTCAGAGGTGACGCGCAAGGGTGAGGCAGTGCAAACACCTGCTCAAGGCATCAAGAACGTGAGCCTTTGTACAGCTGCATAAAGTGCAAATAAAGGCACGATGATGTGTTTCTCGTTCTTGCCTTCTACATGACCTCTGACTTCACCACTGCCGGTCCTTTCCTCAGCAGCATCTGCTCTGCACATTCTAACCTGAGCCTACTAAGGCCCCGCTCAGAGTCACAGGCAGCTAGAGGCCTGCCGCAGTTCAGTCACCACTGGGCACGGACACCCTTACCTGACATCAGCAGCTCATCGATGATGTCCTTCTGGAGAAGCTGGTTAATGGGAGCCAAGGGGAAATGGTTCATCAAGCAGAAGGAGCACACAGCATTCAGCAGGTTTTCAGAAGAGATGTGGTGGAGATAACCAGTCAAAGCAGTGCCCATCGCATCCAGGAACCTTCAGGACAACAAAGAAAAGTCAGCTTTCAAAGACAAAGAGAAGACAAGGTCATGGTAGAGCTAGTGAGGCACCACAGGACCAATGGCTTTAAGGAGTTCAAAGAAAAAAGACAGGGAAATCAGGCTTGAAATAAGTATTCACATATCTTTCAGCTCACGTGGCTATCTCATAATAAATACATATGCTCAATAAATGTTAGCTGCCACTAAGTCCGGCATAGGGCGAATAAATGATTTACAAGATTTAAATCATTTAATTCTTATTAAGATGCTATAGGATTTATATTATTATTATTCTCACAATAAAGATGAGCATACTCAAGCTCAGAGAGGTTGAGTAACTTCTCCAAGAACACACAGCCAGGAAGCAGCAGAGAAAGCATTGGAACACAGGTTGTCAGGCTCCAGAACCTTTTAACCTTTATGCTAGATTTTTATCATGAGTATATCCATAAGGCCTGGAACACCACTGCTGTTTTATAAACAACTAGAGGCCTGGTGCACAAAATTCGTCCACTGGGGGTCGAGGTGTCCCTTAGCCCAGCCTGCACCCTCTCCAATCTGGGACCCCTCAGGGGATGTCTGACTGCCAGTTTGGGCCCAATCCCACAACAGCAGTTGGACATCCCTCTCACAAACCGGAACTGTTGGCTTCTAAACACTTGCCTGCCTGCCTGCCTGCCTGATTGCCCCTAACAACTTCTGCCTGCCAGCCTGATCATCCCCTAATTGCTCCCCCGCTGGCCTGATTGCCCTCAACTGCCCTCCCCTGTCAATCTGATCTCACCCCTAATTTTATAAAATCACTTTGCATGGTGGTTGGTAAATTGTAAATAACTGACAGGGGGAAAAAAAAAAAAAAAAAAAAAAAGAATAGAATGATACGCAATCCATAGGAGTCTAGATTCAGGAACACACAAATGATCAGAGATGCAAATCTGGTGACGGTCCAGACCAACCAAGAAGAGAAGAAACTAAGAGACTGAAATCACAGTTTGAATGTTAAATGCTTTCTCCCTCAGGTTTCAGACCCAGGAAGATACTATGGATGCAACACACCTTCTTTCCCAGAGGCCAGCACATAAGTAAAATGATTCCTGTACAACATGTAGACATACAATGTGTTAAGCCAAATTATCTACCACCTTCCTACCTAACTCATCTCTTCTAGTCGATGTAAGCATGTTATGTGGCAATAAAGAGAGTCAAAAAGGACGAGTACGTACTCCCGGGCCGGGCCCCCGTGGGGGTGATTCAGAGAGGAGTACACGTGGAGGACAGGCACAATGCTTTTCATGGTCAGGAAGCCACGTTCATCCACCACTTTCTTCATAAACAAATCCATCAGATCAGCGTGTCGAAAGGCAAAGTTTTCAAATAAAATGAGGACAAAAAGAACCTTTAAAAAAGAGTGAATTGAGGAAGAACACTTTAATAATTCCAGTATGCTGGTAGTAATGTCTTAAGATCTCAAAAAACTTAAACAGTAATAGAACGGTCCTGATCAAGAGAATATTCCCTAAAAAGGAACAGTTATCTTTTCCTCACAAAATCTGTTCCAGTTAATTTTGAGTCAGGCATTAAGTTAATGAGCAACCTCCTTTTATAAGCAGAATACCAGAGTATACAATGGTTTCCATTTCATTTAAAAATAAGTCCTATCCTACAGGCTTTTCATACAGCAGGTCTGAAAACTACTTTAAATATATACCTTTCCTGAAGTTTTTCAAGTGACCAACTCAATTTTTATCTGCTCTCCTTCCAAACCTAGACAGTTTAAATTCTAATATATAAGAGATAACTCAAAAATTTCTGTATTCAATCTGAATTTCTAGAAATGAGAGATGAATTTATTACATTAACACTTCCAGTTCACTCATCCTTTCCCTCTTGGTCTTTCTCTTCCTAAAATCAATTTCTATGGCAAACTCAATATTTATCTTACCCTCCAAAGTAAATTGAATCTATTGATCTAATGGTTACCAGTGCTTACTTACAAAAAAAGTTTTTACCGCTGCTTCATTCATGTTTGTATTACTAACATAACCCTGAATTTAAAGGCCCTTATTCTGGAGAAAATAAGCAAACATTCCATAAATAGAAAATAGACATGATCATTAAGTAATGACATTTTATTCTTCAAAAAACATAAGCCTGTCACATCGCCCAGATTTATTATTCTAAATATAAGAAGAAAAAAGACAGAATTAATCCTAATTATCCAAAGCACCATGCAACCTTTTGAATGGCATATAGCAAAGCAAACACTGAACAGCATAATTTTTATTTTATTGATAGATAGAAAAATAGTCGAACAATTGAATGGTACATTAACAAGTAACTCCCAGATAGAAATGATAAGGAGCTAATTTTTCAAAAGTCAATTTAGCACTGGAATATTTTGGTATCTTAACTGTTATAAAGCTGATAGAGAAATACCTAGAATGCTAAATGAATTAATATGCTTCTTGATTTGTTTCTGAGGCTTATTCTAACCTATTAATGTACTTACTTGTTTCAACTTCCAGACATCAAAAGTTGTAACAACATAATCTGCTATTCCCTTGAAAAGATCTAAATTACGGTATCGGAGGTCTCTGCAAGACTGCAAGATGGTGATCAATATTTTCAAAGGACATCCATTGATATTACCTTTAAAAATGAGTTAAAAAAACAAAAACAAACAAAAATTACCAGGTAGCTTGTAATTAACCTAAGAGACTCTATACTCTATATTTTTGTTTCTGTTTTAAAAATATAGTACTGTATTTTGTAAAACCAAACAAAACTGCAGGCAAAAATAAAATTTAGATGTAACCATATCACCAGGTATGTTTTATTTGTAATAGCCAAGTTCTTAAAACAAACAAAACAAATATAGTCCAGAACAGTATAGGTCAGAGGTTAAAAATCATGAAAGAAAAGTGTCCCTTACCTATGACCATCTTACTGCATTCATCCAGAAGTACATCAGAACGGTGATCCATGGTAGCGAGGACCTCAAACATGTGCTGGCTATTCAAAACAGAAAATCTGTCTAATTCCTTCAAAGCTTTCATCTAAAGAAAAACAAGATTAAATTTATCACTTGTGATAAAACAAACTTGTTTTTAAATAAAAAGGATAAAGTTTGAGCAAAATGACTCATTAGACATACAGTTAATATACAAATATAAACCTATTTCTTTTATTTTCACAGAGTTAAACACAAAAGCATAACAATGTCCTCCCAAAATTGACTGTAGGAAGTGACAGCAGATCACAAGAAATCTTTCTTTTTAAATCTCATCCACCAGAAAAAATTCAGACGGTCTTTACCTCCAGTTTCTTCTTAAGAGAAATCGGTGCATCTTTTCCAATACTTTTCATCACAGCTTGTAGTGTGAAGACACGTTCTATTTTCCAAACGTGTTGGTCAACTAGTATCCTGTAACCAAACAGAATAAATACCACAGACCTAGAATCTTAAAATCAGAAGAGAAATCTTAAAAGTCATTTGGTCCAGCTCCTACTTTGAGGCAAGAAATATGAAGCCCACAGCCATGACCTACCTAAGATAGTGTAAGTAGTTACTAAAAGATCCAGGCCCAGTCTGGCACCGTTTCCTCTCACATTATTCTGCTATCTTTATGAAAGAACAAATCCATCAGATTATTGTAAAATACCCCAACGCACAGGCAATGAAAAAGGGGCTTAAGCATTATTCTCACTGGCTTATAACATTGTATCAGTTGCATCAATTTGATAAATTATAAAACTCAAGCTCCTTTTCAAGCCAGGCCAGTGTCAGGTAACCTCCACACAGTGAACTGAATACCTGTCCATTCTCTCCCAGCCCACATCAGCACTAAATGTTAAACTCAGATTTCAATGCAGCTCATATCTTTTTTACTGTGAACCCTCACAGCATTATTTCCACCTTTACCTGATCCATAGTGAGAATTTTAAGTTTAATAAGGTATTTAAACTACCATCAAAGTTTTCCCCAAACAAACAGAAAAAGCAGTTGAGCTTTCATCTTGGTTTTTGATTTGAGATATTAATAAAAACAAAGATTGCCACATGAAAGCATAGAGTTCTCACCGCAATCCTGATCGAAGAACATCCACATTCTTGCATGGCTCCATTGCTTCCAAAATAACTGACAAAACTGAAAGACATTTCTCATCACACTCATTGATACGTTCCTATTGAAATATAATTACAAAAACATTACAGTTGTCGAGCCCACAGCAGACTATTGCACCCACACAAAACCACTGAACTAATGCTTTCAATTAAGGACTAAATATGAAACCAATAATTCACATGGAGTCAGTCCTCAAAAAACACCATCTTTAGGGAAAAAAATGCCGTCCATAGTGAGTTTTCCAAATACCCAATTCACACGCTTTTATTCATCAAAACTTCTTCACATGTACTATTATCACTGAAAATTCATTATTTATTATAATATTCTGCTTCTGAAACACCTTTAATCAAATATTATTTTTACCTCCTTCTGGGATTCAAGGTCATCATGAAGACAAGTGCTATAATATGAGAGCTACTACGGTATAGAGGGCGTTTTGACCATCTGTAAAGAACCTGTGTCCTTATAATTTCCCTGTATCCTTTTCTGGGTATCAAACGAACTGCAGCTGGTAATCTTCGGATCCACATCACCTGTTACCTTTTATCACTATGATCTGGGTCTCAGATCCCTTGGGTTTGGTACTACTTTAGATCCCAGAAATGGCAGTGGGCATAATTTGGAAAATGAATAGTAACACTGCTTACCTAGTGCTCTACAATTTAATCATAGCTAATCTATACACCTTTCAAGAGCACATCAAGGAAACAGGCACAATTGTACGTACAAATATCCACTGCTCACTGATGCAGATGCTATGCTGTCTGAAATCTAGTAAGAGCATCACTGACCAGGTCAAGTGACTTACAATAATAACTTTAAAATATTAGGGAACACAGCCTACCAGGTAAGCTGGATAATCTGTGGTTTACACACACACACACACACACACACACACACACACTAAAAATCAGTACCTGGTTGAGAACATATAGAAACCACAGTAATGTAAAAAGTTAAAATTAGACACTCTCATATACCTATAAACCCAATTCTTGAATTCTATAGTGTGTCATATCATCCCCAGGAAATTCCTGTCTTTTTAAAAATTATTTAATTGTAATCACTGAGTTTAGAAGTCTGAGATGCCCACTCTCAAAAGACAAATGATTACTTTAATAAGCTATCCTTCCTTCATAACATCTGGCATTTCAGTGACATCAGATAGGATAGACTCCCTTGATTGAAACAAAAAGTGGCTCCCCCACCTAATTTCATCCTTCTTCCAACCCATTCTCCACTCACACTGTGATCTAAAATACAAGTTTGAGCATGCCAACCCTTTGCTTAAAATTCTTCAATGGATCCTCGCTGTCTATAGTTTAAAAATCACATGTGTCAAACACAAGGCCCGCGGGCCAAATCCGGCCGGCCAGGCCTTGCAATGTGGCCCGCACCGCGCTGTCATCACTGCACTCCGCTGTCAGTTTATGACATTGTCAGTTTATGACTGTTCAGTAAACTATTCGACCCACGATTTAGGCTGGATTTTAGATTTTGGCCTTCTCTGAGTTCGACACCCCTAGTTTAAATCCAAACTTCTTAGTTAGGCATAAAAGGCTCTGATTCCCCTTTTTGCCAGCCTCACGTCTTACCATTTCTAAGCCCTCCTCTGTGACCACCACATACACAATTTCCTCCCCACTCCCTCAAACACCACCCCCAGAATCCTGTGCTTCAGCCATACTGAACTACTTTCAGCTCCTAAACTTGCCAAACCTTTGCTCTGGGATGAACATGCAATCTTCTCTGATTGAAAAACCATCCCATTCACTATCAATCTCTTACAAACTGCTGTGCATTTCTTGGATTCAGCTTAGACATCATCTCTGAGCTTGAATTCTAGTCCGACAATGGACTAGGTGAACATTTTGTTTATTCATTCTGGACAAATTTATCAAGTACCTACAAACAGTGATATTATCAGATACGTGACTTTGGGGAAGTGCTTTAACCTCTCTAAGCCAAATTTTCTAATCATTGGTAAGATGAGAGTAACAATACCTATTTTAAAAGGCTACACTGAAGATTTCATGCAGCAATTCTGTTGTCAAACATGTCTCTGCCACAAACACTAATCCTGTATCCTTCTTCCTCATCTCCTCTCCCCATCATGAAGGCCTTCTTCTGACTAGAATGGAAGCCCATTATACTCTCATAACTCTATACTTTTGTTTTATTGCACTGAAAGTTCTTTGTAGCCATTAATTTTGTTCACAATTAAATCCCCTTGTGCTCAGTACAACGCCTGTAACACAACTAATATACGACTCGAACGTTGGTTGTTTTTGTGATTGCCCACAAAATATCCATATTCCCTCCAGAGTGTAAGGGTAGGAATCATGTCTTCTATATCTTTATATCCCTAGAGACAAGTTCAGTAACTGAAGCACAGCTGACAACCAATATCTACTGCTTAAAAGAATCCACTAGCTGTGTGACTTTAGCCAACTTGCTTAACAACACTCAGTCTGTTTCCTCATCTGCAAAACTACGGTAACATTAACTTTACAAAGCTGTTAAGAGGATTGAATACAATTATATAAGTAAGAGTTGTAGGTACACCCTTCTTCCTTCCTTTAACTACCCAACCTTCCTTGCATATTTTTTACCTCTCCTCATTTTATCTTATTAATCAACACTGAAGAAGAAAAAAGGGGCAAGCCCTCATAAATTTCATAACAAAAGGGAAGACAGCCGTAGCTAATTTAAGGACTCTAAACCATATACACAGAAATAAATAAAAAGGAACCTGCCGTTCCTTGGATAGTCTATTTCCCTCCATTAGTTCAAGATGCACCAAGACTACACCTCTATTTCCCTTCATTCATGCAAGATATACAAACCGAGCAAAAGCATGTTTAAGTCTCCTTTTGATTTTACCTGAACCACCCTCAGCAGAGTCTGAACCAACAGAGTGTTCTGAGGAATGCCCAGCTTCACTATAGCGTAAAGACTGAACAGCAGGTGGTCATAGAACATGATCTTGGCTTCCCTCATCATGTGTTCACACAGCTGGGTAAATGCAGGGTGGTTAAACATCAGTTGTTTCTCAAAGCGTTTCTGGTCATCAGACATCCTTTTGGCAATTGTCCACATGGCTGAGAAATAGTTACTACATGGGAATGTAGGTGCGTTTGAAAATGAATCTAACACGTCGCTCAGGGAATTGCCCTGAACCAGTTTTTTAAAGTTGACCGGGGTTGGTTTTGTCTTCTTGGTGAGAATGTCTTCATCAGAGGCCTCAGGGTGAAGGTTTATTTTCTTCAATCCATCAGCAGGGACAGGAGACTGTTCCGAGTCAAAGGACAGCCTTCTAGGGCAGGTTAATCCGGTGATTGTGAGGGCTGTCACGGGGCTTATGCCCTTTGTTTGGAAGACGTCACCTCCTGTTTTAAAAATCGAGGCATCCTGAAAGAGATGCCTAGTAGATGATTGCGTTTTATTATCAAAGTCGTTTAAGAGATGGTTTCTCTGGTTCCAGTTTGAATAAGCAATTTTTGGCAGGCAAAACCCCAAAGGGTTCAGCCTCCCAGTTCTGCTGGTTGGAGATAAAGAACTGAATTGCCGGAGGTTCCATAAAAAGGAACCTGCTCTGTTATTCATCTTGCTATCCGTTGACACTTGCCAAAGGCTCCAAAGTTGTCAGTATGCTACAAACATCGCTTCTGTCCGTGAAAGAGGGCACATGCCGCTGCTTTCCTGTAGGGAAGGGGTTATGAAAGGAACAAAAATTAAAGCACAGCTCTTACTTCAAGGAAATTCATGTAACAGAGACTACAACGGAGACATGAAAGATTTACACTAAAATGGTAAACTCTTTTACCAACACGTGCCTCCTCCATCTCTACCCAACGTGGAGTCTCAGAGGAGCCAGGCTACTTCAGAAGCACTCTTTGTATAACGGAGGTTGTTGTGGTTTTGTGTGTGTGTGTGTGTGTGTGTGTGTGTGTGTGTGTGTGTGTGTGTGTTGTGTGTGTGTGTGTGTGTGTGTGTGTAAGTGAAGTGTGTGTGTGTGTGTGTGTGTGTGTGTGTGTGTAAGTGAAGTGGATTTCCGATGGGAAGTGTCCCCACCACGCTCCCTCCGCAGGGACGGATCTGTTCCCATTGCCCAGGCGATATCTTCAAAGAAACCTAAGGTTTCACACCGATCCATACTTTTCAACAAGAGGCGTTAGAAACGGCCGACCCTGGACTATGAAGGACAAGGCTGTGATCCAAGGAGAACGGCACCGGATCATAAATTGATGCTCACATGTGGCCTGAGTGCGGGAGGGAGACCCCCGCCAGCCTCCCGGGGATCAGAACCAGAGCCGGGAGCCGTCCGTGCGGCTCACCCACCGCCCCAGTGTCCACCCCCTCCTGACCCGGCGCCCGGGAAGCCCCTGCGCCCCGTCCCGGAAAAGCGGCCAGGCCACCCGGTCCGCCGGGGCGCGTCCTCCACTCACCTTAGACCCGAACTCGAGCTACCTTCAGGAACAGCCCGACAGCACGCCGGCCCGCGAACTCACGTCTCGCGAGATTTGACGGATCCTCCTGAGGTCCAAAAGTGTTCGCTCGCAGCGATTTGAAAAGGATTCGCAGAGAGAAGAAAGCCTATTGAAGGAAATGACTAGTGTTCTTAGCTTCAAGGATAGGAATAGGAGACATCGCAAAGCTTGTAGAGGCTATGCATGGTCGTGCACCCCAACATCTTCATCTTCCCTGCGGGGCGCCAGATCCCGAGCTCCGCTCCAGAGTGCGCCTGCGCCGCGTCCTTGGCAACGTGGTTGCTAGGAAACTGCGGAGTCCTGGTGTCTGCCCAGGGATCAAAGCTTCCCCATGGCCAAATTCGTGCTTGCGGGTGAGTGACCCCTGCGTAAGCCCGCAGATCACTCAAAACACCAACAACTGCTCGCCTCCTAGAGCCGCTTGACAGTGATCTTAGCTGGCTTCTGTTTTAGCAACTCCAGCCTCTCTCTAGTCTATATGGACCACCTCAGGCTTTCTGACACAGTGCATGCACTCAAGGATGTTGATTGGGCAGGGACCCTGTGCAAAACACTGCCAGGCACTGGGTAGATGGGGAGGAGGTTGATGACTTATAAGTCTCCATGAAGTCAAAGAACTGGTAATTGTGGTAAATGGTGGTAATTGGTAATTGCGGTAAATGGGGAAGAATGCTATAGAGAGACTTTTGCATGTGGCCCCTGCCTGTCAGACAGCCAATCCCATGCACATTGGTGGCTTTAACTTCCTGTGGGTGGATGGCTACATCTTAAGCCCTTACATAGGCTTGCACTTCAGACTTACACATGCAACTGCCTGCTGCTCACATCCACTTAGATGTGCTACAGATCCCTCCAACTGCACTTATCAATGAACTTATCACCTGTGATTTCTCTCTGCTAAGCTCAGGGTCATCAACTCAAGCCAGAAAGTAGAAGTTATTCCAGATTCTTCTCTCCCCCTCAGCTTCTCCTCCCACCACAGTATTCCCACCATATACATCAAATCCACATGTGATTCTACCACTACTCTTCACTTCACGTTGCCTTTTCATGGCTACTAATGAATAGTTCATTGCTAATAGTTCATGTTTAATTAGTAGCATGTAAGCCTTTTAGAGGAAGTGAGATCTAACATAGTACTGGAGGAGAGTAAATATTCAATAGTCTTTTTTCCTTTCCACATTTTATTACTTAAGATTCTGACCTTTTTACCAATACAGTAAAAAATCAAAACTTTATATGGTGATAATTTATACTATAACTATGTTACCAAAATGTAGCTACATGATTAATTATATAACATATACTTAAAACTGCATGTAACTTTCTGTACGACAAAAGGAGGCATTGCTAACTTGAGCTCTTTTAGGTAGAGCAGATGACCCATATTATGCTAAAGCAGAACTCCTGGCAGACTATTTACAGAAGAATCTTCCTGATTTTCATATATATAAAATTACCCAACATCCTCATGATTGGGAGGTAAGAAGCCTTTACAATTTATTAAACTTACACATGCACACAAATGTTTCTAATTTGATTAACATTAGATAGTATATCAGATAGGCTTCCAGTAATGAATGTTCGTGTATGACTGATATTTTACTACTAATAAAATAAGTCTCCACTTATCAGTTTCAAATCATTATTTTTTTTCCTAAAACCTATTATAACACACAAGGCCCTAACAAATGAGAATAAATTTGCCTCCCCACCCCCCTCCCCACCCATCCCTGACACCCAAGAATCCAAGGAACTTTTATTGCACTTCTTAACTCTTTATTCACCTTCATATTGATTTCTAATGGCACAAGGAGCTTGTTTAATGAAATACCCTTCTTTGGGATTGGGTTTTCTCAGAAACAGACTGAGATGAGGATTTGGGAACAACATCCTGGGAAGGAATGAGGGCAGCAGCATTGGGCAATGGAAGGAGTTGAACTGCCATCCAGCTGCAACAAAGGGCTCGGCCAGTCATACAGGGAACTCGGAAGCTGGGTTAGCCTTTCATAGATACCCCAAATAGGCAAGGAGGCTGGGCTTTTGTACTCCCCCAGCTAACAGTCACGGCTGCCTGCTGCCCAGGGAAGGTGTTTAACATAAGTCAAGGGAACTTCCTTCCGCTAAAGCCAGTTCCTGGAAGGAGACTGGGCACTGAGCAATCGGCAGCCAATACTCCTGGTGGCACTGAGCAATCGGCAGCCAATACTCCTGGTGGCTGAGGTATTGAGTGCCTGGGTCATAAAGGGAAAATCTGGACTGCCATGACAGGACCCACCACAATGCACCCGTTGTGCTTTTTGGGTCCACGTGCTCTGTGTAATAGGTTCACACCATCTGGAAACAGCTTGTCCAAGATTCTGGTTGGCCTCTCTCCCTAGGAAAACTTTACAAGAAGGTTAGTCACGTGAACTATAGTCTCCAATATACATCATTTCGGGGCTGCCACGAACACTCGTCACCTTTCTTCTCTACTGTCCTTTCTAGAATCCCCTTACTCTCTGCCAGTCTAAGTGACTTGCTAGGTGTGGTGACCAATACCTGATCCTTACGGGGCCTGCACCCTAGTCTCCATTTCTTTATCCACTCTTTCATGAATATTTCCCTAAGCTTTTTAATCCCTTCCATCGTTTCCCAAGTCAGTTCTGGCATTTCATGGGCGTCATCACCTTTCCCAATCTTAGGAAAGTCATCCTAGCAGCATGTTATCACTCTCTTCCAAGGTCTTTGCCAGGGTGTACACTCTTGAACTGCAGAAAGAGTGACTAATATTAATAAATTCTCCCTTGTCCAACATTAAGTCCCACTCTTGATTCAGCATCCTCGGGGCCCAGTCCCATACATATTCTCTCATGTCTTGCCAGGATATCAACATGCCCTTGATGCTGAAGGTCCTTTTGAGTAGAGGCCCTTTATCCCATAGATTCGGTACTTCATTGGGAAGACTGTGCTGTAAAATAGAAGGCCATGGTAGAATCTTCACAGCAGCACTGTTTGCTTTAAGGTGGGATACAGACAGACAGATTTCAACATCAGAAGGGAAATGTGTTTCTAAGGTTTTTATGTGTTAAGGTAGCATCTTTACACATGCCTCCAACGACAAGAATGCAATTATGCATTTTACCCATAAGAATGTTCTGTCTATCTCTACTGAGCTCTTGTCATTGGAAGACTTGATCTACACTGACCAAATAATGATTTAAGATTTTTCTAATAAGTACTATCAGAAATCCCTGGGTAACTTTTAGCTCATTAATTTAATCTGAGCAATATACACTATATCCAGAGATGTGGAAAGCAATATCAAATTTATACGATATTAGAAATTCCCTACAACTGGAAATAGCTCAGATAGAAGAATAAGGGGGAAATCAGGTAAGCTTTTTTTTTTTTTTTTATCATCAGTTGAGTTGGAACACTTGGCTTATCTTTAACATAAACACTCCAGGTCTCCTTAGCAAAAGAGAGCAACCTCCTGTGCCTTTATTTTGTCAGTAGATTTGAAGAATATTCTTTCTTATTTGATTAATTTGTTACTTAACTCATCACTATTTTTTATATTTACATTTGACAGTTTAAGTTACTTAAATTTTATGTATATTAAGTAATGGCAAAAAAATAAAAATAAAAAAAAAATCCAGCATTTTAGTATTTGAATTCTAAAGTTTGAATTCTGAGGTCTATTTAAAGTGTGACTGCCCTTGGAATATCATTCAATAGGAGTGGCTGAGAGATGTGTGTGAAAAGAATAAATGGAGCCACAAGAGTTCCCCCATCATCTGGAGGGAGCTGCTGGATCGCGGAGGAAAGGGCTTGCTTCTGGGAGGATATAATGAGTTCTTAGAGCATGCCCAGGTGTGTAAGTTAAATTGATTTATCTGTTCAAAACATTGTCAATCTCTCACATTATTTCATTTTTCCAATGCCTTGCTTTCTAAAGTCTTCTCTCAACTCCCTTTTTACTCCCTTCTGGCTTCACACAAGAACTTTCCATTACAGCTATTACCCACTAATTGTCTTTTCTCGGGGGCTGACTTTTTCTTTTGCCATGGTTAGCTTTACTACGGTGTCACCTCTAGCATGACGAGTGAGCTGATGAAGGCAATTGCTCTGGAGAACATGGAGGCTCATATACAAGAAGAGCTGGAGAAAGAATCCCTGAAAGACCTCGTTGAACCCTTGCAGGTCTGGATCACCAGGTGGGACAATCAAAGCCCAGGATTCTCAAGGTTGGCTGTTGATATTTGAAAGGAGGAGGGTGTGGGATTTACTCCATGATAGAAGATCTGAATGTTAAGTTTGAGGTTGTGTGTGTGTGTGTGTGTGTGTGCTTCTATCTCTCTCTCTCCCTTCCTTTCCTCTTTGAAATCAATACAAATCCTATATAATAAAAGGCTAATAGGCAAAGCAACCAAATGGCCGTCACTATGATGCTCACTCACCACCAGAGGGGGCAGATGCTCGACACAAAAGCTTCCCCTCTGGTGGTCAGTGTGCTCCACAGGGGGAGCACCTCTCGGCCAGAAGCTGGGCTCAGGGCTGTCACAGTGCTGAAGATGTCCTACAGACAGCTTAGGCCCACTCATAGGGAGCAGGCCTAAGCAATCAGTCAGACATCCCCCCCAAGGGCTTGTGGGCTGTGAGAGGGCACAGGCGTGCTAAGGGATCACAAGTGCATGAATTTTGTGCACCAGGCCTCTCTCTATATATTACACACACACACACACACACACACACACACACACACACACACATATAAGCTAGGGACAAAAGCTTTAACCATTGCTAATCCTGCATTGCACTTGTTAGTGCATCTACCCCTGCCTGCCAGAGCCTCATCCCCATCCTGACCAGCGGGGAGGTGTTCGGCATGGATACGAAAATCAGCATAGCTCTGTTTGACAACGAGCAGGCGGAAGACACCCTCCGCCACCTCGCCGTGGACACGCAGGACCTGGTGTCCCCAGTGCTGCACAGCGTCTCCGTCTGCACCAGAGCAGAGGAGGCCTTCCGCCTGGCCCACGTGGTCATCGTCCTGGACGACCCCACGACCAAGGAGGTGTACACGATGGAGGAGTGCCTCCGGAGCAGGGTGCCTCTGTGCAAGCAGTACGGCTACCTGCTGGAGAAGAACGCCCATGCCTCGGTCCAGGTCATCGTGGGGGGAAAAACCTTCGTCAACCTGAAAACCTTACTGCTCATGAGATACGCCCCGAGCATCGCGCGCAATATCGTGGCCGTGGCGCTGGGGGTGGAAGGGCAGGCCAGAGCGGCGCTGGCCAGGAAGTTGAAAACATCCCCCTCATGTGAGTGAACCCCTGACACTGTGCTTGTGTTTCCAAGCAGCACGGTTTCTGAGCAGCTGGGAGGAACCCTGTACCCTTCTAAGAAGCCTTCTGGAGTCTGGGTTAGGAAGTGCGAACCCCATGCAAAGAATTTCTTAGTGTGTGATTTGACTACTGTGCAAACTTTTTTCTTTTAAATATATTTTATTGATTTTTTTTTTTTTTTTTTTTTTTTTTTTTACCGAGAGGAAGGGAGAGCGATAGAGAGCTAGAAACACCAATCAGCTGCCTCCTGCACACCCTGCACTGGGGGATATGCCCGTATCCCAGGTACATGCCCTTGACCGGAATCGAACCTGAGACCCTTCAGTCCACAGGCCGACGCTCTTTCCACTGAGCCAAACTGGTGTCAGCAAACTTTTTTTTTTTTAAACTGGCTTTTGTGACCACCTGACTTTGTCCATCATTATATGATAAGGTGTATACTTTGCAAGTAATACTTTGAAACCTAATATTCCATTCCACCCCCCGCCCCGTGATCATAGTTAAAAACATCATCAATATTTAAAATAAAAATAATAATAATAATTTTCAAACAGTACTCTAAGGTAAGCTGGTTAACGAAGTCAGGACCAAGGCCAGCGGTATAGTTTTCAGCAGCAGTATCTTCAGGGGCATGCCAGGATTCCTGGATTTCATTTGTATGCCCATACCATTTATAGAGTATCAGGAAGGCTCTCCAAAACCTGATTAAGGAGATGAATGAGCCACATGATTTGCACAGTTTTAGGCAGCATAAACTTAGATCTACTTTATAGCAAAAGGACTAATCCTCAAACAAGCGCAAAGGAAAAATAGGCATCAGGCAATTTTGTAGACTGATGTTCATTATTAGGTTAACTTTTATTTCTTTTCTTCACAGACATCAAAGATGTGATAATTTGGGGTAATATTAGTGGAAATTGCTATGTTGATCTGAGAAAAGCCAAGATTTACAAATATGAGAGTGCTATTTGGGGACCTCCTCACTTTTCTCGCCCTGTTTTAAGCTTGGTTTTTGATAGGTACTGTATTTTTTAAGTGAAGTATCCTAACCGTGTTGAATAAATGTTTAATAGTTGTTGTGATCTTTTAAACCATCTTGGAAATCTTTGGACAAAAATAACTTGGACATTGTTCATACTCATCTTTGTTTATGCTCTCTATTGAAGAGACATAGAAAGTTCCATAAGATTTCAACTAGTCAATTCCCACCTCCACTTTATTTGGTTTTGAAATTGTTACATTTCAGATTATCCTTAATGTGGCTCACATAGTCCATTAAAGTAATCTCTAAAGCAGGCATATGTAATGTTAATCTCATCCTATCTAATAAAAGAGTAATATGCAGATTGACCATCACTCCAACACACAAGATGGCTGCCCCCATGTGGTCAAAGATCCTGCCCCCATGTGGACACAAGATAGCCACCATAATATGGCCAGCAGGGGAGGGCAGTTGGGAGGGACCAGGCCTGCAAGGGAGGGCAGTTAGGTGTAATCAAGCCCTCAGGAGGAGGGCAGTTAGGGGTGACCAGGCTGGCAGAGGAGGGAAGTTGGGGGCAAACAGGCTGGCAGGGGAGCAGTTATACATCAATCAGGCTAGCATGGGAGTGGTTAGGGTGATCAGACTAGCAGGCAGAAGCAGTTGGGGCAATCAGGAAGGCAGACAGGTGAGCAGTTGGGAGCCAGCAGTCCAGGATTATGAGAGGGATGTCCAACTGCCCATTTAGGCCCGTACCTGGATTGGGCCTAAACGGGCAGTTGGACATCCCTCGAGGGGTTCCATATTGGAGAGGGTGCAGGCTGGGCTGAGGGACACCTTCCCACCCACCCCCATGCACAAATTTTGTGCACCGGGCCTCTAGTTTACTATAAAGGCAGAGATATGTATCCAGGTTGAAATTAGCCGACCAGTTTCAAGGGATTAAGATTAAGGGATTAAGGGATTAAGATGAGCACACCCAGGCCCCGCTGGGTGTGCTGCCCCAGGAGAAACAGCATGCAGAAGTGGTGAGGAGCCCAGACCCTAGAGCCAGCACACCTGAGCTGACATTCTCATGCAGCCGATGATTAGCTAGCTGTATGACTTTAGAGAAGTTACTTCACCTCTCTGCTCCTCAGAGTTTTCATCTACAAAGTGGAAGTGGTCATACAGTAGGGGACTTGCAGGGTCCTTGGGAAGATTACAAGGGTTTATAGTACAGGCAAAGCCCTTAGAATCGTGCCCACACAGTCAACCCTACCATGTGCTCAGGGACAGGAGAGAAAGGGCGAGGAGAACCTTTGAAGCATTTTTCATCTCTTTGCAGCACTTTCCTTTCCAATGGCCCTCCTTCCCCTTCCTTCCCTTCCTCAGACCCTAGAAATCATATGTCTTCAGTTTCCCCTCCCAAAGCTGGTCCCTCTGCATTTGTTGCCTGGGTAGGGGCAGTGTCTAATGGAACTGCAGCATGATGGCTTATCAGGAGCAGCCATTTAGTGCTTGCTCTCCAGCTGGACTATTCCCTGCCTTGAAACCTCAGATTATAAAGACAAAGTTATCTCTCTAGTTCTCAGTGTAAATAATTCAACATTTTATGATGTTATTTTATTTAAAATGAATACCACTGGTTCCAAGATAGTATCTACATAGGATAAATTCTTCATCATGAAAGTAACTGATCTTGCAGCCTTTGACCTCTTTTCTGTGTTCCATTTTTATATTATCATGTCTTTAGTTTGAAACTCTGGGATTCTCATTATTTTTCTATCATTATTTTTCAATCAACTTTTTATGGGATTGAAGAAGCTTAAAGAAAGGACAAAGGAAGTTGTATCTCTCTTTGTGGAGATTATTATTATTTTTTTTTTGTACATAGGTTCATTGACCCAGGGAGCAATCTTTTTTTAATTTCCACTTCTCCCTTCATTGAAAATTTGTTTCTTTCTTTTCATATAGTGAGTGGCTAAACAGAGAATTTGTGACAACTCTTAAAGAGTTGACCGCCACAGGAAAACAATTTGGAGCCATGTTAGCTGCACACAGTATAGCCACTACATTGAAGTACTGGTACCATGGCTCACCGTATGGGGAGATAGTGTCCTTAGGAGTACTGAGTGAAGGTAAGCCTGGGTCCCCCATATCTTGTAATATTGAAAAAAACCTCCATCCATACCTCATACTCCTATGTCTGTGTCCCCACATATTATCCATTAACATGATCTATAAACTGTCTGGGTTTTCACAATTTCATAATTGTGTTCCTTATATTTCTTGAGTGTTATTAGTGGAACCACCAACCTCCCCATTCTTCCAGTTACTACTGTACAGTTCAAGGAAATTTTCCCAAAAGCCCCCAAGTCAAATTAATCTCTGTCTGCCTTTTGTGTTCACCTGGCATTGTGTTCCTCCATCAGAAAGCATATTACCTCCTGCCTTTATCCATGGTGTGGTTAGATTCATATGTTCCCTCCACTAGAGTGTGTACCCCCTGCAGACAGGGCTCTGCCTGGGGGTCTCCTTCCTGGGTAGACACTCAGTGAATCTTGTTCAATTTCAGTTACGATGTATAACATCCCCTTTGTGTGAATTCAAATCAGCATATTACCTTTTTAGTGAAATAGATATTTTAAATCTTACCTTTATTTGTAGAAACTTTAATTAATTGCTATAGGAACTCATCAATAAACAATGTGATATTGGGGAAAAGGAGCTTGTAGTCATTGTCTCCCTGGAACGATATAGGCAAACCTCGTATGTTGCCCACCCCAAAAGCTGTCTCATTATAGAAAGTAGACCGTGAACAGAGGACCTGGGAAACCCGCTGAGGAAGGTTTTTTTTTTGTTTGTTTGTTTTTTTATCCTAGTTTCTTATCTGCATTTATTTTGCCCTTGTAGCAATATTTTTGATGACTAGATTGGCAAGCATAATTTTCTGATTTGAGTAAGGCGCAGGGCAATTTTATCTCAATGTCGCTCACTTAGTAACAAGTATTGTCGTTCTTTTTGTCTGGAGCGCATCCAGACTGGGAACTGGGAGCTCAGAGGAAATCAGCAACATTCCAGCTCCCTCTCGTTCCCTTCCTAGTCCTCATGCCTGAACTATAGGCCTGCCATAGTTCCCCGGAAGAGCAGAAGGCCAGACTGGACAAGGCCTGGGGCTCCTGGGCTACCCAGGGGCACAGGTAAAGCCTTGGGAAGTAGACAAAAGGAACCCGACCAGGTGGAGAAGAAAGGCTGCACCAGCCCTCCAGGCAGAGGCAGGGGGTCTGAGCCCGGCACAAAGGTATAAAGAAGAGGAAAGAGTGGTGTTCCCTTCCAAGAGAGACACTGAAGGGGGGCTGGCCAGAACCTGGACAGGTGCCCAATCAATACTTCTAGAGTGTTTCACCTCCGCCCGGGGAGGAATTACCAGAGATTTAGTTCCACGGTTACCATTAAAGCCACGTATTATGTCCGCTCCACAATACTTCATAGGCAAGACTTATTTTTCTGAGTGTTTCTGGTTTGCTTTGCTTTGCTTTGCATTTGCCCACCGCAGGCCAGTTTGGCATTCCTGAAGGGATCGTCTTTTCTATGCCCGTGAAATTTGAGAAAAGAAGTTGGGTGGTTCTCACAGATCTCAAAGAGACTGAAATAAGTGAACAAATGATGACCAGAATGGCAAGCGATCTAATTCAGGTAAGGTCAGAATAGATCCAAGGCAACTGACTATGATAATGATCTTAAACTGATTCTCTGAGGCCAAGGCATACATTTGTTTTCTTTGGGTTCAATTTGAATCTTATTTCGAAATCAATAAGGAACCAACACAAGTTTGAAAAAGAAAATCAGCAGACCGCCACTATTCATTTGGTTACATAATTTCTGGTATGTTAAAAATATTTGTAGCTTATTTTAAAAATCAAGAATCAAAGTGTTTTTCTATTAAAGATTGATTAATAATTGTGGTTATTTAATTCTCTCATTGTAAAAATTTTCAACAGGAGAAACTTGTTGCACTTGGAGATTTGTTACATTTTCAGCCATATCATCCAGGTAACCTTTTAAACATGATGTCCTATTGGGACAATAAAAGAGTGTTAAAATATTTGTTAAAACTGAATCACTATTTAATATAGGTAAATAAAACCCTTATATTATCACCTTTAAACGCAATTATTGACAAAATAAATTGCCATGTTTACTGTGTTCTTTGAAATAAAGCATCTCATAAGAATGCTAAAGAAATCACATCTTAAACACACTGTGGCCATATAACTTTTGTCTATACCCTATATATTAGTTTCCTCAGGCCACCATAGCAAATTACAATAAATTATTGGCTTAAAACACAAATTTATTCTCTCAAAGTATAGTTGTGTGATTCGAAAAGGTGCTCAGCTGGCTGGAGTGGGAACCTAGATACATAATTATAGTAAGTCCTGAAATATTATAGTGTATTGCCACCCCTACAATTAGAATAATGCAATTAGAATAAAAATAACACTATACTGCATTCCAACAAAATTCTAAATATTTCCCTGATGAC